>NC_052165.1:7716260-9199246 GCF_902713615.1 Scyliorhinus canicula | reverse complement strand
GTTCTCCCGTGTCTGCGTGGGTTTCGCCCCCACAACCCAAAAATGTGCAGAGTAGGTGGATTGGCCACGCTAAATTGCCCCTTAATTGGAAAAAATAATTGGCTAATCTAAATTTTAAAAAAAAAGCATTGCGAAACCCAGTCAGCATTGTGAAACCCAGTCAGCATTATAAAACCCAGTTAGCATTATAAAACCCAGTTAGCATTGTGAAACCCAGTTACCATTATAAAACCCAGTTGGCATTGTGAAACCCAGTTGGCATTGTGAAACCCAGTTAGCATTGTGAAACCCAGTTAGCATTGTGAACCAGAGGTGGCATTATAAAACCCAGTTAGCATTGTGAAACCCAGTTAGCATTGTGAACCAGAGGTGGCATTATAAAACCCAGTTAGCATTGTGAAACCCAGTTGACACTGTGAAACCCAGTTAGCATTATAAAACCCAGTTAGCATTATAAAACCCAGTCAGCATTGACAAGCCCAGTTGGTATTGTGAAACCCAGTTGGTATTGTGAAACCCAGTTGGCACTGTGACACCCAGTTAGCATTATAAAACCCAGTCAGCATTGACAAGCCCTGTTGGTATTGTGAAACCCAGTTGGCATTGTGAAACCCAGTTAGCATTATAAAACCCAGTTAGCATTGTGACACCCAGTCAGCATTGTGACACCCAGTCAGCATTGTGAAGCCCAGTTAGCATTATAAATCCCAGTTAGCATTATAAAACCCAGTTAGCATTATAAAACCCAGTCAGCATTGACAAGCCCAGTTGGCATTGTGAAACCCAGTTAGCATTGTGAAACCCCATCAGCATTATAAAATCTAGTTAGCATTGTGAAACCCAGTTACCATTATACAACCCAGTTAGCATTATTACACCCAGTTGGCATTGTGAAACCCAGTTAGCATTTTAAATCCCGGTTAGCATAATAAATCCAGGTTAGCATTATAACTCCCGGTTAGCATTATAACATCCAGTTAGCATTGCGAAACCCAGTTAGCATTGTGAAACCCAGTCAGCATTATAAAACCCAGTTAGCATTATAAAACCCAGTTAGCATTGTGAAACCCAGTTAGCATTGTGAAACCCAGTTAGCATTGTGAAACCCAGTTGGCATTGTGAAACCCAGTTAGCATTATAAAACCCAGTTGGCATTGTGAAACCCAGTTAGCATTTTAAATCCCGGTTAGCATTATAACATCAAGTTAGCGTTGCGAAACCCAGTTAGCATTATAAAACCCAGTTAGCATTGTGAAGCCCAGTTAGCATTGTGAAACACAGTTAGCATTATAAAACCCAATTAGCATTGTGAAACCCAGTTACCATTATAAAACCCAATTAGCATTGTGAAACCCAGTTAGCATTGTGAAACCCAGTTAGCATTACAAAACCCAGTTAGCATTGTGAAACCCAGTTAGCATTATAAAACCCAATTAGCATTGTGAAGCCCAGTTAGCATTATAAATCCCAGTTAGCATTATAACACCCCATTCGCATTATAAAACCCAGTTAGTATTGTGAAACCAAGTTCGCATTGTGAAACCCAGTTAGCATTACAAAACCCAGTTGGCATTGTGAAACCCAGTTACCATTATAAAACCCAATTAGCATTGTGAAACCCAGTTAGCATTGTGAAACCCAGTTAGCATTATAACACCCAGTTAGCATTGTGAAACCCAGTTAGCATTGTGAAACCCAGTTAGCATTGTGAAACAGTCAGCATTGTGAAACCCAGTTAGCATTGTGAAACCCAGTTAGCATTACAAAACCCAGTTAGCATTGTGAAACCCAGTCAGCATTGTGAAACCCAGTTAGCATTGTGAAACCCAGTTAGCATTGTGAAACCCAGTCAGCATTGTGAAACACAGTTAGCATTGTGAAACCCAACTAGCATTGTGAAACCCAACTAGCATTGTGAAACCTAGTTAGCATTATAACACCCAGTTGGCATTGTGAAACCCAGTCAGCATTGCGACACCCAGTCAGCATTGTGAAGCCCAGTTAGCATTATAACACCCCATTCGCATTATAAAACCCAGTTAGTATTGTGAAACCCAGTTAGTATTGTGAAACCCAGTTAGCATTACAAAACCCAATTAGCGTTGTGAAACCTAGTTAGCATTGTGAAACCCAGTTGGCATTGTGAAACCCAGTTAGCATTATAAAACCCAGTTAGCATTATAAAACCCAGTCAGTATTGACAAGCCCGGTTGGCATTGTGAAACCCAGTTAGGATTGTGAAACCCAATCAGCATTACAAAATCTAGTTAGCAATATAAAACCTAGTTAGCATTATAACAACCAGTTAGCATTATTACACCCAGTTGGCATTGTGAAACGCAGTTAGCATTTTAAGTCCCGGTTAGCATTATAAATCCCGGTTAGCATTATAAAACCCAGTTAGCATTGTGAAACCCAGTTACCATTATAAAACCCAGTTAGCATTATAAAACCCAGTTGGCATTGTGAAACCTAGTTAGAATTATAACACCCAGTTGGCATTGTGAAACCCAGTCAGCATTGCGACACCCAGTCAGCATTGTGAAGCCCAGTTAGCATTATAAATCCCAGTTAGCATTATAACACCCCATTCGCATTATAAAACCCAGTTAGTATTGTGAAACCCAGTTAGTATTGTGAAACCCAGTTAGCATTACAAAACCCAGTTAGCGTTGTGAAACCTAGTTAGCATTATAAAACCCAATTAGCATTGTGAAACCCAGTTAGCATTGTGAAACCCAGTTGGCATTGTGAAACTCAGTTAGCATTATAAAACTCAGTGAGAATTGTGAAACCAAGTTGGCATTGTGAAACCCAGTTAGCATTATAAAACCCAGTTGGCATTGTGAAACCCAGTTGGCATTGTGAAACCCAGTTAGCATTATAAAACCCAGTTAGCATTATAAAACCCAGTTAGCATTATAAAACCCAGTCAGCATTGACAAGCCCGGTTGGCATTGTGAAACCCAGTTAGGATTGTGAAACCCAATCAGCATTACAAAATCTAGTTAGCAATATAAAACCTAGTTAGCATTATAACAACCAGTTAGCATTATTACACCCAGTTGGCATTGTGAAACGCAGTTAGCATTTTAAGTCCCGGTTAGCATTATAAATCCCGGTTAGCATTATAAAACCCAGTTAGCATTATAAAACCCAGTTGGCATTGTGAAACCCAGTTAGCATTATAAAAGCCAGTTGGCATTGTGAAACCCAGTCAGCATTGTGACACCCAGTCAGCATTGTGAAGCCCAGTTAGCATTATAAATCCCAGTTAGCATTATAACACCCCATTCGCATTATAAAACCCAGTTAGTATTGTGAAACCCAGTTAGCATTGTGAAACCCAGTTAGCATTGTGAAACCCAGTTGGCATTGTGAAACCCAGTTGGCATTGTGAAACCCAGTGAGCATTATAAAACCCAGTTAGCATTATAAAACCCAGTTAGCATTATAAAACCCAGTTAGCATTATAAAACCCAGTTGGCATTGTGAAACCCAATTGGCATTGTGAAACCCAGTTAGCATTATAAAACCCAGTCAGCATTGACAAGCCCGGTTGGCATTGTGAAACCCAGTTAGGATTGTGAAACCCAATCAGCATTACAAAATCTAGTTAGCAATATAAAACCTAGTTAGCATTATAACAACCAGTTAGCATTATTACACCCAGTTGGCATTGTGAAACGCAGTTAGCATTTTAAGTCCCGGTTAGCATTATAAATCCCGGTTAGCATTATAAAACCCAGTTAGCATTGTGAAACCCAGTTACCATTATAAAACCCAGTTAGCATTATAAAACCCAGTTGGCATTGTGAAACCCAGTTAGCATTATAAAACCCAGTTGGCATTGTGAAACCCAGTTAGCATTATAAAACCCAGTTGGCATTGTGAAACCCAGTTAGCATTATAAAACCCAGTTGGCATTGTGAAACCCAGTCAGCATTGTGACACCCAGTCAGCATTGTGAAGCCCAGTTAGCATTATAACACCCCATTCGCATTATAAAACCCAGTTAGTATTGTGAAACGAAGTTCGCATTGTGAAACCCAGTTAGCATTACAAAACCCAGTTAGCATTGTGAAACCCAGTTAGCATTATAAAATCCAGTTAGCATTGTGAAACCCAGTTAGCATTATAACACCCAGTTAGCATTGTGAAACCCAGTTAGCATTGTGAAACCCAGTTAGCATTGTGAAACAGTCAGCATTGTGAAACCCAGTTAGCATTGTGAAACCCAGTCAGCATTGTGAAACCCAGTTAGCATTGTGAAACCCAGTTAGCATTGGGAAACTCAGTTAGCATTGTGAAACAGTCAGCATTGTGAAACCCAGTTAGCATTGTGAAACCCAACTAGCATTGTGAAACCTAGTTAGCATTATAACACCCAGTCAGCATTGTGAAACACAGTCAGCATTGAGACACCCAGTCAGCATTGTGTAGCCCAGTTAGCATTATAAATCCCAGTTAGCATTATAACACCCCATTCGCATTATAAAACCCAGTTAGCATTGTGAAACCCAGTTAGCATTGTGAAACCCAGTTGGCATTGTGAAACCCAGTTGGCATTGTGAAACCCAGTGAGCATTATAAAACCCAGTTAGCATTATAAAACCCAGTCAGCATTGACAAGCCCAGTTGGCATTGTGAAACCCAGTTAGCATTGTGAAACCCAATCACATTATAAAATCTAGTTATCATTATAAAACCTAGTTAGCATTATAACAACCAGTTAGCATTATAAAACCCAGTTAGCATTATAACATCCAGTTAGCATTATAAATCCCGGTTAGCATTATAACATCCAGTTAGCATTATAAAACCCAGTTAGCATTATCAAACCCAGTTAGCATTCTGAAACCCAGTTGGCATTGTGAAACCCAGTCAGCATTGTGACACCCAGTCAGCATTGTGAAGCCCAGTTAGCATTATAAATCCCAGTTAGCATGGTGAAACCCAGTTAGCATTGTGAAACCCAGTTGGCATTGTGAAACCCAGTTAGCATAATAAATCCAGGTTAGCATTATAACATCCAGTTAGCATTGCGAAACCCAAGGGCAGCACGGTGGCCTAGTGGTTAGCACAACCACCTCACGGCGCTGAGGTCCCAGGTTCGATCCCGGCTCTGGGTCACTGTCCGTGTGGAGTTTGCACGTTCTCCCCGTGTCTGCGTGGGTTTCGCCCCCACAACCCAAAAATGTGCAGAGTAGGTGGATTGGCCACGCTAAATTGCCCCTTAATTGGAAAAAATAATTGGCTAATCTAAATTTTTTTTAAAAAGCATTGCGAAACCCAGTCAGCATTGTGAAACCCAGTCAGCATTATAAAACCCAGTTAGCATTATAAAACCCAGTTAGCATTGTGAAACCCAGTTACCATTATAAAACCCAGTTGGCATTGTGAAACCCAGTTGGCATTGTGAAACCCAGTTAGCATTGTGAAACCCAGTTAGCATTGTGAACCAGAGGTGGCATTATAAAACCCAGTTAGCGTTGTGAAACCCAGTTGACACTGTGAAACCCAGTTAGCATTATAAAACCCAGTTAGCATTATAAAACCCAGTCAGCATTGACAAGCCCAGTTGGTATTGTGAAACCCAGTTGGTATTGTGAAACCCAGTTGGCACTGTGACACCCAGTTAGCATTATAAAACCCAGTCAGCATTGACAAGCCCTGTTGGTATTGTGAAACCCAGTTGGCATTGTGAAACCCAGTTAGCATTATAAAACCCAGTTAGCATTGTGACACCCAGTCAGCATTGTGACACCCAGTCAGCATTGTGAAGCCCAGTTAGCATTATAAATCCCAGTTAGCATTATAACACCCCATTCGCATTATAAAACCCAGTTAGTATTGTGAAGCCCAGTTAGCATTATAAAACCCAGTTAGCATTATAAAACCCAGTCAGCATTGTGAAGCCCAGTTAGCATTATAAAACCCAGTTAGCATTATAAAACCCAGTCAGCATTGACAAGCCCAGTTGGCATTGTGAAACCCAGTTAGCATTGTGAAACCCCATCAGCATTATAAAATCTAGTTAGCATTGTGAAACCCAGTTACCATTATACAACCCAGTTAGCATTATTACACCCAGTTGGCATTGTGAAACCCAGTTAGCATTTTAAATCCCGGTTAGCATAATAAATCCAGGTTAGCATTATAACTCCCGGTTAGCATTATAACATCCAGTTAGCATTGCGAAACCCAGTTAGCATTGTGAAACCCAGTCAGCATTATAAAACCCAGTTAGCATTATAAAACCCGGTTAGCATTGTGAAACCCAGTTAGCATTGTGAAACCCAGTTAGCATTGTGAAACCCAGTTGGCATTGTGAAACCCAGTTAGCATTATAAAACCCAGTTGGCATTGTGAAACCCAGTTAGCATTTTAAATCCCGGTTAGCATTATAACATCCAGTTAGCGTTGCGAAACCCAGTTAGCATTATAAAACCCAGTTAGCATTGCGAAACCCAGTTAGCATTATAAAACCCAGTTAGCATTGTGAAACACAGTTAGCATTATAAAACCCAATTAGCATTGTGAAACCCAGTTACCATTATAAAACCCAATTAGCATTGTGAAACCCAGTTAGCATTGTGAAACCCAGTTAGCATTACAAAACCCAGTTAGCATTGTGAAACCCAGTTAGCATTATAAAACCCAATTAGCATTGTGAAGCCCAGTTAGCATTATAAATCCCAGTTAGCATTATAACACCCCATTCGCATTATAAAACCCAGTTAGTATTGTGAAACCAAGTTCGCATTGTGAAACCCAGTTAGCATTACAAAACCCAGTTGGCATTGTGAAACCCAGTTACCATTATAAAACCCAATTAGCATTGTGAAACCCAGTTAGCATTGTGAAACCCAGTTAGCATTATAACACCCAGTTAGCATTGTGAAACCCAGTTAGCATTGTGAAACCCAGTTAGCATTGTGAAACAGTCAGCATTGTGAAACCCAGTTAGCATTGTGAAACCCAGTTAGCATTACAAAACCCAGTTAGCATTGTGAAACCCAGTCAGCATTGTGAAACCCAGTTAGCATTGTGAAACCCAGTTAGCATTGTGAAACCCAGTCAGCATTGTGAAACCCAGTTAGCATTGTGAAACCCAACTAGCATTGTGAAACCCAACTAGCATTGTGAAACCTAGTTAGCATTATAACACCCAGTTGGCATTGTGAAACCCAGTCAGCATTGCGACACCCAGTCAGCATTGTGAATCCCAGTTAGCATTATAAATCCCAGTTAGCATTATAACACCCCATTCGCATTATAAAACCCAGTTAGTATTGTGAAACCCAGTTAGTATTGTGAAACCCAGTTAGCATTACAAAACCCAATTAGCGTTGTGAAACCTAGTTAGCATTGTGAAACCCAGTTGGCATTGTGAAACCCAGTTAGCATTATAAAACCCAGTTAGCATTATAAAACCCAGTCAGTATTGACAAGCCCGGTTGGCATTGTGAAACCCAGTTAGGATTGTGAAACCCAATCAGCATTACAAAATCTAGTTAGCAATATAAAACCTAGTTAGCATTATAACAACCAGTTAGCATTATTACACCCAGTTGGCATTGTGAAACGCAGTTAGCATTTTAAGTCCCGGTTAGCATTATAAATCCCGGTTAGCATTATAAAACCCAGTTAGCATTGTGAAACCCAGTTACCATTATAAAACCCAGTTAGCATTATAAAACCCAGTTGGCATTGTGAAACCTAGTTAGAATTATAACACCCAGTTGGCATTGTGAAACCCAGTCAGCATTGCGACACCCAGTCAGCATTGTGAAGCCCAGTTAGCATTATAAATCCCAGTTAGCATTATAACACCCCATTCGCATTATAAAACCCAGTTAGTATTGTGAAACCCAGTTAGTATTGTGAAACCCAGTTAGCATTACAAAACCCAGTTAGCGTTGTGAAACCCAGTTAGCATTATAAAACCCAATTAGCATTGTGAAACCCAGTTAGCATTGTGAAACCCAGTTGGCATTGTGAAACTCAGTTAGCATTATAAAACTCAGTGAGAATTGTGAAACCAAGTTGGCATTGTGAAACCCAGTTAGCATTATAAAACCCAGTTGGCATTGTGAAACCCAGTTGGCATTGTGAAACCCAGTTAGCATTATAAAACCCAGTTAGCATTATAAAACCCAGTTAGCATTATAAAACCCAGTCAGCATTGACAAGCCCGGTTGGCATTGTGAAACCCAGTTAGGATTGTGAAACCCAATCAGCATTACAAAATCTAGTTAGCAATATAAAACCTAGTTAGCATTATAACAACCAGTTAGCATTATTACACCCAGTTGGCATTGTGAAACGCAGTTAGCATTTTAAGTCCCGGTTAGCATTATAAATCCCGGTTAGCATTATAAAACCCAGTTAGCATTATAAAACCCAGTTGGCATTGTGAAACCCAGTTAGCATTATAAAAGCCAGTTGGCATTGTGAAACCCAGTCAGCATTGTGACACCCAGTCAGCATTGTGAAGCCCAGTTAGCATTATAAATCCCAGTTAGCATTATAACACCCCATTCGCATTATAAAACCCAGTTAGTATTGTGAAACCCAGTTAGCATTGTGAAACCCAGTTAGCATTGTGAAACCCAGTTAGCATTACAAAACCCAGTTAGCATTGTAAAACCCAGTTAGCATTATAACACCCAGTTAGCATTTTGAAACCCAGTTAGCATTATAACACCCAGTTAGCATTGTGAAACCCAGTTAGCATTGTGAAACCCAGTTAGCATTGTGAAACCCAGTTAGCATTGGGAATCTCAGTTAGCATTGTGAAACAGTCAGCATTGTGAAACCCAGTTAGCATTGTGAAACCCAACTAGCATTGTGAAACCTAGTTAGCATTATAACACCCAGTCAGCATTGTGAAACACAGTCAGCATTGAGACACCCAGTCAGCATTGTGTAGCCCAGTTAGCATTATAAATCCCAGTTAGCATTATAACACCCCATTCACATTATAAAACCCAGTTAGTATTGTGAAACCCAGTTCGCATTGTGAAACCCAGTTAGCATTACAAAACCCAGTTAGCATTGTGAAACCAAGTTAGCATTGTGAAACCCAGTTAGTATTATAAAATCCAGTTAGCGTTGTGAAACCCAGTTAGCATTATAACACCCAGTTACCATTATAAAACCAAGTTAGCATTGTGAAACCCAGTCAGCATTGTGTGTAGCCACCTGGGGTGGCCACTGCCCAACACAAAATGGAAGATTGCAAGGTATGCAGGGAAAATGGTCATGTTGTAAAGCATGCAGCTTGCAAAGCGCTTGTATATTGGGACGGCTGCAGAAACCAGTTTTGACTGCTGCAGAAACCAGACAGCACTGTGAAAAGAAACCAGTTAACATACTAATGAGGCGATACCGGGCGATCCCCAGATACAATGGAAACAAGTTAAACACAGATCGATACATTGAATGGAACGCCAGACCTTTCGGCGCCAGAGAAGCCCAAAACAATAAGTCCCAAGAACCGCCCCAGTGACCGAGGAACTGCCCCATGATTGGGGGGTTCAAACATATCGATTGGGAAGAGACCCAATCGATTCCAAGCAGGTAAGGGAGTCCGCCCAAAGGCGCGCAGATCCCCCGGGACCTATAAAAGACAGGTCCCACACATGGTTCAGTCTTCTGATCCAGCCCTCCTACCCTTCTCTCCCTTTGACCAACACTCCTCCGTGGATCAGCTTATGCCAATAAGATCTTGAACGAGAGAGAGGAGAGGGTTCGGACAGCAGCCGCCAACGAGTAAGTGCCTCACAATGATCGCTACCAGAGATAGGCACTCCTGACCCCTTTTAACTTACACCAAACTGAAGTCTGCAGACCAGAGCAGAGCAAGAGGCCTTGTTCTCTGATCCAGCAGTTCCTTTGAGATAAGTATTAGTTTATTTATTAGTAGGAATAAGTTTAATCCTTTTAGCGTGTGCATGGGTAGTTATTATAATTGTATTATAATAAACTCAGTTGTTTCGACTTACTAATTGGTGTATGGTTTTATTGCTTTGAACTTCACCTTGACCTTGTGGCGGTGTCTTAACGACATCTGGCGACTCCAGAGCTAAGTAAAGAAACAGAGCCAAAGTGAGTGTTAAGCACACTCACCCAGAATGACCAATATGTGAAACCCAGTTAACATTATTAAACCCAATTAGCATTGTAAAACCCAGTTAGCATTGTGAAACCCAGTTAGCATTATAAAACCCAGTTAGCATGTGAAACCCAGCTGGAATTATAAAATCCAGTTAGCATTGTGAAACCCAGTTAGAATTATAAAACCCAGTTAGCATTGTGAAACCCAGTTAGCATTATAAAACCCAGTTAGCATTGTGAAACCCAGTTAGAATTATAAAACCCAGTTAGCATTGTGAAACCCAGTTAGCATTATAAAATCCAGTTAGCATTGTGAAACCCAGTTAGCATTGTGAAACCCAGTTAGCATTATAAAACCCAGTTAGCATTGTGATACCCAGTTAGCATTATAAATCCCAGCTAGTATTATAAATCCCAGTTAGCATTGTGAAACCCAGTTAGCATTATAAATCCCAGTTAGCATTATAAAACCCAGTTAGCATTGTGAACCACAGTTAGCATTGTGAAACCCAGTTAGTTTTATAACACCCAGTTAGCATTGTGAAACCCAGTTAGCATTATAAAACCCAGTTAGCATTGTGAAACCCAGTTAGCATTGTGAAACCCAGTTAGCATTGGGAAACCCAGTTGGGATTGTGAAACCCAGTTGGGATTGTGAAACCCAGTTAGCATTATAAAACCCAGTTAGCATTGTGAAACCCAGTTAGCATTGTGAAACCCAGTTAGCATTGCAAACCACAGTTAGCATTATAAAACCCAGTTAGCATTGTGAAACCAAGTTGGCACTGTGACACCCAGTTAGCATTATAAAACCCATTTGGCATTATAACACCCAGTTAGCATTGTGAAACCCAGTTAGCAGTATAAAACGCAGTTGGCAGTATAAAACCCAGTTAGCATTATACAACCCAGTTAGCATTATAAATCCCAGTTATCAACACCATTATTAACCAATACCACAATGTTTTTGAGGGCATGGGCACGCTCCCATATACCTACAAGATATTATTGAAACCGAATACCACTACTGTGGTGCACGCACCCCGCAGGGTCCCAGCACCCCTCAAGGACCGCCTCAAGCAGCAGCTGCAGGACCTCCAGGACCAAGGAGTGATCTCCAGAGTCACAGAACCGACCAACTGGGTCAGTTCCATGGTATGTGTGAAAAAAACTGCCAGCAAACTGAGAATATGCATTGATCCCAAGGTCCACAATCGCAATATTATGAGAGAGCACTATCCCATTCCCAAGCGCGATGAGCTCACCTGTGAGATGGCTTGCGCCAAGTTCTTTACCAAGCTAGAGGCCTCAAAGGGGTTCTGGCAGATCCAGCTCGTTTGTGGGCAGGAAGCCATTGGAAGTCTGTCGTCCTGACCAGGCTCCCTGCCCACAAACACGAATGGAGGGATCTCAGGGTGAAGCTGACCACGGCCCCGGACTTAGCATTTTTTGACCCGGCTAAGGAGACCAAAATTTTCACAGATGCCAGTCAATCTGGCATTGGAGCATTGGAGCAATGCTCCTTCAACGTGATGAGGCCTCATCATGGGCCCCGGTTTCATACGCGTCACGTGCAATGACCCCCCACCAAACAGCATTATGCGCAGATTGAAAAGGAATGCCTGAGCCTTCTGACCGGAGTCCTTAAATTGCATGATCGTGTCTACGGACTCCCTCAGTTCACCGTCAAGACAGACCATAGACCGCTGGTCAATATCATACAAAAAGACCTTAATGACATGACGCCTCGCCTCCACCGTATTCTTCTCAAACTCGGGCGCTACGACGTCCAGCTTGTATACACCCCAGGCAAGGAGCTCATTGTCGCTGACGCTCTCTCCCGGTCTGTCACCACTCCATGTGACCCAGCGGGATTTGTTTGCCAGGTTGACGCCCATGTGGCATTCGCTGCCTCCAAATTCATCGCGAGACGGCTGCCGACCCCTTGCTCCAGCGTGTAATGCGCCATCTAACGGACGGCTGGCTCAAGGGCCAATGCCCTCAATTCTATAATGTCAGAGATGATCTGGCGGTAGACGACGGGGTTCTTCTAAAACTGGACCACATTGTCGTCACGCACAGCATGCGCCAGCTTGTCCTCGAACAGCTCCATGAGGGCTACCTGGGAGTGGAGAAGTGCTGCCGACGGGCCCGAGAGGCAGTGTACTGGCCTGGGATTAACGAGGACATAGCTAACACTGTGCTCAACTGCTCAACATGTCAGCGATTCCTGCCGGCGCCACCACATGAAACCATGCAGCCCCATGAGTTGGTCACGTCGCCCTGGACCATGGTGGGCATCGACCTGTTCCATGCGGTTGGCCGAGACTATGTCCTCATTGTGGACTACTTCTCGAATTACCCGGAGGTGGTAAGGTTGCATGACCTTACCTCAGCTGCAGCCATTCGGGCGTGTAAGGAAACCTTCGCTCGACACGGCATCCCGCTCACGGTCATGTCCGACAATGGCCCCTGCTTCGCCAGTCAAGAGTGGTCCAACTTTGCAGGCGGTACAATTTTGCACATGTCACGTCCAGTCCCCTGTAACCCCCAATCCAACTGCAAAGCAGAGAAGGGAGTAAATACCATCAAATGACTCCTTTGCAAGGCAGCCGATGCTGGTTCTGATTTTTACCTTGCCTTGCTTGCCTACCTCTCTGCCCCCTTGTCCACTGGCCTGTCACCAGCTCAACTACTCATGAATCGCACGCTGCGGGCGACGGTGCCGTCCATCCATGTCCCAGACCTCGACCACGTTCCGGTCCTTGGCCGGACGCAGCTGTCTCGTGCCCAGCACAAAGCGGCCTATGACTCCCGTGCAACTGATCTCCCTGCTCTGGCTCCCAATGACAACATCTTCGTCCATCTTCCAGATGGTGGCTGGTCTGCCACTGCTGTCATCCTCCGACAAGTGGCTCCCCGTTCGTTCCTGGTTCGTCTACCGGATGGCTCTCTTCTGCGACGCAATCGGCGTGCACATCGTCTCATCCCGCGCTTGCCACGTGATCTTCAGGTCCTGCCTCACCATCGTGATGACCCTGCCGTGGATTTTGCAGAGCTCCCTGTCGCTCTGTCATTCTCTGACACTGGCACAGTCCAGCGCGTTCCCGAACCGGCGGCTCTTGACCCACCCTTGAGGTGGTCAACCTTAATTCGTCGCCGACCTCAGAGACTAAATTTATGAACGTTTTGAATTCATGGACTCTCTGAATTATTTTGTTCCTTTGTTTACTTGATTCACTGGTTTGTATATAATGTTGCTCTAGTTACTATTTTGTTGCATACTGTTCATCTGCACTGGACACCTTCCCATGTGAATAGCTTAATTTTTGTGCACATAGTCTTCACACTCCACACGTAGTTAGGAACATTCTCACCACACATTATTTATTACCACAACCACACATTTTTTATTATAAAAGAGGGGATGTCAGAATGTACACATCAGTATATCATGGTGCTGACACACACTGATTGACACACTGCAAGACCAATCAACACACACAACACAGCAGCCAATCACCAGTTAGAGCACACTCACTATAAAGACAGAGGGCATCAGTTTTCCCGCTCATTCAGGATGCAGCCTCTAAGAAGGACAGAGCTCACAGCTTGCAGCACAAATCTTTACCATGTGCTGAGTGGATAGACTGGTTAGGATAGGC
The DNA here is from genome assembly GCF_902713615.1 of Scyliorhinus canicula. Taxonomy (NCBI): domain Eukaryota; kingdom Metazoa; phylum Chordata; class Chondrichthyes; order Carcharhiniformes; family Scyliorhinidae; genus Scyliorhinus; species Scyliorhinus canicula. Next base: position 9,185,459 of record NC_052165.1, on the reverse strand, counting down.
ATAGGTCTTCAGTTTAATCTAACATGGTGTCGACCCACAGTGAAAGTATGTTCAACAGTTTCTAGCTTAATAATATAGTGTTGTACTATTTCAAGTGTTGGTAGCCTGTATGTGTTACTGCTAAGGTAAACGCAGTCTCCACAGATCCAGAGTACCCAACACATCAAAACCCATTTAGCAATGTGAAACCCAGGTAGCATTATAACACCCAGTTAGTATTGTGAAACCCAGATAGCATTATAACACCCAGTTAGCATTGTGAAACCCAGATAGCATTATAACACCCAGGTAGCATTGTAAAACCCAGATAGCATTATAAGACCCAGATAGCATTATAACACCCAGTTAGCATTATAAAACCCAGATAGCATTGTGAAACCCAGTTGGCATTATAAAACCCAGATAGCATTATAAAACCCAGATAGCATTATAACACCCAGTTAGCATTGTGAAACCCAGTTAGCATTGTGAAACCCAGTTAGCATTGTGAAACCCAGTTAGCATTGTGAAACCCAGTTAGCATTGTGAAACTGAGGACATCCTGAGCAGCAGTGGGGTTTTGTTTTTTGTTGCTGGCATTTCCTCACCCTGAGCAGCAAAGTCCTCATCTGATCTTTTGCTTCCTGGAAAGAGTGCACAGATCTGTGAAGGCAGTTTTTCTCTTGAGGGCTGGACGTTTTGAGTTTGGAGCTTTGGGGGATTTCGAGACCCCCCCCCCCCCCCCAAAAAAAGCCAAATCCAGTGGCAAGAGGGACCTTCCCTTTGCAGTGCCAGCAAATTGATACAGGTGCAGTTTCACACACACACACACACTCACATTGCCTGATTTAAATGGGAGATTTTATAAATTAAATGCACCGAGTCAGCAACGCTCTTGTGCAATCCGGACACATCCCTGGTGCTCTGCTAGATCTTGGCAATATCGAAAATGTAAGCGGGCATCATAGGAAACGTGCCGTTTATTTGCAAAGGTTTTTGGAGGGGGTGTTCAGGAATATTCCAACAGTGAATTGGTCAGCGAGCAGAAACTCCCCCCACCCGCCCCCAGATTTATTTTCCGCTCCCGGTTTTCCTGTGAATCTAACTATTCTGGCCAGTGAAGCCACAACACATTTTATTCTCAAGGACTCACGCTGAATAATTAAACCTCCTTGGTTGGCGCAATGTCTGGGATGTACATTAAAGAGTTAACACCTGGGAACATTCACAGAGTGGAACTTATGACCATTTTACAATGTTTAAACTTGCAAACATCTCACACGACGTTCCCCACGTTTCTGTATCGCCTGATCTGGGTGCAGAAAGCGCTTTGTGATCAGTCACTCCCCCTCCCCACGCGCAAAGGTACTGATCGATATCATTGTTTTAAATCACAAACTCTTGAAAATGTGTTAATCCTTTAATATATATCCCAGACATAGCGACAGCCAAGGAGGTTTAATTATTAAGCGTGAGTTCTTGTGAATAAAGTGTTGTGTCTTCACTGTTACTGAGTTTTAACTAGGCTGCGAATTCAGACGATGGATAATAACGGTTCCCCCTTTTCCACACCGGGGTCATACACACACACACACACACACAGACACACTCTAAGCGGCAGCGGAGAGCGAAATATTTGTTTTAAGGAACTGAGAGATGAAATAAACTGGGCTGGAGGTGATGCAGAAAATGTTGCTTGGAATCTCCAGATCAAGTGCTTCCCGGGACATTAAGAGTCAGCTCTTTCTGAGAAGTGTTTGTTTAGGGAATGTGTTATGATCAGCGATGTCCAGGAATCGACCCCCCAATACATAATATGCATTTAACAAGCAGTCAAATGTAACAATAGTTGAGCAATTTCCCCCAATAATCTCTACCTCAAGGCTGCTAGAATCGACTGTGTGCAAATCTCGGCAGACACCCGAGGGAGGGGAGTTAGTGGTGCTAACTTTTGGGAGAGAGAGAGCGGGGTGTATAATTATCAGTGATGATTGTGCAGCATTCCAAAGAAGCTCAGGGATTAGGCATTGCAGAATGAAGGTTGCAGCTACCGTTATTAGTTGCAGCGATGCTGACCTGCTTTCTTGCCAACATCGATGTTGCTGCCGCCTGCTCCCTCCAGCTTCTTCCCAGCTCCGACACACCGCCAGGTTTCAGCACAGCATTGCTCTCACCCCGCCTTACCCTAACCTGCCCCAACCTTTCCCACCTTGGCGGGCAGTGGCCTTGAGTACTGTCAATGCAGGCGAGCCACTAACAGGGAGGTGACATGAAGCAGCTACAACAGAGAAATGGGAAGCTGTCGACTCTTAAAGCTATTAATGCGATTGTTAAACGGCTATTGTGATGCATTTGCCTAAATAATCGCTAAAACTCGTTTTAATTAATGACTTGAAGGGCAGCACGGTGGCCTAGTGGTTAGCACAACCGCCTCACGGCGCTGAGGTCCCAGGTTCGATCCCGGTTCTGGGTCACTGTCTGTGTGGAGTTTGCACATTCTCCCCGTGTCTGCGTGGGTTTCGCCCCCACAACCCAAAAATGTGCAGAGTAGGTGGATTGGCCACGCTAAATTGCCCCTTAATTAGAAAAAGTAATTGGGTAATCTGAATTTATTTTAAAAAATAAAAAGTAATGACTTGAAGGTCTTGTGGCTGGGAAAGGCAACAGTCCACACGTTGTTCCGGGCTCTGCAAAGGCTCCACTACCAACTCGGAGTTTTTTTAAATTTTAGGTGGAGGAGGGGAATGAAAATAAGCATTGCAGAGATTGTCGCTTGTTTTTTAATGCAAGGTTAGGTAGAGTGCTACCCAGGGGAACACCTTATTAATTGGTTAAGGAATGTGGCCATGCTTTGGGACATTTAGCATGTATACATGTAATATTTGTGCCCCTCGCCAATTCTTGCACATTGAGGATTTTGCAGTAATGCTGCCTCAGTGTTTGGTGTAACTCTTGTGGTGGAAGATTGCCCCTGACACCTGTCAATCAATCAATCAATCAATCACAAGCAGCCTCGACCAGCTCTTGGCAGCCACAACAAGTCTGCAGAAACTTACAGCTCTTGCGACCTGTGAGTCGGTTACCCGAATTCTAATCGTTGCAATCACCAACATTTCACTATTAATTCCGAGGGTATTGGAATGAAGTCTAACTGAGCGGATCGCACTGTGAAGGCGAGTCTCTGTGTGGCTCAGCAGCCTGGGTACAGGGAACACTGTTGCTGATGGTGTTCAATATCCCAACGCTTTGGAAACAGCCAGTTTTCCTGCAGGATGTGATTTGGGATATTTCACCCTGCAGCAGGTTAAGCTGGACAATCGCTCCAACAAGTGAATTCCCTCTCTGGGAATCAAACCCACACAAATCTGTCCCATTCTCACCCCCAACCCCTTGTGTCCTTGAAGGTATCACTTTGAAATCTTCTGTGTCCCTTTTCTCGGGGACTGAAAGGTGATTTCTTTAATAAAATCTGTTTAGTTAAAAAAAATGCCTTTGTTTCAAAATGAGAGATCTCCTTGTTCGGGGAATGTTTAGAATCATTATTCGGGAAGGGGTTACCCCTGGGTCGGTACCTTTATTCGTTTGCAGCATTGCTTTCAGAAGGTCTCGATTTTGAACGGACGCCCGGGCGAGAATCAATGATTTTCCGCCCGTGTATTTTGATTTGAGAGGGAATCCGCTTTCTCATCGCCGGCAGATGTTTCGGGGTTACATTTGTCACCTGTGAGTGCACAGCACCAGAATTGGAAAATGTCTGTAGGCTGTGATTTTGGAGTAACAGGGGCGGTGTTCTACCTCCATTTCATCGGTTAATGTTTGGTCATTTCTGCCATCGCCATCAGCAATTGGTTCAGAGAGGTGGTCTCCAGTTATTAACAGCACGCTGCACTCAGGTATATCTACCTGCACAATGCAGGCTGGACCGACAGAGCAGACTGATGTGGCTGCAGGACAAGCCTCAATCTGCTCCCTCTAATCCCCACCGGCAGTCATTGAACCGCAAGGCAGAAATCCTTCTTCATAAGGCTGGAGGATAAGCATGTCCCTCTCTTTCTCCCCTCACACATGTTTAGGGGGCACCTGGTCAGCGTACTCACCTTGTTGGCCGTGAGCAACAACCAACTTCAGGCGCATTTAAGCACTTTGGGATTGCAGATTAAAGGGATAATTATTCCTACGAAATCTTGTTTTTGAGTGTATATTATTTCAAGTTCACTTAAATGCAATTCGGCAACAGTTTGTTACTGCTTTGTGAAATGTCCATGCCAAATGTTCAAATTAAAATCCCATTATTCACAAAATACTGCATAAACATCATTTGAGGGCGGGTTTAGCTCAGTGGGCTAGACAGCTGGTTTGTGATGCAAAACAAAGTCAGCAACGTGGGTTCAATTCCTGTACCAGCTTACCCGAACAGGTGCCGGAATGTGGCTACTAGGGGCTTTTCACAGTAACTTCATACTTGTGACAAGTGGCAGGGTAGCAAGTGGCAGGGTGGCAAGTGGCAGGGTAGCAAGTGGCAGAGTGGCAAGTGGCAAGTGGCAGGGTGGTGCAGACAGACTGGCAGCTGGCACTGCCTCTCCTTCACCTCCTCCCTCAACAAGTCCAGCCGAACGGCTCTCTCAAGCAGGTCCCATTCCTGGTGAGGAGTTCAGAGATCCACTGATGGGAACTCACCAGAGTGGGTTGAAGCTCTCAAAAGCACTGGGCCAGAAGATGGCGAAGACCCAAAGTCAGGACTGGACAGAATCCTTTTGTTACAGAAATGTGGTGCACACCAAGCAGGAAGTCACAAAAGGACAACTGCAATGTGTTTAGAGTAGCTTCTTTATACATAGCGATAAACAGTGGCTACGTAGAAAGCTGTTTTGTCCGGGGCCAAAATCTTGGGACCCCGTCAGCACTTTGGGAGCACCTCAGCCAATGGACTGCAGCCTATCAAAGGCAGTGACTCACCAAAAATTCTTCTTAAAAAATTGTAGATAATGTTACCACTAAAATAATTTTATTGTGACTCTATATAAGATATTTTGATAGCACCTTACACAATCCCAGGTCATCCCAAAGCCAATGAAGTATTTTTGAAGTGCCTTAGTTTAACACTGCGCAGGATATATGGCACAGAAAACAGGCCATTTGGCCCATCCAAAGCTATGCTAGGGTTTGTGTCCCACTCCATTCTCCTCCCATCTTTCCTAATCTAAATCTATAATCGTAACTCTCTGTTCATTTCTCCCTCAGTGCTTGGCTAGTTTCTGCCTAACGGCATCTCCACCCTTCGTCTCAACCACTCATTGTGCCAGAGAGATCCACATTCTCACCACTCTATTGGTAAAGAAGTTGCTTCTGATTGAGCCATCGGGTTTCACCCTTATGTTGATGGCCTCCAGTAATGCCTTTCGCCGCCAGAGAAAACATTGGCCGGAATTCTCCGACCATCCAGATTCTCTTTTCCCACTGGCAGCACCACCCCCGCCCATGAGTTTCCCAGCCGCATGGGGTGGGTTTCAATGGGAAATCCCATTGCTAACCTGTCGTGCAACCTGTAATGATTGGTGTGATGTACTCCAAGATAACTCTGTTCTTCTACAAGTTTTACAGCTTCCAAGTCATAAGTACCCTTCCCATTCTTCCTCATATTTATCTGCGTTCAACTTCATTTTCCAATTGTTTGCCCATTCTGCAAGTCCACCTGCAATTTGCTGAAGTCCTCCACCGTATGGCTTTGCTCCCAAATTTGGTGTCATCAGCAAATTTAAAAATTGTGTTTTCTTTTGTTCCAAAGTCCAAATCGCTAATTAAAGTGTGAACACCACTGGTCCTTGTGGAACACCATTTCCTACCTTCTGCCGCTTCAAATAACTTTGCTTTGACTCCCACTCTCTGCCTTTTTGCCTTGAAACCAATTAACAACCCATTCTGCCACTTGTTCCCTGGTTCCACTTTGCCTGACCTTGTTCATTAGTTTACAAAGTGGGACTTGAAACGCACGCAATCCTCTGTCTCAGGGGTTCAGGGTGCTACCAACAAGGCACCAACTCATTCCCAAGGACAACTAATGAGCAATAAATTCTGACCTTTCCATAACTCAATATTGTATTTTTGAAAAAAAATCAGGAGAACAGTGCAGGTGATGTAACAAAATATTGTGAGGGTAATGGATGAGGGAGTGCACACCTACAAAGAAACTTCCAAGAGAGGGCTATAGTGAACAAAAGAGGGCTATAGTGAACAAGGGAGGGCTATAGTGAGCAGGTGGTCTGCACAAGGGAGATAGTTAAAAATGTTTTGAAAATATATGGGAGGAATTCAGTGTGGTGAATACACTTGCTGCTGTAACACATCCCTTCACATTTCTTAGCATGCTTCTTACTCCAAATAGGTGTCCTTGTAGTGAAGATACAGGTAGTTGGATGAGTTATGTCAAAATACTTTATGCTCCCCTATATTTTCTTGATCCATGCTGCTATTACTCTTAGCATCCTGGGCACCAGTTTCCTTTAGTGCTGCCATTTAGCAACACCAACCTCTGTATATTCTATACCTTGATTCAGCATCTCTACTGCTGAAGCTCTCCCCCATGCCCTTGTTACTTCTAGACATGACTATTTCAACTTTTGATCTTCCAGAAACTTGTGGTCATGTCCTAACTTACACCGAATGGTATCAACTAGAACTCATGTGCTTGTTGTTAAACAATGTCAGAATTTTAAAATTTTCATGCTTGTATTCAAATCTCTCTATAGTCGGACTCCTGTTAATAATAATAATCTTTATTGTCACAAGTTGGCTTACATTAACACTACAATGCAGTTACTGTGAAAAGCCCCTCGTCACCACATTCTGGCGCCTGTTCGGGTACACGGAGGGAGAATTCAGAATGTCCAAATTACCTAACAGCACGCCTTTTGGGACTTGTGGGAGGAAACCGGAGCACCCGGAGGAAACCCACGCAGACACGGGGAGAACGTGCAGACTCCACACAGACAGTGACCCAAGCCAGGAATCGAACCTGGGACTCTGGCGCTGTGAAGCAACAATGCTAACCACTGTGCTACCAGGGTGCTGCCCTCAGGGTGGGATTAGCGACAGAGCATCATTGCGGATGGAAGGCCCCCCTGTCTTGCTGCACTTCAGGCAGACCAATGTTGCTATTCCAATTTTGTGTCCATGTGGTTTACAGAGATATCTGGGAGGGTGGTAGAGGAGGGTTGCCTCACATCCTTTAAAAAGTACCTGGATGAGCACTTGGTACGTCATAATATTCAAGGCTATGGGCCAAGTGCTGGTAAATGGGATTAAGTGGACAGGTCAGGTGTTATGCTCGTGCTGGTGCAGACTTGATGGGCTGAAGGGCCTCTTTTGCACTGTGTGATTCTGTGATGCTGTGAATTTGAAATCCTGGCAATAAGACAATGGGAGGCTGCGTGACAGGAAATGATCCAGTCTCGTTAACATCCTCTGACCAGCTCCCGACCCAAACAGACACCTAGAGGCAGCTCAGCAGCTTCCTTCAGGCCTCCGAAGTTCAGCTGGCCTGCAGGCTTCCAGAACAACCAACAGCAATGTCATGGCAAGGTTCAGGAGCTTTCTACAGGTGGGAAGTACAGTGGGGGCTGGAAATGTGTTGACTCAGATTCGCAGGGGCTGAAACCTCCTCATGGGGCCTGGAGGCACACACCTGCTCCTCCTGGCCCAATCACAGAAAGGTAAGGTTCAACATTATCCCATTTCCTCTCCGGTGTTGCCCTATTATGTATTTTCTTTTATTCCCTTTTCTTCCCATGTACTTAATGATCTGTTGAGCTGCTCGCAGAAAAATATTTTTCACTGTACCTCGGTATGCGTGACAATAAACAAATCCAATCCAATCCAGTGTGTGTCAGATGTTAAGAGCAGAGTGTCCACTCAGTAGGTAAGAAATTAGCACCTAGTTTCCAGCTAAGCTGCAGGACCCAGATTTCCATATTCTCAATGTGGTGCTTGCCCACTCGAGAAATGGGCGGCGACGGTAGCACAGTGGTACGCACTGTACCCTCACAGCCGGGTTCGATTCCCGGCTTGGGTCACTGTCTGTGCGGAGTCTGCATGTTCTCATTCGTGTCTGTGTGGGTTTCCTCCGGGTGCTCTGGTTTCCGACCACAAGTCCCAAAAGACGTGCTTGTTAGGTAAGTTGGACATTCTGAATTCTCCCTCAGTATACCGAACAGGCACCGGAGTTTGGCGACTAGGGGATTTTCACCGTAACTTCATTGCAGTGTTAATGTGAGCCTACTTGCGACAATAATATAAGAGCGGGACTGGCCTGGCTCCCTCCCCCACCCCCCCCCAGAGGGAAAAGGAGGGGCTGTAAATAACGCACTGCTATTGACCCATTCATGTGATGGTCTTGAATTCTTCTGATTTCACAAGTGGTCAGTCCACCTCTGTGTAAATATGTCCCTCTGCCGGCGACAACAAACAGCACTCACGGTAAAGTTTATCCAATCCAATCGCACCAGTGATGTGTGTATGCTGTGTGATCTCGCATCACTGAGTGGTAGAATAACTGATTTGGCATGGCATAACACCCCATGACAAATCCGGCATTCTGTATTTATCACACGGCTACAATGTGCTGCCTGAATAGTTTATTTTTGCATAAGAAATGCCAGAGGGAGCAATGTGCTGGTTTCCTGGTGACATTTGAACAACAAAAAATCGCATATCATCAATTTTTTTGGTTGATGTGAAACAAAATTCACCCCAAAACGGGAGCCTGTCTAAATTGTTGGAGGACACGATTCCATGCTAAGTGCACACTGTGTCTGTTTATTGCTTAGGTTTTGTTGAGTTAATATTTTGTTTCCACGTATTTGCATTGTTTCCCAGCTTGGACAGTGTCTCCTTTTATATCTGGTTCGTCAACTGTGCTGCCTACCTTGCTTCTGTTTGCTGACAACATGATACCCATCATGCAAAGTAAACAAATTGCCTTCTAATTAAAACTGTAGCAGAAGTCGTGTCAACAAATATTTGAGTGTAAGTTCCCTTCGAGTGAACATATTTGAGTCTAGTTCCCTTCGAGTGAACAGTTCTGAAAATATACCAAAATGTAATTGTAAACAACAATCACCTGCACACAATTAATTTCCCAGTGCGAAATGACTTGAGATCGTGCAATCTCCAATCTCAACATGTTACAGAGGATGTTAGCTCTTTGGCACCATCTTCTGGATTCAATAATAACCTGCAGGGCGTCTCCTGGGGGGGAAAAAAAACACAATAGTGAAAAAACATTTCATAATTAAATGCAAATACTGGCCTTCCTGGCCCCTGTAGAGAAACAAAATAAAAGTTTTGGGGTAATTATTTTTTTTTGTTTGAAATATATACAGTATATATGCAACATTGTTTGATTCAGAAACCATGATGAATATTACCATTGTGAGAACAAATGCAACTCTTTGTGGTATTTACCATCTAATTGTATACTTTTGAGTTATGCAGCCTGACTTTGTTCAGTTGTGTTTATTTTCAGTAATTTATTTTGGGATAACACTACGATAGACAGATTTTAAATTTTTAATCTGTAAGAGAAATCAAAGGTTATGGGGACAGGAGAATTGTCACATCAGATCAGTCATTATCTCATTGAATGGTGGAGTAGACTCAATGGGCCGAATGGCCTAATTCTATACCTACGTTTTATGCTCTTAAGGTGCTCAGTTGCACTTGGCAGCAGGCATGCGGACGCAGACCACCCACTGCATGCACCTGTGGGTGCGATGACCATGAACCATTAGTACCGGTACCACATTTTAATGGGTCAGATATGTCACCAGCATTAGGATGCTGCTCATTAGCTGTGTGTCAATTGAAGGCTGGCGGGGAGGAAATGCCCCCTCCCACCAGTGGTGGCTGAAGAATCAATAGCAAGGAGTTGAGGCTGCAATGATGCAGGTTTAATAACCTCCACAGAATTTTCTAGGTCATTAATCTTACCTCTTCCATCAAACATCTCTCCTCAGACCTTCTTAACCTCTCACCTCACTATTCTCAGTATTCACCTCCCTTACCTCATTCCAGAACCACCCTTTGCTGCATTCACCATATCTCTGGGTTGAGTTCAATGTTCATGGTGATGGTTCCATGCACCAACTGGGGGACCAGTAGCACCAGTGACACTGCCATTCCTGGGAGCTCCAGTGGGATTAATGCTAATCAGGCAATGCAGTGCCGATTGTCTATGAACCATTAAAAGCAAAGACCCTTCCTCCACAAGCTGCCAGTCAATCAGACCCTCAGTCCTGACACTGGTACTGGGGGCGGTGGCCACGACTGGGACTCTGGCAAATAATGGGTGTGCTGGACAGCATGGAAGAATCCAGCTCCAACTTGTCTTGGAGCTTCATGCAGAGTGTGGGGGGCCATTCTGTCCCAAGTGGTCAGCTCCATGAACCTTCTTGGGCAGTCCCTCAGGGTCGAAGGGGACTTGCTTCCACTCTGGGGAGGTGGGTTCTGCGGTGGCTGAGAAATCAGATCCTGGATCTGCAGGCTCTGCCACAGGTTTGGCAGGTGGTATTTGAGGTGGGATGGTGGGGCGCTCTGGATTCTGTCCTCTCCTTCCGCTGTTTATGCTTGGCCTCCACGTGCTCCACCCTGTGACGCTCGAGGTGATTGACGCCTTCGCGGATGCTTTTTGTCCAGCTTGTGCGTTCTAAGGCAGCGATTCCCACGTGTTGGTGGGGATGTTGTATTTATTTAGGGAGGCTTTCAGAGTGTCCTTGTAGCATTTCCTCTGCCCTCCTAGTGATCGCTTGTCATTGCAGAGCCTGGAGTAGAGCACTTGTTTCGGGAGTCTTGTGTTGGGCATGCGGGCATTGTGACCCACCCATCGCAGCTGGTCGAGTGTGACCAGTGCCTCGATACTGGGGATATTGGCTTGAGAGAGGACACGTTGGTACACCTATACTGCCAGTGGATTTGCAGGATTTTGCGGAGGCAGCGATGGTGATATCTCTCCAGGGATATGAGGTGTCTGCTGTACATTGTGCATGTTCTGATGCATAAAGGAGGGCTGCGACCCCGGATGCTTTGTCGATCATTCTGTCCCAAGTGGTCAGCTCCATGGTGCTGGGTTTGAAGTCTCGGTCTTTGAACACTCTGTTCCTCAGGCGACCGAAGACCACACTGGCGTATTGGAGTCAATGTTGGATTTTGGCGTCAATATCATGAATACAATAATGGGGCTCACCATGATACTGTCACTGCACACAACTTATGCAGCAGTTAGATTGGAAGCTGAGGTGGCTGTTACCCTGGTTGTGGGAGCGGAGGGGTGAGGGCGCAGTGCTGACAGCGGCTTTCGGAGAGCATCATTCCTTCACTATGGTTCTTGTGCTGAACTGTGGGAATGACCATGTGCTATCCCCCAGGAGAATGGCCTTAATGGGAAAGGCACCTGCTGTTTTCTTACAGCCCCCAGCATATTTACTCTTCCCCTGCCGCACACTCCCCCAATATTGGCATTGCCACGCAACCACGGGCGAAACTGTGGCCTAGATCTCAAATTCCAGTCCGATTTGGGGGTCACCCATTGGGTCCATCCAAATGTTTAATGAAAGATTAGAGGCCTTCCATCTACTAATGTGTAGCCACCCTCATGGGAACAATAGGAGAGGTAAATGAGCACATGAGAGAGTAGCGAGGGAGCTTCACAATGGTGATTCTTAATTATTCCAGTTAACTGATGTTCAAATCGGCAATGGGTTGTTTGTTGTAAAATTGCTGTTTGTTGCATTTGTTGCATCAGCTGAGGGCAACACCTCCTTGGCTGGACTAAAATATGACAAATGGTGTCCGTGAGGATGGTGGTGAAAAGGCCTGTTGGTGTGTTGAGGATGGGATGGATGGCTGTGTTTGCATTTTTTTCAATCTGTTGCTATGTAAGAGCACTGGCAGCTAGGTGCACTGATAGAATCGTAAAATCCCTACAGTGCAGAAGGAGACCATTCGGCCCATCAAGTCTGCACCGACCCTCCAAAAGAGCACCCTACCAAGCCCACTCTCCCGCCCTATGAGACTATATTCATTGGAATTTAGAAGAATGAGGGGGGGTTTTATAGAAACATATAAAATTATGAAAGGCATACTTAAGATAGAAGCAGGAAGGTTGTTTCCACTGGCGGGTGAAAAACTAGAACAAGGGAGCATAGCCTCAAAATCAGGGGGAGCAGATACAGGACTGAGTTTAGGAGGAACTTCTTCACCCAAAGGGTTGTGAATCTGTGGAATTCCGTGCCCAGTGAAGCAGTTGAGGTTACCTCATGGAAAGTTTTTAAAAGCAAAAGGTACGGAGATTTTTGAACAGTAAAGGAATTAAGGGTTATAGAACATAGAACATTACTGGGGCTGGTTTAGCTCACTGGGCTAAATCGCAGGCTTTTAAAGCAGGCCAGCAGCACGGTTCGATTCCCGTACCAGCCTCCCCGGACAGGCGCCGGAATGTGGCGACTAGGGGCTTTTCACAGTAACTTCATTGAAGCCTACTCGTGACAATAAGTGATTTTCATTTCATTACAGTGCAGTACGGGCCCTTCGGCCCTCGATGTTGCACCGACCTGTGAAACCATCTGAAGCCTATCTGACCTACACTATTCCATTTTCATCCATATGTTTATCCAGTGACCACTTAAATGCCCTTAAAGTTGGCGAGTCTACTACTGTTGCAGGCAGGGCGTTCCACACCCCTACTACTCTCTGAGTAAAGAAACTGCCTCTGATATCTGTCCTATATCTATCACCCCTCAATTTAAAGCTATGTCCCCTCGTGTTGGAGATCACCATCTGAGAAAAGAGACTCTCACTGTCCACCCTATCTAACCCTCTGACTATCTTATATGTCTCTATTAAGTCACCTCTCAGCCTTCTCTCTAACGAAAACAACCTCAAGTCCCTGAGCCTTTCCTCGTAAGACCTTCCCTCCATACCAGGCAACATCCTAGTAAATCTCCTCTGAACCCTTTCCAAAGCTTCCACATCCTTCCTATAATGTGGTGACCAGAACTGCACGCAGTACTCCAGGAGTGGCCGCACCAGAGTTATGTACAGCTGCAGCATGACCTTGTGGCTCCGAAACTCAATCCCCCTACTGATAAAGGCTAGCACACCATATGCCTTCTTAACAGCCCTATTAACCTGGGTGGCAACTTTCAGGGATTTATGTACCTGGATGCCGAGACCTCTCTGTTCATCTACACTGCCAAGAATCTTGCCATTAGCCCAGTACTCTGCATTCCTGTTACTCCTTCCAAAGTGAACCACCTCACACTTTTCCGCATTAAACTCCATCTGCCACCTCTCAGCCCAGTTCTGCAGCTTATCTATGTCCCTCAGTATCCTATAACATCCTTCAGCACTATCCACAACTCCACCGACCTTCGTGTCATCTGCAAATTTACTAACCCATCCTTCTACACCCTCTTCCAGGTCATTTATAAAAATGACAAACAGCAGTGGCCCCAAAACAGATCCTTGCGGTACACCACTAGTAACTGAACTCCAGGATGAACATTTGCCATCAACCACCGCCCTCTGTCTTCTTTCAGCTAGCCAGTTACTGATCCAAACCGCTAAATCACCTTCAATCCCATACTTCCTTATTTTCTGCAATAGCCTACCATGTGGAACCTTATCAAACGCCTTACTGAAATCCATATACACCACATCAACCGCTTTACCCTCATCCACCTGTTTGGTCACCTTCTCAAAAAACTCAATAAGGTTTGTGAGGCATGACCTACCCTTCACAAAAGCGTGTTGACTATCGCTAATCAACTTGTTCTTTTCAAGATGATTATAAACTTATAACCTTTTCCAAAATTTTACCCACAACCAAAGTAAGGCTCACAGGTCTATAATTACCAGGGTTGTCTCTACTCCCCTTCTTGAACAAGGGGACAACATTTGCTATCCTCCAGTCTTCCGGCACTATTCCTGTCGACAAAGACGACATAAAGATCAAGGACAAAGGCTCTGCAATCCCCTCCCTGGCTTCCCAGAGAATCCTAGGATAAATCCCATCCGGCCCAGGGGACTTATCTATTTTTACACTTTCCAAAATTGCTAACACCTCCTCCTTGTGAACCTCAATTCCATCCAGCGTGGTCGACTGAACCTGAGTATTCTCCTCGACAACATTGTCTTTCTCCAGTGTAAACACTGACGAAAAATATCCATTTAACGCTTCCCCTATCTCCTCTGATTCCACACACAACTTTCCACTACTATGCTTGATTGGCCCTAATCTTACTCTAGTCATTCTTTTGTTCCTGATATACCTATAGAAAGTCTTAGGGTTTTCCTTGATCCTATCCACCAATAACTTTTCGTGTCCACTCTTCACTCTTCTTAACTCTCCCTTTAGGTCCTTCCTGGCTAACTTGTAACTCTCAAGTGCCCTAACTGAGCCTTCATGTCTCATCCTAACATAAGCCTTCTTCTTCCTCTTGACAAGTGCTTCAACGTCCTTAGTAAACCACGGTTCCCTTGCTCGACAACTTCCTCCCTGCCTGACAGGTACGTACTTATCAAGGACACCCAGTAGCTGTTCCTTGAAAAAGCTCCACATTTCGATTGTACCCATCCCCTGCAGTTTCCTTCCCCATCCTATACATCCTAAATCTTGCCGAATAGCATCATAATTGCCTTTCCCCCAGCTATAATTCTTGCCTTACGGTATATACCTATCCCTGCCCATTGCTAAAGTAAACATAACCGAATTGTGATCACTATCACCAAAGTGCTCACCTACATCTAAATCTAACACCTGGCTGGGTTCATTACCCAGTACCAAATCCAATGTGGCCTCACCCCTTGTTGGCCTGTCTACATACTGTGTCAGAAAACCCTCCTGCACACACTGCACAAAAACTGACCCATCTATAGTACTCGAACTATAGTATTTCCAGTCAATATTTGGAAAGTTAAAGTTCCCCATAACAACTACCCTGTTACTCTCGCTCCTGTCGAGAATCATCTTTGCTATCCTTTCCTCTACATCTCTGGAACTATTCGGAGGTCTATAGACAACTCCCAACAGGGTGACCTCTCCTCTCTTGTTCCTAACCTCAGCCCATACTACCTCAGTAGACGAGTCCTCAAACGTCCTTTCTACCGCCGTAATACTTTCCTTGATTAACAATGCCACACCCCCCCTCTTTTACCATCTTCTCTGTTCTTACAGAAACATCTAAATCCTGGAACCTGCAACAACCATTCCTGACCCTGCTCTACCCATGTCTTATGGTGAGCGGGCGGGTAAGTGGAGCTGAGTCCACAAAAAGATCAGCGATGATCTTATTGAATGGAAGAGCAGACTCGAGGGGCCAGATGGCCGACTCCTGCTCCTATGTTCTATCCCCATAACCTAACCCGCACATCCCCAGACACTAAGGGACAATTTAGCATGGCCAATCCACCTAACCTGCATGTCTTTGGACTGTGGGAGGAAACCGGAGTACCTGGAGGAAACCCACGCAGACACGGGGAGAATGTGCAGACAGTCAACCAAGGCCCGAATCGAACCTGGGACCCTGGCGCTGTGAGGCAGCAGTGCTAACCACTGTGTCACCGTGCCGCCCCAAATGTTCAATGCTCCACGTCTTCCAGGTGGTGATAACGGCTGGTCGCTCTGTGCAGTGGCTTCACGGCACTAAATTACAGGTTCAGAAACATGGCCAGGGCTGTACTCCAGAGCTCCTCGTCAATAACCCAGACATCAGAACTGTTGCTCAATTACATTTCTGGCGGTGATCTGACTCCATTGTAGGCCAGCACTCTGTGCCCATGCTACTGGCAGGCATCATGAGCAACGCCCGGAGGGGATATCTCTTGTTACCAAGTAGCCAGCCTTTGACCTGATTGCCTGTCGGAATAAAGTCAGCACAGAGGGCTCGTGCAGCATGAATAAATCATGGTTGCTGCTGGGAAACCAGGCAATGATGTGCATAATGTTACACCTGTGGTCACAAACACGTTGAAAATTCAGGGATGTGTATCACTTTCAGTTGATAAAGATGCTGGGCTGGTGATGGGGAGCATGCAGGATAAGGTGGGTGTACATCATTTCATGAGAGTCTGCAGAAAGCCTACAAAACTGTGAAGATTAACGTTCCTTCATTTTGCACGATCCTGTTCATGAGAGCTGTGACGTGCTTTTGCCTGCCCAATGCAGCATCGTCTAACCAACTGGCAGATGTTGCTGGTGTACCTTGCCACAGCTTGAAACAATACGGCCTAAAGTTAGGGACCACGGTGATCCGGGTTGGTAAAGGTTGTGCTGTCTGAGCCCTAGTTTGGGCATTACACTGAGGCTCCAGTAGGTGACAAAACTCCATGAAAATCTCCCCGGTGAAATTCCAGTGCCTCACGCATGGCTCCTGAGTGAAGGTGAGGTGTGAGGGGAGTGTCCTGAAAAGGAGCTGTTGGTAATGGCCTGCAGTGCAGTGCCCTCCTCCCACATTTATCCCCAGCTACATTAACTCTCTCCTGTCTTCTTTGCAGCTCCTTATACGCCTCTCAATCCCCAAATGTAATTTTTTTTTCATAATCTTTATTATTGTCACAAGTAGGCTTACATCAACACTGCAATGAAGTTACTGTGAAAATCCCCTGGTCGCCACAGTCCGTCGCCTGTTCGGGTACACGGAGGGAGAATTCAGAATGTCCAATTCACCTAACAAGCACCTCTTCCAGAAATTGTAGGAGGAAAGCGGAGCGCCCGGAGGAAACCCACGCAGACACGGGGAGAATGTGCAGACTCCGCACAGACATTGAGCTAAGCTGGGAATTGAACCCAGGACCCTGGCGCTGTGAAGCAAGTGCTAACCACTGTGTTACGGGGATACTGCAGAGAGTGGGCAGACTCGATGGGCCGAATGGCCTCTCTCTGCACTGTAGGGATTCTATGATTCTATGATCTACTGATTCAAAACTCTTCTGACCCAAAGCCTGCCTGTTTAACCACTATCCTTATTTTGGTAACCTGCAATGGCTCCTTGTCACTCACAAATTCACAACTTGTGAACTTGCACAATTGTGAACATGCACAAGTTCACAATTATTTTTTTCTTTCTTTTACAAATACTCCTCAGTTTCTGGATTTGCCTACCTTGTAGCTTCCTCCATCTTTGTGTCCCAGCCAAACAACCAAAGATCTTCTATGCCTGTCTTTTTGTTTTGCATCTGCCTCTCTTCGAGCGTCTCCCTCAGTGGTAGAGAATTCAGCCATCGACACCCTTTCCTCCAGAACCCCCCCCACAAACATCTTCACCTTGACCTTCCGTTCCGGCCTCTATCAAAACTTATGTTTTCATCTGTGCATTTGGCCAACTCTTCTAATTCCTTCAGAAACATGTAATCTATGGTTATGTTCAAGATACACCTGAGATCATTTTATCAAAGATGCTGTACAAATGTAAATTACATGGAGCTACATAGTATACAGAGCACAGAAACAGACCATTCAACTGAACTGGTCCATGCGGAGCTTATGCTACACTCAATCATCCTCTCATCCTTCTTTGCCTAACTCTAGCAGCATACCCCTCTATACTCTTCTCCATCAAATGCTTCCTCTCAATTGCATCTATCCAATTCCCCTCAACTACCCCCGAACATAGTACGATCTGCATTCACACTACTGTCTATTGGATTCATGGTGACTTTCCTCTACTGATGGCCTCCAGTGGAAACACGCTCTCGGTGTCTACCCAATCAAAACATTTGATAATTATAAAGCTTCTCGTTGTAAAGATGTTTTTGTTCTTATTGTTATGACTCAGTTGCAGGAAACATAAAATAAAATTTCAGTGCACAACCACCAAATTGATACCAATTTTCTGTTTCGATTTGGATTAGCAGTATGAATCCATGGGAAACGTAATCCAATATTTAACATGTGACCAATACGACCTCTCAAAGAAAGCAGCCCATTACCTCTGTCTGTCTGAATGTCGTAACACTGCTCCTTCCTCCCGCACCTCAGGAAGGAGCAGTGCTCCGAAAGATAGTGATTCGAAACAAATCTGTTGGACTTTACTGGTGTTGCAAGACTTCTTATTGTGCTTACCCCAGTCCAACGCCGGCATCTCCACATCATGTCTGAATGTCAACTAAGGCCACCGGAATAAAAGAGCTTTGTAACATGCTGTGTCACCTAGTATCCTTAATCATCAATATTTGTTAATGCAAACTCAGACACAATGCTTTTATTGGAATTCGTTTTCACGTTCTATTCACAGGATAAGTGTCAAACTGCGAATCTGTCGTGGAAATAAGATAGTCAGATGCTTCGAGCTTTGTTTCAGGTAATTTATTTGGACACAAATCATGGAGGGACCATAGTGGTCAGAAGGCCACTCCAAGCACCCTGCATTACAATTTTAAGATCATATATTTATACCATGAAATAAACAACCTCGAGAACAAAAAACAGCCTTCTGCGGGCCATGTTTACATAAAACAAAGCTTGGGAAAGGTCTGCAAAAAAAGTTATCTGGTAAGTTTTCTGTGTCTGGCTAAAACAATTTCAAAGCACATTGTCAGCAGAAAAATAGAGCAGCTGGTAGCATTTGTTTACATTATTCGACCTTCCAAGCGTTTGTACAGAATCAGAGAAAAATATAGCCAAGTATCCCATCATGCTTTTAGCAGGTGCCTTTTCTTCTAATATAGCCAAGCAACTAGATATTAATGAATGCCCTTAACTGGGCAACTAATCCACACACTAAATTCTCTTCTACAGAACCATATGGGCACGGTGTCAAAATACCTCCATGGACATTCGGCCAACTTGAAAATTGACTTTAATGTGTTAAAAGTCACACTACTTTTCAAGAAAGATATTATGTAAGCTATTTACCTCTCTTAATAATTCTCAATAATCACAACGACAGCAGACACATGGGGACACCACCACCTTGGAAGTTGCTCAAGCCTCAAGCCACTCGCCATTGTGACTTGGAAATCTATCATCCGTGTCTTGCTGCATTTGGACAGGGCTGCTTCAGTGTCTGAGGAGTCGTGAATGGACATGGAAGACATCCCCACTTTTGACCTTGTGATTGGGAGGAAGGTTGCTGGGTTGGAATCCTGGAACTGCCTCCCTAACAGCACTGTGGGTGTACCTACACCACCTGGACAACAGCGGTTCAAGAAAGCAGCTCACCACCACCTTCTGGAGGGTAATCCGGAGTGGGCACTGGCGCTCACATCCAAAGATAGAATAAAAATGGGACATAGGCTGATAAAATGGGCAACCCCAAGACAGATGAAACTTAATGCAGTGAAGTGTGAAGTGATATATCTTGGTGGAAAGTGCAAGGAGAGGCAATACAAATTAAATGGCACAATTTAACAGCTGGGGGTGTTATGTACAGATCTTTAAAGAACCATTACAAGTTGATAACACTATTTAAGTCAACAGGATCCATGGCTTTATTAAAAGAGAAATGGAGTTAAAATCCAATAAGTTATGCTACCTCTTCATAAGATACTGGTTAAACTTCAGCTGGAGTATTCCGAGGAAGGGGCTGGTTTAGCACACTGGGCTAAATCGCTGGCTTTTAAAGCAGACCAAGGCAGGCCAGCAGCACGGTTCAATTCCCGTACCAGCCTCCCCGAACAGGCACCGGAATGTGGCGCTTTTCACAGTAACTTCATTGAAGCCTACTCGTGACAATAAGCGATTTTCATTTCATTTCATTTAGGAAGGATGTCAAAGTGTCTGAGAGGGCGCAGAAGGGATTTGCTAGAATTGTACCAGCGATGAGGATTTCAGTTATGTGAAGCTGGGCTCGTTCTCGGCAGAACAGAGAAGGTCGAAGTGAGATATGTTAAAGGTGTGCAAAATCGAAACATGGTGTTGAAAGAGTAAAGAAGTAGAAATGGTTAACTAATCATCATTGATTTTATCTGATTGGCAAAAGAG
Source organism: Scyliorhinus canicula (assembly GCF_902713615.1). NCBI lineage: Eukaryota > Metazoa > Chordata > Chondrichthyes > Carcharhiniformes > Scyliorhinidae > Scyliorhinus > Scyliorhinus canicula. Next base: position 9,165,508 of record NC_052165.1, on the reverse strand, counting down.
CCAGAGATGACGTGAGGAAATTTTTTTTTACATCTTAAGTTGTGATCTGGAATGCACTGTCTGACAGGCCGGTGACACAGGATCAACAGCAGTGGTCAAATGAGAGGTGGATGAACACTGGAAGAAAACAGAGGAGTGAGATTAATGGAATACCTCTGCCAAAGGGCTGGCAGACCCAGTGGGCCAAATTCACTGCAATGAAGTTGTGGTGAATGTGATTCACACTCTATATAGTTGCCAATATCACTCCATGTATATATGTTCGTTATCTACCCGTTGTAAGATCAATGCTGTATATAGTTGCTAATATAACTCCGTGTATATATGTTCACTATCCACCATTGTAAGTGAAGTTGCACTATCCGACCACCAGGGGGAGTCGCTCTGGGAGTACGCGAGAGTTTGTACTGGGCTCCTCCCTTGGCTCCGCCCAGGACTCCTCCCCCTGGGACTGATGTATAAAGATCAGTGCCTTAGAGCCAGCCTGCCAGTTCATCTGAAGTTCAACGATGAATAGGCTGGCTCTGTTGTAAGTGTATTTATGCCTCTGTTCAGATCCAACTACACGTGTTCGCTGAATTGATGGTTCCATCAGAAGTCACTGTGAAAATCTCCAAGTCGCCACATTCTGTCGCCTGTTCAGGTACACTGAGGGAGAATTCAGAATGTCCAATCCACCTAATAAGCACGTCTTTCAAGGCTTGTGGGAGGAAACCGGAGCACCCAGAGGAAACCCACACAGACGCGGGGAGAACATGCAGACTTTGCACAGACAGTGACTCAAGCCGGGAATCGAACCTGGGGGAGCTGTTAAGGAACAGTACTAACCACTGTGCTAACGTGATGATCTAGCATGGTTATAGCTATGAAAGTTTCCCTTCCAATGATAATAAGCTTCTGAACATATTCCACACTTGATCTAAGTGCGAATTGAGAGTATTATTTAATCAGCCACGTTTTATGAATGCATTCTGGTCGCTTCAGTCGCAGGAACGTGGTTAATCAGATTTTCATTTGACATACTCTATCATTTATCTTTGTTCTGTGTTACTTTGCTTTTCTATGAACATTTATTTATCAAGTCAGTCATGTGATATATGACATATTGACTTATTTCGAGTAAGCATACCATGGCAAATGGATCCTAGATTTATTTCATCCATGTTTTGTTGTTTTACCATCCTAAAAAAAGTGCCTTTACTTGGTGGTGGGAGCTGTAAATGTGAAAAGGTGCACGCAGTGCATCTTATGATCTTAAACATAGATAGTTCATTTCATGGTTCTTGCATTCTGTGTACTGAATTCTTGCCGCCCACAAGATGCTCCTTACATGAAGTTTGAAATCAACATTCACTTTCATTAACACATTCGTTAACCTTTCGTTTTGTTAGGGGGCGCTCTCTGATCATTAATACATCTCACAAATGATTCTCAACTGGGACCAGAAGGTAATTATGCAATGTGATCCTGTTTCCCATGCTCCTTCACCTTTCTGCAATCTTAATGATTCTTACTTTGTTGCAAAAAAAGCTTTTGTATCTGAATCATCAGCAGGTTTCAGTTGAAATGATAGAGCCAAAAGGATTAAAGCAACAGTTCAATGTTCACCTGTGACAGATAGACACTCTTACAATGCCAGCACCGTGTCAGCATTCCTGCAACCTGCCTATTTTAATTATTTAGCTATTGCCCCAATTCATAACTACATACCCATGTTTCACTGTCTCTGAATATTTCTTCAGAGATGGCCAATAATTGTTTCCGAGCCAACACACTGATGAGATTTACAAACTAAGGACTCACTTCACACCCACCAACTGTATCAGTTAAAGTAGTTTAAAATGTGGCGACATGAGGGGCTCTCAATATGTTACACCTCTTCTCTCTATCTTCATACTGAGCCTTGGAAAGAAAGTACCAATAATTTGCATTCATAGATTCGCTACAATGCAGAAGGAGGCCATTTGGCCCATTCAGAGTCTGCACTGACCCTCCAATGAGGATCCTACCTAGGCTCGCTCCTCCTGTGCTAGCCCCGTAACCCGACCGGATCTGCACATCTTTGGTCTGTGAGAGGTAACCGGCGCACCTGGAGGAAACCCACACAGACACGAGAAGAATATGTGAACTCCGCAGTCACCCCAAGGCCGGAATCGAACCCGGGACCCTGGTGCTGCAAGGCAGCAGTGCTAACCACTGTGCCCCTCTCTGTGAAAGTCTCAAGAAACACTTTTCCAATGATCTACTGAAAAGAATTTCAATAAAGATACATGTCGCGGTGGCTCGAGACAGACACAGGAGGCTTCCAGTCGTTAACAAAGGGGTTTATTGATGAAAGTCAAAGGTAGTTAAGTAACAGGCACAGATCTCAATATAATAGGTCTTAACACACACTGCTCCACATTGCCCGAGGTCCTCCTCCCAGAGTCATGCATAAACTCCCCCATTGGTCAAGGTCACGCGCTCCAATGCGATTGGTTCCGAGCCGGTTATGTGGTCACTGCAGCTCGCCCCTTAAAGGGGTCACGCTACTAATCCCTCCCCTTATAAGTCCCTTAATGTACTTCCACATAACTATGTACAAAAGCCACAATTTTGTTATCAGGGACAACCAAAGAAAGAGAATCCATCAAAACGTCAATCGGTCCAAGGCCCTTTGGGCCCTCCAGGAACACCGAAACCCAGCCATAGGCTCAGCAATCTTTTGGGCGATAAATAATAATAATCACTTATTGTCACAAGTAGGCTTCAATGAAGTTACTGTGAAAAGTCCCTAGTCGCCACATTCCGGCACCTGTTCGGGGAGGCCGGTACGGGAATTGAACCCGCGCTGCTGGCCGTGTTCTGCATTACAAGCCAATGATTTAGCCCACTGTGCTAAACCAGCCCCTAAACCAGGTGGATTGGATGATCCACCTCAGGCGGGGCCCCTTTCACAAGGGGCAAACTAACCGTGCCTTCCTCGATAGACACAGCTGGTTGAACAGAACAGGCATCCCTGGCTCTCTTTGGCTGGAACAAGTTACAGGACTATTCATGATCCACGGAGAAATCGTTGACTCCCTGTTTGGGGTCACCACCCCTCGACTCCTCAGGTGGTTGACGTGTTGTAGCCATCTGGGATGGCCACTTACAACTAGGGACAGAGAAATTCGCAAAGCTTAGCGGGTAAAATGGACAAGGCAAGACTCAGGCAGGCTCAGAGCCTGAAATGTATATTTGCAAGCAAGGAGTCCAGATGGTATCGAAACCCCGACCAATTAGCATTTTAATGGGGCCGATTAGCATTTGATGGCCCATCTTCACCAAAACAAAGGACTGGTACTCGAGCGACCGGTACAGTCCCAGGCATTTCGGCACCACTCCCTGTTCAGGGGAAGCGTAAACAACAGGGTCAGTGACCGCTTGGGACATGCCCAGCCATCCAGGCACCCGCCCACTTATTGGCTAAGGAATCGAACAGAGTGATCAGGGATCACCCAATTAGTGGGGTCCAAACTGAAGGACCGCCCAGAAGAGCGCGAAAACCCCCAAGTATAAGAAGAGAGTTCGCCATATGTTCATCCTCTCTTGGACCTGGCACCCCAGCCACGACCATCTCCAATCGCAGCACCACCAGAAGCAAGTCCAAGTTCAACGCTCGCTACCAGACGGATGAGCCTAGCTGAGCAGCAGTTACTTCTCCAGACCCAGTAGATCCAGATTCGAACAACGGCCACTGTTCCTCTGACCTAAGGCGGGTGCCTGACGTTAAGTACAGGTTGTCTTAGTCGATAGGTGTAGTTAACTAGTAGTGTTTATGTTGCATGACTAATAGCGTGTAAATAAAGTACCTTTGACCTTGAACTAACTAACTGGTGTTTGATTGATAGCCGGTTGAACCTTGTGGTGGTATTTGATACCTGGCGACTCTGAGCATTAGAGTATAGATATCAAAAGAAAGGAGGGCAAACTCACTGATTGCCATAATTGGAACAGACCCACAGGAAAAAGACAGGAAAAGAAAAGGCAACAGTGCTTATTCCCGTTAATATTGACCACATAAGACACCGGCCTCAACCGGGCCACAATCTGACCGTCTAACCACGGCAAACCTACCGCGAAATTACTGACGAAAACCGGGTCTCCCACCTGGAATGACCTGTCCTCTCTCTGCTCTGATCACTGACTCTTCTGGGAGGTATGACGTGCCTCCACTCTCCCCAAAAAATTGGAAATAAGGGGCTGGATTCTCTGCCCCGCCGTGCCACATTTCCGTTTCACCCCACCGGTGGGATTCTCCCTTATGCCAGCCGGTCAATGGGGTTTTCCATTGTAGGGCAGCCCCACGTCGTCGGGAAACCCCCCGTGCTGCAGGGAAAACAGAGCATCTCGCCAGCGGAGAATCCAGCCGATAAAGTCCGATCGGGTTCTCAACCGATGGCCCATGAACACCTCAGCTGGTGCGGCCCCTGTGACTGAGCGAGGGATTGAGTTGTCCAACAGCAAAAAGTGAGCCAATCTCTGGCGAAGCAGTTTATCGGACTGCTTTTTCATGGCGTTCTTTTAAAGTTTGGACAGCCTGCTCAGTCAGACAGTTCGACACTGGATGGTAGGGGGCTATTCATGTGTGTCATGTGTCATTTGTCCTCCCAAATACTGGAAATCCTCATCGGTGAAGGGAGTGCCATTGTCTGAAACAAATGCTTCGGGAAGCCCATAAATGGCAAAAAAATCACTTTGCTCAGAATTGTTACTCTAAAGTCAATCGCAGATCAGTCAGCTGCAGTGTCAGATAGTTCAGCAGTTCCTGAACGTGAAAATGAGATGGAGAACATTGAATCTACAAGTTCTGAGCAGCAATGTCAAACTTTGAGAAGATCACGAGTCAGAAGAAAATCTGATCGACTCAATTTGTGGATTTGGACTATTTGTACATTTACTATTCTTGTATATATGTACATATGTACATATATGTACATATATTTGTTAAACCAGTTTTTAAAATTTTAAAGAAAAAATTAATACTGTTAGACTCACAGGCTAATGATATCACACATAAATATACTGATGATAATGTATTAATTTATTCCTTCAAAGGCAAGGGGATGTGGTGATACCATGTTTGTATTGTAATTCACCGACCAACCACCAGGAGTGTCATGAGTGTATAAGTGAATGTTAGAGTCAGGTGACCTCAGACTGAAGAGGAAGCTGAGAACAGAGGTTGCTTGAGCATGTTTATACTGTTATTCTTGTTGTTTTGTATATAGTTGATCCACAGTTAATGTTAATAAATTATTTTTAGCTTTAGCTACTAGTGTTCTTGTAATATAAATCGGGCCATCCGCCAAGTACATTACAATGTTGTGGCTAGACTTGGAAAAAACCTCACATATTATATGACCATGCAAAGAAACAACTTAAGCTCGCTGACATTTTTGGATGCACGGATATCTCGTATGGGCTTTTCTTCCAAAGGGTGCTACCATGTAGCATCAACATAAAATCCGAGGTACGCCACTTCAGAGGCCTGGAACATACATTTTCCTGCCTTTTAGGCAAACCCCAGCATCACAAAACCACTTTAAGACTTCTTCTAGGATTGCCACATGTCCTTCTGGTGAAGTGCCGGTGATTAGCACGTCAACAAACTAAACCATCACCTTGGGAATCCTCGGTGGAGATTCTCCATCATGCGCGGAAGATAGCACAGGCTGAAGAGATGCCGAATAGCAGCCTGATATATTGGAAGAGACCTTTGTGGGTATTCAATGGAGCAAGCCTCTGAGACTCCTCGTTCATGTAGCCGTGACTGAGGTCCAACTTTGAACAGGTGAGGCCCCCCCTGCCAGCTTTATGTAGCATTCTTCAGTTTGGGGAATTGGATACTGTTTGACCTGGGTAGCCTGGTTAATGGTCATCTTATATTCACCACAAATCCTTATCGACTGATCAGGTTTAAGGGCAGCAACTATCGGTGCCACCCATTCTGAAAACTAAACCGGCTTGATTATCCCAGATCCTCCAATCTGTTCAGCTCTTCTTCAACCATCTGATGCAATGCGCATGACACTGGCCATCCTCTGAAGAGTTGAATCTGGATTGACAAATATCTTGACTTTTATGCCCTTAATTTGGCCCAATTCTTCATGGAAGACCTCCTTGACCTGAAGACATCTTGGAGGACAGATATTTTGACGATTTCCAGTCAGTTGAGCCTAATCAAGTCTCTTCCCAACAGACTAGATCTAGGTCCTTGTATGACAACCAAAGGCAGATTGGTCACCTGCACTCTGTGGACCACTGGGGTATTGGCTATTCTGTGATTCTTCAAAATCTCTCCCGTGTATGTGGAAAGTCTGGTCGTAGTACTCTTTAAGTTTAAAGACTGTGTTCCTACACGCAGATATCGGAAGCTCTGTTCACTGACCATGGTCAACATCACTTCCATTTTAAGGGGTCTACCGTTCACTCTGAAGATGATTTCAATCAGAGCTGGTTTACTCAATTGGACTCCATTCAACCAATGCATCAAATTATCTTCTCCTGGGTGGCAGAGTGGCGCAGTGGTTAGCACTGCTGCCTCATGACGCTGAGGTCCCAGGTTCGATCCCGGCCCCGGGTTACTGTCCGTGTGGAGTTTGCACATTCTCCCCGTGTCTCTGTGGGTCTCACCCCCACAACAACAAAAAGATGTGCAGGTTAGGTGGATTGGCCACGGTAAATTGTCCCATGATTGGGAGAAAAAAAATTGGATACTCCAAAAAGTTTGTTTTTTAGATTATCTTCTCCAGAAGTCTTCTCCACTCTGTTCAGCGGCGCTGTGGGCTGCTGCTGTGGTTTGTTTTGCATTGCCACACTTTGCTTCGCGTGGCCACGTTCTTGAATGTGCCCCTATCGGTTACCATGGAAACACAAACTCCCGAATCTGTCAGGTCTCCCAGGGATGGTACGCTCCGCAATGATAGCAGTTCATCTCGGACACCCCGATTCCTTCCCAATTCCTGGGTTTCGATCTTGTCCTGAGGACCATGTCTGTCTCTGAGCAGTGCCTGTTGATCCTGCTGCAGACCTTGTGACCCTATCACCCCCTTCTTGGCTAACCTCCTCTTCAGCCACGCTTTAAAGGTCATTGGCGTCTTTCTCGGCTCACTCTTGCCACCTGAGCTATCATGATGGCTTTTTCCAATGTAATTGTGGTCTCCACCAGAGGTTTCTTCTGATTATTGAGGTTATGGATTCCACAAACCAGCCATCACTAAGCGATGTCGCAAACTCACAAAGGCTGGTTATGAAGGCTGAGACAGACTCTTCATGGTCCCTCACTGCAGAGTTGAAGTTATAACAATGGAGGGTAATCAAGGGCCTTGTGTTGTAATATTCTTTAACCATTTTCACTGTCTGGTCAAAGGTCTTCGAGTTGGCTGCCTCTAGGGATGTGAAGTTCCAAATCGGATTTTAGTCCTTGGGCCTGCAAACTGACAGAGGTATCATCGTCTGCTTGTCACCACCTCTGATCTCATTCATGGTAAAGAAGAAATTGAATTGTTTGATGAACTGACTCCATCACTCAACCCCTTGGTCAAATAGGGATTTCCACTTACAGTTTAAATGATTTCGACTCTTGCTGGAGTTTCTCTGTTTTCTGAATTGTTTGTTCCTTCCCCCCTCGATTCACGACATCTGTTGGCTGCGATCAAAAACTTTTACCTCGTCGCCAATGTGGTAGCATGAGACACACACTGGAGGCTTCCTGTCGTGAACAATAGGGGTTTATTAATGAAAGGCAAAGGCAGTTAGATATCAGGCACAGAATACAACACAACAGGTCTTTACTCTTCAGCTCCCTGGGACGCACTGACCACGTGTCCTTCCTGCTCCTAGGGCCCTGCGCAAACTCCCCATTGGCCGGGGTTCATGCCTTCCTGTGCAATTGGCCCTGAGCCGGTCACATGGTCAGTGGATCTCACCCCATTAAAGGGGCCATGCTGTGGTAAACCACTGTAATGTATAATACGTGTATTGCGGTAAATGGCCACTGTATTATATGTAATGTGGTAAACCACTGCCCAATGGCTCTGCCTCCCCTCGGGCCCGGTATAAACGTGGCTGGTCTCCGCCTCCGATTCAGTTCAGGATCAGAGGCCAGGAGGCTTTCAGTTTAGTTTATTAAAGCCTCAGTTACATTCACCACTCGTCGTGTGTTCATTGATGGCAAATGCTACCACTGTTCACTGAAAAATATCAAAAGTAAGCTATTGCATTATAATGTCATCTCCATTTATGTCTTCGTGTTTCTGCCACTAGATGATTAAAATGCAGAGCCATCCCAACGCTGGGTAACTTTTAACACCAGCATTTATACCAGGAGGATTGCTTTTAATTGCCAAGTTGTCAACCACAGCTCAGTGGTAGAATTTTCAGTTCCAGCCCTAGTCTCGTGTATTCAGCAGGCAATCTAGCCTGACATGCCAATGCAATACTTTTTTTCGCCCCAATTAAGTGGCAATTTAGAGTGGTCAATCCACCTACCCTGTAAATCTTTTCGGCTGTGGGGGTGAGATCCACGCAGACACGAGCAGAATGTGCAAACTCCACACGGAAAGTGACCCGTGGCCGGGATCGAACCTGGGACCTCGGCGCCGTGAGGCAGCAGTGCTACCCACTGCGCCGCCGTGCTGTCCTCATGCCAATGCAATAACTGAGAGAGTAGAGCATGGTCAGCAGTGCTTTTGGATGAGATGTTAACCAGATGTGGAGCATGGAGGCAAAAAAAATCCTTTGTGACAAATTGGGGCAATGATTAACTAGGGTGTTCATCATGCTTTGCAATAAAATGCCTTGGCCTGAGAAAGCAACTTTAGTGCAGTTTAAAAAAAAATACACTTCACCAAGCTGAGAGACAAAATATGAAGGAAATCAGCCGAGGTGACAGGCCATTCAGAGAACCTTGTGTTTTAGGTATGAAGACTAGACCTTGAATTGATAAAAGGGGCGGGATTCTCCTGCAATTGGGCGGGGTGGACCGACACTGGCACCAAGAACGGTGTGAACCACTCCGGCGTCGGGCCACCCGGAAGTTGCGGAATCCTTCGCACTTCTGGGGGCTACGCCGGCGCCGGAGGGGTTGGCGCCATGCCAACCGGCACTGAAGAGCCGCCGTGGTCCCACGCATGCGCAGAACCGCCGGCATGATCTGGTGCAGGCGCAGAACCACCGGCGTGTTCTTGTGCATGCACAGGGGGTTTCTTCTCTGCGCCAGCCATGGCGGTGCCCTACAGAGGCCGTCTCACAGGGAAAGAATGCCCCTACGGCACAGGGCCGCCCGCAGATCATTGTGCCCTGATTGCGGGCCAGGCCACCATGGGCCCCCCCCCCCCCCCCCGCCCCGGAACCGTATCCCACCGTACCCCCCCCCCGAGGACCTCACTAGATGGCCGACAAGCTAGGTCCCGCCATGATGGACCATGTCCATTTCACACCGGCGGGACTCGCCGAAAACGGGCAGCCACTCGGCCTATCGGGGCGCGGAGAATTGCCTGGGGTGGGGGGAGCCCCTGCCAATGGCCCCCGACCGGCGCGGCGTGAACCCCGCCCCCGCCCGAAAACCAGCGCCGGAGAATTCGGCACCCGGCATCGGAGCGGCGGAGCGGGATTCATGTCCCCCCTCCCTCCCCCCTGCCGATTCTCCGACCCGGCGTGGGGTCGGAGAATCCCACCCAAGGTGTTCCAGCAAAATATAGACATCCTTTCCTGTAAAATCTTCCATCAGAGTCTTGGCATCACGGTAAATGAGCAGAGAAAACAAAAGAAAGACAGACAACTTTCTGGAAGAATTCAAATCATGGTTTAAACAAATGCCAAGGAACATAATTGGGTATTATGCTTATAAAATGAGCTTCACAGGACAATGTGGCTTGTCCATATAATAAACTAACCCCATCCCCTGAAATCTAAATGGAAGTAAACCCTACTAATTTTGGGAAGGAGAGAGATTGAGTTTGACTGATCATCTGGAGAAGAATCTAGAACCACAGGAGCATGCGACATCTGGTGATTGTATGGCCAGTGTTAATTTGAGCACGATATTGGTGAAAGTGTTTACTTGCTAGAAGTAAAGTAATATACAGTGTTTGAGCATTCTGATGCCAGCTATCATTGAAGAGTTGAATTATTGAGAGAAAAAAAGAAATGTTTTTTGGAAATATTTTTCCTCTTCTTTTCTCGGCAGTGCCTGTGTGAAATCTCTAATTGCGGATGCTGATAAACTCACCGTAGTCAGCATAATAACATTCTGAGTGAGTCAGTTTGTTCTTTTGTCATTTGTGGATCAAAGAGCTAGAAGGAGGGTGTTTTAGAAAGCACTGGGCCTTAACATCTGTGAAACGGCATCACAGTCGGCCTCACTTTTCTTGTCCAACTTTCTTGCTCGGCAGATGAGAACAGTGAAGTACAGCAGGTTTCCCAGAGCTTGGCACATAACCTCCTCAGAATGGTAATTGGCGGCGTATTACTGCTCTGTACTGTCTTACCTGTGTGAGGATTGCGATGCATATTTAATATGCGCCCGTTGCTCTCAATTCCACAATTTCTGTGTCCAGCTATACCCAATGGGGCATTAGAAGGGTGCATCAACCTCAGCACTCAAGTGTTGGAGCCACGGTGAAAGATAATCCAACCTCAGAAAGAATGGGGAATGGCACAACCGGAGAGAGTGAGAGGGGGGATGTGGTGAATGTGATTCACACCGGATTATAATCTGTATATACATGTGTCTGTATTGTAAGTGCAGTTGCACTACCTGTCCTCCAGGGGCAGTAGCTCTGGGAATGCTCGAGTTGTACGGGGCTTCTCCCTTGGCTCTGCCCAGGACTCCTCCCCCGGAAGCTGCTGCGGAGAACGTGCAGACTCCGCACAGATAGTGACCCAGCAGGGAATTGAACCTGGGACCCTGGCGCTGTGACGCCACAGTGCTTGGTAAAAAATTCCACAAGCTCACCCACTCTGTGGGTGAAGAGATTTCTCCTCATCTCTATCCTAAATGGTCTGCCCTGTATCCTCAGACTGTGACCCCTGGTTCTGGACACATCCACCATTGGGAACATCCTTCCTGCATCTACCCTGTCTAGACCTGTTAGAATTTTATACTTTTCGATGAGATCCCCCCCTAATTCTTCTGAACATCAGCGAAGACAATCTTAACCGATTCAGTCTCATACGTTAGTCCCACCCTCTCTGGAATCAGTCTGGTAAACCTTTGCTGCACTCCCTTTGGAGCAAAAACATCCTTTCTCAGATAAGAAGACCAAAACTGCACACAATATTCCAGGTGTGGCCTCACCAAGTCCCTGTATAATTGCAGCAAGACATCCCTGCTCCTGTACTCAAATCCTCTCGCTATGAAGGCCAACACACCATTTGCCTTCTTTACCGCCTGCTGCACCTGCATGTTACTTTCAGTGACTAGTGTACAAAGACACACAGGTCTCGTTGCACATTCCCCCCCCCCCCCATCTAATTTATGGCCATTCAGATAATAGTCTGCCTTTTTGTTTTGCTACTAAAGTGGATAACCTCGCATTTTCAAAATTATACTGCATCTGCCAATCATTTTCACACTCACTCAACCTGTTCAAATCACACTGAAGGATCACTGCATCCGCCTCACAGTTTACCTTCCCACCTAACGTGGTGTCATCTCCAAATTTTGTTCCCTCATCTAAATCATTAATATGTATTGTGAATAGCTGGGATCCTCGCACTGAGCCCTGCGGTATCCCACAAGTCACTGCCTACCAGTTTGAAAAAGAACACCGTTAATTCCTACTCATTGTTTCCTGTCTGTGATCAGTTTTCTATCAATCTCAATACACTATCCCTAATCCCATGCACTTTAATTTTACATGCTAATCTCTTATATGGGACTTTGTCAAAAGCCTTCTAAAAGTCGAAATATACCACATCCACTGGCTCTCCTCGTCAACTCTACTAGTTATATCATCGAAGAATTCCAGTAGATTTACAAGCATGATTTCCCCTTCATAAATCCATGCTGACTCTGGCCGATCCTGCTACTGTTTTGTAAGTGCTCTGTTATAAAATCTTTGATAACGGATTCTAGAATTTTCCCCACTACCGACATCAGGCTTGCTGGTCTATAACACCCTGTTTTCTCTCTACCTCCTTCTTTAAACAGTGGAGTTTATCACCTTTTGTGTGTAGAAATGTTTGCTAATTTCACTTCTGAAAGGTCCGGCTCTCATGTTTTGACTGCGACCCCCAGTCCTGGATTCTCCAACCAGTGAGAATAGCTTCTCTCTATCTCTCCAATCTGTTTCCCTTAATGGGTGGGATTCTCCGTCCCGACAGCCCGTTTTCCCCCGCCAGCAGTGGGACTTTCCGTTCCCGCCGCCGGCCAATGCGGTTTCCCATTGTGGGCCACCTCACGCCATCGAGAAACACGCGGGCGTGGGTGCACTGCCCAGGATCCCACGGACGGAGAATCTTTGAACTTTTGCTCAAGTAATCCCATGTCCGTCACAATTGCAGGGAATACAACCATAGTTTGTTTAATCTTTCTTTGTGAGTTATCCCTGGACTATGGGTATCATTCTGTAAATCTATACTGCACTCCCTCCGAAGCCAACATATCCTTCCGAAGGTGTGTTGTCAAGACCGATTCACGGTGTAAAGATATTTATTCATTGGTTACGAATTCAAGTTCTTTACAACTCTCTTGTGTGTGCAGGAATTATATAACTGAGCTGTTGATTTATTTAATTTGTTTGATTTATTCATAATTAATCAAATTACATTTTCTTGGCGTTGCAGTTTGCATTTTCCAGTTAAAGTAACAATTAGAAAATTGGGTGATGAGACAGCATTGCATTGTGGCATCTCCCTAATCTTTTGCCTGTCTTATATAAAATTGATGCAAATTTAAAGTTGAAAACAATTGCACTGTAAAGCTGTATCATGGGGGTGGGGGTGGGGGGGGGGGGGGGGGTATGCACAATATACTTGTAGCAAAATAGTTGGACTTGAATTTGTACCCAGACTTCTTCACAGAATCACACACAATGCAGAAGAGACCCATTGACAATGGTCTGGAACTGTTTGGTTGCTTGTGGTCTCTCTCTCTCTCCCTCAGTCTGGGCGTGGTGGTTAATGGGCAAGATTTTAAAAAGAAAATGTGTAGAATAATTTTATAATTAAAAGCTGCAGTAATGAGGTGCCCTTTCCTGTCAGAGTTGTGTTACAAAAATGATTAATCTTTCCATATCAGTCTCTAGTGAATCTTTGCAAATGGATGATCAAGTGCAAATTAATTTGTGCTAATTAGTGCAATCATTGAATACTGCAAGTCACTTACAAACTGACCCACGAGTAGTTTCAGATATAAATAAACAATTAGCATAAAAAGACAGGGAATTAATGAATGCAATCAATACACATGAAGTATTTTATTAGATAGAAAACATGTTTATGTTCTATCCCAGATGTTTGTTTAAAAAATGTTATTTTTGTCTCTTGACTTCTCAAAGTACAATAACGTTGAACATTTCTCTCAATATATTATTTTCTGACGATCAAGCCATCAAGTTTTGGTTTTGTACTAAAACGAATGGTTAATTTTAGCCAAAGAATTCGTATAAACAGATGACTACAGGGTTGTTGGTATTAAACATACAAATGTGGGAGACAATAATCCTCCAAGGACTAATTGTTTGACTTGTCCAGATGTCCAATATTTGTTTATTCTGCAGTAACTATGTATCTGCCATTTCCAATGCCGGCTGATGAAATATTGCCTTGGCACTGCTGAATCAAAGTAATTAATTGTATCTATAGATGCTTTGTAGAATGGGCTATTCTAGTTACAAAACCTGGCTGAAAAAGGCACAGTGAATATAAAAGTAAAGTAGAACAACTAAAACTAAAATAAGTAAAGGTTACCAGATCTTTTCTATGAACCCTTCCCCCGCCACTGCTTTTTTAGCTTGATGACCCAGGAGCACCATGATCAAAATCATTCTAATTAGCTGGGCCGATGCTCCAGCGATTTCCCCTTCCCATCCTCACGTCAACCCACTTCTCAGAAGCAGTCATTCGGTGATAAGTTACACAATATGATGTTTGTCTCACCCTGCCCAAGATTTTTATTAAAGGAAAAATTACGTTCAATACATGTATTAATGTCCCGAAAGACTTGTTACGTGCCTGTTAGGTGAATTGGACATTCTCAATCTCCCTCTGTGTACCCGAACAGGCGCCTGAGTATGGCGACTGGGGACTTTTTACGGTAACTTCATTGCAGTGTTAATGTAAGACTACTTGTGACACTAATAAAGATTATTTTTACTATTATAAATTTATTCAATCTATTCATAGCTGATGGAAGGTTTGTCTTTGCGAGCAATGCTATTTAAGAGAATGATGTCCTCTGACTGAGAGCTTTTGCGGTCCTTTCATCTTTCTCTTGACTTGTTATGAAGTTCTGAGATTTATCTGTTGGCTGTTTATAAGCTCCATAACAGATTTGGATTCCTTTGTTTCCTATGCTATGTTACAAGTGCTGATAATGCCAGAAGCTGCCGAATTTTTGTCTTCATCCATTGCTAGATCCTTTGTTGGAGGTGTCTGATAGGTTCACTTGTTTCGACACCCTTCTGCTATCAATAGTGTCATTTCACTAAATCTTTGGAGGAAGTTATTTTCCTCCAATTCGGCAGGACCAAGCCAACTGCAAAACGTTGAATCATAATTCAGTAAAGTTGCTTTCTACATAATTGCTTCTTACTCGGTTGTGTAAATATCACTGAACAATTGGAATTGTTTGCCTTTATGGACAAATTATGTATCACATCACAAGACTGGACAAAATGTTAAAATACATTTACAGAACATGAAGTGCTTAGAGTGACGTCAATCTTTGTCCAAAAGTATTGAAAGTACCACTCATGTTTTCAATTTAATTTCCGAGATTAATGTGGAAACAATTGGGGTTAAATAACGTTGAGGCTGAGAGAAGATACACACAAATTAGGAAAGGAAAATTCAGTCCACTCTTATGCTAACCTTCAAAAGCATTTTACAAATATCTTTATGTCCTTTTCTGAAACGAAAAAAGTTTTTGTTTCAGAAAAGGACATAAAGATATTTGTAAAATAATCATCTTTCTTCCTCGTTCATTTATAATTATATCAAAGAGAAAATAGGAGAAAATATATTCCGGTGTACTATAATACTGGATTTTACTTACTTTTTTCTAGCTGTTTATTTAGAAATATAGAAACTAGGCGCAGGACAAGACTATTCAGCTCCTTTGGCAGATTTCTTTCCCTGAGGGGTATTGGTGAAACAGATGGGTTTTTACAATGATGGTCATCATCAGACATTTTAATTCCAGATTTTAATTAAATTCAAATTCCACTAGCTGCCCTGATGGGATTCAAACCCATGCCCCCAGAGCATTACCCTGGGGCGCTGGATTACTAGTCCAGCAACAACACCACTGCGCCACCACCTCCCTTCCATCATTCCCTTGCTTTTCATGTTTTCCATGTGTCCTTTTTTTCCAGCACCAGGCCTTTGCCAGCGTTTCACCACTTTGTTCCCTAGGTCTCTGTCTGAGCCAAGCTTCCGCAATGCATCTTCAGAATTTTTCTTTGCAATTGTGTGGCTTTCAATTTTCCATGCTGTTTTTTCTTTTCTTTTTAAAGTAGGTTTACTGAAGTTTTACGTCTAAAATCAACGAAAACACAAAAATTGAAATGTTACAAAGAAAAAGTAACTAAAATCCGATTGATTGATTTTATTGTCACATGTACTGAAGTACAGTGAAAAGTATTTTTCTGCAGCCAAGGGAACGTACACACTACATACCCAATAGACAAAAAGAATAATCGACAAAGTACATCGACAAATTGTGATTGGTTACATCCAACAAGCAAATACATGAGCAAGAGTAGCATTGGGCGTTGTGAATAGTGTTCTTACATGGAACAGATCAGTTCAAGAGAGAGTCATTGAGGAGTCCTGTAGCTGTGGGGAAGAAGCTGTTCCTATATCTAGATGTGCGGGGCTTCAGACTTCTGTACCTTCTGCCTGATGGAAGGGCCTGAAAGAACCTGGGTGTGAGGGATCTCTGATAATGCTGTCTGCCTCCCTGAGGGAGCGGGAGGCGTATACAGAATCAATGTGGGGTTGGTAAGCTTGTGTGATGCATTGGGCTGAGTTTACCACACTCTGCAGTTTCTTGCGATCTTGGGCCAAACAGTTGCCACACCCAGACGGTGTCTAGACCTTTGAAAAAGGAAATTAGCATCTCGAATAGAACCTCTCCATTGAACCCAATCACTGGATATTGACAAAACAATAGGTTTGGGAGGGCCAAGCCCCCTGTCCATCTATCTCTGCAGCAGAGTGCTGCGGATTCTGGGATTTTTACACATCCAAATAAAAGCAGTCATCAATTTATTAATCTTAATAAAAATGAATTTGGGGCGAAACTGGGGAGGCATTGAAAGAAAAATGCTAGGGAGTATGTTAATTTTTATTGTTTGAATCCTGCCCGCTAAAGATAGAGGAAGGTTGTTCCACACCTGTGAGTCCTGACATTGTTTATCAGGCTTGAATAATTCAATCTGTGAAGTGAGGCCCAATTGTGGGGTGCCTTTCCCCCAAATAACGAAAACTCGTGCTAGAAAGGTGGAAAGGTAATGGGCACGATTCTCCCAGACCCGCGCCGGGCCGGCGAATTGTCGCACCCACGCCACGCCGCCCTAACGCTGGCACGCGATTCTCTGAGGTATGCAGATTTTCCGGCCCGGATGGGCCAAGCAGCCACGAGGAAACGGCAGAGTCCCGCCAGCGCCGTTCACCCCTGGTCGCTGCCGGCGGGAACTCTGCGCATAGGGTCGGGGGGTGGCCTGTGGGGAGGGGGGGGAGAGGGGCTCAGTCCTTGGGGGGGGCCTCCGATGGGGTCTGGCCCGCAATCTGGGCTGCACCAATCGGCGGGCTGGCCTCTCCCCACCCCCTCCCCAGCCTACCTTGTTGCGCGGCCGGCCCCTGAACCCCGACGCCATGTTGCGTCGGGGCCGGCGCGCTGAAGAAGCCCCCCGTGCATGCGTGGGTTGGCGCGGACCAACTGCGCATGCATGGGTTGAAGCAGCGCCCATTTGGCGCCAGGAAGGGAGGCTGGAGCAGCATGAACCGCTCCAGCACCGTGCTGGCCCCCTGTGAGGGCCAGAATCGTTAGTCCCCGCGTCCGTTTCGTGCTGTCGTGAAATGCGACGGCGTTCACGATGGAACAAACACTTGGTCTCCATTTTGGAGAATTGCGCCCCATGTGCCTAAATGGGCTCGCCTTCCAGGGGGGGGGGGGGGGGGGGGTTAACCGTAAAACATTCACACTTACCTCGATTTAATTTATGGCCAGAGATGGAGCCAAAGATATTAAGTGTCTTCATTTTGCCATTGATGGAGGGAATTGGGTCAGGAACATACAAAAGTAGGTCATCTGCAGAAATAGATACCAGATGTTCCACTCCATCCCGATTAATACCCACCCACTGATTAGACCTTCTCAAGGCTCTCGAGAGCGGCTCTATTGCCAGGGTGAATGAATATGGAGAAAGTGGCCAGCCCTGCCTGGTACCCCTATTCAAGGGAAAGTAGTCTGAATGTAAAGTGTCTGTGTGAATGCTGCCCATAGGGACATTGTTTAATCCATATCTCCCGAGAATCTCAAATAAATAATTCCATTCCACCCTGTCAAATGCTTTCTCAGCGTCGAGAGATACTATCACCTCAAGCTCGGGTGCAGCGGAGGGGGAAAGAATACATTTAAAAGTTGACGCATATTGGCTGATAATTGATGGCCATGTACAAAGTCTGTTTGATCCTCCAAAATTATACTGGGAAGGCAAAGCTCCAACCGAAGCGGCAGAGCCTTAGCGAACAGCTTAATGTCCGCGTTTAAAAGTGAGATGGGATGGTCTGAACCAAACTCAGTCGGGTCCTTGTCCCTCTTAAGGTGCAAGGAACCAGAGGCTAAGTGAGAGCCCGATGCAAAAAAACTGCAGGGTACACATTTCTAATAACAAGGGTGTGAGCTGCTCTGAGAACTTATATAACTCAATAGGAAAGCCATCCGTCCAGGGGCGCTATCCACCTGCATCAGCCCAATGCATTTTAAAATCTTCTCATGACATAATAAGTAGTTCAATTCCCAACTCTTGTCTGCTTCTACAGTTAGGATGATCAGGCTGCCCAGAAAGGCAGACATGCTCGACTTGTCCGCGGAATTATGCAGGATACAGCAACAGGATTTAAAAGCTGCATTTACCTGGAAAGGGCAGGAACGAGGTTTTCGCCCAGGTTAAATATCTGGGGCCTCATAAGAGGCCACTTGACATTTAAGTTGGTGAGCCAGGAGACGACTGGCCATCTCCCTATATTCATAAAATATACCCCTGGAGGGCTGTATCTGACGCACAGCCTTATCGGTGGTCAGGAGCTCAAACTGGGTCTGCAACATTTTTCTGCTTGCATACAGCTCTGGAGTAGGATCGAGTGAGTATTAGTGATCTGCCTCTGCTGCTTGAACTTCTTCATCTTTAGCACATGTGTTTTATAAGAAATAACTCCCCCCCCCCCCCCCCCCCCCAGGGTTTACGAGCCTCCCGCAACGTGGAAGGGGAAATTGAGTCAGACCTATTTAATTTGATGGACTTGCCAATAGAGGTGGACAAGGGCTCGCAAAATGTTTTAATGGCCGGCAAAGCAGTATCCAATCTCCTGGATGGATGATAGGTGGAGCCGGACTCCAGCAATAGATCCACAAAGTGTAGTCAGAGAGCACATTTGCTGAATACTCAGCTGCCACTACTGATGGGAGGAGAGCACGATCGAAAATGAAAAAATCAATGCGGGAATAATCATGGTGGACATGAGGGGGAAAGGAGAGATCCTTGTCATTCGGGTGCAAAAAGCACCAGGGACCTACCCCCTCGTCTGAGCCATAAAAGATGGACAAGGGAGTATCGGGATTTTAAGTGGGAGGGCCGCTCCATTAGTTTGCAAAGCCTCGGCCATGCCCAATGGGACAAACATTTTGGGTTTAGAACGATCCAATTGAGGGTCCAAAGCACAATTCAGATCGCCTCCTAAAATAAACTGGTGGGAGTCGAGTTTGGGGAGGATAGTTTGGGGAGGAAAGCTAACAGAGAGTCAATGAAATTCATATCAACCCAGTTGGGAGTATAAACATTGACTAGACCTCCTGCAGTGTTCGACAGGGAGCCGCAAACAATTGTACATCGACCATTGGGGTCAGCCACGATGTGAGAAGAGGAGAACCGGACTCTTTTATTAATTTGAGTCGCCTTGCCCCTGGTCCCTGCTGTTGAAACTAGAGTGGAAAACGGACCCAACCCAGAGCAAAAGAACAATATCAGAGTTTCGGTTTCGGCTCTTAAGGTGAGCGAATGCACTGAACCATTTGTCCAGGCCATTCAAACCCCCAACTTTCCAGGGAATCAGTCGGATTGGAGGCCTCCCTCCAACCAGAGTCAGCCATTCCCAAGGAGAGATATTAAACCAGGGACAGCTAATACCAGACAAGACGACACACCATGGATGGCCACCGAGCCCAGCTAGATGACTCGACAAAGAGAGACCAGCAGACGCCGTTAGCAACCTAACACTAAAGCCCCCATCCCAAAAATGCCATCACAGTTGAGCGTAACCACACCCAAAAGTAAATGGAATGGTGCCAAATAATAACTTAACCTAAAGCACACAATTAACAAAACACAAGAATATACACAAATAATGAACATGAAAAGTAGCAAAATACAAAGTGCCCGTACACAGAGCCATATAACAAATTAAACAGAACGTAACTTGTGCTGTTGGACAAAGGAGTCAGCATCTGCTGCTGAGTCAAAATGTGGTCTTTGCCCCGGAACGTCACTCGAAGGCGAGCTGGACAAACCATCCCGAACTTGACTGCACTCCTGTACAGGATGGACTTCACTCTATTAAAATCGGCTCTTTTCTCAGCTGAGACCGCACTCATGTCCTGGTGCAATCTAATGGAGTGGCCCTCCCACTTAATATCCCGATGCTCCCTTGTCCATCGAAGAACCACCTCCTTCTCTTTGAAACTGTGAAATCCTGCAATCACCGCAGGAGAAGGATCTCCAGGGCGACGCTTAGGTCGAAGCGAGCGATGGGCCCGGTCTAATTCTGGGGGGGATGGAAGTACATCCTCACCCATCATCTTGTGGAACAGGTCCAAGAAATACTCAGTAGGGGTCCAGCCCTCGATCCCCTCCGGTAACCCCACAACGCAAACATTCTGTCTTCTGGATCTGTTCTGAAGGTCATTCAGCTTCGCTGTTCATTTTCTGTTAACTTCGACCACAGAAGCAAGGTCAGACTGAAGTGAGGCGATCCTATTACTATGGCTTGACAATGTCATCTCTATGCCCTGAATTGAAGCACCATGAGTTCAACGGTTTTGCTGGTGGTTTCAAGAACGGATGGGAGCAAAGGTCCCTTAATTGATCCTTTAAGATCCGCTGGCAAACTTTGTTGGTATTTATGGAGCTCAATCACCAAGATTTTGGTGAGAGCTTCAGCCATTAGTGGAGTGGTCGGAGAAGAAGCTGCCTCTGCCATCTTACCTCCAGTTAATACCGGAGAGGCTTCAGGATCAGTTGATGGGGTTCGGAAAATTATTTTTCAGCTTTGCCTCCCTTGGGACATCTCAGTAAAAAGAGAACCCAGCTCAGGAAAATGTCAGGATTTTTCCGAGAGGTGAAAGGCCCACATAGCACTGGGGAAAAGTCACGTTTCAAGCAGGAGCCGCGTTGCGTGCACGTCTTCTCCTCAAATCGCTCCACCAGAAGTCCCCTCAATTTGCCATGTTTTCAACTTTTCTTGGGAAGAGCATTTACTGGGCTTCGAGCAATTAAATTATGATGCTTATTTATTGAGTGTTTGTACCTGTTCCAGTTTGAACCAATTCCAGAGGCAAAAGCTAGAAGTACCAATGAAACAGTTCTCCTGCTGCATTTTATTTGTATGAATAAATTGCTTCACAAGTTTGTAAAATAGGAAACAGTGATTTGGTATCTAACTACAATGAAAATTAGCAGTCCAGCTGAATAAATGAATTTGACAATGTAGAGTCAAGAAATCATGGGTATTATTGAGTCTGGCTGAACTGTGTGATGGAGGACTGAAAAGTTGCTTTGTAATGGGAGATTTATTACAAGGGTTACATTATCGATGGTGAGAGATTACACAAGGGCATGAGAACATCAGAATAAGGAACAGGCCATTCAGCACAACAGGGCTGCTCCTCCAATGCAATAAGATGGATGATTGTGATCATAACTCCATTTTCCAGGCTGCTCCCCCCTCCATCTCCCCCTCCCCCCCATAACCCTCAACTCCATGAGTGATTTTTTTAAAAGTGCAACTCAACCTTGAATGAACCAGCCTCCACTGCTCTCACGGGTGGAGAATTCCAAAGATCAGTGACCTCAGAGAGAAGAAATTCCTCCTCATCTCCATCTTAAATGAACAACCCCTTGTTTTAAGACTGCGCCGACTTGATTTAGATTCCCCCAGGAGGGCAAACGTCCTTTCAGCATTTGCCCCCCTCACAATCTCATGTCGTTTGGTCAGCACGTAGCCCACGTAGTGGGCAGCACGGTAGCATTGTGGTTAGCATAAATGCTTCACAGCTCCAGGGTCCCAGGTTCGATTCCCGGCTGGGTCACTGTCTGTGCGGAGTCTGCACGTCCTCCCCGTGTGTGTGTGGGCTTCCTCCGGGTGCTCCGGTTTCCTCCCAGTGTCCAAAGATGTGCGGGTTAGGTGGATTGGCCATGCTAAATTGCCCGTAGTGTCCTAATAGTAAGGTTAAGGGGGGGGGGAGGAGTTGTTGGGTTACGGGTATAGGGTGGATATGTGGGTTTGAGTAGGGCGATCATGGCTCGGCACAACATTGAGGGCCGAAGGGCCTGTTCTGTGCTGTACTGTTCTATGTTCTATGTTCTATGTTCTATGGTCGATGTTTTCCGCAAATCTCATATGTTTCAATAGGAGCATCTCTCACTCCTTTCAACTCCAAGAAGAAACCGGAAAAACCTGCTCAACCTTTCCTTGAAAAACAACCTCTTCACTCCAGGGTGACTTTAATCTGCATACAGATTGGGTGACTCAAATTAGTCACAGTACAATAGAGCAGGAATTTCTGGAGTGTGTCAGGGATGGTTTTCTGGACCAGTATGTTGAGGAACCAACAAGGGAACAGGCCATCGTGGGCTGGGTGTTGCGCCATGAGAAAGGATTAGTTGGCAATTTAGTTGGGACCGAACCTTTGGGATGAGTGACCATAATATGGTAGAATGTTTATCAAAGTGAATAGTGAGCTAGTTGATCCCAATGTCAGGGTGCTGGAATGGAAGCCCAGTCTGCTGTCTTCACAGCTGCGGAGTCCAGTTTCTGTGGCATTGATGCAAACCTGTAATCTCTTCAGACTAAACTTGCAGCGTGAGAGGGTCTTGGAAACGTTTCTCTCACATCACTGGGCAATAGCATATTTCAGACACTTAATTTCCTCTATAAGTGGAAAGACTGTCAGAACGTGAGTCTCCTGCAATTAGGATTGACACTGAACCAATTCTGCCGATAGATCAGCAACCAGTAACTGTCTCCTCCCGCCCCTCCACAGATGGTGCTGGACCTGCCCAACATTTGCAATAATTTTTAGTTATTTGTGTTGTGAGATGCTTCTATTCAACAAAAGCCATCTAATCTAATAATGAGGCAGGTTTAATACAATGGGCTAACTAGCTAACTTCCCCGAACAGATGCCGGAATGTGGTGACTAGGAGCTTTCCACAGTAACTTCATTTGAAGCCTACTTGTGACAATAAGCGATTTTAATTTCATTTTATGCCAGCAGCGCGGGTTCAATTCCTGTACCGGCCTCCCGGACACAGGCACTTGAATGTGGCGACTAGGGGCTTTCCGCAGTAACTTCATTGAAGCCTACTTGTGACAATAAGTGATTATTTATTGGTAATTAAAGTGAGGGTTTGCCGGTCTGCTTTGTTGCTTGCTTGCTCCCACGTTGAACAGGCAAGGCAACGATTCAGCCCAGATTCCCTGGCCCGCTTTTCCCAGTTGCGGCGGGCCACTTTGTGCTTCCCTTTGTGCGGGAAGCCAGGTTTGGCCAGGCTCTCTGCATTGTGTGTGTGTGGAGCCAAAACACAGCATTGATGTTGTGTGGGGGGTGGAGAGAGCAGATCTGGGCGAAGGCATAGTTTCCAAGTCAGCGGCGCTATTAATAGTCCTGAGCTGCCTTTTTTTTTACAATGTCAACTGTAACCCAAGCCCTTGCGCCGGGCTCTGTGGCTGGGAGATCTCCGGAGGCAGCAGTGCAGAGGGCGGGCGGGAATGGAACGGGCGGGAAGCGCGCTGGCGGCGGATGGCGGGATGCCCGCCCCGGGCGAGAGCGAGGTGTGGATGCTGGCGAAGTGCTCGCCGCTGCCGCGCAGGCGGAGCTCCTCCTCGGACGAGGAGCCGCCGCCGGCCGCCCTGAATCGGAAGGTGTCGTTCGCCGACGCCTTTGGCCTGGAGCTGGTGTCGGTGCGGGAGTTTGATCGCTGGGGCGGCGGGGAGGTGGCGGGAAGCCCGCTGCCGGGTGGTCCGGTACCGGGGGTCAGCCTCCCGCTCCCGCCGGACCCCCCGCCGCTCCTGCCGCTCTTTCAGCTGCCGGCCGACCCGGCCGAGCTGCTGCGGGAGGTCCGCGCCCACCGCGTCCAGCTCGAGTCGGCGGGATTCCCGCCCGGCGCGCCCTGCCTGGCGGGCGTGGTCCGCGTCCTCAATCTGGCCTACGAGAAGCGGGTGTGGCTGCGGCTGAGCGCTGACGGCTGGGATTCCCACCGGGACATCCCGGCACAGTACGCGGGCGGCTCCCCCGACGGCCAGACCGACCGCTTCGCCTTCAGAATCGCGCTGGGCGAGGCCGAGCTGCGGCCCGGCGCCCGCCTGGAGTTCGCCATCTGCTACCAGACCCCGGCCGCCCAATACTGGGCCAACAACCACGGCGGCAACTTCGTGCTGGAGAGCCGGGGGCCAGGGGAGACCGCCGGCCCCGAGCAACAGGACGACCGCAACCTGAAAAGCTGCCTCAAGACTTCACCCAGGTGAGAAAGTCTGTCCGGCTGGGTTGGCAAAGCTGGCACCTCCTCCCTGCCACCCTCCTCCCTGCCACCCCCAACTCCTCCTCCCTGCCACCCCCAACTCCTCCTCCCTGCCACCCCCAACTCCTCCTCCCTGCCACCCTCCTCCCTGCCACCCCAACTCCTCCTCCCTGCCACCCCCAACTCCTCCTCCATGCCACCCTCCTCCCTGCCACCCTCCTCCCTGCCACCCTCCTCCCTGCCACCCTCCTCCCTGCCATCTCCTCCCTGCCACCCCCAACTCCTCCTCCCTGCCACCCTCCTCCCTGCCACCCTCCTCCCTGCCACCCCAACTCCTCCTCCCTGCCATCCCCATCTCCTCCTCCCTGCCACCCCAACTCCTCCTCCTTGCCACCCCCAACTCCTCCTCCCTGCCACCCCCAACTCCTCCTCCCTGCCACCCCCAACTCCTCCTCCCTGCCACCCCCAACTCCTCCTCCCTGCCACCCTCCTCCCTGCCACCCCCAACTCCTCCCCCCTGCCACCCTCCTCCCTGCCACCCCCAACTCCTCCTCCCTGCCACCCTCCTCCCTGCCACCCCAACTCCTCCTCCCTGCCACCCTCCTCCCTGCCACCTCCTCCCTGCCACGCCCAACTCCTCCTCCCTGCCACCCTCCTCCCTGCCACACTCCTCCCTGCCACCCCCAACTCCTCCTCCCTGCCACCCCCAGCTCCTCCTCCCTGCCACCCTCCTCCCTGCCACCCTCCTCCCTGCCACCCTCCTCCCTGCCACCCCCAACTCCTCCTCCCTGCCACCCCCAACTCCTCCTCCCTGCCACCCCCAACTCCTCCTCCCTGCCACCCCCAACTCCTCCTCCCTGCCACCCTCCTCCCTGCCACCCTCCTCCCTGCCACCCTCCTCCCTGCCACCCCCAACTCCTCCTCCCTGCCACCCCAACTCCTCCTCCCTGCCACCCCCAACTCCTCCTCCCTGCCACCCCCAACTCCTCCTCCCTGCCACCCCCAACTCCTCCTCACTGCCACTCCCAACTCCGCCTCCCTGCCCAGGCTCTCCTCCTCCCTGCCACCCTCTTCACTGCCACCCTCCTCCCTGTCACTCCCACTCCTCCTCCCTGCCACCTCCTCCCTGCCACCCTCCTCCCTGCCACTCCCAACTCCTCCTCCCTGCCACCCTCCTCCCTGCCACCCTCCTCCCTGCCACACCCAACTCCACCTCCCTGCCACCCCCAACTCCTCCTCCCTGCCACCCTCCTCCCTGCCACACCCAACTCCACCTCCCTGCCACCCCCAACTCCTCCTCCCTGCCACCCCAACTCCACCTCCCTGCCACTCCCAACTCCTCCTCCCTGCCTAGGTTCTCCTCCTCCCTGCCACCCCCAACTCCACCTCCCTGCCCAGGCTCTCCTCCTCCCTGCCACTCCCAACTCCTCCTCCCTGCCACTCCCAACTCCTCCTCCCTGCCATTCCCAACTCCTCCTCCCTGCCACTCCCAACTCCTCCCTGCCCAGGCTCTCCTCCTTCCTGCCACTCCCAACTCCTCCTCCCTGCCCAGGCTCTCCTACTCCCTGCCACTCCCAACTCCTCCTCCCTGCCACTCCCAACTCCTCCTCCCTACCACCCCCAACTCCTCCTCCCTACCACCCCCAACTCCTCCTCACTGCCACCCCAACTCCTCCTCCCTGCCACTCCCAACTCCGCCTCCCTGCCCAGGCTCTCCTCCTCCCTGCCACCCCCAACTCCGCCTCCCTGCCACCCCCAAATCCGCCTCACTGCCCAGCCACTCCTCCCTGCCACCCCCAACTCCACCTCACTGCCCAGGCTCTCCTCCTCCCTGCCACCCCCAACTCCGCCTCCCTGCCACCCCCAATTCCGCCTCACTGCCCAGCCACTCCTCCCTGCCACCCCCAACTCCACCTCACTGCCCAGGCTCTCCTCCTCCCTGCCACTCCCAACTGTGCCTCAATGCCAAGCCACTCAAAGGGTTAACATCATAAGACATAGAAGCATAATCTGGCCACTCGGCCCATCCAATCTGTTCCGCCAGTCAATCATGGCTGATGGAGCTTCCCTATTACCCTATTTAATGCAGCTCCAGTATTTTAAGTTCCCAAGTTCATGGTAATTCCATTCAGAGTTTGACACCCTCCGGTGTCTGATCACCATCTTCCAGTTTTGCGACCAACATTTTTGTCTTCTGCTGACCGGGCTGGAGGGGCTCTGTGGCTATGTTTGCGAATGGAGCCCAGAACATCGGGTCCCCACAGTGCAGAAGGAGGTCATTAGGCCCATCGGGTCCGCCACAACCCCCTTGAGAGAGCATCCTATCCAGGCCCACGCCCACCCCCACCCCCAGCCCCCAATCCCCGTAACCCCCGCACCTTTTGGACGCCAAGGAGACAATTTAGCATGGCCAATCCACCTAACACGCACATCTTTGGACTGTGGGAGGAAACCAGAGCATCCGGAGGAAACCCACACGCACACATGGGGGCGGGGGGGGGGGGGAAGCACATGTCTGGTTATCACTGCTGCTTCACAGCACCAGGGACCGGGGTTCGATTCCAGCCTCGGGTGACTGCCTGTGTGCAGTTTGCACTTCCTCCCCGTGTCTGCGTGGGTTTCCTCCGGGTGCTCCGGTTTCCTCCCTCAGTCCAAAGATGTGCAGGTTAGGCGGATTGGTCATGCTAAATTGCCCCATAGGTGGGGTTACTGGGAACGGGGATAGGGTGGGGGCGTGGGCCTCCAGGTAGAATGCTCCTTTGGAGGATTGGTCCAGAGTAGAAAGACCCAAGGCTGGAATTGAACCCGTGTCCCTGGTGCTGTGAGGTAGCCGTGCTAACTACTGTGCCACCCTGCCGCTCAAACAAAATTAACTATTTGGTCAATATGCAACAATATATGCCACATCCTGTGTTCCGACAATAAACGTCTCACTCCGTCACTGATATGATGGGCAATGTCCACATTTCTGATAGCATTGTTGTTTGTACTGTCCTTTTGCCCATATCACACCATCTCTGTAATGTTAGTGACTCCCTTAGGTGTAACTGACCTAAGCTGACTGGAGACCCACGTTTGACCTTTGGTCTGACTAGCTGTGTTATTCAACTCAACATTGATGGCCGTGGGACCACGTTAAAATTGAATTGACTTGACAGAAATTCTGCCCCCTGATCACTGTAGGCTCTCCTGCTGGGCGTGAATCCGAACAGAAATGTTGTCACAGGAAGATATGGGCTTCCTAACTGTGGCCACACCCAGTCATAATCTAAGCTCAACCAATATCACCAAAAACGGTGTCGTTGGGCCAATGATCTCATTTGCTGATCTGTGGGATCTTACTGTGCAGAAATTACATTCTGCTCCATGCTGTGGGCTGCCCTTCAAAAGTAATTCACAGATTGTGCAGTGGTGATTTGGGCAGTTCTGGCAATGGAAAAAGGTTCCTCCCCAACAGTCGAGGAAACGTTCCAACACCACATGGGCTGCAGCAGTTCAAAGCTCAACGCCACCTTCTCAAGGGCAATTAGAGATGGGTAACAAATGCTGGCCCAGGAGCAATGCCCACATCCCATGAATGAACAAAAAATAAATAAATACAAGTTCGTTATTTCTTTCTTTAAGAGTGGAGGTTATAGAGAAGAAAATTGTGAAGGACATCTGGGTGAATAATGATAGGTTCACAGGATTTTTGTGTTTTCTGACAAATGAGTTTAAATTAATTCTCAGCTACATAACTGACTGAATGACTGCTTTTTAATTTACCATCAGCAATCTGTCCACTCCTCTGCACTGGATTAGAATAGTTGTCTGCTCCAAGAATAATTCACGCTGAAAAAAAGAACTATTGTTAATAAGAAAATATAAAACTCGCGGTACAAATTGAACCTTTCTTTATGGTTGGTATTTTAGTATTTGTGCTCAGCTACTTTTCTACAGCCCATAACATTGGTCAAAGGGCAAGACCAACATACAGGGTATCAAAAGT
The DNA here is from genome assembly GCF_902713615.1 of Scyliorhinus canicula. Taxonomy (NCBI): domain Eukaryota; kingdom Metazoa; phylum Chordata; class Chondrichthyes; order Carcharhiniformes; family Scyliorhinidae; genus Scyliorhinus; species Scyliorhinus canicula. The sequence continues at coordinate 9,137,311 of NC_052165.1, read as the reverse complement.
ATGGATAGAGTGGAGGGGGGCTGAGATAATGGTTAACCATTGAGTTAGTCATGAGGATGAGCTCAAAGAGTTAGGCTTATTTGCCTTTGATGGGCTTATCAGGAATATAAGATTTTAAAATAAGATATTAGGCTCGGTATGGTTAGTTTAACTATTAAAGGAGAGGTATTAGGACTGGAAGTCAGACATATTAGCTAAGAGGTGGGGATGGGTGGGGACGCTCTGGTCAGCAAATTGGGAAGAATGGGTTCCCCGCGTACCCTGCAATTTTTAACCGTAGTTTTCCCATCGCAGCCAGCTTGATTATGTAAATCCTGAAGCACAACAACTTGATTTAATTTTGGGATGGGCGGGAGGGGGCGGTTGGGAGAGATTCTGGTGGGATGGGGTTGGGTTGAAGGAGTCTGGTTGTTAGAGTGCAGGAGGGGATCCGATTACGGGGAGGTGGTCCAGATGCAGAGGAGGGAGTGTTCTGATCAAAGACGATTAAATTGTGGAGAGGGAAGAGTAATGGTGGTGGTGGAGTCCAATCACAGGGTAAGATTCCATTTGTCGGGGTAGGTGAAGAAAAACAGATGGTTGTGGCATCCAGTGGTGGTGGGATTTTCCAATTGCAGAATGGGAGGGGGGGGGGGTTGTTTATTGGGTATCTTGTTAAGCCAGGAAACACTCCAGCTCCTCTTGGCCTACAAGGAGTGCTGGAAAATGTGCCTCCCCACAGCGCCAGGGTCCTAGGTTCGATTCCCGCCTTGGCTCACTGGATGTGCGGAGTCTGCACGTTCTCCCTGTATCTGCATGGGTTTCCTCCGGGTGCTCAGGGTTCCTCCCATAAATCCCGAAAGACGTGCTGTTAGGTGAATTGGACATTCTGAATTCTCCCTCAGTGTATCCGAACAAGTGCCGGAGTGTGGTGACTAGGGGCGTTTCACAGTAACTTCATTGTAGTGTTAATGTAATCCTACTTGTGACACTAAAGATTATTATAGAAAAGCATTGACCTTATGAATTCATCTCTTCTTGCCACTTTCACTTGCCGACTTTCCTAAGGCCAGGAAGAAAATGAAGGAATGCAGTCTCATAAATGTATTTAAATTATCAAGATTTTTAATGGGACCTTTGGCCCCAATGCTTTGAATGGGAGGCTAAAGGGCTAAAAATATGAAATAGGATCGCAACCTACCTTGAGGTCCCTACGTCTGTTTCTAACAAAGCCAAGGTGAGGGGCAGTATAGACTGGCGACATGGTGCAAGTTAGTAATTTAAATATTATAACATAGCTACATGTCTCGACTTCAATGTTTCTATTTTTAACTGCAGTTGCTCAGATTCCCTTTGCCTTCATGATCACACTACTCCAAACCACCATCTGCTCATCTACTTAATGACGGGACCTCGACACTGATCACCAACTACCTCTTGCCAAAATTCCTCAATCAAACCATTTCCACAATTGGACTTCCCTAGACACCCTACTGTCATTTGAGAGTACCTTTGGGAAATGGGTGTTTATAAATGGGTGTGTATATAAATATCTGTCGTGAGAGTACCTTTAAGAAATGGGTGTTTACTACGACAGTGATGTCAGAGAGTGGGTGGAGCTGGGCTGTCTGTCAGCTTTTTACTTTTGTTTTTGAGCAGGCTGCAGGGTGTGTTATAGTTTCGTATTCCGTGTTGGAGCTGAAGCCAGACCAAGCAGATGTACTGGTGATTTCTCTGCCATCAAAAGACTATCTCTTGAGCATTGGTGAATTCAGAATTATAAATGTTCTCAGTAGTGAATGTAAACCTAATGTGCTTCAGTTGAAATGTGTTTCTTCTGGATGTTGTTTGGGAAGTTATTAAGGATTACTTAGTGTTATATTCTTTGGGGGTTGTATTTGAATTAATGGTTGCTAAGATATTCACTGTATGTTTTAAAAAGTTAACTTGAGTTCATAGAATAAACATTGTTTTGCGTTAAAAAATACTTTTCCATTTCTGCTGTACCACTCCTGTAGAGTGGGCCATGTGACCCCCATACAACAATCTATTAAAAGTTGTGGGTCAGGTGAACTCCACGATACACTTTGGGGTTCTCTAAACCCTGGCCCATAACACTACACCCGATCTGACTCTTACTGCAATCCGTTCCCCTGACTGTCATCATCTCCCCACAGATCTCTCCCAATACTCCCCTTCCCCCTCCCCATAACAAATCCAACCAGACCTACCTACAAATCACCTTATCAGGCGCCTACCCAATTCCCTTTTCAAACCACAATTGAATCTGCCTCCGCCACACTCTCAGGCAATTCTGATCCCAAGCCATCATTTCTTTTCTCATCTTGCCATTACTTCCTTTGCCAATCGGTGTCCTCTGGTCTTTTGACCTGACCGCCAACGGGAACAATTTCTCTCCGTCCACTGCGTGATACCCCTCGTGACTTTGAGCAGCTGCACCCAATCCTTCCAACCTTCACGGAGGAAAACAACCCTCGCTTCTCCACACTATCCACATAACTGGAGTCCCTAATTCTCAGATCCAAAGATGTGCAGGTTAGGCGAGTCTGTGAGGATCGGGCAGGGGAGCGGGTCGAGGTAGGTTTATTGACTTGCCTCCTTCCGCACTGCAGGGATTCTGTGGATTCTTGTGAATAATTTCTGTGCCCTCGCTAAAGCCTTCTCATTCTTCCGAAAGAATAGTGCCCAGATTTAAGCAGAATTCAGTTGAGACCATACCAAAGGTTTTTTTTTAAAGTTGCATCATAATATCCTTGCTTGGAATATAAAACCAGGATCTTGAATTCCTCTTTCACCACTTTAGAAACCTGCATTGTGCGCAGTGCCTATTTCTGAACCTCTTTAGAATTTCACTGTTTGGTTTATATTGCCAAGGCATAACGACCCCACTGTGTACCTTCCTCCAGCTTTGCAACCAACTTGGTATGGATTTGGATATCATATGTACCGAGGTACAGTGAAAAGTATTGTTCTGAGTACAGTTCAGACAGATCATTCCATACATGAAATAAAACATAGGGCAAATATAAATACACAACGTAAATACATAGACACAGGCATCGGGTGAAGCGTACAGGAGGGTAGTGCTACTCAATAGAGACGGTGTGTGAAGAGATCAGATCAGTCCATAAGAGGGTCATTTAGGAATAGTAACAGTGGGATAGAAGCTGTTTTTAAAAAATCTGTCAGTGCGTGTTCTCAGACTTTTGTATCTCCTGCCCGTTGGAAGAGTGAGTAAGCCGGGTGGGAGGGGTCTTTGATTTTGCTGTCCGCTTTTGCAAGGCAGCGGGAGGTGTAGACAGAGTCAATGGATGGGAGGCGGGTTCGCTTGATGGACTGGGTGGTGTTCAGGACTCTGTAGTTTCTTACAGTCTTGGGCTGAGCAGTTGCCATACCAGGCTATGATGCAGCCAGATAGGATGCTTTCTATGGTGAACCCGTAAAAGTTGGTAAGAGTCAATGTGGACATGCCGAATTTCCTTAGTTTCCTGTGAAAGTATAGGCACTGTTGTGCTTTCTTGGTCGTAGCGTCGATGTGGGTGGATCAGGACAGATTGTTAAGTGATGTACACACCTAGGAATTTGAAGCCGTCAACCATCTCTTCACCTCGGCACCATTGATGCTGACGGGGGTGTGAACAGTATTTTGCTTCCTGAAGTCAATGACCAACTCTTTAGCTTTGCTGGCATTGAGGATAGATTGTTGTTGTTACACCACTCCACTTGGTTCTCGATCTCCCTCCTGTATTCTGACTCGTCGTTGTTCTAGATCCGACCCACTACGATCGTGCCTCCAACATTTGGCTCCAACATTTAGATGGAGTTGGAGCCAAATTTTGCCACACGGTAGCGTCTGTATATAGAGAGTATAGTATGGGGCTAAGTACGCAGTCTTGTGGGGCCCTGGTACTGAGGACAATCATGGAGGAGGTGTTTTGTTTAGCCTTCCTGATTGTGGTCTTGAGTAAGAAAATCGAGGATCCAGTTGCAAATTGAGGAGCAAAATCCAGGTTTTGGAGCTTTGATATGAGTTTGGCTGGGATTATGATGTTGAAGGCGGAGCTGTAGTCAATGAATAGGAGTCTGACGTAGAATTCCTTGTTGTTGAGATGCTGCAGGGATGAGTGTAGGGCCAGGGAGATGGCAACTGCTGTGGACCGGTTGTGGTGGTTTGTGAATTGCAGTGGATCTAAGCACCTTGGGAGTATGGAGGTGATGCGCTTCATGACCAACCTCTCGAAGCACTTTATTACGACTGAAGTCAGGACTACCGGACTAGTTGTTGAGGCATGTTGCCTGGTTCTTCTTTTGCACCGGTATGATGGTGGTCTTCTTGAAGCAGGTGGGGACCTGAGAACAGAGTAAGGAGAGGTTGAAGATTTCCTCAAACACATCTGCCAGCTGCTCCACGCAGGATCTGAGTGCACAACCCAAGGACCCCGTCAGGACCCTTTGCTTTCCAAGGGTTCACTTTCAAGAAGGCCAATCTTGAGCAGAGCAGGCATAGGCCAGCCAAGCATAGAATGCATTGACTTCATCGGGGAGGGGTGCACGGCTGCCGGAGATTCTGCTCGGCTTCACTTTGTAGCCCGTTATGTTGTTTAAGCCTTGCCACAACCAACGAGAGTCCGAGACTTCAGACAGATGTGAAGGGTGAAGAGTTATCACAGTCCTTTAAAAGGGAAAGTGAAACACTGAAATCTCCAGCTGGAGAGCGAAAGTTGTTGATTGGCTGAGGAGTTGCAGACTACCTCTGTCTTAGGGAGATTGCTTGATTGGCTTTGGCTGTGAGAAAATGACTGTTGAAAGACAGGGGGTGCTGGGGAACAGGTCGGTGGTAGGAAAGGAAATGCAAACAGGGATTAGGATGACGGTTTATGTGGAATATAAACACCTGTACAGACTGCTTGGGCTGAATGCCAGTTTCCATGTTGTAATTTCTGGATAGTTCTTTGATTCCAACCGGATTTCCCACAATTCTTCCTCAGCTGGCCATCAGCTGTTTTTACTTTAATTACCTGGTGCTGGCATGACTCGGGGGGGGGGGGGAGGGGGGGGGGGCGTTATTTGAGATATCTGCAAAGGAAAGGAAAAGTCTAGTGTGCTTTATTTGTGATCCCTCAAGATCCAAGGCACTCAAAAATACCATAACTCATGAAGACAAAAAACTCTTTTTAAATTAAAGTTAGGACATTTTCAATGTTTAAAGAGCCGACAAAAAACCTTGGGACTAATTGTAGTGGCAAAATATTATGTATATTTACACCATAGAGTAGATCAGAGTGACGACGAACGTTTACAGTTTTGCAAAATCTTTTCAACCCAGGGAATTTATCAGTAACAGTCCAGCTCTTTGTAATTTGAAACAACTTGCTTTCATTCTTTCGACTCCTGCATTTTATCTTCATATTTTGATTGCTGTGTGAATTCTCCTGTGTATCGAGTTAAAATGAGAAATTTGTGCACCAACATTAAAGTCACACCAGAAGTGTAATAAGCGGCCGAAGTTAGCTGGTGTTCAAAAGTTAGTACTGACTCAGTTAAATGTAAATGTGGATTCCATTCAGCAGATAAGGGAGGCGATTCTCCAAAATGGAGCCCAAGTGTTCACGCCGTCGTGACCACGTCGCGTTTCATGATGGCGCGAAACGGGCATGGGGACAACTGATTCTGGCCCCCACAGGGGGCCAGCACGGCGTGGGAGCGGTTCACGCCCCTCCAGCCTCCCTTGCCGGCGCCAAATGGACGGCGTGCCAACCCGCGCAAGCGCAGTTGGGCCGCGCCAACCTGCGCGGGGGAGTTCATTAGCGCGCCGGCCCCGACTCAATATGGCGTCAGTGTTCAGGGCCCGGCCATTCCGGAAAGTAGGCCCGGGGGGGGGGGGGGCGAAGAGGCAGCCTGCTGATCGGTGGGCCCCGATCGCGGGCCAGACCCTGTCGGAGACCCCCCCCCCCCCCCCCCCCCGCCAGACAGAGCCCGCCTCCGCCTTCACAGGCCGGGAGGACCGTTCGCGCAGAGTTCCCGCCAGCAGTGACTAGGGGTGAACCCCGCGGCCGCTTGGCCCATCTGGGCCGGAGAATCGGCGGCCCCTCCGATTCCAGCAGCCCGCAGCCGGCGCCGCACCAACCGACCCGCGCCGATTCTCTGCACCTCGGAGAATCGCGCGCCGGCTTCGGGGCGTCGTGGCCCGGTTGCGGCAATTCACCGGCCCGGCACGGGGCTCGGAGAATTGCCCCCAAGAACTTGGGGGCACAGTCTGTGAGTGATAGCAGAACAAGATAAACAGCGCAGCATGCTTGTGAGGAGCAGGCGGAACTGTAGCTGTGGTCCACAGCACTCTGCCCCAATGAGGTTTTCTTTGTGTCATGTCTGGGTTTATTGTGGACGAATTGATAACGCTGGTTACTGTGATTAGTCAGTATTAACTCCAGTATTAAATTGTGCAACTACCAGGATGATAGAAGGCAGATTGGATTATTCATTGTTTATCTTCATTCAACAATTATTATGTTGTCATGTTCTTTAAAAACATTCATCATTGTTACCAGCACCTGTTTCTCGTCACATTGATATAATTGATCAGTATTTTTAGCTCGATTTCTTTCACACACCTGTGATGGACTCTTTATTGCCATCAAATGTCACAGCTTGGAAGTTTATACTAGCCAATGTCTAATTTATTCGTACTTCTTCCATTTGATTGCTTGATATACAAATGAATTGCTCTTCACGTAAATTCCTGTCCGATGTTTGGCTGATGTGCAGATTTATTCACTGGGATTGACGAATACGGTGCTTCTCAAAACTTTTCTCCCGGGACCCACTCTTACCAGCCGATCGACCTTCGGGACCCATGCTGACATTCGCGACCCTACGCTTGTGACCCTGCGACAAACACCAGTTGGCCTTCGCAACCCCGTGCTGGCTGACCTTCGCTACACACCATTATAGCTTACCTTTAAATGTGACCAGTGAACCGGCTTGTCCTCACAATCTCACTTGTTTAGTAATTCAATGTTACATTTCTGATAAGGGCTTCAGTTCGATTTAAGTTCTCGCTGCAACCTGTGAGAAATGTTTAGTCTTCAAATGCCTTTGGAGTTTTGAATGTTTTAAACTTTCATTTACCAGTACTTCCCTGCATGTAACACACATGGGCTTTGCAATCTGATTTGAGTTGGCACAATTGACAATGCCATACCTCAAGAAATTGAAACGAAAGGGAAAATGCTGGAAAATTTCAGCAAGTCTGGCAGCATCTGTAGGGAGAGAAAAGAGCTAACGTTTCGAGTCTGATGACTCTTTGTCAAAGCTAACAGACAGAGAAAGTGTGAAATACTTATACTGTGGAGTGAGAATGAAAGATGAGTCATAGCCACAGAAACCCAGGGAAACTGGATGCTAATGGCCACAGATACCAAGGGGGAAAGAGTGTTAATGGCAGTCCCCAGAGAGGACAATAGATGTGAAAGGTCAAACAGCAGGGAAACTAACATCAGAGGATGAACTGTGGGTGTGTGTGTGGGGGGGGGGGGGGGGGGGAGAAGCAAAGAGGAGAAAGGTGGATAAGATTGGGGGGGGGGAATTAAATGTATATTAAGAAAGAAAGAAATGGTAAAAGACAGTTAAAAAGAAATTAAAACAAATGGGTCGAGGTGGGCTAGAGCTAATCACCTGAAGTTGTTGAATTCGATGTTCAGGCCGGAAGGCTGTAGCGTGCCTAACCGGAAGATGAGATGTTGTTCCTCCAGTTTGCGTTGCGCTTCACTGGAACATTGCAGCAGGCCAAGGACAGACATGGGGGCGTGGGATCTTCTCAAGAAATTGAAGCAGATACACTCCAGACCTCCACGCCCACTGAGTTCGGCCTCCCCCAACCACCTCTCAGCTAGCCTGCAGCCTGATCCCAGCCTCTACACTTGCTGGCTTACTGACTTGATTCCCACCCCCCTGCCAAATTAGTTTAAACACATCCAAACCATACTAGCAAACCTCCCAACCAGGATATTGGTTCAGGTGTAACCCGTCTTTCGTTTACAGGCCCCACCTTCCCTGGAAGACATCCCAGTGATCCAAAGAATTTAAGCCCTCCCTCCTGCACCAGTTCTTTAGCCACGTGTTCAACTGCACTATATCCCTGTTGCTAGCCTCACTAGCACGGGGAGTAATCCTGAGATTACTATCCTCGAGGTCATGCTTTTTAATCTTGCACCTAGCTCCCTAAATTGCCATTGCAGGACCTCGCTACTCTTTCAACCTATGTCATTCATGCCAATGTGGACAATAACCTCTGTCCGATTTCCCTCCCGTTTTAAGATGCTTTGTACCCGATCAGAGACATCCAGGACCCTAGCGCCAGGGAGACGCTCTACCCTCCCGAAGGCCATTTCGCGGCCACAGAAGCACCTATCTGTGCCCCTGAATATTGAATCCCCTACTACTATTGCTTTTCTATGCTTTGTACCCCCCATCTGTGCAGTAGGGCTATTTGTGCTGCCTTAACTCTGGCCACTGCTGCTGCTGTCCCCTGATGGACCCGTCCCCTTCATCAGTATCCAAAATGGCTACTTGTTAGATAAGGGGACAGGCATAGGGGACCCCTGCACTGGGTCACAGAGGGGTCACCCATCTACCTTCCCGTACTTTGGGTATGACCACACCTCTGAAGCTATTATCTATAACATTTTCAGCTAATTGTGTGCTCCTCAGTGCTTCCAGCTGCTGCTCTAATGATCCATGTATTCGGTGAGCTTTTGCAATGGAATACACTTTCCACAAATGTAGTCCTCAGGGACTGATGCCCCACATCGTGCAGGAGTAGCACACAATCCTGCCAATTGACATCTGTCTCCCTCTTTTGGTCGTTCGATTTTAAAAAAACTAAGTACTAAGGCCCTTAATATTTACTGCTGCTGCTTTCATGAATAGGCCCCCCACAATAGTAATTTGTGTGTGGAGACGGAGGGCATATGTAGGGTTCTAATGAATACTTTGTGTCAGTGTTCATTCGTGAGAGGGACAGTGTGAGTATGGAAATCAGAGGGAACGATTGTAATTGGCAAATTGGATCCAGAATTGGCTGAGTGGCAGAAAGCAGTGGGTGAGGGGTGGATTTTGACTGGAAGCCTGTGTCCAGTGGGGTCCCGACGGGATCAGTGTTGGGCACCTTGCTATTTGTGGTTTATATAAATGATTTAGACATGAATGTAGGCAGGTTGATCAGTACATTTGTGGATGATACAAAAATTGGTGGGGTGGGAAATAGTGAGGCGGATCGCCCATCATTACAGGAGGATATAGACGGGCTGGTCAGATGGACTGAACAGTGGCAAATGGAATTCAGTCCCGATAAGTGTGAGGTGATGCATTTGGCCAGGAAAAACAAGGTAAGGTGATACATGATAAAAGGAAAACACTGAGGATCAAGAGGGATCTTGGTGTGCATTTCCCTTAAGCAGGTGGATACAGTGGTTAAGAAGACATATGGTATTCTTGCCCTTTTCAGCCGAGGGATAGGTTTTAAGAGCAGGGATGTTATGCTGGAACTGTCTAAAACTTTGGTTAGGCCACAGCTAGAGTTTTGTGTGCAGTTCTGGAATCCACAATACAGGAGGGATGAGATAGTATTCTGGGCCAGGGTTTAGAAAGTCTATCATGGAGTTCACCTGACCTACAACTGTTTATAGATTTTGGTTACGATGAGCACAAGGGCCTGCCTTTCAGGTGTTATTCAACGGAGGCCTTTAGCATTTTTAATCAAAAACAAGCTTTATTCTACGAATTTAGTTAACATTTTTATAAATACACAAAGTAAGCATTTTTAATCAACTACAAACATAAATACCCCACACAGCTACAGTAATCTCTATATAATCCTTAATAAATTCCCCCTTTAACTGTTCCAATTTAATAACAAGATCCCATAAACCAGTACCCCCTTTTCAAAGGTGTGGCCCAGCACACAGCACTCAATACCTGGTATGGATACTCTGGTTTCCTTTCCAAAACAGCAGGTTTGTATTCCTTCCAGAAAGCAATTATTTATTTTCAAGTTATCAAGCAGTCTGGAAACAGCTTTTAAAATGCAGAGTGAGAGAAACAAAAATATCTTTCAACCTGCGCAGACCAAAACCAGTTCAAACCCAAAGCAAAAGTAAAACTCAGAGCCACAGCCCAGCTCCACCCACACAATGACATCACTGAAGCCATGTGATAAGACCAAACCTTTCTTAAAGGGACACTCCCATGACAAAGGCAATGGTAAGAGTGCAGAGGACATTTACTAGGATGTTGCCTGGGCTGGAGAGTTTTAGTTATGAAGATAAATTGGATGGACTTGGCTTGTTTTACTTGGAGCAGAGGAGACAGAGGGGGGACATGATTGAGTTGTATAAAATTATGAGTGGCATAGATAGAGTAGACAGGAAGAAACCTTTCCCCTTGGTGGAGGGGTCAGTGACCAGGAGACATAGATTTACGGTATGGGACAGGAGGTTCAGAGGGGATGTGAGGAAAAAAAACTTTTTACCCAGAGGATGCTGGGAGTTTGGAATTTGTTGCCTGAAAAGGGTGATGGAGACAGAGACCCTGATAACATTTAATAAGTATTTAGATGTGCACTTGCGAACCCAGGGCATCCAAGGTTATGGGCCAAGTGCAGGAAATTGGGATTAGAATGGTTAGGCAGTTGATTTTGACTGCCGCAGATATGATGGGCCGAAGGGTCTGTTCTGTGCTGTATGATTCTATGATATCAGGGCCTATGTGAAAGCATAGTGAAGGGAGAAGATGGAGAGGCAGAGCTGGATGTAGTATTATTGTTGGTGCATAAGTAGGTGCAAGTACTAACATTGACAATATGGGTAAATTTAAAATGGTTTCCATAAATTACCATTAAAATAAAGAATTACTATCTAAAATAAGTTATATTTATATTTGCAAATAAGTACTTTCCTTCATAATGCAACAAATAAGATTTTTGTTTATTAAGTCGACAATATATGTCAAGGAACATAGACCTGTAGTCACTTTCGGTGGAGAATATATGTTTATTATGAAGACTTGGATGGTATCCATTAATTATAGAAAGGTTGAAAACAGTCAATATATTTTTTTGTCATCTTGTAGCTTGCATCAACTTATAATTGGGTTGAAGGAATCTTTTTGCCAGTGCTCGTTAATGTTTTGTGTGTTCGGGGTTGGGGTGGGGTTCTTCAAAGTTTGTCCATTTTCCCCCAAGTAACATACCCAAGACTACAGTTTGTTAAAGTCATTATTATTTATTTACAGCTCTGTGTACACCTTAGAAACCAATCACAAGGTTGTACACCCCCTCCTTCCAGGTGTCTGTCACTTAGACAAGTGCCATTACATCAGAGTTACAACAGCATCAGGTGCTTCTGGTAACTCTTTATTCCACATCTTCCCCGCCCTCCACTCCAAGTCTTTCTCCCAATGGTAGTACAAGTGTAGCTTCACAGTGCCAGGGTCCCAGGTTCGATTCCCCGCTGGGCCATTGTCTGTGCAGAGTCTGCGCCTTCTCCCCATGTCTACATGGGTTTCATAGAACATAGAACTGTACAGCACAGTACAGGCCCTTCGGCCCACGATGTTGTGCCGAACTAGTCTGAAACGAAGATCAAATCAACCTACTCCCAATCACTCTAATGCATTCCATATGCCTATCCAATCCTCCGGGTGCTCCTGTTTCCTCCCACAGTTCAAAGACGTGCAGGTTAGGTGGATTGACCATGCTGACCAAAAAGCACTTACTGGGTTACGGGGATAGGGTGGAAGTGAGGGCTTAAGTGGGTCGATGTAGACTTGATGGGCCGAATGGCCTCCATCTGCACTGTATGTTCTATGTTCATCTAATTATATTCATCCTCCGACATTTCACCCCAAAGTCTCAGACTTAACAGGATTAGTCTCCCTGATCTTGTTATGATCTTATTTTGAAGTTATGGACATTCTGTACTCTCTCTGTCCGAGAAGAGTGTGTCCTTCTCCTGGGTGATTGTCGCACTTTGTCTTGTTTCTTGATCCATATCTCCTTCTGGATCTGGATATTAAGCCCAAGTTTCAATTGGCTTCCTTCCCAAGGGTATTAAGGTACTGTGGTTTCTCGTTGTATTTTTCTGGCCCGTCTTGGTTGTGGGGCTCCTATTATTGTGGCTTCTTTCTGTTGATATCTCTCTCTCTCTGTCTGCTGTGTCACGGCTTCCCGTGACACCCTCCTGTGGAGGGTGACAGTTGTTCTCTTTGGCAGTTCACTGCACACTTAAAGTGCTTTTAAATGTCTTGCGCTCTGTGCCTGAAGTTGAAGTGATGTGCTTGTTTGTGTCGCTGTTCCTCCTCACACTTTATAACTTCCTCATGGCCATTTGAGGAGATATTTGGTTCTAGAACATAGAACATACAGTGCAGAAGGAGGCCATTCGGCCCATCGAGTCTGCACCAACCCACTTAAAATCTCACTTCCACCCTATCCCTGTAACCCTATCCCCGTAACCCAATAATTCCATCTAACCTTTTTGGACACTAAGGGCAATTTAGCATGGTCAATCCACCTAACCTGCACATCTTTTGGACTGTGGGAGGAAACCGAAGTACCCGGAGGAAACCCACGCAGACACTGGGAGAACGTACAGACTCCGTACAGAGAGTGACCCAGCGGGGAATCGAACCTGGGACCCTGTCGCTGTGACACCACAATGCTAACCGCTTGCTCTACCGTGCTGCCCGTTCTAGTTTCTGCTGTAGAGCTGGAAGTTGTGATTTCAATCCTCTTCCCATTAACAACACCGATGACGAGAGTCCATTTGTGGTGGTGAGGTTTGATCAGCAAAAAAACTGCTACGTTGAGATCTTCATTGTTTTTCACCGAGCCTTTGATGGTTCGAACACCTCTCTTAGCTTCCCCACTTGCTTGCGGATACTGAGCTGAGCTCTTCACTGAATTAATCCGCATTCCATCACCAAGTTGTAGAATAATTCATTAGCAAATTCTGGACCACTGTCTGGCACTTTAATTTCCAGCATGCCGGGTGTTGCATAGATTGTCATCAGTGAGCCAATGTTTCTTCTGAGATACCGTGCAATATGTTCCATCTGGAGTAATTGACCACAATATTAAATACCCTGGGTGAGATTTGCCGACCAGCCCATCGGGTGTTTTTCCGCGATGCAGGTGGCTGGCCAGCGAGATTTACCACCGCTGCCATTGTCAATGGGGTTCCCCCCTGATGGCACCCCTCACCAACGGGAAAGCCGTGCGCCCCCATGGGACCGGAATATCCCGGGGCCATGAACAGCCGGTAGATCGCGCCTCGTCTTTCAAATCAAATAAATACATTCCCAAGTGCTCCCACATCCTTGATGTGGAGGGTGACAGCTGTTCTCTTTGGCAGTTCACTGCACACTTAAGGTGCTTTTAAATGCGTTTGTCAGTAGAACAAGCAATAATGGCTGGGATCTTGCTCAATATTTTGCTAACCTTAAGTAACCTTGATGATTTTTCTTCGAGCATATCAAGCTATATCATTCTTGGAATAACTATTATGGCATTAAAACGAGGAGACAATAAATGATTGGGAGGTGCATACTCTGTTCAAAGTCTTACAATAGTACTGGGTTGTTAGAAGTACAGTCTAGCAATCCTTCCTGTCAGTATACCTTTATTTGCTTGTTTTGTCTCCTCCAGCATCTTTGCAGTAGTTGGTAGGTGTTTAGTAATGAGTGATGTAAATGTTTTCATCTCCTTGTTGAAATTCAAATCCTCTATTTTGACTCCTTCAACTGGTTTTCCTACAGTGCATCTGGTAGTTCCCTTGAACATACTCAGGTACTGAATCACATCTCATTAGTCTCAGTCTGAAGCACTGAACTCTAGGTAGCATGTTCAGCTTATTGTCGGTTTCACTTTCAAACCAGAATCTCATTGCTTAGTCGGAGAACTTCTTGCACGCCCATGTTGCTGTCTGTGCTTCCTTCCCAGGTGTTGAATATCTTTTCTCTGTGCCTGTGAGATTTGAATGGTTGTTCTCTGGAATATTTCTGGAGTGACACCGTTCCAAATTGTAATCTATTAAAGTAACAATGACCGAATGTTGTCAGCAGTCTGGATTCTTTCTCCAGAGGTCACTGTCAATTTGAGAAATAGGCCTTTCGCAAATTCAGCAAGACTCTCATCCACTGATGCCATCGGGTAGATCTCATGTTTAGCCAAGTCAAGTCCATCCAGTTTTAGTTGCGCCACTTGGCTTGGGTACCGTAACCATCCCAGAACACCATTTTGTCAGTCTGGTTACTGGAGAGGTAGCCCCATGGTGCCGAATTTCACCCCTGACTTTTCACAAGAGTGGGTGGGGAACTTGCTCGGTGGGAAGAGGCAAATTGCTTTAAGCATCAGCCTAGGGTAACATGTTACTCAATGTTCAGTTTTCCAAAACCTGTAAATAATCTTGCAAATTCATTCCATAATGTGCTACCATTCTGCTGATCAGCAACCTAATCAACTTTGTAAATCAGCCTCCAGTGTAAGCATGCCTTACTGCTGAATAACAATTATCCTTTGTTCTGCATGATGTACAAGGGCCCAATAGTTTCCCGATTCTTCTATATTAATTTTGCCAAGTGTTGCCCTCTGACTTTGTGTAGTCCCACCTGGACCTTATAACTGAATGGATGATGGCTGAGCATAATGTAAGCGAGCCACTTTACTTCATCAGATCAGACTGAAACACCTGCCCTCGTATCTAATTTTAAAAAAAATTTAGAGTGCCCAATCCTTTTCTCCCCAATTATTCCAATTTACATCATTGATGCACAAATCCATGCTTTCACCTGGTCTTTATTTTCACTTTTGTTTCCCATTATATAAGTATATATTTGCAAACTGTAATAGGAATCAAATGCCTGGAGGACCTCATCATAAGAACTTGGGGCTGGATTTTCCTCCGGTCGCCGATATCGCGTTCGGTGACAGGCCAGAGAATCCAAATTCCAGACAGAATCGGAGGGTTGGGGGGGGGGGGGAGCGCCGCTTCTGTGATGTGCCGTCCCCTCCAAAGCGCCATACTAGAGTATCCACGGCCTCAGGCCATTTCTGGAGGCCTGCTACCCCGAAGCTCCGCCCCCGACCAGCCGAGTCCCCGATGGCGTGGGATGTGTGTAGTCTCACCCGTCGTGAACTCAGCGTGGCGGCTGCAGATTCAGTCCAGCGCCGCCACAGTCGGGGGAGAGCCGAGGGGTGGTCAGATTCGGGGCTCGGGCACTGTGGTGGGGCAGTCCGGCACGCGCGAGCCGGCCGAAGAGGGGGGCAATTTCTTGGGCCGGGGCCACGAGCGACATCGTGCGCATGCGCAGCCACGGACTTGGCAAGTCTCCAGGCCATTACGGGAGCTACAGCCGGGTGCTCTACGCTGCCTCCCTGCTAGCCCCCAGCAAAATGGGGAAAATCGGTGGCCTTTTTGCGCCAGATTTCCTGGTGTAAAATGCCACCGTTCCCACACTGGTTGGGAACATACTCTCCAAATCGGAGAATCCAGCCCTTGAAGTCTCCTTGACTCGCAGTCTGACTATTATGTCATCAGCAATAGCTCTAACTGCATCGAATAAAGTGCTGACTGATTGTTTTGTCCCTTTTTGTTCAAACCAAAAATGTGGTTCTGTACTCAGAAAACCCCTTTCTCCAGTTGTCCCAGTGTGGAGCTTTTTGCGGGTCTTCACTGCTTCGGACAGATTCCAGAAGTGGCAGTGTAGATTTCATGCTTATAATAATCATAATAATAATCTTTATTAGTGTCCAAAGTAGGCTTACGTTAACACTGCAATGAAGTTACTGGGAAAAATCCCCGATACGCCACATTCCAGCGTCTATCCCAGTATACAGAGGGGGAATTCAAAAGGTCCAAATCTCCATATTGGGACTTGTGGGAGGAAACCGGAGCACCCGGAGGAAACCCACGCAGACACGGGGGAAACGTGCAGACTCCGCACAGACAGTGACCCAAGCCGGGAATCGAACCCGGGTCCCTGGCGCTGTGAAGCACTAGTGCTAGCCACTGTGCACCATGCTGCCCATTATTATTATTTCAGATCCTGACAACTCTTTGAGTGAAAACAATTTCAGATTTCCCCACTAAATCCATTTCCAATGATTTTGAATCTATGACCTCTGGCTGTTACCCACTCGCTAGAGGGGATATTTATTCCCTTTTTATTTTACCAAAACCTCTCATCATTTTGAAAACCTCGATGAAATTAATATTCCTGTTCCGAGGAAAACAGCCGCTAGATTTTCCAGCCACTCCACATAACTAAAATTCTTCACCCTGTCCCGTTGGACAAAAAATAGGAAGTAGGAATACAGGGATCATTTTCGGGATGACGAGCAGGCTACCACAAGGATCGGTGTTTGGGCCTCCGCTATTTACAAATTAGATTTATGACTTCAATGAGAGGGCCAGGTGTAATGTATCCAAGTTTGTTGACTATAAAAAGCTAGCTGGGAAAGCTAGCTCCCTATGCCACCATGAAGCCCATAACTATCCTCATTATCGTTCACTACTTGTCAAGTTTTATATCATCTGAAACTTTAAAATACTGCTACAGATAGCCAAGTCTAGGTTGTCGACAAAAATTACTGAGAGTAATGGACCCAAATTGATCCTTTGGGAATGCTACTGCAAACCGCCTCTGAAAAATATCCATCTATCCCTTTGCTTCCAATCACTGGGACATTATTGTATCAATACCAACATTTTCCACTTAATTCCACATGCTTCCATCTTCTTAATAAGCCTCCTGGGTGGCACTTTATTAAATTTTGATATATATAGTCAAGCAGAGGGATGAATAGGAACATAGGAATTATGAGCAGAAACAGGCAATTCAGCTCTTCAATACTGCTCCGCCATTCAATCAGATCATGGCTGATCTCTTCCTGGTCTCAAATCCGCCTCCCTACCTGTTCCCCATATCCCTTTAACCTATTTTTAAAAACGATCATTGAAAATTTGTGAGCAATTCCTCTGCTATTTTTACCTTAGCTTCTTTCGTCAATTTAGCATTAGGATGCATTTGGACTAGGCAACTTTCAAACTGTAAGCAACGATTATCTTTTTTAGTACGCTCTCTCTATCAGTATAACCTCCCTCTCCTCCTTTCGTGTAATAATGTCATCTGCTTTCTTTGCAAAGTTAGATTTAAAGTATTCATTTAATACCTTCTCCTCTGCCTCTACATGAAGATTTCCCGTTGGGTTCTTAATAGTCTCAACATTTTCCCTGGCAAATAACTTTCACATTACAGGTCGGACTTGGTGTGTCTCCCCCTCCCCAGTGTGTTGAAGCAGTGGAGGTGGTTCCGCCATTGGTCATCAAGGGGGTTTTCCCATTGTTTATACCCTCCACAGTGGGGAACCCCTCGTGGGTAGGTTCGCCAGAAGTGGGGCTGGAAAATCCCACCTGGCGGGGGACGCCTTGAAACGTTTGACATATATATTTCCACAAATGTGTCGGGGTTCAATTTTACGTTGCCTGCAAATTGTTTCTCATAACCGCTCTTGGCCTTTTGAATGAACTTTTAAAATTTCCTCATGTACTTTTCATCATCTTCCTGGTTATTAACTAAATCTTGGCTCTTGCCATTTATCACAACCCTCCTTGTCCAGTTCTGTTTTAAACTTCTATTTCCTTTCCATTTAGGGCATATTAGTTTTGCTGCTCTAACTTTTCCCATAAATGCCTTGTGCCTGAATTATCTCTTTCCGAAATGAAAAATGAAATGAAAATCGCTTATTGTCACGAGTAGGCTTCAATGAAGTTACTGTGAAAAGCCCCTAGTCGCCACATTCTGGCACCTGTCCGGGGAGGCTGGTACGGGAATGCTTTTCACTGTCCCATTACTGATTTACCCGAAAATTGGGCGAAATTCTCCGCAGACCGACGTGACGCCCATTTCCGGCGGGAAAAAGCGGTGTGGATGACTCCAGCGTCAGGGCCTTCTTTTAAGCCGGTAATCTCCGTTCCCGAAAGGGCCAGCAGCGGACTGGCGCGATATGCGTCAGTTTCACCCGCTGCGGAAGTGGCGAGTCCCGGCGTTTGTGTGGTGGGGAGAGAGACGCGGCGTTGGGGGGGGGGGGGGGGAGGAGGAGGATGAGACACCCGGTGTTTGGGGGGGGGGGGGGGAGGAGGAGGAGGAGGAAGAAGAGACCCGGCGTTTGGGGGGGGGGGGGGAAGGAGGAGGAAGAGAGACCCGGCGTTTGGGGGGGGGGGGGGGGAGGAGGAAGAGAGACCCAGCGTTTTGGGGGGGGGGGGGGAAAGAGAGGAGAAGAGAGAGACTCGGCGTTTGTGGGGGGGGGGGGTTGCGGAGTTGAGAGGGGGAGAGGGAGGGAGGGAGGGGGGCGGTTGCGGCGTCGAGTTGCGAGGAGAGGGGAGAGGGGAGAGGGGGGTTACCTGCGTTGAGAGAAGGGGGGGAAGGGGGTTACCTGCATTGAGAGGAGGGGGGGGAAGGGGGTTACCTGCATTGAGAGGAGGGGGGGAAGGGGGTTACCTGCATTGAGAGGAGGGGGGGAAGGGGGTTACGGTGTTGAGTTGAGAGGAGAGGGGAGAGGGGGGTTACCTGCGTTGAGAGGAGGGGGGGGAAGGGGGTTACCTGCGTTGAGAGGAGGGGGGGAGGGGTTACGGCGTTGAGATGAGGAGGGGGGGGAGGGGTTACGGTGTTGAGTTGAGAGGAGAGGGGAGAGGGGAGAGGGGGGTTACCTGCGTTGAGAGGAGGGGGGGAAGGGGGTTACCTGCGTTGAGAGGAGGGGGGGGAAGGGGGTTACGGCGTTGAGAGGAGGGGGGAAGGGGGTTACCTGCATTGAGAGGAGGGGGGAAGGGGGTTACCTGCGTTGAGTTGAGAGGAGAGGGGGGGTACCGGCGTTGAGAGATGGGGGGGCGACGTTGGAGGGGGTAGGGGTGGTGAGGGGGGGTTGGGGTAGGGGTGGTGAGGGGGGGTTGGGTAGGGGTGGTGAGGGGGGGTTGGAGTAGGGGGCAGCGGCATGCAGAGGGGGGGGGCGACGGATGGCCGGAGCCAACGCACCGTCGCCCCCTCTGCACGCCGCTGCCCCCTACCCCAACCCCCCCACCCCCTCCAACGCCGGTACCCCCCCCCCCAACGCCGGACCCCCCCTCCTAACACCGCACCCCCCTCTAATGCCGCACCCCCCCCTAACGCCGCACCCCCCCTAACGCCGCACCCCCCCTAACGCCGCAACCCCCCCAATGCTGCACCCCCCCAACGCCGCACCACCCCCCAACGCTGAACCCCCCCCAACGCTGCACCCCCCTAACGCCGCACCCCCCCAACGCCTCACCCCCCCAATGCCTCACCCCCCCAACGCCGCACCCCCCCCCCCTAACGCCGCACCCCCCCTAATGCCGCACCCCCCCCAATGCCGCACCCCCCTAACGCCGCACCCCCCCCTAACGCCGCACCCCCCCTAACGCCGAACCCCCCCCCTAACACCGCACCCCCCTAACGCCGCACCCCCCCACCCCACCCAATTGCCCTCGGACACTGAACGGCGTCAACCATCATCAATGGTTGACGCCGTTTTAAAGCTACTCTGTTTTTCCGGGCCGGAGATTTGTTCAAAGTAAAAAATCAATGACATCCCGCCGGCGCCAGCTGTTTTCAGAGGCTGCCGGCGGGATTTGCACAACGCCGGTTTTTGGCCGCTGGGAGAATAAAAAACCCGGCGGGAGCGGGATTAACGCCGCAGCCGGCCGATTCTCCGACCCTGCGTGGGGTCGGAGAATTTCGCCCATTGTCTTTTTAAATCCAAAACACATTATAAATCACCCCTTTCAATCCAAGTCCCTTTTTAAAGTCACTGGAAGTATCTTCTCCCCAATTGAGCACGTGTACGCTAGATATTTCCAGATCTGTCCATAATGACTTCAAATCAGATTGTGTTCAAATCATGATCTCATAGTCAGGGATCCTCTCGGAAGGAGCGATCACAATATGGTGGAATTTAAAATACAGATGGAGGGTGAGAAGGTAAAATCAAATACTAGTGTTTTGTGTTAAACAAAGGAGATTACAATGGGATGAGAGAAGAACTAGCTAAGGTAGACTGGGAGCAAAGACTTTATGGTGGAACAGTTGAGGAACAGTGGAGAACCTTCCAAGCAATTTTTCACAGTGCTCAGCAAAGGTTTATACCCATAAAAGGGAAGGACGGTAGAAAGAGGGAAAATCAACCGTGGATATCTAAGGAAATAAGGGAGAGTATCAAATTGAAGGAAAGAGCATACAAAGTGCCAAAGATTGGTGGGAGACTAGAGGACTGGGAAATATTTAAGGGGCAACAGAAAGCTACTAAAAAAGCTATAAAGAAGAGTAAGATAGAGTACGAGAGTAAACTTGCTCAGAATATAAAAACAGACAGCAAAAGTTTTTACAAATATATAAAGCAAAAAAGAGTGGCTAAGGTAAATATTGGTCCTTTAGAGGATGAGAAGGGAGTTTTAATAATGGGAGTTGAGGAAATGGCTGAGGAACTGAACAGGTTTTTTGGGTCGGTCTTCACAGTGGAAGACACAAATAACATGCCAGTGACTGACAGAAATGAGGTTATGACAGGTGATGACCTTGAGAGGATTGTTATCACTAAGGAGGTAGTGATGGGCAAGCTAATGGGGCTAAAGGTAGACAAGTCTCCTGGCCCTGATGGAATGCATCCCAGAGTGCTAAAAGAGATGGCTAGGGAAATTGCAGATGCACTAGTGATGATTTACCAAAATTCACTAGACTCTGGGGCGGTCCCGGTGGATTGGAAATTAGCAAACGTGACACCACTGTTTAAAAAAGGAGGTAGGCAGAGAGCAGGAAATTGTATGCCAGTGAGCTTAACGTCGGTAGTAGTGAAGATGCTGGAATCTATCATCAAGGAAGAAATAGCAAGGCATCTGGATAGAAATTGTCCCACTGGGCAGACGCAGCATGGGTTCATAAAGGGCAGGTCGTGCCTAACTAATTTAGTGGAATTTTTTGAGAACATTACCAGTGCAGTGGATAACGGGGAGCCAATGGATGTGGTATATCTGGATTTCCAGAAAGCCTTTGACAAGGTGCCACACAAAAGGCTGCTGCATAAGATAAAGATGCATGGCATTAAGGGTAAAGTAGTAGCATGGATAGAGGATTGGTTAATTAATAGAAAGCAAAGAGTGGGGATTAATGGGTGCTTCTCTGGTTGGCGATCAGTAGCTAGTGGTGTCCCTCAGGGATCCGTGTTAGGCCCACAATTGTTCACAATCTACATAGATGATTTGGAGTTGGGGACCAAGGGCGATGTGTCCATGCTTGCAGATGACACTAAGATGAGTGGTAAAGCGAAAAGTGCAGAGGATACTAGAAGTCTGCAAAGGGATTTGGATATGTTAAGTGAATGGGCTAGTGTCTGGAAAATGGAATACACTGTTGACAAATGTGAGGTTATCCATTTTGGTAGGAATAACAGCAAACGGGATTATTATTTAAACAGTAAAATATTAAAGCATGCTGCTGTGCAGAGAGACCTGGGTGTGCTAGTGCATGAGTCACAGAAAGTTGGTTTACAAGTGCAACAGGTGATTAAGAAGGCAAATGGAATTTTGTCCTTCATTACTAGAGGGATGGAGTTTAAGACTAGGGAGGTTATGCTGCAATTGTATAAGGTGTTAGTGAGGCCACACCTGGAGTATTGTGTTCAGTTTTGGTCTCCTTACTTGAGAAAGGACGTACTGGCACTGGAGGGTGTGGAGAGGAGATTCACGAGGTTAATCCCAGAGCTGAAGGGGTTGGATTACGAGGAGAGGTTGAGTAGACTGGGACTGTACTCGTTGGAATTTAGAAGGATGAGGGGGGATCTTATCGAAACATTTAAAATTATGAAGGGAATAGATAGGATAGATGCGGGCAGGTTGTTTCCACTGGCGGGTGAAAGCAGAACTAGGGGGAAGTAGATTTAGGACTGTGTTTAGGAGAAACTTCTTCACCCAAAGGGTTGTGAATCTATGGAATTCCTTGCCCTGTGAAGCAGTTGAGGCTCCTTCATTAAATGTTTTTAAGGTAAAGATAGATAGTTTTTTGAAGAAAAAAGGGATTAAGGGTTATGGTGTTCGGGTCGGAAAGTGGAGCTGAGTCCACAAAAGATCAGCCATGATCTCATTGAATGGCGGAAGAGGGCTCGAGGGGCCAGATGGCCTACTCCTGCTCCTAGTTCTTATGTTCTTATGTTGTGGTCACTGTTAGCTGGATGCTCTCTTACTGTAGCACACTCCACTTTCCCTACTTGATTTCTCAGGACCAGCGTCAAAACTGCTTCTTTCCCTGTTGGACAGGAGATATACTGATCAAGAAAGTTTGTCTTAGCACATAGAGGACGTTCTTCTCCTCCCCTGCGCTCAACATTATACTTTTCCCATTCGAGATTGGAGTAATTAAAAACTCTGAATATTTGTACTCTGCTTTTGTTACATGCCTTTGAAATTTGCCAACAAGGTTTTTCACCCATGTTATCACTCTTTGGAGCTCTATTAAAAAAACTGCTACAAAGCAGCAGTTCCCCCATTCTTCTCAACTCAAGCAGATTTAGACCTGGGAACCATTTATTAAATCCTTTTTTTTGGAACAGTAACATCATCCTTACTACTGCCCCTTCGTCTTTTCTGCCTTCTCCATTAAACCTGAATACGTTGTAATATGCAGGAATATTAAGAACCCATTCCCAACCTTCATCTCAGCCATTATTCCACATTGCATCTCTGCCCACCAACCACATCAGCAAAAAAAGTTTTGCTTCTTGCACGAAAAAAGTCATAAAATGTTGCCAAGCTGTAACCTCAGTTTCAGCCTCTGTAACACTAATCCTTGGCCTGAGGAGCAGAGGATGACGTTGATGCAACTCCTGACCAAGTCTTGCATATGCATTTTACCCTGGATCTTTTTCTGATCTTGTGATTTAATGCTAAACCCCAACGTCTTCTCTATCGCTGTCTTAATTTCTATCATCACACTGTCAGCCGCTATTCATTTCAGTCCTGGACTTCAGGAATCTCCACATCAATGATTCCAGAAATTTCTTCTGCCACATATTTGTATCTCATGAAGTGGTCAACTCTACCACAACTATACACATCCCTTCTCTGATGTTATGCAATTTGTGTCTTCTCTTCTTACTGCTGTATCGATACCAAGAGTCTATTCTTGACCTCCCATTTCTAATCAAAATGCTGCTCCTAGGGCGGCACAGTGGTTAGCATTGCTGCCTACGGCGCTGAGGACCCGGGTTCAAATCCCGGCCCTGGGTCACTGTCAGTGAGGAGTTTGCACATTCTCCCCGTGTCTGCATGGGTTTCACCCCCACAACCCAAAGATGTGCAGGTTAGGTGGATTGGCCACGCCAAATTGCCCCTTAATTGGAAAAAATTAATTGGATATTCCAAATTTTTTTTAAAAAATGCTTTTCCTGCAGTGATACCATCCTAAAACACTGCGTCATTTTCTACACGTGTGCTGACAGTACCCAGGCCTACCTCACCACTACCTCCTTTGACCCCTCTACCAAATTGTCAGGCATTTTGTCCTGCACCCAGTAATGGATAAGCGTAAATTACCTCCAACTAAATACTGAAAATTCTGAAGCCACTGTTCAGACTCCGAAAGTCTATTTCCTAACTCCTAACTCCACCCTCTTCCTGTCAGTTGCCTGAGGCGGAGCCAAGCTGTACGCAACCTTGGTGCCATATTCGAGCACAAGATGAGTTTTGAATCCATACCATCACTCTCTCCGTCTATCTCAATTCTCTTCCTATGTCTAGAGGGGCGTGAGGCAGACAAACCACATGCTTATGTCTGTTTCCGTAGTTTCTTCCTGGAACACGTCACGCGTCTGTCCAACTCTGCTCCCACCTCAGCTTACCAGCTGGTAAACTCCCATCCATGCCTTTGTTACGTGCCAACTTGCCCAGACAACAATTCTAGTGCACACCTGGCTAGCCATCCATGTTCCATTCTTCAGAAGCTCGAGGTTATCTAACCTTTGTTGCCCTCATCCCAACTTGCAGCAAGTCCTCGTCTGTGCACGCAGGTGAACATGGTTGACTCTATTTTTAAATTCTCAATCCTTATTGGCGTATTCCTCAATGGCCTTGTCCATCCCTATCTCTGTACTCTTCCCCAGCTTGATACCCCTCGCAGTTAATGAGATGTACGAGGCAAGATTTGTTGCACAGAGGGTAGTGGGTGCCTGGAACTCGCTGCTGGAGGAGGTGGTGGAAGCAGGGACGATAGTGACATTTAAGGGGGATCTTGACAAATACATGAATAGGATGGGAAGAGGGATACAGACGCAGGAAGTGTAGAAGATTTTAGTTTAGACGGACAGCATGGTCGGCACGGGCTTGGAGGGCCGAAGGGCCTGTACCTGTGCTGTACTTTTCTTTGTTTGTTCTGTACCTGCATTCCTCGAATTCTGCCCCCTTGAGCAGTCACAATTTTAACCAGCCCACCGTTAGTGGCCATACCTTCAGCTGTCAAGGCCTAAACCCTCCTTGAACCTTTGCACCTCTCCACTGCTTTTTCCTCCTTTAAGACGCTTATTCTCCTTGGGTGAGTCAATGACAAATACTGTTTGTATTTCACCAGTGAAACACTCGCACATTTTACTTGTTAGAAATGCTGTATAAAGGCAAATACTACAGTCATACACATCTACCTGTAAAAATCAGAAAAGCTGACGAGCATTCAAAGAAAGCTGACAACTCAAAAGACACTGGGTGAGATTTGTCTCTCCCCCCCCCCCCCCCCCCCCCCTCCTCTGTGCGTTTCGCGGAGATGGCCCGCCATTGGCCGGCGGAGGGATCCTCTGATGCCGCTGTGGTTGATGGGGTTTCCCGGCAGCAGGGGTTCACCGTTGGCAGGACCGGGAAATACTGGCGGCAGGAACGAACTGTTGGAAAATTCCATCCATTGTTTGCTCCCTTTTGCTACCAACCTTTCAGTCCCTCAATGATGCCAATCTTCCCCCACCTCTCTCTCCATGATCATAGGAGCGGAAAGTGCCATGTGTAAAAACTTCTCATATTGTATGTGGGATATTGTGTGTGGGCTAAAGCCAGGGCGGCATGGTAGCACAGTGGTTAGCACTGTGGCTTCACAGCGCCAGAGTCTCTGGTTCGATTCCCTGCTTGGGTCACTGTCCGTACGGAGTCTGCACATTTTCCCCGTGTCTGCGTTGGTTTCCTCCGGGTGCTCCGGTTTCCTCCCACAAGCCCCGAAAGACATGCTTGTTAGGTGAATTGGACATTCTGAATTCTCCCTCTGTGTACCCAAACAGGCGCTGGAATGTGGCGACTAGGGGATTTTCACAATAAAGTCATTGCAGTGTTAATGTAAGCCTACTTGTGACAATAATAAAGATTATTATTAAAGGATGCACCCCCCCCCTCCCCATAGTGAACCTGGCTCTGCAATGTATCACTTGCACCCAGAAGCTCTCACTTCTGTTCGGTGTCTCACAGACTCAGGTGCCCCAATCTTTTACTGTTTCAGTGCCTGCCTATATTCTGTCAATCCCCCAAGACACTCTGACATCACAAGCTGCCTCAACCGTCTCCAACAGAAGATACTTCCTTGCAGCTAACTTAAATTATAATTCCTACAGTGCAGAAGGGGGCCGTGCAGCCCTTCGAGTCTGCACTGGTCCTCTGAATGAGCACCCTACCTCGGCCCCCTCCCCTTCCCGATCCCCGTAGCCCCACCAACCTGAACTTCCGTGGACTGCGGAAGGAAACCCACTCAGACACGGGGAGGAAGTACAAACTCCTCACAGACAGACACCCGAGGCCAGAATTGAACTCAGGTCCCTGGCGCTGTGAGGCAGCAGTGCTAACCACTGTGCCGCCAAGTGGCTAACAACAAGGAACACCCCCAGCGCATCTGCATGTAGTCAGAGGATCTTTATGTAATCTGACAACCAGAGTAAATAGGAAAGCTTAAATCCAGCACCGAATTTTATCTGCAAACCCACCCCCCTCCCTCCACACACACAGAACAACCATCTCTGTGCTGTTGTCACTAGTGGCGTTTCAACTCCTCCTTTTCGAGGTCTGGCTTTTAGAAGCTAGCTTCTGATCCTGGCTGAACCACTTGTTACAATTATGAGGTTTGTAAGATTGGTATATTTTGGGTCCGTAGCTGTATATTTAGGGTAAGTAAAGGTGGGCATATGATCTGTTCCGCAATTTGCCTGAGTGGTTTGATGGTTAGAAAGCAAAGGGAGATTTAGATTATTTTATTAAGAAGAAGGTACAAGATAATTATGCTCAGAAACAATGACAGCAGTCTCTTAATTTTACCACAAATAGACCCTGGGCGGGTTTCTCCGTCCCACTGGTGCGGCACGCCATCGGGATTCTCCGTTTCACCGGTTGGTCAATGGGGTTTTCCATTGTGTGGCAATCCCACCCCATCGGGAAACCCCCGGACTGCCGGCAAAATGGAGAATCCCGATGGTGGAGAATTCAGCCGCCTGAGTCTCCCAAAATCCTCAAGAAAGATGTCTGAGATACTTGGCTGTAATCAGTGGTGCTGTATACTGTCCATTTACTTCTGAGATTAAAGCGATTTGGGATCAAAAGATAGTTAATTAAAATGTCTACGTAGATAAAGGCTAATTTGTTTCACATTTCCATGGGGAAGAGGGCGGTGCAAGCCATTTTTGAGATCAGGTCACCGGCTTCCCTACAAAGCAATGAATTTTGCAGGCAGACAGAAGAGGTTCTGTTTGCTCAGCGGAGAAAAATTGCTGCTTGGGTTTGTGAACTACCACAACCAGATTCAGGAGAGAGACGGTCCCTCGTTGAAGAGGCGCATCCTGCAGCCATCTACAGTTCTTAAAGAGATTGCTCTGTCATGCCAAGGGTGAAGAATCATCGTAGCAAGTTAATTGCTGATGGTGGATTTAAGTAATGTTGAAAATGGAGGAAAGTGTCTGGGGCGCAAGGAATGTAATAATGTGACAGTCCCTGCGTAATCCACCTTCCTTCCTCTGACCCCCATGAGCCCTTATAGGTCCACCATCACCTGCCCTCTCTTGGCAGCCATGCTCCGAACCCCTTGTAGCACAAGATTCCGGCCACAGAATATTATAGCAAGCCTCGTTAAAACCAAAAGCAATCACGAGCCATGAAGACACAGTGCTGCATCTTTCACAGTAGCCGTTTTGCAAGTAAATCTGAATTTAGTTGGGAGGCAGGTTTTCATTTTAAGCAAATAACCCTGTCATAATATCCACTCATGTCTATAATGAGATGCAGACAGGCAGTGATTGACACATAGGATGACCAGTAAGCATGCAACACAGTACAGCCAATCACCAGACAGGACACTACCACTATAAAGCCAGAGGGCACTAGGTTTCCCGTTCTCTCTGGACCCAGCTACTGAGACAGTCAGAGTCCACGAGCTAGCAAGTGCAAACACCATGCGGTAGCTAATATGTCTGGTCAGGCTACTACAAGGTCACCAGTCAGTGTCGACCCACAGCTGAATATGTATAGCAGTTCTATAGTTGAACAAAACAGTGTTGGATCTTCTCCAGTGTTAGACGTCTGTTTCTAACTTCCCTGCATCGAGTGCAGTCCACATCGAACCAACCTGCCTAACACATCAAACCCCTTAATGTGGACCTGCTTCTTACAAAATAGCAAAGATAATCACTACTGTTTGTCAAAACAGGTTCAAAGTGATTTTTCCCACTTACTAATGTCTTAAATTAACTATCCCGTTGTGATCATAAGCAGCCTATTGTCAAAAAAAAAAACTTCCGTCAAATAAAATTTCTCTACGCTTCTAGTTATCCTCGTTCAGTTTCATTTCAAATTAAGAAATTATCTTTACCTTTAATTCAATTCATTTTGATTGCTTTGAAGATATAACATGTTGGTACAAAAGAGTTGAAAGATCAATTAAACTAAATGCCTTGAAAATCTATAACAACACACGATAACTCGGGCAGTGCTACATGACACCAGATGCTATGTGACACTAGAAAATGTAAGAAAGTGGGAGAATATGTTCTTCAAATTGAATCATCTTTGTGCAGAGCACTGCTAGTAACTCCTCTGCCATAAAACCTTTTAAAATAAATGACACTGGATAGTTTTAAGTCAATGCATTACAAATACAAATGTGCCTTTGGGAAACCAGTCTAATAGTGTGATATGATATTCTATTATAGTCACAGGAGTCCCGAAAAGACTTGAACTCAAAGATTAATTCAGATAAAAAAATGCAAGGCTTCAATGGGGCAGGCAGTACATCAAGTCCCAACTCTAACTACCAACATGGTACAATATTTTCAAAGCAATTAAAATCAAATGAATTGAGCTAAAGGTAACATTAATTTATTAATTTAGAATGAAACTGAAGTAGGATAACTAGAAGCAATGAGAAATTTTATTTGATGAAACTTGACGGTTTTTATGACAACAGGGCTCCATAATTGATTTGTCCAAAATGGGAGGCTTGGGGGACCATCTACTGCCCAAGAAGTGGTCATGATGCAGCCTTATTTCTAGTACTAGGCCCCGTATCTAAGGAAGGAATGTGCTGGCCTTGGAAAGGGTCCAAAGGAAGTTCACACAAGAATGATCCCTGGAATGAAGAGCTCGGCATACGAGGAGCGGTTGAGGACTCTAGATCTGTATTCGTTGGAGTTTAGAAGGATGAGGGGGGATCTTATTGAAACTGCGAGTCCTGAATAGAGTGGACGTGGAGAGGATGTTTCCACTTGGAGGAAAAACTAGAACTAGAGGACACCACCTCAGACTAAAGGGACGATCCTTTAAAACAGAGATGAGAAGACATTTCTTCAGCCAGAGGGTGGTGAATCTGTGGAACTCTTTGCCACAGAAGGCTGTGGAGGCCAAATCACTGAGTGCCTTTAAGACAAAGATAGATAGGTTGTTGATTAATATGGGGTATGGGGAGAAGGCAGGAGAATGGGGATGAGAAAAATATCAGCCATGATTGACTGGCGGAGCAGACTCAATGGGCCGAGTGGCCTAATTCTGCTCTTATGTCTTCTGGTCTTACTACATGCCTTATCAAGGGATGCTCAAAGATGGGGAGCCCCACACTGAGTAAAATAAAGAAACATAGCTTTATTTACAACATGATATGTGTGTACACTGGTTGATCCCTGCCAATTCCGTGTTTTGTTTGGTGCCTTACTGGCCAACGTGTTATACATTGGTCAATAGAGACCCCCTACCCCCAACTGGGGGAGGGGGGTCATACTCCGCAAGAACCACGGGGAAGATAATTATTCCTACCCCGTGCCCTGTGTCTACTAGATTATTAGTCCAGTGACAATACAACGCCACCATTGCGGAGGCAAGTTGAGAACCATGAGGCTACCTCAACGTGAAGGCACCATCATTGGACTGCATAATGCCATTCAGAAATATAAAAATATTTGAACCTATTGGATTTAAGTAACTTTTATCGAAATAAAGGAAAAAGGGCCATTAATGTTGCCCAGGAAATACAGTAATACGATTATTGAATAATTGAATTCCTAAATCACAATAGTTTATAATAACACACATTGTAATGCGGTGACCAAGAATTGTAGCTCTGTGTCAGGCTGACTATATATGGGAATAAAGGACCAGTAATCAGGAGTGAATTCAAAACCAAATATTTAGCAAAAGTAAATACTGCAGATGCTGGAAATCTGAAATGAAAAGGAAATGAGCAAAAGCCAGGCTGGCAAGTCCATAGGGGTGGAGACAGAACCCCTCCCTCTGGACTGGGTCCAGCCTCAACAGAGACCTTTCCTGGCTGCAGCTCTATCACTGGGGCACAGGAACCCCGGCTCTGGCAACTCACCGGCCTGCCACAGTGCGACCACCTCCACTGACCTGGCAGCCTTTGAATACAGCGGGATGTTGGTGGGGGAAGGTCACTATGTCAACAATAAGCTGCCAGCAAAACTGCAAAATAACCACAGAATTGGAGCTTGGACAAGTGCAATTGTAGCTGTAGCTTCCAGCCAGGCCCCTTGCAAAGTTTCCCGGTGGCCAGATTGCATTGGGCTGTCATCACAATGCAGCTCCCCCCGTCCCACTCCCCCTCCATTCAAGCCTGCCATCACTGGGCTTGGAAACATCAGCCTCAAGTTGCAGATACTTTCAATCAGCTTCAATCATTTCCATCTCCAAGCATGTGGAGGTTGTGGTCCGCTTACCACTGTGAGGGCTCGAAACGGACAAACCTCTGCTTTTCACTTTAATCTTACGTCAAGTAAATTGACACATAACTGCATTGGTGCAGGTTTTCATTCTCAGTTCCTGGTGTAAGGTGGAACTGGTGCCAGTCTGTAGTTACGCTCCTTACGTGCCAGCACTGGGAAGGTTGAAGACTCTTCATAAAGATAATTAGAACGATTTACATGGAGGAGGTCTTAAATCCAGCTTTCATAGTATAATGTGATGAGCCAAAAAAAAAATAAGCCCTGTGTTGGCCTGGCTATATCAACTAACATTTAATTAAGGCTGTTGGGGAGGATTTAAACTAATGTGTCAGGCGGATGGGAACCAATGCATGAAGTCAGAGGGCAATAAACAAAGAAATAACTGATGCATGTAGAAATGGTACAGTAGTTATCATGGGAAATTTTAAATGCACATGTTGATTGGTTTAACCAGGTCGGTAGACAATGGATGTGGTATATCTGGATTTCCAGAAAGCCTTTGACAAGGTGCCACACAAAAGGTTGCTGCATAATATAAAGATGCATGGCATTAAGGGTAAAGTAGTAGCATGAATAGAGGATTGGTTAATTAATAGAAAGCAAAGCGTGGGGATTAATGGGTGTTTCTCTGGTTGGCAATCAGTAGCTGGTGGAGCTGAGTCCACAAAAGATCAGCCATGATCTCATTGAATTGCGTTGCAGGCTCGAGGGGCCAAATGGCCTACTCCTATTCAGGAAGAATTCTTCATTCAATATGTGGATGGCCCGACGAGAGAGGGGGCAAAACTTGACCTCCTCTTGGGGAATAAGGAAGGGCAGGTGACGGAAGTGTTAGTAAGGGATCACTTTGGGACCAGTGACCATAATTCCATTAGTTTTAAGATAGCTATGGAGAATGATAGTTCAGGCCCAAAAGTTAAATTTCCAGGGTATAAGGCGGGAACTTTTAAAAGTTAATTGTGGGTGCCTATTTGCCCGCAAGGGGTCAGCTGGTATATGGAAGCCTTTCTAAAAGGTGTTAACTAGGGTTCAGGATGAGCACATTCCTCTTAGAATGGAGGGTAAGGATGGTAGAAGGAGGGAACCCTGGATGACTCGGAATATTGAGGCCATGGTCGAAAGGAAGAAGGAGGCATATGACATGCCTAGGCAGCTGGGATCAAGAGTATCGGGCTTGTCGGAGTAGAGTCAAGAGAGAAATCAGGAGGGCAAAAAGGGGACATGAGATTGTCTTGGCAGAGAAGGCAAAGAAAAATCCAAAGAGCTTTTACAGGTACATAAAAGGGTAAGTAGGGAGAGGGTAGGGCCCTCTTAAGGATAAGCAAGGCCATCTTTGTGCGGATCCACAAGGGATGGGAGAGGCCCTAAATGAATATTTCCAGGGCGATGACCTTTCATTGGATGAAATGTTAATATTGTTAATGTAATCACGTGTTACCCCTCTTTTTTTTAAAAATACGTTGAGTACCCAGATAATATTTTCCAATTAAGGGGCAATTTAGCATGGCCAATCCACCTACCCTGCACATCTTTGGGTTGTGGGGGTGGAATCCACGCAAACACGGGGAGAATGTTCAAACTCCTCACGGACAGTGACCCAGAGCCGGGATCGAACCTGGGACCTCGGCGCTGTGAGGCAGCAATGCTAACCATTGCGCCACCGTGCTGCACTCGTGTTGCTCCTCTTATAAATCTGCAATCATCCTCAAAAAAAAAACTCTTGACCCCCCATCCTTGCAAATTACCATCCCATCTCAAGCCTCCCTTTCCACCTTCAAAGACTTGAACATGCTGTCGGCTCCCAAATCCCTTCCTATTTTTCCTGGCACTCTCGTGTTTTAATCCATCCAATCAGGGTTTCCATCCTTTCCACAGCTCTTACCAAAGTCACAAATGATGTCCGTTGTTACTGTGATAAAGGTGAGCTTTTCCTCCTCATCCATCCCCACCTGCTTTGCCACCTTTGGCGTGGTTGATCACACCATCCTCCTTCAACGCTTCTGCACCACCGTCCAGCTGATTGGAGGGGGGGGGGGGGGCTCTCAGTTAGTTACATTCTCATCTATTTAATCGAAGCCAGAGAATCACTTGCAATAGCTTCTCTTCCTGCCCCTGCAAGGTTACCCTTGGTGTCTCACAAGGGTCAATGCTTGCCCCCCCCCCCCCCCACCTTCTATTTCTCATCTACATGCTGCACATTAGCAACATTATCTAAAGGCAAAGCGTTCATTTTCATTTGTACACTGACATCACCCAGCATTGATGATGGGCCCAAGGGCCTTTTCTGTGCTGTAGACCTCTATGAATCTAACACCCAGCTGTATCGTATGACCGCCTTTCTCAACTCCTCCTCTGTTGCTAAACGCTGCTTATCCAATACTGGATGTGCAGAAGTTCCCTCCTATTAAATTATTAGGATGAGTGGAGCCAATGTTTTGGTCTCTGCTCCAAACTCCGTTACCCAGCTAACGACGCCATCCCTCTCCCTGGCAGCAGTCTGACATGAAGCCAGTTTTGTTCACAACCTTTTCCACATGAGATGAGATTCCGACCTCATTCTTGCCGACTGCTTAATTTCACTTTGTTCACCCGGTCTCAGCTCAGCTGCTTCTGAAATACTTAGTCACGTCTATGATACTTCTCGACTCAACTATTCTGACACACTGCTGGCTGCTCTCCCACCTTCTAACCTCTGTAAACTTGGAGGCATCCAAAACTCTGCTGCCCCCATGTCATAAATGGCAGCAAGCTCTGTTCCCCTTCATCCTTGTGCTCACTGATCTGCAATGGCTCCCAGCCAATCATCGTCTTGACTTTAAAATTCTCATCTCTGTTTTCAAATCCCCCCTCCCCCCGATGGCCTATCTCCATAATCTCCTCCAACCCCACATTCTCATTTACCTGGTGGAATTTGCAGAGTGTCAGTCTCTGACTGAAAGCCACTGAAAGCTTTGACAAAGAGTCATCGGACTCGAAACGTTAGCTCTTTTCTCTCCCTACAGATGCTGCCAGACTTGCTGAGATTTTCCAGCATTTTCCCTTTCGTGAAAGCCACCGTGTATCTCTTCAGAGCCACAGCTCCGTTTTGCAGACCAGGGGCCGGATTCTCCGCCGGGGAGGGGGTGGAGTGTTCCGTTTTGACGGTAGCCCGGGGGTTTCCCCGACAGCGTGGGACTGCCCCACAATGGGAAACCTTATTGGCCAGCCGGCGTAACGGAGCAGCCCGCCGGCGGGACGGAGAATCCCGCCCCAGATCTTCAGCCACTCTGACGAGAAGAAATCTGGGGGCGTGTTTCACACCGTCACCCTGATAAGAGATCAAGGTGTCATCTTCAAAGGGCTCCCTAATCAGCCCTTCCATCCTTCACTTCCATCCTTTATTGACACTCTTTAACTAACCATTTGGTCATTTACTTAATATCGCTTTCTGTGGTTCAGTGTTACACTTCGTTTTACGCCCGTGGAGTGCTTTGGGAAGGTTCACTACGTTAACGCAGCTTTGCAAATACACTAGTTGCTGAAAGATCTGTTGCTTTGGAAAACTCAAATGAGACTCGGTGTAAAATATTGATGGCATCGCAGCCAAGTATCACGTTTCATAACCTCCGTTTTCCAACGTAGATCCAAAAATGTATTCAGCAGATTTCACAGGAACATTCTTTAAAAAAAAGGGCTCGTCTGGAAAGTATCTGAAAACCCATCTGTCAATTTCACTGCAGGAATAGCTCAGATAAGGCTCAAGTTTCAACAAGTAAAGAAATCTATTTTGAGATTTAACACAGGGGCCTACTGAGAGTTCTGTAAGACTGTTCTCAGCATGGGTTGCTGATACCGAATGTGCCTGTTAAATTGTATGGATCTATGATTGTTTTCATGACCAATGTTTTACATGCATGATAGCACAGGAGTTAGCACTGTTGCTTCAAAACACCAGGTTAGATTCCTTGCTTGGGTCACTGTGCGGAGTCTGTACATTCTCCCAGTGTCTGCGTGGGTTTCCTACGGGCGGTCCGGTTTCCTCCCACAATTCCCAAAACACATGCTGTGAGGTAATTTGGATATTCTGAATTCTCCCAGACAGGAGCCGGAGTGTGGCGACTGGGGGCTTTTCACAGTAACTTCATTGCAGTGTTAATGTATGCCTACTTGGGACAGTAATAAAGATCATTACACAAGGCTTTTGGCAAATAGGGGAGAGGAAAGGATGCGCCGGGAAAGATAATAGCAGAGGATGGTAGAAATATTGATGAATTATTTTGCTTTAAATTTACCAGGGAGGTAGAGCATGTGGACATGATGTTGGATGATGAGTAATGCAATAAGCGCACTTAAAATACAAAAAAAAAGTGTTAAATAAAGTATTCAAACTTAAACGGAGGATAAAACCCCTGCTCTAGATGAATTACATCCATACATTTTAGAATAATCTCAGGACGAGTTAATGGAGGAATTCGCCAGAAAGAAAATTTGTATTGCCCGAGCGAACGTCAATTAGAGGATGACGTTGATTCAGGGTTGTGTGGACTCAGGGTTGTGAGTTTCTCCCGTGGGTTTTCACCTGACTGATTAGGCTAATTCCCAACCCACGTGTCTTTGGGCACATGGGGCAAGACGTACCTATAAAAGGTCATGAGATCTGTAGTGCAGCACTAGCTTCCTTTGCTTTCCCTCCGCCGCCTTGGCAAGTGTGACACAGCTGGATGGACAGGTTTTCACCATTTGGCATGATTGGTTGCCAACCATTCACCGAACTGACCAAAGCATTTGACTCAGTAAAATCACCAGGCTCTGTGAATTGTGGCTGCAAAAAGATTTGGATGGCCAAGGAACAATCAGCACAATCCTGCAACTGCTTCACGATGATACGGCTGCAACTATCTGGGGGTACTGATTCAGGTGCTTCGCTCAAGCCGATATGTGCAATGAGGGGTTCTTGGTGTTGTTGAATGATTGGTAGCATGGTCCTCCCACTCAACAATGTAAATGATGCCATGCTCGATATCGAAGAGTATTTGAAACATTTCCTTTGTCATCCCGGGAACACTTGGCCATTTGAGAGTTGAGGAATCAGAACCTGGTGGGGGGGGGGGGGGGGGGGGGGGGGACATTTTTCAGCCACTCGGGAACAGTAGCTATTACGGGAACAACTATTATAGTTGATTATGCAGCTTTGCCCGAGTTTTGGAACTGAATTCAAGGACACAGGTGTATGTTTGACCGATTTCCCATTGAATCCGGTGGATGTGACGGAGGCATTGCTTATGGAATTCCTCCAGCACTGTTTTATGTGTCATTGATACATAGTCCAAGGCTTATTGTAGTTCAGGAGAGTGGTGACAACAATTGCTCAATACTGTAGGGCTTCTGTTGACTTACGGAGGTCTGTGTTGTCAAACATTTACTGCCATAAGCTGTAGGAAGCAGAGCTGGCTCAGGTGGACCGCTCTCCAATCTCCTCATCGATGGGCATCTTTTGACAGGAGGCGACTGTCAAGGTATGAGGATTCTTCAAAATATTCCAGAGTCTATCCTTCAACCTATATGGGAGGTGGAATATTTCATTGACCAGGTGTGGGTTGACGTACGATTTCGGTTTTGACAACATTCACGGGAAGGCTGAGTCTCTTGTTTACAAATCTGGAGCAGCGAGGGCAATGACATTGCAGTCATCTGCAAACTATCGATTGTTTATGTTTTTGCTGGTCAGTTTAGTTTCAGCATGATGGGTGACTGAGGTTAAAGTGTTTTCCATCAAGGCGGCATTTAATACTCACACCATGAGGCAGATGATCTTTGATGTGATGAATAACCTGTCAGTCATCAATGTAACTTCCCTGGATTTCCAGAAAGCCTTGGATAAGGTGCCCCGTAATAGACTAAAGAATAAATTACAGAGTACAGAGTTAGGGAGAAGTTGCTGGCTGGCTTCAAGACAGAATGCAGAGAGTGGGAGAAAAGGGTAATTTTTTACAGTGGTGGAGGGTTGGTAATGGTGTTGGGATTATTGCAATTCACAATTTACACTAACAATTTAGACTGGTCTGAAAATTTGGCTATAGAAATCTCTATCCCCATATCCAAGTCATTAATATATATTGTAAATAGCTGGGGCCCTATGGCACCCCACTAGTTATATCTCGTCATCCAGAAAAAGTCTCATTTATACAAAGAACAAAGAAAAGTACAGCACAGGAACAGGCCCTTCGGCCCTCCAAGCCTGTGCCGACCATGCTGCCCGTCTAAACTAAAATCTTCTACACTTCCTGGGTCCGTATCCCTCTATTCCCATCCTATTCATGTATTTGTCAAGATGCCCCTTAAATGCCACTATCGTCCCTGCTTCCACCACCTCCTGCGGCAGCGAGTTCCAGGCACCCACTACCCTCGGTGTAAAAAAACTTGCCTCATACATCTCCTCTAAACCTTGTCCCTCGCACCTTAACCTATGCCCCCTAGTAACTGACTCCTCTACCCTGGGAAAAAGCCTCTGACTATCAACTCTGTCTATGCCACTCAATTTTGTAGACATCTATCAGGTAGCCCCTCAACCTCCGTCGTTCCAGTGAGAACAAATGGAGTTTATTCAACCACTCCTCATAGATAATGCCCTCCATACCAGGCAACATTCTGGTAAATCTCTTCTGCACCCTCTCTAAAGGCTCCACACCTTCTGGTAGTGTGGCAACCAGAATTCAACACTATGCTCCAAGTGTGGCCTAACTAAGGTTCTATACAGCTGCAGCATGACTTGCCAATTCTTATATTCAATGCCCTGGCCAATGAAGGCAAGCATGCCGTTTGCCTTTTTGACTATATTCTTCACCTGTGTTGCCCCTTTCAGTGACCTGTACACCTAGATCTCTCTGACTGTCAATACTCGAGGGTTCTACCATTCACTGTATATTCCCTCCCTGCATTAGACCTTCCAAAATGCATTAACTCACATTTGTCCGGATTAAACTCCATCTGCCATCTCTCCGCCCATGTCTCCAAACAATCTAAATCCTGCTGCATCCTCTGACAGTCCTCATTGCTATCCGCAATTCCACCAACCTTTGTGTCGTCTGCAAACTTATTTATCACGACTCTCTGTCTTCTGTCTGTCAGCCAGTCTTCTAGCCAAGATAATAAATTACACCTAATCCCATGTTATCTAACCTTGTGAATTAACTTTCTGTGCAACACCTTATCAAACGCCTTCTGGAAGTCCAGATATATTACATCTACAGGATCTCCATTATCCACTTTGATTGATACATCTTTGAAGAACTCGAGGAAATTAGTCAAACAGGATTTGCCCTTCATAAAACCATGCTGGCTCTGATGGATAGTGTTTTGACTTTCCAAATGCCCTGACATTACTTCTTTTGATCATTGATTCGAACAATTTCCCAACAACAGATGTTAAACTTAACCGGTCTGTAATTTCTTTAGAATTACATAAGGCTTTGGTAACGTGGACAAACAAAGAATGTTCCTCTTGTGGGAAAGGCATTGCTCGAGACCGTCAATACAAGATTGTCACCAAGACATCCAATGGGAAATTCGTAAGAAACATCTTTGTCAAAAGGGTACGGAGAATGGGGACTCACTACTACAAGGAGTGGTTGAAGCAAATTGTATAGTAATATTAAAAAGAGAAGGCGGGATACGTGCATGATCAAGAAGGAAACAGAAAGTTATGCCAAGTGATTGAGTTGAAAAAAGGGAGGATGCTCGAATGAAGCATAATCACTTGTTAGACTGAATGGCCTATTCTGTGCCATATATATGATAGATGGAAGAATTGTGAGGCTTCATTGTGCTGATTTTAACTTGGAGTGAGATTGGGGGTGCAGCAAATAGAGCACTGAATCTTCTTCCTGCTGACCTTGGCGTGTCTGGGTGAATGTAACTCCTGGGCCTCAGGTCAACTGACTGCCTAAAAATGAAGAGGAAATTAATGACAGCTTCCAGTCGGTGGGCATGGAGGTTTGTGTGGCAGCAGGCCACTGCCATAACCAGGGGAGGTTGGCAAGAGGGTAGATCACAAGAAGGAGTTTACAGAGGGTCTTATGGGAGTTGAAGGGTTGGAGGGAATGGGGGGGGGGAGGAGAGAGAAGTCGAGATGAAGTTTCAACTTTCCTGGTGGGCCCCGGGGAAGTATTCCTGGTCCGATAAAGTCTTCCCTCTTCAGGCCACAATTAAAGTTGCAGCCATGGACTGCTGAATATGCGAATTAGATGCCTGGGCCACTCAGGTGGCTCTCTGCAAGACACACCGTGGAGAGTTTCCCACATGGTCACAGTTTGCTATGTCCTTCACAATCTGGTTATGCAAAGAGGTGAGCCCTCCCAGGACAAGAGGATGGAATGTGAGCAACAGGACAAATAGGATGGTGGTGATGTTAAAGTGTCTGTGAGAATATATGAGTGTTGATGTGTCCCCCACTCATAATGAGTGATATCCCTGAAGAGAGTTGCCGTACGTGATGTCATGCTGAGAGTTTGGCAGTGGAGGGAGTCTTACCCTGGTGGAATGGGTGAAAGCATTCATCTTCTTCCTGCATGGCGCTTCTGGCTGTGCTTACCTCCTTGGCCATGGGCTCCTCGGCCGGAGAGGGGAGGTTGGTGTGCGTACTGGAGCCATCCCTCGAGTAGAGGACTCCTTGAAGGAAAGACTCAAGGGCATGCTGGTCACATCAGGGTGCAAGTTTCCTGTGAGGAGTCCAGTATTTTGCCTCAGGATTCTGGACATCCATCTCAATCTTGTCAAGCCAGGTGGGCTGGAGGGAATGATACGAGTGCTGGACTAGCATTCACATATGGCGGCCTAACCTTTGAACCCGCTAGCTGAGAGCGGGCAGATGAATGGGCACCTGACCCGCCAGATGATTAGGAGAGATGCTCACTCGTGAATCATTAACGAGGTTCCAAACATGGAATCGGGCGCATGGTCACCCCATTCCGGCCAGCAGGAATGGGGCTGCTGGAACCGCCCGCCTCCGCATCATGAGTGGAGTATTCCACCCGGAGAGCGGCAGCCTATCGATGTGGGTAAAGGAGAGGGTGGAGGTACCCACAAAGCAACTTAAAACATTTTTCAAACTAACATTGTCCACAACTGAGAGACCATTGGGAGGGGGGGGAGGTAACTCCCATAGGGTGGAAGCAGCCACAACTGCGGCATTCTTTCCGCATTGGCACGCGGACGGGTGGTTTGCCGACTCCCGGATCTTCTGCTGGGCAGCTGCCTTCCTTCACCGGTCGTGTTTCAACCATTACAGTGGGTCCGTCAGTTAGTGCTGGAGAGGGCCCCTGGCCCGGGGATGGGGCCATTTTTCAATGTTGCAAAGCAGTACTCCTTTTAAAAATATTTTTTTATTCAAGGCTTTTTACACATACACACAGAATACAGAATATCAGAAGAACACATCAACCCAATGAACAACCGCAGACCTCCAAACTCCCCTGATACCAACACCCCACCACATCTCACCTTCCCTCTTCGCCCCCCCCAAACCTCCCCTGACCCCAAACCTCCCCCCCTCCCTTGCTGACCCCTCAATTCTCCTTGAATAAATCAGTGAATGGTTTGCACCTCAGGGTGAATTCCTGACTCGACCCCCGCAGAGTGAACTTGACCTTCTCCAACCCCTTCTGCCAGGTTGCTCACCCACACCCTCGCTTCCGGCTGCTCCGAGTCCCTCCAGCCCAACAAAATCAGTCTCTGGGCTTTCACAGACGTAAAGGCCAATACAATTGGCCTCTCCTCCCCCCTCCAGACTCCCGGGCCTTCCGACACGCCAGATATCGCCAGCTCTGGATTCAGAACCACCCCCACAGTCAGCACCTCAGGCATCATGTCCAAGAACCTCTGCCAGAACTGCCTCAGTCTCAGACATGCCCAGAACAGGTGGACGTGCTTGGCGGGCTCGTTCGCGCACCGCCCACACCTATCCTCCACCCCGGCAAAGAATTTGCTCATCCTCGCCACCATCATGTGGGCCCTATGCACTATTTTAAACTGGATGAGGCTTAAGCTTGATGAGGATGCATTCACCCTCCGCAAGGCCTTCACCCACCTCCTGGCCCACACCTCCCCTCCTAGCTTCTCCTCCCACTTGTGCTCAGCATCCCCCACCGGAGCGCCCTCCCTCTCTATCAATTCCTTATAAATATCCAACACCTTCCCCTCCACCTATACCGTCCTCCAATAACAGCTCGTCTTGTAAATCCGGAGGTGGCAGCCCCAGAAAGTACGGCAACTTTCTCCTCACAAAATCCCGACCCTGCAGGTTCCTAAAACCATTCCCCTTGTGAAACTCATACAATTCCTGCAACTCCTCCCGCCCTGTGAATTTGCCCCCTATAAACAATTCCTGCAACTCCTCCCGCCCTGTGAATTTGCCCCCTATAAACAAGTCTCTAAAACACTCAAAACTGAAAAGGGGGAGATGGTGCCTCCATCCTGAACTATCCTCTCAGCAACTCTTAAACCTTTTAAAATTGAAAAACGGTGTTACGACAATCTGGGCTAGTGCACGGTCAATTTTAGCCCCACTTGACCCGGAGTCACAACGCAATTGAAACGAACAATTAATTCTCAGAAAATTCCCGAACATTCCCTCGGCCACAGAAAATACTTTTCACTGTACTTGCATGTGACAATTAATTAACCAATCAATCAATCAATCAATCAAGCCTTTGGCTGCCCAATAATCACAGTCACCAGGTTTGTAAATTCAAACACAATTACTTTTTATTAATAACAATTATTCTGAGTAAATATGCAGCCAATACAACTGGTTAACTATTATCTAGATCCTAACAGCCCCATTAACTTGCCCCTCCCCCCAACACACACACACACACACACACACACACACAAGACAGACAAACACAGAGGGGAAAGAGGAGTGTTAAGAAAATGAAAAAGGGATAAAAGTCTCTTTTCTGGTGGATGTCTTTCAGTACACTTTTCTACAGTCCGAGCCTTCCATTGGAGGTTTTTGTTTTCAGTCTGTAATGGTTTTCACTATTGATCCAGGTCTCAAAATTTCTCTTCAGATTCAGAAAACAGCAGCTAGGCAGCAGTTCTAGAGAAAGAGACAGCAGCTCACAGCTTCTCCTCTCAGCATCTAGGACCTAACCGTCCCTTCCTGGGTCCTCCAATTCATTGGTCATCCAATTGAACCAAATCCCTCCGATATCGCGGGTGCCAGAAAGTCTGAGGTTTTCTATTCAAAAGCTAAATCGCGACCAACACAAGAGTACTATTTTGCAACCTTTGCATTCCTCACTTCCTCTGCTAGATCCAACAGTACATTCATGGATTAAAATGATAGCGACAGGGTGAAAGAAATGGGAAATAAGGGAATTAACAGGAAGGCCCCTTACAATGGTTACAGTTGCCAGGCGATCATTGTGGAGGGGGCGGGGTGGAGGAAACACCTCTGGCCACAGCAATGGCCAGGAGGGTAAGGAGGGCCTCAAAACCTGGCCGGAGTGCCTCTCACACGCCAGTCTGCCTTTGTTAGTTGGCCTTAATTGGCCATTTAATTACCTTAACTGGCTGCTTAGGAGGCAGCACAGTGGTTAGCGCTGCTGCCTCACAGCACCGAGGTCACAGGTTCGATCCCGGCTTTGGGTCACTCTCCGTGTGGAGTTTACACATTCTACCCATGCCTGCGTGGGTTTCGCCCCCACAACTTCAAAAGATGTGCAGGCTAGGTGGATTGGCCTCGATAAATTGACCCTTAATTGGAAAAAATGAATTCGATACTGTTTTTTTTTTAAACTGGCTGCTTGCACGTGTGGTCCTTCCAGCCCCTGTCCTGCCTTCTGGATAATGACCTGGGTGTGGGATGGTGTTGGCAAACCAGCTCACTGGCCAGCAGCATGAATTCCCGCTCGTGATACCCACCTCGTGGGGGCAAAAACCACTCCGCCCAGTTAAATCGGAGATCAGATTTTACACCTCATATAAAAAGGGAAGAAATATAAACCTGTTGGTATTATATGGCACTGCATATGAATGTGTTCCTTCACTGCTAATGAGAAGCAGCCTTTCTAAGTTCCAGGTTGATACAGGACTCCCCACTGATTTGGCTAATTGAATGTCCATTACATTTTGACAAGCTGACTTTCGGGAAGCTTTATAGTTGATACTGCCTCACCTGACAATTGGCAACAGAATGTTTAAGAGACAATTGAGACTTGAACAGTGGAAGGGGTTTAACTGAAATGCAGACTAAGTAGATGCCAGTTTATCTCCTTGCTGGAGATATTCACGTTAATGTCATCAGCATCGATTGCAGTGCCCTGCTTGGTATTCATGAGAGGCGGAAATCAATTTCCAGTACTAGAGGGAGTTTGTCATATTGAACCTGAAGCCAATTAGACCCACGCTACTCAGCATATGGTTAAAGCTGCATTGGGATTCCAAGCCAGGTAGGTATTTATATTTGTTGCACAAAGTATCCTGGGTTCAATAGTGTTCTCTGAGATGGTGCTGTCCCCTTTGCCTGACGAAGTAGAAGCAGGGTCAGAATTCTGCCCGCTCCTTTGACCCCGCCATAAACCTAACCCATTTTCCTGGGTGGGAGGACAGCTTTGATGCAAGGCAGGCCCTTGTTGTCAGGGGACCTGCCACCAAGGAGCGTGCTATTGTACGTCATGGAAACAGAGCAGTGGTGTGGGAGTTGGTGACAAGGCGGATTTGTGCTTCCCTGTCAAAAGTGACAGCAAGGGGAAAGAGTTTTAAAAAAAAGTGTAAAATCCTCACAGTCCCAGATGACCATAGACTCCCATTGAGGGGGAAAGCTCACTGGTGTGGATTTAACCGGAGGATCACCACACCTCTGGTGAGGGCCAAGGTTGAGGAGGTCCCTTCATGCTGGTACGAGAATTAAATCCACGCTGTTCACCTCGCTCTGCATCATATTTTTTTTAAATATTTTTATTGCGGCGTGGGTAACCTTCACCTTCAGTACCTTGAACATTATGTCTGCAATCCCCTGCCTGAACTCCTTCAGCTTCGGGCAAGCCCAAAATGTGTACATCGTTCACAGGCCTCCAAGAACCTCTTCAGCTCCTTCTCCACTGCCGCCACCGTCCCCGACCGCAAACTTGACCGGTCCAATCTCGGCTCAATAACCAGATTAATGTCCCCCCCCCCCCCCCTTAATCAGCCAGGAGTCCAGGTCCGAGATCTTCCCCAACACCAGCCTCATGAAATCAACATCATCCCAATTTGGGGCATAAATGTTCACCAAGACAACTGATAAACCCTCCAATTTCCCAACCCCTCCAATTTCCCACCCACCATCACAAACCCGCCCCCCCAGTCTCCCAC
This sequence comes from Scyliorhinus canicula, assembly GCF_902713615.1. Lineage (NCBI taxonomy): Eukaryota > Metazoa > Chordata > Chondrichthyes > Carcharhiniformes > Scyliorhinidae > Scyliorhinus > Scyliorhinus canicula. The sequence goes on along the minus strand of NC_052165.1, from coordinate 9,093,681 downwards.
TATATTTCCCACCTCAAAACTTTGCCCGCCTATTTATCAGCACCGCCATCCCCTGCACCTTCACAGTATTTACAGTGCAGAAGGAGGCTATTTGGCCCATCGCGTCTGCACCAGTCCTTGGAAAGAGCACCCTACCCAAGCCCACACCTCTACCCTATCCCCGAAACCCAGTAACCCCACTCAGCCTTTTGGACACTAAGGGCAATTTAGCGCAGCCAATCCACCTAACCTACACATCTTTGGACTGTGGGAGAAAACCGGAGAACCCGGAGGAAACCCAAGCAGACACGGGGCGAACGTGCAGAGTCCACACAGACAGTGACCCAAGCCAGGAATCAAACCTGGGACCCTGGAGTTGTGAAGCAACTGTGCTAGCCACTGTGCTACCCCAATCCTGAAAGTCTTGCCATGCCCACCCTTTTCTTAGCCTCGTCTGGTCCCCAATCTTCATATGTGTTTCCTGTAAAAATGCCACATCCACCTTTAAAGCTCCTCGCGGGCGACCGTTTGACTGGCCCATTCAGCCCTCTCACATTCCATATGACCAACCTGGTCAGGTGGCACCCCGCTCCCCTCCCCAGCCAATCGACCAAAGCCCTTCTTGGGCCTGTCCCAGGCCCGCGTCACACAACCCTCCAGGCTTGCCCTCGATGTCCAGCGTCACCAAATCTCTCCTTATTGCACTTCGCCAGCCCCACCCCTGTCAGCAGTCCCCCTCTCCCCTAAACAATCAGCAATCGCATCCCCCACTAAAACGCTGACCACCTGCTCACCCCCCACTGTGCTCCCTTGAACTAGCTCGCCCAGTTTGACTGGCAGCCCTCGCCCATTGTGCCAAGCATCCCAGCCCCCCCCCCCCCAACTGATTCCCCTCCCCCCACTTGAAGACTCCCATAGTGCAAACAACAATACTAATGAGAATAAAGGTGCACTCACCCTCCATGGTCCTCCAGCATCCCACCAAAGAACCCCGCAAAAAAGAGAAACGGCCCCAAGTGAAGAGAGGTTCTTCCCTAACCATCACCCAAAATGGAAAAAAGCAACACAACCAAAAATGCTGAGAGAACCAACATCTCCTCACAAGTTCAATGTCCTCCCTCTCCTGCCAGTTCATTGTCACTGAAGAACTCTATTACCTCCACCAGTGTTCCACAGTAGTATTCATAGCTGTTGTGGGTCACCCGAAGCATCCCCAACTTCACCCCCTTCTTGGGCAGCCTGGACAAGGTTGAATCCAGCTCTCCTCTTAGCCAGTTCCACATCCAGGTCCTGGTATACCCGGAGTCCGTTATCCTCCCAGGTACATCTCCCCTTCTACCTGGGCCACAGCAAGATCTTCTTTATCTAAGAATCGGTGAAGCCTCACCACCATCGCCGATTCATTTGCTGCAGCTTCTTCATCAATGCCCTCTGCACCCGATCAACCTCCAGGGGCTGGTTGAAGGGTCCCTCCCCAATCAGCTGCTCCAACATTTTGGCTACACAAGAGCCTGCGTCCTCTCCCTCGATGCCCACTGGCATCCCCGCTATTCTCAAGCTTTGCCTCCGGGAGCAGTTCTCCAAATCCTCCACTTACTCCTTGAGCCGCTTTCAGGTCTCCCTCAACATCCCAATTTCAGCCACCAACAAGGTAAGCTGCTCCTCGTGCCCCCCCCCCCCCCCCCCACATCTCCCCCTCCACCTTATGAATCACCTGGGTCACCAGCCTCAGCTCCACGCGGTCGATCCCCGCTTTTAGCAAGTCAACCACCTTCGCCAAGTCCTCCTGAGCTTCCTCTGCTGACTGAACTTCTCACTCAGAAAGTCCACCAGCTGCTCCGTCAACCTTTGCTCTCCGCCATCTTTCCCCGTGTCACACAAAGAGGGCTGGATTCTCCGCCGGTGGGATGCTCTGTTTTGCCGGCAGCCCCGGGGGGTTTCCCAACGGGGTGGGGCTGCCCCACAATGGGAAACCCCATTGACCAGCCAGCAAAACGGAGCATCCCGCTGGTGTGCTGAACCAGAAATCCGGCGGGACGGAGAATCCAGCCCAGAGTTTCTTGCTCTTTTAAACCAACTTCTGGTCCTCGAATCAATCCACTGATCTCACCAGTGGAGTATAACTTTCCTCCACTGGCTCTGCCTCCAAAATATCCATCCGGCAACTGGGGAAAGGGAACGAAAAAAAACGCCTCGAGCCAAATGTGCGACCACTCACTCAAACGCCATCGGAAGTCCCTCGATCTGCATCGCAAACCAGTTGACCAGCCAACTGAGCTAAATCAGCCACAGCAAGGGGAATTAGAAGAGCCTTCAAGGTAGAGAAACTTAGTGGCTTTATAGGTCTCATCCTCCATGGAGTCCGGGGCCTTACCACCAGTGAAGCTCGTCGATAGCCACTTTTCGCTAAGTGGTTCTGGGGAACAATCATTATAGTGGCAGCTGGGAGTAAAATGGGCCAGGAATCTGGAGTCAGTCCTGTTTACTGAGTTGACAAGGAAGGGGTCAGCCAGCAGTCGTCCCCAAGGATTTGCAGCATGGGTCACTTGCCTGATATCGTGTAGGATTGCAGAGAGGAACCCAGGCTTCACAATGTATTTTGGAAACCACGGTTAAATAACATCCTTAGACTGAAGTTTGCTCTGATTATATTTTACTCCAGAAACCTTCTGATATTGTTCTCACAAATTGTCTTTTTTTTTTAAAGCAAAGAGATGCTGGACACCCCCTCTGATGATGGCTGTATGATGCTACCAAATACTGAAGGTACATATTGCTCCATTTTAAGCTGCGTCTATCTACGACGTAATATCGCTGCCCATGGTAAGTTACTGATATTGCTTTGGCCTTACCCAGACATGGCTCAACAGGCGAATCGAGCGGCCATTTTGGAAACAGACCCATTCTCAGAATGGAATATGGAAAGCCTATTTGACAAAAATACAGAACAAAAAGAAGAAAAAAGTAAACAAGAACCAGACCCACAGGTACGGAATTTTCATTCAATGGTCATTGTAAATGGTGCTTTATATTTACATTTTGTCCCCAATTTGACCTTTTTCGCCTTTGGCTCACATTAGCTCAACATGGGGTTGTTATCTTTTTAAAACAACTGAGTAGAGTGTTTACTTTGTTTGATTGCCATCTTTATGTCATTCTAGTAAGTTTTTTTCAATGTGATCTCTTTTGTCAACGTCTGACTTTACTTGGGAAGTATCAAGATGTGTAAAAACGTTTCAATATTTTGTTATTGATACTATAATTGTCCTTTCTGATTGACACTTTTATAGGGTATAGGAACAATTGTTTTTTTTTTCAAAAATAATTTTTGAATGGGTATTTTGTTTCAGTATTTTAACACTTTGGGGGAGGGGGGGGGGAAGGGGGGGAATTTCACGCACTCCCCCCATGGTGTGTTTCTCAGCGGCAGAAGGTGACCTGCCGTTGGCCAGCAGTGGGATCTTCTGGTCTCGCCGCTGTCAATGGGATATCCCATTGAATCCACCGCACGGCACTGGCAAACCCACGACAGTGGGGATTTGGTGTTGGCGCAACCAGAAGATTCCGCCAATGTGAACAGCCAGGAGGCTCCAGCCTTTGTTATTCTACGGCTCAAATGATTCTGGACGAATGCGCATGGAATGGCCGTGGAAGCAGCAGGGAGAGTGGTGGAGGGGGTGTGAAGAGTTGTGGGCTAGAGGGCCTAACTACTTTTAATGTAAATACAACAAGTCCCAGATAACTAAGGCAGACTTTCCACCCAACTCCCCTCGGCAGTTGACCATTTTGGGCGGCACGGAAGCACAGTGGTTAGCATGGTCACTTCACAGCTCCAGGGTCCCAGGTTTGATTCCCGGCTTGGGTCACTGTCTGTGCGGAATCTGCACGTTCTCCCAGTGTCTGCGTGGGTTTCCTCCGGGTGCTCCGGCTTCCTCCCACAGTCCAAAGACGTGCAGGTTAGATGGATTGGCCATGCTAAATTGCCCTTAGTGTCCAAAGGGGTTGGGTGGGGTTGCTGGGTTACGGGTATGGGGCGGAGTTCTGGGAATAAATGGGATGTTATTTCCAAGGGCTGGTGCAGGCTCGATGGGCCAAAATGGCCTCCTTCTGCACTGTAAATTCTATGTTCTATGACCACCAATGATTTACATCTGGGGTTAGCGAACTTGACTCTCTCCTGCCCCCATCTTCTCAGGAGTGCAAATTGGGCATCTTAAATCAAGAGGGATCTGCAAATCCAGAAAATCCAGCCCTCAAGTTTCTCTACAACAAAGCGAGGGTATTCCTCCTCCCACTTAGTCAGTTACCTTGAAAGGTAACTATGAAATAATCAAACATTAGCAGAGGTGGCAAATCATCGCTCCTGGAGTCTTTATGGTCGTGAGTTGGAGTCTCTGGTTAGCGTTTCAGTTTTAAATTGAAAAGGTACATGTGAAGGGCAAATATACCTTGATTTAAATCCATCCCAGTTCGACACAGCAAAAGCATCAGTCTACGTCAACTGTACTGCCTGTAGGTAAAATTATTTTACTCAGTTGTAACCCAATTTGTGACAAATATATGAGTCTTTTGCAGAGAACTGTCAGACATAAAACAGACACTCTCAGACCACTTTGCTGAATGGGTACTCCGACTGGGTCCTCACACGTTTGGAAAATTGGCCTCTTCCCGAATCGGTTAACTTGGGAAGTAGAAATATCAGGCTGGCTCTCTAGGCATGTGCTTCTCAAGCTGTTTGAAGGTTTAATGATGGTACTGAACAAAGAGGATTTTGTCATGCAGATGAACCACGTTGAGGGATTGCTTGGCGCTGACACTATGTGGAACAAAGTAAAGTTCTCCATTCCTTCGAATCAGAATCACTCTCTTTTTGTTAGCACAACATTTCACCAAAATAATTTTCTTATTTTAAATAAGATTTTTTGCATTTAATGATTTTGATCATTTAGAGTGGCCCCTTTTCTTCAATTCTCTGTTGGAAGGCAGGTCCCACCCGCCATACCACCACCTCCACCACGGGTAGGGCGAGGAGGCAGGTCCCGAATCCACCCCATGTGGAACAGAAATCGAAACCTATGCTGTTGGCACCAGTTTGATTCACAAAGGCCATCCAGCCAATTTACATGCATGTTGCAGACCAGAACTATAAATGGCGATAGCCGAAGCTCCAATGTTCTTACCATCACATGGCTGGTCAGGAATCTCGGCCCCTTGACCATCTGCCATCAGCATATGTTGGAAGGATTGACAAGCTAATACGCAGTTTGAAAGGCTGCATTATGTACACGGCTTCCTTGGCCAGCAAGTGCGAGAGTCAGACATGAACCCGCTTGAGCTTCTGGCTCAGAGGAAGTGACGCCCCTCGCTGTACCACAAGATCTCTTATTGTGGCATTACACTCTTACAAATTTGTGGAGGCTGCCAATAAATTATAACCAAAATGTCAGAGCTTACTTAGACATGTTTCACGAGTAAACTGGCTATTGACATGAGCTCAATATCATAAATAATTCACAATCATAAATATCCCAATTAAAAAGGCTCTGGAGGTTTCGGAATGCGGAACCTTGTTCGTGTTTGATTTTAAAGGTTGAGGTAACTGACAATAATGCGGTTCCATTAACTTGATGCCTCCTTTGAAGCGCTGACAAACAAATGGACAGGCCCATTAAAAGGGGCGCTTTTAGGTTGCAAACAAAACCAAAAACATTCAAAGAAATGAATCAAATCAAAATGACATTGCTGGGAGTGATGAATTTTTTTTTTAAACAGACAATTTTATTGAGGTATTTTTGGCATTGTAAACAGTAACAATATGCATTAGTGTGCAGATACCAATTACAAAAAACATAGTGCAAATAGCAGTATCACTCTCGCAGATAGACCCGCCTATTCTTCCCCCCTACTCCACACACACACACACACACACACACACACACACACACACACACACACACCCCGCTGAGGATTAGTTCCACGCGGAGAAGTCGATGAATGGTTGCCACCTCCGGGCGAACCCCACTAGTGATCCTCGTAAGGCGAACCTGATTGTTTCCAAGCTGAGAAAGCTTGCCATGTCCGACAGCCATACTTCGGTCCTTGGGGGCTTTACGTCCCTCCAGGCCAACAGTATTCACCGCCGGGCTATCAGGGAAGCAAAGGCCACAACGTCGGCCTCTATCCCCTCCTGGACGCCCGGGCCTTCCAACACCCCAAATATCGCTACCTCTGGACTCATCGTCACCCTTGTTTTCAGTACCCGGGATATGACGTCGGCAAATCCCTACCAGCATGCCCCGAGTTTTGGACACGCCCAGAACATGTGGACATGGTTCGCTGGTCCTCCCCCACATCTAGCACACTTATCCTCCAGCCCAAGAATTTGCTCATCCGGGCCACCGTCATGTGGGTCCGGTGAACCACCTTGAACTGAATCAGGCCGAGCCTGGCACATGTTGCGGTTGTATTTACCCTTCTCAAAGCGTCTGCCCATACGCCTCCCTCCAACTCCCCACCAAGCTCCTCCTCCCACTTAAGTTTCAGTTCATTGGTCCCTGTGTCCTCCGCTCCCATCAGCTCCTTATAAATATCCGAGACTCTCCCCTCTCCTACCTCACCCCTGGAAATTACCCTGTCCTGGATCCCCCTTGGTGGAAGGCGTGGAAAGGACGGGACCTGTCTACGTACGAAATCCCGCACCTGCAAGTACCGAAAGTCATTCCCCCTCGCCAGCCCGAACTTCTCCTCCAGCGCCCTCATGTTCACGAAGCTCCCTTCCAGGAACAAGTCGCCCATCCTGCCCACCCCCGCCCTCCGCCATGCTCGAAACCCACCATCCATCTTCCCCGGGACAAATCGATGGTTGTCACATATTCGGGACCAGACCGACGCTCCCACTTCCCCTGCATGCTTCCTCCATTGGCCCCAAATCTGCAAAGCCGCCACCACTGTAGGGCTGGTGGTGTACCTGGCCGGCGGGAGCGGCAGGGGAGCCGTGACCAGGGCTGCCAAGCTGGTGCCCCTGGATGAAGCAGCCTCCACCCGCTCCCAAACCGACCCCGTACCCACCATCCATTTCCTTATCATGGCTATGTTAGCTGCCCAGTAGTAGTTGCTGAGGTTCGGCAACGCCAGCCCCCCCTCGCTACGGTTCCGTTCCAGCATCCCCCTCTTTACCCGCGGGGACTTCCCCGCCCAAACAAATCCCAGGATGATTTTATTGATTCTTTTAAAGAAGGACCGTGGAATGAAAATAGGGAAACACTGAAAAATAAACAGGAATCTCGGGAGGATCGTCATCTTCACCATCTGTACTCTCCCCGCTAGTGACAGCGGGACTGCATCCCACCTCCGAAACTCACTCCTCATTTGCTCCACCAGCCTGGACAAGTTCAACTTATGCATCTTACCCCAGTCGCACGCCACTTGTATGCGTAGATACCTAAAACTTTCCCCAACCAGCCTAAATTATAGCCCCCTCAGCCTATTCTCCTGACCCCTCACCTGCACCACAAACATCTCGCTTTTTTCCATGTTCAACTTGTAGCCCAAAAACCGGCCGAACTCCATTAGGATTTCCATAATCCCGTCCATCCCTGCCGCTGGATCTGACACATACAAAAGCAGGTAATTCGCGTAGAGCGAGACCTTGTGTTCTTCCCCCCCCCCCCCCCCCCCCCCCCCTGACCATTCCCTTCCATCCCCTTGCCACTCTCAGAGCAATTGCCAGCAGTTCTATGGCCAACGCAAACAGCAGTGGAGAGAGGGGGCATCCCTGTCTTGTCCCGTGGGGTAGTCTAAAATACTCAGATGTCATCCAGTTCGTCCATACACTAGCCTCCGGGGCCCGATATAGCAGTTTAACTCAGTCCACAAAGTCCTCTCCAAATCCAAACCGTCCCAGCACCTCCCATAAACAGTCCCACTCCACCCGGTCAAAAGCCTTTTCGGCATCCTTTGCCAGATGCTTTAACTCCCGTGATGCCCCCGAGTGGTGGAAGGCCTCGAGCATTCTATTTACGTAACAATAGCTCAGAGAATATGGAGTTAGATTTCCTGTCAATTATCACTGTACAACATAATCAAACTTTCAACTTTTGGTGATCCCGCTCACCTGATTGATGGTCCAGCAGCGCCACAGTAACAAAACATCCTTCAAACTTGTAATCATACTTATTGTTTTTACGACCAAATGGATAATCTTCGGTTTCTTGGCATGAAATGCTATTTGTCAGTCTGCTCAAATTGTTAAGTGCCTGCAGATTTTTCCTTCCCTGGAGCATACTGTTTATCCAGAAATGTTGTCATCCTTGAATTTAGACAGTTTGTAACAAGAATCTCATCAACATTTTAACATCCAAGATGTAAAGTCTTATCACTGGGGGGTTGGGGGAGGGGCATGACTAGTCATTGCTTACCAATTAGAACAATTATCTCTGATAACTGCCCTCTGTTTCCTATTTGCCAATTAAATCCTGGATTGCCTGAATTAAAACAAGCCTTATTATAATAACAGGCAATGACCCATTTGGGGCCAGTCAGGTATTAGCCGCATGTGGCAAAATGCAAGAAATTGCTGTGCCTAATTACACCATGGCCAAAATAAACAAAGATAACATAGAAATAGACAGAAAGTGTTTTACAATGAGACTCAAAATATCTCATTTTATTTTTTGTTGCACCTTTAGTGAAGTTAAATGGTGGCGGCAGGGGAGCACTCTGGTGAGCACTGCTGCCTCACAGCAGCCGGGACCCGGGTTCAATTCCAGCCTCTATGTGGAGTTTGAACATTCTCCCCTTGTCTGCGTGAGTTTCCTCCGGGTCGCTCCCACAGTCCAAAGATATGGAGGTTAGATGGATTGGCCATGCTGAATTGCCCCTGGGGTTACTGTGCCTGGGTAAGGTGGTCTTTCAAAGTGTCAGTGCAGACTCGATGGACCAAAAGGCCTTTTCCTGCACTGTCGTGATTCTATGATTCTATTCTATGAAATAAGGAATCAATTCTGCTCATAGCGTTTTGGGCTGGAACTCAATGCATGGTAATGGGAATCATAGAATCCCTGCAGTGCAGAAGGAGGCCATTTGGCCCTTCGGGTCTCCACTAGCTCTTGGAAAGAGCACCCTACTGAAGCCCACGTCTCCACCCTATTCCCATAACCCCACTTGGACACTAAGGGCAATTTATCATGGCCAATCCACCTGACCTGCACTTCTTCGGACTGTGGGAGGAAACTGGAGCATCCGGAGGAAATCCACACAGACACAGGGAGAACGTGCAAACGCCACATAGACTGTGACCCGAGGCTGGAATTAAATCCGGGTCCCTGGAGCTGTGAAGCAGCAGTGCTAACCACTGTGCCACTGCGCTGCCATTAGTTTGAACCTTCTTAATTTGTAATGTGGTAAATTAGGTGGGGGGGGGGGGTTTGAAATTGGAAGTCAAACCAGCCTCAAGTTAAGGTGTGTAAACAGGCAATTATTGTAGGCAGGGAGATCAGACATTTCTGGATCCCTTGCCAAAACAAACTAGAGGTAATTTGCCGTAAACTCATTCTGTTGATGCATTCTCCTACAGCAGGACTGGGCAACTCACATTTATCTCTTTTCTTACCCTTGCTGGAGTGGCAAATGGCCTTTACTGTGTCAGCTTTTCACCACAACTTTGCCTTGCTGTGGCAAGGTGACACCTCTTACAAGAAGTTGATAAGTCCTGTGAAGCAAAACATGTGACCTAATTTATGGATATGCATGCCCGGATTTAATAATTGGCATATAATGGGAGCATATTTTTCCTGAAGAATATGCGGGAGGTCCGTTCCTTTTAAAATAACCACTGTCATGCTATTGACGAGGGTATCCAGGTTAAAAGTACATCGCCACATTTATTTCTAAATTAAGTAATATAATAACAATAATTATCTTTATTGTTGTCACAAGTAGGCTTACATAAACACTACAATGAAGTTAACGTGAAAATCCCCGAGTCGCCACACTCCAGCGCCTGTTCGGGTACGCAGAGGGAGAATTCAAAATGTCTAATTCACCAACCAGGTCCCGCAGTGTTTTCTTGTTTCAAACTGGATTGCCTTCTGGACTCATACATTCCCCTGAGCCCAGTGTTCCAGGGCCCAGGTATCTTAGAAAAAAATGATCCTTCTTTCCAGATACAGAAAAGGAAGGAAACAGCAACAGCAGCCTCCAGGCACCTGCAGTCACCAGCAGGAGCAAGCAGCAAACACAAGCTGCTCCTGTGAAGTGCTGTCACAACTAACGAGGCCAATTCATCATTAGCAAAAGCCTTCAGTTGTGAAGCTAGACCTTTTATAGGGTCTTCTCACTATAATTTATGTTTTTGTGTATTTGTTTTGTTTCTTATTATTTTCTTTTGTTTTTTGTGTTTTTTGTTAATCTGTGACCTGCACGTCTATCTACACGTGCTGGATTAGGCCAGCATCTGCCACTGACACTGGCGTGATGATGGGTGTGAAAACCAAGCTAAAGAACATAAAGTAACTGATGGCTAAAACAAAAGAGGGGAGTGCCCCAAAACAACGAGTGGAGCACAGCCCAAAAAGAACGAGAAAGGAAACAAAAACTTAGCAAAATCCCGTCAAATTAAAGTGTGAGAATCGGGGTCGATAAGGCAATCCAACCCCTGCGGTACCCACCGAGCACGGAAGGCCCCGAGTGTGCCCGTGGACACCGCATGCTCCCTATCCAGGGACACCCGGCCATGAACAAGGCCGCGGAAGATGGGCAGACAGTCAGACTGGCCAACCCCCTCGGTCGCCCGCTGCCTGGACCTATAAATGGCAAGTTTGGCAAGGCCCAGGAGCAGGTTCACGAGGAGGCCCTCCGCACCGGATGTCCGTAGATTAGGAGCGCGAAGCTAGAGGCTGCTCACAGTCAAAGGGTGTTAAAGTGACCTTCAGCATTTAACAGGGCTCTGTCCTGGAACTGTTTGGTAGGACATACAGGGCTCTGTCCTAGAACTGTTTGGTAGGACAGACAGGCAGCAGCTGTAGTTGCCCCAGTCATGGGTCTCCACCATATTTAAAGATGACTTGTAGGCCTCATGGACAGAAACCCCCTCACCACCACTACATGCCCCACCCCCCCACCCAGCCCAGGGGTGATCCCCAGCCTGGAACGCTTCACCACCTCCCCTCCGGACCAAGCCGAACCCCCTGAGGGATCCCCCACGCCTTTGAGCTGCATGCCCAAAAATGGAAATGGCTACTCACCTCCGCAGTTCCCCTCAGCAAACGATGCGCCAGCTTCACGTTTTTGAAAAGCAGTACCAAATAACACCTGTGTGAAATCTCTCTGGGGAGTCGATTAATTCCCAGGAGGCCATTGCATTCGGCTTTAATCTCGCGAATGAGATGGAAATTAATGCAAATTGGGGTTCCTGATATTCTCGCCCTATTTGGGTGAGATCCAGAATTCGCAATTGGGAGCGGGACGGTTAGATGGTAAACTGGTTCACGCCTGGCGTAAATGTCGATTTTGGCCTTTCCTGCTTTTTAACTGATGCAACAGGCACAATGCGGTGGTTAACTTGCAGGAGGAAGCCATTCGGCCCTTTGAGCCTGCTCCGCCATTCATTATAATCATGGCTGATCATCCAACTCAATAGCCTAATTCCACTTTTCCCTCAAATGCTTTGATGCTCTTTGTCTAAGTGCCATATCTAACTGCGATTTGAAAACCAAAAGTGTTTTGGCCTCAACTTTCTGTGGTAATGAATTCCACAGGCTGACCACTCTCTGGGTGAAGATATTTCTGCTCATCTCTGTCCTAAATGGCCTGCCCGGTATCTTCAGACTGTGATCCCTGGTTTTTCACACCGCCACTATCAGGGGAATCCTTCTTGCATCTACCCTGTCCAGAATTTGATCAGTTTCTATGAGATCTCAGTCTTCTGAACTCTAGCGACTCAATCTTTTTCATACATCAGTCCTGCCATCCCAAGAATCATTCTGGTAAACCTACTCTGCACTCCCTCTATTGCACAAACATCCTTCCTCAGATAAGGAGACCAAAACTACACACAATATTCCAGGTGTGGTCTCACCATTACCCTGTATAATTGCAGCAAGACACTCCTGCTTCTTTACTCGAATCCTCTTGCTATGATAGCCAACATATCATTTGCCTTCTTTACCGCTTGCTGTACCTGCATGCTTACCTTCAGTGACTGGTGTACTACGATACCCAGATCTCGTTGTACATTCCCCTCTCCTAATTTATGACCATTCAGATAATAATCTGCCATCCACTTTGCTGCCAAAGTGGATAACCTCACGTTTATCGACATTATACTGCATCTGCCATTCATTTGCCCACTCACTCAACTTGTCCAAATCACAGCGAAGGGTCCCTGCATCCTCCTCACAGCTCACCCTCCCACCCAACTTTGTGTCATCTGCAAATTTGGAGATATTACGTTTAGCTCCCTCATCTAAATCATTAATATATATATTGTGAATAGCTGGGATCCCAGCACCAAGATATTTGGATGAAATGGTCAGCTTTGTCTCTTGGTAAACTTTCATTGACAAATTTTGCATATAACTGACCCAAATTTCAGCTTTCCCGTTGAGTTTGGAGGGTTTTGTTTTATCAGAACTAACGGCCAAACTGCCAGGTTGCATATTTTTCAAGTAAGGAAACAAAAATTTTAATCAATCTTCTACTTGGTGAGCTGAGGTATTAAAGTTTAGACATTTGCTAAGTAGCCATATTATTCTCCCTGGATGATGTTTTGCCCCATATTTCCTTCCTCAATTGCTCTCCTTTAAGAAGGATCAGAACTGTCCACTCCATTGTCAATTTATTTTAATGAACCTTTCAAATTGGCTGTCCCAGCTGTTTGGTAATTTCTATAAACTGTCTTAGTTTCCTTGGAATCAAACCTTGTCTATCGCTTGTCTACCACAATCAATTGTAAATCGCATAATTGTACTTACTTTGTTATTTGATGGTAAGCACTGTTCAGCAAGAGGCATGCTCTTCAATGAAACATAGAGTACCGTCAAATTTCTATAACATGGTAATTTTACATCTTTACCGGTTAGTGTCTTCGAAGGTATGATTCCAAATAAAAATGAGTACAGTGTGTTGATTAAAGGTTCTCACCAGTATGAGCCTGTCAAATAAATGGTACATCTTGTGCGAAATGGCCTTTTAAGTCCTCTTTTCATATTGAAATTATAAATAAAATATTAGCTATGCAAATTTCTGCCTGTTTTAAATGTGACTTTCAGCTCACACTAAATAATTCAAGAAATTTATGCTTTGTTTTCTTCACATTTTTCAAATATCTGGTGCTAAACAATAGGTTAGCTTAAGTTTACTGAAATCACTAGATCTTGTGAATGTTCAAAATTTGTAAGTATTTTCATGTTTATTAATCATCCATTTATGGACCAAGAAAGCATGGTTTAACCTTTTCTCAGTGGCAGAGTTCTCACCTGAGTCAGAACATAGTTGGTTCAAGTACCATTCCAGAGTTTGAGCACTTAATCACAGCTGACACTCCGGGGCAGCAATATGGGAGTGCTTTACTGCCAGATGAGCCCTCTATGAGATGAGTCATTAAACAATAGTCCCCACTACCCTCATTGGTGAATTTAAAAGATCCCCATGGCATAATGTAATGGTGGCACAATGGTTAGCATTACTGCCTCACAACTCCAGGGACTCAAGTTCAATTACAACCTCGGGTGACAGTTTGTGCGGAGTCTGCACGTTCTCCCCGCGTCTGCGTGGGTTTCCTCCGGGCGCTCCAGTTTTCCACCGCAGTCCAAAGATGTGCACGTTAGGTGGATTGGTCATGCTAAATTGCTTCTCAGGGCAGGGTTGCAGGAATAGGACGGGGGTGGGGGGGGGGGGGGGTTTGAACCTAGGTAGTGTGGTCGTTCAAAGTGTCGGTGCAAACTCAATGGGCCAAATGGCTTCTTTCTGCACTGTAGGGATTCTATGATTCTATGAATAGCAGTTAAGCTTTCCCATTTTTGTTGCCCTGTGTTGATCCCTGATATGAACTCACCAAAACGGGTCTCATCGCACTTGTGTTTAGGAGACCCTGCAGAACACACATTAGCTGCCGCATTTCCCCATTTGGACAGTGACCAGACTTCAAAAGGACTTCATTATGGGTGTCCTGTGATCATTAAGAGAACAATATTAATGCAAGTTTTTCCTTTCTTGTAGAATATCGAACTGGGTAAGTATACACGAAAAACCATTTCATATAACAATTACGGCAAACATTCAATCATTTTAACCTGCATCGGATTCTGTACATTAGCCTGTCTGACAAGTCACAAAATCAGATTTTCTAATGTGTAACAAAGAAAATGGTTTGATGATCTATGAGTTAATACTCAGCTGGATAATTTAGTTTGATTAAATTGAGAAACAAATGATTGATCAATGGACATGATTCTATACAATTGCGTCTAATTGGTTACCTAATAATCTATTAAATCTTTCCACTGTTGAAATATATTCTTGGAGGTCACCTTTAAACCCCCCACCCCCCACACACGCACACACACCAAGCAGAAACAAGTGTTACTGTGACCACAGAGGAATCCACACGGGAGGCGTAGAGAAACTGGTTATTTATTTATATTCACAACTATTTACAAGATGTACACAGGTCCCAGTCGGGACTTCTCTGCTTGGCTCCAGTTGGGCTGAGCTTTTATACATGGTGTCACCTTGGAGAATGCTTACCTGAAGATCAGAGGCTGAATTTCCTTGACTGCTAAAGTGTTCCCCGACTGGAAGGGAACATTCCTGCCTGGTGATTGTCGTGCGATGTCCGATCATCCGTTGTCGTACGGTCTGCATGGTCTTGCCAATGTATCACGCTTCGGGACATCCTTTCCTGTAGCGTATGAGGTAGACAACGTTAGCCGAGGCGCATGAGTGCCTCTGTATACGGATGAATGGACATCAGGACACGTGACAATGCAGAACCGCCGAGCAGAAACTTATGGCCAAGTTCCGCACACATGAGTACGGCCTCAACCGGGACCTTTGATTCATGTCGCAGTACATTCACCCCCCACGATCTGGTCTGGGCTTGCAAAATCCTACCAACTGTCCTGGCTTGAGACAATTCACACCTCTTTAACCTGTGATTATCCCTCTCTCCAGTTGCTCCGTCTGGATCTGTAAAGATTTAATTACCTGCAAAGACTCGCATTCAAAGTATCGTCTTGCATCATTGACTTTGTCTATATATATGTTTCTGGAACCCACCTCTTCATTCACCTGAGGAAGGAGCTGTGTCCCGAAAGCTAGTGAATGAAAACAAACCTGTTGGACTTCAACCTGGTGTTGTAAGACTTCTTAATGTGCTCATTCTTGGCAGCAGCGCTTGGGAACCGGGCAACCCGTAAATATTGAGGTTGTATGTCAAGGGTTACATGAATTTTCACCATGGCTCCTTTAATTTTCCCCAATCCTCCAATATCTCGTAGAGGTCTCCTGAGCCCATCTGGAAAGTTCGCTGCCAACCAAGTTGGAGATGCTGCAGCCAATTGTGTCCTCATAAACTGGGTCCATGTCCTTTCACTATAATCAATGGTAATCTAACGTACTGCTATACGGGTCATCATGGTCCCTGCTATGGTCAGTGGTTTTCCTGTTTATGTGGCCAATCATGCTGCAGTATCTCGTAACAGCAGGCATTGTACTCCTGACTTGATTTTCTTGAATGTTTGCCTGCCAATGACTGAGGCGGCAGCGGTGGCAGCTCCCGTGTCCAATTCCATTTCCAAGGAATGCCGTTTATTTGAATGGTTATTCTAATAGGGGCAACCTTGTGTGCCTCTATGCATTTTGGCTGTTCTAAGAGTAGGGTGCAGAATCTGGGCTGGCGCCTACCTCTGGTGGAGTTGCGGGGCAGGTGGACTGTTCCCCCGGTAGTTTCCGCTCCCCGTGTCTTCTTCACCTGCACACCCCACATTGTCCAGGGTCTTTCTCGTCTGGTTCAGGAAACAGATCCTGCATAATCGACGCAGTCCTAAATCCTCAGCCCTGACCTCGAAAGCATTCTGTCCAGGGTGGGATTCTGGTGGTTCCTGTTTTTATGGGGGTGTCATTCGCCGGGAGGGGGCACGTCACACACCATCGACCTCCGTTCCCTGTAGCTCGTCCATGACAAGATTCGTGGCGAGACTAATTGGTCCAACCCCGTGGGCCTCGTGTGGGTTATAACAGGTGTAAAGGTAAAAATAATCGGTTTATTTCACCTTGCCAAACCATTTTGCCTTTTATCCTGCTAGTGCACTCACTCCACTCCCACAAGCCTGAAGTCCTTTTGGGATTAAATTCAACCTCTTGGTTTTGAATCACATTGAATACATTCTATGGAGCAAACCTATGCTTCAAACCTTCCTCTTCTTGGAGCACCACATGAATCTATGCAAAAAAGGAAGCCATTGCATTAATTACACTTAATTGCATTTTAATTAGACTGGGTGGGTATAGTCACCGTGGCTTGCCCACCAGAAGAAACAGGTTAGTAGCTGGGTTCCAGATCAAAGCGGCTCTCCCAAGATAAACTTCATTGTGTCAGAGAAAAACAGGGGTGTTTCCCTGGGCATTAGCTTTTCCTGACCCAAACACCATTGCCACACCAACTCGTCATCCACGAGGCCATGTCAAACATCTTAGTTAACCACTAGTTGACCTCATAATAATAATAATCTTTATTGTCACAAGTAGGCTTACATTTGCAATGGAGTTATTGTGAAATTCCCCTGGTCACCACATTCCGGCGCCTGTTCGTGTACACAGAGGGAGAATTCAGGATGCCCAATTCACCTAACAAGCGCGTCTTTTGAGGACACATGGGAGGAAACCGGAGCACCCGGAGGAAACCCACGCAGACACGGGGAGAACGTGCAGACTCCGCACAGCCAGTGACCCAAGCCGGGAATCGAACCTGGGACCCTGGCGCTGTGAAGCAACAGTGCTAACCGCGCCGCTCAACAACCTGAACTTCCAGCCACCTGAAGTTCTCTCCTGACTACTGGCCACTGCTGATTTCTGGCCATGTCAGCATGCCAAAGATGGGTGCCAGTAGGTGCATTTTGGTGCCAGTAGGTGCATTTTGCAGACACTCCACTTCCACACACCTGAAACCGGTCTGGGATTAAATTCAACCTCTTGGTTTTGAATCACATTGAATCGGTTCTATCGAGTAAACTCATAGAACATAGAACATAGAACAGTACAGCACAGAACAGGCCCTTCGGCCCTCGATGTTGTGCCGAGCAATGATCACCCTACTTAAACCCACGTAACCCGTATACCCGTAACCCAACAATCCCCCCATTAACCTTACACTACGGGCAATTTAGCATGGCCAATCCACCTAACCCCGCACATCTTTGGACTGTGGGAGGAAACCGGAGCACCCGGAGGAAACCCACGCACACACGGGGAGGACGTGCAGACTCCACACAGACAGTGACCCAGCCGGGAATCGAACCTGGGACCCTGGAGCTGTGAAGCATTGATGCTAACCACCATGCTACTGTGAGGCCCCATGTTTCAAACCTTCCTCTTCCTCTTTTATTACATGTAATACAAAGGAATTGACGAAGGAATTCTTGAGATATTTTGATTTTACCTCAGGTTGCAGGTTGCCAAATCATTTCTTTCCAATTCAATAGCCCAGTTGATGTGTTTTTTTTTCCACTATGGCGCAGTTTGCCACATATCAGTTAAATATCATTATGAGAGAACTTTGTCTTGCTGCATTTCTGTAACTCTTCCCAGATGAAGAGGTCATGGGATGTTTAAATTAGTCTTTGGATAGGCTTTGATTAATATCTGATATGACAGAGTCATTTGTTTTATGCTGTTAGTTGGGGATTGAACATATTTTGTTTGTGACTGCAGTTTTAAATCTCTCAAAACTCTTATTTTTGGGGGCTGATAGGAGACTTAAACATCCATAGTAATTTGACGCAGCAATTGATTTAAGTGATCAATCTATTCCATGAGGGTTTTAATTTATTGGCTGCCCTTGGGCAATCACATGTGTTAAATATTATTAAATGTATGAAAATAGTTTTGAAGAAGGCATAACTGTCACTTGTCACTGATTAATTTATTTTTACAGATAAATCCTCCATGGCACATTTCATTGACCACCTCAAGAGATCAGGAAACTAATTTAACACTTATTGATGGATCACACTCTCACGTTAAAGAAGAAAATGAAAAGAATGCCGTTGCAATCAGTGAATCACCAATTAGTCAACAGAATGATATAGATGTTGAATATAACAAATTTGCAAGTGTAAATGACCACGCAGAGAATGAGGTAAAGCAAGAGAATGAATCTGTGTGGGTTAAATTCCGATTAGACAATCTGTCAACACAGAGTCACGAGGGAAGTATAAATGCAACAGGACAAGCAGATAGTGCTAATGTTGTAGCAAGCAATGACAACACAATGACCCAATTTTCTCATTTGTTTTGTGATGAAGCACATTTACTACATGAAGGCAGCCTTCCTCTCTCTCAGGGAAGCGGCGAAGCTGTTACACCGCACGTAATCGATACATCAGCTGAGCCTGAACTAGGATGGAATAGTTTCTCAGGAAGCAACACAGAGCAGAATAACTTGGTAATCATTCAGGGCGCTATAGATAAATGTGGTAAGCCCCCTACTAATGTACAAAATCATGTAGACGCTCTGCAAGAGGCGACTAATGCTGGAAGTGGAAGCGGTGAAAATGCTTATTTAACTGGTAATACATTATTGAAGAATGAAACCGAGTCCATCGCTGGTTCTACAGTACGCACCAACGCTGATATGGAACGTCAGCCAGATAGAAGCAGTCCATCCGTCCACAGCTCAATCTCATCAAAGCTAGAAATGATTTTAAGAGCAAAAATAGGTGACACACACGAACCGCTTAAGTATTACAGTAGAGCTGAGAATTCAGAAGGTCTAAAGCAAGATGATTTTTCCGAGAAAACTATTTTGACTAAGGAAGGAGCAGAAAGTATTCAAGAGCAAAATGCAATTAAACGAGCTCCCCAGCTTAGTTCAAAAGAGAAATTTAGTGATCATTCAGAAATTGGAAGAGAAGTGACCTGCCAAGTTTCTTCAAAAGAAGAAAATTCTTGTGGTATGTATTCAAATGACAGAAGATTTGCAACAGACACCACAGGCATCATAGAATTTACACAATATACTACTATGCACGGTGCTTCAGATAAGGAAAAGCATCATAATCTAGGGAAGGAGCTTGAGGTTTGTCTCCAAATCGTATCTAGTGAACAGCTGCAAGTTACAAATGTGCCAGATATTGAGACTGCGGCGAAGGCTACGGAATTCCCTGTGCTGCAGGGACCTTCGGAAGATCCAGACCCAGACCCTTGTGAAGCGAGTAAGATTCTGGTACAAATTCCAGAGATTCATTCAACAAACAGGAATACTGCGAACGGAGAGAAAGACAATGCAGTAGCCTCCGCACCAATCGCAGAGCGAAGCGTTAGTGCTCCATCCTGCATGTTAGCGGATGCAGTAGTAAAGGAAGCAATAGAGGCAGCTTTGTTTGAAATTACCGGGGATGAAGGAAGAATTACCACATCCATATCACAAAAAGAGAAAGACGTGCCGCGTTTGCCAAGTGGAGAAAAAATCTCAGAGTTCTTTCCACTTTCCACGGCTTTCCACTTAACGTCAAAACACGAACAGCCTTTACAACTCTACATTACTCATGGACAAAATGCAAAAGGCGTTTCAGAGCTTGGTGATTGCATCGTACCCAAAATGAATATAGTGTGTGCACAAATGGGCGAGGATGTACCTGATACTCCTCAGAAAAACACAGCAGAAGAAGCCGCTCCAATGGAAAATCTGTGTACAAGAACATCTGTACCAAGTTCAGAGGATATAAAATACCCTTGTAGTTATGGACAATCTTTAGAAGTTGCACCAAGATTAACTGATTTTAAATTGGCTGTGGAGAATCAAAGTGAAGCCACAATTACAGCATACAATGGGGAAGATGTTACCGATTCAACGAAGGCGTTTCCTGATCGTCAAGAAGGGAGACTCTCTTGTAAAATCACTGATACAAATGAGAGCATTCCTGAAAATATTTTTGAATCCGTGGGACCTAAAATAACAGACAATGGCGAAGGTAATCAAGCAGATGCAGAGATTGCAAAGCAGTTGGCTATTAACCTTGCTGAGCTCCCAGAGGAAAAAGCACGTTGCAGTGAGAATGAGACAGCTATTGACTTTACACAGAGCAGTAATGTTTCAGAAATGGACTTTCAACAAAATTACCGTGTGCTGGATGCTGACGAGCCTGCAGTGGTGGGAAAAGCAGAACTTAACGGAGAAGAAGCAACGAGCATTAAAAACATTTTGCAGCACTTCAATGGGACAGACGAATCCAGGTCCACGGGATTTGCCCAGTTACATAAAGTTACTAGTATGTCCCAAACGATAAAGGAAGCTGTGTCTGCTCCTGAACAGAGAGTCAAAGGGGAAGTTGACCATGAAACGAGCATGGAGTGTGAGGCAGTTGATACACAAGAATGTGGGACAGACAATGAGGTTATGGCGGAGAGTGAAAGAGAAAAAGCTGATATATTTCCTGAATCAATAGATGCCCACAGTCTTGAAACGATAGAGTTGTGCCATGGCACTCAACAAGTGCAAATAGATGAGAGCATGAATCAAAATGCAGTAAGGCCTCAAACTATTACCAAAATAAGCTCAACCCCACATACCTCAAATGATACAAGAGAAAGCAAATGTAGAAATACCATATTACCACAGAATTCTGAGTCATGCAGCCATCATAAACACTTAGGTCCAATCATATTGATTAGTACACCCATTGAAGAGGATGAGTTAAGGGAACCAAACAGTAAAGCCTCTCGTAATATCCATCCCTATACAGAAGGTTTAGAATCTGGGGAATATAATGAGAAAATACTTGGGAATGAGCAGGCAAGTGAGGCTTCCGATGGCAGCGGTAAGCGTGAGGAATCGTGGTTACAGAGCGAGCCATTTGCAGACGAAATCACTTTGAAAAACACAGTCTGGAAAGTTTGCTGTTCTGTTTTGTTCGTTGTGTTTCTAGTTACTGTTTATCACTATGACTTTATGGGGTGTTTTGCACTTTACCTGTTTTCATTGTATTGGTTATACTGTGAAGGAGAAAAAAGCACTGACTCTGTCAAAAAGGAATGATACAGGACGTCAGCATTTTATTGAGTGATGTAAGGAAAGGCAATGGTTGCATTTTATGAAGAACTGAAATTGGTTTTTGGAATTGTTAACCATTTGAGTACTGAAATAGCCAATGCTTTTCAGAATGCATACTGCATTTGGTTCACACACTAACAAAATGATTACCTATATTTCTACCAATATTGTGCGGTAGAATTAATCACATTTTCACAACATGTAATGTTTTATAATTCATCACATTCTTAGAATAAAGCAAAATGATTGTAGCCTTGTTTTATTCTTGATTAAGACGCAAAGCAATATTGCAGTCCTCAAAAGGTTTAACAGTAACAACAATGCTAGCAAAATGCCTTACTCATAAATAAGTTAAAAAAAACAGTGCCTAGGAGAGAAATCTTTACAGAAAATTGACTTTATAGCCCGTTGCCTTTTGTATAAAGTAATGTGATTGACATTTACTTTTTAAAGAAACTTGGCTTAAAAATGTCTTTGTGAAATTTATATGACCATTTTTTTTCTCACGTGAGTGCAGTTCAGGCAATAATTGCAGACCAAATTTTTTTGTGCTGTCCTAAATTTGTGTTATTAGCTAGCCCAACATTTACTGAATACTTCAAGTCATATAACCTTGCTCATTTTATAGTCAGTGAGTGGAAATCTGGTTTGGTTTTCTTAATGGTGAAAGGCATTAAAGTTGTTACAAATTATTTTAAAACACACCTTTTATTTCCTGTTCCCGATATCTATACATGGCGTTATCTAGTTAACCTTCCGAACTGCCATTGTGCCTGGTGGTACGGAAATGGCTTTGAATTGTTTGTGGAGACAAGAATATCCTGAGGGAGGACGAGAAGCAGATCAAAATGACAGTACATTTTCCATGCAGATAGATAAGCTTATACTGCAATAGATCTTCAGCGGGGCTTGCTTTAAGGGGCTGGTTTAGCTCACAAGGCTAAATCGCTGGCTTTTAAAGCAGACCAAGCAGGCCAGCAGCACGGTTCGATTCCCGTACCAGCCTCCCCGGACAGGCGCCGGAATGTGGCGACTAGGGGCTTTTCACAGTAACTTCATTGAAGCCTACTCGTGACAATAAGCGATTTTCATTTCATTTCATTCATTAGTTCAGTTGGCCCGCCTTCTCAACCTTACCCCCTTGTCTGAGGTGTGGTGACCCTCAGGTTAAATCACCACCAGTCAGCTCTCCCCCCTCAAAGGGGAAAGCAGCCTATGGTCCCCATTAAGTGAAAGCGTATGAGACGGTGCAATAACCTCACTCGCTGAGATAAGTTTCCCATTTGTTTAGGCTCCTCAAACAATTGGAAATTTGTCTTCATCCAGGAGCAGTTGGTCACTGACTGTCTCTTTAGGACAGTTGAGCTATTGGCTGCTGTTTTATTACTTTCTTCAATGTGTTCTTTGGAGGTGTTCCTTTTAGTTATTCTTTCCAGTTAGCAGATTGTCTGCACACCCTAGAGAAGGTTTGATTGGTGCTATGTAGTATTTTCTTCACTGTATCTCGCGTGTCATTTTGTTAATAAACATCTCTTTTTTTGCTGAACTTTTGCCAACAGGCTCTGTAAAATTCCATTTCTCCGCCATGTCAATTCTTTCCCTGCAAAATCCCCGTAACGCTTTTCCCCATTTTTACTCCTGCTACTTAAACATTTGTGAATGATATGGAGATTGTGTCTGGTGTTTACCATTGCTGATGACATGTGCGGAAATCGTGGCAATGGCACCTGAGGGAGGTCCAAGCTCCATTTTCTGAGCGGGGGGAGGGCAGGTTCAAGTCCGACCATGGCAAAGGGTGGAATTCAAGTTTAATTAATAACATCTGAAATTGAGTGATGGTGACCATGAGCGCTATCGACGGTTGTTGTAAGAATCCATCTAGTTCGTGAATGAAGCCTTGTCTCCATGTGACTCCACACCCACAGCAGTGTGGCTGACTCTAACTGCCTCTCTGAAATGGCCGGGCAAACCACACAGTTCAAGGACAGTTCAGGGCCGGCAACAGATGCTGGCCTCATCAGCGCTGCCGAGCGCTGTGCAGAAAGAATACATTTTTAAA
This sequence comes from Scyliorhinus canicula, assembly GCF_902713615.1. Taxonomy (NCBI): domain Eukaryota; kingdom Metazoa; phylum Chordata; class Chondrichthyes; order Carcharhiniformes; family Scyliorhinidae; genus Scyliorhinus; species Scyliorhinus canicula. Next base: position 9,070,375 of record NC_052165.1, on the reverse strand, counting down.
AATGATAGTCATGTGGTAATGAGTAGAATGTTCAGCGCTTTCCTCTTATTTAGTTGTATCCGTTGGAAAGGTGATGGATTGATTGTGCTTTCTGGAGAGGACATCTGTGACCTACCTCACACAGCAGTGCACATCAAATTGAGTTAATGTTGCTAATGTCATCAGTTTCTGCCTGGAATGCTCTGATGGTAGAGATATTCAGCACCACAGCGATCTTTCCAAACAATACGCCTGTCCTTATGCTGTAACAAATAACATAACTCTGTCGCAATGAGGGTGAAGGATAGCCACCCTGATCTTCGCAATTGAGCTCAGAAATATGATTAAGGAGGACTGGCACGGTATTAGACCACCTGCAAGCTCCTATCCTTCTGCCAGGCGCACATCTCAGCTCTCACCATTGCTGTTATCTCTTATTCATTCATGGGATGTGGGCGTCGCTGGCTGGGTCAGCATTTATTGCCCATCCCCGAGGACATTTAAGAGTCAACCACATTGATCTGGAGTCACATGTGAGCCAGGCCAGTTAAGGGTGACTGATTTCCTTCCCATAAGGACATTGGAGAACCAGATGATTTTTTACATCAATCGACAATGGGTTCATGGTCATCTGCCGTGGTGGGATTCGAACCTGGGTCCCCAGAGCATCGGACCGGGTCTCCGGATTACTAGCCCAGTGACAATACCTCTTTGTTACTGCCTCTTCCTCGGTTATGCCTGAATGAACAATCAAATTTGTGCGGTAATAACGAGCTGCTTTTATTTCTAAATCCTCCAGAATATTACGCCAAAGAATAACAAAGCAATACAGGAGTAAACAATGGAATGTAATTGCTACAACGTGATTACTTGGCAGAGGGGACGTTGGCAAGTCCTATATTCGCTGCCCCTCGCAGGGGTACAAGATGAAAATAATTACCTCCAAAATGACCTTGGTTAACAGCTAGAAAACATTAAGTAAAGATATTCAGTGACGATAACATGACAAAATAAAACTATAGTATTCTCCCGGTAGGGCACAGTAATGCCAAAACAAGAATCATAATGAAAACTAGCATAACTATCTATGTCCAGATGATTTAGAGCTTTCTTTGACTTTTGAGGAACCCTTAACTAGGACAGACAATGGGTAAGCTGGGGGTAATAACAGGAGTGCTTTACCACATCTGACGCCAATGCTGGGATTTTAAATGGTTGCTATGGCCCCGTCTATGAGTGAGAAAGTTGGGGGCAAACCCTGCTCTGCCACTTGTGAGAGCTCCCGACACAATTTTACATGCAGCAGATAATTAACTGCTGCAGGCTCATGTCCCTTTAAGGGATGAGGTCCTGTCCCAAGAGCTGTCAGTCAATTGGATGGCCAGACGTTCTTCAGCCCCAGCAGCGCCAGAGGGAGAAGTGGTCACTGCTCTGACTGCAAACAGGCATCAACGCCCGCAATGGAGGAGGCCCCAGAAACTACGCTTGCGAGGGCCATTCAGGCAGGCCCTGGCAAGGGAGAGGGTAGTGTCTTTCATGAGGGCAGGGGATTGTGCTGTGGGATGGTGGTTCAAGAGGGCTTTTCGTCTCAGTCCACAAGGTCTGCCCACATTTCAAAGGAGCATTGAGAAGTGGGTCCTTAATGGCCATTTAAGAGCCTTAATTGGTTTAAGGCCACAAGATTTTTCTGTTACCCTTATCCCTGGTAATAATAATAATAATCTTTATTGTCACAAGTAGGCTTACATGAACACTGCAATGAGGTTACTGTGAAAAAATTGCTGTGGTAATTGCCAGTGATGGCAAGAAGGTGATGGGTATGCCAATCCCCCCACCATTCTACCCAATTCTTCACCTCCCGTCCTTCCCACTGACCTGCCAGCACACTCTCTGTAACTCTGTAAAATCCCAGCCCACCTTTCAAATTCCATTATATGATTTCATTTGATGTAATTTTGAGGAGAAAGGAGTTTGGTACAAATGTCACTCCTGTTAGTTCAATAAATCTCCGAATTTCATGAGCATTTCTCTTCAAGTGGAAGATTGAGTGAATTTGCCTTTCTCACCCAGCGGGATTTATGAAACTTTGCTCTAATCAATACCGATCACCAATTTTCCAAAACATTGAACTAATTTTGGGGTTATTTAATGTAATGGAAAAATTAGCGGTAATCTTACCTGATAACTTCACAATTGGTCAATGTCACTTTGATAGGTTCACATTGAATTAGCAAGGATCACCACACCTTAGTTTATGTGAATAAAGTAATATTTGAGATCGATACGAAGGAAGTCGAAACAAACGTCTAATGCTATGTGAATAGCATTGCACCATTGAACGATCTTCCTATTTGTTAATGTTGTTGGGTTAATGTGCTGCACACAAAGTAGGGCAAACAAAGGCCCTAGCTCATGCTAATTCATGAAAGTGTGCCTAATGTAGATTTTCTTATCAGTTTTCTGAAGAGCACTCTGTGTGAGATTAGTATCAATACACTGAGAAACATAGAAGCAGGAGGAGGTCATTCGGCCATTAGGATCATGGCTGATCATCAAGTTCATTACCCTAACCCCGCCTTCCCCGGATATCCCTTGATCTCTTTAGCCCCAAGAACTATACCTAATTCCTTCTTGAAATTACACAACGTTTTAGCCTCAACTACTTCCTGCGATAGCGAATTCCACAGATTCACCAGCCTCTGGGTCAAGAAATTTCTCCTCGCCTCAGTCTGAAAAGCCCGATCCTCAAACTATGACCCCTAGTTCTGGACTCCCCCACCATGGGAACATTCTTTCTGAATCTACCCTGTCTGATCCTGTTAGAATTTTGTAAATTTCTACGAGATCCCCTCGCACTCTTCTAAGCTCCATTTAATATAATCCCTACTGACTTAGTCTGGAGCTGAAGATGGATTCTGGATGATTGCCAAGGCATTATTCAATATAATCACCATCAGTACAGACGGCTGAAACATTACTGAATGGCTCCAAGTTTGAGAGGCTTTGCATCATTCTTTCGGACTGTTTATTCGGTGTCAGTCAATTATGGAGCTAACCCGTAACACAGAGAAAATGACATGCTGATTAAGTATATAGATTTTATTTTCCTTGCCACTTCTTTATGGCAATGCGATATGTTTTACCACGAACACATGGAAAAGTTCAAGTCAAAGATTATGGATCAAAACACAGGAGAGAATGATCATTTGGACAAATCAAACTGTGGCAACACAATACTATTTTGTCAATTTCATATTCATGTTTCAAATTTTGTTGCATGGTCTCTTTCTAACTATTTGTTTGGGGCAGTGAAGCAATGAACACTTGCTTAAAAAGAAAACTGACGCTGATTAAACTACAAGGAGAATCTCAAGCCCAGGAACGGAGGCAGCAGTGGATTCACCGCGAGGGAATGCTGTACATACTCTGATGTAATATGTCTAACTAGGAGATCAATTGTTGGCCCAAGTTGAAAGAGAACTTGGAGGACCTTCTTGCACAGGCAAGGAGCGGCACTTGATTTATACAAGGATTTATTCGCAACATCATTGAGAAGGTGAGTTTGTCATTGCGACTTTTGTGTTAGTTTTTTTTTAAAGTGATCACTGTGTACAACCTTTCTGCCATTGGCTTGTTACAGGCGCACACTGGGGATTCTGCAAGCATCAGCTAGTCTGTCATGCGTAGCACCATTAGTCAAGTCATGGTTACGTTGATCAGTTGGACTGATCGTCAGTTTTTCTTCTGCTTGAGCTCAGAGGAGCAAAAGCAACTCAAAAAGCAATTACATCCATTTTAGATATTTACAGGATCCTCAAAGCAATAGATTAAGCTGTTAGAAACTTGTTTGAATGAATTCCAGGATACGGAAGGGACCCACTCACTGGTTTTCAGTGCTGAATGCCACATTGCGTGTGCATTAGATTTGGATTCTCTCACCTTTGTAGTTCAGGATTAGAATCACAGATTGTTTCAGTTGATTTGGAGCATAACATAATTCCCAGTGAGTGATAAAGGAGGTCTTGTGGCACAACTTCCCTGTTTCTGAGCCGGAAACTCCAGGTTCAAGTTCCATTCCAGGACTTGATGGCCAAGGGAAGTTGCATTTATTTATATGTTTTTTAATAAACATTTTATTGAGGTATTTTTGGTATAGTAACAACAATAAAATAAACAATATACTTGAAACCATAAACATAGTGCAAAATCCGTTTACATTTCGTACAGGTCCCACCCTTATTACCCCCCCTACTTTATAAAGCGACCAAAGAGGTCTCAACGTCCTAAAAATCCTAACAACACACACCAATGGCAAGCGATAAGTGCGGGAGGCATTCCCGGTCAACTGTGTGATGGACCAAAACTGGAGCCTCTGCCATCACTGACCATAGCGACAATACAACATTGAGATAGAAGTGTATATTATCAAGGCAATCCGACCCATTGGGAGGCCGGTGGTCTCAGTAGGCTGGACAATTGGTATGGCTCAGATCAGGCCAATGGCAAGGGGTTCAGTCCCTGTAGGGATTTGGCACCAATCTCCATGGTGGGTCGATCTGTCCTTCAAGAAGTGGGTAATAATAGATGTGGCCTGAAACTCTGGTTTATGAATTCTAATCACTCACTAAACGCTTCCGAAAAGAACAGTTGCAGTCTGTGTACCAAGCTAGTGGCACCAAGGTTCACAGAGCCGTGGGCATCATGGATATGTTGGGCCTAGAAACTGATTGACATCAGGCATGTTTTACAGGTGTACAATGGGTGGCTAGTATTCTAATTTAGTAGGTGGCAGTGACAGTGAGCTACTGTCACGTCAGCAGACGCAGGAAAAGAGACATCTAGGACTGTGCCTGTAACAGGTGGCTCTTCCAGCATTGGCCTGCCTGGTCAGGCAGCAGAGGAAACGTGGAATTGACTTTGCTGAACAGCTGTCTGGGGCATCCAGCCAGTATCTGCAGCTCTGTTCTCATATAAATGAGGCCCAATGTCAGATCTGTTTTGCCTACCCTCCCCAGAGCAAGGAATTTGCAAGTTAGCAACTGAGCAGTCATCGATCAAATGACTTTGAAATAAACTTTGACCTGGGTTGCCAGCAATCTCATCATTTTGATGAAGGGATGGCCCTGGGTCGCTGTCTGTGTGGAGTTTGCACATTCTCTTCGGCCCGTGTCTGCGTGGGTCTCACCCCCACAACCCAAAAGATGTGCCGGGTAGGTGGATTGGCCACGCTAAACTGCCCCTTAATTGGGAAAAGAAAATAATTTTGAAGGGTTTATTTTTCTATTGGTTTCCATCTTGATTGAAATGTAAATTTTGCTGAGGGATTTTCTTGACTCCTTGTTACTGCAATTTCTAAGTTGCACCTTATTATTCGAATGCACCACTCACTTCCCTGATGAGGAATTTTGTATCGATATCTTGTTGGTGCTGTATTGAATGCTGAATAAACCAACTTGCCTCAGCTACAATATAATGAGCTTTGAGAAAGGCTAATCTGGACTCAAAACGTTAGCTCTTTTCTCTCCCTACAGATGCTGCCAGACCTGTGAGATCTTCCAGCATTTTCTCTTTGCCTCGGCTACCAAACAGCCGAGTATCTCTCTGATTAGAAGAGGAAGTGGATTCTCTGCCTGTGGCCTTACTTGCAAATACCCCTGTGCTGATTGACCGACACTGGCAGATCATGGTTAAGCAGTGCTTACATTTCAAAATACTCACCCCTGTCTTCAAATCTATTCATGACCTCGTCCCTCACCAGCCCTCTCAGCTACAGCCCACAATTCTCCCAAGATATCTGTGCCCCTCTAATTATGGGCCCTTGAATCATTCCCGATTTTAATTGCTCCGCTACTGGCGACATGTCTTCAGCTGCTAATGTCCCAAGTTCTGGAATTCGTTCCCTAAGCCTCTCCCCCTCTCGAATTTTCTTTTCACCTTTTCAGATACCCCTTTAAAACCCTTCTCTCTGACCGAGCTTTTGGTCATCTACCCTAATGTCTAAATGTAAAGCTACTCAGTTTCAACTTTTGCATTTTAATGTTGGGCGTTTGGTTACTTTAGAGGTGCTAAATGAATGCAAGTTATTGTTTTTATCCCTGGATCTAACAGACAACACCAGAAGACTGAATTTGCCCGGAAGACAATGCTTCTTAGTACAATATGCAATATTCTCATCGTATATTCCAATGATTTGGACTAATTGAAATTTCTGCTGTACATTTTAGATCAGAACATGACTTTTTTTTTGTTCTTTGTTTTATTGAAAAAAAATGTCAATCATCTAATCAAAGATGCCCCTTTGGATTTACCTTGTTACTCCTGAACCCACATTGGTAATTCTGGTAACTATAATATCCACACGGGACCTATGGGGTGGGAATGTTTGTCTTCCCCGTTCTCATTGTGAAATGCGAGCCCCCCTGTTAGGGGCGGGGTATCTCAATCACCCAGCGTATATATGGTCGGCCAGTAAGGCACAAACCAAGAAAGGGGTCTATCGCGAAGTGTATATATGTATATATATATATCATTTGTAAATAAAATCTTGTTCTTAGTTTTACTTGGTGTGGACTCCCAGTGTCCTTATTAAAGTGACACTTCATGTGCAAGGAGCTTACTTATTCTTCCCACATTTGATGTCAATAAACTCTCTTTAAGGTGGCACATTTTTTGGCATCTGATTGGGGGTTGGGAATTGGGGCCATTTCACAAGAGGGAAGGAGACATTTTTTGACAACTGATTGGGAAGAACTCATAGAATCATAGAATTTACAGTGCAGAAGGAGGCCATTCGGTCCATCGAGTCTGCACCGCCCCTTGGAAAGAGCACCCTACCCAAGCCGAGGCCTCCACCCTATCCCTGCAACCCCACCCAAACTTTTATGGATACTAAGGGGCAATTTAGCATGGCCAAACCACCTAACATGCACCTCTTTGGACCGTGGGAGGAAACCGGAGCACCCGGAGGAAACCTACGCAGACACGGGGAGAATGTGCAAACACCACAAAGACAGTCACCTGAGGTTGGAATTGAACCAGGATACCTGGAGCTGTGAGGAGAGCTGAATTGGGGCCAAGAGGGAAGGAGTGGAGCTTTGGACAGCAGATGTCAAGACACCCTTTATTTTTCTTTCGCCTCAGAGGATCTTCTCTTCTCCCTTGCCAAGTTTCACTGGGCAGGGTGCCCCGTGGCTCTTGTAGACATCATAGAATCACAAAAATTCTACCTCGCCCAGCGAAGATGAGATCCAGATCGCGGCTTCTCACGAGATTTTGTGAGAGGCTCTGGCGAGATCTAACGGCCTTGTCATGTCACCTAGTCGGGTGCAACAAGGCCATTCGATTATGCTGATTGCCTCTCACCAAATAGGTGTAACTGGAGGTTGCTGAGACGGTGACCAGCAGGGCGCCGTCCCAACGGCGTGTGGTGCGCACCGCGATGATGCCGTTTGGAGATGGCGTAGCATGTACAACATGCGTAAAACAGGTGCCACCCTCAATTCGGTCATAACAATGGATTGTCCCCCTGATCGGCGATTATGGAATCGGTGTCGGGAAATGGGGAATGCTGCCCTATGTTCTCCCTCCCGAGCTGCATTGCACTAGTTTTATAATACCATCGTGGTCATAAAGCAGGATGCAATTCCGTATTCCTTGCAATGCAAATTTATGCATGGCGTAGAATGGCAAAGGGACTCCCGGGGGGTTTCCAATATCAGGCCGCCATACTGAGTGGACAACACAATAGCGGAGTTCCGCGCCCCCCCCCCACCCCCCGCCACGTACCGCAAATCGCCACGGGCAGCCCCCCTGCATTGCAAATCAGCCCCGACACCCACCCAACGCAAATCGGCCATGACCGCCCCCCCCACCGCACATTGGCAATGCCCCCACCCCTTCCACTGCAAATCAGCCATGACCGCCCCCACACCGCATGGCAGTCCCCCAGCCCTGGATTTCTTAGGCGACTCCCAAGTACGGTGGTGGACCTCACGGTGGGCCAAGGGGGCAATGGTTGCTCCCGTGGCCCACGGCAAGGGCCACCATGTCAGCTTCACGACGTCAACAGCGCGTATGTGATACCCAGCCATGGGGACCAGATAATCCACGGGAGGGCGGAGCATAGGGCGCTGGGCTCGCTAAATAGGTCATTATGACTCAATTGCATTTGTTTCTATGCTCCCGCTGTCGAGTGGCATGGACCTCATTCATACCACCAGTGAGAGGTCGGAGCACGACATTCGGGTCGGCGCATGCCGCCAATGCCGATTTTGTCCCGAAGCCCAAATTTCTGTCCAATCGGGCAACACATTCTGGGCATCTCAGGGACAGAGAATTCAGCCCTTAATATTTCATTTTTACAAATATTTGATTTTACAAAATCACTCATATCATCATATCATCGGGGCTGGTTTAGCACAGGGCTAAATCGCTGGCTTTGAAAGCAGACCAAGGCAGGCCAGCAGCACGGTTCGATTCCCGTACCAGCCTCCCCGAACAGATGCCGGAACGTGGCGACTAGGGGCTTTTCACAGTAACATCATTTGAAGTCTACTTGTGACAATAAGCAATTTTCATTTCATTTCATTACTGGGAAGCAAGCCCGCGTGAACATGTCGGGCTTAATTAAATTAGAGACTGTGAGGAAAACCGATGTTTTGAATGAATAGCAGAAATAAGGGGCAAACCTCTCCATGTGGGAGACTTAGGAAGCGATCTTCCCAAAAGGGAACAAAGTTCCCGGACGAGTGCGTCCAGCCACCTGTTTCCGGCACTCGCAGTGCCGAGAAACACATGGCTATTCAACACGATTCGTAGTGAATAAGGGGCCTAAATGGGAAACCCACGGCCGAGGCCGCACATAGCCCCGTTTTTTACAACTGGGAGAACTGCCCATTGTAGCGAGAGATCGGGGCGGCATTTTTAAATGTTGTCCCGATCTCCGAGCCCCCCCACAAAAAATACAACCTCCCCCCAGCACGAACGCAATATGAGAGGGTTCCCCTTCTCTCCCACCCCGCAAGCAGAGCTCGCCGGGTCCCCGCGCGTCCCCCCCCCGGGTCCCCGCGCGTCCCCCCCCCCCTGGGTCCCCGCGCGTCCACCCCCCCCGGGTCCCCGCGCATCCCCCCCCTCCCCCCGGGGCCCCGCGCGTCCCCCCCCTCTCGACCCCGCCCCCCCCCAAGGGCACCGAAGTTCAGCTTGCCTGGGGCGCCAGCAACCCTAGGGCCGGCGCTGATGATTGCCAACACCTCTAAACAAATGGTCGAGTCGACTTGGTGTCAGTGGTGGTGGAGCACGGTCACGGTAGCAATTATTTTTTTCCTCCAAACTAATTCTACCTTCACACTGGACCTCAACCCTGTTAAAACGTTCCCCCCCCCCCCCCCCCCCCCCCCGACTCCTTTCTCACACAGCATCACAGGCTTTCCTCTATCTGTACCATGACAACATTTCTAAGAGGATGCCAGGGTGTTGCTAATTGCTGTCTGAGGAATGCAAAATCTAAAAGGTTACATTCAGCAATAAAATTAATCAATCAATAGCATTTCCAAATTTGGCAAAATCAGGAAGTAAGTATGTTAAATTCAATTTGTATTAGCTTCCCATTGGTCCACAGGCCAGCTTATTTGACAGATCCATTGTATAGCCCCATCAGTTCCCCCCCCCCCCCCCCCTCCCCACCAACAATACCCTGTCATATTATGTAAACGCCTCTGACACCAAGATCTTGGGACAAGCTGAGTGGGATTTTAACCCTGTTCCAGAACCTTGCCCCAAAGCCTTTCCGTGTGAACCTTGATCACACTTCATTTGGTTGACATTTAGTCTTTCGTTTTTTTGTCTCTCTTTCTCAACACACACACACACACAATACACACCATCAATGTTCCAAAAATACATTCCATATATGCGTCAACCAAATAAAAAAGCCTTTTAGTTGATTGAAGCGTGATGAATGTTTCCTCAATCTTTCCTTTAATTAATATTGAATGAAATGATATCTTAGCAACTGAAGAGAGGCATTTTATTGATTGGGTGAACTAAATATTACCTGTGTGCATCCTGGGAAATCAGATGTTCGGGCTACGTGAATCTGCCTTCAGCCAACACAGCCGGGAAAACTTACTATTCCAGGGAAACTTAACTATTCCAGGAAAACGTACTATTCGAGGAAAACTTACTATTCGCGGAAAACCTAACAGGGAAGATTTTTCCCTTTCATGATTACATGTAAATAGTTGCCTGACCAACTCACGCATGCAAAAGTGGGTGTGCTCTGTAATGGGTGTGATTTTTCTCCATATGCTACACCCAGCTGGTTATTTGTAACCAAGTACAAAAGAGTCCATCAAATCCTTTTGGAGAGGCCAGGACTTCACCCTTCAAGCAAAAACTTCAATAAATAGTGCAAATTTGTAAGAATGCATTTATGGGATGTGGTTGTTGCATTCATAGCCCATCCCTAATTTAACGGATGGTGATGATCTGCCTTTTTGAACCAGAGCAGTCTGCGGTGTAGGTACATCCACAGTGCTGTTAGGAAGGGAGTTCCAGGATTTTGATCCAGTGACAGTGAAGGATTGCCGATATATTTCCAAGTCAGGGTAGTGTGAGCCTTTGCACGGTGGCACAGTGGTTAGCAGTGCTGCCTCACAGCGCCGAGGTCTCAGGTTCCATCCCGGCTCTGGGTCACTGTCCGTGTGGAGTTTGCACATTCTCCCCGTGTCTGCGTGGGTTTCGCCCCCACAACCCAAAAATGTGCAGGTTAGGTGGATTGGCCACGCTAAATTACCCCTTAATTGGAAAAAATGAATTGGGTACTCTAAATTTATATTTAAAAAAAGGATAGTGTGAGCCTTAGAGGACAGGAACTGTCAGGTGATGATGTTCCCATTTACAAAATATTATTTCATGGGTGTTGCTGGAAAGCATTTGCTGCTCACCCCTAGTTGCCCTTGAACAGAGTGGCTTACTAGGCCTTTTCAGAGTGAATCTTACATCACTGTGGGTCTGGAGTCAGAAGGATGACAGATTTCTTTTCTTAAAGGCCATTAGTGAACCAGATGTTTTTTTATGACACTCGGCAATGGTTTCATTCTCATCACCAGACTTTTAATTCCAGTTTTTATTCAATTTAAATTCCACCATCTGCCCTGGTGGGATTCGAACGTGGGTCCCCAGACCATTGCTCTCTGGATTACTAGTCCAGTGACAATACCACTAGCCCACCGCCTCCCCGCTCATTGCCTCTGTTGCCATTTATCCTTCTTGGCTGTAGAGGTTGTGTGTTCAGAAGGTGCTGTGAAGGAGACTTGGTGAGTTGATCCAGTCCATCTTGTATACGCTACGCACTGCGACTGCCATGTATCGATGGTGGAGGCAATGAATGTGTAAAGTGTATTGATGGGACGCTGATCCAGCAGCTGCTTTTGCCTGGATCGTGATGAGTTTCCGAAGCCACACTCATACAGACAAGTATCATATCACACTCCTGAATTATTTCTTGTAGAGGGCGAACAAGGTTTGGGGAGTCAGGAGATGAGTTACTCAGCTCAAAATTCCCAATGTCTGCATGGGTCTCACCCCCACAACCCAAAGATGTGCAGGGTAAGTGCATTGGCTGATGCAATTCAACGTGAGAAAATGTGAGGTCTTGCACTTTGGAAAAAAGAATCCAAGCATAGACTACTATCTAAACGGTGAGAAAATTCATAATGCCAAAGTACAAAGGGATCTGGGAGTGCTAGTCGAGGATTCCCTAAAGGTAAACATGCAGGTTGAATCCGTGATTAAGAAAGCGAATGCAATGTTGTCATTTATCTCAAGAGGGTTGGAATATAAAAGCAGCGATGTGCTACTGAGCCTTTATAAGGCTCTGGTTAGGCCCCATTTGGAGTACTGTGTCCAGTTTTGGGCCCCACATCTCAGGAAGGACATACTGGCACTGGAGCGTGTCCAGCGGAGATTCACACGGATGATCCCTGGAATGGCGGGTCTAACATATGAGGAACGGCTGAGGATCCTGGGATTGTATTCATTGGAGTTTAGAAGGTTAAGGGGAGATCTAATAGAAACTTACAAGATAATACATGGCTTAGAAAGGGTGGACGCAAAGAAACTGTTTTCGTTAGGCGAGGAGACGAGGACCCGTGGGAACAGCCTTAGAATTAGAGGGGGTAAATTCAGAACAGAAATGCGGAGACATTTCTTCAGCCAGAGAGTGGTGGGCCTGTGGAATTCATTGCCGCAGAGTGCAGTGGAGGCCGGGACGCTAAATGGCTTCAAGGCAGAGATAGATAAATTCTTGATGTCGCGAGGAATTAAGGGCTACGGGGAGAATGCTGGTAGGTGGAGTTGAAATGCCCATCAGCCATGATTGAATGGCGGAGTGGACTCGATGGGCCGAATAGCCTTACTTCCACTCCTATGTCTTATGGTCTTATGGTCTTATGGCCATGCTGAATTGCCCCTTAATTGGAAATTTATTTTTAAAATTCCCAGTCTCTCACCTGCTCTTGCAGTCATTGTATCAATATGGCTGGTCCAGTTCAGTTTCCGGTCAGTGGTAACCCTCGGGATGTTGGTGGGGAATTCAAGGAGGGATGTATTGATTCATTCTTGTTGTAGGTGCTCATTGTCTGATTCTTGTGTGACGCGAATGTTACATTCCCCTTATCATCTCAAGCCTGAATGTTGCCCAGATCCTTTTACATATTGGCACAGATAGGTGTTTTTCATATGATTGAGTAGATGCCAATGCTATAGCTGTACTAGAACATCTTGACCCAGGGTGTGCCAAGTTCTGGAGTAGATGTCTTCAGTACTATTGCTAGGATGTGGTCAGGGCCTTTAGACTGTTCACCATTCAGTCCCTTCAGCTGTTTCTCGATATCCTGTGGAGTGAATCGAATCGGTTGAAAATTGCCACTTCTGATACTCAGTATCTCTGAAGGACGCAGAGATGGATAATCCATTCAGCAGTTCTGGCTGAAGATGATTGAAAATGCTTCAACCTTGTCTTTTGCACTGGTCTCCCCCATCATTGAGCATGGGGATATTTGTGGAGCCCCCTCCTCCCATTAGTTGTTGAATTGCCCACCACCATTCACAACTGGATGTGACAGGACTGCAGAGCACTGATCTGTTCTGTTGGTTGTGGGATTGCTTAGTTCTGTCTATTGCATGTTGTAGCTTCACCGGGTTGACAACTCAGTTTTATATATGCTTAGTGCTGCTCCTGGCATCCCACTCTTCATTGAGCTCGCGTTAATCCCTTGGTTTGGTGTTAATGGCCGAGGGATATGCCAGGCTATGAGGTTACAGATTTGGCTGAATAGAATTCCTCTGCTGCTAATGGCCCACATGGATTCGCAGTTTTGCGTCTGAATTTATCCCATTTAGCACAGTAGTTAAGCCACAAAACCTACGTAATCAGGGCATGCTCAGTGTGAAGACGGGTCTTCATGTTCCACAAGGATTGTACAGCATTCGTTCCTGCATATACTGTCATGGACAGGTGCATTTATGACATAAGTGCATTTGTGAATTTGGTGACAATGAGGTCCAGTTGGCTGTTCCTTCTTGTTGGTTTCCTCAACACCTTTGACAGGTCCAGCTATGCCCATCAGGAGCTGGCCATCTCGGTCAGTAGTAGTGCAAAGGGGCCACTCTTGTCGATGGAAGTTCTAATTCATTGATATGATTTTGGAATGTGGTAACACTGTGGAATGTGTTATCCATCCCTAGTTAGTATGAAGGAATGAAGAGTCAATCGTGCGATGTGGGGATACCTAAAGGCCAGACTAATAAGGGTGGCAGGTAATGTTCCCTTTAAATTGCCACATGGGAGTGGCTATGTAAAATAATTTACCGGAACTGTGCACTTAAAGAACTTGCCCGTCAGTAACAGCTGACAGCTTCATGGGGTGGAATTTTATCAATTTGTAGCAAAGTGGGTGGGAAAAGTGGCGTTAAAGCTGCCAGCGCCAAGGGCAGCTTCTGCTGCCATTCTGTGAGGGACGTATTATGGGGCAAGAGGGACCCAGCACACACACACCTCAACACTGGCCTCTGATACTGTCTTTGTGTTGATGTCAGCCAGTCCCTTTAACCCCATCTATCAAATCCAGTTTCATTACGACGGTAGAAAATTACCGTACGTCCTCTCTGAATGAATACTCCACCAGATCAGCAATGCTGCAACACCCTGAGTTCCTGCTGTGTTACTTTCAGCTCACAGTAAAAGTGTGACAGCAACAGTGTGACATGAAGAGGTGTGACACACAGGACATACACGCTGGACACATTTTAAAAAGATACAAGCCTTGTTTAAAACCTATCTGGGGCCAAATACCATAATCTATGCATAATTTTAGATAACAAACAGAGCTCCATTTAGGCTGTCATTAGGTTTTGTCTATCAGGACCTGCCAAAAATGCAACCTTTCCTTTCATTGCATGAATTCAAAACAGTTTGCTGATAGTTTCGTCGAAAAATATATAAATAAAAGATAAAGTAGGTTATTTAAATGAATATGGGAAATTCAAATGATACATACAGGGATTCAGATTTAATCCCAAAGTGTCTCATTACATAGTTGCAAATGCAGCGTTTTTAAAAAGAAGTTGAACCTCTTCTCAGAACGAGTCAACTACGTGACTTTTACTGACACAACATTTCTTTTGCTTACATGAACGGAACTTTCAAAACAAGTGAAGTAAAAAAAAAAAATCAAATTAATTTATCGTATTGTTCGAAGGGTAATGGTTCCCTAAACCGTCTGAAGGAGGGCTGCATTGCCGCTGATACTTGTCTTTTGAATGAGACATCACTGTCAGGATTTATAAGAATCCATGGCACTATTTGAAGAAGTACAAGTGAGTTTTTAACATCATTTCAGTTCTGTGATGCCCGTTAGCTGCCCTTGCTTTTTTGCAGTTGAAGTTATTACAACTTCATGAAATGAAAATCGCTTATTGTCACGAGTAGGCTTCAATGAAGTTACTGCGAAAAGCCCCTAGTCGCCACATTCCACAACCTGTCCGGGGAGGCTGTTACGGGAATCGAACTGTGCTGCTGGCCTGCCTTCGTCTGCTTTAAAAGCCAGCGATTTAGCCGAGTGAGCTAAACCAGCCTCTGAGATAATTAATTGACTGTAAAGCACTTTTGGACATCCTTCAAATAGAGCTCAATTTTCTTGGATTGGTCTGTGAAGCACAGCTAACACAGCTGGAGTCTCATACCTGTCAAAACTTTTAGCATATGTGCGAAACAGGAAACAACTCAACTTCGCCTAAATTGGAGCTCAGTCCCAAGATCATTAGACACCGTTGAATAGCAATTAGAAGGGTGTTTGATAAATGATTGGTTACAAAATGTAGACATATCCTGGCCTCTGACAGCCATATGCAGATCATCTTGATCATTTTTCATGAGTGCAGTGTAGATTCAAAAGAATGTTACCAAGGTTCTAAGGATTGGATTATGGGGAGAGATTACCTGCGTGAACTAGCCTTGCATTCAGTGGAGTATGGATTTGACTCGATTTAGGGTTGGGAATTTTGAAAGGAATTGACAGGATAGATCGACAGAGACCTGTTCGACTGATAGGGGAGTTGAGGACAGGGAGATATCAGTCAGACCATTTAGGAGAGAAATTAGGAAACACTTCTTTGACAAAGGATTGTAGAAGTGTGGCACCCTCTCCCACACAAATCTGGCTCGATTAATGATTTTAAATCTGAAATCAATAGATTTTTGAGAGATAAGGGCATTGAAGGACATGCTGCGGAATTCTCAGTCGGCGGATACCCCGGTCCGCTGGCAGCACACCCACGCCCGCGGCTTTCCTGTCGGCCTGGGGTGGCCACAATGGGAAACCCCATTGGGCGGCTGCGGGAACGGAGAATCCCGCTGCCACTGGGGGCACGCCTCGCAGGAAAACACGGCTGATGAACCGGAGAATCCCACGGAGCCATGGCAGATGAGCATTAGGCACAGAGTAACTTTAACCTCATTGGACGGTGGAGCAGGTTTGAGGGGCTTAATGGTTTATTGTTCCTTTGTTCCGTTTTGAATGCTTTATCCCTTGTAAATATTTACTTTCATTTTAGGAGACATAGATGGCGCCAGAGTGAGGCGACTCTCTGCGAGCTCTCCCCAACAGATCCACTTTTTACTTAACTTGTACTCGTTCTAATCTTTTACCTTGTGTTGCCCTATTATGTATTTTCTTGTATTTTCTTGAATTTTGTTTAATTCCCTTTTCTTCCCATGTACTTAATAATGTGTTGAGCTGCTCGCAGAGAAATACTTTTCACTGTACCTCGGTACACGTGACAATAAACAAATCCAATCCAATCCAACATACATAATTCAATGACATTGTGAAATTGCTGTTTCACTGAAAATTTTCTTCTGCATGGTTATTAAGTTATTTAAATGTTGGAACATTAAGAGCGGGATTCTCCGACCCCCCGCCGGGTCAGAGAATTGCCGGGGGTGGGCATGAATCCCGCCCCAGCTGGCGCCGAATACTCTGGCACCGGAGATCCGGCGGAGGCGAGAATCACGCTACACCGGTCGGCGGCCGCTCGCAGCGCTCCCCCCCGGCGATTCTCCAGCCCGCGATGGGCCGAAGTCCCACTGATTCTTTGCCAGTCCCGCCAGCGTAGATTAGACTAGGTCACTTACCAGCGGGACCTGGCGGCGTGGGCGGGCTCCGTGGTCCTGGGGGGGGGGGGTGGATCTGGCCCCGGGGGGCACCCCCATGGTGGCCTGACCCGCGATCGGGGCCCACCGATCCGCGGGCAGGCCTGTTCCGTGGGGGCACTCTTTTCCTATGCGTCGGCTGTGTCAGCCTCCACGATGGCCAACACGTCGGTGAATCCCCCTCCGCGCATGCGCGGGGATGACGTCAGTAGCCACTGACGCTCCTGCGCATGCGCAGAATTGCGCCGGCCGGCGAAGTCCATTCGGCCCTGGCTGGCAGGGTGCAAACAACTCCAGCGCTGGCCTAGCCCCTGAAGGTGTGGAGGATTCCGCACCTTTGGGGCAGGCCGACGCCGGAGTGGTTCACGACACTCCGCCCCACTGGGACCCCTTGCCCCGCCGGGTACGGGAGAATCCCGCCCTAAATGTCAGTTGAAAAATTACCTTTACGAAATTAGGATGAGGTGAGATTGGAACATGCATACCACTACTGGAAGAATATATGTTTGCCGAGTGAGTTTCTAATCGCTGATCTGGCATCCTCACACGATAAAAGATGATTGGAGGGCAGGTTATCCTGCGTTACATTGCAAGTGGACAGGACTTCAAACAAACCCAGCAAACCAATGACGGATTTACAGTTGGTGGGGCCCCATGCGCACCTTCATTTCTGGGGCACCCCCCAACCTCACGCCTCTCCCCACAGAACACAAAGGCGGGAGCCACAAAAATGTACAAGTCGGTCACTGATTTTTCACCAGTAAGAACATGCCTGGATAAATAATTGCTGAATTGCTGAAATACAAGCTTACCTCTTGCCAGAATGATGAGAAAGGTGGTCAGTATTGCGACATGTGAGCTTTGAGGCGAGCAAACATGGAACTTGCTGATGAGCAACGAGATGGACAAATCAGCCGATGGGGTCACTGCAGCACAGGCCAGTGCAGGAGCAAATATTCCAATCTACAAGATACATGCGCTCCCATTCAGTATATATGAGCTCTTGCTCATGTATTTGCTTTGTTTGGCCCCTTGTTCCGCACTGTAACCAATCACTGTTTGTCGATATATCATTTGTCAATGTACTCTGTTGATTATTCTTTTTGTCTACTATGTACGTACTGTGTAACTTCCGTCGGCCGCAGAACAATACTTTTAACACTGTACTTCGGTACATGTGACAATAAATCAAATCAAATTTCACAGAGTCTGATTCAGTTTCTAAAATAAAAGTTAACTTCTTTTCTTACTCTCACAAAATCAGAGAAGTTATTGCCATAAAAATCAAACAAGTTATTGTCGTAAATTCAAATGGGTAGAGTGTCTAGTGAGTCGTAAATTCACATGGGCAGAGTGTCCAGTGAGTCAAGTCTGTGACCATCACAGTCACTATCAGTGACTGTCTGGCAGGATTCCATTTTCTGTCCTTGAGATTTTCTGAAGTCCAGTCTTGAGAGCGTTGATGATTGGAAATACCAGCTTGTTACCATCTGCAGCCATTATATCAGACAAGCGGTGGTCCGTTTTGAAAACAATTCAAACGACAGAATATGGAAGACAGACAGATTTTAAAGATTTTCTTGCTTCATCCCTTGTTGGAATGGCAATTTAAATAGCTTTGTTCTCCACTTTTATTCATAAAATCGTCAAGTACATCAGTGTAGATGCTCTTTCAATTGTCAATACTGCTGAACATGTCAAATATTCTTGACTCATAATAATTCACAAATAATTTATAACTCTTTTCAAGAGAGGAAAAGATTGTTCACTGGAAACACTTGTGACAGGTATTGTTAAACATTTTTCAGAATGGTTTACACATTTGGAAAGGTTGCCTGAAAACCATTGTGCACAACTCTGTACCAATCGGCTGGTGATCTTGGAGCACAGAGCTCAACGTTATCAATGAAATGAATGAATTGTTTCACTTCATCTTCATAAAGTTTTGTGTCCATGCCATTCTGGTAGAGGTCACTTCATTTCTTACTGCAGAGGCTTTTAGCATTTTCATTCAAACTTCTTTCAAAATTCACACAAAATAAATCAAGTTTTCTTCAGAGATTCACTTCTGCTCTGCAATTACAGCATTATTCTGTCACAAATAACAGTGACAGTCTCAATGCCTTTTAATGCCTCATTCAATGCCTCATTCCCTTTTAAATTGATTTCATTGGGCGCGACTCTCCGCAACGGCCGACGCCGGCGTGAAACCGGAGTGTTTCACAACGGCGTCGGAGGCCACTCCTCACCCCCTATTCTTCCCCCCCCTCCCCGGGGGGCTAGGAGCGGCTTTGCGTGAAACTCGGCCGCCGGGCCTTGATGCTGGCGTCAAGGCGGCACGCCGAGAACGACGCGGCAGGCGGCGCCTAAGTGACGTCAGCCATGCATGCGCAGGTTGGCCGGCGCCAACCCGCCATCCGCGGTTGCCGTCTTCCCCTCCCCTGCTCCGCAAGATGTGGCGGCTTGATCTTGCGGGGCGGCGGAGGAGAAAGAATGCGTCTCTTAGAGACGCCGGCCCGACAATCGGTGGGCACCGATCGCGGGCCAGTCCCCTCCCGAGCACGCCCGTGGTGCTCGATCCTCTCTCCACCCCCCGCAGGTCCCACACTTACCTTTTGCACGATGTTCACGCCGGCAGCGACCAGGTGTGGTTGCCGCCGGCGTGAACTGGTTAGGAACGTCAGGCCGCTTGGCCCATCCGGGCGATTCTCCGAGCGGCGTATCACGTTTTGTGGGGGGTGGGAGAATCGTGGGGGGTGCCAGAGCGGCCCTCCCGCGATTCTCCCACCCGGCGTGGGCAGCGGAAAATCGCGCCCATTGTTTCTAGTTTCATCAAAAAAGAACTTCCTGCATTTTGTATGCTTATCATCAGATATATCAGAGGGACCTATATTGTTTGTTAATGTTAGTACCTCTGCTTCCAACGAACTTCCATGACAAAACTTTTAATTGAGGTGAGCTATTGTGCAGCATTCAATGAATTGTATCAATATTTTGCAGCAATTTGCAGGTGGCATTAATACTTTGAAGTAAATGGTTCCACAAAAGAGTAAAAACCGCAATATCGCACTTTCCAAAGTTCTCTTCTACGGATTTTACTTCAGTTCTCACACATCATTTTTCTGAATTTGTTGAGACTATGTCAAATAAATTTTCCTTTGTGTCAGTAAAGTTCATTTTCAAAGCCAAAACAGAATTACATAAAAAGACCATCTGGTGTAACAAATTGTTTCGACTGTCAAATGTTTTTCATTGCCTGCTTCAAGCGTGTTGGCAAAATATTCCACCGATTAATGGAAACCGAAAAAAAGGCATACACGTTTTGAACAAAGTGAACAGCTGCCTAACAGGGTTCAGCTGGTAATTTGCAGATTAAATTCAAGGAGTTACTTGAACATGGGATAAATAATACACAGGGGCTTTTAGACCTGAATATTTTCCTGCCATATTTGCGGCATTATCAAAGCTCTGCCCACAACAATTTCTGATGTCCAAACCTAAATTTGCAATAATTTCCAAAGCAGTTGTCTCCAGGCACACAGAAGTGTGGGGCGAGATTCTCCGCAAATGCGGAGAATTGTAAAGGCTGCCGTGGGACAAGCTGTGACCCACGGCAGCCTTCACGGTCACTTCCGGGGCCGATTCTCCCCCCCCCCGGGCGGGGCTAGGAGCGCGGCCCCGTGCGTCATGGCAGCGCAGCCTTGACAATGGTCGTCAAGGCCGCACGTCAAGCGTCACGGCGGCTGATGTGGCCGATGACATCAGCCGCGCACGCGCAGGTTGGACAACACCAACCCGCGCATGCGCAGTTGGCGTCTTTCCCCTCAGCCGCCCGGCAAGACGTGGCAGCTTGATCTTGGCGGGCGGCGGAGGGGAAAGAGTGTGTCTGTTTTGGACGCTGGCCCGACGATCCCGAGCACAGTCGTGGTTCTCCCGTGCCAATCGGGCCTCTATATGCCCCAAACGGGCATCTGGCACCTGTTTCACGACGGCAGCGAGTAGGTGTGTTTTACTGCCATGGTGAAATGGGCGTGAAGGGCCGGCCGCTCAGCCCATCGGCGAGCGGCGATTCGTGGCATGGGTCGGGCGTGGGGGGGGGAATAGCGGGAGGGCGTGAAAAATGTCGGGAGGCCCTCCCGCTATTCTCCCACCCGGCGAGGGGGGCGGAGAATCGCGCCCATGGGATTTCAGCTGGATAAAACAAAGAAATCACTCTACAACTTCACCATCGCTGCTCACATATTTTAAAGTGACTCACATCTGGGACGAAATTCTCCGACCCCCAACAGGATCGGAGAATCGCCCGGGGCTGGTGAAAATCCCACCCCGCGGGAATCACGCCGCGCCGATCGGCGTGCCCTCTGCGCTGATCGGCGAGCTCCCTGCGGCGATTCTCCGGCCCGCGATGGGCCGAAGTCCCGCCGCTGAGAGGCCAATCAAGCCACAGTGGTTTCAACCACCTCTGGTGGCAGCGGGATTGGTGGCGCGAGCGGGCCCCCTGGTTCCTGGAGGGGGTGATCAGACCCCGGGAGGTGCCCCCACGGTGGCCAGCCCGCGATCGGGGCCCACCGATCGGCGGGCGGGCCAGTGCCGTGGGGGCACTCTTTTTCTTCCGCCGCCTCCATGGCCTCCACCATGGCAGAGGTGGAAGAGAACCCCCCTACCGCGCATGCGCCGGTGGTGATGTCAGCGGCCGCTGACGCACCGGCGCATGCGCGAACCGGCGTAGGCCTTTCGGCCAGCCCCGACACCGGGCGGCGTGCGTCAAAGGCCAATCACTCCGGCGAGGGCCTAGCCCCCAAAGGTGTGGAGAATCCCGCAGCTTTGGGGAGGCCAGATGCCGGAGTGGTTGGCGCCACTCCGCTACGCCGGGACCCCCGCCCCGCCAGGTAGGGGAGAATCCCGGCCCCGGTGTTGAATCAACTATTGTGGAATAGTATTTGGCATCTTTTAGTTCATTAGTGAATTGGTTTCTGAGCCAGTCTGCCATTATAGTGATGAAGCCTTCATGGTTTTGGTGCATTAAAAGGTTGGCTTTCCCTGAGCCACAATATTGATAACTTTTCAAATGCTCTTTGAGAAGCTCATCAAATTCACCGAGATATTCAAGGCAGGCTAAAAAAAATAGCATCTTCAGTTTGACAATGATGACTCATTTGGTCAATTGTAAGGGGAATAGACAGACATTTCTGTGGCCGCAAACAAGACTCCAGGATGGTATGTTGCCTCCCTGGCATTAGGGTTAATGATGTCTCGGAGCGATTACAGGACATTCTGCAAGGGGGACGTGAAGTGGTCGTGGTACACATTGGTACAAACAACATAGATTTTAAAAAAGGGTGGGATCCTAAAAGCAGAATATAGGGAGTTAGGAAGAAAGTTGAGAAGCCAGATCTTAAAGATAGTGATCACAGAATTGATACCAATGCCACGTGCTTGTCAGAGTAGAAATAGCAAGGTTTATTGTAATAATAATAATGATTATCTTTATTAGTGTCACAAGTAGGCTTACATTAACACTCAATGATGTTACTGTGAAAAGCCCCTCAACGCCACATTCCGACGCCTGTTCGGGTACACTGAGGGAGAAGTCAGAATGTCCAACTCACCTCACAAGCACGTCTTTCAGGACTTGTGGGAGGAAACCGGAGCACCCGGAGGAAACCCACGTAGACATGAGGAGAATGTGCAGAGTCACAGTCAGTGACCCAAACAGGAAATCAAACCCGGGTCCTTCGCGCTGTGACGCAACAGTGCTAACAACTGTGCTGCTGTGCCGCTCTTATATTGGATGAATACGTGGCAGAAGAGATGGTGTGAAGGCGTGACTTAGAGATTCCTGGGATATTGGGGCCATTCTGAGAGAGATGGGACCAGTACAAACTGAACAGTTTGCACCTGGGCAGGACCTGATATCCTGGGCGAACTATTTGCTAGAATGGCTGGGCAAGGTTTAAACTAAAATAGCCGGTGGATGGGAACCTATGCACGGAGTCAGAGGAGGGGGGGAATCAAGGACAAGAACAAAAGACGGAAAGGGGAACATGAAAAGTGATAGACAGAGAAACGAAGAGCCAGATTCAAACAGGACCGCAATAAAAAATAGTGGAACAAGGAATGCTGGTTCTGAAGAGTGGTGGGCAAGAAAGAAATGGGCCAGGAACGCAGGCCAAGCCTTCTTACCAGTGAGGAAGAAGTGGACACAGCAGGCTTGGTAGGGGTCTGGGTAGCAGAAATAAGGTCAGGGTGAAAGGGCCATGCTGGATCTCCCTGGCTAGTTGTCCCCCTGTTTTCGATTGGGGCCCTGCCCAATTTCAGCTGGAATGGTGGAGGAGAATCCAGTCTCTTATCTGTCCCCGTGAACAGCCATTTGCAGGGCAGCATTGACAAGGACATCGAAGTAGGTTAACAAGGAAATAGTACATGGTACAGGAAAAAGAAAAGTGAAAAATAATTTAGGAAACAATAATAGAGTGCCATGGTGCTAGTAATTGGTTGGGAGATAAGAAACAGGGAGTAGGAATAAAGGGTTTGTTCTCTGATTGGTGGGATGTGACAAGTGGTTTCCCCCAGGGATCTGTACTTGGACCTCAGTTCTTCACCACATATATATTAATGTGAGAAGGAAATGGCAATGCTCTTGATATTGTGCAGATTAACATATTTCTACCTTGCATATAGGTTAATCAATTCATCCATGCACCGTTCTGTTTTAAAATCAGAATCTTGATGTCTCTGATTCTCTCCCTCTCTTATATGCACGTTGGAAATGTTTGCTTGCCAAATTGCATTCATAATGTAATCACACATTCATCTCGTTCACATGCAACACTTGATTGTTTTAAGATCGTTTGTTGCATAATGAGTAGGAACCGTCACATATTCCTGAGGCGGGCAATCATTTTGTAAAATTTCAAATGAATTAACAAAATCTGGTTATAATGCAGATTATGATCATCGTTATTTTTGCAGAAGGACAGGAAACCTGCCCGATAGCGTCCTGGTCAGAACAGCCCGTTTGTTCGTCACCCCATCTACCACCATAAGTATTCACCACCCTCCTACCCCCTCCGCCACTGTGGAAGTGTTGTGCGACTTACAAAAAGATGGACTGCAGCAACTCGCCAAGCCACGCTCGACGGCACCTTCCAAACCTGTGACCTCGAGCATCTGGAAGGGCAAGGGGCAGCAGAGGCTTGAGAACAACCCCAGGTTCCCCGCCAAGCCACACAACACTGGGGTCCATGTCGCTGTTTATTCACTGTCACTGGGTCAAACCCTGCGACCTCCCTCCCTGTCAGCGCCAATGGGTGTTCCTACATCGTGGGGATTGCAGCAATTCAAGAAGGTGCCAGGGCAGTTAGGGATGACCAACAAACGCAGTCCAAGCCAGCAACACTGACATTCCGTGACAGAATAACAGACAGCCTGAAATTCTCAGAATAGCTCACGTCAATTGTTTTCTGTGACATCACCAAAGCTCTTAAGGCCTGGACAGGGTCTTGTTCCAAATATTTCCGGCAGAATTAAAATAACTTTGCAGCAAAATGCAACCCTCCCACATGTTGGATGTTTGGATATTACCCAGTTGAGAAAAGCCATTTTCCTTACTATAAATGGCTGTGTCTCAAGGCTGGAATGTTTTGGCTGAATTCTAACTAATAAAAAAAAGCTAATTATATAAACAGAACAGAACTGAAGGATTATACAGTGTGCTCGATGTAGTTTTTAGTTCACTATTTTCCACAATGTGTGCATGAGCGATGATACTAACAAGCAGACCTGATTCAAAAAGAATGCCCGGAGACGGCGCGCATCGTGCCCCGACGCCGGCTGCCGAATTCTCCGACGGCGGTTTTCAGGCGGGGGTGGGGTTCACGCTGTGCCGGTCAGGAGCCGTTGGCAGCGCCCCCCCCCCCAGCAATTCTCCGGGCCCGGATGGGCCGGGCTGCTGCCTGTTTTCGGGCAGTCCCACCGGCGTGAAATGGACATGGTCCATCATGGCGGGACCTGGCTGGAAGGCCGTCTACCGGCGTCCTCGGGGTGGCCATTCTGGCCCCGGGGTGGGGGAGGGGGCCCACCGATCAGCGGGCGGGCCTGTGCCATGGGGGCATTCTTTCCCTCCGCGCTGGCCTCTGTAGGGCTCTGCCATGGCCGGCGCGGAGATGAAACCACCTGCGCATGTGCAAGAACACGGTGGCAGTTCTGCGCATGTGTGGACCACGGCGGCCCTTCGGCGCCAGTTGGCGCAGCGCCAACCCGTCCAGTGCCAGCCTAGCCCCCGGAAGTGCGGAGGATTCTGCAACGTCCAGGTGGCCCGGAGTGGTTCGCGCCGTTGTTGGCGCCATGTTGGGCCATCCCACCGATTGCGGGAGAATCCCATCCAAAGTACTTCTCCACAGGGTGAAAGGGAACATTTATTCTGTACATTGTTTAGCGCACAGTTACATATCAGCAGTGGCAGGCATTCAGTAAAAGAGAATCATCATTTTCTTTTAATTGGGCGACACAGTGGCACATTGGTTAGCACTGCTGCCTCACTGAATCTTGGACCCGGGATCAATTCCGGCCTTGGGTGACTATCTGTAGAGTTTGCATGTTCTCCACGAGTCTACGTGGGTTTCCTCCAGGTGCTCCAGTTTCCTCCCGCAGTCCAAAGATGTGCAGGTTAGCCGGGCTTGTTTAAGCAGGGTGCTCTTTCAGATGGGCTGAATGGCCTCTTTCTGCACTGTAGCGATTCCATGAGAACCACAAATTCTTTCAAAGGTGGAAACACCTTTTCCGGCGAGGTCTGTCGCGATCACCCTCCAGTTGGCCGTTACGGCCTCTCAATGTCGGAAAAAAGCGACATTGGCGTGCGCCATCCATTTCCCATTGAAAGTGGCAATCGAGATCCTACGGCAAGTGTCAGTATGGAAGGAGCTGCAGCCTGTCACTGGAGGTAAGGGACAGACTATTTGAAATTAAAAGTGGCCATAACCACCTGACCACCACTGGGAGGGGGTGCGGAAACCCCCCCCACAAGGAAACCGTTGCCAGGCAGGCTGCAGGTGGGGCAGGGGAGTGGCCTCAAAGGACTCTTTGTTGCCCTTACAAAAGGAGGAAAAGTATATTTGCACAGCATTGCTTCAGATTCTGTTGATCCCTCGGAGGCACAGTGCCATTAGTCACTACGTACGTGGCCTGTGTGGGTTTCAACAATGACATCGAAGGGAAATGCTGCAGGCAGTACACGTCACATAAGTAGAAATCTGTACGGCAGCTTCCCCCCAGGGAACTGACATAAATCTGCAGTTGACACGATGCGAACATATTCGTCTCCCAGTGTCTCCATCATTACCCTGTTCAGCTAAATGTTAAAGATTCCAGGGCACATTTTTGGAGGAGTTCAGGGAGTTCTCCTAATGTCAAAGAACAATACAGCACAGGAACAGGCCCTTCAGCCCTCCAAGCCTGTGCCTGTCAGTCATGATACCAGGTTAAAGTCCAACAGGTTTATTTCAAATCAGGAGCACTCCTCAGGAGTGATCCGAAAGCTAGTGATTTTAAACAAACCAGTTGGACTTCAACCTGCTGTTGTGAG
Source organism: Scyliorhinus canicula (assembly GCF_902713615.1). Classification (NCBI taxonomy): domain Eukaryota; kingdom Metazoa; phylum Chordata; class Chondrichthyes; order Carcharhiniformes; family Scyliorhinidae; genus Scyliorhinus; species Scyliorhinus canicula. The sequence continues at coordinate 9,044,102 of NC_052165.1, read as the reverse complement.
ACTTCTTACTGTGCTCACCCCAGTCCAACGCCAGCATCTCCACATCATGGTCATGATACCAGCCAAAACCCTCAGCACGTCCTTGTGCCAGAGGAACATGTTGTGGCTATTCAGCCACTGTGGCATCTTGCTGTGTGCAAAGAGGGCAACAGAGCAATATTGCACGAGTGGAAGAAATCATGAGAGGTAAGATTAATTGTAGATTTAGTGCGGATGTTAATCGTATGTTAATCATTTTCTTGCAGCCCAGAAGCTTCTGGTTATTGTGACTTTGTTTTTTCAATTTAAATTTCCTGTATTTTAATTAAAAACTGGGTTGGATTTTGTTATATTTGTTTTGCACTCACCAAATATGATCACGATAACTAATCTTATCGAGGAAGGCGAGGAAAAACAACCAGGCTCATTTAGATTTGTGCCATTTTAAAAGCAAATTTATTCAGTCCTATCTGTAATGTCAAGCTCTTGAAATGGTGAAACTCTAAAATAACAACACCCTCCGATCAGGAGCAAAACCTCGACGGAATAGACCTTTTCCCTTAATGAAGCACTCAGTAACATAACAGTGTTGTTCCGCTTTCTCTGTTGCTGCCATCTCCAGCCGCCTCTCTGTTACCATAGAGATGAACAAATGGCTTTCTATCTAACCCAGGCCAAATCTAGACTATCACCGCTGCTCCTCCCATCTCCGGTTAAATGGGGACACGCTGACTTGATTTAAATCCTGGACTGGAATTCACCACTGACAAGAAAAAAGTGTGAGCCAACACTAAACAAAGCTGAGATTTAAGTCAGTTCTTTGAACGAGCCCAGTTTGAATGCTTATTCATGGACCATTGCTGCGATCATTTTTTTTCCAAAATGCAAAGTCTTACTTAAAAATCACAGAACTTGCCAACACTGCAGTTTAATCCCATGACAAAAATCTAACTCAGTTAAGGAGAGTGAACATGCATTTATTTAGTACCTTTCATCCTCAGAACAACAAAGTATATCTTTTGCTATCAGGAAGGGGAACCGGGCCAGTAAACGTTCACTGCGGGTTCGATTTCTGACTAGGTATGTTTGTACTGCGGTCTCACGCCATTACCCCAGAATTGCAGCTTTCATTTAGCTTCTCATAGGATTTACAGTGCAGAAGGAGGCCATTCGGCCCATCGAGTCTGCATCGGAAAGAGCACCCACACCCTATCCCCGTGACCCAACCTAACCTTCTTGGACACTAAGGTGCAATTTATCACGGCCAATCCGCCTTATCTGCGCATTTTTGGACTGTGGGAGGAAACCGGAGCATCCGGAGGAAACGCGCACAGGCACGAGGCAAACTCCACACAGGCAGTCACCCGAGGCTGGAATTGAACTCGGGTTCCTGGCGCTGTGAGGCAGCAGTCCTAACCTCCCCCGTACCACCCCAAACTTTCTTGCGATGAGATTATTTCACAGATGCATCGCACTTAATTTGTCACAAGGATTTGAATCAACATCGAGATCACGTGCAAGATTAATATAGAAATATATCGGTAGTTAAGCTTGGCAGACCAGTTGGCATGCAGTTGATTTACCTGCTGTTAGGTTATATAAATGCAAGTCAGCATCTTCATGGAAAAGCAGCTGTTTCATTGAGAGTGAGGTCCCCGCACTAAATGTTAGATTTTTCCATTCTTTGAGTTTCTCTGCAATTTGTATTATCCCTGCCTGGGGCAGTCGGTACGAGATCTTCCCTCAAGCCTTTGTCAATACTATTCTGGAGCTGGCCAAAAAGAGCAGAAAAGTAGAACAAGTGTTTTTTTTTGTTTCCCTTTCTTTTTTCTTTGTGTTTGGCAAATAAATCCATCACTGGGCGGAATTTTCACAACAAATGGTCATTTCTAGCGAGAACATCAGTGCGAATCCTGCTGGCCTTGGTGGCGTGATCCGGATCATAATCTTTAGGCACTTGAAATGTTCCCCCCCCCCCCCCCCCCCCCCCCCACCCCCCACCCCGCACCCCAGGTGAAAGATGAGGTGCCAAGCATCTGATTCACCCGGTCTAGGGGTCATCTGACCACTTCATTGAAGAGGCCTCTGCATTTAAACGGCTCCTCAGCAGTTGCTCATGGTCAAGCCAGGAGGATGGCAGCTCTGAAGCCAGCTCCACGATTCACCGAGGGGGACTTCACAAGAATGTTGGATGCCGTGGAGGAGGGAAGGAGGAGGCAACTATCTACCCTCAGACTGGCAGGAGACCATCTGGCAAGGTGATGAATGCTGCCTGGCGCAGGTTGGCAACACTGGCCAGTGCCAGCCGCGTGAACAAGAGAAGTGTTGGAAGAAGATGAATGGTTTGCTCCGATCAGCAATGGTAAGTGCTTCCTGTCTCCTTTTGGCACCTCAGCCTTCCATGACCCCGGAACGTCACCAGAACCAAAAAGCCACCACCTCAGGTTCACAGCACCCAATCTCCCAGCATCATCTTCAACCTGGGAGTGACCATCCCTCCTGAATTCCCCCTTCCTTGATGCCGGTGCACCTCAAGGGCAGTAGGCTGAACAGGGTCAACACCAGTGTCACCTGGAAGTAGGGCGGGGCCCATCAGTCTGAGCCCTCCATTGGATGCCCGCCAAGGACATCAGGTAACAGCAGGCCAACTCCACTTCCGATGTGCAGCCTGGGAAGATACCTAGACGTAGTGGGAGGGTTCACAAGGCTGAGGAATTGTAGGGTATGGGTAGGCTAGGGTGAAGTCAGGCACAGATAGCTGGGGGTCTTTATCAAATGTCACAAATGCACATGTTACCAAATTAAAAACTCTTGTTCTTCACAACCTTAAGGTCGCACTGTTAACCTCTAGCCAGTGGGTTAATGCTTCATCCCATCTGCACACAGCACTTCTCACAGGCCCTCAAAGTTAGGCAAATGGTTGGGCCCACTCAAAGTGAAAATAAAATAATTCCTGAAAGGACTTGGGTAATCAGTGAGCCCTAGACCCTCGCCCCTAATCCCCTCTAGTGCTATGTGACACAGGGTTATGGGGCCAAAAACCCTTTGCAAAATAGATAAGAGCCAGGCATAAGCAATAGCTGAGGTGCATCAAAAAGCTTTGCTCGTTGCGAGTTGTCATCACCTGCCTGCATTTTCTGATCAGAAGGCACAAGGATTCCCCAGGTCCAGCACCCTGATGATTAATGTAAGGAACTTCTTTTAAAATCCTTGTTTGAACCTGGTTTCCTTTTAATGCAATGACCTGCCTGGTTGTTATTAATACCACAGACTTTTGGTTTTGAACTACCCCTCTCCCTGCTGAAAGCTGCTATTTGAACTGATCCAGGCACACTCTTCAATCCAGTATACTCTGGTACACAGCTCATGATATCATTTTGATGGACTTGGCTAGCAGTCTGGAGTGGAGGGTGGGGTGGGACTTGAGGAACAGTTAGATTAGTGGACCATCCTAAAAGGACAAAAGACCTGATGGAGTGCAGGTCCAACAGGTCCATCTCGTTAATCAATGTAGACAAGCAGACCACAGAACAGGCCGATGTATGAGACAACGAAGTTCGGGCTTCACCAGGGCGAGAGGAACCAGCCCGCCACATGAGAAGCGAGGTCCACTCTTGTATGAGCCCGTGCTAAATGGCGCCATGGTATCCCAGGTGTGGACGTTCGTTGCCGGGCCTCAGGAGAATCGGGCGGCAACATATCTAAATAAGCCTCATGGCTCTCTTAAATATATAAATCTGGATCTCGGCCAGCGAGGGTGAGATCCAGATCACGGCATCTCGCGAGATCTGAGGTGTTCCGAGCATCGTAAGCCTCGCAAGAGGTCTCTCGCGAGATTTAAAGATCTCGTCACATCACCGAGTCAGGCCGTTCGATTGCACCCATTATAATCTTCTCCATTTTTCTCACAATTAGTTGCTTCCCTTACAACTTGCCACTTATGAAGTGCTTCACACGACAGCACAGCCCATCACAGCCCATCACACCCCCACTTCCCAAATGTTTTCCTCGCTGGGCCTCTCGCGAGATTTAACAGCCTCGTCGCCTCTCCGAGTCAGGCGCAGCAAGGCCACTCGATCATGCCCTGTACTTTTTATTTATTTTTTAAATTTAGAGCATTTTTTCCAATTAAGGAGCAATTTAGCGTGGCCAATCCACCTACCCTGCCCACCTTTGGGTTGTTGGGGCGAAACCCACACAAACACAGGGAGAATAAAACATAGAACATAGAATATACAGTGCAGAAGGAGGCCATTCGGCCCATCGAGTCTGCACCAACCCACTTCATGCCCTCACTTCCATCCTATCCCCGTAACCCAATAACCCCTCCTAACCTTTGTTTTTGGTCACTAAGGGCAATTTATCATGGCCAATTCACCTAACCTGCACGTCTTTGGACTGTGGTAGGAAACCGGAGCACCCGGAGGAAACCCACGCAGACACGGGGAGAACATGCAGACTCCGCCGAGACAGTGACCCAGTGGGGAATCGCACAGTGCTATCCAATTACCTAAACTAAAACGTAAAAGCTTGTTACCTTACAAGGACCTTCAGTTGCTCAGCAATGGTTATATGCAGATCTTTCTTTAATTTTTTCACACCATAGCCCTCTCTAAGCACAATAGAAAAGCAATTGGAACTTATCCAAACCCGAAGTTTACAAACAACTTTGTCCAGAATGAATCTAACTTATAGTTTTACGCTTCCAGGCACAGAAACATTCAATTAAGCACACCTAAAGCTATGCCTTGCTTCTAATGTTTACCAAATACATTAAATCTCTTAAAATTCCGTTTGTTTTCCCAAAAATATTCAACAGAAATAATTAGCTAGAACAGTTAAATGGAGAACTGGAATAACTTCAGAATGGTCTTCCCAGGGAAGACCATTCTGAAGTTATTCCAGTTCTCCATTTAACTGTTCTAGCTAATTATTTTTGAGCATTTTACAAAGCACCTCCTCATGCTTTATAGGCTAGGCTAATGAAAATATCATTAGTGACAAAATGTTGAAAGATCTACTTCTGAATTCTAATACCAACCAATTCCGTATGTGTCTAAAATCTTGGAGATTACATTGACAGTGATGCCATAACCCAAGTTACTTTCAGAGTCAGAGAATAGAATCATAAAATTGGTACAGCACAGAAGGAGGCTGTTTGGTCCATCATGTCCATGCTAGCTCTCCTAAGGAGTAATTCATGTGCTGCCACTCCCCTTCCCACTGAGACTGACAAAGATATGCGGATTGAGGTCGCAGTTCCACATTTGGCTTCATGCCCCTAACTTATCACATGGGAGGTTACAAATCTTAGCGGTGCCATCAGGGTAGTTCTTCTCAACGGATAGACTGCCAAATACTTGGTCTGTGAATCGTATAATGTGTGCATGCCTGGGTATGTACATTTGTGTGTGTGGGCATCTATATGTATGTGGTAGGGGTATAAAGGTTGAAGAGGCTGAAGGGCAAGGAGTGTGATCAATTAAAATTTGTTATGAAAGATTGCTATGTTTTAAACTGTCTCTTTAATTTAAGGTAAAATGGAGGAATGAAAAGGGCCATGTGATCTGCTTCACATTCTGCCTGACAACACCAGGCCTATGTGGCTTGGTTAACATAGAGACTAGGACCCAGGTTGAGACGTATTGGGGTTTCTGGTAGCATCCTGCCCCTTCATGACCAAAGCCAGGCAATCATGGCAATTTAAAATTTAATAAATCTGTTCTTTCCTTCAGAGGGCACCTCCATGTAGAGGCACCCTACCTATTTCTCTATTATGGATTGGTAGCTCCAACCTCGATTAGCTGATGCCTTTTTGCCGAAGTGGCTCCAAAATTGGTCCTTCCACCATCTTTAATTGAAAGGTGAGCTTGCTCCCTGACCATCAATTGGCTGACACTCTAAAAATTGAGCTGGGCATGTCAGGAACATGGTGGGAGGTTCGAGACCCAAAGCATTGGCAGGTCCTTGACCCTGGAATGGAAATCCCCGGAATGAGATGAAAGTGACTACTCTTCATATTGAAACACATTTATGAGTGTAGCATCAAGGAGCCCTCGAAAAATTGAAGTTAATTGTATTGATGGGGGGAAATCTCCACCGTCTACAGTAATACCTAGCACAAAGGAAGATGATTGTGGTTACTGCAGGCCCAAAATCTGAGCCCTATTATCCTGCTGCAGGATTTCCTTCAGGGCCATGTTCCAGGCCCAACCATTTTTAGCAGCTTCCTGATGTCAGGAGAAGGGATATTCGCTGATGGTTGCATTGTGTTCAGCACCATTTGCAACTCCTCCGATGGTGAAACATTATGTGCGCACAGGCAGCAATATCTGGAAAACATAGAACATAGGCTGGTTTAGCACACTGGGCTAAGTTAGAGTTAGAATTAGAGTTAGAACAGTACAGCACAGAACAGGCCCTTCGGCCCTCAATGTTGTGCCGAGCAATGATCACCCTACTCAAGTCCACGTATCCACCCTATACCAGTAACCCAACAACCCCCATTAACCTTATTTTTTAGGACACTAAGGGCAATTTAGCCTGGCCAATCTACCTAACCCGCACATCTTTGGACTGTGGGAGGAAACCGGAGCACCCGGAGGAAACCCACGCACACACGGGGAGGACGTGCAGACTCCGCACAGACAGTGACCCAGCCGGGAATCGAACCTGGGACCCTGGAGCTGTGAAGCATTTATGCTAACCACCATGCTACCGTGCTGCCCTAAGTTGCTGGCTTTTAAAGCAGACCAAGGCAGGCCAGCAGCACGGTTCAATTCCCATACCAGCCTCCCCGAACAGGCACCTAGAGGCTTTTCACAGTAACTTAATTGAAGCCTACTTGTGACAATAAGCGATTTTCATTTCATTTCATGTTTGATAAATGGCAACCAACGCTCACGCCATACAAGTGGCAGGTAATGACCATCTCCTCCAAGATAGAGTCTAACTGGGCCCCTTTGATATTAATTGGATTACCATTCCTGAATTCCTCACCATTGAAACATGCAAACATACAAAATTGGGGCCGAGGTCGGCCATTTGGCTCCTCATGCCTTCTCCTCCATTCATTGAGAACATGGCTGATCTTATTGTGTTGAGTTCCACATTCCTCATCTGCCGCTGATAACCCTTGCCCAAAAGAATCGATCTACCAGCGGGTGGAGGCAGCTTCGTGCAGGGGCTCCAGCTTGGCAGCCCTGGTCACGGCTCCTCTACCGCTGCCGCTGGCCAGGTACTCCACCAGCCCGGTAGTGGTGGCGACTTTGCGGATATGGGGCCAGTGGAAGAGGCATGTAGGAGAGACAGGGGCATCGGTTTGGGCGCCAATCTGCGACAACCATCGGTTTGCCCCCGGGAGTATGGATGGGGGGTTCCGAGTATGGCGGTGGGCGGGGTTGGGAAGGGTGGGTGATATGTTCCTGGAAGAGAGCTTTGCGGGTTTGAGGAGCTTGGAGAAGAAATTTGGGCTGGTAAGAGGAAATGATTTTAGGTTCCTACAGTTGCGGGACTTTGTTCGTAGACAGGTCCCATCTTTCCCACACCTCCCGCCAATGGGGATCCAAGACAGAATAGTCTCTAGGGGGGAAGAAGGGGAGGGTAGAGTCTCTGATATTTATAAGGTGCTATGAGGGAGGAAGGGTCCCAGATGGAGGAACTGAAACTTAAATGGGAGGAGGAGCTAGGCGGGGAAATGGAGGATGGGCTGTGGGCAGAGGCCCTGAGTAGGGTATATTCGACCGCGACATGTGCCAGGCTCGGGCTGATTCAATTTAAGGTCGTTCACCGGGCCCATATGACGGTGGCTCGGATGAGCAAATTCTTTGGGATAGAGGACAAATGCGCTAGGTGCGCGGGAGGACCAGCGAACCACGTTCACATGTTTTGGGCATGCCCTAAGCTTAGGGGGTACTGGGAGGGATTTACGGGCGTCATGTCCCGGGTGCTAAAAACAAGGGTGGCGATGGGTCTGGGGTGGCAATTTTTGGGGTTTCGGAAGACCCGGGCGTCCAGGGGGAGAAAGCGGCCGATGTTTTGGCCTTTGCTTCCCTGATAGCCCGGCGACGAATACTATTGGCGTGGAGAGACTCAAAGCCCCCGAAGACTGAGTGGTGGCTTGCGGACATGTCGAGTTTCCTGGGTATGGAATAAATTAAGTTCGCCTTGAGGGGATCTGTGCAGGGGTTCGCCCGGAGTTGGCAACCATTTATTGACTTCTTTGCAGGAGAGTGAGCGTAAGCGGGGCTGGGTTAGTGTAGAGTAGGAGGGATAAAATGGCAAGTAGTACCGGTGGGAGAGGAGCGGGCCTGTGCAGTATGGTACGATTGAAGTATTGAAAGTACGTGGATGTTTGCACATTTTTGCCTTTTTTGCTTTCTTTCTGTTGATGTCTGTAACTGTTTACAAAGCCAAAAACTACCTCAATAAAATTGCTTATTAAAAAAAAGAATCGATCTACCTCAGTCGTTTATATTTTTTAGTGACCCCCGCGTCCACTGCGTTTTGAGACACAGTGTTCCAAAGTTGCACAACCCTTTAAGAGAAAGAAATTCTCCTCATCTCTGTCCTTAAAGGATGATTCCTAATTTTAAAACAGTGCCCCTAGTTCTGGACTCACCCACAAGAGGAAACATCCTTTCAACGTCCATCTTGTCAATGCCATGGAAACAAAACCAGCCTTTCCAATATATCCTCAGAAGACAACCTCCTCATTCCAGGTATCAGTCTAGTAAATAAAAGAAAATTACTGCAGATGCTGAAAATATGAAATAAAAACAGAAAATACCCAGTAAACTCAGCAAAAGTGGCAGCGTCTGTGTAGAGAAAAACAAAGTTAATGTTTTGAGTCCATGTGACTCTTCATCAGTACTGATGAGGGGTGGAAATGTGATGGAATAACCTGTTGGGGATAGGTTGGAGAAGGTGGATCAGAATAGAATGTCTATCCTATAGGTAGCAGCTGAGGAGAGATTGACATGGACACAAGACAAAGTGAGTGTTAATGGTAGCATTAAAGACTAAAGAAGGGGCTGATAATGGCATAAAGGTAAAATAGCAGAATGCGTTAATAGGAGAAAAAAGGTCAGCGCTCATTGGAAGCAAATTTAAAGAACAAGTGACAGATGGCCCTGTGGGGGTGGTGGGAGATGAGGGGGGGGGGGGGGGGGGGGGGGGAATTTGCATTGGACAAACAAACAAAAAAACTAAAACGGGGTCAAGATGGTGGAGAATGTTCACAGTCTAAAGTCTAAACTCTCCGTTGAGTCGAGAAAACTGTTGCGCGCCTAATTCTTCAGTTCACTGGAGCATTGCAGCAGATCAAAGATGGACGTGCGGGCATGAGAACCAGATTGAAAAGCCGCCTCACATCACTGGCCCCCCATTGGAGGAAGAAGGTGGGCTGCCTAACAACGAAGATGGACCTCCAGGAGCAATCTGAAACAGGAGGGCGGACCTCCTGACAACGAAGATGGATCTACAGGAGCAATCTAAAACTGGAGGATGGATCTCCTGACAACAAAGATGGATCTCCAGGAACATTTTAAGGATGAATGATAGATCTTCTCCAGGACACCTGATCTGAAAGGTCCACCTGCAGATACACACCCGACCCATTGCTGTGGTGTTCCAAGGCCCCCTCCCCCCCCCCCCCCCCCGCCACCCCCGAACTCTGGAGGTACTCCCAGTCTTTGTTCAGGTGAGTCTCCACATCTGTATGCAAGGTTGTTGCAAATATGTTCCATGAGGTGGCCGGGGGTGAGGGGTCATCACTTCATTTGCATCCCACTAACGGGATGCAAATGAAGTTCACGCTGGTCTCTGGTGGCCTTTCTCACCTGCCATGGCCAGCACCAGCAGAAATTCCCGCTATAAATCCAAGCCGGCGTGAAACTGATTTCTGGGCTTCCCGCCATATTCTCCTCATACGCTCACCATCGAACCCGCCTGCCCCTAATTATATAAAGCCTATAGCTTTAGGCTTTATATAAAATGCTTTAGGCTTTATATAGCTATGGCTATAGGCTTTATAATTAAATAAAGCCTATAGCTTTCCTAATTACTTACAAAATAACTTTTTGTGATCCATGCACAAGAGTTTGCAGATCCCTCTGCCCTTCAGAGCTTTGCAATCTATCACCATTTAGATAATAAGCTTATTTTTATTCTTCCTGCCAATGTGGAAAATATTCTCATTCATTCTCATTATATTTCATTTGCCCACTCACGGAACCTATCTCTGTGCCTTTGTAGCCTCCTTACCATCCTCTTCACAATTACTTTCCTACGTATCTTTGTGTTATCAGTAAATTTAGTAAACCATACCTTCATCCTAGTTGTTCATATAACTTGTAAAAAGTTGGGGTCCCAGCACTACTCTCTGTGGCACTCCATTCATCACATCCTGCCAATCTGAAAAAGACCCAATTATGCCACCCTCTGTTTCTCGTTAGCTAACCAATCTTCAATCCATGCCAATATTTTACCCCCTACACCAGGAGCTTTGTTTTGCAATAAACTTTGATGTCGCCCTTATCAAATACCTTTTGGAAATCTAAGTACAGTAAACCCACCCTTTACCCACAGCACATGTGCCTCCTTCAAAGAACTCCAATAAATTGGCGAAACATGGGGCGGGATTCTCCAAACCCCCCCCCCCCCCCCCGGGCCGGGTCAGAGAATCGCCGGGGGGCGGCGTGAATCCCGCCCCGCTGCTCCGACGACGGCTGCCGAATTCTCCAGCGTCAGTTTATTGCCGGGGGTGGGGATCGCGCCACGCCAGTCGGGGGCTGTTGGCAGTGCCCCGCCCCCCCCGGTGATTCTCCAGTCCCCGATGGGCCGTGCGGCCGCCCGTTTGCGGCCAGTCCACAGGCGTGGATTAGATCAGGTCCGCACTGGCGAGACCTGGCTCTGAGGGCAGCCTGCGGAGTCCTCTGAGGGGGGGGGGATCCGGTCACCGATCTGCGGGCAGGCCTGTGCCATGGGGGCACTCTTTTCCTCCACGCCGACCTGTGTAAAGCTCCGCCATGGCCAGCACGGAGAAGAAACCCCCTGTGCATGTGCAGGAATCACGCCAGCGGTTCTGCGCATGCGCCAGAACACCCTGGCACTCCCACGCATGCGCCAATTCACGCCGGCCGGTGGAGGCCCTTAGCCGCCAGTTGGCATGGCGCCAACCACTCCAGCGCCGGCCTAGCCCCTGAAGGTGCGGAGGATTCTGCACCTTCCAGGCGGCCCGATGCCGGAGTGGTTCACACCACTCTTTGACGCCGGTACGGTCCGCCCACCGGATACCGGAGAATCCTGACCATGATTTCCCTTTCACAAAATCATGTTGACTCTGCCTGAATGCCTTCCATTTTTCCAAGAGCCCTGCTGTATCATCTCTAATAATGGCTCTAACATTTTCCCTATGGCAGATGTTTGGCTGACTGCCTTGTAGTTTCCTGCTTTCTGCCTCCCTCGCTTTTTGAATAAAGGTGTTCCATTTGCTTATCTCCCAAATGAATAGAACCTTTTCTGAATATAGTGAATTTAGGAAAATTAAAACCAATGCATCATCTCATTAGTCACTTCTTTCAGGTCCTTAGGGTGAAATCCATATGGAACTGGAGATTTTTCAGCCGCCAGACCAAACAATTTGCTCAATATCACATCCCTGGTGATTATAATTTTCCTGAGTTCCTCCCTCCCTTCCATTTCCTGATTTACAGCTACCTCTGGGACATTATTTGTTTCCTCTATAGTGAAGACATATGCAAATGACGTGTTTAATTCATACACCATAGCCCTAATTTCTATTAACAATTCCCCAGATGCACTTTCTATAAGACCAGTGCTCACTTTGTTAACTCTTTTCTTATTTAAATACCTATAGAAACTCTTACTCGCCGTTATTATGTTACGAGCTAACTTTGTCTCATATTCCAGTATTTTGCTCCTTATCAATCTTTTAGTTATTCTTTGATTTTGAAAAATATTCCTCCCAATCATCTGACCTGCCACTTGTCATTGCGCAAGGTTATGCTTATTCCTTAAGTTCAACAGTCTTTAACTCTTTTAGGTCACCACAGATGATGGGCCCTCCCTCCCCTTGGAATTTCTCATTGGAATGTGTCTACTCTGTGCATTCCGAAATATCCTTTTTAATGTCTGCCACTGAACATCTGTTGATCTATCCCTTGAGCATTCTTGCCTCTTCACTTTAGCTAGCTCCACTTTCAGGTCTTCATAACATCCCTTATTTAAGTTCAAAGGACGAGACTTGAACACATTCTTCTCTGTATCAAGCTGAATGCAAAATTCAATCATGAGGCTATCAATTATTAGCACAATACCAGGTCTAATACAGCCTGCCCTCTCTCTGCCGTCAGAATGTCCTGTTCCTAGAAACTATCCTGAAAATATTCTATGAACTCCTCATCTACACTGTGTTTGCCCATCTGAGTTTCCCAACCAAATGTAGATTAAAATCCTCATTGATTAATGCAGTACCTTTCTGACAAGCTGTGGTGAATGTAACATGATAATTCACACTTTGTAAGTCTTTGTAAGCGCAGTAGTGTTATCCGACCACTAGGGGGAGTAGCTCTGGGAATGCTCAGGAGCTTGTACAGGGCTCCACCCTTGGCTCCGCCCATGACTCCTCCCCCTAGTCCTGCTGAATAAATACCCTTGTCCAGAGTCAGCCTGCAGTTCACTGCGAGTTCATCAACGGGTGACAGGCTGGCTCTGTAGTAAGTCGATTAAAGCCTATATTCATATCGGAAACACATGTCTGGTGAATTGATCGTTTCATCACAAGCTCCTATTGTCTCTTCTTTTATACTGTGCCGATCATGTAGTTACAATTAAGGGGCCTGCACACCACTCCCCCAAATGACTTTTTGTCTTTATCGTTTCTCATCTCAGCCCAAACCGTTTCTACATTCTGGTTTCCTGATGTTACGACCGGAAGACTTTAGGAATATTGGATTCTAAGTGTTGGCCAATTTAAGCGCTAAAAGCCTGAGCGTGTTTGACTGTTGTGGTCATGTTTTTAAAAACAAATTCTGTTTTGCAGAGCCTGGGTGTTTTGAGCAGCCAGAAGGTGGAATTGACAAATGAATGTGTTTTTCAGTCTGGGCTAATGGACTGTGGTTTGACTGGGAAAGTCCCCAGGGAGATAATGTGCTTTTCATCCTGCAGAGATCGTTTGTTTTTCAGCTTGGGAAGATGAGGTCATTGCTGGGTGGAGCCAAGGAAGGCAGAGAGACATTTTCAAAGGTTTCAGTGAGGCAGAGTTTTTGGAGAAAGCTGTGGTGAGAATGAGATTTTGGAGAAACTCTAGAGAACGGAGTTGAATTCTGGTCTGCCTGACACCGAAGCCAAAATTCTCCCACAGTAAGAGCTGTACATTTATTTTTTTCTTGTTTCATGGGAAATTGAGTAATAGTGGTTAAGGTGTAAATTGTAAGCTGTTCTTTTCTGGTGTGAAGATGACAAAGTTTAAGATTGTAGTCATAATACATTTTTGTTTTAAAAATAACTAAACCCTATTTCTTCAGGCAATCAATCCTGGAGCAAATCATTCTTTCCACACAGTCTTTCAAATAAACTCCAATATTGGGGTTTTGGTCCAGTTTCCTAACCACTGTTGGGGTCAGGTCTGTGATTGTAATACTGAACTCAGGCAATCCGTCTCTAATTTACTAATACCATCATTAATGAACAGAGTCACCCTTCCGCCTTGTCTTAACTTCCTATCCTTCCTAAATGTCACGTATCCTTCAATAGTCAGGTCCCAATCTATGTTATCCTGCAGCAGTATCTCTGTAATTGCTTTCAGATCATACTTATTCATTTCTATTTGAGCGATCAGTTCACCTGTTTTCTTTCTAATGTTATCTGCATTCAGATGCAGAGCCTTAAGTGGTGCCCCTTTCGTTTAGCATCCAGCCTTCTGTGCTGATATACTCCTGGATATGCACTCTCTGTCCCTTCCTGTCATGATCTGTTTATCATTTCCCATATTATTACCTTTCTCTATGGCCTTGTCTGTAACTCTTTGGTTTATCACATCTTCACAAGTTTGATTCCACTATTTAGTTTAAAACTCTCTCTACTTCCCTCTTCCAGCACACGTTAGAACATCACAGTTCCCAAAGGTAGACCGTCCCAAAGGTAAAGATTCTCCTTCAAGGATTGCTAAATGTTGTTTGAGACAAGAGTAAGGGGGTGCAGGGTGTGAAAGGCACTTCGCATGGCTTTCTGCTTTGTGAAGCTGAGCATTCAATGAAGTGATTATACAGTCACAAGACATGTAATATCAGCAGGAGTAGCTGTGACCTTCTCAGTTGCTTGATATAAGGCAGCTTCCATCTGTGATTGTCTATCAAGTGCCAAGTAAGTTCCAACTCGATCAAGCATAATTCACACAGTGGTGATATGCAAAATATACACAGGGGGGTGGTGGTACAGAGGTAATGTCACTGGACAAGTAATCCAGAGGTCCAGGCTGATTCTCTGGGATATGGGTCTCACCTTAGTGGCTGATGGAATTTAAATTCAATTATAAGTCTGGAATCAAAAGCTAGTCAATGGTAACCATTTTTGACTGTCATCTGGTTCACCCATGCCCTTTAGGGAACGAAAGCTGCCAACTTTACCTGCTCTGGCTGACATATGGTTCCAACCCACAGCAACGTGTTTGACTCTGAGTTGCCATCCGAAATGGTCAAGCAATTGCATTGTATCAAACTGCTGCAGAAAAGTCAAGAAGGAATGCGACTGGACGGACTACCCGGCATCAACTCAGAGACAGGGAGACTGGCAGGGGTACCCAGGCATCTTAGCAGTGCCAGGTTGGCAGTGCCAAGGTGCCAGGCTGGCAGTGCCAAGGTGCCCAGGTGCCAGTAGAAGTGCCATGGGGCCACCCTGCCCTGTCCCTGACCAGCCAGGGGTCTCCAATTGCCAGGGAAATCTCCCAAGGTGCTGTTAGGCCTGGTCCATATTTGTGTGAACCAGTACAAAATGGCGCCTAGTCCAGGCCTCGCTGGGGAGGCCGTTAGTTCCCCAGTACTGGGCGGCTGATTTAAATATGTATATCTGGACCTCACCCTCCACCTGAGGTGCCCAGAATCGTCGTTGCAGGTTTTCAGCCAATTCCATGAACTCCATCATTCCTCAGAGGCAGAAGCATTCCCTGTCCATATTCCCTAGACAACATTCAGGCTTTGACTCATAAGTGACAAGTAACATTCGCATCACTTAAGTGCCAGACAATAGACATCTCCAATCGAGGGAACCTAATCATCTCCCCCTGACATGCAGTTGCATTACCATTGCTGAATCACCAATCCTAGGGATTACAATTGACCAGAAACTGAGCTGGACTGGCCACATAAATACTTTGACTACAAGAACAGGTCAGAAGTTCAGAATTCTGTGGAGAGAAACTCACCTTCTGACTCCTCAAAGTCTGTCCACTAATAATAACAATAATAATCTTATATTGTCACAAGTATGAAGTTACTGTGAAAAGCCCCTAGTCGCCACATTCCAGCACCTTTTCGGTGGGGGGGGGGGGGGGGGGGGGGGGGGGGCAGTATGGGAATTGAACCCGCGCTGCTGGCCTTGTTCTGCAATACAAACCAGCTGTCTAGCCCACTGAGCTAAACCGGCCCCTGATCACAAAGCACAAGTCAGGAGTGTGGTGGAATATTCTCCACTTGCCTGGATGAGCGCAACTCCAACAACACTCAAGAAGCTCAACATTCCCAGGACAAAGCAGCTCCGCTTGATTGGCACGCCATCTGCCACCGTAAACATTCACTCCCTGCACCACCGATGCACAGTGGCATCAGTGTGTACCATCTGTAAAATGCACTGCAGCAACCCACCCAGGCTTCCCTACAAACAGCACCTTCCAATTAAAAACAGAAAACATTATAGAGATATATGGAGAAATACAGCACAGAACAGGCCCTTGGGCCCACGATGTTGTGCCGAACTTTTGTCCTAGGTTAATCATACAATTTTGGACACTAAGGGCAATTTATCATGACCAATCCACCCAACCCGCACATCCCCGGACCGTGGGAGGAAACCGGAGCACCCGGAGGAAACCCACGCACACACGGGGAGAATGTGCAGACTCCACACAGACAGTGACCCAAGCCAAAACCGAACCTGGGACCCTGGAGCCGCGAAGCAAATGTGCTATCCACAATGCTACCGCGCTGCCCTTAAGAACAAATTAATCTACACTATTATTCTACCATAATCCATGTACCTATCCAATAGCCGCTTGAAGGTCCCTAACGTTTCCGACTCAACTACTTCCACAGGCAATGCATTCTATGTCCCCACTACTCTCTGGGTAAAGAACCTACCTCTGACATCCACCCTATATCTTCCACCATTCACCTTAAATTTATGTCCTCTTGTAATGGTTTGTTCCACCCGGGGAAAAAGTGTCTGACTGTCTACTCTATCTATTCCCCTGATCATCTTATAAACCTCTATCAAGTCACCCCTCATCCTTCTCCGTTCTAATGAGAAAAGGCCCAGCACCCTCAACCTTTCCTCGTAAGACCTACTCTCCATTCCAGGTAACATCCTGGTAAATCCCCTTTGCACCTTTTCCAAAGCTTCCACATCCTTCCTAAAATGAGGTGACCAGAACTGCACACAGTACTCCAAATGTGGCCTTACCAAGGTTTTGTCCAGCTACATCATCACCTCACGGCTCTTAAATTCAATCCCTCTGCTAATGAACGCTAGCACACCATAGGCCTTCTTCACAGCTCTATCCACTTGAATGGCAACTTTCAAAGATCTATGAACATAGACCCCAAGATCTCTCTGCTCCTCTACATTGCCAAGAACCCTACCGTTAACCCTGTATTCCGCATTCAGATTTGTCACATTGGTAAGACTCAGCAGGTCTGACAGCATTCACGGAGAGAGAAACCGTGTCCGTATGAATCTTCTTCGGAGTACCTTCCAAAATCTTGATCTGCACCATCTAGAAGGACGAGGACAACAGATGCATTGTAAAACAAGTTCTTCTCCAATCCACACACCATCCTGATTTGGGAATACATCGCCGTTCCTTCACTGCTGCTGGGTCAAAATTCTGGAACCCTCTTGCTAACAGCACTGCGCATCTACGTACACCACACGAACTGTTGTGGTTCAAGAAGGCAGCTCACCACCACCTTCACAAGGGAAACAAGGAAACTGACTTCGGTGGCGGTGACTGGAGCAGCTGTGAGGTCACTGAGCTGTGATGTCAGCAGGTGGCATCATGAAGCTGGCATGGGGTGGGGTCATTCGAAGCGCAGAATCCTCACAGGATGCCAACAGCAGCACAAGTTAACCCAACGTTTGTTCTTCCTGAAGAGAACCCTCAACCCACCCCGCCCGGCAAAACACTGCCTGCTGCTGAATTCGTTCCTTTCAGCCAACTTCAAAAGGCAGAGGCCACAACATTCAACTCCTTAAGCATCTGATTTTGCCATTCCGAGCGCTGTTCTGGCTCCAAAATGCCATCCGGGACACACACGCACTCCCCTGGTGTGAACCACACTGGCTGCCAAATTTGCTGGAAGGCGTTTGTGGGCCTGCTGGAGGTGGGCACAGGAAGTTTGCAGTGCTGGCAGATCATGACACCAATCAGTGTGTGAGACTAATCAAATGTCAACTCTGCCGGTTTAGAGTTTGGCACGTACACAGCTGAACACACAATCAGCAGCTGGAAGGACCTACAACCAGAGTCACTTAAAGGGATAATTAACTACTCGCAGGTGAACTGCTGATTTATTTAGATTGGATACTGCTGCAATGGTACAAGTGTTTGGTCCTTCATTGAGCTGTTTAAAGTTGCTGGAATCTGCGAGGAATGGTGTGACACTGTGTGTGAAAGACAATGCTGACATTCTCAAGCTGAGAAATAAAAAGAACAGCAGGAAACCCTCGGGAGCTAAGAACCCTTTTGGACTGCTTCCAGAAGAACGGAATGTCTCTTTAAAGGACAGTGTAATAAATTTCTGTGAAGTGGGTTTTCTGAGTTGTGCTGAAAGTAAAAAGGAGAAAATGCTGTTCTGTGGTTTAAGGTATCACAGAATTGTTATAGTGAAGGAGGAGGCCTTTGACCCATCGTGTCTCCACCGGCTGTCCAAACGAGTATCATGACTTAGTGCCATTCTCCTGCCTTGTCCCCTTAACCCTGCACATTCAAGTTAGCATCTAATGCCCTCTTCAATGCCTCAATTGAACCTGCCTCCACCACACTTCTAGGCTGTGGGGAAAGGTTTTTTTCTCACATCACACTTGCTTCTTTTGCAAATCACTTTAAATTTGTGCCCCTCTTGTTCCTCATCCTTTTACTGGAACAGTTCTGTCCCCTGTCCACTCTGTCCAGCCCCCTCATGATTTTGAACATTAGTCTCAGCCTTCTGCTGTCCACGGAAAACAGTCCCACCCTCTCCAATCTATCCTCAGAACTTTCTCATCTCAGGAACCAATCTTGTCAATCTCCCTCTGCACTCTCTCCAATGCATTCACATCCTTCCTATAGGCTGGCACCCAGAACTGTGCACAATATTCCAGCTGAGGTCTTTCTAGTGTCTTGTATAAGTTCAGCACAACCTCCTCGCTCTTGCACTCTATGCCCATATTAATAAGCCCAGAATACTATATGCTTCATTAACTGCTCTCTCCACATGTCCTTCCACATTCAGCGATCTATGCACATACTCACCCAGGTCCCTCTGTTCCTGCGCCCCCTTAAGGATTTTACCCCTTTTATATTGTCTCTCCATGTATTTCCTACCAAAATGCATCACCTCACAATTCTCTGCATTGGTCTTCATCTGACACCTATCTGCCCACTCCACCCACTTGTGTTTGTCCTTTTGAAGTTCCACAATGTCCTACTCACAGTTTACAATACTTCTAAATATATCTTGCCTACAAAGATAGCGTTTAGTCAAAAATGCCTCTCGCCTTTGGTTACAGTAAAAGTCTTAAAATGTGAAATCTTGTCAAATTATGTCCTCAGCTATTAAGTGGAAGTTTCATTTCAGGTACAGACAAGGGCAGCATGGTATCACAGTGGTTTGCACAGTCGCTTCACAGCTCCAGGGTTCCAGGTTCAATTCCCGGCTTGGGTCACTAACGGAGTCTGCATGTTCTCCCCATGTGCATGGGTTTCCTCCGGGTGCTCCGGTTTCCTCCCACAGTCCAAAGATGTGCAGGTTAGGTGGATTGGTTGTCCTTGGTGTCCAAAAAGGTTAGGTGGAGTTACTGGGTTACGGAGATAGGCTGGAGGTGTGGGCTCATGTAGGGTGCTCTTTCCCAAGGGCCAGTACCGACTCGATGGGCTGAATGGCCTCCTTCTTCACTTTAAATTCTATGATTCTATGAAAGAAATGCAGAAATATTACGTGATGTGCGCACATGCACATAATTATGCGATTGGCAGAATACTTGGGCATTACTTGACATTAGTAAAATGAGGGTAACAGTGTGCAAATTTGTCTAACACCTGCGTTGGTCCTAAAGTCTCAGGCCTTCAAATATTTTTACTGAGTATAAATAATGTACCTTTTGTAAAAGAAAATGAATAAAAAGAATGCAAGGTGAGAGACAATGGACTGCTGCATGTTTCTCACATGGTCTACTTTTTCGGGTCCTTTGTAGCCCAAACATAGTTGACCCGAGAAGGTGGTCATTTGCCTTCTCCTTGAACTTCTGAAACCCATGTACTGATGCTCTCTCATCAGGAGTGTAGGACAGAGAATTTGAAGGACTTTAGTCCATTGAGCATATTTTTAACCACGTCAGGATTGTATGTGACGTGGAGGTGACGGTGTTGCCATCTGACATCACTGCACTTCTCCTCATTGGTTGTGAAAGTTCCAGCTTTGGAAACATTGCCAAATTAACTCATTGAGTTGCTGCAGTGCATCCGCTAGACAGGACATACTGCAATCACAGTGCAGCGGTAATACAGGGGATGGATATTAAGACTAATTATTTCGGGCAAGTGATTTTGGAGTTCAGGGTGCACGACAGAAAGAATTGGAGGTCCTGGATTTCCTGGACATACTCAGTTGGACAGAGATGGTCGTCAGCATGTGTTTATAGGAGGAGGTCACCATTGGAGGAGGTCACAATTGTGTCAGGAAATTCAGATGCAAGACAGGACCAAGACAGATTGAGAGGACATGGCAAAAAGGTCAAAATAGAGCAAGGACGCACAGCAGAGTAATTGTTATTGAGTGACCTCACCACCCTGACTGGGATATATTTACCTGTACTTCATTTTTCACCAGGCCAAACTTGGAATTCCCTTCGACACACTATCACCGGACGTTCAAGAGCACAAGGACTACACTTAGCAGTCTTTGCCAGCATCCCAAGACCAATTCAATAGAATGAGTGTGCTGCTATTATCTATAGCTCTGTTTATAATTAGATCAATAAGCCTGTGGTTCTGTTTTTACCATAGAGGATTACAGGGCTTTCATCAGTGTTTGAGGATTGACTCCCAGAGCTCCCACTGATCCACACTGTCGGACAGTATGGATCAATAATAGAAACTGGCAGTTTCCTGATCTGTGAAACTTGGTGCTGTATCATATTGTGTCCTTACCCTATCCTTCAGGGAGGAGTATTATTTTCTCTTGTTTTGAAAGCTGATTTGCTTATACCAAAAAAAAAATCAAGTTCAAAGATCGACTGTCAAGACTAAGTTGAGATTAAATCAACGTGTTACGTTATTCAGATTCTTAACTAAATGGCACAAAAATCTGAGCCTGTAATTTTCTTGCTGATGTTGGCTCCGTGCCATTGTCGCTGTTGCTTCACTGGACATGTGGACTGCATGATCCTAATCCGTTTGCGCTGTTGGAGGCTCCTGCAGACGCTTGTGATGCAGCCACTTTCTGCAGCTGTCAAAATCATTCACAAGTTGCTGAGGAGAAATTGGGACATGCATGTCTTCACATTTGTCAACAACTCCTCGAAGGTGTCCAACAATGCTCGGGAACGTACCGTGAAAAAGTTTTGATCGTTGATCAGCTGTGTTCAAGTCCAGTTGGATAACAATGCCTTTCGAGTATGGTTAAGGAACGTCTCCTGCTGTATGACAACTATTTTTTTTATTCTACTGCCACCTCCATTTGCTTCTCTTTGCTAATGACCTCTACTTCACCTAGTGTCTGCTCCTTAGAGGCACCATTTCAGCTGCCCAGAGTTTGGTGGTGTAGAATCACATGGTTTGCATCACATTTGGCGATTTTAAGAAAAAGGAAGAATTTTATAGTGCTTTGCTGGTGAGGAGCAGAGATTCTTGAGATAGATTGAGATTGGCAATGTGTCGTACTGTAAACTAACTAATATTCTGTAAACAATAACAATATGGAATGAATCTCATCATTGTTACCCCAATAGGAACAAGTCAACAGAAGTAGGAGCTCGAAGAGGCCATTTAGCACAGCGTTTAATACGATTGCGGCTTACTTTTTGCCACACCACCACAGGGCTAAATTGCTGGCTTTGAAAGCAGACCAAGGCAGGCCAGCAGCACGGTTCAATTCCCGTAACAGCCTCCCCGAACAGGCGTCGGAATGTGGCGACTAGGGGCTTTTCACAGTAATTTCATTTGAAGCCTACTTGTGACAATAAGTGATTCTCATTTCATTTCCCTGACATATCTCTCTATCCCTTAATACATTAGGTTGCCTCTTTTAAAGGATGGCTTAGATTTATAAAACATTCTTTCCCCCGCAAACAATTTGTCGCTTCACGTGGACAAGTTAGTAAAATTTCCTTTTAACGAGTAGAAGCTAAAGAACTAAATCTGGGAACAAACAAAAAATTATATATACTTATTACGTCCAAAGGATCATAGGCATGCAATGTCAGAGCTGTATTTTGTGCAATGCCTCAAATAAATAGCTTAAGTGACTGGTCCATCTCTTTGTGTGTGACATATCTCACAGGTCTGAGTTATTTCATAGCATGCATTGCAGTCTTTTTTCATACTGAGCTATTTTAAACTGGCGTTCTATGAACCACTTAATCAGGAGTTTTCTGACTTCAGACTTGTGTATACCTTAAATCAGCTCCATCAGCCAAGATTTTTTGAATTGTCAGTTCTGAGTGTCACTAATGAAGTAAAGGTTTGCAAGAAGGTTAAGGAACTGATTGGATTGTAACACAAAACTAGGACAAAGAGTGAACATTTTGTGCAGAAGGCTGATTAACCTTTCTTGAAAGTAATTCAGTTCCGACAATGTTTATGGTAGATTTGTTTTAAATGGTGGACTATTCAGGGCTGGAAATGTGATTGTACCTGTAACCAATCATTACAGACACCAGTGCTGCCAGCTCAGGATATGATACAGGTGTTCACCAGCTCTATCCATTGGCTGAATGCCAATTCAATTTGAGGATGATGACTATTCAGGGTCGCATGTTTCTGGCTCCCTCCCCATTTGTGTGTGTGTGTGTGGGGGGGGGGGGGGGGGGTATCATTAAGAGACTGCTCAGTCACAGATGCCCAAAGGCACGTCTGCCGCAATTCAGGTGTCTGATGACCTTTGTACATCTGCTACCCCTGTGCAGATTCTTGATTCAGGTCTCCGAGATTCACATCTGCCTCCCCATCGCCAATCCTCCATCAGCACAGGACATGGCCCGTGGTTGGAGCCTGAAAGTGACTTGTCTTAAGATAGGGACCGTGGGCTGTCATCATTGCTCACATGATCTTGATGGGTCGGTGGTCAGATTTTGGTGATATTTTATTTAGTTATTTATTTATTTTAATTTAGAGTACGCAGTTCATTTTTCCAATTAAGGGGCAATGTAATGTGGTCAATTCACCTACCCTGCACATTTTTGGGTTGTGGGGGTGAGACACACGCAGACACGGGGAGAATGTGCAAACTCCACACGGACAGTGACCCGGGGCTGGGATCGAAGCCGGGTCCTCGGCAGCATGAGGCAGCAGTGCTAACCACTGCGCCAGATTTTGGTGATATTTTAAACCTCCAAAACCAGGAGCTCCTTGCTGTAGCCTTCTTCCGCCTTCAGAGCTGGTGAATCAAGCAATCTCCTTTTGCCTGTTCTCCATGTGGACTTGTTGCACTTCACATAGTGTGGCTCCTCCTTCCCCCAACCTGGCCACCAAGGGTGGTCCAACCGGGGCAAGGACTTACTCAATGCAACAACCGATGGATGGATCGATGGAATGCACACGCCTCTCCACCACACCAAGCTAACAAAACACAGGGAAGAAATGATTGCAGCTCCTGCAGATTGGGACCCCGGAATCTCTGATGCCACTTTGGAGTCTCTGGTCCAGTTTGTCAATGTGAGAATGGAATTCTGTGCCCCACACTTCCATCCCCACCCCATGTGCCAGACATTCCTCCAGGTGACATCTTTGCCTCCAGTACGTTCTAACAGTACCTCAAGACAGGTTGTGAGTTCTGGGAGAACTGGAGGAGAGAATGATAATAATAATAATCATTGCTTATTGTCACAAGTAGGCTTCAGATGAAGTTACTGTGAAAAGCCCCTAGTCGCCACATTCCGGCGCCTGTTCGGGGAGACGGGTACTGGAATTGAACCCGTGCTGCTGACATTGTTCTGCATTACAAGTCAGCTGTTTAGCCCACTGTGCTAAACCAGCCCCAGAAGCCTGCTGTCTGAGGAAACTGAGGCAGGTTGTGAGTCTGGGAGTACTCTAACGGAGCTTGGATTTTACGGCATTGGGAAAATTCTTGTTAGATTGGACATTGGAAAAGGGAATTGGGGTGGTCCTATAACAAGAATTACTCCACAAAGGTTGACACCAAGATACAATAGCTATAGAACCATAGAACTATGTCAGAGGTGCAGGGCTGGAGCAGGGAAACCCCTTTGCTGGAGTTCCCACTTCCCTGGACCATAAGGAACCCAGCCCTTACAATTCCAGCCCCAACCTATGAGCCAGATATTCCTCCAGATTCACCAAGTGATGAAGAATTATCTCCAGAGGGATATACGTGGGCCCCATTGTGAGGGTTTGGGTTGCGGGGGGGGAATGATGTTGGAATAGTGTCCAGGCTAGGGAAGGAAGCCATACTTAATTTATTTTTAACTGATCCTTCGTTCCTTTGTTCCTTTGTTCTGAGCCTGCAGATAGAGGTCTCCAGTTTGAGTCAGGATCAACGAGGTACGTGCTTGATCTGGCGAGATGTCCCTCAGGCAACCGTGTAGCTGGTTTCCCTGAAGGCTATGAGCATGGAAATTCCTGAAATAGGAAATCTCTCCTTGCTAATCCCACTCCTTCCTGCAATGATGGCGTAATCATATAATTTACAGTTCAGAAGGAGGCCATTTGGCCTGTCAAGTCTGCACCAGCCCTTGGAAAAAGCACCCGACTTAATCCTACGCCTCCACCCTATCTCCGCAACCCAGTAACCCCACCATCCTTTATGACACAGAGGGGCAATTTAACGAGGCCAATTCACCTAACAGCACGTCTTTCGGGACTTGTGGGAGGAAACCGGAGCACCCGAAGGAAATCCACGCAAAAACGGGGAGAACGTGCAGACTCTACACAGACAGTCACCACAGGCTGGAATTCAACCCGGGACCTTGGAGCTATGAGGCAGCAGTGCTAAAATTGTGCCAGCATGCCATAAATCATGGCAGAGGTAGGCAGCGTCTTTACCCCCTCTCTTAGGCTCATCCAAAAAGTTAAATAAAATGTCAAGGTCTGGCCTATCTAGGCAGTGACCTTATTTTCTACCCTTGCAGTGGACTGCAAACATTATTGGAGAAGCACAATGGAAGTGGTGCTAATTTTTGTGGTTGCTTTTCTTTATTAGCTAATATATGTCAGCATATAATGAGCTTCCTTGTACCTTCCAGATCATATGCTTAAAGACATGCATCTGTGGACAGCTGATGCAAATTGAAGTCATGTTGTGAGAGCAAACATGAGCAAAGATAATTTTAGCTGGTGATGACATGTTGGACAAGCAGAGCTTCATCAGCAAACTGAGAAGCTGACTGGAGGCCAGCTGGTGAGTCAGTAAGTTATTAAAGTATTTTTCTGTACAGCTCAGAACTTTGTGAGAAGCAAGCGGGCGAGGTAGATCAAAGGTTTCTATTTACTAATTCAAGCTAATAGCATGAGCTTTCGCTTCTCAGTTACGTTTTACTGGCGAGGATAGCATTTGTACATAGTTGGCCAAGAGATTGCAAAGTTAAGTTAGCCTAATCTGAGGTTGTATTACTGCAGGAATATTGAACACACACCTGCAATGTTCCCGGATGGTACTGGATATTTTATTTTAGTCACTGTATGGAAGGAGAGTTGACACAAAATTCATGCTTTCTGAGTTGCATCGTGATTAGGGTGACTCGATCCGAACCCGTGACAATAAAAACGATGATATTCTGGCTTCTGAGCCCAGATATTGATAAAGATGGCTATTGATCCAGCAGGGTGGGAGCAAGTTGAACTGCCTGGTCTGGGTTAGCTCATTAAATTGTTTCCTGCATCACATCTAAGACTGGGTCCCAATGTCCTTGCTGCTGACCTCCTCAATTACTGCCAACTATGTCTTCTCACCGGGAGCTGCCGGTTTCTTCCTCCTCGCTGTCAGTGAAAGATATAGCCCTCCTGCTCCTGACTGTACCTAGCAGTAATTTCAGTGAGGTGAGGCCACTCCCTAATGGGAGGTCAGCACATCGGAAACTGTGATCACAATCAAATTGAAGAATATGAAGAGTAAATTTTGATTTCCACGACACGGTGTGCACAGCCCCTCTATGCAGAGGACCGTGTACAATTGGAATTTTTGGGAGGTGTTGTGATGGATGGACAAGGGTAGCACCCAGATTCAATGATGACTGAAGTCTGCTTTTTGAAATAGAAAATTCTGCCGCGCTATGTATTTGGGGCATGAAGTATTTATCGTACTTTCATACCAGTGGCAAATGGATCAAATTATACCCTTGCCATTGATAAGATCCACCGACTGCTGTGGTGATAAAGTCATAGATGTTTACAGCATGGAAACAGGCCCTTCGGCCCAGCTTATCCTGGCCGCCCAGTTTCTATCACTAAGCTAGTCCCACTTGCCCGCATTTGACCCATATCCCTCTATACCCACCCTGCCCATGTAACTGTCTAACTGTTTTTTAAAAGACAAAATTGTACCCATCTCTACCACTGCCTCTGGCAGCCTGTTCCAGATACTCACCACCCTCTGTGTGAAGAAATTTCCCCTCTGGCCTCTTTTGTATCTCTCACCTTAAACCTTGGCGCTCTAGTTTTAGACTCCTCTACCTTTGGGAAAAGATGTTGACTATCCACCTTATCTAGGCTCCTCGTTATTTTATAGACCTCTATAAGATCACTCCTAAGCCTCCTACGCTCCAGGGAAAAAAAGTCCCAGACTATCCAGCCTCTCCTTATAACTCAGACCATCAAGTCCTCATTGTGCCCAAAGTGCCACATGTGGCGATAGTGTCCTGTGCTTTTTGGGAATTCAGCCCCAGAAGTGAAGGCAAGTACCTGCTCTTTCTGGATATTGCAGCACTGTTGACCTAGCTCGTAGCCCAGGCAACTAGCTCATCCATCACCTGCCTCATGCACGTACATATTAGACTGTGAGATTCTAAAGCCATCTCCGGCAGCACATTAAATGGAACCAGAGAGAAAATGACATTGAGAGAAGAGGTAACAGAGGAGGACGAGCTGCTCAAAGAGGGAGAAAATGGTCGGAAAGGGAAGGCTCCTCCCCAGGAGGTCATATCCACGCAAGAACTTCAGGGAACTCCTTCAACCTCAGTCAAGAAACAGCGTGCGTGCAAAGTCCTCACTTAGTTCGGGAGGTGTTCTTCCAGGCAGACTTGCAGCATCAGAGCAGGATGAGCAGCTTTGCCATTGGCTATAAATTTAACCATCGGCTCCTTCCAGGCTGGAGCTGGGGGGGGCATCTCCAACATCTCTTAGTTTGCCACCCGCTGTTGTAGAACTCGCACTCAGCTTGTAAAGAGAAGGGTAGACTTTTTATTCTCTCTTTCCAGGGAGAAACAGGAGGAGTGAAGATGTGGCTTCGCCGGTTCACCAGGTTCCCCATGGTGCAGGGTGCCATTTATTAAACACAGCCAGCTTGTGGGCACTGCGTCTAAATTGCCAAAAGATTCCCCTCTCAGGTATCCGGGCAATAGCCATGTGTCACATTTCTTTGTTGCCGCAAAGAGAAACGTTCTGGAGGTGCCCACACGCTGCATTCCTGTAAAACACAATCAGAGGTTTATTAAGGGTGTTGCTCAAACAATCAAGATCTCCCCAAAGCCCACACAAAGACTCTGCTCGGGTTGCTACACATCACGTGACATAAAATCAGTCGGAATGTATTCCCTGATATATTACACCATGTTTATCTTTATTATGCTTCTGTCCACTGTCACCACAGCATTTGAGTGACCATGATAAAACAGAAGGAGGATACTGGGTGACAAAGTCTTCCTGCTTCATGATTCTGGTGTGCAACCCACATACCCATGGCTATCATGGATTCGATTCCAGCCTTGGGTGACTAACTTTTGCGGAATTTGCACGTTCTCCCCGTGTCTGCGTGGGTTTCCTCCGGGTGCTCCGGTTTCCTCCCACAGTCCAAAGATGTACAGGTTAAGTGAGGTTAAGTGGATTGGCCATGATCAATGCACGGGGTTGCAGGGATAGGGTGGGGGGGGTGGGCCTCTTTCGGAGGGCCGGGCAGACCCAATGGGCAAAATGGCCTCCTTCAGCACTGTAAGGATTCTATGGACTCTATAGATTTTATCGTCTATGTAATTTAAGCCACACTGCCGCACAATATATCATCAAGCAAACCACTGGGGTGCTCAACCAATGCTCCCACTACCTACAGCACTCTGGACGAGACCGGCAATACTCATCAGAATGGGTGTCAAGTTTTGTTGTGGCTTGTTGCATCCCACACAGTCTCACCATCATAAAGGTCCAGCCCTTGGCACCAGCAAGAGGAGGTGTATACGATCTCTGCATGATCGATTCATCCAAGTGCAGTATCGCTGATTGTAATCTCAAATGCCCATTCACCATTCAGCATATCTGCATCAACTCTCACAAGCTTCTACAGATGTGCGATAGAGAGCATCCTATCCGGCTGCATCACAGCTGGTATGGCAACTGTTCGGCCCAAGATCGCCAGAAACTGCAGACTGTGGTGAACTCAGCCCAACGCTTCACATAAGCTGGCCACCCCCACATCGATTCTGTATACACCTCCCGCTGCCTCAGGAAGGCAGACAACATTATCAGAGACCCCTTCCACCCAGGCATTGCCTTCTTCCAGACCCTTCCATCAGGCAGAAGGTACAGAAATTTGAAGACCCGCACTTCCAGACATAGGAACAGCTTCTTCCCCGCAGCTACTAGACTCCTCAACGACTCCCCCTCGGACTGATCTGTTCCCTGTAAGAACACTATTCACGACGCCATATGCTGCTCTTGCTCATGTATTTTCTTTGTTTGGCCCCTTGTTCCGCACTGTAACCAATCACTGTTTATTGATGTACCATTTTTCAATGTACTCTGTTGATTATTCTTTTTACCAATTGTGTACGTACTGTGTATGTTTCCTCGGCCGCAGAAAAATACTTTTCACTGTACTTCGGTACATGTGACAATAAAAATCAAATCAAAATCAAAATCAGCACTCCCATGCCTTACCATCCAGTGATATGGACAAGCGCAGCATCTTCTTTGCCACAATCCTGATGTAAATGGCAGCACAAAATAAACATTCCAAAGCAACTTTATCAAGTTTTACCATTCCCCTGTCCTCCCGATTGTTGCGGACTCTCGCCAAATCTCACACTCCCCACCTAAGCCGCTTGCCGCTTCGCTATTCCAGATCCGGAGCTCAGGAGATGAGCAGCGATTAGGTGGGGTTACGGGGAGAGGGTGGAGGCGTGGGCTTAATTAGGGTGCTGTACCAAGGGCCGGTGGTGACTCGATGGGCCGAATAGCCTCCATCTGCATTGTACATTCTATGATTCTGTGTCAGGCAGGAAGAGCAGCAGGAGGCACTCAATGCGCTGCGGAAGCAGCGAGAAGGGTCAGGGAGCACTGAGGCTGTGTGCCAGAGGATTAGCAGTGAGAGGAAGAGTCAAGGAGTGGAATGGGCTACAGGCCGGAGGGCTGACACTGAGAGGGAGAGTCTTTTTTAAATCTTTTATTATTTACAAATAATTCCAATGAAGGGGCAGCTTAGCGTGGCCAATCCACCTCCCCTGCACATCTTTGTGTTGTGGGGGTGAGACCCACGCAAACACAGGGAGAATGTGCAAACTTCACACGGACAGTGACCCGGGGCCCGAATCAAACCTAGGTCCTCGGCGATGAGAGGGAGAGTCAAGGATTGGCAGAGGTTGCGGGCCGGAGGGTTGGAGCGAAACAGGCTTTAGGCTGGAAGGTTGGCAGTGAGAGGGAGAGTGGAACACTGGTGGGGGGGGAAAGAGGGAGGACCTGCCTCAATGTCAGCAATGATGGGGGAGGCAGGTCTTTGACGTCAATTTGAGATTGGGGCGCCCTTTCCGATCTCTGTGGAGCCGGCCTTTCTGGTGACGTCTTCAGGCCCGGCCCTCAGAAATAATGACCAAAACAAAGTGTCAGAAGATCTGGAGAGAAAAGCTGCTGATTTCTCTGGGGAGAAACACATTGGTTTTCAGTCAGAACCTTGACATTTTGCCATTTTAGGATTGGGCGCAATTTTCCCAAAATTTGTCAGCGTATCAGGCTCTGACAGAAAACCAACCTGTTTCTCTCCAGAAACACAGCCGAGTTTACAGACCAGATTTTCTGGCACTTAGTGGGGACGTGGTTTGTGCCGTCACTCTGGCGGACTGGGCCTGAGAGATCCACCAAGGCTGGCCCCACACAGATCGTGGCTTCACCTTTGAAGATTTGCGTTTAAAATATGCCTCCCCCACCCCTCCATGGACATGGAGGAACCCCTCCCCCACAAGCATCACCCCCTACCACAGCACCCTGCCCCCCCACCCCCCTCACCACCACCACACACATAAGGGGAACCACCGCAATGGGGCTCCCCAGTGGGTCAGGCCCTGACAGTGCTGCCAGGTTGACGGTGCACAGTGCCAAGGCACAGCCCGGCCATGCCACTCACCACCCAGAGGCCATATGTTCCTGTGCACCCTGGGGTGGTCATCACGACTGGCCTTCATTTTTGAAAAACAGTTGTGATTCACGCCGACATGATGCCACGCTGGCTGTGTGGGAAGAATGAGTGAGAGCGAAGGCCCTATATAATTATATTTAAATATATTATGAAATATGCTAATCAGGCCCATGCCCATCCTGTGTGTGAAGCTGATTGTGTCATCCGAGGGAGGTGGGGAAGATATCAAACTGAAATGTCGCCGGCACAAACCCCACTTTTGGCCTCTCGCAGAGATTTAGCGGCCATTATGGGATTTGCATCTTGGTCAATGGGGCCGTTAGATTGCGGCCATTGTTCCTGCACTGCGACTCCATTGAGACGGTTACAACCCAATCGATATTGTGGGATTCTTCCCCACACCATTACAGACACAGTAAGCTTCCCCCACACACACACCACGAGCAACACCCACCCCCCACACACATCCCGAGCAACCCCCACCCCCGACACACACCCCGAGCAACACCCACCCCACACACACACCCCGAGCAACCCCCACCCCGACACACACCCCGAGCAACCCCCACCCCACACACACACCCCGAGCAACCCCCCACCCCACACACACACCCCGAGCAACCCCCACCCCCGACACACACCCCGAGCAACCCCCACCCCCCACACACACCCCGAGCAACACCCGCCCCCCACACACACACCCCGAGCAACACCCACCCCCCACACACACCCCGAGCAACACCCACCCCCCACACACACCCCGAGCAACCCCCACCCCCCACACACACCCCGAGCAACACCCGCCCCCCACACACACACCCCGAGCAACACCCACCCCCCACACACACCCCGAGCAACACCCACCCCCCACACACACCCCGAGCAACACCCACCCCCACACACACACCCCGAGCAACACCCACCCCCCACACACACCCCGAGCAACCCCCACCCCACACACACACCCCGAGCAACACCCACCCCCACACACACCCCGAGCAACACCCACCCCCCACACACACCCCGAGCAACCCCCACCCCCGACACACACCCCGAGCAACCCCCACCCCACACACACAACCCGAGCAACCCCCAGCTGCAGCAATGTTCCCTAGTCCATCACTGAGGTGGAGGTTTCTCTCACACCACTGACAATAGCTATTCCTGTCAAACTCTGAGGCAGTTTACCCTTCCCACCCAGGCACTATTCACCACCTGCTGTCAAGACACAAGGCAGCGTTACACTCTCCTATTTCCCTTCTGTCTCGTTCTGTCTTCTGCACCTTGGTCCCGTTCCCTGTCCTTGTTTGACTTGAGACTTGCCAATGTCAGGGAAAATTGCCTACTTATACAGTTGTATCCATGTTTATGAATTTTCTGTATATATACACATGCTTTTTCAATTTTCATGTTATTGGAAACCTTTGAATAAATTAAGCTGAATAATGGAAGAAACAATCATTACCCTCCCATATTTTCAGAAAGCTGGTCTTTCACACTGGTTTGAACAAATTCCTAAAAGAATATTGATGTGTACCTTGCTCCTTGGAGGGTTTCAAAGACTGAATGCATGAACCTTAAAATATTTGATGCTATTCTTTAAATATGCAATGTTCCAGTGATAATTTCTCCCCTCTAAACTCACTGCAGGCGGCTCTGAATTCTCAAAATCAATATCCCAAGGGCCTGACTTTGATACTAAAATAGCCGCAACTTGTACCGTACTGTGAGAGAGAGAAATACAGCACAGAACAGGCCCTTCGGCCCACAATGTTGTGCCGAACTTTTATCCTAGGTTAATCATAGAATTTTGGACACTAAGGGCAATTTATCATGGCCAATCCACCCAACCTGCACATCTTTGGACTGTGGGAGGAAACGGGAGCACCTGGAGGAAACCCACACAGACACGGGGAGGATGTGCAGACACCACACAGACAGTGACCCAAGTCGAAATCGAACTTGGGACCCTGGAGCTGTGAAGCAGTTGTGCTATCCACAATGCTACCATGCTGCCCTTAAGAAGAAATTAATCTACACTCCATTATTCTACTCTAATCCATGTACCTATCCAATAGCTGCTTGAAGGTCCCTAACGTTTCCGACTCAACTACTTCCACAGGCAGTGCATTCCATGCCCCCACTACTCGCTGGGTAAAGAACCTACCTCTGACATCCCCCCTATATCTTCCACCATTTATCTTAAATTTATGTCCCCTTGTAATGGTGTGTTCCACCCGGGGAAAAAGTCTCTGACTGTCTACTCTATCTATTCCCCTGATCATCTTATAAACCTCTATCAAGTCGCCCCTCATCCTTCTCCGTTCTAATGAGAAAAGGCCTAGCACCCTCAACCTTTCCTCGTAAGACCTACTCTCTATTCCAGGCAACATCCTGGTAAATCTCCTTTGAACCTTTTCCAAAGCTTCCACATCCTTCCTAAAATGAGGTGACCAGAACTGCACACAGTACTCCAAATGTGGCCTGACCAAGGTTTTGTACAGCTGCATCATCACCTCACGACTCTTAAATTCAATCCATCTGCTAATGAACACTAGCACACCATAGGCCTTCTTCACAGCTCTATCCACTTGAGTGGCAAATTTCAAAGATCTATGAACATAGACCCCAAGATCTCTCTGCTCTTCCACATTGCCAAGAACCCTACCGTTAACCCTGTATTCTGCATTCATATTTGTCCTTCCAAAATGGACAACCTCACACTTGTCAGCGTTAAACTCCATCTGCCACTTCTCAGCCCAGCTCTGCATCCTATCTATGTCTCTTTGAAGCCGACAACAGCCCTCCTCACTATCCACGACTCTACCAATCTTTGTATTGTCTGCAGGTTTACTGACCCACCCTTCAACTCCCTCATCCAAGTCATTAATGAAAATCACAAACAGCAGAGGACCCAGAACTGATCCCTGCGGTACGCCACTGGTAACTAGGCTCCAGGCTGAATATTTGCCATCCACCACCACTCTCTAACTTCTGTCGGTTAGCCAGTTTGTTACCCAACTGGCCAAATTTCCCACTATCCCATGCCTCCTTACTTTCTGCATAAGCCTACCATGGGGAACCTTATCAAATGCCTTACTAAAATCCATGTACACTACATCCACTGCTTTACCTTCATCCACGTGCTTGGTCACCTCCTCAAGGAATTCAACAAGACTTGTGAGGCAAGACCTACCCCTCACAAATCTGTGCTGACTATCCCTAATCAAGCAGTGTCTTTCCAGATGCTCAGAAATCCTATCCCACAGTACCCTTTCCATTACTTTGCCTACCACCGAAGTAAGACAAACTGGCCTGTAATTCCCAGGGTTATCCCTATTCCCTTTTTTGAACAGGGGCATGACATTCACCACTCTCCAATCCCCTGGTACCACCCCTGTTGACAGTGAGGATGAAAAGATCATTGCCAACGGCTCTGCAATTTCATTTCTTGCCTCCCATAGAATCCTTGGATATATCCCGTCAAGCCTGGGGGACTTGTCAATCCTCAAGTTTTTCAAAATGCCCAACACATCTTCCTTCCTAACAAGTATCTCCTCGAGCTTACCAGTCTGTTTCACACTGCCCTCTCCAACAATATGGCCCCTCTCATTTGTAAATACTGAAGAAAAATACTTGTTCAAGACCTCTCCTATCTCTTCAGACTCAATACACAACCTCCCGCTACTGTCCTTGATCGGACCTACCCTCGCTCTAGTTATTCTCATATTTCTCACATATGTGTAAAAGGCCTTGGGGTTTTCCTTGATCCTACCCGCCAAAGATTTTTCATGCCCTCTCTTAGCTCTCCTAATCCCTTTCTTCAGTTCCCTCCTGGCTATCTTGTATCCCTCCAGCGCCCTGTCTGAACCTTGTTTCCTCAGCCTTACGTAAGTCTCCTTCTTCCTCTTAACAAGACATTCAACCTCTCTTGTCAACCATAGTTCCCTCACTCGACCATCTCTTCCCTGCCTGACAGGGACATACATATCAAGGACACGTAGTATCTGTTCCTTGAACAAGTTCCACATTTCACTTGTGTCCTTCCCTGACAGCCTATGTTCCCAACTTATGCACTTCAGTTCTTGGCTGACAGCATTGTATTTGCCCTTCCCCCAATTGTAAACCTTGCCCTGTTGCACACACCTACCCTCTCCATTACTAAAGTGAAAGTCACAGAATTGTGGTCACTACCTCCAAAATGCTCCCCCACTAACAAATCTATCACCTGCCCTGGTTCATTACCAAGTACCAAATCCAATATGGCCTCCCCTCTGGTCGGACAATCTACATACTGTGTTAGAAAAGCTTCCTGGACACACTGCACAAACACTACCCCATCCAAACTATTTGATCTAAAGAGTTTCCACTCAATGTTTGGGAAGTTGAAGTCACCCATGACTACTACCCTGTGACTTCTGCACCTTTCCAAAATCTGTTTCCCAATCTGTTCCTGCACATCTCTGCTGCTACTGGGGGGCCTATAGAAAACTCCCAACAAGGTGACTGCTCCTTTCCTATCTCTGACTTCAACCCATATTACCTCAGTAGGCAGATCCCCCTCAAACTGCCTTTCTGCAGCTGTTATACTATCTCTAATTAACAATGCCACACCCCCCCCCCCACCTCTTTTACCATCCTCCCTAATCTTGTTGAAACATCTATAGCCAGGGACCTCCAACAACCATTTCTGCCCCTCTTCTATCCAAGTTTCCGTGATGTCCCACCTTCCCCAGAATGCGCTCCAATTATCCAAATACCTGAAGCCCTCCCTCCTACACCATTCCTGCAGCCACGTGTTCAACTGCACTCTCTCCCTATTCCTAGCCTCATTATCACGTGGCACAGGCAACAAACCAGAGATGACAACTCTGTCTGTCCTGGCCTTTAACTTCCAGTCCAACTCCCTAAACTTGTTTATTACCTCCACACCACTTGTCCTACCTACGTCGTTGGTACCAATGTGCACCATGACTTCTGGCTGCTCACCCTCCTCCTTCAGGATCCTGAAGACACGATCCGAGACATCCCTGGTCCTGGCACCCGGGAGGCAACATACCTTTCGGGAGTCTCGCTCGCGACCACAGAATCTCCTATCTATTCCCCTAACCATTGAATCTCCTATTACTATTGCTTTTCTATTCTCTCCCCTTCCCTCCTGAGCCCCAGAGCCAGACTCAGCGCCAGAGACCTGGCTACTAGGGCCTTCCCCCGGTAGGTCATCCCCCCCAACAGCATCCAAAACGGTATACTTGTTTTGAAGGGGAACGGCCACGAGGGATACCTGCACTGTCTGCCTGTTAGTTTTATTTCCCCTGACTGTAACCCAGCTACTCTTGTCCAGTACCTTTGGTGTGGCTACCTCCCTGTAACTCTTCTCGATAACCCCCTCTGCCTCCCGGATGATCCGAAGTTCATCCAGCTCCAGCTCCAGTTCCCTAACACGGTCTCTGAGGAGCTGGAGTTGGGTGCACTTCTTGCAGGTATAGTCAGCGGGGACACCAGTGGTATCCCTCACCATCCACATCCTACAGGAGGTGCATGCAACTGCCCTAGCCTCCATCCCCTCTTACTTTACAGAATTAGCTGCCCCATAGACCAACTGGACCTCCGCACTCCGACTCTGCTTCCAGTCAGCTGTACTCTAAACTCCTGGCTCCCTTCACGCTCTTTGATAAATATAGGAAATGAAATGTAAGGAGCACCTTACTCCCTCCTCACCTAACTCCCTCAGTCACCAAACTCTCACTGTAGCACTCAAATGCAACAAGCTCAGCACCAAAAAAAAATACCTTAAAAATAAACTTCTAGTATGAGTTGAAGGGCTCAGCAGGGGTTTGAGAAAAGGTGGTGGATGTTTGTGACTGTGATTGAGGAGCTGTTCATTGTAGGGGGGTGGGGATGGGGGGAAGGGGGAGAGTGAAAAAGGGGGAAAATCTGTACAGACTGAGTAGCTGGTCATTGGGAAGTATGTTTCCCAGGGTGTTTATTTGCTGTAACCTGCTTTGATACATGTTTGTAATAAAATACATATAAGAACAGTACAGCACAGAACAGGCCCTTCGGCCCTCGATATTGTGCCGAGCAATGATCACCCCACTCAAGTCAACGTATCCACCCTATACCAGTAACCCAACAACGCCTTTAGCAAGGCGTTTGACAAGATCCACATGACAACTGGTACAAAAAGTAGATGGATACAGAACTAACTTGGATATAGAAGACAGAGAGTAGCGGTGGAGGGGCACTTTTATACTTCGAACAGCAAAGGTCCCAGCACTGATCCCTGCGGAACACCACTAGTCACAGCCCTCCAATCAGAAAAGCACCCTTCCATTGCCACTCTCTGCCTTCTATGACCTAGCCAGTTCTGTATCCAGCTTGCCAGCTCACCTCTGATCCCATGTGACTTCACTTTTTGTACCAGTCTGCCATGAGGGACCTTGTCAAAGGCCTTACTGAAGTCCATATAGACAACATCCACTGCCCTACCTGCATCAATCAACTTTGCGACCTCCTCGAAAAACTCTATCAAGTTAGTGAGACATGACCTCCCCTTCACAAAACCGTGCTAATACTCGCTAATACGTCCATTTCCTTCCAAATGGGAGTAGATCCTGTCTCGAAAAATTCACTCCAGTAATTTCCCTACCACTGACGTAAGGCTCACTGGCCTGTAGTTCCCTGGATTATCCTTGCCACCCTTCTTAAACAAAGGAACAACACTGTCTATTCTCCAGGCCTCCGGGACATCACCTGAAGACAGTGAGGATCCAAAGATTTCTGTCAAGGCCTCAGTAATTTCCTCTCTTGCCTCCTTCAGTATTCTGGGGTATATCCCATCAGGCCCTGGGGACTTATCTACCTTAATATTTTTCAAGACGCCCAACACTTTGTCTTTTTGGATCTCAATGTCATCCAGGCTATCTGCACAACCTTCTCCAGGCTCAACATCCATCCATTCATTCTCTTTGGTGGGTGAATACTGATGCGAAGTATTCATTTAGTACCTCACCCTTTTCGTCTGGCTCCACACGTAGATTCCCTCCCCTGTCCTTCAGTGGGTCAACAGTGAAAAGTGTTTTTCTGTGAGCAACTCAACGGATCATTAAGTACATGA
This sequence comes from Scyliorhinus canicula, assembly GCF_902713615.1. Lineage (NCBI taxonomy): Eukaryota > Metazoa > Chordata > Chondrichthyes > Carcharhiniformes > Scyliorhinidae > Scyliorhinus > Scyliorhinus canicula. Next base: position 9,006,779 of record NC_052165.1, on the reverse strand, counting down.
AAATAAAAGGAAATAAAAGAAAATACATGATAGGGCAACACAAGGTACACAATGAAACTACATAACACCGGCATTGAGTGAGGCATACAGGGTGTAGTGTTAATGAGGTCAGTCCATAAGAGGGTCGTTTAAGAGTCTGGTAACAGCAGGGAAGAAGCTGTTTATGAGTCTGTTCGTGCGTGTTCTCAGACTTTTGCATCTCCTGCCCGATGGAAGAAGTTGGAAGAGTGAGTAAGCCGGGTGGGAGGGGTCTTTGATTATGCTGCCCACTTTCCCCAGGCAGCGGGAGATGTAGATGGAGTCTACGGATGGGAGGCAGGTTTGTGTGATGGACTGGACGGTGTTCACGATTCTCTGAAGCTTCTTGCGGTCTTGGGCCGAGCAGTTGCCATACCAGGCTGTGATGCAGCCAGATAGGATGCTTTCTATGGTGCATCTGAAAAAGTTGGTAAGAGTTAATGTGGACATGCAGAATTTCCTTTGTTTCCTGAGGAAGTATAGGCGCTGTTGTGCTTTCTTGGTGGTAGCGTCGACGTGGGTGGACCAGGACAGATTTTTGGAGATGTGTACCCCTAGGAATTTGAAACTATCAACCATCTCCACCTCGGCCCCTTTGATGCTGAAAGGGGTGTGTACAGTACTTTGCTTCCTGAAGTCAATGACCAGCTCTTTCATTTTGCTGGCATTGAGGGAGAGATTGTTGTCACTGCACCACTCGCAAGATTCTCTATCTCCCTCCTGTATTCTGACTCATCGTCATTCGTGATCCGGCCCACTATGGTCGTATTGTCAGCAAACTTGGAGATGGAATTGGAACGAAATTTTGCCATGCAGTCATTTGTGTACAGGGAGTAGAGTAGGGGGCTAGGTATTGAGGACTATCGTGGAGGAGGTGTTGTTACTGCTTGTGGTCTGTGGGTCAGAAAGTTGAGGATCCAGTTGCAGAGTGAGGAGCCGAGTCCTAGGCTTTGAAGCTTTGATATGAGCTTGGCTGGGATTATGGGGTTGAAAGCGGAGCTGTAGTCAATAAATAGGAGTCTGATGTAGGAGTCCTTGTTGTCGAGATGCTCTAGGGATGAGTGTAGAGCCAGGGTGATGGCGTCTGATGTGGACCGGTTGCGATGGTATGCGAATTGCAGTGGATCAAGGCATTCTGGGAGCATGGAGGTGATGCGCTTCATGACCAACCTGTCGAAGCACTTCATTACGACTGAAGTCAGGGCCACCGGGCGGTAGTCATTGAGGCATGTTGCCTGGTTCTTCTTTGGCACTGGTATGATGGTGGTCTTCTTGAAGCAGGTGGGGACCTCGGAGCGGAGTTGGAACAGGCTAAAGATGGCCGCAAATACATCTGCCAGCTGGTCCGCGCAGGTTCTGAGTGCACGACCAGGGATCCTGTCCGGGCCCGTCGCCTTCCGAGGGTTCACTTTAAGGAAGGCCGATCTGACTTCGGAAGCTGTGATGGTGGGTACTGGTGGGTTATGGGCTGCTGGGGCACTCAACAGCCGATTGTTGGATACCTGCTCAAACCGACCATAGAATGCATTGAGTTCATCGGGGAGGGGTGCGCTGCTGCAAGAGATACTGCTCGGCTTCGCTTTGTAGCCCGTTATGTTGTTTAAGCCTTGCCACAACTGCTAAGAGTCTGTAACTCAGTCTGTGACTCTAGTCTCTCTTGGCATCTCGGATGGCTTTGCGGAGGTTGTACCTGGATTTCTTGTATTTGTCAGGGTGGTCTGCCTTGAACGCCTCAGATCTGTCCTTCAGTAGGGAGTCAATCTCGCGGTTGAGCCATGGTTTCCAGTTGGGAATGTACGTACTGCTTTCTTTGGCATGCAGTCGTCCACACATTTGCTGATGAAGTCTGAAGTCTGTGACGGTGGTGGCAGACTCATTTAAGTTGGTCGTTGAGATCTTAAATAGGGCCATTCAATAATGGGCCGCAAGTTCCATTCTGCACTAATTAAAGCCTCTCTCGGTGTATGGGTGCTGCGTGGAAGCAGGATTTCTGGTCGGCGTGTTGCCAACCATCTGTTAGGTCGGGATAATCTGTCTAAGTTCCACCTCTATTTTGCGATGAAGAAACGTCTAAAAAACAATGTGAAGAAAACGCCAATGTGCTGAGGAGGAGCATTCTGGCAAGGATGTCATATCAGCTCGTAATGGTCTAACTGTTTGTTCCTATTTACCCCTCCCCTGCAATAAAGCTGTGAGAATGTGAGGTTAATTGTTATGTTTCTACATTTCATTGCTCATGCTGTGATGTTATTTAAAATGTATAGCTATAAGGTGAACTTCTAATTGCCACAAAAGTCACTGGCTTCAAACTAAAACAGTCAAGCTTCAGGAATATTTTGTGAAGGAATTGATGCCTCCAGTGGTCTCAGCACTGCAATGATGTGCTTCTCATTCTTTTGGCCGCTCTATTTTTGGTTTAATTACCATAAACCTGCATTTTGGTAGAAAATGGTCAAATGACCTAATGACTCTGGACGAAAAATATATTGCAACCCATTGTCGGTGTAGGAGCGGTTTCAAGGCCTGTGTATTGAGTCGGCTTCCACGTGGGCTTTTCTCCTGTGGCTCAACTCAGTACAAAGAGCAGCAGACACATCAGCAATCTGAAGACGGTTTAATATTCTACAAGCTTGCTTTCATGTACATGAGAGATAAGACCTGGAAAGCTGCCAAGGTCCTTCTACAGAACAAAGACATGAACTCAGCACATATGCAACATTCAAAAATCAATAGCCCGCCCCAGTTGAATGTGATCCAATCCTGAAGCTGCTTTGTTTAAACTCACCCAATAGAATTGCAAGCAACCCATGATTGATGCCAGGATCCTCATCCAGACAGCGATGTACAATTGCAACATCCTGTGCTGTTTGTTTGTGAGAAACAGAACAACAGAACCAGCACCCTGGATTGTTTCACTATTGATTATTTATTACTGCTATGTCCTAAAAACACATGTTTAATGGTTAATAATGATTACTCGGTACTCTTCCAATAATTCATCCAATCCTTAATAAAGTAACTTATGTAAAACTAACCTAATGGCATGCTAACTAATTAGTGAAAAGAGGTATCCTCGCTGAACGCCCCCCCCCCCCCCCCCTCAGTCGGGTGCAGGGATAATGATTGATCTGCCTGCCCATTCCTGTTGTGGGAGGCAGCACACTCCTCATTTCCCTGATTGCTGCGTACAGCACGGTACACGCCCTATGACTGGCTGGGTATATGGATCACTGAGGGCCTAATAGCGTGCAAAGTTGGCATTTGATGTAACTCGCCTCCAGCTCTTAAAAGAGAAGCTGTACTGAACTGAAGGAGGATGCTGCTATCACTGCTTCAAGGGGTAGGGAGCTCCGAGGATCGCCAATGCAGTGCTGGAGGCCTTCATCATGGAGATAAACAGGAGAGACACCCGGCTGGATTCTCCGTTCCCGAGACTAAGCGCCAGGGCAGGGTTCGCGGACCTCAACGACAGCAAAACTGCTGTCGCAGCTGCACGGATTCAGTGACCATGGAGGTGTTAGCACCAGCGCCACGTGGAACACAATCGATTCCAATGGGAGACAGTATGGAATTCACTGGATCCATGATTGACACTCGGAAGGCTGACAGCCTCATATACACATTACAATCCCCACACACACTCATCCCAGCCAACAAGATGGCATTGGGTCAGCTGGAGCCTGAGGGCACCAGGGGGATGTCCAGGGGGAACACCCATAGGACCTGTGGCCCTAAGTTCACAGTGGGCAGTCAGCGGTTTGCCCATCTGCAAGACTGCCTTGCAGGCCACAGCAATGGTGCTCCATGCCCATCCACCTTTGCCCCACAGCCCACCTCCTGGCCACCCCCCGCTACTCACCCCAGCCCTGGCAGAAGCCCTCCGGCCAGCGGCACGACTGTCAGCAAACTATGGCGATGTTGGACACTTTCCGTATCCCCTCTCTCTCCCTCCGAAGCCACGGCGCCCGTTTCACGATTTTTGAAAGCACTAGTGAACCTCACCATCGGGAGTTCACCCCAGTAGAAGCGGAGCATCATGGAGACCCGGAGAATTGCAATTTGCCGTGTAACCGACGCCCGCCAGGATTTTGGTGTCAAGACCAATTCACTGCCCAATCACATTTCCCGATTCCAGCGTCAGCTGACAGAGAATTCCGCCCTACCATGTTTCCAAAGGAGGCCAAAAGGAAATCATCTGCACCACACTGCTTAATGCACCATTATTACCTCATTCTCCCAGCAGATGTCCCTAGGGTGGCACGGTAGCACAGCGGTTATCGCTATTGCTTCACAGCGGCAGGGTCCCAGGTTCGAGTCCCATTTTGGGTCACCTGTCTGCGTGAAGTCTGCACGTTTTCCACGTGTCTGCGTGTGTTTCCTCCGGGTGCTCCAGTTTCCTCCCACATCTCCAGTAAGACGTGCTTGTTAGGTGAATTGGACATTCTGAATTCTCCCTCTGTGTATCTGAACAGGCGCTGGAGTGTGGTGACGAGGGGTTTTTCACAGTAACCTCATTTCAGTGTTAATGTAAGCCTACTTGTGACACTAAGAAAGATTATTACTATAGCACTCAGGGCTCGCGCTTAACATTCACGTTCTGTCTCTCCCTCACTAACCTTCCAATGCTGCCAGATTGCTTTCTCATTGCATTCTTTAAAGTCTGAACAGCCCACTCAGCCAGATCGTTCAATACTGGGTGGCAGGGGGCCATCCTCATGTGTTATAGCCATTTGCTCGCACCGTTTTCCAAAATGTCTGACTCTGGAAGCAACTTGGCAAACACTCGGCGCAAGGCGTCCACCATGGCTGCCGAGGTAGTGGTCCCCATCTCTTGAACCGTTCATCACTTAGAGTGGACATCTACCAGGAATACAAACATCTTGCCCATAAAAGGGCCCACATAGTCAATACGGACCCTGGTCCATGAGCAAACTGGCCATTGCCAAAGGTAAAGAGTGGCAGGTGGCGGCAAGGGTTGCTGGATTCGGCAAGGAAGGCACTGTTGCACCTGTTCTTCAATGGCTTTATCTACACCTGCCCACCAGACATAGCTGCGTGCCAGCATCTTCATCTTTTTCTTCCCTAGACGGGACAACCACTCATGATCCCCACAATTTCTCACATGTCAACTCATCCTGATGAGTGAAGTAGAGCTTCAGCTGTTCAGAATTCTTGTAATGCAACCCAGCCTGAATCATTCTTTTAGCTTTTGAAAGAATCGGGTCTCCATGGGTCCAGTTTCATGTTGTGCCCAGCGGTCACAGAGTGTCTGGGAAGTTTGAGGCCAATATGATCTACTGGGGTACTGGTGGTAGCAAAATGCTCTTTGACAGGGACAGGCTACTTAATGCAGTGGCATTGGAAATTTGAGTCTCAGGCCTGTGCTGGAAAGCATAGCTGTGAGCCGCCAACAGGCCCAATAATGGTGTGTGATCAGTCACTATGTCAAACATATCGGTGGAATTTCTCCACACCGTATATACCGTAGATAACCACTAAACCCTCTTCTTAATCTGGGCATATCTCTGTTCTGCTTCTGAGAGAGTCCTTGAGGGAAATGCGATGGGACGCTGCTGTACCACAAGGGGACACATCACATGTCAGCACGATTGGTTTTCCCGGGACTAATTGCACCAAGCGGTTTGAGGACTGTGATGTTTGCTTGACGATTCGGAAAACTTCCTCTTGGGGCTCCCTTCATTGCCACAGCTAGTTCTTCCGCAATAGCTGATGTAATGGTCCCATTTCAAAATGAACCTTCCACAAACATTTCCCATCCTGAGGATGGATTTGAGCTCGCTGAAACGTTCGGGTGCAGGGACATCTTGTATGGCCTTGACCTTTTCTTCCTGAGGTACAACCCTATCGCATGAATGCTAAATCCTAGCTACGTCACATCATAGTTGCTTGCACTGTTCAAAGAACTGGTGCGATCGTGGATTGCAGGGAATAGAGTCTGTCCATCTTTCCAGAAAATAAACTTTCTGGAGACATTCAGCGCCTTGCTTCTGTGCTGATTTTACTTCCTGTAATTTTTTACAGTAGATTATAAGTGTTAAATAATTAGCGATAGCTATGCATCCTCGTTGATGAAGAGTAAGCCCTCTTGTTTTGTTCAAGCTAATGGTATCTGTGACAGTCTATCTGCTGTCATTTGACACTTCCCTTGGACATGCTCAGTTATGGAGTCATAGCTCATTAATCTTTATCTGAACTGCTGGAATTTGGGCGGCATTTTTACAATTGATTTCATACTCAGAAGAGTGACCAGTGGCATATGGTCTGTTTCAATTTTGAACGGCAGTCCCAGAACTTAGTCTGAGGACTTATCACACAGATATGTTGCTGCCCAATGGTGTTTTTGATTGTTCCTTTGTTCGAACTGGTGGTTAGCACTGCTGCCTCACAGTGCCAAGGACCCTGCTTCAATTCCCACCATGGGTGACTGTGTGGCGTTTGCACATTCTCCACATATTTGCATGAGTCTCCCCCAGGTGCTCCGGTTTCCTCCCACAGTTCATAAATGTGCAGTTTAGGTGGGTTAGCCATGCCAAAATTGACCCTCAATGTGCAAAATGTCAGATGGGGTTACTCTGAGGTCCCATGTTCGATCCCAGCCCTGGGTCACTGTCCGTGTGGAGTTTGCATGTTCTCCCCATGTCTGCGTGGGTCTCACCCCCACAACCCAAAGATGTGCAGGGTAGATGGATTGGCCATGCTAAATTGCCCCTTAATTGGAAATAAATAATTGAGTACTCTAAATTTATTTTTTAAAAAGATGGGGTTACGGGGATAGGGTGGAGGAGTGGTCCGAGATAGGGTGCTCTTTCAGAGGGTCGGTGCAGACTCGATGGGCTGAATGGCACCCTTCTGCACTGTAAGAATTCTATGGGGATTCTATGCCCCGCTAGCAACCTGGGTTCCTGAATGATTGGCACTTCATTTTTAAAGGGCATGTAAAGAAGATAAAAGTAGAAAATAGGAACACCCCACCACGGACATCTGCCCAACAGACACAAGCTCAACCTCCACCCAGCACTGTCCTCTTGCACGTCCCCCCGACACAGTGCCAGGGCATGGCTGGGCAAAAACATAATCATAGAAAGGGCAAAATTTAACAAGAGAAAGCAAATACCGGGGACGAAATCGAATGGCCTCGTCGCGCCCGACTCAGTGATGCAACATGATTTGTGACGCTTGAACCGACCCGCGAGGTTTAACGGAATCTCGTGCGACATGGCGGCAGATCCAGATTAATTTATTTAAGTGAACCATCAGCCATTAAGTGAGGCTGAAATATGGGCACTGTGAGGCTGGCAGTGGCACTGCCAGGGTGTGAGGATGGCAGGGTCAAGGTTCCTGGCTGCCAAGTTGCCCGTGCCAGGGTGCGGGTCTGGCGTGCCTTGCCCACAAGAGCTGGGGTGAGGGGATGCTGGAGGATCCAGTATGAGGCAGGTTGGATGCAGTGGGGTGGGGGGGTGGCGGGGGGGGGGGGGGGGGGGGGGGGGGGGAGGTTGCCCGCTCCACGAGTCATCTCCCCGGACTAGCGAGCTGAGTTCGGCAGTGCAGGAAATGAGGTAAACAAAGGCTCAAGGGAGCATTCCTCGCCAATGCCAGAAGAAATGGCCCGCTAAATGCACCTGAGACCGATCTCTGTTTTTGTCTCATTGTGTGCACAGTGGGAACTCTGCACGAGTTTGGAACGTCTCCCCCCTCCAGATCTGTTACTCAATCATGTGGTGTTACATCAATATTACGTCAGCATCATGTGTTGCTGATATTAACCCTTTCCTCTCCTTGTCTCATGCCCAAACTGTTACTTCTTAATAAATTGGTTTAACATCATTTATGGTTTTATCCCTTTTTGGGTAGTCTGTCACTCGCGCATCAGATCTTACACATGCAAGATCGACACTAATGGAATGCACAAGGGTGAATAATTGCAGGTTGTGTTGTTAGTTTTGTTGTTATCCAGCACTTGGCCCATAGCCCTGTTGGCCTTGGCATCGCAAGTGCATATCTAAATGCTCCTCAAATATTATTAGCCCCCACCGCCCTTTCAGGCAGCGAGTTCCAGACTCGCAACATCCTCTGGGTGAAAAGAGGGCAGCACGGTAGCATGGTGGTTAGCATAAATGCTTCACAGCTCCAGGGTCCCAGGTTCGATTCCCGGCTGGGTCACTGTCTGTGCGGAGTCTGCACGTCCTCCCCGTGTGTGCGTGGTTTTCCTCCGGGTGCTCCGGTTTCCTCCCACAGTCCAAAGATGTGCGGGTTAGGTGGATTGGCCATGCTATATTGCCCGTAGTGTCCTAAACAGTAAGGTTGGGGGGGGGGGGTTGTTGGGTTACGGGTCTAGGGTGGATACGTGGGTTTGAGTAGGGTGATCATGGCTCGGCACAACATCGAGGGCCGAAGGGCCTGTTCTGTGCTGTACTGTTCTATGTTCTATATTCTATGTTCACGTCCCCTCCAAACCTCCTGCCCCTTACCTTAAATCTGCACCGGAGTAATGCTGTACCCTCTGACAGTGTTCATACGGTAGAACTCCCTGGGATGGGTTCTTTAACTCTCTACTCTTCCAGAATGCCAGTTGAACAGATGGCGTAGAATCTGACATAACCCGGCAAAAGATTACCTTGGCCAGTCGCACGGAAGAGGCGATGGGGAATCGGCAGCCAATACGCCTCACGCAATTGTCTTTTCTACTGAAATAATTTCCCACCGACTCTTGCTTTCCCAGGAAATTGCATCGACATAACCAAAAGGTGGAAACATATGCCAGAATTACATAACTAAGGTTAGACTACTATGAAAATCAGATGGATGATTCCCAAAATAGTACATGTTTCAACAGCCATTTAATCTGAGTTGTGAAAGCACACAAACATGAAAAGTACAGATCGTGGATACAAATCTATTTCAAAATTATTCACCTTTGCATGCACACTTTTCTTGATGCGACAAGGCACAGAAGAGTCATCGATAAATAAACTATTTTTATTAGATCAATTGAAGTTGATTGATATTTGAAGTTCTACTTGGAATTTAGTCCTAACTGCTCCACGTCTCCAAGCATAACTGTAGCTACATTCCGATGAATGACTGCAGCTATCAAATAATCCCCCAGGCAAATTGTTAAGTCTATAAATGGCAGACAGAAACTGTATGTTGTAGTTTCCACGGACTGAAGGAAAAGTAAAATAGTTATTTGTCTGCTTATGCACGGCGACAAAGCCACAGTTTATGCACACAAATGGCTCAGCGTCTATTTTGAGTAATTCTTTTTGGAATAAACAGCACAAAAAATATTCATGCCAAACTTTTTTTTTTGGAAATGTTTTTTATTGAGTTTTCATAATTTATATCCAACAAATTACAAATTATTAGAAAAAGAAACACGCAAACATTAACATGTATATTTACAGGTAAGCATCTTCATAATAATTGTGGCCGCCCCCTTTAACCGGCATACATATTGTACATTCCCCAATATGGCCAAGGCACATGTTTATAGGCATTTATTTACAATTTGGTTTTGGGCCTTAGCTTGCCATCAGACTGTCGCTTGCGGCTTTGTCCTTCCTTTTTTTTTGGAATAATTTTTATTCAAGTTTTCAACAAATTTTATCACAACAGAGAAAAACAGTAACCCTTCCCTTCCAATACAAAAACAATAAATTAACAAGAAAAATAAATAAGCATAAAACCATGAGAACAAACCCCACATAACAAACCCATAGCCCCCCCCCCCCCCCCTGCCCCGCTACCTTCCCCCGATTCCCGTCCATTTCCCCCCTGATTCTTGGCCACCCGACTATTCTTCCTCTTGTTCGTTGGCCACAAACAGGTCCCGGAACAATTGCATGAATGGCTCCCACGTTCTGTAGAAGCCGTTGTCTGACCCTTGGATGGCGAATTTGATTTTCTCCATTTGGAGAGATTCCGAGAGGTCGGACAGCCAGTCTGCAGCTTTGGGTGGTGCTGCTGACCGCCAGCCAAACAGGATTCTACAGCGGGCGATCAGGGAGGCAAAGGCAAGGGCGTCCGCCCTCCTCCCCAGGAATAGATCTGGCTGGTCTGAAACCCCGAAAACTGCCACTATCGGGCATGGCTCCACCCTCACCCCCACCACTTTGGACATAGCCTCGAAGAAGGCTGTCCAGTACTCCACAAGTCTGGGGCAAGACCAGAACATGTGGGTGTGGTTGGCCGGGCCTCTTTGGCACCATTCACATCTGTCCTCCACCTCCGGGAAGAACCTACTCATACGGTTTCTTGTTAAGTGGGCTCTATGTACCACTTTTAGTTGCATCAGGCTGAGTTGTCTCCTTTCGTAAGAAGTTTTTGAGCTGCAGGTACCGTAGCTCGTTCCCCCGGCTAGCCAAAATTTCTCTGTCAGTTCGTCCGGTGTTGCGATCCTGTCGTCCGTGTATAGGTCCCTGACTGTCAGTGTCCCTCCGTCCTGCCTCCACCTTTTGAAGGTGGCGTCAGTCAGTGCTGGTGTGAACCTATGGTTGTTGCAGATGGGAGCTTTGTCCGACATTTTGGTCAGGCCAAATTGCTGCCGCAGTTGGTTCCAGGATTGAAGGGTGGTTGTCACCACTGGGCTGGTGGAGTGTTTTTTGGGTGGGGATGGGAGTGCTGCCGTGGCGAGGGCCCGGAGGGAGGTCCCCATGCAGGAGGCCTCCTCCGCACGCACCCACTCGGCCTCTGGCTCCTGGATCCATCCCCTTACTCGCTCGGCTGTTGCCACCCAGTGGTAGAATTGTAGGTTCGGGAGGGCTAGCCCCCTCAGGATTTTGTTTTTTGTAGGACCTTCTTTGGGTCCTAGTATTTTTACCCCCCCCCCCATACGAACGCCATGATAAGTTTGTCCAGCGCTTTTAAAAAGGCCTTGGGGATGTAGATCGGAATGGATCTAAACAGGAAGAGGAACCTGGGCAGTACGTTCATTTTGATCGTCTGGACTCTCCCCGCAAGGGAGAGTGGGAGTGTGTTCCATCTTTGCAGGTCCTTTTTAACTTCCTCCGTCAGGCTGGTGAGGTTCCATTTGTGGATCCCTTTCCAGTCATGGGCTATTTGGACCCCCAGGTAGCGGACTTTGTGTCAGGCTTGTTTGAACGGCTGCCCCTTTAGTGCTGCCCCCTCCCCCCCCCCCCCCCCCCCCCCCCCCCCCTTACGTGTGTACCGGGAAGATCTCGCATGTTATTCATGCCAAACTTGAGCAGGGCAGCACGTCTGTACAGTGGTTAGCACTGCTGCCTCAAAGTGCCCGGGACCCAGGTTCAATTCCAGCCTTGGGGAACTGTCTGCATGAAGTTTGCACGTTCTCCCCGTGTCTGCGTGGGTTTCCTCCGGGTGCTCCGGTTTCCTCTCACCAGTCCCGAAAGACATGCTGCTAGGTGGATTAGCCATGCTAAATTGCCCTTAGTGCACGAAGATGGTTAGGTTGCCGGGTTGCAGGGGACGTAGGCCTGGGCAGGGTGGTCTCGCGGAGGGACAGTGCAGACCCGATGGGCCGAATTACCTCCTTCTGCACCATAGAATTCTATGATTCTCTGAAATAACTTGTCTGTACAATGAGTGCAGGGCTCCACTTTGACAGTGAAAACAAATCGAAATATGTCAAATACTGACAAAAAAATTACTTCAGAGGAGTGTCTACTTTTAATCTCTCGGAATTTTATTTGCATCTTAACAATTATGTATCTGTGTTCTTTATAATAATAATAATAACCTTTTATTGTCACAAGTATGAAGTTACTATGAAAAGCCCCTCTTCGCCATATGTCTTATGATATGTTATTAATGGCTCCTGCTGATGAACGCAAATTTGAGAAAAGAGAATCATATAAAATGACAAAGTATTTTCTGCACTTGAGTGTAAAATTATGGTCTCAAGTATTTTATGAAAATATATCATTGCAATATTTGGTTACATGTCTTCCAACCAATTAGCTTGCGAGCTTCAAATGATGCATGATTGAGGATTAACCGTGCACCTGTTATTTTTAAATATGGTCACTGTGTCTTGTCTTTTGACCTTTTAATAAACAATCACTCAGGAAGTAAAAGATTCAATTCCATGTATGAAACAAGTCCAGTGTTTTCGCAGTTCTTTTGGTAGTGAGCTGATTGCCAAGGTTACACGAGTAGATTTGTCCATAAAGTTGTCCCTTTGTCAAACGTGAACTGCCACCTGGTGGTCAAAAGTTATATCAGGCGACAGGTTTTGAATTAAGATCATCTCCGGGAATTGCCATCGACAGCAACGGGAATCTCGCTGCCTCCCGCCGCTGAGACACACACTGCTGGGAGACGGAGAATTCCCCCCACCACCACCCCGAAGAAGTAATTATTTTTTAACAGACAACAAACAGATGTGTAAATGTTACTAAGTCTGTGAGTTTAGTATCAGTTTTCGTTCTCATTTACAAATAACGATAAGGCCTTTTTCCCAGGGTGGAAAAGTCAATTACTTGGGGACATAGGTTTAAGGTGCGAGGGGGGAAAGTTCAGAGGTGATGTGCGAGGCAATGTTTTACACAGAGGGTGGTGAGTGCCTGGAACCTGCTGCCAGGGGAGGCTGTGGAAGCAGATACGATAGCGACGTTTAAGAGGCATCTTGATGAATAGATAAATATTTACATACATAGAATTTACAGTGCAGAAGGAGGCCATTTGGTCCATCGAGTCTGCACCGGTCCTTGGAAAGAGCACCCTACCCAAGCCCACACCTCCACCCTATCCCCATTACCCAGTAACTCCACCTAACTTTTTTGGACACGAAGGGCAATTTAGCATGGCCAATTCACCTAGCCTACACATCTTTGGACTGTGAGAGGAAACCGGTGATTATGAGGAAAGATGATTGCTTTTTGTGTGACCGTTACGGGCCACTGAGGTTCCTTTCAGCCGGGTTCTCCATATTCCCAAGTGACAGAAAACTGGGCGAAGTGACAGGAGCCCATGGCCGAGTGAGTGAGACAGAAAGACAAGCAGGACAGAGGCCAAATGCTGCCTGGGTGTCACTGCGGTTGCTTCCTGCAGTCTCAGAGGCAGGGGAGATTGCGACGTCCGTCTGCCACCCAATTGGGATCGAGACCCAGAGTTTGGGAACCGCTGCTTTACAGGAACCACTCAGGAACTTGACCTCACTCTTTTGGCAGGACAGGTCGGCACAAGCGGCTGGGCGAGGAACAGTGCCGACCTTCAGTCAAGTCCCCACGCAGATTGTGCAGGAATCTTTGGAGATCCATTGTGCAGGAATGCTCAGAATGGAAGGTCCATCCAGGTGGATCCAATTCTATTTCTTGTACCATTTCATTTTCTTAAACCAATCACGCAGAGAGTCTGCACTGCCACAGCGAACTCAATCAAAAAGCCTTCCCCCCATGTCACATTGACCCCTTGCCCTTTCGCCCTTTTCTAGATCCATCCAATGATTTGAATCCTGTAGCGGAAGAGCCGTTGGCACTCAGTCTGCTTTCCAGAGCACAGGCACAAAGATTAACACCCTAAGTTCAATACACACTGAGTTAGAGGGGCAAAAACAAAAAATGCTGGAAACTCTCAGCAGGTCTGACAGCATCTGTGGAGAGAGGAGGCTGCTAATGTTTCGAGTCCGGATGACTCTTTGACAGAGCTGATGTTCTCCCAGATCTGCGTTCTCTCGCCACAAATGCTGTCAGGCCTGCTGAGATTTTCCAGCAATTTCTGTTTTTGTTTCCAGCAGCCGCAGAAATTTGCTTTTATCTGATTTGGAGGGGTCAGCACAGGGTGAGACGCTTCACACGAGATAACGCAAGACTATTGGCGTCACGGCGACACAGTGGTTAGCACTGTTGCTTCACAGCGCCAGGGACCCAGGTTCGATTCCCGGCTTAGGTCACTGTCTGTGCGGAGTCTGCACGTTCTCCCCTTGTCTGCGTGGGTTTCCTCCGGGTGCTCCGGTTTCCTCCCACAAGCCCTGAAAGGCGTGCTGTTAGGTGAATTTTGAAGTGATATGCATCACTGTATCTATACAAGGGGTTACTGCAAATACACTACAACTAAGTAACCACTAGAGGGAGCACCAGAGATGTCATGACATGCAGACATACAGCCAATGGGTCATTAGAACAGGACACAACCAATGGGTAATCAGGACACCCAGAGGTGCGGCATTACCACAAGGGGGCACTACACGACCCATATAAAAGGACAGGGAATGCAGGCTCTGCCTCTTTCCAGAGACAGACATTAAGAGAATTAGACAGGGTTGATCAGCAGCATCACACCCCAGCACGTGGCTAAGAGCAAGCTGGTACAGTTAGACTGAGTTACTACAGTTAGATTAACAGAGAGTCAAACTCATTTGTGAACTGTGTTAATAGTTCAATGAACACGTTGAACTCATTTCAGAGTCTAGAGCATCCTTTAGTTAAGACTGCATCAAGTAGCAGCCCATGTTATCTGAAGCAGCATAATACAACAAATTGGAGATTCTGAATTCTTCCTCTGTGTACCCAAACAGGTGCCGGAGTGTGGCGACGAGGGGATTTTCACAGTAACTTCATTGCAATGTTAATGTAAGCCTACTTCTGACAATGATAAAGATTATTATTATTGGTGCACATGGCAGTGCAGGAGAATTTTGATGACAAACATTCTTCAATTTTAACTTTGCGTTATTCCAGCAATGATCTTGATTCATTCAAAGGATAGACTGTACTTTGCAATTTACTTTCAATTTTTTGGTCATGAAAATGATTATATTGTGTTATAAACAGCCTGAATACTATTGGCTGAGGACTATTGGGTATCCCAGCACTCTTAGCGAGTATGAGTTCCCCTAATGAAGAGGGCGGGGAAATCATTAACAGCTTCACCTGCATAAATGGAGCTGGCCAGTGTGGTACCAGCTAGAGGACTGAAGCAGTGGTGAAGTACTCCTACTGCTGCTGTATATATGTAATTGTAAATAAAGTTATTTCTTTTGACTGCAAAAACTCGTGCTGGGTTCTTCGTGACCCTCACTAAATTTCATTGTTAAAATGAGGCAACAGCACTGACTGATTGCAGTCAGCTCAGTGCCTTTGTTGATTAATTTGTTGAAGCAGCTTTTTAAATCAAATATTCTGTGGAATGAAATGAAATGAAATGAAAATCGCTTATTGTCACAAATAGGCTTCAGTGAAGTTACTGTGAAAGCCCCTAGTCGTCACATTCCAGCGCCTGTTCGGGGAGGCTGGGATGGGAATTAAACCTGCGCTGCTAGCCTGCCTTTGTCCGCTTTAAAAGCCAGCTATTTAGCCCTGTGAGTAAACCAGCCCCTGTTCTTGCACACGATCGATTTTAGAAAACATCTCAGGGGGAAATTGTAATGTGGCTCACATTTTTTCAGGGTTGTTAATGTGTGCAATCTAATCCAATACAGCGGCGTGCCAGAGTGCCAACTGCGGTGTGCACAAAACCATAACGGTCAGTGCCCTCGATAAATATCGGCAGTGGTTGCTTGCAACATATGCAGGCATTATTTAAATCTGATCACAGAATCCCTACAGCGCAGAAGGAGGCCATTCGGCCCATTATGTCTACATTAACCCTCCGAAAGAACGCCCTGCCGAGGCCCACTCCCCCACCCACCCTGCCCTATCCTACAGAGTGAGGTTGTGGAGGGCGAGCCACGCTCTCAGAATTTTCGCTTTGAATTGCTGAAAATGGGAATACTGCTGGTCCTGATGCCAAACCAGGAGGAGACGAGGGTGCAGGGGATAAGGCTACTGGTGGCATTGTTGCACTCAGAGACAGAAACTCATTCCTGAACCCCACAGAGCAGTAGATCATAGAATTTACAGTGCAGAAGGAGGACATTCGGTCCATCGAGTCTGCACCAGCCCAAGGAAAGAGCACCCTACCTGAGTCCACATCTCCACCCTATCCCCGTAACCCAGTAACCCCATGTGACCTCTTTTTTGGACACTAAGGGCAATTTATCATGGCCAATCCACCTAACCTGCACATCTTTGGACTGTGGGAGGAAACCGGAGCACCCGGACGAAACCCACGCAGACACGGGGAGGATGTGCAGACTCCGCACAGACAGTGACCCAGCGGGGAATCGAACCTGGGACCCTGGAGCTGTGAAGCAACTGTGCTAACCACCGTGCTACCATGACGCCCGACAAGTAGCATGAAGACAGTTGTGTTTTAACCAGGAGACAATCATTTGCCTCTGCTGCCTGTTGGAGTGAGTATTGGAGCCTCACACCAGAGAACTCTCTGCAATGCCTATCGTAATGTGGGTATTAAATTTGGGGCGCAATTTAACGGCCTCATTGCGCCCGACTCACTGATGCGACAAGGCCGCTGAAACTCGCGAGTAGCCTCCTGTGAGATTTGCGATGCTGGAAACATTTTGAGAGATTTAATGGAATCCCGTGAGACGTCGCCATCTGGATGTCGCCCTCGGTGGGTGAGGTCCTGATTACCATATTTAAATCAGCTATTAGCCTCATTTAAATATGCCTGCGCCAGATTCTCCTGACACCCGGGAAGTAAAGGCCTTGCCAGGGACACCTCGCCAGGGTGATGTTCAGCACTGATTTCCGCAAATGTGGTATCGGCACCTGGGGGGTCCGGCTCTGTGCAGGGTGGTCCCCTGGATCTCCCTCTGGCACCTGGGCGCCAACCTGGACACCGGGATCGCATTCCCCGATGGGACGGAGAATCGGACGTTGGGGAAAAATCAAGGTCGATGCCGGGCGTCAACCCGATCACGATGCTCCGACTCCCCCTCCTCCCTCCGCTGTTGTCAGGAACGAGGTCCACGCCAGCGGGAGTATGTAAATAAATGCAAATAGTCTTGATGATCCATTTGTATCCATTTAGCGGACCCGCCCCTATGCGCCGGCCGCCTGTGATTCTCCGGACCCGCAGCCGGGAATCACAAGAGCGCGGATCACGTGACTCTGGTCTGGTGGACTTCGCAGTCCACCATCCCAGGGCCACGCTGGTAGAAGCCATCTGAACCCATCCAAGAGCCAGACCCCCCCCAACAATGCACTGCCTGCCCACTCCTCCTCTACCAGACGCGCCACACCCCTCCACCCCTCCGCCCCACAGGAAACCATGCAATAGGGGACCTCCCCCAGGATGATTCCCACAGATCCAGTATCTGCAAGCCATTCATAGCTTTCTAGTAATGGTCTGTGATTGACAGCTTCTCCAAACTATCTGCAGCTTGATTTGTTCATCTGCCTTCATGGTTCAGTGGCCTGAGTGGTGAAACCCCAATGTTTGCAAACATTGGCCACATCAAAGAGAGGTAGATGCAGTGAAATCAGACTTGAGTGATTGGAGCCCACTTAGTGCTTGGAATGCACTTATCCAACCCCCCCACCCCCACCAACCCCCCCCCCCCCCTCCCCCACCTGAGGTCCCATGAGGGAGAACACACCAGAGATTTCCCCATTACAGAGACCCCACCAGAGACCCCCTCATTACAGAAACCTCCTCATTACAGAGAGCCCTCATTACCCAACCCCCCCCCCCCCCCCCCAAGTGACCCCTGCCTGGAAGCTAGAGAGCAGTTCAGACAGATGGAGTGAAAAAAAATCACTGCTTTAAAACTCACCTGGGAAATATATCTGCTGGCTTAGACAGAGGAAGCAGTACCTGCAAATTCCTGGAAAGAGAAGACAGGAGCTGGATTTAAACCCCCTCAGATCTTTGATCTGCAAGCCTTTCATTTATCTCTCTGAGAAATTGCTTCTACCATGCTGTGATTGACATCTTCCACACACACATACCCAGTTGTCTGCTTTGTTCAATTAATCTCCCTTCCAGCTTGAATTAACTTTCAAGTCAGCAGCTGTGAATGTTTATATCAATGTTTATTAAAGACGTGAAATCTTGTGTGGCATTCTATTGGTTAATTGCTGGATGTTCAAATTTCTTCGTTAAACATTAATGGTATCGAACAAGATTGTACTACAGTAGTAGAGCAAAAGCACACGATATTGTACGGCCACCTCTGAATTAGCAGCAAACAGGAAATCACAAACGGAATTCTCTGTTAGCCGACGTCGAAATCTAGAAAGGCGATTGGACGGAGAATTGGCTCCGACACCGAAATCGCGGCAGACGCCGATTTGACACTAAGTCGCAATGCACTAGCACCTCGACAGCGGTGTCAATGCATTCCGGAACCCACGTACAGTAGACACCGTTTCATATCATTAGTATTCTCCGGGGCTTCCGCAATTCTCCAACTACGATGGACCGAGTTCCCGACATCGTGTTTCACTTGTGCTTTTAAAAATTGTGAAACCGGAGTGGCGGCTGCTGAGGTTGGGGGGGGGGGGGGGGGGGGGGGGGGGGTGCGGAAGGTATCCAACATCGCCATAGTTTGCTGACAGCTGTGCCGCTGGCTGGGAGGTTTCTGACAGGGCCAGGGGGAGTAGTGGGGGGGGTGGCCAGGAGGAGGGCTGTGGGGTCGGGGTGGATGGGCACGGAACACCATTGTCGCAGTTGGCAAGGCAGCCGTGCAGTTGAAATGAAATGAAAATCGCTTATTGTCACGAGTAGGCTTCAAATGAAGTTACTGTGAAAAGCTCCTAGTCGCCACATTCCGGCGCCTGTTCGGGAAGGCTGGTACGGGCATGCCGTTAAGAGCCTGCTTTAAACCTAGTGCCATGGGTGGTATAGATGTCCCCCAGGCCACCCGCCTAGGTGCCCTCTGGCTCCAGCTGACCCATCAGCTGTATGGGCGCACTCCAGCACAACCAGTGCCACCTTGTTGGCTTGGATGAGTGTGTGTGTGGGGAGTGTTGGCTGGGATGAGTGTGTGTGTGGGGAGTGTTGGCTGGATGAGTGTGTGTGTGGACAGTGTTGGCTGGGATGAGTGTGTGTGTGGAGAGTGTAATGTGTATGTGTTGCTGCAGCTTGTCAGCCTCCCGAGAGTCAATCACGGCCCCGGCCAATCCAGCACCGTTTCTCATTGGAATCAATTGTGTTCCACGTGGCGCCGGTGCTAGCCCCTCAACAGTACCGGAATCCGCAGTGCCGGTTTTTTCTGTCATAAAAATCCACAGATTCTGCGTTGGCGACAACACTTTGTCTCAGAAACGGAGAATTCCACCCCTGGTCTTTGCCTGGAATCGTCTCAGATTGAGCAGATTCCTGTCCATGCAATATCTGATTTCAATGTGAGGGTCACCATCATGGAAGGAGAGCATGCTGGAGGAAAAACATGCTGAAGAGAGTTGACACCAGCACACAGCCGTGCATAACTCCGTTGGTGTCTGGGAATGGGTCAGAATGGGTCAGAAAGGGGCCTCACGGTAGCATGGTGGTTAGCA
Source organism: Scyliorhinus canicula (assembly GCF_902713615.1). Classification (NCBI taxonomy): domain Eukaryota; kingdom Metazoa; phylum Chordata; class Chondrichthyes; order Carcharhiniformes; family Scyliorhinidae; genus Scyliorhinus; species Scyliorhinus canicula. The sequence goes on along the minus strand of NC_052165.1, from coordinate 8,987,418 downwards.
TCAATGCTTCACAGCTCCAGGGTCCCAGGTTCGATTCCCGGCTGGGTCACTGTCTGTGTGGAGTCTGCACATCCTCCCCGTGTCTGCGTGGGTTTCCTCCGGGTGCTCCGGTTTCCTCCCACAGTCCAAAGATGTGCGGGTTAGGTGGATTGGCCATGCTAAATTGCCCGTAGTGTAAGGTTAATGGGGGGATTGTTGGGTTATGGGTATACGGGTTACGTGGGTTTAAGTAGGGTGATCATTGTTCGGCACAACATCGAGGGCCGATGGGCCTGTTCTGTGCTGTACTGTTCTATGTTCTATGTTCTAATACGTACCATTATTCCGGACATGCGCGAGCATACCGTGAGAGAACTGCCCACCCATTGTGATAGAACCCTCCGAGCGGCCAAACTGCAAGACAGCATTCAGATTTTCCTCGCTTGCTTTGCATTCTCTTGCCTCTCAAATGCTCATTTTAAAATGTGACGATTCTGGAACTGAGCAGTTATATTCAGAGGTAATAATGAAATCTGCCAGCAGAGGGTGCAGCGCAATTCTTCTGTAACTCATCTGCCAGATGCACTTACGTCAGGTGGCCATGGGATGTAAAAGGTCGCATGACACTTACATGTACATAGATTTTTTTTTTTGCACTTCCTGATGAGTCACTGCACAGAGATTTTAAAAATGAATAGCACAGAATAACCTTGAGTTCTCAAAATTAAGCCCAGGATCATTTTCCCAGCTGTTACCTGTGCCCCACAGTTTATTGTTTATAAATAAAGGCAACTCTGCGTGCCATAAATGGAAAATTGCTGCCGAGGAAGGTTTTAGTGACACCGCCTGTGTGTGCAATGCTGGCAGGAATAAACATGGGGTAATGTCTCACTCCAGAATTGCACAAAACCGTGCCAACCTCCGCTCGAGAAATCCGTACAGTGCCCCGAAATTGGTTGCAAAATGGGCTCAGCATCAGGCACGGCCTCGCCGGGATGTTGGCCGAGACCCACTGGAATTTGGGCCTGGGCCTTATTTTCACAAGAAAACAACTTCAGTGAGAATAGCGGAATACTGGAAAAATGATGAGCACGCAGACGTTAGGTACGAAGAATAAAAAAAGACACCAAAGGTAAAAGATAAGGGTGCTAGTCTTGAAAGAGGAAGGTTCAGCGAGGTGGAAGGGGTCTGACCCAAATAACCGGGCATAAATTTAAGCATTCAGAAATCTTCAAATAGGAGATGGGTCGATGGTAAATATATTCCCATCTGGTGAAAAGTTGACGCCTCAAAATATGGAGCTCCATAAAAAGAGATTGAAGTTAGACTGAAAGTTAAAAGGAATGCATATGGTAACCCTCGCACTCCTAAAACTAAATATCATCATGGAAGTGGGGAGATGGAAAAGGCGATCAGAAGGACGAAGAGGAAACCTGAAAAAGTTGAAATAATAATCTTTATTACAATAATCTTCATTATTGTCATAGGTAGGCTTACATTAACACTGCAATGAAGTTACGGTGAAAATCCCCTAGTCGCCACATTCCGACACCTGTTCGGGTACATCAAGGGAGAATTCAGAATGTCCAATTCACCTAGCAGGCACGTCTTTCGGGACTTGTCAGCGAAAACCGGAGCACCCGGAGGAAACCCACGCAGACACGGGGAGAATGTGCAGATAGTGACCCAAGCCAGGAATTGAACCTGCGACCCTGGCACTGTGAAGCAACAGTGCTAACCATTGTGTTACCGTACCGGCAATACATAAGGAAATAGTTAGAAATGTTAGAAACATAGAATAATTCGAGAGATTACAACCACTCAGATGACAAAGAGAATCTAATTGTTGAAGATTCACTATGTTAGATTTATTGCATAAGTATTTTGCATTAGCTTTTCCAAGTTATGTTGGAGGTGAGAGCGTAGATGTAGTACAGGTAAGAATACTGTGTCATTGATAAAACAGACAACAGGAAAGAAAGTGGGTTGAAGAAAAATAGCAGTGCTAAAGGTGATTAAATCAGTCTATGCCCTTACCTTGTAGATTAGATTGTTGAAACATGAGAATTTAGGACTTAGGGACTGGAGATGGACCATTCAGCTCTTTGAACCTGCTTCGCCATTCAATAAGATCATTGCTGATCTGGTTGTAGTCTCAACTGTACTCTCCTGTCTTCCCCCATAACCCTTAAATGATCTCGAGTTCAATGACCCAGCCTCCACTGCTTTCTGATGAGGTCCCACAAATGTCCTTTGCAGCTGCAGTAAAACTTCAAGATTCCTTCCCCTTTGCAATAAACTCCACCATTCCATTTGCCTTCCTAATCAATCGCTGCACCTGCATATTAACCTTTTGTGAATCATGGACCAGCCCACCCAGATCCCTTTGTACCGTTAGGGTTTGCAATTTTTCTCCATTTAAATAGTGCACTGCTTCTTTATTCTTCCCACCAAAGTGAACAAGTTGATTTGATTTGATTTATTGTCACGTGTACCAAGGTACAGTGAAACATATTGTTCTGGATGCAGTCCAGACAGATAATTCGGTACATGACAAAACATAGTACACACAAAAATACGCAACGTAAATACACAGACACAGGCATCGGGTGAAGCCTACAGGAGTGTAGCGCTACTCAGTAGAGAAGATGTGTGAAGAGATCAGTTCAGTCCATAAGAGGGTCTTTAAGGAGTTTGGTAACAGCAGGGAAGAAACTGTTTTTGAATCTATTAGTGCGTGTTCTCAGACTTTTGTATCTTCTGCAAGAGGTTGGAAGAGTGAATAACCCAGGTGGGAGGGGACTGTGATTATGTGGCCCGCTTTCCTAAAGCAGCGGAAGGTGTAGACAGAGTCAATGGATGGGAGGCGGGATTGCATGATTGGCTGTGTTCACGACTCTCTGAAGTTTCTTGCGGTCTTGGGCCGAGCAGTTGCCATACCAGGCTGTGATGCAGCCAGATAGGATGCTTTCTATGGTGCATCTGTAAACGTTGGTAAGAGTCAATGTGGACATGCCGAATTTCCTTAGTTTCCTGAGGAAGTATAGGCGCTGTTGTGCTTTCTTGGACGTGGGTGGACCAAGACAGATTTTTGGTGATGTGCACCCCTCGGAATTTGAAGCTGTCAATCATCTCCACCTCGGACCCATTGATGCAGACAGGGGTTTGTATGATACTTTGCTTCCTGAAGTCAATGACCAGCTCTTTAGTTTAGCTGACATTGAGGGAGAGATTGCTGTCATTACACCACTCCACTAGATTCTCTGTCTCCCTCCTGTACTCTGACTCATTGTTGTTTGAGGTCAGACCCACTAGGGTTGTGTCATCAGCAAACGCGTAGATGGAGTTGGAACCAAATTTTGCCGCACAATCGAGTGCATAGGGAGTATAGTAGGGGGTTAATTACGCAGCCTTGCAGGGCCCCAGTACTGAGGACGATTGTGGAGGTGGTGTTGTTGTTTATCCTTACTGATTGTGGTCTATGCATCAGGAAGTCGAGGATCGCGTTGGAGAGAGAGGAGCCAAGTCCTAGATTTTGGGGTTTTGATATGAGCTTGACTGGGATTATGGTGTGGAAGTCCCACATTTCTCACATTATACTCCATCTGCCAAAATGTTGCGCATTCACTTACCTTGTCTATATCCCTTTACAAACTCTCATTCTCCTCTTGACAACTTACCTTTCTACCTCTCTTGGTATCTCTCTTGGTATTATCAGGAATATTTGACTACCATGCATTTGGTCCCTTCATCCAAGTTATCGAAATAGATTGTAAATAGTTCAAATCCCAGCGCTGATCTCTGAGACACTCCACTAGTTATAGCTTAACAACCCGAAAAGGACCCATTTCTCCTCCTATCTGCTTCCTCTTATGCGGCAGATGCAGTAAGCCAATCAAATGTCCCGTCAGAAGAAGGATCCGGGGAAATTTGACCCAGGTCATCTTACCTTGTGAAAGAAGCCAGAAAGCAGATGGAGGACAGCACAGTAGCACAATGGCTAGCACTGTTGTTTCACAGCTCCATGTTCCCAGGTTAAATTCCTGGCTCGGGTCACTGGCTACGCGGAGTCTGCACATCCTCCCCGTGTGTGCGTGGGTTTCCTCCGGGTGCTCTGGTTTCCTCCCACAGTCCAAATATGTGCAGGTTAGGTGGATTGGCCGTGCTAAATTGCCCTTGGGATCCAAAAAGGTTGGGTGGGGTTACTGGGTTACGGAGATTGGGTGGCAGTGTGGGCTTGGGTAGGGTGCTCTTTCCAAGGGCCGGTGCAGACTCGATGGGCCGAGTGGCCCTCGTTCTGCCCTGTAAATTCTAGGATTCTATGAGCAGAGATCAGAGTCCTGGGCTGGAAAGTGCTTTGGATTAATTGTTGGAGGTGGTGAGGAGAATGGAGGAGAGAGTTTGTGGAATGATACAACCTTGTTTGACCCTAGTCGTCTCTGTGGTCGGAGCTGCGGTGGTTCCGTTGGTGCAGATCACAGCTTGCATCTGGAGTAGATGGAGGATGGTGTCAAATTTTCTGAGGCAGCCAAATTGATGGAGGATACTCCACGGGCCTTCATGGTCGACAGAATCAAAGCTTATGTGAGGTTGAGAAAGGCCATGGACGGCCGCTGGTGCTGTTCCTTGCACTTCTTATGGTTCCCCAGTATGTGCTGTGCTTACCAGGCGACGGAGATGAGGTTGTTCAACTGTGCACAATGGGTAACTCCACCAGGTTTCAGAATTTTGGCAGGGATTCCACCTGCTCCAGAGGCTTTGCGCTTTGGAATAGTTTTTTCAACTTTGCTCAAGATCAGGGTAACCAATGGGGCAAATGGGGTTGAGGACATTCAAGTCAAAGACAGTGTGTTGGTTGAGGAGGTCATCAAAATGTTTTCCCTAGTGAGCACTCACTGTCTCACTGACCTTGATGAGCTTCCTAGCATGCTTGGCTCTCAGTGGAGTGGGGCCTTGACTACTTGGGTCTAGAATACTGCCAGCCTGGATATTGAATGTAGCAAAACTCCATTGGTTGTTCATTAACCATGTATCTGAACTCAATGCTCAGTTAAGCGTGGAGTTCAGCTCAGCAAGGATCATCAGCATTGAAGAAACCATCTTTGTCATGGTGTCCGTGAATTGTTGGATATCTCGTGTTCTTTTGACACACCTTTTGTTGGGTTTTATGCTATACCGCTGCCTTCAAGCACCTGTAGGACTGCTGCTATTCTCATGAGGTGTGGCGAAGTTTCCAGTCTTACCTTACTGGAGACCATGGTAATGGGTCTCTGGTGGTAGTTTGTCCCCTACCATTCCAGAGGGTGGTCAGAGTCAGGGAATGTAAAGTAACTGAAGTCCAGAATTTTCAGGTGGTGCTTGATAATTCTCATGAGAAGCTAGAGACATTCAGACATTTTGTCGAAGTAAACAGCTAACAAGAGGTTGGACAGAAAATAATAAGTTACTAACTGTTGAGAATCTATCTCCACTTGGAGAGGCAAGGGCCGCGATTCTCCCAATGGGAGACAAAGTGCCGACACCGGAGTGAAACCCAGAATGTTTCACTCCGGCATCGGAGGCCACTCATCGCTCCCTAATCTCCCCCCCCCCCCCCCCCCCCCTGGGGGGGGGGGGGGGGGCCTTGACGCTTGCGTCAAAGCGGCGCCGCCTGAATGACGCGGCCGGCGGCACCTAAATGACATCACCCGCGCATGCACAGGTTGGCCAGCGCCCACCCACGCATGCGCGGTTGCCGTCTTCCCCTCCGCTGCCCCGCAAGACATGTCGGAGTGATCTTGCGGGGCGGCGAAGGGAAAAGACTGCGTCTTTTAGAGATGCCGGCCCGACGATCGGTGGGCACTGATCGCGGGCCAGACCCCTCCTGAGCACGACCATGGTGCTCGATCCTCCCTCTGCCCCCCACAGGCCCCACACGCAGCAGTCGCACGATGTTCACACCGGCAGCGACCAGGTGTGGTAGGCGCCGGCGTGAACCGGTCGTATTCGGCAGGCCACTTGGCCCATCCGGGCCGGAGAATCGGCGCTCGACCGGAGCAGCGATTCTCCGAACGGCCTGTCGCAAAATGCGACACGCCGTTTTTGCGGGGGTGGGAGAATCGCGTGGGGGTGCCAGGTCGGCGTGGCATGAATTGCCCGGCACTCCCGCGATTCTCCCACCCTGCGTGAGTGTCAGAGAATCGCGCCCAAGGTTTGATCAGGAATAGTCAGCATGGCTTTGTCAGAGGGAGGTGATGCCTAAAAAAATTTTAATTTTTTGAGCACGTGACTAAGTGTGTAGATGAGGGTAGTGCAGTTGATGTAGTTTACATGGATTGCAGCAAAACCTTTGACAAGGTCCCATATGGGAGAATTATAAAGAGGGCAAATGCACATGGGATACAGAGTAACTTGATAGAGTGGATTCAAAATTGACTCAGTGGTAGGAGACAGAAGGTGATGACAGACGACTGCTTTAGTGACTGGAAACCATTGTCCAGTGGGGTACCACAGGGATCTGTGCTGGGCCACCTATTGTTTGTCATTTATATAAATGACATAGATGACTATGTGGGGGGCAGGATCAATAAGTTTGCGGATGATACAAAGATTGGCCGGGTGGTTAACAGTGAGTTTGAGTGTCTTGGGTTACAGGAAGTTATAGACGGGATGGTCAAATGGGCAGAAAAGTGGCTGATGGAATTTAACACTGAAAAGTGTGAGGTGATACACTTTGGAAGGAGTATTGTGACAAGGAAGTATTCAATGAATGGCCTGACACTGGGAAGTTCTGAGTAACAAAGGGACCTTGACGTGTTTGTCCATAGATCTCTGAATGCAGAAGGGCAGGTTAATAGGGTGGTGAAAAAGGCTTATAGGACACTTGCCTTTATCAACCAAGGCATAGATTACAAAAGTGAGGAAGTCATGTTGGAGTTATATAGAACATTGGTGTGGCCACAGCTGGAGTACTGTGTGCAATTCTGGTCGCCGCATTATAGGAAGGATGTGATTGCACTGGAGGGGGTGCAGAGGAGATTTACCAGGATGTTGCCTGCAATTGAACTTTAAGTTGCAAAGAGAGGGTGGATACGCTTATGCTGTTTTCACAGGAGCAGAGAAGACTGTGGGGTGACCTGATCAAGATGTACAAGATTATGAGGGGCAAGGACAGGGTGGAAAGGCAGCAGCTGTTCCCCTTAGTTTTTTTTTTAAATTTAGAGTACCCAATTATTTTTTCCAATTAAGGGGCAATTTAGCGTGGCCAATCCACCTGCACATCTTTTTTTTTTGGGTTGTGGGGGTGAAACCCACGCAGACACGGGAAGAATGTGTAAACTCCTCATAGACAGTGACCCAGAGCCAGGGTCCTCAGCGCCGTAGGCAGCAATGCTAACCACTGTGCCACCGTGCTGCCCTCTGTTCCCCTTAGTTGAAGGGTCAGTTTCGAGGGGCACACAAGTTCAAGGTGAGGGGCAGGAGATTTAAAGGGGTTTTGAGGAAAACATTTTTATCCAGAGGGTGGTGATGGTCTGGAACGCACTGCCTGGGAGGGTGGTAGAAACGGGTGCTGCACATCCTTTAAAAAGTACTTGGATGAGTACTTGGCATGTCATAACATTCAAGGGTATGGGCCAAGTGCTGAGAAATGCGATTAGGTCAACAGGTCAGGTGTTTTTCAAGCGTCGGCGCAGACTCGATGGGCCGAAGGGCCTCTTCTGTGTGATTCTGTGATGGTTCCTCAAATTGGGCACCGATACATGAGAAAGTCATGCCATGGGAAATAGCCTTTTTTTTATCCTCTCGCTTATTTGAATACCTGTTCACACCAGCCTCGTGTCACATGACATTTCCCAGTGATTGAAGCAAACAGATTGTGACAGCTGCTTTGCTCAGGAAGCAGCAGTAATAGCAGGCCCAATACAAAATTTAACATATTTTAGGATTCAAAATGTCCTAGAGCTGATCAATCATGCATAAAGTAAAGTTGCCAGAGTCCCAGATGATCAGAGTCTGCTTTCCCCTTTGAGGGGGGAGAGCTGACTGGTGGTGATTTGGTGGATCACCACATCTCAGGTGAGGGGTAAGGTTGAGCAGGCCGGGGGAGGGGGGGGGCCTTCATGAATAACCTCAGCCGGCACGGGAATTGAACCTCGCTCTACATCAGCTGTCCAGCTAAATGAGCTAAACCGGTCCCCAATCATGCATATACTGGTCACGGATTCTTCTCAACTTTGGCCCTCGCCTGAGGTGTGGTGATCCTCAGGTTAAATCACCACCAGTCAGCTCTCCCCCCTCAAAGGGGAAAGCGGCCTGTGGTCATCTGGGACTCTGGCAACTTTGCTTTATTGGCCATTACCACCATTCCATAACTGTGCTTTCTCACTGCTAAATGTAAAATAGTTTTTCTAACCCAGATATTTTTTTCTTTTGCTCCTCTGGTGTCAGCGGCCATCTCCTGATGGTCCGTGTTGAGCTGAACACCACGTGTAACTGAGCATGGAGTTTCAGATGCAGGGTGAATGAACAGCTGACAGAGCTTTGCTCTATAACTGCTACATGCTGTATCCAGGCTGACAGTATTCTCGAGTTGCCGAGTGATAACCTGTTCTAGAAGTACTAGAACTCTTCAGCTGATAAGGGGAAAATATATAACTCCAGATCTGGAACTCAAAATTGATGAGTAATCTTTATGTTGTTGACATTCAATACTTTTCTTCTGGTCAGCTCAACAGAAAAGCTGAAGTACTTGATAGTCGCCCCTGCACGCATTCAAAAATATCCAACTGCAGTCAAGGTGGTTTAGCTGTTGAGAAATTGGCTGCTCCTGGGACCTGTTACAATTACATTTGAATATAAAGCTGAATAAATACTGCAGTGCAGGTTAGGCTAAAATTAACTCAATTATTGTGTCTTTGCTGTGGCTGAAATATCTTTAATTGAGTTTGATGCAGTTCGCTTTGCTGACACCATCAGAATTAGGATAATTAAGTTGTAACGTCTGATTGGTTTTCAGGGACTGGAAGTAACAGACACATACAGATCCTGCAGAGGACAGCTACCTGGGTGTTTTGATAAAACATAACCCGCTGTGAATTGTAACAACACCATGTAACTGGGACCTGATTGCCCTTACCTTTACTTTAACAAGTGTCCCCTCGTGTTTTTGAATTCCCAGCCCCAAATATTCTGGTTCTCTAATCGAAGTAATAAAAATATAACTAATTCAGATGAGGCGCGGGCAAAACATTCCCAAGGTCAAAGTGGCTTTACATGCAGTTTATCGGGCGATTGGAAATGAAAAGGTTTTCCATCCTTTGAAACAAACGCACAATCGCTAAGTGCCTCAAAAAAGGCAAGTATCAGAGCATAAAAGCAAATTACTGCGGATGCTGGACTCTGAAACCAGAAGAGAAAATGCTGGAAAATCTCAGCAGGTCTGGCAGCATCTGTAGAGAGCGATAGAGCTAATGTTTCGAGTCCAGATGACCCTTTGTCAAAGTATCAGAGCATCTTCCCCATCATACAATGACGGCGCATCGCATTTTCCCTTTTTCTAAGCATTTCCGCGCATAATTATGGGCTCAAATAATGGGTGTAGGATGCTCTCAATATTGCTGGAATGTATGTGCGCAACGTGAATTCAATTAGTAGGAATGAAAAACCAAATTCAGCTCGGCACAGTTCACCACTCCTTAGAAACACCCACTGATTTGGCACATCACAGTTAAATCTCCACTTAGCAAGCATCATTGACATAATTTCCATTTGTAGAATAGGGAAAATGTGTGCATGATGCCGTCATGAAAATGTAGAAATGTCAATCTGCCTACAATCTTCCCAAAGGGATGTCAGAAATTCTAAGAGTTTGCATGCTGCCTGCCTGAAGACATGGTTGTTTGCCTAAAAGAGTGACTACACTTGAAAAGCACTTCATTGGCAGTGAAGTGATTTGCGACCTCACCTGAGACATAAAAGGGATTATATAAGTGGGAATTTGTTTTTGCGCAACATAATGCACTTGACTTGTCAGTCACAGGAACTCAATGGAATCAGTCTTCTCCTCCATAGAGTTACTTGAGCAGTTTAAGTTAAGTGTGAGGTTGAATGTCCACTATTGTGAGATCAACTCATTTGCATCACTATTTATAGCTGCTTTTGTAGCTTTGGCCTTGTAAAGGTTGCTGGCAAATGGAGAGGAAATGTAAATTCACACTTTGTGTGAAAGTTAAAGTGATATGACCACTTGTACTGGTTACCAAGCCAAAGCCCTCAGACAAATTTACTGATTTTCCATCACACCCCATACAAGATATTCCAGATCCATCATGTAATTGAAAGCCTTGCCAGGCTTGCTCGTTTCAAGGTCATCACACTCAGGTCATTGAAACAAAATCTAGCTGCATGTTGCTGGTTAATTACTGGCAGCGAGGTCACCCTACAGGTTGGGCTCACTTCAGTCTCTCCTTCAAGAATATTAACCTGCTTGTACAACAGCACCAGCCCACGCCCGAACCAAGAAAGCTGAGGACTGATGGAAGATCGTCCTCAGACCTCACCAGTGTACTCAGTGCAAATTGGCAGCATTGGTCAAACCTCCGCAGGCTCCTCACCTCAGCAGATGGCAACGTTGACTCAACTGCCTCTGCAGACGTTGGCCTCCGGTTGAAAAGGGAGGGGAGATTGGAGTGAGCTACAGGTGGAAAGGCCAAAAAACCAGAGCGAACCATTGAAGATCAACAGCAAAAAAACCAAGGGCAGCTTGAGGGAAACCCTCAGGTTTAGGTCACTCAGCTAAATCTCTGGCTTTTAAAGCAGACCAAGCAGGCCAGCAGCACGGTTCGATTCCCGTACCAGCCTCCCCGGACAGGCGCCGTAATGTGGCGACTAGGGGCTTTTCACAGTAACTTCATTTGAAGCCTACTCGTGACAATAAGCAATTTTCATTTTTCATTTTCACAAGTGAGTGGTTTATGTAGGAACTAGAATGCACTGCCGAAGACCATGGTGGAGTTCCGTACTTAGCGGTGGAGCTGCATACTTAGCCCCCTACTGTACTTCCTATACACACACGACTTCCTGGCAAAATTTGGCTCTAACTCCACCTACAAGTTTGCTGATGACATGACCGCAGTGGGTCAGATCTCAAATAATAATGTGTCAGAGTACAGGAGGGAGATAGAGAACCTAGTGGCATGGTGCAATGACAACAATCTCTCCCTCAAAGTCAGCAAAACTAAGGAGCTGATCATTGACTTCAGGAAGCGGTGTCGTATACATCCCTGTCTGCTTCAATGGGGCCGATGTGGAGATGGTTGACAGCTTCAAATCCTAGGTGTGCACATCACCAACAATCTGTCCTGGTCCACCAACAACAACGCTACAAATAAGAAAGCACAACAACGTCTATACTTCCTTCGGAAATTAAGGAAATTCAGCATGTCCACATTGACTCTTACCAATTTTTACAGATGCACCATAGAAAGCATCCTATCTGGCATCACAGTCTGGTTTGGCAACTGCTTGGCCCACGACCGTAAGAATTTACAGAGAATCGTGAACACAGCCCAGTCCATCAAACAAACCCGTCTCCGCCATTGACTCTGTCTACACCTCCTGCTACCTTGGGTAATCAAAGACCCCTCCCACCCGGGTTATTCTCTCTTCCAAGCTCGCCCATCAGGCAGAAGATACAAAAGTCTGAGACACGCACCAACGGATTCAAAACAACTTCTTTCCCACTGTTACCAGACTTCTGAATGGCCCTCTTATGGACTGAACTGATCTCTCTATACATCTTCTCTACTGTTGTAGCACTACACTCCGTATGCTTCACCCAATATCAATGTCTATGTATTTACATTTATTCTTCCTACTGAAGTGCGTAAGTTACACTGTCCTATTGTTCACCGAGAATACAAAAGCAAGAAAGTTACGATGAGCATTTATAAAACTTTGATTCGGTCTCAACTGTTACAAAAGTAAAGTTTTTATAAGATGGTTAAGTTTTAAATTGTCCCTTTAATTTAAGGTAATGAAAAAAATTTTAATGAAAATCGCTTATTGTCACAAGTAGGCTTCAAATGAAGTGAAAAGCCCCTAGTCGCCACATTCCGGCGCCTGTTCGGGGAGGCTGGTATGGGGATTGAACCTGCGCTGCTGGCCTGCCTTGGTCTGCATTCAAAGCCAGTGATTTAGCCCTGTGCTAAACCAGCCCTTTAAATGGATTATCGGAGAGTCCTGTGATCGTTTGTGCCTGTTGGGAAAGCTGTGTGGTTTGATTACCATGGAGGCCGGGCGACTCAGGTCGAGTTCGAAAATTCGTTCATGGGATGTGGGCGTTGTTGGCTGGGCCAGAATTTAGTGCCCATCCGTGAGGGCATTCAAGAGCCAACCACATTGCTGTGTGTCTGAAGTCACCTGTATGGAACGATCTGCCTGGGAGAAAAGGTAAGGAGAGGGGGGATAAGATGGGGGATATAAAGAGAGACAATAAAGAAAGAAAGTGTAAAATAGAGTTAAAATGAAATTGAATGAAGACAAAGGGGTGGAGGTGGGATAGAGCTAATCATCTGAAGATTACTCTCCCGTTGAACCTTTCCGCAACCTGACGGTGTATAGGTCAGACTGTTTCCGTAGCTAAATATTCCAGGAACAGGCCACAAGTCTGTCACCAGGGGCTTATAGCTTGAGGGGTATTACACCACATCAAGCATAGCCACACTCACACACAGACAAACCAAGGGGCAATTTATCACAGCCAATACACCTAACCTACATATCTTTGGACTGTGGAAGGAAACCAGAGCACCCGAAGGAAACCCATGCAGACATGAGGAGAGCGTGCAAACTGTACAGTCAGTCACCCAAGGCCAGGATCGAACCCAGGTCCCTGGCGCTGTGAGGTAGCAGTGCTATCCACTGTGCCGCAGTGCCATCCTCAATCAATGAGATTTAGGAATTAAGAAATGAATAGAGAAAGTACTCAGACAGAGGGTTACTTAGAGTGAGTGAATTCAATGTCAAACCAGTTACAGAAGGAGAAATATGGAGAGGAAAACAAAAATCAGATTGAGAGAAAATATGATTGAGGAAGAAAAGAAAAATAAGAAAAAAATGAATTTATTATTTTACCTTTTTAAATTATCCTTAAATTATTCATCAGCCGAAAGAATAAGACTCCATAATTGGAAAAGTGTTTATTTTCTGGGCAACAGAGGTTGATTGGCACTACTTAACAATTATGACGCTGTTAAAATGGGACCCATGCTGATTATTACTCTTGCTAGATCTAATTTCCTGTGGGGGATTTAAATGGAAACTCTATGTGCAAATGCAGCAATTGCATAAAAATCATGGGAAAAAGATGTCATTGAAGGGGGTGCAGAGAAGGTTCACTAGGATGATCCCCGATATGGAGAGCTTGTCTTTTTGTTTTACACTAAGGGCAATTTATCATTGCTGTTCCACCGTGCTGCCCTGCTTTTACTCTGGTTTAACCGATTTCCTGCCAGTTACAGTGGGGAAAAAAGTGCAATGTGGCAGAAACTCTTTTGCTTCAGGTTGTATTCCACCTTCACCTCTCTCAGGTTTTTTTTCACAATAATGCAGAGATATACAATGGCTGTCCAACTTGACATTTATAATAAGCTTTGGAGTCTAAATCCAGACTTCGCTCCCAATATTAATCCCCACATAATTTAAATTTTTTAATTTGGGAAATGAATCTGCAAAACACCGTGCATGCTCATGGCGTGGTTATATACTGGCGCACCCAAGCGTCCTGCAATGGAGAGTCAGAGCACTTTATTAACATATTTAAATTGGGATCCTGCAGTGCAATCGGGGGCTGGTTTAAAACACCACCGCCTGAATTTCCCAGGTGTTGGGAAGCCCAGCAGTGAAAGGGAGACACCAACCCGGCAAGGCGATGCCTCTTTTAGCACCCACTGTGATCCAGAGTGTGTTGGAGTTCTCCCTCCAGGCCCCCAAGGAAGCTTTAATGCCAAGTGTGGTATCAGTCTTCTCCCGGTACTATCCACCGACTAAGCCCACCATGATCGGCAACCTACCTCCTTCCTGATTGCTGGAGATCCTGCCCCCCCCCCCCCTCCCCCGCCATGTGTAGCCTCCTGCTGTCGATTTACCCTCTCAGTCTCTATCCATTTGGCCATCTACTGGGCAGGGAAAGATAAGACCCAGGTTTTGCTGAAAAGGAGACAATCCAGAAGAGGGGGAACATTTTAATTGTGATAATGCTACTTTATGGGATGATTCATTGCCTCAGAATTTCCAATATCATTTTTGTGCCCAGATGAATAAAGGAACAGCTTGCAAAGTTTTGTTTGCTGAAGACTGTGTTGTGAATAGAATCACGGATACATATGCTTGTCCCCGTTTGCGTTCAGTTTTTAACACTTTTTCAAGTGTCACGGGAGTGTCCCTTTAAGAAATGTTTTGACATTATGTCGGTGGAGCTGGGCTGTGGCTCTGGGTTTTACTTCGTTTTTGAGCTGGAAGCTGTTGTGTGGCTCTGAGTTTTTTGGTTTCGTTTTTACATTTGGATGCTGAATTAGGACAGAGAAGTATTTTGTGTGTGTGTGTCTCTCTCTCTGCATGCTAAAAGGTGTCCCGATCACTTGATAATTTAAAAGTGATAACTGTTTTCTGGAAAGAACTCAAACCTCCAGGGCGCGATTCTCCCAAAACGGGAGAAATCGTAAGGCTGATTCTGGTCCCCGGTCGGGGCTAGCAGCACGATGCCGTAAGCTCCGGCATCACGGGCTTAACGAATATCGTTAAGCCCGCTTGCCGGAGTTAGCGCCGGCTGACACGTCATATGACGTCAGCCGCGCATGCGCGGATTGGAAGACTCCAACCCGCGCATCCGCGGATGACGTCATCGCGTCTTTGCGCGAAACCCGCGCATGCGCGGGCCGGGATGCCCCTCAGCCGCCCCGCGAATGGATACTGCGGGGCGGCGGAAGGAGAAATAGTGCGCGGGCATCGGGCCCGCTGCCCGCGATCGGTGCCCACCGATCGCGGGCCCATGGCACCCTTGGCATGGCCGTGGTACTGCCGTGCCAATCGGTGCCATGGTTATAAAAAGCGAGTTGTTCCCGCCGTTTTTACGAACGGCCAGACCAGGTGTGTTTGCCATTCGTAAAAACAGCGTAAAGGGCTGGGACTTCGGCCCATCTATCAGCTGTGAATCGCTGCCGGCCGTAAAAAAACGGCGGCAGCGATTCGTGTCGGGAGTTGGGCGGGGGGGGGGAGAATAACGGGAGGGCGGGAAAAATGTCGGGAAGGCCCTCCCGCTATTCTCCGACCCGTCGTGGGGGGTGGAGAATTGCGCCCAGTTTTGCAAAAAATATTTCTCTGGTTTATTGGATGTTGTTATCAAAGTGAAACAGTTGAACGGGAAGTTATTAAGGGTTTTATATATATATATATAGAGTACTGTAGCTGTGTGGGGTATTTATGTTTGTAGTTGATAAAAGTGCTTACTGTGTGTGTTTATAAAAATGTTAACTGAATTCGTAGAATAATCTTTGTTTTGATTAAAAGTGCTGAAAGCCTCTTGTTGAATAAGATCTGAAAGGCAGGCCCTTGTGCTCATTGTAACCAAAATCTATAAACAGTTGTGGGTCAGGTGAACTCCATGATATACTTTGGCGTTTTCTAAACTCTACCTCGTAACACAAGTGTACCGATAGTGAGACATGAGGATAACGGACTTGCTGCTTGTGGTGTGGGTGGGGGAGGAGGGGGGAATGGTGATGAACGGTGGCGATTGCGAGAATTCAAGGAGCAAGTCTTCCCACCAGTTTCTGCCTGCCTGTCTCAAAACTAATCTGGGTGTATTGTTGAAAACTAAAACTGCGTCTCCCACTGTTGATTTTGAGTACAGTGTTCAGGTTGTCACTCGTATCAAAAGGAATTCTGAGCTCAGGGTGACTTGACCTCAGGCAATGCAGGCGACTGAGTAGATTTGTCTTTTTCACTTGATGAGCTTGCTCCACAGTAACATTAGCTTTTATTGAGCTAATATTCTGTGAAGCAGAATTCTCCCTATGTGTTTGCTGATTATGGTAAATTCCAGTCAGCAACCAGAAAATATAAATTAGATTCTCTATGTAATGTTTACTATTGTGACAATGATCCAAGATATGACTCACAGCCAGGAGTCTAATTTCTATTTAACTTCATTTTCATCTGCTGAATTAATGACTTAATAATACACCGGGACGTACTGCAGCCGAGGATTGAGGACAAACTGATTAGATGCTGCGGTCATCAAGATTTTACCCGACAATTGCTTTCCTCAACTTGCCACTGAAATAAACACTGGACTGTATTTCTGTATAAAATGTACACGTACGATGGCATTCAACAGCATCTGAAGAAGACAAGGAGAACGGGCCTCTCTGAACCAGCAAAGAGAGTTAAGAGCAAGTACACACTCATTTGTGTTGACCCATGTTTCATGAGTCTGATTGGGAAGTGGTCATTTATATTCATCTGAAATTAGCATATTACAGAGAATAAGCTTGTTCCTCGTTTGGAACAATTTGTTATTGCAGCTTTCAGCACCCTTGCCCAGCTTTCTTGCTACTTGCTACTTTGTAAACACCTATCTGCACACTGAGTGTCTTTAAGACAGAGATAGATAGGTTCTTGATTAATATGGGGATCAGGGGTTATGGGGAGAAGGCAGGAGAATGGGGATGAGAAAATATCAGCCATGAATGAATGGCGGAGCAGACTCGATGGGCCGAGTGGCCTAATTCTGCTAATTTGTCTTATGGTCTTATTACATACCGATTAATAGGGATTGCAGAGATTAACTGGCACAACAGACACAGTGAAGGTTCAACTTGGAGGAGATGGTGGCGTATTAGTAATGTTGTTGATCCAGGGGCCCAGGGTAATGCCCTGGGGACATGGGTCTCAGTCAACTTTCTCTCCAGGCATGTTGACAAGGTTGGGAACTGCACCAAAGTCAAGGGCCTCTTTGGGATTTGGACAAGCAATAGAAGATCAACATGACCTGGAAGATGGATGGTGAGGCGGCAATCTTCCACCCACCCTCCAGCTACCCTATCTATCTACACCGGGCAGCACAAAGTTTGCTGTACCTGCTACAAATCAGGTCATGTGGCAGCCAACTGCAGCAGTATCATCTGCGAGAGCTGAAAGCAGGGAGGTCATCTGACAAAGGACTGCAAGCAGACTAAGTGCTGGAACCTGTGTGGTGGGGTCTGCCATCTCTACGAGACCTTCCCAAAGCACTGCCACAGGAGACTTGCAACCATCCACACACCAAGCCCTCCAGTGAGTAGAAAGGGCAAAGGAATGACAGAGCGGGGTCAAGAGGAAGGAAAAGAGTGAGGCAGCAGACTGCCAAACAGCAGTCCTGTCCCCAGAAGCTCACACTCTTCAGCAGGCTAATTCAATGAAGACGTGTCCAGCAGTGCGACAACCAGGGGACGTCCATTGAAGCTGCTGAGGAAGACCAAAAAGAAGAAGCGAGACAAGCAGCAAGAGGTGACTCCCATCTGACATGGACGACAGAGGTTGCGGCTCCTTGGTGAGGAAAGGACAAGGGTGGCACCTACAGAAGAAGCATCAAAGCTCCAGGGAGTTGGAGGAGGAGACACCTGAGCTCTAAAAATTGGATACAGCAAAGAGGCTAGTGTAGCCTGACCTTAACTTCAAAATGAAGAGACAATCACCCCCCCAGTTCAAAGAAGCTGGGAGCAGTGATGGGAGCTCTATGCAAATGACCCCAAGTGGAAATGGATAGAAATGACTTCTCCAATAGACAACAGTCTAAACATCACTCCTCGCATGAATTCCCCCCCAATGTCACCCTGTGGAACAATTCTAACCTGGCAGACAAGGACGGTTTCCTCAGCCCATCGCATGTTAGACTATTTGTGAACACTAAGAGTATGCAGGAGCAGAACCAAAGATTGGAACGGTCAAGGAGAAAGAAAGACATATCAGAAGCACTGGCATGGAATGTGACATGATCAGAATACTGCGACGGAGATGGGAAAACCGGACAAATAGAAAGGGATAATGTCCTTACAGGAAGCAGGGCAGGGTATTCAAGGTAGTTGTGGGACACACAGCTTGACACACCTCCACAGGTACCACAACAGACCACTGGCTGATAGTTTGTTTTGTTCAGGTTGAAAACCCGAGTATTGCACTTAACTAAATCACTTTCAAACTCAGTGTACAGTTCTATGTAGATATGAGGGGTAAGTTGGCTAAGGTTGACTGGGAAACCAAAATAAACAATATAATGGTAGATCGGTTATGGCAAACATTGATAGAATTAATTTATAATTTCCAAGTGGAAATGAAAGATACAAGATATGATTATTAATAAGAACATAGTACTGAAGAAATTAATTAGATTGAAAAGCAAAATAATCCCCTGGACCTAATGGCCGACAACCCAAGATTTTAAAAGAAATGATCACTGAGATAATGAATGCACTGATTGTGGTGATATGCATCACTGTAAATACACAAGGTGTTAATGTAAGTACACCACGACTAAGTAAATACTCGAGGGAGCGCCAGGAACGTCATGACATGCAGATATACAGCTAATGAACACATAGAATAGGACACGACCAATGGGCAGTCAAGACACCCAGAGGTGACACTACCACAAGGGGGCATTACACAACCCATATGTAAGGACAGAGCACACATGCTCTGTCTCTTTCCAGAGACAGACATCTAGAGAGTACATCAGGGTTGATCAGAAGCATCACACCCAGCACGTGGCTTAGAGCAGACCGGTTAGTTAGACTGAGTTTCTAGAGCAAGATTAGCAGGAGAGTCGAACTCATAGAGAACTGTGCTAATGGTTCAATAAATCGCATTGAACTTAGTTCAAAGTCTGGAGTATCTTTTGGTCAAAGCTGCATCAGGTTGCAGCCTGTGTTATCCCAGAGTACATAACTACAGAGTACATATAATAATGGGCAGCACGGTAGCATGGTGGTTAGCATCAATGTTTCACAGCTCCAGGGTCCCAGGTTCGATTCCCGGCTGGGTCACTGTCTGTGTGGAGTCTGCACGTCCTCCCCGTGTGTGCGTGGGTTTCCTCCGGGTGCTCCGGTTTCCTCCTACAGTCCAAAGATGTGCGGGTTAGGTGGATTGGCCAGGCTAAATTGCCCTTAGTGTCCTAAAAAAATAATGTTAATGGGGGTTGTTGGGTTACTGGTATAGGGTGGATACGTGGGCTTGAGTAGGGTGATCATTGCTCGGCACAACATTGATGGCCGAAGGGCCTGTTCTGTGCTGTACTGTTCTAAAAATAACACAACATTGATCTTCCAGAATATCCTACATTCCTAGGATGGGTTGGAAGGTAGAAAATGTTACGCTGCTATTCAAGAAAGGAGGGCAATCAGAAAATGATATAGAGCAGATTGCCAGAAAATGCCAGAATCTACTGCCACTTAGAAAATCATTAGATGGTTGGCAGATTATAAAAGGGAAATAGTGTGTGATAAATCTATTAAAATGTTTTGAGGATACAACCAAGGGAATGGATTAAGGAGAACCAGTGGATGTAATGGATTTGGATTTTCAAGAAGCATTTTTTTCGGTACCACACAAAAGGTTATTGCACAAGATTAGGGTTCATTTGATTGGGGGTAATAGATTAGCTTGGAATGAGGATAGATTAATGGTCAGAAAATGGTAGAGCAGGAACAAATTGATCATTTTCAGATTGGAATACTGTAACTAGGAGTCAGTGCTTGGGCCACAATTATTTATAAATTAAATCAATTTTTGAGGTGAGAGGGCCAAATGTAATGTATCCAAGTTTGCTGATGATTCAAAGTTAGATGAGAAAGTAAGCTAATTGGCAGGTGTGAAGATGCTGCAGAGGAATCAGTTGATGCGTAGGCAAGAAATATGGCAAGCGGAATATAATGTGGAGAGCCATGAATTTATCCGCTTTGGCAGAAAAATAGAAAAGCAAATTATTTTTAAATGATAAGGAGCTGGGAAATGGTAGTCAGAAGGATTTGTGTACTCTTATACATAAATCACAAGGACTTAAACATGCAGATACAAGCAATTAATAATAATCTTTATTAATGTCACAAGTTTGGACAGCACGGTAGCATGGTGGTTAGCATAAATGCTTCACAGCTCCAGGGTCCCAGGTTCGGTTCCCGGCTGGGTCACTGTCTTTGCGGAGTCTGCATGTCCTCCCTGTGTGTGCGTGGGTTTCCTCCGGGTGCTCCGGTTTCCTCCCACAGTCCAAAGATGTGCGGGTTAGGTGGATTGGCCATGCTAAATTGCCCGTAGTGTCCTAAAAAGTAAGGTTAAGGGGGGGTGTTGGGTTACGGGTATAGGGTGGATATGTGGGTTTGAGTAGGGTGATCATTGTTCGGCACAACATCGAGGGCCGAAGGGCCTGTTCTGTGCTGTACTGTTCTATGTTCTATGTTCTAGGCTTACATTGACACTGAAGTGAAGTTACTGTCAAAATCCCCTCGTCGCCACATTCCGGCGCCTGTTCGGGTACACAGAGGGAGAATTCAGAATGTCCAAATTACCTCACAGCACGTCTTTCGGGACTTGTGGGAGGAAACCGGAGCACCCGGAGGAAACCCACACAGACACGGAAAGAATGTGCAGACTCTGCACAGACAGTGACCCAAGCCCGGAATCGAACCCTGGCACTGTGAGGCAACAGTGCTAACCACTGTGCCACCAAATTAGTAGCGTAAATGGTATTTATAACAAAGATCTTGAAGTATAAGAGTGAACAATTCTTACACAATTATATAGGCCCTTGATGAGACTACATCTGGAATATAGTGTCAGTTTTGGTCAGCTTATGAGGCTTTAGGACTCCTCCAATCAGCTTTGCAGTCATTGAAATGTCGCTGTCACCCCTCCTGAATGTCACAGCTGTGTCCTATCATCTGCATCAGCTCTGGGAGAAGCTTGTCCAGAGGCTCGCCATCTGGATGGGACCCAGCTGAGTCCTGGCACAGGCCATATCTGTAGTCGGTGATTGCTCTCTCCTTGGACAACACCGCGATCTTCAGGGCCCATTGCTCATAGGAGGTGAGGACTCGGATCTCTGGTATTCCTCCCCCCACACCCCTGTCTTCACCCTTTCCATTTACCTTCTCCCGAGGGGACATTGTGAGCCACACGCTTGCTGGGTCGGAGGGTTTATAGCAGCTGGCATGCGAGGGCACCTCACCCAGGGTTGTGCTGGTAGGTCCGGGGGTCCTGAGGAACAAGCTTAAAGATCAGATGTTGAGAAGGTGCGCGGTGTCACCCAATGGATTGGGGGAAGGGAGGAGGGGGGGTGTTGGGAAAATGAGGGGTGACAGATGGAACTGATGCCAGGTGAGAGGTGGTAACTTACCCTTGCAGCTCGTTGGAGGTCATTCACCATCTTCTTACATTGGACGCTGGTCCTCCTGGTCATGCTGCCCTCACTCACTGCAGCTGCCACTGCCTCCCAGGCAGCATTGCTGAGCCTGCTATTGGTACCCCTATCCCCTCGGGGAAACAGGGTGCCTCACCTGTCATCCACTATGCCGCGAAGCTTGGCCATGTTGGCATCCCAAAGCGAGGAGCAGATAGATCTTCACACTGCCATCCTCATGTCCTGACTCGGAGTGAGTGCTGAGGGAATCGTACCAATGCAGCTCCCCCCATGTTAGCGACCAGAGTTGAGGCGCGAGTCGGGCGGTCAGACGGTGACGATGTCAGGCATGTCGGGATTCACGTGGGGGCTCATTTTCTGCACTAAGTGGGGGTGGATGTAAGGTACGATCTTGCCATTGCAGCCGATATGAAACACCCTTCCAAACCCGGCCAAAATGAAACTTAGGGCGGGAATCTCGGGTTTGCCAGCTGTTGTTTCTGGCACGTCGCCACCGGCAGCGGGATTCTCCGTCCCTGCAGTCGGCCAATGGGGTTTCCCATTGTGGCCATGGCACGCTGTGGGTGTACTGCCGGCGGTCCATGGGATCCCGCTGATGGTGAAGCGCACCCTACATTTCAAAAAAGTACTTCATTTGTTGTGATGTATTTGGGATGTCCTGAGAACATAGACGGCAGGATGTAATTATTTTCTCCATGCTTCATTTGGGTAAAGTGAGTTTGAAGAGTCAACAGGGCCAGGATTGGACCTTCGATCTGTTTGCTTGAAACTCTGCTGCCATTGCCATTCATTTCATTTCTTGGTATTCAGTAAATTTATAATACTTAAATCTATAATCTGGAAATAAAATTACAACCAAAGGACTCATTGAATAAAGAAATACTGGATAAAAAGCAAATTACCGCGGATGCTGGAATCTGAAACCAAAGGGAAAATGCTGGAAAATCTCAGCAGGTCTGGCAGCATCTGTAGGGAGAGTAAAGAGCTAATGTTTCGCATCTGGGTGACCCTTTGTCAAAGCTAAAAGACATAGAAAGTAGGCGATATTTATACTGCGGGGTGAGGGAATGAAAGATGAGTCATAGTCACAGAAACCCAGGGAAAAGAGTGCTAATGGCAGACCTCAGAGAGAATTAAAGGTGTTAATGGCCAAACAGCTGAGAAACTAAAATCAGAGGGTAAGCTGTGACAGATGTAGGGGGGAAGCAAAGAGGGGGAAAGATAAGGAGAGGGGGGGAGGGGGGAAGAGCTCAAAGAGGTTGAGGAGAAGTACTGCTGACTACAACGTTATGGGCAGGACATTTCATCTGGCTGAGCTCCCGCCCCACAGCTCAAGAGTTGTTGGGGAACACATCCCCGCCGACACTGGCTGTCCCACCTCCATCTACCCTTCCGGGGTGTGAACTTGTCTGGACTGCAACGGTTCAAGAAGGTAGCTCACCACTGAACGGACAACAAGGGATGGGCAATAAATGATGGCCTAGCCAGATATGGCAACTCCTGTGAATTAGTTTTAAAACCTGTTACCTTAGCTCAATAGAAGAGGCACAACATTTTACCACCTAAGCAATCCCACGAATGTGTTTGAGAAAAGAAAATAAGTTATAAAATCCTCTTAAGGTGTTCAGTTTAATTATAAAAGTGGATTGTTAATTTCGTCGAGAGAATGTAAAAAAGTTAGTGATTGGGACAATTAAATGGATAAATCGAAGCTTTATAATCTTTAAATAAAGGGGATGTTATATTATTCCAATATAATTTATAAACAATATGTTAAGTATCCCAATTCCACATCACTCACCAGAGTAGTACTACACTCTGTATGCTTCACCTGATGTCTTGTGTCTTTATTGTATGTCCCATGATTTTAATGCATTTAATGGGACGATCTGCCTGGACTATACACAGAACAATACTTTTCTTTCACAGTAACTTCATTGAAGCCTGCTTGTGACAATAAGCAATTATAATTATTATTACATGTGACAATAGACCCAAATCCAAATTATGTCTCAATCTAACAATTTATCAAGTTGCAATACGTGCTAGGATCTGTGAAATATATTTGAAGAGAGCTCCAACATTTTGTGTCTAACAGTGTGATTATTTTGAACTTCTGGGAACCACAAGACATAACAACAGGATTTTGCCATTCTATATGAATGCCCCCTGCTTTTCTCCTGTTGGTTAGTGATAGTAATAGTGCTGGATACCTGTAGATGGCAGTGCATTCCACAGATAGTAACCTTAACCTTGTAACCACTGCACAGCTGCTCAGGGAGTGCCAATGGTGTCGACAAACAGTGGGTTGTTAAGTGACAAGGGTGAACTCAGTTCCGTAACTGAAATCCTAGCTGCACAGCTGTCCGTTTTGTCAAAAGCCATGTTGTGTTTCTTTACAAACACTGCACCAAGTCTGTTTATATAACATTGTGTTTCTTGAAAAATCTTACCCAATGTATCAGTCATTTCCTACAGAACAGTGAGGCCTGATCTGGACAGTAATCTAGTCACTGATGTTACTGAAGCCTCTGAATTTATTTCTTTATTAGAATCAAAACGGGAAGATTAAGACATGGGGTGGAGTTTTGTGGGGGTGGGGTGGGGGTTGGGTTGTAAAATGCAATGGATGGCCTGCCTGAGGCCTATCCATCCACCTCAGTCCTGCCCTAATTATGAGGGGCTTTGTAGATGCCAGGCTGCCCTCCTGCTTTGCTAATTAGTGCCTTGTGCTAAGTACCTAAGTGCCTTGTCCTGTCCCTGGTTGCTATTTTACCCACATCAGTGGAAGGCCCATGACAGGTGAGTAGCCGAGCAGCTTTTACTTTACAAGCTGGTGACCGGCAAAAGGATGAGGTGTGGGGGGGGGGGGTGGTGCATGGCATGTGCCCACTGGTGGCACCCCCCCACCCCATAGAGCCTGATGCAACCATCAATCCATTCAAAGACACGAGTGAAGTAAACTGTGGCTTTAATCAACTTACAACTGAGCCTGCCTGCGACTAAACTGAACTGAAGGCGGGCTGGTAAGACTGCAGCACTTTATACTTCCTGCTTGGGCGGAGCGAAGGGCGGAGCCCTGTAAATGCTCCTCATCTCCGCCTACGGGTGGAGCCTCGCAACGGCTCACAGATGGAGCCCACAGGGACACAGTAATATACAGTGTGGATTTATAGGTTATACATTCACCACAGAGCCCTTTGACTCTCCCCTCCAACATCTCAATCCTTGTCCCTGCATATCCGGCCCACCCCCCAATCCCCCTTGCTAGGGTCTGTCAGCCTGGCCCTGAAAATACCCTGGACTTACCTGAAGTCTGGCCTCCATTAGCTCCTCTTCTTTGGGACTACCTGGAGTCCCAGCATTGCAGCCACTTCTTGAACCTGGGCATCACTAGGTCTATAGAGCTACCGGCCAATCAGACTGCTCGGCCGTTGTCTATGGGACCTCCTCCTCAAGTGGGGTGAAGTCATTGTTCTTAGTCAGTTCACACCCCGGACGGGCGAATGGATGTGGGACAGCCAGTATTGACTGGCCACTAGAAAATCCTGTCCACAGATACTATTTTAATCTTTCAGAAGCATGTCATCCAAACTCAAAAAGCCTTCAAAACCTGTGTCAAGGAAAAGATGAATCTAACAAACATAAATTAAGTTTTCGCAATTAGGACCATTTCTGGGCCCCGTCCCCACTGGAGGTGGGAATATGCAAAACGGCAGCGTTTCGTGGGAGGTGACCAATTACTATGGATGGCAAGAGCTAGCTATCAGGAGGTGGTCAGCACAGCTGCCTCACAGCGCCAGGAACCCGGGTTCAATTCCGGCCTCGGGTGACTTTATGGAATTTGCACTTTCTCCCCGTGTGTGCGTGGGTTTCCTCCGGGTGCTCCGTTTTCCTCCCACAGTCCAAAGATGTGCGTTAGGTCGATTGGCCGTGCTAAATAAACCATGGCTCAATAAACCTTATTGAGTTTTTTGAGAAGGTGACCAAACAGGTGGATGAGGGTAAAGCGGTTGATGTGGTGTATATGGATTTCAGTAAGGCGTTTGATAAGGTTCCCCATGGTAGGCTATTGCAGAAAATAAGGAAGTATGGGATTGAAGGTGATTTAGCAGTTTGGATCAGTAATTGGCTAGCTGAAAGAAGACAGAGGGTGGTGGTTGATGTCAAATGTTCATCCTGGAGTTCAGTTACTAGTGGTGTACCGCAAGGATCTGTTTTGGGGCCACTGCTGTTTGTCATTTTTATAAATGACCTGGAAGAGGGTGTAGAAGGATGGGTTAGTAAATTTGCAGATGACACGAAGGTCGGTGGAGTTGTGGATAGTGCTGAAAGATGTTATAGGATACAGAGGGACATAGTTAAGCTGCAGAGCTGGGCTGAGAGGTGGCAGATGGAGTTTAATGCGGAAAAGTGTGAGGTGGTTCACTTTGGAAGGAGTAACAGGAATGCAGAGTACTGGGCTAATGGCAAGATTCTTGGTAGTGTAGATGAACAGAGCGATCTCGGCATCCAGGTACATAAATCCCTGAATGTTGCCACCCAGGTTAATAGGGCTGTTAAGAAGGCATATGGTGTGCTAGCCTTTATCACCAGGGGGATTGAGTTTCGGAGCCACAAGGTCATGCTGCAGCTGTACATAACTCTGGTGCGGCCGCACCTGGAGTACTGCGTGCAGTTCTGGTCATCACATTATAGGAAGGATGTGGAAGCTTTGGAAAGGGTTCAGAGGAGATTTACTAGGATGTTGCCTGGTATGGAGGGAAGGTCTTACGAGGAAAGGCTCAGGGACTTGAGGTTGTTTTCGTTAGAGAGTAGAAGGCTGAGAGGTGACTTAATAGAGACATATAAGATAGTCAGAGGGTTAGATAGGGTGGACAGTGAGAGTCTTTTTCCTCGGATGGTGATGACCAACACGAGGGGACATAGCTTTTAATTGAGGGGTGGTAGATACAGGACAGATGTCAGAGGCAGTTTCTTTACTCAGAGAGTAGTAGGGGTGTGGAACGCCCTGCCTGCAACAGTAGTAGACACGCCAACTTTAAGGGCATTTAAGTGGTCACTGGATAGACATATGGATGAAAATGGAATAGTGTAGGTCAGATAGGCTTCAGATGGTTTCACAGGCCAGCGCAACATCGAGGGCCGAAGGGCCCGTACTGCGCTGTAATGTTCTATGTTCTATGTTTTATGTTCTAAATTGCCCCTTAGTGTCCAAAATGATAGGTTGGGCTACTTGGTTACAGGGATAGGGTGGAGGTGTGGGCTTAAGTAGGGTGCTCTTTCAAGGGCCGGTGTTGACTCGATGGGCCAAATGGCCTCCTTCTGCTCCGTAAATTCTATGATTTTATTCTATGAGAAATGGCTGACCTCAGCTAGACAGCTACCCGTCAGCCTTCCAAGTGGATATATCCAAACAGCGTCAGCCCTGAGAAAACAGGCTTTCAGATCAGTAACATGGCAGTCGGCTGTGGTACCGAAGTCTCATGGCTGACTAACTTCTCCTTTGCGGTCATGATAAAGGCAGTCCGATCCAGGAGAAACATTCTTCTGCGGGAGAACGGCAGGAGGAGGAGACCTGACAGGCAAACAAAGGAGGTACGGCTGGCGGTCAGCAGGACCGGGGAGCAGCGCAGGAAGTGCTTCATTGACCTTGTGCAATCTGGAAAGGTCATTGTGACGCAAAGCCAAGCTGTCAGCCATGCGTACTTTACAATGACAGCACACACCGGAGCAGGAGGGCCTCAAACGAGGCTGTGCTCAGGTTTACGTACGAGGAGATTATTGTCCATTGCCAACACACGAACGAGGGAAGGGACCAAACAATGAAAGATGGTAGTGTAAGCTCCTGGCTGGGGCAGTGCCAGGTTATCACCGCTGATTATGCATCAAGATGAGCAATTGGGTGCAGCTGACCTCTCCGTCCTTCCGCTGCGGGAACAACAGCTGTCCGATGAATCACCCAGGGAGGTGGAATGTGTGACATGAGCACAATGTCCCAGGCACATGAGTACATGAGGTCATGAAGAGAAGGAGGGGTCACCCTCGAAGAGAATCATATGCAGCATCCCCGTTTGTGGGGACCAGTGCTGAACGGCGCCCACTCGAGGTCTCCGAGGGGAAGGGGGTGGATCCCAAAGCCTCAGGTACCTCGGGAATGTGCACATTAGAGTCAGACTAGCTGTCACATTCTAAAATGCAGATTTCCCAAAATGTGATCCCGCCCACAATGGGCGGAATTTACATTGCGACGTCTCGCGAAGTCACGTTCGATCTCGCGATTCATTGTGAGCCGGAAATGCATTGTGAGCTGGGTAGTGTTGTGTTCTGCTGCTTCGGATAACACAAGCTGCTTCCTTGTTGTAGTCTCTACGGAAGGACGCTCCAGACTATGAAATGCGTTCAACGTGTTTATTGAACTATTAACACAGTTCTTAAATGAGTTCTACACTCAGCTAATCTACCTCTCTAGTAACTCAGCCTAACTATACCAGCTTGCTCTAAGCCACGTGCTGGGGTGTGATGCTGCTGATCAACCCTGTCTAATTCTCTAGATGTCTGTCTGTGGGAAGAGGCAGAGCTTGTGTGCCCTGTCCTTTAATATGGGTCGTGTAGTGCCCCCTTGTGGTACCTCTGGGTGTCCTGATTACCCATTGGTTGTGTCCTGTTCTAATGATCCATTGGTTGCGTGTCTGCATGTCATGACATCTCTGGTGCTCCCTCTAGTGGTTACTTAGTTGTAGTGTATTTACATTTACCCCTTGTGTAGATACAGTGATGCAATCTACACAATTGTGTAGGTTCTCCCGGCTTTTATCAGCCACATGGCGCCGTGACGAGCTGCTTTTCAGATGCTATGTGGCCAATTGATTGCGCCGTAAGTCTATGATGGACTATTTGAATGCAATAAATGTTAAATTAATTCAGGATTGTATAGTTCAACTGTTATCGTTGTATAAAAAGACTTAGAGGGGGAGAGATATGATGACTGGCCCCTTTAAGGGGCGATTAGCCAATTGATTTCTTCCAGGTCATGTGACCATACCAGGGGACCGATTTCATGCCAAATTACAATTCTCTGTCGCTTCGACAGCGGCGCCAATGGGTTCCTGAACACCTGTACAGTAAACGCATTTGGAATATAATTCGCAGGCCTGACCCGGTATTCTCCTGGTCCTCCGCGATTCTCCGCCCCCAATGGGTCGAGTTCCTGACGGTGGGGTTCACTTGTGCTTTAGAAAATTGTGAAACTGGCATTCATGGCTGATGAGGGAGAGAGAGGAGGTACGGAAAGTGTCCAACATCGCCATAGTGTGTCGCTGGCCGGGGGGAGTAGCGGGAGGTGACCACGAGGTGGGTAGTGGGGTCGGGGTGGGTGGACACATAGCACTGCAAGGCAGCCATGCAGCTGTGCACGCCGCTGACTACCCACTGTGAACCTATGGCCACAGGTCGAATGGGTGTCTCCCTCTGGCCTCAGCCAACCCATCAGCACGCTCCAGTGCAACCAGTGCCATCTTGTTGGCTGGGATGAGTATGTGTTGGAATTGTAATGTGTATATGAGGCTTGTCAGCCTCCCGAGTGTCAATCCCGCACCGTTTCTCATTGGAATCAATTGTGTTCCACATGGTGCCGGTGCTAGCCCCTCCACAGTCACTGAATCGGTCCAGGTTCGGCACCAGTTTTGCTGTCGTGAAAGTCCACAAATCCTGCCCCGGCGTCAACACTTAGTCTCAGGATTGGAGAATCCAGCCGTTTAAGTCACTCTGCATCTCAAACACACAGCACCCATATCAGTGTTTCCAATGTGCACCATGACCTTTGGCTGCCCTCTCTTCACTTCCCAGAAGCATCAATGTGAGGTTATCCATTCTGGCTCCAAATAATAGAAAGGCAAATTATTAGCTAAATGATTCAAAATGCGTCTGGGCAGAGGGATCTGGGTGCCTTTGTTCATGAATTGCAGAAAGTCAAAATCGCAGGTACAAAATGTAATTAAAAAGGCAAATGGAATGGTAGTTTGTTGCAAAAGGACTGGAGTATAAAAGTAGAGAAGTGTTGCTGCAATTGTATAGGGTGTTGAGACCACATCTGGAATGTTGAGACCAGTTCTGGTCTCCGTATTTGAGGCAGGATGTGGTGGCATTGGAGGCAGTTCAGAGGAGGTTCACCGGATTGATTCTGGGGATGAAAGGGTTGACGTCTGAGGAGAGATCGAACAGTTTGGGTTTATATTCGCTGGAGTTTAGAAGGACGAGATCTGATCAAGGTATAGAAGATACTAAAAGGGATTGATAAAGTAAATGTAGACCAAATGTTCCTGGCTGTGGGACAATCTAGAACGAGAGGTCACAGATATAGGTTGAGAGGCGGTAGATTTAAAACAAACATGAGGAGGAACTACTTCTCGCAGAGGGTGGTGAGTTTGTGGAACTCGCTGCCCCATAGTGCGGTGGCGTTAGAGTCATTAAATGGTTTCAAGAAGGAGATAGATGTATTTCTAATGGGTTACTGGGATATGGGGAACAGACAGGCAGGTGGATTTGAGACCAGGAAGAGATCAGCCATGGTCTGATTGAATGGCGGAGCAGGCTCGAGGGGCTGAATTGCCGACTGCTGCTCCGAATTCCTCTGTTCCGATGTTTTTAAGCTTTACCACTTATTCTGTGGTGTCCCTCATTTTGTCACCTGGGAGGCAATAATCGGGATCACAGCATGCCATCTATCCTTCTGACTATAAAACCTCTCAATACTACCACTCTACAGGAAACAATTATCGAATAATGATCATAATATATTGTGTTTTAGGTCACGTTTGAAGGGGATGAATGTGAAACAGCTACAAAGATGTCGAGATTACAGTCAGGCTAAATTCAGTAGAAAGACAGAGACTGTCCCCAGTTAACTGGGCAAAACTGTCAACGGCAGAAGATCGGGGAGGGGGGTGAATAAAAATGTAATCAAATACAGAAGCAGTTTACACTCTGAATGGATCAGAGTTTGATTTTCCTAAATAAACAGCCCAGGACCATCGAAGAGGTGACAGACAATTAGACAATACGAAACTAAAATAAAAAAGATACAAAATTGCAAAATAAAAGTCACAGATCCTAGTAAATGAGGAAAATAGAAAGACATTAAAAATGAGCGTTCTGGTAGCACAGTGGTCAGCACTGTCACTTCACAGCGCCAGGGTCCCAGGTTCGATTCCCGTCTGGGGTCACTGCCTGTGCGGAGTCTGCACGTTCTCCCGTGTCTACGTGAGTTTTCTCCGGGTGCTCCGGTTTCCTCCCACAAATCCCGAAAGACGTGCTGTTAGATGAATTGAACATTCTGAATTCTCCCTCGGTGTACCGAACAGGCGCCGGAATGTGGCGACTGGGTGATTTTCACAGTAGCTTCAATGCAGTGTTAATGTAAACCCACTTATGACAATAATAAAGATTATTGTCATTATTATTAATGACCAAACAGACACTAAGAACTACAAAAAGGAATATGAAAAGAAACTTGCAAGGGATGTCAAAATCAACCTATTGGGCTGGATTCTCCCATCAGCGGGATCTTCCGTTTCGCCGGCAGCTCACTCACGCCCACAGATTTCCCCACGGAGTGGGGGTTCCCACAATGGGAAACCCCATTGGCCGGCTGCCGGGACAGAGACTCCCACTTCCGGCGGGGGCGCGCCGCACTGGAAAATGGGTGCGGCAGGAAGGAGAATCCGCCCATTGTTTTTTAAATCACATTAGAAACAAACAGGTGGTCAGGAGCATACGAAAGCAAACTACTGCGGATGCTGGGATCTGAAACGAAAACAGACAACCTCAGCAGGTCTGACAGCATCTGTGGAGAGAGAAGGGAGTCTGGATGACTCTTTGTCAAAGGTGGTCAGACCGATATGGCCTCATGAAAACTGATAACGGTGATATTGTCAATGAAAGTGGGAAAGTGGAGGTCACCCTGACTTTGCATTATTATTTACAGTCGAGTTAGAAACCAGCACTCCTGAACTGCCAAGAAAACTAACATTGAATCAAGGACAGGGATCACCAAAGCTAATGTCAGCAAAATAATAGTCATGAAGAAAATAATAGCACCAGAGATTGAGAAATCCCGCAGAAAAAAAATAGTTTCCATGCCAAGGATCAAAAGGGCGGCACGGTGGCACATTGGGTAACACTGCTGCCTCACAGCGACAGGGTCCCAGGTTCAATTCCAACCTCGGGTGACTGTCTGTGCAGAGTCTTCACTTTCTCCCCATGTCTGCGTGGGTTTCCTCCGGGTGCTCCGGTTTCCTCCCACAGTCTAAAGATGTGCAGGTTAGATGGATTGGCCATGCTAAATTGCCCCTTAGTGTCCAAAGGGTTAGTTTGGGTTACGGGGATAGGGTGGGTGGTGGGCCTAGGTATGGTGTTCTTTACAGGGCTGGTGCAGACTCAATGGGCCGAATAGCCTCCTTCTGCACTGTAGTGATTCTAAGATTCTAAGGTAAGAACATTGCAGATGCCTGGTCTGTAGCACAGGCGATATTGTAGTGGTATTGTCAGTAATCCAGAGATCTGGGGTAATGCTCTGGGGGCGCAGGTTCGAATCTTGTCTATGGCAGGTGGTAAAATCAGAATTCAATGAAAATCTAGAATGAATTACTGTTGATTGTTGTAAAACCCCATTTTGGTCACTCATGCCCTTTCCGGAGGGCAGTCTGCAGTTCCTTACCTGGTCTGGCCGTATATTGTGTAAGGATTCAGTCACGGGCAATTAGGGATGGACAATAAATACTGGCCCAGCCACCCACATCCCATGGATAAATAATAAAATATCCAAAGTTATCTCGATTTGAGGACTGGTCGTTTAAATGCACATGTCACTCCACTATTTAAGGAAGGTGAGAGCGGGAAACCAAGCAACTGTAGCAAACATCTGTTGTCAAATGTTTCAAGAACCTATAATGAAGGATAATGTGACTGAACACCTGGAAATATTGCAGCTGATCAAAGACTGCCAGCATGAATTCGAAAAAAGATTTGTCGTGTGCCTGACAAACCTGATTGAATCTTTCTGAAGGGGTAATAAATAGTCGGCCCGGGAATGCCTGGGGATGTTATTGATGTGGACATGCAGAAAGCATTGGGTAAAGGTCATCATAGAAGACTGTAAGCTAAAGTTGAAACTCATGGAATTGAAGACAAATTATTGGTCTGGTTAGGAAATCGGCTGAGTGACAAGGGAAGGCCGTCGGGGTAATGAACAGGTGTTTTAATTGACGGAATGTGGCTCGTGTGTCCTGTGTTAGGGTCTCAACAATTCACTGGGTCTATAATAACTTAAATGATGGGGTAGAAAGCCATATATCTAACTTTGTTGATGTAAAGATAGGCAGCATTGTAAGCAGTACAGGTTGAAACACAAAATTGCAAACAGATATTGATAGATTCATTAAACAGGCAAAATTATGGCAATTGGTTTTCAACGTAGGCAAATGTGAGGCCACGCACTTTGGACCCATGAAGGATAGAACGGACTCTTTCTAAATGATGAAAAACTAAAGACAATGATAGTCCGGAAAGACCTGGGAGTCCAGGTATACAGACCATTAAGTTAACCTGAATAAGTACAGAATATAATCAAAAGACAATAATTGAATGCTTGCCTTTGAAATCACCTGAGGAAGGAGCAGTGCTCCGAAAGCTAGTGATTCCAAACAAACCTGTTGGACTTTAACCTAGTGTTGGAAGGCTTCTTTTTATGCCCACCCTCGTCCACATCTCCACATCTTGGAAATCCTGGAACTGAATAAAAATGGGGCAAAAGCCATGCAAAGCTCTGGCTGCAGCACACCTTAGGAAGCATATGTTAGTGTTGGAAGGAGTGCAGTGCAGATTTACCAGAATAATGTATGATCCTAAGGGTTGAACTGGCCGATATCACATCAGCCGGGCTGTATTCCCTGGAATTTCGTAGATTAGGGGCAGGAATCCCCAGTCCCGGCACCAGCGGGCATTGACTTGGGTAGCGGAGCCAAAACTATTCCCACTGCTCGGGGAATTAGCACCGGGGCACAGTCCAAAAGCTAGAACCATACTTCTCAGCAGTGAAATTCTCAAACACTTGCACACCGAGAGGATGACAGGAGTTGGAAACTTTCTTCGGCAAATGGCAATTGTTGCGACGTCAATGATGAATTTTCAATCTTGAGATTGAGAGGTTTTTGTCAGCCGTAGGTATTAAAGGATCTGAAGCAAAGGTGGATTTCCGAACTACAGTCACAGATCAGCCATGATCTCATTGAACTTGTGGAACAGGCTTGAGGGGCTGAATGGCCTACTCGTATTCCTAAGATCACCGATTCACTAAGATTCTATCAGTGCCTTTTCTGCCAGGACCATGATTAATTCATCGGCACAGCGGTATGATTGGCCTTGATGGTAGTGCGGCAATTCAATAACAGATTCTCGGGGCCCCATAGTGAAAGGATGCCTATCAAGAAATAAATTGCAGGCAGACAGAAACCTCCAGACAGATGGATCCTTCAAACCATAGATAATAACATTTTAGAACTTCTTGGCTATGATTACTCTGCGATGGACAAAGGAAATACAATACTGTACAAGGTAGGCAGGAAATTATTTGGGTGTTGAAGAACAGTTTCAATTACCTGTCATGCAGGGCTCTGTCAACATGATGGAAGAAAGTGATTTGTTGAAACTTTTACATTTCCAAACTGTGTTCTGGTGAATCAGGAGGAACCGATATCGATGCACATTATCCAGGAGAGGTTGCTTCCATTACCTTAATTCTGTATCACATATTGCTGATAAACATAACACGCGATCTTACCATATTTATTCAAGGTGCTGGTTCCGGTGAGAAAACCAGTGAGAATCCCACAATGGCGGGAATTCACCGAATATTGAGCCTCTTTAGCAACTTCTTCCCCCCCCCCCCCCCCCCCCCCCCCCCGCCCCCCCCCCCCCCCCCCCCCCCCGCGTGATTCATGCCAGGCTCGCAGCAGCTTGCTGCTGACTCATTCACGCTGGGAAAGCTTCATCTCGGTAATCAGTGGGGCGCTCCTATTAAACGCCTCCCCAGGACTCCCCTGCACATACCCAAGTCCCGTTGAGGAATAGCTGGCAGGAAGACAGCAGTTTCGGAGAGAGCCTGTGCCAAACTGCTGGATGGTGTGGAGCAGAGGCGTGACACCCACTCCCCGCGTTCCTGTAGACCTCCATCATCCAAGGTCACCGCCCCTGCCTGGGGGGGGGGGGGGGGGGGGGGCAGTGGCCGCGATAGTGAGTGCCACTTCCCTGTGTAAGAGGATGGGCGACAGTGCAGGAAGAAGATAAATGACGTGCTTCGTGCAACCAGGGTAAGTCTGCCTCCTGATCTTTTCCACTGCAGCCCTTCACACACCCTTCACACCTCCATGGTGATCTCTCACCCAGTCACCGATTCCCAGCATTCCACTTGGGGCTCTCCCCCGCTCCCCACTCCCCCTCCCTCCCCAATTAGATGATCTTCTCATCACACCCCCACTCTGAATCATGTCCCACACATGCCAGACCATCCCCACCTGACCTGGCAAGACCCCCACCTACACTCTCCCCATCTGTCTCATTGCAGGACAACCTCAAGCACGGCCGGCATGAGCGAACACAGCCTGTCGGAGTCATGCCTGAGCCGAGAAGTCTAACGGCCAATGAGGTGAGGGCCCGTGAGCTGGCCGGTGAGGAGCAGGAACACACTTTTGGAGAGGATGAGGTGGAGGGCAGCAGAGAAAAGTGAGAACCCTCAACACATCCAGCCATGGTGCAAGGTTCACGAGAGCTAACTATCTCCCACCAGCCATCCCCTGTGTTCACTAACGCCATCTCGCTTCGCAAGTCAATCAGTCGACCAGCCCGGACCATCCTCGCAGCCTCTGGACACCACGGACCCGAGCAACTCTGAGGGAGACACCTCGGAGACGAGCATCGAGGAGGCTGTCACAGCATCACAGCTATCACCCGCATCCTCCATCAGCACAGATACCACACTTTGCTGGGAGTAACTAGCAGGCAGGTTTCTGGGTCACTCCGTGGTGAGCACCTCACAGCACAATATCCACAGCAGGCGGAGGAAGGAAAGTCCCAGGGGTCCAGCACTCAGGCGACGCCGGGGCCCTGGACTCTGCTGAACCCTGGCCGATGGTGTGCCCCTGCGCCTGGTCATTCCAGAACTGCTGCACCTACAAAGGCAGAGTTATGGGAATCAAGGTGAGATGACAGCATCCCTCCTTGGACTGTAAGGTCAACTGGAGGAGTCCCTTCTGTCCGAGGACATGATGCCATCTCTCCAAGCCATGAGGCTAACACTGCGAGGGTGACAGGACGTGGTGGGAAATGTCCACTCCCTGACTCAGCTCATGGCCTCCATGGCTGAAGGCGGGGTGCAGGTCTTCAGCTGCATGGTGGAGGCTCTGGAATCCATGAGTGTCAATGCCAGAGGGCGGCAGGGCTTCTGGATTTCATTCCAGATGCCCCTCTATCCCATGGAGGAGCCAAAGGGCCCCTGGACACCCCAAGGGAAGGGGATAGACAGGAACACAGCCTGGGGCCTCCCACCCAGGAGACTCTGGGGTGTCCGCCCCATCTGACTGTCGGTGTGGGGTCTGCACGTTCTCCCCGTGTATGTGTGGAGTTTGTACATTCTCCCCGTGTCTGTGCGGAGTTTGTACATTCTCCCCGTGTCTGTGCGGAGTTTGTACATTCTCCCCGTGTCTGTGCGGAGTTTGTACATTCTTCCCGTGTCTGTGCAGAGTTTGTACATTCTCCCCGTGTTTGTGCAGAGTTTGTACATTCTCCCCGTGTCTGTGCAGAGTTTGTACATTCTCCCCGTGTTTGTGCAGAGTTTGTACATTCTCCCCGTGTCTGTGCGGAGTTTGTACATTCTCCCCGTGTCTGTGCGGAGTTTGTACATTCTCTCCCTGTCTGTGCGGAGTTTTTACATTCTCCCCGTATCTGTGCGGAGTTTGTACATTCTCCCCGTGTCTGTGCGGAGTTTGTACATTCTTCCCGTGTCTGTGTGAAGTTTGTACATTCTCCCCATGTCTGTGTGGAGTTTGTACATTCTCCCCTTGTCTGTGCGGAGTTTGTACACTCTCCCCGTGTCTGTGTGAAGTTTGTACATTCTCCCCGTGTCCGTGCGGAGTTTGTACATTCTCCCCGTGTCTGTGTAGGGTTTGTACATTCTCCCCGTGTCTTGTGGAGTTTGTACATTCTCCCCGTGTCTGTGCAGAGTTTGTACATTCTCCCCGTGTCTGTGCGGAGTTTGTACATTCTCCCCGTATCTGTGCGGAGTTTGTACATTCGCCCCGTGTCTGTGCGGAGTTTGTACATTCTCCCCGTATCTGTGCGGAGTTTGTACATTCTCCCCGTGTCTGTGCGGAGTTTGTACATTCTCCCCGTGTTTGTGCAGAGTTTGTACACTCTCCCCGTGTCTGTGCGGAGTTTGTACATTCTCCCCCTGTCTGTGCGGAGTTTGTACATTCTCCCCGTGTCTGTGCGGAGTTTGTACATTCTCCCCGTGTCTGTGCAGAGTTTGTACATTCTCCCCGTGTCTGTGCGGAGTTTGTACATTCTTCCCATGTCTGTGTGAAGTTTGTACATTCTCCCCATGTCTGTGTGGAGTTTGTACATTCTCCCCCTGTCTGTGCGGAGTTTGTACACTCTCCCCGTGTCTGTGTGAAGTTTGTACATTCTCCCCGTGTCTGTGCGGAGTTTGTACATTCTCCCCGTGTCTGTGTGAAGTTTGTACATTCTCCCCATGTCTGTGCGGAGTTTGTACATTCTCCCCGTGTCTGTGCAGAGTTTGTACACTCTCCCCGTGTCTGTGCGGAGTTTGTACATTCTCCCCGTGTCTGTGCGGAGTTTGTCCCTGTCTGTGCGGAGTTTGTACATTCTCCCCGTGTCTGTGCAGAGTTTGTATATTCTCCCCGTGTCTGTGCGGAGTTTGTACATTCTTCCCGTGTCTGTGTGAAGTTTGTACATTCTCCCCGTGTCTGTGTGAAGTTTGTACATTCTCCCCATGTCTGTGTGGAGTTTGTACATTCTCCCCGTGTCTGTGTGGAGTTTGTACATTCTCCCCGTGTCTGTGTGAAGTTTGTACATTCTCCCCGTGTCTGTGCAGAGTTTGTACATTCTCCCCATGTCTGTGTGAAGTTTGTACATTCTCCCCGTGTCTGTGCGGAGTTTGTACATTCTCCCCGTGTCTGTGTGAAGTTTGTACATTCTCCCCATGTCTGTGCGGAGTTTGTACATTCTCCCCGTGTCTGTGCGGAGTTTGTACATTCTCCCCTTGTCTGTGTGGAGTTTGTACATTCTCCCCGTGTCTGTGTGGAGTTTGTACATTCTCACCATGTCTGTGTGGAGTTTGTACATTCTCCCCGTGTCTGTGTGAAGTTTGTACATTCTCCCCATGTCTGTGTGAAGTTTGTACATTCTCCCCGTGTCTGTGTGAAGTTTGTACATTCTCCCCATGTCTGTGTGAAGTTTGTACATTCTCCCCCTGTCTGTGCGGAGTTTGTACACTCTCCCCGTGTCTGTGTGAAGTTTGTACATTCTCCCCGTGTCTGTGCGGAGTTTGTACATTCTCCCCGTGTCTGTGTAGGGTTTGTACATTCTCCCCGTGTCTTGTGGAGTTTGTACATTCTCCCCGTGTCTGTGCAGAGTTTGTACATTCTCCCCGTGTCTGTGCGGAGTTTCTACATTCTCCCCGTATCTGTGCTGAGTTTGTACATTCTCCCCGTGTCTGTGCGGAGTTTGTACATTCTCCCCGTATCTGTGCGGAGTTTGTACATTCTCCCCGTGTCTGTGCGGAGTTTGTACATTCTCCCCGTGTTTGTGCAGAGTTTGTACACTCTCCCCGTGTCTGTGCGGAGTTTGTACATTCTCCCCGTGTCTGTGCGGAGTTTGTCCCTGTCTGTGCGGAGTTTGTACATTCTCCCCGTGTCTGTGCAGAGTTTGTATATTCTCCCCGTGTCTGTGCGGAGTTTGTACATTCTTCCCGTGTCTGTGTGAAGTTTGTACATTCTCCCCGTGTCTGTGTGAAGTTTGTACATTCTCCCCATGTCTGTGTGGAGTTTGTACATTCTCCCCGTGTCTGTGTGGAGTTTGTACATTCTCCCCGTGTCTGTGTGAAGTTTGTACATTCTCCCCGTGTCTGTGCAGAGTT
Source organism: Scyliorhinus canicula (assembly GCF_902713615.1). Classification (NCBI taxonomy): domain Eukaryota; kingdom Metazoa; phylum Chordata; class Chondrichthyes; order Carcharhiniformes; family Scyliorhinidae; genus Scyliorhinus; species Scyliorhinus canicula. The sequence continues at coordinate 8,948,800 of NC_052165.1, read as the reverse complement.
TGTACATTCTCCCCATGTCTGTGTGAAGTTTGTACATTCTCCCCGTGTCTGTGCGGAGTTTGTACATTCTCCCTGTGTCTGTGTGGAGTTTGTACATTCTCCCCGTGTCTGTGCGGAGTTTGTACATTCTCCCCATGTCTGTGTGAAGTTTGTACATTCTCCCCGTGTCTGTGCGGAGTTTGTACAGTCTCCCCGTGTCTGTGTGAAGTTTCTACATTTTCCCCGTGTCTGTGTGGAGTTTGTACATTCTCCCCGTGTCTGTGTGGAGTTTGTACATTGTCCCCGTGTCTGTGCGGAGTTTGTACATTCTCCCCGTGTCTGTGCGGAGTTTGTACATTCTCCCCGTGTCTGTGCAGAGTTTGTACATTCTCCCCGTGTCTGTGCAGAGTTTGTACATTCTCCCCGTGTCTGTGTGGAGTTTGTACATTCTCCCCGTGTCTGTGTGGAGTTTGTACATTCTCCCCGTGTCTGTGTGGAGTTTGCACGTTCTCCCCCGTGTCTGTGTGGAGTTTGTACATTCTCCCCGTGTCTGTGTGGAGTTTGTACGTTCTCCCCGTATCTGTGCAGAGTTTGTACATTCTCCCCGTGTCTGTGTGGAGTTTGTACATTCTCCCCGTATCTGTGCGGAGTGTGTACATTCTCCCCGTGTCTGTGCAGAGTTTGTACATTCTCCCCGTGTCTGTGTGGAGTTTCTACATTTTCCCCGTGTGTGTGCGGAGTTTGTACATTCTCCCCGTGTCTGTGTGGAGTTTGTATATTCTCCCCGTGTCTGTGTGGAGTTTGTACATTCTGCCCATGTCTGTGTGGAGTTTGTACATTCTCCCCGTGTCTGTGTGGAGTTTGTACACTCTCCCCGTGTCTGTGTGGAGTTTGTACATTCTCCCCGTGTCTGTGTGGAGTTTGTACATTCTCCCCGTGTCTTGTGGAGTTTGTACATTCTCCCCGTGTCTTGTGGAGTTTGTACATTCTCCCCGTGTCTGTGCAGAGTTTGTACATTCTCCCCGTGTCTGTGCGGAGTTTCTACATTCTCCCCGTATCTGTGCGGAGTTTGTACATTCTCCCCGTGTCTGTGCGGAGTTTGTACATTCTCCCCGTATCTGTGCGGAGTTTGTACATTCTCCCCGTGTCTGTGCGGAGTTTGTACATTCTCCCCGTGTTTGTGCAGAGTTTGTACACTCTCCCCGTGCCTGTGCGGAGTTTGTACATTCTCCCCGTGTCTGTGCGGAGTTTGTACATTCTTCCCGTGTCTGTGTGAAGTTTGTACATTCTCCCCATGTCTGTGTGGAGTTTGTACATTCTCCCCCTGTCTGTGCGGAGTTTGTACATTCTCCCCCTGTCTGTGCGGAGTTTGTACACTCTCCCCGTGTCTGTGTGAAGTTTGTACATTCTCCCCGTGTCTGTGCGGAGTTTGTACATTCTCCCCGTGTCTGTGTGAAGTTTGTACATTCTCCCCATGTCTGTGCGGAGTTTGTACATTCTCCCCGTGTCTGTGCGGAGTTTGTACATTCTCCCCTTGTCTGTGTGGAGTTTGTACATTCTCCCCGTGTCTGTGTGGAGTTTGTACATTCTCACCATGTCTGTGTGGAGTTTGTACATTCTCCCCGTGTCTGTGTGAAGTTTGTACATTCTCCCCATGTCTGTGTGAAGTTTGTACATTCTCCCCGTGTCTGTGTGAAGTTTGTACATTCTCCCCATGTCTGTGTGAAGTTTGTACATTCTCCCCCTGTCTGTGCGGAGTTTGTACACTCTCCCCGTGTCTGTGTGAAGTTTGTACATTCTCCCCGTGTCTGTGCGGAGTTTGTACATTCTCCCCGTGTCTGTGTAGGGTTTGTACATTCTCCCCGTGTCTTGTGGAGTTTGTACATTCTCCCCGTGTCTGTGCAGAGTTTGTACATTCTCCCCGTGTCTGTGCGGAGTTTCTACATTCTCCCCGTATCTGTGCGGAGTTTGTACATTCTCCCCGTGTCTGTGCGGAGTTTGTACATTCTCCCCGTATCTGTGCGGAGTTTGTACATTCTCCCCGTGTCTGTGCGGAGTTTGTACATTCTCCCCGTGTTTGTGCAGAGTTTGTACACTCTCCCCGTGTCTGTGCGGAGTTTGTACATTCTCCCCGTGTCTGTGCGGAGTTTGTCCCTGTCTGTGCGGAGTTTGTACATTCTCCCCGTGTCTGTGCAGAGTTTGTATATTCTCCCCGTGTCTGTGCGGAGTTTGTACATTCTTCCCGTGTCTGTGTGAAGTTTGTACATTCTCCCCGTGTCTGTGTGAAGTTTGTACATTCTCCCCATGTCTGTGTGGAGTTTGTACATTCTCCCCGTGTCTGTGTGGAGTTTGTACATTCTCCCCGTGTCTGTGTGAAGTTTGTACATTCTCCCCGTGTCTGTGCAGAGTTTGTACATTCTCCCCATGTCTGTGTGAAGTTTGTACATTCTCCCCGTGTCTGTGCGGAGTTTGTACATTCTCCCCGTGTCTGTGTGAAGTTTGTACATTCTCCCCATGTCTGTGCGGAGTTTGTACATTCTCCCCGTGTCTGTGCGGAGTTTGTACATTCTCCCCTTGTCTGTGTGGAGTTTGTACATTCTCCCCGTGTCTGTGTGGAGTTTGTACATTCTCACCATGTCTGTGTGGAGTTTGTACATTCTCCCCGTGTCTGTGTGAAGTTTGTACATTCTCCCCATGTCTGTGTGAAGTTTGTACATTCTCCCCGTGTCTGTGTGAAGTTTGTACATTCTCCCCATGTCTGTGTGAAGTTTGTACATTCTCCCCCTGTCTGTGCGGAGTTTGTACACTCTCCCCGTGTCTGTGTGAAGTTTGTACATTCTCCCCGTGTCTGTGCGGAGTTTGTACATTCTCCCCGTGTCTGTGTAGGGTTTGTACATTCTCCCCGTGTCTTGTGGAGTTTGTACATTCTCCCCGTGTCTGTGCAGAGTTTGTACATTCTCCCCGTGTCTGTGCGGAGTTTCTACATTCTCCCCGTATCTGTGCGGAGTTTGTACATTCTCCCCGTGTCTGTGCGGAGTTTGTACATTCTCCCCGTATCTGTGCGGAGTTTGTACATTCTCCCCGTGTCTGTGCGGAGTTTGTACATTCTCCCCGTGTTTGTGCAGAGTTTGTACACTCTCCCCGTGTCTGTGCGGAGTTTGTACATTCTCCCCGTGTCTGTGCGGAGTTTGTCCCTGTCTGTGCGGAGTTTGTACATTCTCCCCGTGTCTGTGCAGAGTTTGTATATTCTCCCCGTGTCTGTGCGGAGTTTGTACATTCTTCCCGTGTCTGTGTGAAGTTTGTACATTCTCCCCGTGTCTGTGTGAAGTTTGTACATTCTCCCCATGTCTGTGTGGAGTTTGTACATTCTCCCCGTGTCTGTGTGGAGTTTGTACATTCTCCCCGTGTCTGTGTGAAGTTTGTACATTCTCCCCGTGTCTGTGCAGAGTTTGTACATTCTCCCCATGTCTGTGTGAAGTTTGTACATTCTCCCCGTGTCTGTGCGGAGTTTGTACATTCTCCCTGTGTCTGTGTGGAGTTTGTACATTCTCCCCGTGTCTGTGCGGAGTTTGTACATTCTCCCCATGTCTGTGTGAAGTTTGTACATTCTCCCCGTGTCTGTGCGGAGTTTGTACAGTCTCCCCGTGTCTGTGTGAAGTTTCTACATTTTCCCCGTGTCTGTGTGGAGTTTGTACATTCTCCCCGTGTCTGTGTGGAGTTTGTACATTGTCCCCGTGTCTGTGCGGAGTTTGTACATTCTCCCCGTGTCTGTGCGGAGTTTGTACATTCTCCCCGTGTCTGTGCAGAGTTTGTACATTCTCCCCGTGTCTGTGCAGAGTTTGTACATTCTCCCCGTGTCTGTGTGGAGTTTGTACATTCTCCCCGTGTCTGTGTGGAGTTTGTACATTCTCCCCGTGTCTGTGTGGAGTTTGTACGTTCTCCCCGTGTCTGTGTGGAGTTTGTACATTCTCCCCGTGTCTGTGTGGAGTTTGTACGTTCTCCCCGTATCTGTGCAGAGTTTGTACATTCTCCCCGTGTCTGTGTGGAGTTTGTACATTCTCCCCGTATCTGTGCGGAGTGTGTACATTCTCCCCGTGTCTGTGCAGAGTTTGTACATTCTCCCCGTGTCTGTGTGGAGTTTCTACATTTTCCCCGTGTGTGTGCGGAGTTTGTACATTCTCCCCGTGTCTGTGTGGAGTTTGTATATTCTCCCCGTGTCTGTGTGGAGTTTGTACATTCTGCCCATGTCTGTGTGGAGTTTGTACATTCTCCCCGTGTCTGTGTGGAGTTTGTACACTCTCCCCGTGTCTGTGTGGAGTTTGTACATTCTCCCCGTGTCTGTGTGGAGTTTGTACATTCTCCCCGTGTCTTGTGGAGTTTGTACATTCTCCCCGTGTCTTGTGGAGTTTGTACATTCTCCCCGTGTCTGTGCAGAGTTTGTACATTCTCCCCGTGTCTGTGCGGAGTTTCTACATTCTCCCCGTATCTGTGCGGAGTTTGTACATTCTCCCCGTGTCTGTGCGGAGTTTGTACATTCTCCCCGTATCTGTGCGGAGTTTGTACATTCTCCCCGTGTCTGTGCGGAGTTTGTACATTCTCCCCGTGTTTGTGCAGAGTTTGTACACTCTCCCCGTGCCTGTGCGGAGTTTGTACATTCTCCCCGTGTCTGTGCGGAGTTTGTACATTCTTCCCGTGTCTGTGTGAAGTTTGTACATTCTCCCCATGTCTGTGTGGAGTTTGTACATTCTCCCCCTGTCTGTGCGGAGTTTGTACATTCTCCCCGTGTCTGTGTGGAGTTTGTACATTCTCCCCGTGTCTGTGTGAAGTTTGTACATTCTCCCCGTGTCTGTGTGAAGTTTGTACATTCTCCCCGTGTCTGTGTGAAGTTTGTACATTCTCCCCATGTCTGTGTGAAGTTTGTACATTCTCCCCGTGTCTGTGCGGAGTTTGTACATTCTCCCCGTGTCTGTGCGGAGTTTGTACACTCTCCCCGTGTCTGTGTGAAGTTTGTACATTCTCCCCGTGTCTGTGTGAAGTTTGTACATTCTCCCCGTGTCTGTGCGGAGTTTGTACATTCTCCCCGTGTCTGTGCGGAGTTTGTACATTCTCCCCCTGTCTGTGTGGAGTTTGTACATTCTCCCCATGTCTGTACGGAGTTTGTACATTCTTCCCGTGTCTGTGTGACGTTTGTACATTCTCCCCATGTTTGTGCAGAGTTTGTACATTCTCCCCGTGTCTGTGTGAAGTTTGTACATTCTCCCCGTGGCTGTGTGGAGTTTGTACATTCTCCCCGTATCTGTGCGGAGTTTGTACATTCTCCCCGTGTCTGTGTGGAGTTTGTACATTCTCCCCGTGTCTGTGCGGAGTTTGTACACTCTCCCCGTGTCTGTGTGGAGTTTGTACATTCTCCCCGTGGCTGTGTGGAGTTTGTACATTCTCCCCGTGTCTGTGTGGAGTTTGTACATTCTCCCCGTGTCTGTGTGGAGTTTGTACATTCTCCCCGTGGCTGTGTGGAGTTTGTACATTCTCCCCGTGCCTGTGTGGAGTTTGTACATTCTCCCCGTGGCTGTGTGGAGTTTGTACATTCTCCCCGTGGCTGTGTGGAGTTTGTACATTCTCCCCGGGCGCGGAAAATCACGAAGTTTGCCGTGAAAACGGCCGACTTTTGCGACGGCCAGACACGGCCCATTTCCCGAGGCATTCACGTCCGGGAAATGGGCTAGGATCGGGGCCGTGTCAATCACGTGCGCGATGACGCCGGAACGCGGCGACGCTACGAACACGCCCACGTGACGCCGCCCGACGCTGTAAAAGGGCGCGGGCGGGAACAGAAACTAGGCCAGGATGCCGGAGCTGAGGAGAGCAGCCCCGCGATTCGTTGAGGCTGACGTGGAGATGCTGCTCGAATCAATCGAGTAGAGGAGGGGCATCATCTGCCCGCGTAGAGGGCATCGCCACCCTGCCAGCGCGGGGCTCCAGGCCTTCCTGCCGTCAGTGCTGCTGCCGTCAGTGCTGTGGGGCAGACCCCTCGCTCTGCAGACCAATGTCGGAAGAAGATGCACGACCTCACCAGGGCAGCCAGGGTAAGTGCCAAGAGGGTGCCCCCGGGTCACAACCATCCCTCCCCCCTTAACATAATCACCCTCCTCCCCCGGCACGGGGGGTGGAGGGGGATTGGGGCAGAGTGAGTTGAGGGTGGTTCACAAAGTTGTCACAGACCCAGCGCTCTGGCCCCGTGGAGAGATGCAATGGTCTTATTACAACTTAACCCCCAAACTGTGCCAGTATCTGAACGGACTGCTGATACCTGCCGTATTGTAATGATCTACCTATGCCCCCTCCCCCAACAGGACAAGACCACTCACAACACCCGTGAGTGGAACAAGACTGGAGAGGGTTCGCCCATCCTGCGCCCCCTCACCACGTTTGAGCAGAGGGCACTGGACCTTGTTGGGGGATCTGCCACCCGGGATGTCGCGCTATGCGAGGTTGGCGGAGCTGCAACAAGTGAGACAACCCTCCCTGACAAACACCCACCCCTCCCCCATCCTCTGTCCCATCACACACCCTGCCCACTGGGACACCTCCCCCATCCTCTGTCCCATCACACACCCTGCCCACTGGCACACCTCCCCCATCCTCTGTCCCATCACACACCCTGCCCACTGGGACACCTCCCCCATCCTCTGTCCCTTCATACCCTGCCCACTGGGTCACCTCCCCATCCTGTCCCTTCACACACACCCTGCCCACTTGGACACCTCCCCCATCCTCTGTCCCTTCACACACCCTGCCCACTTGGACACCTCCCCATCCTCTGTCCCTTCATACCCTGCCCACTGGGTCACCTCCCCATCCTGTCCCTTCACACACACCCTGCCCACTTGGACACCTCCCCCATCCTCTGTCCCTTCACACACCCTGCCCACTTGGACACCTCCCCCATCCTCTGTCCCTTCACACCCTGCCCACTGGGTCACTTCCCCCATCCTCTGTCCCTTCACACACCCTGCCCACTGGGACACCTCCCCCATCCTCTGTCCCTTCACACCCTGCCCACTGGGTCACCTCCCCCATCCTCTGTCCCTTCACACACCCTGCCCACTTGGACACCTCCCCCATCCTCTGTCCCTTCACACCCTGCCCACTGGGTCACCGTCCAGCGCCCGTCCGAGCGAATCTAAATAACCCGTTTCATTCTCTTCCCCAGGACGTGATGCCGAACGACCAGGGCCGTCTGCCTCCAGGCAGACACAGGCCCCACCTCACCCGGGGCCACACGACAGGGGGTGCCCGATCAGCGGGGAGTCCCATCCTCCCCAACCGAATCTGTGGAGCAGGACGCCCAGAGGGCGGCGACAGAGCAAGAGAGAGAAATGGCTCGCGAACGCCCTACGGCCTCTCAGCGGGCCGATGACATAGAGGAGGCGTCCACCCAAGACAACCTCGAGCTTGCGGCACAGCTATCTCCCACACCACCCACCATCCCAGAGACACTCACCCCGGCGGGCCTATTTAGTGATGAGGCTCCTGGGTCACAGTCTGGGTCGCACATCACAGCTGAGCAGGTACAGCAGGTGGAGGTCGGAGCAGCCGAGGGCCCGGACTGGCGGAGGCCAGGCCAGGCCCAGCATGCAGCTGGCTCCCAGACTTTTTCCGAGTTCCTGGACTTTCTCAACCCACCCGCACAGCCGATGCATCAAGAAACCCAGGGAAACAATGACGGGATGAGGGCTTCCTTCCAGACTCTGCAGACACTGTTATAGGAGTCGAACCACGTCCACGAGCAGGGAGTGGTGCCGCTCATGGCAGCAACCCAGGCCGACACCGCACGGGTGGCATCCGCGGTGGAGGCAATGGGTCAGGTTATGCAAGGCGTTGGGCTTAATGTGCACGCGTCATCCTCAGCCCTGGACAGGGTTGCCCTCTCACAGGCAGCAATGCGCCAGAGCCAACACGATATTGCCGGCGCGCTGCAGGCCTTGGCCGAGTCTCAGCAGGTCATGGCCCAGTCGCAGCAGTCGATGGCACAGTCCCAGAAGTCGATGGCACAGTCCCAGCAGTCAGTCGCGGAGAGCATCAACCGCCTGACACATGTGCTGGATGGCGTCGTGCACACACAGGTTGAGGTTGCACAGTCCCTGGCGGGAATGTCTAACTCCCTGGACTCCGTCTCTGCAAACCTTCAGATCCTGGTGGATACCGTTGCAGGCCTCCAGGACTGGCAGCGCCAGGTGTCGGTGGAGCGACGGGGCACCTCCCCGCTCGCACCTCTGTCCCAAAGTGAGGCCTGGGGGCCACCGGGCTCCCCGAGGGAGGAGGAGGTTTCGGGGCTCGTCCCATTAACTCCATCACGGGACGTCCCGGAATTCTCGGCCTCCCCCCGTCCCATCCCTGGTGCATCGGGTGGGCAGCAGGCAGAGCAGGGTGGCACAACGTCACCCGAGATGCCCGCAGAGCAGCCTGGCCCATCAAGGCCGGGTCGCCCCAGGAAACGCTTGTCGAAGGAGAAACGAGTCGAAGGGGGCGATTCGCAGCAGTCCTCCTCCACTCCTGCTGTATCATCTGGGGAATCACTTAGACGTAGTGGTAGGGCCCATAAGGCAACAAAGAGAGACACTGAGTAAGTTGGCATGGGTGAAGGGCACAGTTTAGTTGTAGGGGCTAGGGCACCTGTAAATTTTTGTTCACATTAAACGCACTGTTCCACCTTACTTGTAATACCGTGTGATTGTTCCACAGCCACAGGAATCGTGATGGTGACCGAGTGTCGCTGGGGGTGACGGGTGGTGAAACCTCGGTGCCGGGTGTGCAGTCCCTTCCCCCCCACCCCCTCCCACAGCTAGCCCACGCGGGCACGTGATGGAGTGTCCGTGACGATCTCAGCGGCCACCAAGGTGGATGGTTCAGCTATTGCCATGGGTCAGACTCTCTCTAACGATTCTGAGCTCACAGCTCTTCGCAGAGCGGGCTGTCATCATTCCACATGGCACTGATCACACCCGCTGACACAGCCATCAATGTTGTACCATACCGTCTGGACCCAGTGGTAAGGGTGATGTCGAAGTGGAGCAGTGTATACTGAGAGGGGGTGGTGGGGGGGTTGGGGGGGGGGGGGGGGTGCTGTGGTGGTGGCAGTTGTGTGTTGACCCTCTGCATGACTAGCGATGCAGGTGGTGGTTTGGTGTTCAGCGGGGACGTCACATGTGATGCGTGAACCGTGCTGCCACCAAGGCGTCGCGTGCCTGCCATCCTCGCCGGGTCCGTCGTGCCGCATCCTGGACATCACCAGCACCTGGGTCGTGTCTGCGTGCTGCGCCCGCCACTCCGCCAGCCTCCTCCTCCTCCTCCCTCTCCTCCTCCCTCTCCTCCTCCTCCTCACTCTCCTCCTCCTCCTCCTCCTCCTCCTCTGTGCTGGAACCACTGCCACTGGCTTCTCCCTCCGCCTCCTGCAGCAGGTCATCTCCCCTCTGCATCGCGATATTGTGCAGCGCACAGCAGACCACAACAATGCGAGCGACCCTGTCGGGCTGGTACTGCAGGGCCCCTCCGGAGCGGTCCAGGCACCTGAATCTCATCTTCAGGAGGCCAAGGCAGCGCTCCACCACACCCCTGGTTGCTACATGGGCCTCGTTGTATCGGGTTTCCGCATTGGTCTGAGGCCTCCGTATAGGCGTCATCAGCCAAGACCTCAGCAGATAACCCCTGTCGCCTAGCAACCAGCCCCTCAGCCAGTGGGGACGTCCCTCAAACATCGCAGGGATGACCGACTGCGCCAGTATGTAGGAGTAATGCACACTCCCTGGGAACCTTGCACAGACGTTCATGATCCTCATGTGGGGGTCGCATACCACCTGGATATTCATGGAGTATGTCCCCCTCCTGTTTGTGAACACGTCCCTGTCCCCTGCAGGCAGGCGCATGGGGACGTGAACACAATCGATTGCCCCCTGCACCATCGGTATCCCGGCCACGCTGGCAAATCCACGAGCTAGTGAGTCTTGACTTGCTTGGTCCTCGGGAAAGGTGATGTAGCGGTCCGCGATGGCAGAGAGGGCGTCGGTCACATCCCGGATACACCTGTGCACCGATGACTGGGAAATCCCGGAGAGGTACCCGCTCGGAGACTGGAAGGAGCCGGTCGCATAGAAGTTAAGAGCGACCGTCACCTTGATGGCAACCGGGATCACGTGTCCTCCCCGCGTTCCACGTGGGGCGAGGTGCGCCACGAGGTGACAGATATGTATCACTGTCCGCCTACTCAGCCGGAGTCTCCTCCTGCTGGTGATGTCCGTCATTGTTAGGAAAGAGACCCGGACACGGTACACCCTCGGCCTTGGTCGTCGCCTCTGGCGCCGTGGCTGCACCCTCACTCTCTCCTCTTCCTCCTCCTCCTCCTCCTCCTCACCATGCTGCTCGACGACTGGCAACTCCTCGGCCCTTCCCTCTGCTGCTGCAGCTGGCCCTGCAGCCACTGCGGGTTGTGGGTGTGGATGCTGCTGCATCTCCAAATGCAGTACAGCGGCCCCAATCACTGCGCAGAACATAGCCGTTCTGTTCACAGACATCGTGCTAACCTGCAGAAGGGTGGTGGGGGGCAGAGAAACGGGACATGTTAGACGGAGGTTAGTCGACACCTCGGCAGCCGCCTGCCATGGGATACCAGTGTGTCCCGGTGGCCTGGTCGCGCTGCTGGCACGCGGTCAGCCTAACCCCTGGTCACTTTCTGCATCCAACGGGCAGTTAACTACGTCCTCCTCACGGGTGCGTCAGTGGCCTGTGGCCGGAAGCCACAGGGGAACCAGCGGCCGTGTCCTCGTCACCTGCACACCATGGCATGGTGGCAGACATTTTGTAACGGGGTTGGACGGCTCACTCACTCACTCTCTCCCTACCCCCCCACAGCCACTCCCCCCCCCGTCTCCCCCACTCCCCCTCCATCTCCCCCACTCCCCCCTCAGTCTCCCCCACTCCCCCTAAGTCTCCCCCACTCCCCCCTCAGTCTCCCCCACTCCCCCCAGTCTCCCCCACTCCCCCCCAGTCTCCCCCACTCCCCCCCCAGTCTCCCCCACTCCCCCCCAGTCTCCCCCACTCCCCCCTCAGTCTCCCCCACTCCCCCCCCAGTCTCCCCCACTCCCCCCCCAGTCTCCCCCACTCCCCCCCAGTCTCCCCCACTCCCCCCTCAGTCTCCCCCACTCCCCCCTCAGTCTCCCCCACTCCCCCTCCATCTCCCCCACTCCCCCCTCAGTCTCCCCCACTCCCCCCCCAGTCTCCCCCACTCCCCCCCAGTCTCCCCCACTCCCCCCCCAGTCTCCCCCACTCCCCCCCAGTCTCCCCACTCCCCCCTCAGTCTCTCCCCCACTCCCCCCTCAGTCTCCCCCACTCCCCCTCCATCTCCCCCACTCCCCCCTCAGTCTCCCCCACTCCCCCCCCAGTCTCCCCCACTCCCTCCCTCAGTCTCCCCCACTCCCCCCTCCATCTCCCCCACTCCTCCCTCAGCCTCCCCCACTCCCCCTCAGTCTCCCCCACTCCCCCCTCCATCTCCCCCACTCCCCCCTCCATATCCCCCACTCCACCCTCAGTCTCCCCCACTCCCCCCTCCATCTCCCCCACTCCCCCCTCAGTCTCCCCCACTCCCCCCTCAGTCTCCCCCACTCCCCCCTCAGTCTCCCCCACTCCCCCCTCAGTCTCGCCCCCTCAGTCTCCCCCACTCCCCCCTCAGTCTCCCCCACTCCCCCCTCAGTCTCCCCCACTCCCCCCTCACTCTCCCCCACTCCCCACTCTATCTCCCCCCTCAGTCTCCCCCACTCCCCCCTCAGTCTCCCCACTCCCCCCTCAGTCTCCCCCACTCCCCCCTCAGTCTCCCCCACTCCCCCCTCCATCTCCCCCACTCCCCCTCCATCTCCCTCACTCCCCTCAGTCTCCCCCACTCCCCCCTCCATCTCCCCCACTCCCCCCTCAGTCTCCCCCACTCCGCCCTCAGTCTCCCCCACTCCCCCCTCAGTCGCGCCCCCTCAGTCTCCCCCACACCCCCCTCAGTCTCCCCCACTCCCCCCTCAGTCTCCCCCACTCCCCCCTCAGTCTCCCCCACTCCCCACTCCATCTCCCCCAGTCTCCCCCACTCCCCCCCTCAGTCTCCCCCACTCCCCCCCTCAGTCTCCCCCACTCCCCCCTCAGTCTCCCCCACTCCCCCCCGCTCTGGATCCCCCTCCCGTTCTCGGGGAGGCCTTCCCCGTTGTGGCCAGACTCCAGCAGTGCGCTGAGCGGTGCGCTCACCTAATAGAAGCTGTCGTCAGCCAGCACGACTGGTTGACGAACTTGAAAAGCAGGTGTGTTGGCCGGCGTGAAAACAGTGAGTGATGACGTCGGGACTTCGGCCCATCCGGGCCGGAGAATAGCGGGGGGCCAATCAGTAGCGATTCTGGTTGTTTCGGGGGCGCGTTCGAGGCCTTTGCCGGGAATCCCGACGTGTAGTTTGTGCGGGGTTCGGAGAATAGCGGGAGGGCGTTGGACCAGCGTCGCCGTGAAAATTTGCGCGGCCCGCTATTCTCCGAACCAGCGTGAGTGCGGAGAATCGCGCCCCCCGTGTCTGTGCGGAGTTTGTACATTCTCCCCATGTTTGTGCAGAGTGGGTGGGCACCGATCGCGGTCAGTGGGTCCGATACCCGCGCACTCTTTGTCCCTCCGCTGCCCCGCAGGATCAGTAAGCGGGGCGGCTGAGGGGCATGACGGACCGCGCATGCGACGGTTTGACGCATATGCGCAATGACGTCATCCACGCATGCGCGGGTTGGATCCGTCCAACCCGCGCATGCGCGGCTGACGTCATCGTGCGCGTCAGCCGCCGTGAGTCTTGGCGGCCGGGCTTAGCGAACGTTCACTAATCCCGCGCTGCCGTTCTTCCCGGGGCCGCGATGCTAGCCCCGCCCGGGGGGGTGAGTCGGGTCCCGGGAGGGGGCGCGGAGGCTGCCGTGAAACACGGCCGGTTTCACGGCAGCCTTTATGACTCTCCGCATTTGCGGAGAATCGCGCCCCCCGTGTCTGTGTGAAGTTTGTACATTCTCCCCGTGTCTGTGTGGAGTCTGTACGTTCTCCCCGTGTCTGTGCGGAGTTTGTACATTCTCCCCGTGTTTGTGCAGAGTTTGTACATTCTCCCCGTGTCTGTGCAGAGTTTGTACATTCTCCCCGTGTTTGTGCAGAGTTTGTACATTCTCCCCCTGTCTGTGTGGAGTTTGTACATTCTCCCCATGTTTGTGCAGCGTTTGTACATTCTCCCCGTGTCTGTGCAGAGTTTGTACATTCTCCCCATGTTTGTGCAGAGTTTGTACATTCTCCCCGTGTCTGTGCAGAGTTTGTACATTCTCCCCGTGTCTGTGTGGAGTTTGTACATTCTCCCCGTGTTTGTGCAGAGTTTGTACATTCTCCCCGTGTCTGTGCAGAGTTTGTACATTCTCCCCGTGTTTGTGCAGAGTTTGTACATTCTCCCCGTGTCTGTGCAGAGTTTGTACATTCTCCCCGTGTCTGTGTGGAGTTTGTACATTCTCCCCGTGTGTGTGGAGTTTGTACATTCTCCCCGTGTCTGTGTGGGGTCTGCACGTTCTCCCCGTGTCTGTGTGGAGTTTGTACATTCTCCCCGTGTCTGTGTGGGGTTTGTACATTCTCCCCGTGTCTGTGTGGAGTTTGTACATTCTCCCCGTGTCTGTGTGGAGTCTGCACATTCTCCCCGTGTCTGTGTGGAGTTTTTACATTCGCCCCATGTCTGTGTGAAGTTTATACATTCTCCCCGTGTCTGTGTGAAGTTTATACATTCTCCCCGTGTCTGTGTGGAGTTTGTACATTCTCCCCTTGTCTGTGTGGAGTCTGCACGTTCTCCCCGTGTCTGTGTGGAGTTTTTACATTCTCCCCGTGTCTTTGTGAAGTTTATACATTCTCCCCCTGTCTGTGCGGAGTTTGTACATTCTTCCTGTGTCTGTGCAGAGTTTGTACATTCTTCCCGTGTCTGTGCGGAGTTTGTACATTCTCCCCATGTCTGTGTGGAGTTTGTACATTCTCCCCCTGTCTGTGTGGAGTTTGTACATTCTCCCCCTGTCTGTGTGGAGTTTGTACATTCTCCCCCTGTCTGTGTGGGGTTTGTACATTCTCCCCGTGTCTGTGCGTAGTTTGTACATTCTCCCCGTGTCTGTGCGGAGTTTGTATATTCTCCCCGTGTCTGTGCGGAGTTTGTACAATCTCCCCGTGTCTGTGCGGAGTTTGTATATTCTCCCCGTGTCTGTGCGGAGTTTGTACATTCTCCCCGTGTCTGTGTGGAGTTTGTACATTCTCCCCGTGTCTGTGTGGAGTTTGTACATTCTCCCCGTGTCTGTGTGGAGTTTGTACATTCTCCCCCTGTCTGTGTGGAGTTTGTACACTCTCCCCCTGTCTGTGCAGAGTTTGTACATTCTCCCCGTGTCTGTGCGGAGTTTGTACATTCTCCCCGTGTCTCTGTGGAGTTTGTACATTCTCCCCGTGTCTTTGTGAAGTTTATACATTCTCCCCGTGTCTGTGCGGAGTTTGTACAATCTCCCCGTGTCTGTGCGGAGTTTGTACATTCTCCCCGTGTCTGTGCGGAGTTTGTACATTCTCCCCGTGTCTGTGTGGAGTTTGTACATTCTCCCCGTGTCTGTGCGGAGTTTGTACATTCTCCCCGTGTCTGTGCGGAGTTTGTACGTTCTCCCCGTGTCTGTGTGGAGTTTGTACGTTCTCCCCATGTCTGTGTGGAGTTTGTACATTCTCCCCATGTTTGTACATTCTCCCCATGTCTGTGTGGAGTTTGTACGTACTCCCCGTGTCTGTGTGGAGTTTGTACATTCACCCCATGTCTGTGTGGAGTTTGTACATTCTCCCCGTGTCTGTGTGGAGTTTGTACATTCTCCCCGTGTCTGTGTGGAGTTTGTACATTCTCCCCCTGTCTGTGTGGAGCTTGTACACTCTCCCCCTGTCTGTGCAGAGTTTGTACATTCTCCCCGTGTCTGTGCGGAGTTTGTACATTCTCCCCGTGTCTCTGTGGAGTTTGTACATTCTCCCCGTGTCTTTGTGAAGTTTATACATTCTCCCCGTGTCTGTGCGGAGTTTGTACATTCTCCCCGTGTCTGTGGCGGAGTTTGTACATTCTCCCCGTGTCTGTGCGGAGTTTGTACATTCTCCCCGTGTCTGTGTGGAGTTTGTACATTCTCCCCGTGTCTGTGCGGAGTTTGTACATTCTCCCCGTGTCTGTGCGGAGTTTGTACGTTCTCCCCGTGTCTGTGTGGAGTTTGTACGTTCTCCCCATGTCTGTGTGGAGTTTGTACATTCTCCCCATGTTTGTACATTCTCCCCGTGTCTGTGTGGAGTTTGTACGTACTCCCCGTGTCTGTGTGGAGTTTGTACATTCACCCCATGTCTGTGTGGAGTTTGTACACTCTCCCCCTGTCTGTGCAGAGTTTGTACATTCTCCCCGTGTCTGTGTGGAGTTTGTACATTCACCCCATGTCTGTGTGGAGTTTGTACATTCTCCCCATGTCTGTGTGACATTTATACATTCTCCCCGTGTCTGTGTGGAGTTTGTACGTTCTCCCCGTGTCTGTGTGGAGTTTGTACATTCACCCCATGTCTGTGTGGAGTTTGTACATTCTCCCCATGTCTGTGTGACGTTTATACATTCTCCCCGTGTCTGTGTGGAGTTTGTACATTCTCCCCGTGTCTGTGTGGAGTTTGTACATTCTCCCCGTGTCTGGGTTCCTCCGGGTGCTCTGGTTTCCTCCAAAAGTCCAAAGACATGCAGGTTAGATGGATTGGCCGTGCTAAATTGTCCCTTTTCAAAAGGTAAACATTTTATTGAGGTATTTATGGTTTTACAAAATAAACAACGTATATGAAATTATAAACATAATGCAAAAGCCGTCTTCCTCCCTTACAGGTCCCACCTTTATTAACCCCCTACTCTAAACTAAGCTAACCACCCAGCCACCCCCCCCCCCCCCCACACCCCCATGCCCTTCTGCTGACAGTTAATTTTTCACAAAGAAGTCGACGAACGGTTGCCACCCCCAGGCGAACCCTAACATTGACCCTCTCAGGGCGAACTTGATTTTCTCTGGACAGAGAAAGCTAGCCATGTCCGATAGCCAGGTCTCCGTTGTCGGGGGCTTTGAGTCTCTCCAAGCTATTAGAATCGGTCTCTGGGCTACCAGGGAAGCAAAGGCCAGACATCTGCCTCTTTCTCCTCCTGGATTCCTGGGTCTTCCGACACTCCGAAAATCGACACCTCTGAACGGTGCCAGCCTTGTTTTTAACACCTTGGTCATGACCTCCGCAAACCCCTGCCAGAGTCCCCTAAGCTTCGGGCATGCCCAGAACATATGGACATGGTTCGCTGACTCTCCCGCACACCTTGCGCACCTGTCTTCTACCCCAACGAACCTGCTCATCCAGGCCACTGTCATGTGAGCCCGGTGAACGTCCTTAAATTGTATCAGGCTGAGCCTGGCATATGTTGTGGACACGTAGACTCTACTCAACAGGTCCGCCCAGAGACCATCCTCTATCTCTCCTCCTAACTTGCGTTTCAATTCCTCCGTCTGCCTCTCCTCTGACCCCATGAGTTCCTTGTCGATGTCGGAAACCCTCCCTTCTCCCACCCAGACACTAGAAACTATCCTGTCCTTTATCCCTCTTGGTGGTAGGAGCGGGAAGGTTGAGACCTGCCTGTGTAGGAAGTCCCACACCTGCAGGTATCTAAATTAATTTCCCCTCGCCAATCTAAATTCTCGTCCAGCTCCCTCAGACTAGAAAAAACCCCCTCTATGAATATATCTCCCATCCTCTCAATCCCTGCTCTCTGCCATCCCCAGAACCCTCCATCTAACCTCCCCGGGGCAAACCGATGGTTATTGCGGATTGGAAACCAGACCTGCAATATCTCCTTTATCAGTCGGTCCGTCTCTGCTCTGCCTTCTCCCTGTGGGCCCGTATCGAGATCAGCTCCCCCCTGACCACTGCCTTCAGTGTTTCCCAGACCACTGCTGCCGAAACCTCACCCGTTGACTTCCAGGTAGTTCTGAATACATTTCCTCAGCCGCCCACACATCTCTTCATCAGCTAAAAGTCCCACGTCCAGCCTCCAGTGCGGGCACTGACTGGTCTCCCAGCTAACCTGTAGGTCAACCCAGTGCGGGGCATGGTCTGAGATTGTGATCGCCGAGTACCCCGTGTCCACTACCCATGTCAGTAGAGCCCTATTCAAAATAAAAAAATCAATCCGGGAGTACACTTTATGCACGTGTGAGTAGAAGGAGAACTCCTTCACTCTCGGCTGCCCAAATCTCCATGGGTCCACCCCCCTCATCAGCTCCATGAACCCCTTTAGCTCCTTTGCCATTGCTGCCACCCTGCCTGTCCTTGAGCGTGACCAGTCTAACTCATGGTCAATAACTGTGTTGAAGTCCCCTCCAATGACCAACTTATGCGAATCCAGGTCCAGAATCTTCCCCAGCATCCTCTTTATAAACTCCATATCATCCCAATTTGGCACGTACACATATACTAATAGCACCTGCACCCCCTCCAGTTTCCCACTAACCATAATGTACCGGCCTCCCAAATCCACAACTATTCCTCCCACCTCAAATACCACTCGCTTATTAATCAGGATCGCGACCCCTCTGGTCTTCGAGTCCAGCCCTGAGTGAAAAACCTGTCCGACCGATCCCTTCATCAATCTGATCTGATCAATTACTCTAAGGTGCGTCAAATGTAGCATTACCACGTCCACCTTCAGTCCTCTCAAATGCGCGAACACGCATACCCTCTTAACCGGACCATTTAGCCCTTTCACATTCCATGTGATCAGCCTAGTTGGGGGGCTCTGCCCCCCCCCCCCCTTCACCGATCAGCCATCACCTTTCATGGGCCAGTCTCCAGCCCGTGCCCCATGCATCCGCCGGCCCGCCCCCAGGCAGACTCCGCCCCCGACCTCCTTTCTTTCCCACAGCAAAAGTCCCTTCCCCTTCAGCAGAACATTTCCCCCCTCTCTCCCCAGTAACAGCACTGTGTAAACCAACCCCTTCGACAAGCATAACATCTGCTCACCCCCCACTGCGCTTCTGTGAGCTAGCCCACCCAGCTAGCCTGGTGACCCCCGCCCATGGTGCCAGACATTCTCCCACCTATTATTCCCTCTCCACCCTCCCCCTCCCGCTCAGACACACATATTCAAAAGAAAAACAATCCCAACACAATTGCCGGGAAAAAAACCACGAGAAACAGAGAAAAGGTCAAACAGAAGATCCAACATCTAACAAACACACCTCCATCCCCCATCAGTGCAAATGTAAACTTTAACTCATTCAGCTCTGCAACAGGCCCCAAATCAATACTGAAGGCATTACAAATAACGTCCCAAAAAAAACAAGAAACTTTTTTAACGTGAGCGCTGCAGCAAAGTTCAAAGTGCTCAGTCCGCAACCAGTCCATTCCTTCTAGCGAAGTCCATCGCTTACTCGGGCTACTCAAAATAAAATGTTGCTCCTCATATGTGACCCAGAGATGGGCCCGATACAGCAGTCCAAACTTCGCCTTTTTCTTAAACAGCGTTGCCTTTATCTGATTGAACCCCACTCTTCTCCTGGCCATCTCCGCACTCAGATCCTGATAGATCCGCAGGATACTATTCTCCTATTTGCAGCTCCATGTCTGCCTGGTCCACTGTAAAATACACTCCTTGTCCAGGTACCTGTGGAATCTCACCACCATAGACCTCGGGGGTCTCCCACTCGCGGCTTCTTCGCGAGTGCTCTTTAAGCCCTGTCCACCTCCACGGGTTGGGAGAACATCCCATCCCCCAGCAACTTCTCGAACATGCCCTCTATGTATGCCCCAGCATCCGCTCCTTCGGATCCCTCCGGGAGACCAACGATCTCAGGTTCTGCCGGCGGGACCTATTCTCTAGGTCGTCCACCTTCTCTAGGAGCCTTTTCTGCTGGTCACTCAGCATCCCCACCTCCAATTCTACCACGGTTTGATGTTCCTCCTGCTCAGCCAGCGCCTTCTCTACTTTCTGGATCGCCCAATCTTGGGCATCCAATCTGAGCTCCAGCCGCGCAATCGATTCTTTAATCGGGTCCAAGCATTCCTGCTTCTGCTTGGCGAAGCCCTCCTGAATAAACTGCATCAGCTGCTCCGTTGACCACTGGGTCGACAAGCCAGGACTCCGGTCATCTGCCATGCTGTCTCCTGCTGCAGCTTTAGCCCAAGCCTTCTCTGTTTGTCTATTTCTTCCCTTGCAAGCACTTCTAGTCCGCCTCTCCATGCACTGATGTAGGAATCCTCTCAACAATTGCTTCTACCATCAATTTACCAAATCAAGTCCGATTAAAAAATCGGCGGAAAAGGTCGAAAGATCCAACCCGAGCGGGAGCCACCAAATGTGCGACCTACTCCTTCATAGCCACCATCGGAAGTCGCTAAATTGTCCCTTAATGTTCAAAAGGTAAGGTGGGGTTACTCTCCCACATTGACAACTCAGTAAAGACACACCACTGCTCGTACAGCTACCCCCCAGAACCCCTCCCCCAAACCCCCATCCAAGAAAGGTAACAGACCCCCCCCCCCCCACAACATCATCGCTCAGGCCTCTCATGTCTGCCAATCATCTCCAGCTCCAGTAAGAGCTGAGCTGACAAAGGGAGCCTGCCCACCCCATGTGTAAGGTGAAGATAAACACCAGTATGCCTGATCTTGGATTTCTGACCTAGTAGCTGGGATTTGTCATCCAGAGTCTTTTACCAGTAAGAGTGCTGTGTGCTGGGCCACACCTTTGAAAAGGAGTTTCTGGTTTTACTTGGATTTTATTATTAAATTGGAACAGTTAAGGGGGAATTCATTAAGGGTTATACATAGATTACTGTAGCTGTGTGGGGTCTTTATGTTTGTAGATGATATAAATTCTTACCATGTGTGTTTATACAAATGTTAACTAAATTTGTAGAAAAAACTTGTTTTTTGATTAAAAGCGTTGAGGAACTCAGTTGAATAACACCTGAAAGGCAGGCTCTTGTGCTCATCATAACCAAAATCAAAAGTTGTAGATCAGATGAACTCCATGATATACTTTGTAGTTTTCTAAACCCCGGCCCATAACAGTGGCCTCTGCACTGGTGGCATCAGCCACACCCTGAGTGTGTACTTTTTCTCCCCAAGGAGCCATACCTCCAACCGCTGCTCTTCCTCAAAGACAGATGGGGTCGCAAGCGCAGCAGATGTAACTGTCATGGTCGCTCCCCGGGAAGCGGTCACACACCTGCATGGTGCGCATCACATTGTCACAGATGATCACATTGAGAGGGAGTGGGATCTCTTGTGGATCATAAAGGTTGCTGCATGCTGCTATGGGCAGCACTGGGCCACATGGGTGCAGTTGATGGCACACTGCACCTGGGGCATGCCTGCTAAATGAGTGAATCCCGTGGCCCTGGCCTCCGGACTGGCCTGATCCAGGTCCACATTGATGTCCATGTGGGTCCTCGAAAATAGCACATTTGTTACCTCCCTTATGCACTTGTGCGTGACTGACTGGGAAATTCCACACAAGTCGCCCGTCCAGCCCTGAAACGTGCCGCTGGCATAGGGGTTCAGAGCGGCCACAGTCAATGGGTGACCTCCCATCCATGTGGTGCCAACTCTTGCATCACTTGGCCACTGTCCCCCGGGACAGACGCAGTCTTCTCCAGCACTGGAACTCTGACACCTGGAGGTAGGAAGTTCGATGACGGAATACCCTTTTCTGGTGGCGTCTCCTCCAAGGCTCTGTCACCTGCGGCCCGGCACCCGGAAGAGCAAAGGGCCCAGCCTTCCCCCTCCTCTGCAGGGCATTCATCCTGGCCTAGTGCCACGTCGAAGTCACCGCTACTGGTCAATCGTAATCAAAAGAATTGCCAATTCCACCGGCTGCATGATTCTCCCGAATCATAAACTGAGAGGATGAGAACATCAATATCAGCAATGACGATCTCTGACAATGCCCTAACACTCATCCCTCTCAGGTTCTGGGACATCCACCCATTCGCACTCCCTATGTTAGCGTTTTTACAATAAGCCTCACCCCCTCCCCAATAACCACATCCCCACAGTTGACCCTCTCAACTCCACCTGAATGAAGCTCTTCGACCATTGGGGGTGGAGGGAGGGGAGTTGAGTGCATTCAATGGACCAGCGTTCTAACCTCATGGGGACCTAGACGATGTCCCCCATCATCACCTTGAATGGGGCGAATGATGAGAGACATCATCATAATGCCTTGCATTTGGGGCATGTCTGTGTCACCTCTCTGTTTATGTAAATGTGAGTGTGAGCTTTGGAGTTCAATGCTTGAGGGCAACGCTTCTAAAAGGTTGAAAATTGGGCACCAATCAGTGGCACATTCATGCATTGCAGTGCCAACATAATTGGCATAATTGACTCATCAAGGAAGGGTCAGGGAGCTGATCAGGCAACTGGTTTCCCATTGTGCAGGAGAGGCACGCCTGATTTGTGTAAAGACCTCAATTTACAGCCAACATCATCCTTAGAGAGCGTGCTCATTCCCCGAGGTCACATGGGCTGCAGATTAAACAAGCCTTCCAATTGGAACAGCCAGCAATTCAGACATTAATGGTGACCTGATCACTAACCTTGGATATCCCCTTTAGTAAATCATGCCAGCATGACGTCACGCTGGCAACCAGTGATTATTCAGTTGGGGGTGGGGGAGAAGTGCCCGAGGGCAGTCTCGCTAATGATACTAAAATGCATTAAAATGAGGTTCCTGGGGCGCGATTCTCCACAAATCCGGCGTGCCGTGAAGACTGGCATGAAACTGGCCGTGTTTCACGCCAGCCTCGGAGCTCCGTCCCGGGACCCGATTCTCCCCCCCCCCCCCCCCCCCCCTGGGCGGGGCTAGTATCGGGGCCGGGGGAATCATGGCGACGCGGATTTAGCAAATGTCGCTAACTCCGCCCGCCAAGAGTCACGGCGGCTGACGGGCACAATGACATCAGCCGCGCATGCGCGGGTTGGACGGCTACAACCCGCGCATGCGCGGATGACATCATCACGCAGACGCGTCAAACCCGCGCATGCGCGGGCCGTCATGCCCCTCAGCCGCCCCGCGGACTGATCCTGCGGGGCGGCGGAAGAACAAATAGTGCACGGGTATCGGACCCGCTGCCCGCGATCGGTGTCCACCGATCGCAGGCCCGTGCCAATCGGTGCCATGGTTGTCCGGGACGGGCACTTTGCGGCCGTTTTCACGAACGCTGAAAGCAGATGAGATCGCGGCCGTGAAAACAGACGTAAACTCCGCGGTATTCGGCCCATCGGCCTGCGGAGAATCGCTGTTCGTCATAAAAAATGGCGAGCAGCGATTCCTGTCGGGGGGCGGCCGGAGGGGGGGGGAATAGCGGGAGGCCGTGAAAACTGTCGGGAAGGCCCTCCCGCTATTCTCCGACCCGTCGTGGGCAGCGGAGAATCGTGCCCCTGGCCTTCCACGGCTGATTCTCCATCCGGCCGCCGATGGGGGTCCTGGAAAATCAGAAACCGTGATCTCACCGGAGAGAATCGCATTTTCCAACTCTTGTGTCACCGTTCACACTGATGGCTCACACTGGGTCAAAATCACCCCATAGCATTGGCAGGCCATCACATTGAGCACGCGGTAGTAGGTGTTACCAGTCACCGAACATTGTGTGTATTCTGTGGTCAGCATATAAAGACCATCTTCGGGAGGCTAAATCCTGCATCAAAGACACACAACGGAATGCGATGACCGCCAAAGACAAATACGTCATGTAAATGGCTGTTTAGGCTTTGCCCAAAGCCAAGTGTATCAACACGTTTAACTACTTGGGCTGGACTCAACTGACTGGACATCCCGACAGTAAATGTGAAGCAGTTTTTCCTTGCAGACAAGGGTTATTCCAGGTGCTACCTGTGGGCTGCGTAATATCACACTTTATTTCAATTAGTTTTCCCTTCCTTTAACAATAAAAAAAATCAATTCATTGTGAAGTAGAAAAGTGATTGAGATGAACCAGATCACGTAACCTGTGTGTACAACTTTAAAAATGACCACAAGAACCTGCCCAGTCCCTTTTCCCATTTCTCCAAAAACGTTTACCAATTTTGCACGTTTAACGTTTAGATTTCCCTCTCATCTATTTACTTAGTTCCTCCAACACAAGCCAAGAATTGCTGGTCTAAAATTCTTCCCAAGTGAGTTCTCCACGTCTGGGATAAGAATGTTTTGCTCCTGTCTTTGCAGGGGGGATTGCAGATGGCTTCCTGGATCAAGCTCGTGTGCATTCTCACTGGCGCAGCGTTTGGCACAAAATCAGAATAAAGGAGAAATGTATTTGCAGTGTTTAAACAGGCAGCTCAGCCTCCGCACTGTTTATTAGCAGCATCCTAGAGGACAAGTACGAGACGAACAGTGTTTTGCCCCTTTACTTCACTTGTACCGTGGCAATATTTTTATTATGAATCAGATTTTCCTATAATAACAAAATTGGCGACTTTGGTCAGCAACTTAGTTGTCGAGTGCACCACTCTTACCGTTGACAAGTTCTTCTATATTTTCATCCATTTATAATTTGGACTAGTTGCTGATGAATCAGGTGCCAGACAGCCAATGTGCCAGTGTTTGCTTCATCAATTCCCATTTTGATCACTTGAATACGACTCCACGACTGCCTTACAAATCTACTTAAAAAGACTTTTTAGACTTGCTATGTTTCCGAGATTTTCCCCGAATGCTTTCAGAACAATTCATTGAAATTTCCCATGGAGGAATGTCTCGTAACTTGCAGCTGGCTTGTGTGTGCAAAAAGATATTGAAATCGGCATGGTGGCAGAGTGGTTAGCATTGCTGCCTCACAGCGCCAGGGAGCTGGGTTCGATTCCAACCTCGGGCGACTGTCTGTGTGGAGTTTGCACATTCTTCCCGTGTCTGCGTGGGTTTCCTCCGGGCGCTCCGGTTCCCTCCCACAGTCCAAAGATGTGCATGTTCGGAGGATTGGCCGTGCTAAAGTTTCCCAGGGCGGGATTGGGTGGTGTTTGGGCCTAGGTTAGCGTGCTCTTTCAGAGGGTCAGTGCAAACTCGATGGGCTGAATGGCCTCCTTCTGCACTGTAGGGATTGTATGACAATACAAACTACCCCATTTCTCTGCTGCACCAAATTCCAGCTTTGTATTTCACAGGAACTGTGCCATCCTGATCTTCTTTATCTCTAAAATTTTGAAATCTAAATTTTTGATGACATGGGACTCTCAATGTTGGCCAATTTCCAATATCACGCAAGAAAACAGTTTTCCCTATAGTTTTGCATTATTAAAAATTAAAATGGGCAATAAATTCTCTTCCAATGTTTCCTATGGTATACTATATATGAGTTTGGCATATTGCTAACTTTTCAATCGCTCAGTTTGTTTGGTTAGGAACTAGTAGTGTTTGGTGTCGATCTCTGAAAAGCGTTTCTGAAGATGGTGATGCTGCTCATTCGTAGTTACGGGATTTGCTGTGTATTTAGGGAGTCCTTACAGAAGCCAAAGCATTGAAACCCTTGAGTACATAAATGGCCCCAAGGAGACCAAACTGCACCTTTCCAAGAGGAAGATGCTGGCTGGGGCTTTAAAATTTAAAAGGCCGAAGTTTTCTGCTGTTTTCTGACCATTTTCTGCTGCCGAAATTTGCAAAAGCAAGTCATGCTATTAGATGAAGCAATTATTGCTC
Source organism: Scyliorhinus canicula (assembly GCF_902713615.1). Taxonomy (NCBI): domain Eukaryota; kingdom Metazoa; phylum Chordata; class Chondrichthyes; order Carcharhiniformes; family Scyliorhinidae; genus Scyliorhinus; species Scyliorhinus canicula. The sequence goes on along the minus strand of NC_052165.1, from coordinate 8,924,043 downwards.
CTCTACTGCACACATGTTGATTCCTTTCTTTAAAGTAGCCGCTGATGTTATTCTTCCACCCCAAATGCTGTTGCGAAGACTGATGATGGGTAACTGAGGAAAGCATTTTGGAAATTTGATTCAACGAATCAATTCAGCAGCTGTAACTCATGCTGCTGCCTTTTATGGGAACAATCAAACTTCTAGGCCCAAATGGTCTGAACATTTTACATCAACTCATAGTCATAATTTGAAGATCCTGCCTCACTTTCCTCCCTGGCGTTGCTAAGCCCAGTTAATTTAAAATACTCCCAAAACAATTCTTCTGAGCCAACCCTCCAGCACGCTCCTTCCTACATCCCACACTCTCCCCCATCCGGAATTTCCAAATGCACCCGTGTCTCATCCTTCACCATCACGCCTCAGAGGTCATGACCTTGAACTCGGAGAGATACATCAGCAGTAAAATCGCAAGAAATCTGTTCTTGATAATCAAAAGTTTCAATAATCGCAAAGAAATGTCAGCAAGTGCAACGCGTGGCCTAGTTACAGAGTTGAGAGGAAGGAAACAGCAGCTACGATATTCATATTGTAAGACAAAGGTCAGATTACCATGGCAACTAGACGAAGAACATGGCACCGCTTGAAGCATGAGGTAGGTCAACAGTTGCTATAGTAATTTTTTACAACTCAGGCATTATTTTGAACTGATTATCGCTGGATTAACAAATTTACCTCTTTACATCGAGACAGAAGCTGATAAAGTGATGACGGTAGTTACCAGAAAAAATTGAATTCAAGGTTTATTAAATTCAAAATATGATCTAATAAAATAAATATTTACTGAAGAAAATTCAGGACATCACCGCAGGAATTCAACAGGGTGGTGTTGTAGGGCCAGCTAAACTCAACAATACCATCGATGATTTCCCCTCGATGGTAAGGCTGTTGGTTGATAGTTGTTCAGTGTTCAGTTCCATTCGCACAGCCTCAGATGGTGAAGCAGTCTGTGCTCGCATGCAGCAAGACTTGGACAACATTCAGGTTTGAAGTAACATTTGAACCACAATAACGCCAGCAAAAGACCACCTCCAACAAGAGGCCAACAATTCTAATCACCACTCCTTCACATTTGATCGTGGACCATTGCTGAATTCCTCACTAACAGCATCCCAAGGGTCATTATTGATCAAGATTAGGAAATAATTTTTTGGAGGCTTAATGATCCTTTGCATAATAGTTTGATTAGTTGGTCACAAAGCCTTCATATAATCTTCTGGGCTGAAGCATTAATTTATTTTCTGTAATATCAATTTTCAAATATTTGTTGAAATGATCCGTAATTTTGGGAGACAATGGGTGGGAGTCTCAGACGGCGGAATCCTCCATTTCGCCGGCAGTGCACTCACGCCCGCGGATTTCCTGACGGCGTGGGGGGTGGCCACAATGGGAAACCCCATTGGCTGGCTGCTGGGACGGAGAATGCCGCTGCTAGGGGGGGTGCGCCGCACCAGAAAAAATGTCTGGCAGGAAGGAGAAATGCAAACTATAAACCATACCCACCGGGTATGTGGCAAGGTATCAGTGGTGCGCACTACTGCCTCAAGGCACCAGAAACCCGAGTTCAATTCTGACCTCGGGTGAGAGTTCACACATTCTCCCCGTGTCTGTGTGGGTTTCCTCCAGGTGCTCCGTGTTTCTCCCACAGTCCAAAGATGCGCAGGTTAGATGGATTGGCCATGCTAAATTGCCCCCAGTTGGGATTACGGGGATAGGGTGGTTGAGCATGTTGGCAGGATTCTCCGATTGCCGATGGCAACATTGCGTTCAGCGATTGGCCGGAGAATTCGTTTTCATGCCGAAATCAGGGCGGCACAATTGTTCGTATGCTCCGCCACCTCAGAAACGCTGTAATCGCTGACTACGCTGCATGCCGTTTGGATGGCCTTAGGGCCTGAAGCCCTCTCCCGATGCTCTTCCTCCGATGGGCCATCTTCCCGACGGCATTGGTCACATGTGCGGCTGCGGCGGGGGCTGGGGGGACTAGTGGGGGGGGTGGTCTGGGGGTGGCAAGGAAAGTTACAGGGGGCACTATCTGGCAGGCCGGGACCCGTCGTGCGCATGCATTACATGGCGTGGCTGGGGTGCAGCATCGGTGCGGGAGTAGCTAGTTGGTTCCTTCAGGAGTTGGTGCAGACACAATGGACAGAATGGCCTCCTTCTGTGCTGTCAATAACAAAAAACAACCGCACAAACTGTAATAAATAATGGAGACGGTACATACAATTACCCTATCCTCAACCTGCCTGAGAATTTTATGCTGTAAAGAACTTTGTCCTGAACTTAGAAAGGACATGTAAGTTACAATTGGAATTCAATGCATGTTTCGTTTTGTCTAACTATGTGTAAGTTGCGGAAGCCCCATTGGAAATGAATGGATGAATATCCGACGGATACCAACACAGTTAACATTCATTCAATGTTAAACCCTTCCAAGATAAAAAGAAGCTGTTATCTACAAAAACAGGAATATAAAAGCCTTCCTGGTGCAAAATGTCTACAATTTATTATGTTATCTCACCTGAAAGGTGCTTTCTTTTGCTTTCACAAAAACTTCACAAAAACTGGAATTGGCTTTAACGATACAGTCAGTCGGACATCACAAAGAACTAGGCACTCTAGATCATTGTAATGGGCCGCAGAGACAATAATGAAAGCATTCAGTGCTGGTGGTGTTGACTGCTAATATGGCTAGATTGAGAATGCTCGCAATTATTAAGACTGCACCTATTGATTCAATCCTACTTGTGTGCGGAATGCTTACACTTTTCGCCAAATGGTCTTGCATAGACTTCATTTCAATTTACAATTTATGTCTAATTAATTAAACAATTGCCTGGCAAATTGCTACGGGCTGGATTTACCACAGGCTCCGGAACTTCGACATCAGCACCTGCTGACAGCAAGTGGGGGGGGGGGGGGGGGGGGGGGGCAAATTGGCTTGCTATTGCTGAAAGCTGCGGCCTCAATTATAGGACCGACAGCTCTGGAGACTCCACATAGGAACAGGAGTAGGCCATTCCGCCCCTCGATCCTGTGCCACCATTTAATGAGATCATGGCTGATCTGTGGCATAACCCCATATACCTTCTGATGTGTTATCTGTGTTGATCTAACATCGACTGCAATTGGATGCAGTAAATCGAGAAACAGGCTTCCAACACAGGAGATGGTCCAACGCTGTTTTATTGAACCTGTTGATTGGATTGGATTGGATTGGATTTGTTTATTGTCACGTGTACCGAGGTACAGTAAAAAGTATTTTTCTGCAAACAGCTCAACAGATCATTCAGTACATGGAAGAAAAGGGAATTAAACAAAATTCAAGAAAATACATGAGAATACATAATAGGGCAACACAAGATATACAATGTAACCACATAAGCATTGGCATCGGTTGAAGCATACAGGATGTAGTGTTAATGAGGTCAGTCAATAAGAGGGTCATTTAGGGGTCTGGTGACAGTGGGGAAGAAGCTGTTTTTGAGTCTGTTCGTGCGTGTTCTCAGACTTCTGTATCTCCTGCCCGATGGAAGAAGTTGGAAAAGTGAGTAAGCCGGGTGGGAGAGATCCTTGATTATGCTGCCTGCTTTCTCCCGGCTGCGGGAGGTGTAGATGGAGTCCATGGATGGGAGGCAGGTTTGTGTGATGGACTGGGCGGTATTCACGACTCTCTGAAGTTCCTTGCGGACCTGGGCCGAGCAGTTGCCATACCAGGCTGTGATGCAGCCCGATAGGATGCTTTCTATAGTGCATCTGTAAAAGTTGGTAAGGGTTAATGTGGACATGCCGAATTTCCTTAGTTTCCTGAGGAAGTATAGGCGCTGTTGTGCTTTCTTGGTGATAGCATCGACGTGAGTGGACCAGGACAGATTTTTGGTGATGTGCACCCCTGGGAATTTGAAACTGCTAACCATCTCCACCTCGGCCCCGTTGATGCTGACAGGGGTATGTACAGTACTTTGCTTCCTGAAGTCGATGACCAGCTCTTTAGTTTTGCTGGCATTGAGGGAGAGATGGTTGTTGTTACACCACTCCACTAGGTTCTCTATCTCCCTCCTGTATTTGGACTCGTCGTTATTCGAGATCTAGCCCACTATGGTCGTATCGTCAGCAAACTTGTAGATGGAGTTGGAACCAAGTTTTGCCATGCAGTCGTGTGTGTACAGGGAGTAGAGTAGGGGGCTAAGTACGCAGCCTTGCGGGGCACCGGTATTGAGGACTATTGTGGAGGAGGTGTTGTTGTTCATTCTTACTGATTGTGGTCTGTTGGTCAGAAAGTCAAGGATCCAGTTGAAAGAGTGGAAAGCCAAGTCCTAGGTTTTGGAGCTTTGATTATGAGCTTGGCTGGGATTATGGTGTTGAAGGCGGAGCTGTAATCAATAAATAGGAGTCTGATGTAGGAGTCCTTGTTTTCGAGATGCTCTAGGGATGAGTGTAGGGCCAGGGAAATGGCGTCTGATGTGGACCGGTTGCGACGGTATGCGAATTAAAGTGGGTCAAGGCGTTCCGGGAGAATGGCGGTGATGCGCTTCATGATCAGCCTCTCGAAGCACTTCATTACAACTGACTGATTGCTGTACATAATCTGATGTTGGTTGAAGCTCTATTAACCTAACTGATAACCTCTTACTGGTTTGACCAGACTAGCTCTGGTCACATGGTGATGATGTTCATTGGCCTGTGCACTGCGACTATCTCCCTGGCCGTGTCCTGTGAGAGAGAGAGAGCCTTCATGCCCTGTGGGCTTTATAGTGGTGTGACCTGTCTGATGATTGGTTGTTCTGTGTTGTGTGTGTTCATTGGTTATCCTGTGTGCCAATCACTGCCTGTCTGCATCTCATGCTATACATGAGTGGATATTAAGACACCTTCCTTTGGCCCATATCCCTTAATACCTTTGCTGAACAAAAATCTATCCATCTATCCACAAATTAGCAATTGTTCTAGATTCAGCTGCCATTAGTGGGGGAGAATTCCAAACCTCTACCACCCTTTGAGTAAAGAAGTGCTTCCAAACATCTTCCTGAACGATCGAGCCCTAATTTTTAGACTATGTCTCCAGTTTTTGAATCTCCAATCAGTGGAAATAGTTTTTCATTAACTACTCCGTCTTTCCCTGTTAATATCTTGAATACTTCAATCAGATCACCCTTAAACCCTCGAATCTCTGGCAAAAACAGGCCTAATCTGTGTAATTTCCCTCGTAACAACCCCTGTAGTCCAGGTGTATTTTATCATAGAATTTACAGTGCAGAAGGAGGCCACTCGGCCCATCGAGTCTGCACCGGCTCTTGGAAAGAGCACCCTACCCGAGGTCAACACATCCACCCTATCCCCATAACCCAGTAACCCCACCCAATACTAAGGGCAATTTTGGACACTAAGGGCAATTTATCACGGCCAATCCACCTAACCTGCACATCTTTGGACTGTGGGAGGAAACCGGAGCACCCGGAAGAAACCCACGCACACACAGGGATGATGTGCAGACTCCGCACCAACAGTGACCCAAGCCGGAATTGAACCTGGGACCCTGGAGCTGTGAAGCAATTTTACTATCCACAATGCTACCGTGCTGCCCTTACACTCCCTCCAAGGTCAAAGTATCCTTCCTAAGATGTGGTGGCCAGAACTGCCCACAGTGACTCCAAGTGGAGTCTAACCAGGGTTTTGTAAAGCTGCAGCTTCTGTATCTTAATATTCCAATTCTCTAGATAGAAATACAACCCCATTGGGAGAGGTGGGCGCTGCTGAGCTAGATTGGAACCACATAGATAGAATGGTGCCACATTGAAGACATTGACGGAATGCAAAATAATGATGAGGGAAAAAAACCCAAAAAGCTTTTCAGAGCCGTGGGGCAACCCATTGATTCATGTTCAGCCCGCCTCTGGGAAACCTCCCTGGCAATTGGTAGGAAAATGTTAGGGAGTCATCCCGGCATGCGTCCCCTTATTATCCCAGCTCCCCAACACCGAGTGCACCGTCACGGGACTGGGAAAAATCAGCGCTACATTTCCCGCTGACAAATGTCCAGGTAAAGATTTAAATAAAATGGGACGATAAATGTTATTTGATCCCATTTGTTTGTAGTAAATTGAATATTGCTGCATTATTCCGTAAAGATGCATTTAACCCTGATAAGTGCGAGGTGATTCATTTTGATAGAAAAAAGTTGAATGCGGATTACAGGGTCAATGGCAGGGTTCTGAGGAATGTGGAGGAACAGAGAAATCTTGGGGTTCATGTCCACAGATCTCTGAAGGTTGCCACTCAAGTGGATTGAGCCATGAAGAAGGCCTATAGTGTGTTAGTGTTTATTAACAGGGGGCTTGAGTTTAAGAGCCACGGGGTTATGCTGCAACTATACATGACCCTGGTGAGACCACATTTGGAGTATTGTGTGCAGTTCTGGTCACCTCATTATAGGAAGGATGTGGAAGCATTGGAAAGGGTGCAAAGGAGATTTATCAGAATGCTGCCTGGTTTGCAGGATAGGTCTATGAGGAAAGGTTGAGGGAGCTAGGGCTTTTCTCTTTGGAGCAGAGGAGGATGAGAGGCGACTTAATAGAGGTTTATAAGATGATGAGAGGGATAGATAGAGTGGACGTTCAGAGACTATTTCCTCGGGTGGATGTAGCTGTTACAAGGGGGCATAACTATAAGGTTCAGGGTGGGAGATATAGGAGGGATGTCCGAGGTAGGTACTTTACTCAGAGAGTGGTTAGGGTGTGGAATGGACTGCCTGCTGTGATAGTGGAGTCGGACACTTTAGGAACTTTCAAGCGGTTATTGGATAGGCACATGGAGCACACCAGAATGACAGGGAGTGGCATAGCTTGATCTTGGTTTCGGACAATGCCCGGCACAACATCGAGGGCCGAAGGGCCTGTTCTGTGCTGTACTGTTCTATGTTCTATGTTAACTTAAATTGTTTTGTTTTTTTCACATTCTTTCTCCTCAGCTTAGAATTGATGTCAGTGTAAAAGTTTTACATTAATGGCAGCATGTGGTTCACAAACAAAACTTTTCCAAACAATAGCAAAATGGCTGCAAGGTTGAAGTCACTAGAAGTTGCAAGATTATTTTTATGCTCAGCAGTTGATGTATCAGCAGCTGGTGTGTGCCTGGCAGCTGAAAACCATTAAATCTGCAGTGTGCGAAACCCCTTGTTGATTTGATGCAATTGAAAGATGTTTTGAGTTCTTGACATACAAATGGAGCTCTGATGTACATATCAGATAGTTAATATTCCAGGATCCCTGCTCCATCACTGGAAGAATGGAGAAGCTGGATTCTTGCCTGCCAAAGGCCACCCCCATCCCGAATCATAGAGACAGAGTTCATAGAATTTACAGTGCAGAAGGAGGCCATTCAGCCCATCGAGTCTGCACCGGCTCTTGGAAAGAGCACCCTACCCAAGCCCATACCTCCACCCTGTCCCCATAACCCAGTAACCCTACCTAACACTAAGGGCAATTTGGGACCCTAAGGGCAATTTATCACGGCCAATCCACCTAACCTGCACATCTTTGGACTGTGGGAGGAAACCGGAGCACCCGGAGGAAACCCACGCACACACGGGGAGGATGTGCAGACTCCACACAGACAGTGGCCCAAGCTGGGATTCGAACCTGGGACCATGGAGCTGTGAAGCATTTGTGCTATCCACAATGCTACCGTGCTGCCCCAATGATGAGGGGTACGTGATCCTCAGCTTAAATCGCCACCAGTCAGCTTGCTCTCTCAAGGGGAGTAAGAAATCTTACAACACCAGGTTAAAGTCGAACAGGTTTATTTGGAATCCCTAGCTTTCGGAACTCAGCTCCTTCATCAGGTTTCACTCACATGATGAAGCAGCTACTCTCTGAAAGCTAGTGATTCCAAACAAACCTGTCAGACTTTAACGTGGTGTTGTAAGACTTCTTACTGTGCCCGCCCCAGTCCAACGCTGGCATCTCCTCATCTTAAGGGGACAGCAGCCTACGATCCTCGGGGAATGTGGCAACTTTCATTTCATTTCATGTCCATGAAAGTTTTGTAAGGGGCAACAAAAGGAATCCAAAATGTGTTGTAGAGAAAAACAACTTATTTTGATTTAACATGTTATCTATTATGTACAGTTCCAGTACAGTAGTTCCCTGCAGGGTCTTCCCTAGTCGGTGCCTGACTAGCCAACCCTATTTGTTCAGAGGCACATTGACTCAGTTAAGGGTCCCCCGCACCCTTATCAGGGGCAGTTCGTATTCTGAAAGCTTTATGGGGTAGAGGATCATTCCTACCCCATAAGACTCATGCGGGTTTATAACAGAAAGTTATTTGTAATTAAATAGAAGTAGTTTCCTTGGTAGGCAAAGAGGGTGGACAGCACCAGTTAAACTATCCTGACAGAATAATTGACATAAGAGCTTAAAAACTTTGCCATTCTCTTTTCACGCACCTGCAACGATTCAGTTGATATCCTTTGTCCAGATGGGAATCCGACCAGTGATATATGTTTGGGTTAGAAGGACATTAATAAGAGAACGCGAACTCACAGTGATTGATGTGAAAGGAGCCAGGGTGTGTGTTACAGTCATGTCACGTGCCTGCATAGCCTGTTAGGAATATAGGCACTAAGTTTAAAAGGCAGTATGAAATATGGACTTAAGAGTGTCAGGGAACATCTTCTGCAGTTTTGATACAGGCAAGGATTAACTCATGTCTGAACAGGCCCCTGCAAAGTCATTACAATGTAAATTTCCTTGTGGAGGATCTTCCATTGAGAGGATGCAAGATCACTGTGAAATTTACAAGTGCTATCGTCAGGATATTTATAGGAACTCAAATATAATGGGTGCCCCAGACTTGATGTTGGCTTAAAATGTAACGCATCTAAATCTAACAAATATTCTGATTATAAAATCTAAAAAATACATCCTGTTGCACTCAATCAAGAGGTGGGAAAAAGGGAGAAATTGTCCCATCTGTCCATAACAGGTAGACAAATGGAGGGGCTCCATGTTCTCGCCAATTCACTATTTTAACCTTGCTGGTTTAGAAGGCAATTTGATGTTCCCATTAAGGTCTGGCAGGGTAAAAATGCAAATCATATCTAATGGTGATTTGACCTGTTCCTGAGAGTGTATCTACCTAGGAAGGTCCCCATTAGATTAGGCTACTACAAAGCCAACAAAGCATCCAAAGGTACTAAACATTATTCCTTGATGAGGTCAGGTGGAATAGGAGTTCTCCTTTGGGCCACACAATAGGATTCAAGGCCTCTGAATTTCCTCTATCCAACCACAAGATCCTCGCAATACTCACCTCTCCCAAACTTAACTTGCTCCCAGATGCCATTGTTTGGTGACTTCTGGGCCAGTCCACCGTAATCCCTGTCTGTTACTATAGGGATCAGAGATCATAGCATTCTTACATTTTGGAAGCAATTTGAGGAAGGCTGATTTTAATAAGATCAGATATGATTTGGCCAAAGTGGACTGAGAGCAGATATCTTTAGGTAAATCTGTGACAGATCAGTGAGCCAAATTCAAGAATGAGGGGAGTGCAGAGCCAACATGTTCCAACAAAGGAAAAGGGTGGGACCAACAAAAGAAAAAGGGAGGCTTATGGTCGGTGTTGAGGGCTCAAAACAGTAGAAGATCTCGAGGCATAGAGAACATGCAAGTCGGAACTTAAAAAGGAAATTAACAGAGCAAAAAGGGGACATGAAAGTTTACTGGCAAGTAAAATAAAGGAAAATCCTAAGTTATTTTACAAGCACATTAAGGGTAAAAGGAGAACTAGGGGAAGAGTCGAGCCCATTAAGGACCACAGTAGTAATTTATGTTTGGAGACAGATGTAGATAGGGTTCCAAATGAATACTTAGTGTCGGTGTTCACTAGTGAGAGGGCTGTTGTAGGTATAGAAATCAGGGAAAAAGACTGTAGTAAAATTAAAGAGATTATCATGCAAAGAGAGCAAGTTCTGAGCGGTCTATCTTGCTTAAAAGCAGACAAATTTCCAGGGCCAGATGAAATGTATCCCAGGCTGTTGAGTGAGTCAAGGGAGGAAATAGCAGGGGTGCTGGCAATAATTTTCAATTCTTCTCTGGTCACAGGAGTGGTGCCAGAGGACTGGAGGATAGTCAATGTGGTACCATTATTCAAGAAGGGAAGAAGGGTTAAACCAGGGAACTATAGGCCAGTTAGTCTAACCTCAGTAGTGGGGAAACTATTGGAACCAATCTGAAACACAGAATTAATCTGCATTTGGAGAGGCAGGGATTAGTCAGGAATAGTCAGCATGATTTTGTTAAGGGGAGGTTATGTCTGACCAACTTGATTGAATTGTTCGAAAAGGTGACCAGGTGTGTAATGAAGGAAATGCATTTGACGTAGTTTACTTGGACTTTAGCAAGGCTTTTGATAAGGTCTCACATGGGAGACTGGTAGCAGAGATAGGAGCTCGTGGGATCCAAGAAAACTTGGCAAATTGGATTCGGAAGTGGCTGAGTGGCAGGAAGTAGAGGGTGATGGTCAGGGGGGGGGCGGTGGGGGGTGGGGGGTGGGGTGGGGGGGGGGGGGGAGGTGGGTTCTGACTGGAACCCTGTGTCCAGTGGGGTCCCACAGGAATCAGTGTTGGGCCCTTTCTGTTTGTGGTTTATATAACTTATTTAAACATGAATGTAGGCAGGTTGATCAGTAAATTCACGGATGATACGAATATTGATGGGGTGGTAAATATTGAGGAGGATAGCCTTAGATTAAGGAGGATATAGACGGGCTGGTCAGATGGGCTGATCGGTGGCAATTGGAATCAAATTTGGAGAAGTGGCATGAGATGCAGTTTGGCAGGATAAAGAAGGCAAGGGAATACATGATAAACAGAAGGGCCCTGGGAAGCACCGAGGGGCAGGAGGTTCAGGGCGGATATGAGGAAAAACCTTTTCATCCAGAGGGTAGTGGGAGTCTGGAACTCACTGCCTAAAAGGGTTTTGGGGACAGAGACCCTCATAACATTTAAGAAGTATTTAGATGAGCACTTGCGATGCCAATGCATACACGGCTATTGGGCCAAGTGCTGGGAAATGGGATTAGAATGTGATTGTTTCTGACCAGTTCCGGCGCGATGGGCCAAAGGGCCTTTTCTGTGCTGTTGAACCTCTATGACTCTAAGACTAGTGTATTAAACTTAAATAAAAGCAATTACAGGGGTATGAAGACAGGGCTGGTTAAAGTGAACTTGGGCAATTAGATTAAAAGGTTACAGATTACATTACAGATGCAGTGGCAAGCATTTATAGCCATATTTCATCATACTCACAAAGATACATTCCAGTGAGAAAGGCTATGAAAGGGATGCACCATTCATGGTGAGCCAAGGAGGTTAAGGATAGGATCAAATTGAAAGAAAAAGCAAAAAGTTAAGGATAGGCCAGGGAATTGGACAGAATTTTTTAAAACAGCAAAGAATGACTAAAAAAAGATGAGGGAGAAAATAGAATATGGGGGAAAGTATAAGTATACTCTTGAAAGTACAAACAGAAAGTGCAAATTTCAAGAAGGGTTTGAAAAGGGAATGAGTAATTAAAGAGTGTCATAATATACACCTATGTATATAATGGAGTGCAGACAGGCAGTGATTGACACACAAGATGACCAGTAAGCACACAGAACAGAGCAGCCAATCACCAGACAGGACACTACCATTATAAAGCCAGAGGGCACTAGGTTTCCCGCTCTCTCTGGACCCAGCCACTGAGACAGTCAGAGTCCATGAGCTAGCCAGTGCAAACACCATGCGGTAGCTAGTAAGTCTGGCCAGGCTAGTACTAGGTCTCCAGTCAATTCAGTCTAGTGTCGACCCACAGATGAACATGTATATTAGTTAGTACGTTAAATAAAATCATGTTGGATCTTATCCAGTGTTGGAGGTCTGTCTCTCGCTCCACTGCATCAAGTGCAGTCCACGTCGACCCAACCTGCCCAACACATCAAAGAGAACATGGGTCCTCTAGCCTATTGGGAATTAATAATGGGAATTAAGGAAAAGGCAGAAGCAATGAACAGATATTTTCTGCCTGAATTCACTGTCGAAGGTATAAATAGTATCCTTGAAATACGTGTAAATAAAGAGGAGGGAGAAACACAAAACAATTACATTCACTAGGAATGGGTACTGGGAAAACAATTTGAGCTAAAGGTTAACATGTCCCCAGTACCTGGTGGATTTCATTCTAGCATCTTACAGACCCGGACTGCGGAGATAGTAGATGCATCAGTTGTAATTTTCCAAAATTCCCTAGATTCTGGAAAGGACCCATCAGATTGGAAAATAACAGATACAACTCCATTCATGAAAGGAGGGAGTCACAAATCAGGAAACTACAGGCTGGTTAGCCTAACGTCTGTCATAGGGAAAATGCTAGAATTTATTATTAAGGAGGTGGTGGGCTGCTTTGAAGATCTCAATGCAATCAGGCAGAGTCAACATGGTTTTGTGAAAGGGAAATGTTTGACTCATTCATTGGAGTTCTTTGAGGAAGTAACAAGCGTCCTGGATAAGGGAGAACTAGCAGATGTGGTTAACTTGGATTTCCATAAGGCATCTTACAAGAGCTCATGGTGTATAAGGTAAGTAATAGCATAGATAGAGGACCGGTTTGCTAACAAGAGTAGCGATAAGAGATGTTTTAGGGTTGGCAAGCTGTAACTAGCAAAGTGCCATAGGAATCAGTGCTGGGGCCTCATCTATTTACAATCTATACCAGTGAAGTGGATGAAGGGACTGAATGAATGGTTGCTCATATTTTTTGCTGACACACAGACAGGTAGGAGAGCTTTTTTTTAAATTCCTTCATGTGGTGGGCACCACTGACTGTCCAACATTTATTGCCCGTCCCTAATTACCACTGAGACATTGGTGGTGAGCCACCTTCTTGAACAACCGGGGTCTATGCAGTGTCGATACATCTAAAGTCCTGTTGAAAAGGGAGTTCCAGAATTTTGACTCAGTGACAGTGAAGGAATGATGATGTCTTCCAGGCTGCGATGAAGAATGTCACACAGAATTTCAGCCCAATCCCGCCAACTTCGTGCCAGCAGTTAAAATTGGCCCGTAAGTGACAATTATGTCAAATGTGCCAATTGGCATGATCAATTAATGCATTTAAATAGCACTTTCAAGGCCACTGGATGTGTCAAAGTTGTTTACAGCTGACAGAATAATTTTGGAATCAGTGCTGTAACTGGAAATGTGACAGTCAATTCGAGCGCAACAAACTTCCAAAAACGGCAATGTGATCATGGTTAGATCATTTGATTCTGTGGCATTGATTGAGGGATAAATATTGGCCAAGTTTGCAGGAAGTACTGAGTTGCAGTAACTGCCGACCAGGGAAAAACTGCAATTAAGGTTTATTAAGTATATTGAGCAGATTAAAAAGGTGTGACTACAAAGAGAAAATCAGGCAGGGGGTTTGGGTCTTCCAAACCCGATGGGCGGAATTCTCCGCTCCCGGGAAAAATCGGGATGCCGTCGTGAACTCGGCCGAGTTTCACTACGGCCTTGGAGGCCGCTCCTCGCCCCCTATTCTCCCCTCCCGGCGGGGCTAGGAGCGGCGCTCCGTAACTCTCGGCCGCGGGGGCATCGCGCCAGGAATGACGCGGCCGGCGCACCTAATGACGTCAGCCGCGCATGGGCAGGTTGGCCGGCTCCAACTCGCGCATGCACGGCTGGCGTCACGACGGTGACGGCACGAACCCACGCATGCGCGGTGGCTGTCTTTCCACTCAGCCGCCCCGCAAGACGTGGTGGCTTGATCTTGCGGGGCGGTGGAGGGGAAATAGTGCGTCCGATTTGGACGCCGGCCCGACGATCAGTGGGCACCGATCGCGGGCCTGTCCCCTCCCGAGCACAGTCGTGGTGCTCTTTCCTTTCTAGGCCACCTACAAGCCCCAAACGGGATTCTCACTCCCGTTTCACGACGGCAGCGACCATCGTCGTGAAACGGCCGCGAACGGCAGGCCGCTCGGCCCACCCGGGTCGGAGAATCGTCGTTCGCCATGAAAAACGGCGTGCGGCGATTCTTCCGAGCAGGGGGGGGGGAGGGGCGGGGAATCATGGGGGGCGCCGGGGGGGCGTGAAATTTGTCGGGGGGCCCTCCCGCGATTCTCCCACCCGGCGTGTGGAGCGGAGAATCGCGCCCGATGTATTATTAATGGGCGGCGAATATGGAGAAGGTATGGACTTGGGACAGAGGGGTTGACTCCCAATGGGTCAGAATGGAGGAGAGTTTGGGTAGGGGGTCAGGATTGAAGGCGCTAGCGATAGCGCCGTTCCCAATGGCCCCGGGGAGATATTCAGGGAGTCCGGTAGTAATAGCTTCGTTGAGAATTTGGAGGCAGTTTCGACAGGACTTCGGGTTGGGGGCAGGGTCAAGGGAAATGCTGATTTGGGTGAACCATAGATTTGAGCCAGAGAAGCAGGATGGAAATTTTCGGAGATGGGAGGAGAAAGGAATTAGGACACTAAAAGATTTATTTCTTGGGGGTCGTTTTGCGGGGTTGAAGGAGCTGGGAGCAAAGTATAGGCTAGAGTAGAGGGAAATATTTAGATACATGCAGGTCTGAGACTTTGCCAAAAAGGAGGCAGAAGAGGCTGTTAGAAAAAGTGGAAGAGCTGGAGAACAGCGCGCGCCGACAGAATTTGAGAATTGTCGGTCGCCCTGAAGGGGCTGAGGGGGCTGATGCGGGCACTTTTGTGGTGAATATGTTCCAGAAGCTTCTGGGGGAGGGGGCTTTTCCCTGACCGCTGGTGGTGGACAGGACGTACCGGGCGATGGCGAGGAAGCCACGAAGCCCCTTGTGAGCTAAACCAGCCCCTAATTCTATGGTAATTAGGAGATTGTTCGGTCTTGCTTTGATGAGGGTGATGGTGGTTCGGTTCCACAGATTTCTGGGTAAAGAGTGTGTCCTCCAGTGGGCCAAACGTACCAGGAGTGGGACAATAGTATACTGAGTGTCTATCAGAACCTGAGTTTGGAGGTGCCCAGAAGGAGGGCAGGCTTCAGACAGGTCAAGGAGATCCTGTTTCAGAGGGAAGTGAAATTTGGGCTCCTCTACCCGGAGCGCCTCTGGGTCACCCATTAGGACATAGAACATAGAACAGTACAGCACAGAACAGGCCCTTCAGCCCTAGATGTTGTGCCGAGCCATGATCACCCTACTCAAACCCACGTATCCACCCTATACCCGTAACCCAACAACTCCCCCCTTAACCTTACTTTTTAAGGACACTACGGGCAATTTAGCATGGCCAATCCACCTAACCCGCACATCTTTGGACTGTGGGAGGAAACCGGAGCACCCGGAGGAAACCCACGCACACACGGGGAGGACGTGCAGACTCCGCACAGACAGTGACCCAGCCGGGAATCGAACCTGGGACCCTGGAGCTGTGAAGCATTTATGCTAACCACCATGCTACCGTGCTGCCTCCACCATGCTGCCGTGCAGCACCTATTTTGACTTGCCTGAAGAGGCGATGGACTTTGCCAAGAAGAAGGGTCTGGCGCAGAACTGAGAACTTTTTCTGACTTAAGCGGCAGCGTCTTTCTCTTTTTTCTTTTTTGAACGATATATATATGGTTTAATTGTTGTCCTTTCTTTTTTTTGGTTTGTCTTTGAAGTTTGGGTGAAGACGGGGGAGTAAAAGATATTTGGTTTTTGTTGGGTTTCTCTGTGTTTTGATGGAGGTGGTTGGTGGGGGCTTTCTATGTTTTATTTTGTATTATTTTAATTTGCACTATTGAGGGGTGTGCTGTGGGGGTCTCTGTCTGTCTTGGGCTGTCTTCTATGGTAATTAGGAGATTGTTCGGTCTTGCTTTGATGAGGGATGTGGTTTTGATGGGTGGGAGGGGGAGGGGAGTAGGGAACAGTAGGTGGGAGACTTTGTGGCGCCAGAGGCGAGGGTCACCAGGCTAGCTGGGTGAGCTAGTCCACGGAAGCACTGTGGGAGGTGTATACTGGTTCAATACAGGGCAAGGGTTGAGCTATAGAATGATGTTGCTAGGGGGGAGGGGGGCTGTTCTGCTGATGAGGGAGGGACTTGAGTTTGGGGATGGAGTGGAGGACAGAGGTGGGGGCTGCCTGGAGGCGGGCAGTTGGCGGCTCGACACATGGGTGGCAGGCCCAGAAAGGGGGATGGCTGATCGGCAGGGGTGGGGGGGGGGAGGGGGCGCGGTGCCCCCCAACCAGGCTGATCACCTGGAATGGTAGTGGGCTGATTGGGCCTGTCAAGAGGGCCCGTGTGTTCACGCACCTGAGGGCTCTGAAGGCGGACGTGGTGATGCTGCAAGAGACACACCTGAAAGTGGCGGATCAAGTTAGGCTGAGGAAGGGTTGGGTCGGTCAGGTCTTCCATTCGGGGCTGGATACGAAGACGAGAGGGGTGCCGATTTTAATTAATAAGCGGGTGTATTGTTTCGGACGGAGCTTTGAGGGGATGTGTGCTGGTGCACGTCCCAAAATGGCGTGAAAAGCCTATCCTGAACTCTCATGGATGTTGTGATGAGTTGCTGCATGGGAAGGTGTGCACCACTTTACCATGTTTTCATGGTCTATTCTTCTCTCCCTTGTTCTCTGGTGATAGAGGCACCAAGTTGGGTCTAATTATTGTATTGAGCCAGTTATATTGCTGTTCTCCTGTTCCCCTCTCTTTCCATGTATGGCTTAGCACAGGGCTAAATCGCTGGCTTTTAAAGCAGACCAAGGCAGGCCAGCAGCACGGTTCAATTCCCGTACCAGCCTCCCCGAAGAGGCGCCGGAATGTGCCGACTAGGGGCTTTTCACAGTAACTTCATTTGAAGCCTCCTTGTGACAATAAGCGATTTACATGTTGAGCCTTTTTTCTTTCTTGCTGAGCTGTACCATTCCTGTTGTTTTGTTGCGCTTTTGTTCAAATGAAAAACGCCAATGAATATACATTTAAAAAAACAATCCTGAGCAGCTCTTACATGCTGTGTGTCTGCCCACATGCAGAGTAGAACTGAGTGTGTGATTGTACCAGCTGGCTGTGCTGTGATTGAGATGCCCTCGGGTTGGTATCCTCCGTGTTGATGGCACCGGGCATCCTTGCGTTGTACCAGTGCTGCGTTGGCCTCCGGAGGAGCTGCCATTTTCATTGATGTAGGAGGCCTGGATTGTAGGCCTGTGTGGGGTACTGTGGTGCTGGTTCAGGTACCTGCAGTAGGAGACGTTGGTTTTGGATGTAAAGAGCAGCGTCCGTGACAACTACATAGCTGTTTGGCTGTGGGATATGGTTGTGTATCACCGCCAGATTGTCATGGCAGCATGGGGTCTGAGTCCAAACAATCTGACCAGCTTCTAAAGGGCAGAGAATGTGTGAGCATTTCAATCGTAAAACCTCTTTCCCCTTTGCTGCCCCTTCATGAGGGCGCCGCTCACGTTGGTTTCGAACTTTCGGTTGCAGCACAGCCTTGGCAACGGGGGGAATTGTGGTCCTGGTGACACACCCTCGACACATTCTGCAGTCTGAGGAGCGCAGCATGGAAATCTGTGTGGTCTCGGGCACACTTCTCAAGTAGGTGCTTGGCTGAGCGTACCGCCTGTGCTGCCAAGCCATTGTCCGTGGGTACAGGGGACTACTTTTAATGTGCTCAAAGTCCCTGAACTCAATGCTGGAATGGGTTGATTGACCATGTGACAACCCAATCTTCAAAGATAGCTCGCCCGCACCGTCGCAAAATAGTGCCGTGGGATCTTTTCCAACCACTCAAACAGTCAGATTGGGCCTCAGTTTAATATCTCATTGAAAAGGTGGCACTGTTATATTATTTACTGTAATATATGTTACTCATTTGCTTCTTACCAAGATGCTCTTAAACTCAATGTTGATTAACACTCGCCCTCGTTCAATGGAAGCAAAGAATTTACTGAGTAACTAAAACAAATAAACTGTGAGTTTGCTCTGTCTCCAATACTTTTACTAGCTGTTAAATAAACAAGATTGAATAAGAATAAACTATGATTAACTACACTTGCACTCTGAGCTAACTCTCTGTACCTCTGGTCACTAGTCACCATTCACACGAATGGGTGGGAACTCAGATTGAGTCTGTCTTTTATATCCCTTGCAAGTGCTGCCATCTAGTGACAGGCATTCCCCCAGTCCAGTGCTGGAGTGTCAGCCTTGATCTCTGTGCTGAAGCCCTGGAGTGGGTCTTGAACCCAAAACCATGTGATGCACAGAATCTACCATCTGAATCAAAACAATGCTGAATGAATGATACTATGCCTGGACTCAAAAATGAATGTGTACCAGGATTTAGGTCAGCTCACCACTTCAGTACAGCTGACACATGTTTGCAGCATCTCGGGGAAGGTCCAATTTAATTCTTCTTTAATATTGAACCGGTCAGCAGCAATATTTGGTGTTATGTTATTTATGTTCACTGCACTGAGAAAGATAATGTTTGAACAATGTTTACAAGACTGCCTTCAATGACATTTAAGATTCTAAAAGTACAGAATAAACTGTAAATGCAAACTGTAGGTCACTAATTCATAACATTATAATTTCCCAGTGTTAGTGTGTGTTAAAACACGAGTTTTCTATCAAATGCCAATCTTGTATTCCAAGTTTTGTGATATTCATTGAGAATCATAGAATTTACAGTGCAGAAGGAGGCCATTCAGCCCATTGAGTCTGCACCGGCTCTTGGAAAGAGCACCCTAATTAAGCCCATGCCTCCACCCTGTCCCCGTAACCCAAAAGTCTGCCTCTTAGTAAAGATGCAATATGACATATTTAGTTTTAATGAAACATACATGCTTTATCCCCTTTTCAAACCAAACCTTTGTGTTTATTAAGTGTTTAAATTGAAATTAAAATGAATTAATGACTGAAATTTAAATGGAGTTATTGAAATGATTTATATGCTTCTATTGTGTACTGTATGTGATGGAAAAGGGATATACATTTCACATTGTTAACCTGTGTGGGCGGGCAATTCAAGGACACTTGATCAATGGCAAAATGTGTAGATTAAACAAAATAATGGCATTAGGACAACTGCAGTAATGATTCCTCTTCTGTCTGTCTGCTTATCACTTTAGGAAAAGATGAATGTAGTGCTTAACTTAGTTAAAAATATTTTATTGACTTGCTGTCTTGGCTGCAAAAATGCCGGAGTGGCAAATGAACAAAAATAGACGTCAGCTCGGCTTGCTTGATGGCGTTTCGAAATGCGAATGTTGTAGGTTTGTGCACAATTCCAGGAGCTAACTAGATGATCTAGAACAGGGTTCTGCAGTCTGACACCCCAGAACTATGCAAGTTCTTTGACATCTCATTTGTGGCTATTAATCTTTTCCAGTTGGAACATATGAACCTGAGAATAGGATTAAGTCAGGAAAAGTTTATCGTGGGGATGTGAAGGTGATCATTAGGCTGCACTTTATAGATCAAAATGATTATTTTAATGAGAAACATCATTGGGTGACTGTCTGTGCAGAGTCTGCATGTTCTCCCAGTGTCTGCGTGGGTTTCCTCCGGGTGCTCTGGTTTCCTCCCACAAGTCCCGAAATACGTGCTTGTTAGGTGAATTGGACAATCTGAATTCTCCCTCAGTGTACCCAAACACTGTGAACCGGAGTGTGGTGACTAGGGGATTCTCACAGTAACCTCATTCAAGGGGTTGGTTTAGCACAGGGCTAAATAACTGGCTTTTAAAGCAGACCAAGGCAGGGCAGCAGCACGGTTCAATTCCCGTACCAGCCTTCCCGAATAGGCAGCGGCGGAATGTGGAGACTAGGGGCTTTTCACAGTAACTTCATTTGAAGCCTACTTGTGACAATAAGCGATTTTCACTTCATTTCATTTGAAGTGTTAACGTAAGCCTACTTGAGCCACTAATACAGATTATTTATTGCGCTCCAAATAACCCTGTTTGAGTGGTACAGTGACACCACGCATACAGATATCAACTTTGGTTCGAGGAACAGGTTTCATAGTTGTTACCATTTTGTTTCCGATATGACTAAGACAATAAATTATTCTGAATGCGGTATGTGAAGCTATTTTTTAATCACGGGAGTCAACAGATGAAGAATTGTCTGAATTCGATGCATCTTAAGTTTAAGCTTCTTTTAAAGATGAACGTTTTGGAAAAATGTACATCAAAGTACAAAATCCAGAGTTAGGCCTAATTTAATTTCAATTTTTACTGATACATAAAGTTAATACATATAAGTTATTTATTATATATGCAAACTATACATGCTACCGCAGACACTTGACAATTTGCCGAGTATTCGATTTAGAAATGCAAATTTCCATCGTGTGGCAGCGGTTTTTATTGTAGACTTTTTTTTTAAAAGAAGGCTTTTCAAATTGTAAAAAGTTGCTGACCCAGTGACTGTTAGTGTATTGTCACAGGTGCTTTGTCAGCGTATTTGAGCGAACATTAAAAATCTGGTATCTGGAGAAGAGCAGTGAGTTCCGTTGGTGTCCTGCCAATTTCCCGACACTTCCCAACATTATATTGGGCAGGATAGTTTGGATGGTGGTGAGGAAGTTCCACCTCAGAAAGTTGCCGGCTAATCCGATTGGCCAGTAGCTCTCCAATCCCTGCAGGGATTAGGACATCCTAATGATGCTTCTAGGAACTTACATTTACTCAATATAACAGATACAGAGTCATATTTTTAGTGGGGTATTATTAAAACATTTTAAAATGTAAAACAGATTTACAGAGTTTACATCAATTTTTCCGGTTTCCTCCCACAAGTTCCGAATTGTGCTTGTTAGGTGAATTGGGCATTCTGAATTCTCCCTCTGTGTGATCGAACAGGTGCCGAAGTGTGGCAACGAGGGGATTTTCACAATAACTTCATTGCTGTGTTAATGTAAGCCTAATAAGAATTTTTGTTATTATACTTTCCTTGTACTGTTTAGCTGCCTGGAAACTGGTGGCGTGACTGTCTAACGCATGGCGGTTTCTACCTTTGGCCATGAGTTTGATTCTTACAAAAGCTTTTACTTTATCTGATTCTGTGGTCGGACATCTTACTGCCCACCATTGACAGCGCAGTGGAAGGATTTGCAGGTTGATACCTGTTTGGCCACGTTATGAGCACACCACACCTTTCTTGGCCATCAAGTGCTGGGTTGGGACTTGAAACAGAAGCTTCTAGCTCAGAGGCAGGGGTGGTACCCATTGCGCCACATGGCCTCCCTACTGATGACACTCAGACCACGTTTAAACAAAATAAATAAAGGTATTTGGTAGAAATGGCTACAACATCTGATGTTACTCCTGATTGAAATTCTGGATAGGTACTAGTGACATTGCCGCAGTTAGAAGAGTTACAAGAGAGACATTTCTGAATGTATTTGCTTTCGTAACTGTTTTCAGAAATTCAACTTTGAGTGAAAATGGAGAATGTTGCACTTACCAGAAATATACATCTTAATGCTGGTGAAAGTGACTGAACATCTTACTTTTTTATCTTATGACCATGTTTTTAGAATCCACGCATAGCAATTAAGGGAATCAGTCACTCAGCACTGGCTCAAGTCATTTCTGAAATTGCCATTATACTTCCCAGGGCACAAATTAAATCACATTATTGGGAAGCTAAAAATAATTTCTGTCAATGAGGCAGTCCTCAAAGTCATGATTGCCTTTAACTGTACACATATAGCTTCTATGCTGCCAAGACAGGTAGCACTTTAGCAGCAAAGGTTTCTGCCATATCTTAACTAAAACCTGCCTCTGGTCTCTCCTTGCAAAAGAAAGATTATTTGTTTATTGGGAGATTAATGTTTGCATGCTAATTCTCTGTGTCTGTGAAACCAGTCAAGCCTTTGGTTGTTCCTCTTACCGAAAAGATATTCAAAAGTGCCATCTGAAATTCAATGTTTCAAACTCAAACTGATGAGATATGATGCAGTGACTGAGTATGTTCAAGGGAAATACCAGATGGCAACAGAAATACCAGAAATACCAGTGTAAGGAGTCAGATTGAGAGATTTGAATTTCATTGAGGGAGTGGAAGAAAATATCTCAGTCATTACCTGATCAGCCACTAAGAAGTGACTGCAAGGGATTAAGCAAACACAACAGCTGGGTGAAGAGTAATTAAAAGAGGGCACTGTTGCTATGTTTGCAGATGATACAAAGGTATGCAGAGGGGCAGGTAGTATTGAGGAAGCGGGGGGGCGGGGGTTGCAGAATGATTTGGACAGGCTAGGAGGGTGGGCAATGAAGTGACAGATGGAATACAATCTGGAAAGGTGTGAGGTTATGCACTTTGGTAGGAAGAATGAAGACATATATTATTTTCTGAATGGGAAGAGGCTTTCGAAATCTGAAGCACATAGGGACTTAGGAGTCAGGTTCAGCCGGCAGTTAGGAAGACAAATGCAATGTTAGAATTTATGTCAAGAGGGCTACAATACAAGAGCTGGGATGTATTTCTGAGGCTGTATAAGGCTCTGGTCAGACCCCATTTGGAGTATTGTGAGCAGTTTTGAACCCTGTATCTAAGGAAGGTTGTCCCTGGAATGAAGAACTTGTCATGTGAGGAGTGGTTGAGGACTCTGGGTCTGTACTCATTGGAGTTCTGAAGAATGAGGGGGGATCTTATTGAAATTTACAGAATACTGCGAGGCCTAGAAAGAGTGGATGTGGAGAGGATATTTCCACTTGTAGGAAAAACTAGAACCAGAGGTCACAACCTCAGACTGAAGGGACGATCCTTTAAAACTAAGATGAGGAGGAATTTCTTCAGCCAGAGGGTGGTGAATCTGTGGACCTCTTTGCCACAGAAGGCTGAGGAGGCCAAATCACTGAGTGTCTTTAAGACAGAGATAGATAGGTTCTTGATTAATAAGGGGTTATGGGGAGAGAAAAATATCAGCCATAATTGAATAGCGGAGCAGACTCGATGGGCCGAGTGGCCTAATTCTGCTCCTATGTCTTATTGCCTTATGGTCTTATTGGCAGAGGATGGCCAATTACGGATGGCCAGATTATACACCTAAGAACCCAACAGTATGCCAGTACTTCTAACAGAGAAAATATCTCACAATCATTGATGATTTCTTAGTTTTTAATGGTAGACTAGTGATTTCGAAAATACTATCAACTTGAAATTCTCCAAACAATTCATCAAGAACACTTGGGATTGGCGAAATGTCGAGCAAGTACCCAGCAGCCAGTCTAGTGGCCAAGCATTGGTCAATTGAGAGAAGAACGGATCTCAAATTGCCTTACGTGTGCAGAGACTAGCCACCAGCAGAATAAACCGCTGTTATCCGCTACTTTTCCATCAAGGCATTAGAAGTACCTGGGGATTAATTTATTTGAGATTAATGGCAAAGTATTCATCGTTACTATGATTAGTGCTCCAGATGGATTGAAGTGAACAGATTGCACAGCATCAAGGCCGAGATGAGCATTCAATACTGAAGAGAATCTTTGCAAACCATGACACCCCAAACATTGTAGTGTCAGACAATGGCGCCCAGTTTGCTCATGATTTAACCCATAACATTGCAGAGGAATATGGTTTCATGCACATTGCTAACTCACCTGGATATCCTCAGTCAAATAGATCAATGGTTAGCACTGTTGCTTCACAGCGCCAGGATCCGGATTTGATTCCTGGCTTGGTCACTGTGTGGAGTCTGCACATCCTCCCCGTGTCTGCGTGGTCTGCGGTTTCCTCCCACAAGTCCCGAAAGACACGCTTGTTCGGTGAATTGGACATTCTGAATTCTCCCTCAGTGTACCCGAACAGGTGCCAGAATGTGGCGACGGGGCTTTTCACAGTAGCTTCATTGCAGTGTTAATGTAAGCTTAAACCCGGTGCTCTGGTTTCCCTCCACAGTCCAAAGATGTGGGGGTTAGGTGGATTGGCCATGCTAAATTGCCCTTAGTGTCTAAAAAGGTTAAGTGGGGGTTACTGGGTTACGGGGATAGGGTAGATACGTGGGCTTGAGTAGATTGCTCTTTGTAAGGGCTGGTGCAAACTTGATGGGCCGAATAGCCTCCTTCTGCACTGTAAATTCTATGATTCTTACTTGTGATACTAATCAAGATTATTATTATCAGAAGCACAAAGAGGACTTCAAGCAACCAAGGAATTGCTGAAAAAGGATGAAGGTATTAACGTAGCTCTTACTTTCAGAAACCTCACCATTGCAAAACAGGATGGGTAAGTGGCTCCGAATTCGACTTTCAGCTCGACACCAGAAACTATAACCTAACATGATCTCAGAGGATCATGAGAGAATGAAAAACCGCGAGGAGCAATAAAGACTCAATCAAACTCATAACTTAAGATTCTGCCACAGAGCATGAGACTTAAAATTGCTACAATCGGGGCAGAAACAAGGCATAATAATAAAAAGAGCTCCGTAGCCAAGATCCTATAGAATGAAAATGGGCATGGGAAATATAAGAAGGATTCGAAAAGCTTTGATATCCTTGCAAAGGAAGCCAATAGAATGTTGGGCTTACTATTCAGATCTGGACAGAGATAAGGAACAAGAAACAAGGCAAAGTAGAATGTCCTCGACCTCAGAAAGAGATCAGGGAGACTGGGCAAGGCATCGGAGAGACTAACCCTGTGAACTCTGAGACTTTAAGGGGAGATGTGGAGGATGTGTATAGTTGGGATAAAGCCTTGGGAGTTCTGGATGAAGAGTAAAGAGTTAACATCAAAAACGCTGATGTAGCTATGATGCAATGTCGCATTCCTCACATTGATCCGAAAGGAAGGGAAGTCCAACCCTGTGTAGCACTACTGAGATGTATATAGAGCTGTAAAGAAATAATAATGGTTTTACCATCCACAGTCTTAATGAGCTTTCTTAGAGAAAGCTTCAAACCCTAAAGAACCCCATCTAGACTCCGAATACAAGGTGAAACGGTCCACAACCTCGAGTGAGTGCCTGTAAAAGCTCAGGAGATCCGAGAAGGTGGTGATTCAAATGGAGGTTTATTTAAAACCAAACGAAAAGGCCGCAATGTGATGTGCAGCACACAGGTCCCAACTGGAACTACCGATCATTCCAGTCGGAATCTGGGCCGGCTTTTAAGGGTTGATTCTGCGAGCATCAGCTGATGGGCCTCCGCCAGGTGCTGTTTGATATCATGATCTTCCCACTCTGTATACATGCAGCGCGCACGCGGCATGCCTGTGCCCTTCCCATCATGTGCCCTGTGTGGACCGTATTGTGTGTCCAGAAGCAGTACGGCTACCATTTTATAGGCACTGGGATTCTGTAATGCGCTGGAACGAGCTGCACTATGGAGCCAAACTTTGCAGTCAACAAGTGGGTCTGTGTACGGCGACGTTATCCTCGGGAAATTGCAAAGATAAATAAGAAGAAAACAGTACACTGAAGATCCAGTACAGAATTGAAGTTTGCATTTTCATTCTTTTCATAAAGTCAGCGGCTG
Source organism: Scyliorhinus canicula (assembly GCF_902713615.1). Lineage (NCBI taxonomy): Eukaryota > Metazoa > Chordata > Chondrichthyes > Carcharhiniformes > Scyliorhinidae > Scyliorhinus > Scyliorhinus canicula. The sequence continues at coordinate 8,898,526 of NC_052165.1, read as the reverse complement.
CAATGATTGAAACACTATTTAATTAACGGCTGTTGCAGATACTAAAGATAAAGGGGCAAAAACAGAGTCCCATTTCGGGCGCATTTAGCAGGGTGATTCTCGGTGGACCGCTATTTAACTGCATTTTGGTGTTTTTTTGGGGCCTCGCCAGGGAACGTCGCCCTGAGGCTGCTCTTCCAGCATTTACCGCACTGCTGAGCTCAGCTTGCCAGCGCAGGAAGGTGACCTGCAGATCAGGCGCCATTTTTAAATGCTGCCTCGATCGTTCGCCCCCCCCCCCCCCCCCCCCCCCCCCCCCTACAGCCACCCCACCGCGGCCCTCAACCCATCTCTTAAGGGCAAGGCGCCGGCGGGCCCAATCGCTGACATGGGAAACCTGGCACCCAGGCATCCTGGCACTGCCACTCTTGCAGTGCCTCTGCCAGTCTGGCAATGCCACCCAGGCACCCTGACAGTGCCACAATGGCATTTCCAAGGTGCCTGTGTGGCAGTGCCAAGGTGCCAGGCTGGCAGTCCCAAGATGACCAGGTGCCAGTGTAAGTGCCAGCGTCCACCCTGCCCTGTCCCCAACCACCTGGGGGTCTCTAATGTCCGGGAGACCACCCCCTCCCCCCCAACCCTAGCTGTCGTTACACCTGGTCTAGTTTTGTGAAGCCATGCTAATCGCCGCCCTGGTCTCCCAGACAACGCCGTTAGTTTGCGGGCCCCGGCACAGACATACTTAAATGAGATTAATGGCTCAGTTAAATATGTTAATGCACATCGGGATGTCTCACGAGATTCCGTTGAATCACGCGAAACATTTCAAGCATCGTCAAATCATTCAAGGTCGTTACATCGCGTCCATACTCTTTAAAAAAAAGAAACTGTTACAATTTTGATTTTGTCAGACAAATTATAACAAGCTAGCTGCTTTGATGGTGTGCAGTGATTAATTTTTGTTCAAGGTTCAAAGGCTACCTATTCCTTTGAATTGGCCCCTGCAAAGATTCCACTTCTGTACGCCAGGCAATGTGATCAAAAGCACTTGAGTCATTATGGACATACAGCTAGAGAATGTGAAAGAATCAAATGATGTTGGTTGCTAGGCTATAGCATGAGCCAAAACCTCTCGCAGACAAACTAATAATCATCTTTATTCGTGTCACAAGCAGGCCTATATTAACACTGCAATGCAGTTACTGTGAAAATCCCCTAGTCGCCACATTCCGGCATCTGTTCGGGTACACTGAGGGAGAATTCAGAATGTTCAAATTACCTAACAGGCACGTCTTTCGGGACTTGGGAGAGGAAACCGGAGCACCCGGAGGAAACCCACGCAGTAAAGGGGGAAAGTGCAGACTCCGCACAGACAGTGACCCAAGCCGGGAATCGAACCTGGGACCCTGGCTGTGAAGCTTTCTCCGAACCTTTCAGTCTCCTCTTTACTTTCCTCCCATATTATTTCCAACTTCCAATTCCAGTTTCCCTCATGACTGTTGCTTTCTTTAACTATTTCTGTGCCTTTATCAACAGTTACTAAATCTCAGGGTTCCTGCATAACATTTTTGGGAATAAAATTCAAATTGAGCAGGGAGTGCAGAACCAACTGGAGAGGATTGGTCAACCATCGTGCACCCTGCCTGATCCTCCAACCATTGATTAGTAGTATTGCCGAAGTGTATCCTCACAGATGTTGAACATCAACCGCAACTTATCAATTTAAATGTCTTGGTCGCTTGATGGGTCACTTGTTGCAGGATTAGTGGAATGATGCACAACAAGTATTTAATGATAAGAAAAACTGTACACAGACAGCAGTCTCATGGCTGCCCGACAGCAGCCCACTGGCTGCCCTCGGTCTCCTACATGTCTTCGACTTGACTTCTAGATATCTACTGCCCAAGAGAGGACTCCACCACCCCCCTGGGTGAATACCCAAACCCAGCTCCAATTGGTCCCTCAAGGCAGGTGACCTCTTCTGCTATGTTGCCCTTAAAGGGGCAATCACCACATTTGGGTCACATATTGTTCCCTCGGCAAGGAGATGCCTGTCCCCTTTCACAGCATGTTGCCAAAAAAAGCGATTCAATTCATTAGGTAAGTGAGTAACGCGTTGGTATATTTAACGATTAATCAGTTATTATATTTATGAATTTCATTGCGTTTCAGGCTGATACGGCTTAAAGAACGGCTGCAATGGGTTTTATGGAATGGTATGCTCACCGTGCGATTGCTCGCCGTGTAAACCTGTAATTTGAATGAGATTTCGACCTCAATGAGCCTTGCACAGGGTTTGTGCAGAAGCTTTCATGATCCTTCATGCTGGTTGGATGCATTTGGGCATGTTGACTGCCTCGGGCATATTTGCAGCCTTTGGATTCCATGGACCATAGGTCAGGGCTTGATTGATTGATTGATTGATTTGATTGATATGATTTATTGTCATATGCACCGAAGTACAGTGAAAATTATTTTTCTGCGGCCAAGGGAACGCACATGGTACATAGTAGACAAAAAAAACAGAGTACATTGACAAATGGTACATTGACAAACAGTGATTGGTTACAGTGTGGAACAAGGGGCCCCCTCAACCTGTCCTGCCACCTTCAATGACATGCACATATGTGCCCAGGCCCTTTTGTTACAGTGTGGAACAAGGGGCCAAACAAAGCAAATATATGAGCAAGAGCAGCAGAGGGCGTCATGAATAGTGTTCTTACAGGGAACAGATCAATCCGAGGGGGAGTCGTTGAGGAGTCTTGTAACTGTGGGGAAGAAGCTGTTCCTATGTCTGGATGTGCGGGTCTTCAGACTTCTGCATCTTCTGCCTGATGGAAGGGTCTGGAAGAAGGCAAAGCCTGGGTGGGAGGGGTCTCTGATAATGCTGTCTGCCTTCCCGAGGCAGCGGGAGGTGTATACAGAATCAATGTGTGAGTGGCAAGCTTGTGTGATGGGTTGGGCTGAGTTCACCACACTCTGCAGTTTCTTGCGATCTTGGACCGGGCAGTTGCCATACCCAAGCTGTGATACAGCCAGATAGGATGCTCTCTATCGCATATCTGTAGAAGTTTTGAGAGTCGATGCAGACATGCCGAATTTCTTTAGCTCCCGTAGGAAGTAGAGTTGGGCTTTCTTGACTGTTGCATCAACGTGAGTGGACTAGGATGTTGGTGATGGTGACCCCCAGCAACTTAAAGCTATCAACCATCTCCACTTCGGAGCCCATCAGAATGTGAATGTCTGGAGCCATTGTGAACTGATAAAAATGTGAAATGACTCAATTATGGCAGTAAGAATTTGGCGAGACAATGTAAAATAAAGAGTGTGCAGGAACAAAAGGGCCTGGGCACATATGTGCATGTCATTGAAGGTGGCAGGACAGGTTGAGAGGGCCATTAATAAAACAACCAATATCTTAGCCTTTATTATTACCAGGGGCATAGAGTACCAGAGCAAGAGGTAATGTTGAACTTGTATGAGACACAAGCTCAGCCTCAGCTGAAGGATTGCATCCAGTTTGGGGCACTGCACTCGAGGAACCATGTGAGGACACTGCGGAAAGGGGAAAGAAAATTTACAGAATGGTTCCAGGGGTGATGGGTCGCAGTTATGTAGATAAATTGCAGAAGCCGGGACCGTTTTCATTTCAGAAGGTAAGAGTGAGGGGAGATTTGATAGAGGTGATCTAAATCGGCCAGTTTAGTTCAGTTGGCTGGACAGCTGGTTTGTGATGCAGAGCGTGGCCAGCAGCAGCGTGGGTTCAATTCCCATAGCGGCTGAGGTTATTCATGAAGGCCCCGCCTTCTCAACCTTGCCCCTCGCCTCAAGTGTGGTGACCCTCAGGTTAAATCACCACCAGTCAGCTCTCCCCCCTCACAGGGGGAAAGCAGCCTGTGGTCATCTTGGGACGATGGTGACTTTACTTTTGCTAAATAATTAGGGGTATGGACAGGGTAGATGTGGAAAAATTGTACTCACGAGAAAGGATCAGGAAGGAGAGGGTGCAGATTTAAAGCAATTTGCACAGGAAGGAAAGGCATTGTGGGGAATAGGAATTTCAGGCTCCGAGTGGTTAAGGTCTGGAATGTGCTGCCTGATGAGAGCATGGTGGAGGCAGGTTCAGCTGAGGCAGTCAAATGGAAAACAGAATGGTTTCTGTTTTTATTTCAGGTTTTCAGCATCTGCTGCATTTTTGCCTTTTATGTCTGAAATGCGATTATTTTCTGCAGAGGAAGAATGTGTATGGTTATGGGGAGAATGCAGGGGGGTTGGGCAAGGTGATTTGTTTATTTGGGGACGCATTGCTGACATGATGGGCTGAATGACACCTGCTCTATAAGAATTCTGTCATTATGTGATATTAGCCCCTTAAACCTGCACACATGATTACGTACGCAAATTGATTCACATGAGATTATTTCAGTTCATGTCCACTTGTCATAAACTGGTTTGATTGCAAAGGGTACCATATTTCCTCTGGAACTTTATGGGTGAGATTTAACTAAAATAGCGTCCGACCCGCTATCTAACGGCACTCTGCTTTGTAGCCCCAGTGGGGAACCGCGCCCCCCCCCCCCCCCCCACCAAGGCCACACTTAGCCTCACATCTGTCACTGCGGAGCTCCTCAAATGGCCGTTTGATCTCTCGACGATCCCCCCCTCCCTCCCCATTGTGACCCTCCCCCTATGCCCCAACTCACCAGTTGGGGGGTCCTAGAGACACCTCACGCCACCACATACTGGCAGGGCACCCAGGGCCCGATTCACACCTGAAAATGCCAGCCTGGCACTGTCCTCCGATTAGCTGGGAGACCCTCACCCCCCAAAGTGCCAATCTGCCTAATCCCCATTTGTGGGGACCAGTGCTAAACGGCACCCAGCTGGGGTCTCCTCATCGAGGCTGGTAGATGTCGGTGGGGGGGGAGGGGGGGGGGGGCGGCATCTGATCTGGTGGTAGCATAGCTGAGTGAGCTTTTAAGCTCTTTGAGCTCATTGTGTAACAACCATCGGGAATCCCAGGAGATGCTCCTGTCCTGAATCTGGTGGGACATGGCCAGTAAATCGGGCCCTGGATGATTTGTTATAAACACATGAGATTGTGACAGAGACAATCCTATGGGTGCTTTAACTTTATTTTCAAAGAAGGGTGCCCCAAAACCACACAATATTTTACACATGACCACATCAGAGATCTATTCAAAATCAAGAGAACTAGTTTTGATTTGTAGCCGAATACTCCTGAGACGCAATCCTGCACTAGATTAGCATTGTTAGCAGCTTCATATTGACTGAATGCGTCCAGTGAATTGTCGTTAATCACGTACCCGCCATTGGCCAGAAGTGGGACCTTCTGGTCCCGCTGTAGTCAACGGGGTTTCCCGTTGAATGTACCCCTTGTCGCCGGGAAACCCAGAGTGTGGTTGGTACACCATCAGCGGCACTGGAAGATCTGGCCAGCCTTTAACAGATTGATGATCTTTTATCAGTCTTTTTGCATTGTTCAATAGCTGATGTTCAAAGTTCCGTGTCTGGCACTGGTTGCTTTATTTTGCTGAAGCTTTGAGACTTTTCACTCATATTAACACTGGGGAGAAGGTGGCCATTCGGCCCACTGTACTGCTGCAAGCTCTTTGAAGGAGCTGGGCTGGTTTAGCTCAGTGGGCTAGGTAGCTGGTTTGTGATGCAGAACAAGGCTAGCAGCGCGGGTTCAATTCCCGTACCAGCTTACCTGAAAAGGCGCCGGAGTGTGGCGACTAGGGCTTTTCACAGTAACTTCATACCTGTGACAATAAAAGGTTATTATTATCCACTTAATTTCACGTACCTGCTCTTTGCCAGTAGCGCTGTAATTTTTTCCTTTTCCAGTTCATATCCAGTTTCCGTTTGAAAGTTGCAAATGAATCTGCTTTGGCCACTTATTCAGCCGCTTTTCATCGCAAACCATTGTGTTAAAAACTAAATCTTCCTCTCCCCTAAATCTGTGTTGGTTACCAACCAACCCACCAGTGGCCACAGAACTGTCCCCTCAAGTATAAGAAGACTAAGGCTGCTAATTCAGATATAACAAATAAAATGTGACAAAAGCCACTTCGAGCTACCACAGGCTGTTTCCAGCACACCTCCTGCGTGAAGCTGAGAGAAGGTGCCAATGGTAATCTTTCATTTACATCATGAGTTCCCCAATTGAGTCAGTAGCTGCAAGCTGTTTTGCTCAGTTGCTACAACAAATGTGCCATTCATTTGACAAGTTATTTAAAATGATTGTCCTGGAGATATTGGACCAGAATTCCTTACCGTGGTGAGATTGGCGATATGCGCCATAGGTTTTGCAGTCTAGAATGCCTTCATTAAGTTCATCCATGAAATCCTGCATTTACAATTAGAATGTGCTGCTGTGGAACTCTATATTTGCCTGTGAACTATGTGAATATATATACAGTATGCCACTGTGAAGTCTTACACTCATTTTTTTGATGAAAAATCAAGGTGGGCCCTCATCAAATCTGATCGTCCCTCCGACATGACCTCATCTTATCAGTTCAGTTGGTTCAAAGTTTTTTCGTTGATTGCACTCCGGGGAGGGGCAGTTGTGGGAGAGGAATCTTCAAAAGGGTGCTTTTTGGAGAAGCGTAGAATCGCTGGCAGCAACTTGTGGCTTTTTCACACTATTCTGCACATGAAATGAAATGAAATGAAGTGAAAATCGCTTATTGTCATGAGTAGGCTTCAATGAAGTTACTGTGAAAAGCCCCTAGTCGCCACATTCCGGCGCCTGTCCGGGGAGGCTGGGCCGGATTTGCTGTTTCAGCGGCAATCGAACCTGTTCGGCAATCTGTTCGGGAATCGAACCGTGCTGCTGGTCTGCTTGGTCTGCTTTAAAAGCCAGTGATTTAGCTCAGTGAGCTAAACCAGCCACATGCACTGACACCAAGATTTGCTGTCAGTGTCATGAATATTTCACCATTTTTATCATTTTAAAATCCTGGCCATTTGTAAATTCCCGCTGCCAAGAAGGAATCCATCCACATAAACAAAGCAAGTCCGATACAACTGCCACAATCGGAGGATCTTCCAGGGGGCCATCAAAGGGCAGAAGCATATGTAAGATTGGAATTGATGGTCTCTCTGCAGGCCATATCTGAGGCACCGGGCCGAATTCTCCGTAGCCCAACGGCAAAATCACGTTCAGCGATCGGACGGAGAATGGATTTTCGTCACAAAATCGGGGCCATGCTCCATCCCCTCTAAACTGGCGTCATATTGCCACGCGCCGTTTCAACGGTGTTGGCGCGTCACCGGCCAGCCCACCAGCGATGCTCCATCCCCATGTGCCCAGTTCCCGAAAGTGCGGGACACATGTGGTATCAGCCGTGCCGGAACCCGACGTGGTGGCTGCGGACTGTGTCCCGCGCCGCTACACTCTGCCGGGATCTGTGCTGCTGGCCGGTGGGGGGGGGGGGGGGGGGGGGGAGGGGCTTCTGCAAAAGCTGGGGGGACTGGTAGGGGGTGGGCTGTGGGGTCAGTTTGTCGGGTTGGGGTTGCATATGGCGCAAGTGGTCAACCATGCGCTGCACGGCCCGGGACCCGGCCATTCTCTGGACATTTTCTGCGCGGTCCGCAGTCCTTTCATCCACCGCCAGTGCTAGCACCTCACCGGCACCAGACTCGGTGAGGTTTTGCGCTGATTTGCCGGTTATGAAACACCACGGGTCCCACGCCGGCGTCACCACTTAGCCGCTGAAACAGCAAATCCGGCCCAGTATGCGGCAGATCTGTGTTGGTGTGGATTTGATTGAGAGGAGAACACTATAAACACCTTCTCCCTCCACTTACCCCATGGCAGCCCCAGTAAGTGGGGGTAACAAAGGTGGTGGCACAGATATTTGTCAGTGGCCTCGGGCATGCCTCCCTACTTCCACATATATGCGGTGGGCAGGGGCACAGGCATGGAGGTGGGGAGCAATCACTTTGGGCGATGAGACAATTATACATCACTCCACCTACATTTTTCTTCTTCCTTGGCCATCAATCCAGGATAGTCCAGTCGGCGCAACATCGAGGGCCGAAGGGCCCGTACTGCGCTGTAATGTTCTGTGTTCTATTGCAGAGGAGAATATTGGCTCGCATATTTATGAATAAATTAAATGAATTATATCTTTAATATAGTTACGCTTATTAAATTAATACGGAAATAAGCTTTTCATTACCATTCAAAATGTCCTAAATTCAGATAGAGTCTTATTAATTTGATATGAAGAACATAACATCATTGTGTTATTTAACTGTTGTTATGATCCCAACTTTTATTTTTTTTTAGAAAAAAAGCTGAACACACTCACAGGAGTGTACTTTAACCAAAGATTAAACATTGATTAAACAAGGGCAATATTAAATGAGACAAACAGGTTGGAAAGATTTAATTACAAACACCAGTCAGATTACACTATTTAATCACCCCCAACTATACCTTTACAGACACATGGAAAATCATAAAGACAACAGAATTTACAATGTCTGTCTTACACTCTCATATTCATGGTAAGGATGCAGAACATGTGAACTAACAGGCGAACTGTGGTCAGACACGCCACACTCAAAAACAAGGGACAGATGCCAATAAAGCAATTTCCAAGGATGTCTTATCATCCCCTATGAGCCCCCCCCCCCCCCCCCCCCCACACACACACACACATACACACACAGGATGCTTCCTGGTCTCACGGAAACCCTGTATTTCTCATGAGAATTTCCAATATCCATGCTCAAAGACCTCGCTTTGGATTCTCTCCCACATGATGCTTTCACTTGGGTGTCTTCAACAAGGATCCACCTCCAGGGTTTCAATCTCTCCTTCTAATATTCCATTCTCCTGAATCTCCACACACACACACATGCATGCGTCACCTTCCCCACGTAATGTGTTATTCGGCCGTGCCAAGCAGAGAACCACAGCTTTAAAGGCCCGAAGGAGGGAGTCATTGCCTCCTCAGATCTTTGACTTCTCTGAAGCCCACTTTGTTGAAAGCCTGATCACCGCATCTCTGTCTCTTTCATTCAGAGTCTATTCCTCTGCTACTTACTTCTAACTTCACTGAACAGATCTGTTTCAGAAACCTGCCTCGTCCCTCAACTAGATTGTCTTCTTGGGATTTATTACTGTCCACTCTTTGATTTGGGGTCTTCTTCTATGTTTTAGGGTCTATCCTTGTCCCCTCCCATGTCCAACACCTTTGGGCGTTTTCTTCAGAATGGTGCTCCTCTTCGAGGCCACCTGACCTTTTCACGATGTTTCGCATTCTTCTTCTTTTTTTTCCTCCATCCAAGAGCAGAGTTGGCTTCCCAATCGAAAGATATAAAGAATACAAATTGCACATGGGCGCAGGGCTGGTTGCCAGCCTAGAAACACAAAGCTGCACCAACTGCATGTATATTCAGGGCAGCACGGTAGCATTGTGGAGAGTGCAATTGCTTCACAGCTCCAGGGTCCCAGGTTCGATTCCCCGCTGGGTCACTGTCTGTGCGGAGTCTGTGCATCCTCACAGTGTGTGTGTGGGTTTCCTCCGGGTGCTCCGGTTTCCTCCCATAGTCCAAAGATGTGCAGGTTAGGTGGATTGGCCATGATAAATTGCCCTTAGTGTCCAAAATTGCCCTTAGTGTTGGGTGGGGTTATTGGGTTATGGGGATAGGGTGAAGGTGTTGACATTGGGTAGGGTGCTTTTTCCAAGAGCCGGTGCAGACTCGATGGGCCAAATGGCCTCCTTTTGCACTGTTAATTCTATGATAATATGTGACCACTCTTTGGCTTGCGTATGCGCAGAACCGACAATTGTGTGACCTTCCCATGCCTCACGCATGCACAGAGAGTGCTGAAACCTACCGGAAAGTGTAGCTCTCAGCCTCTGAACTTCGATTTAGAGGTAAGGTAAGTTTCTGTTTTTTCCCCCTTTATCTTGGGGCTTCGTCACATTGTGAATTAGAATTAAATACAGAAGTGGATTCTATCACATTATGCACAAGAACAGTCATAATGATGAAACTTAAGGGATATACTTAACCATGAACCAAACACAGGAATATTAAATATCATACACGTTAATAAAGTAAATACTTTTCTTTTCAATGTTAGCCTAAATCTTATAAGAGGCAACCCTAACCCTGTCTGTCCCCTTTTTACAGAGTGGAACCGTTACTGTTTTGCTTGTATCCTGTGTGAAATACGTTATGATGTTACATTATGATGGTTGATCATTTTGATTAATATATTTACAAAACTGATGACTTGTGCTTTCCATGAACTTTTAAAATAAATTCTCTCATGTAATATCGTATCCCACACAGACAAACAATATATTTAGAAACTGAATACTACCATCAATTGTGCCTTAAAGATGATGAATAACTGGAATAACGAAAAGAAAAATTAAGTCCTTGTTCCCTAATTTCGCTCTCCCTAGCTCAAGGGGTAGAGGTTCATTAGTCAGCTTTAATTGGGTGTAAGGAATAATCCATACGCTCGGTCAGGTAGGCCTGAGGCCTGATCAAGTTTTTACTTGAGCCTTATTTTGATATATCCAATGAGGGTGAAGTGTGGACGCCTACATTCCTTGGCAGCTTGCTGGTTCATAGAGGGTCAATTTGAACTGGTAGACAGTTTCTGCTGGGAGGCAGAAAATGAACAGCACAAGGATGGGGCCAATGGTAGGCCAGGAGTGGCCATTGGGAGTCTGTGCAGTGAATTGAACTCCTACTCCTCTGTTCTCTCTGTTGCCCAGTACCCCCAGTTTGACTTGTAGGATTGTGCCACAGACAGAATCAACTCTGTCCTTAAGGTCCATCTACTTCCCTCTATCCCTGCCCTAAAATAATCCTCCACCCATCATGTGAGGTCCCTCCCTCCCTCCCACATCCCTGCATCCTTGTCTTCCCTCCATGGCTCTGTCCTTGCCTCAAACTCCCTCCCCAACCCCCTTGGTCAGCATCGTTGCCCCGTGGACCAGAGACTACCACCACATGGTCACTGCCTCATTGAACAACGCTGCCCAAAGAGGAAATAAAAACAATGATTGCTCATGGCAATTCCAGAAAATTGACTACCTTGCCTGCTTCACGCCACTTATATGTAGTCATAAATCTGAAGGTGCATGTTGCTTGCTCACCAGAAACGTAATTGGAAAAGACAACTGAATTCTGATGAACTGGCTTTTTTCGAGCATCCGTAACATGTAGGTGCATACAAATGGGCTTCCCAAAACGCTTGCTCTCAGGAAGTTCAACTTGACCTTCTAACTTCCCTGAACCCAATTGCAAAAACTGATCCCACCATCAGGAAGCTGATTTTTGGCTTCCTGTTTGATTAAGTTCCCCCGTCCGCCTTGCTTCCCATTCCCAGGAGCAGCACAAGATTCTGCCCAAAATTCCATTAGACCATAAGAAGTAGGAAGAGGAGTGAGCCGTTGGGCCCCTCGAGCCTGTTCCGCCATTCAATCACTTTCCTGCCCTTTCCGCGTAGCCCTTGCTGATCAAGAATGTGTCTGTCCAAAGCATAACAATCTTGTAAGCCCCATAACTATAACAAAACATACAGATGTCTTATTTTCAGCAAAGCACATTCACCTTTGGGAGTTACAACATCTATCACAGCTTCAATGGTCAAATTGTCACATTATAGATAACATAGTGCTGAATATATAGAAGTAATTGTATTGAATGTTACAAACATGGATCTCCTGATAACTTTACATGCAATTGGATTTATAAAGCCATTTCTTAGTCAATCATTTGTGCGTTCACAGTGAAGTGCGATCAGTTAACGGAAATAGCCAGTACTATTACAAAGGTAATAATGTAATTCATCATTTAATCACCTCCTTAGCCTCTGAATGTTACTGCTAAAATTACCACTCCAGTAAAAATGAGGAAAATTGTTCAGTTCAGCACCTCTGTTTTAATTACCAGCGACAGAGAGACGAAAATGGTAGGGCTGCTGCTTGTAAGATCCCTCATTACTGAATAATCAGGTCAACCAATGTTGATCCTCAGGGCAAAAATGACATGATAAATCTTATTTATGTGACTGTCCATAACTCTCGGGGTTGCCATGTGATGACGTAAAGTTTTTTTTAAGCAGGTTTTAATAGATAAAGTTAATGGTTCTTTTTGAAACTCATGTCTCTTGGATCCATTCTATCTTCATTGTTCCTATGAATGTGTTTTAAAGCTAAAGGTTAGTGTGTACACATGTTATATAATAGATTAAAACTTTCATATCCTGTGCCTCACTTTATACCGTTTGCTTACAGCATCCAAGTTGACAGAAGTCATAAAAAGCCTTTGAAGCAAAAGGATAAGAAGTGATGTAATACTTAGTTAAAGCTGACTCTCTTGGAGATCGGCAAGTTTTATATAATTTGAAGAACAGAGAACGATACAGCACATGAACAGGCCCTTCGGCCCTCCAAGCCTGTACCGGTCATGATACCAACCTTTGCCAAAACCTTCAGCACTTCCTACTGCCGAATCCCTCTATACCCATCCTATTCATGTGTTTGCCAAGATGCCTTTTGAACGCTGTTAATGTATCTGCTTCCACAACCTCCCCGGGCAACGTGTTCCAGGCACTCACCACCCTCTGCGTAAAAAACCTGCCTCGCACATCTCCTCTAAATTTTGCCCCATGGACCTTAAACCTATGCCCCCCAGTGACTGGCCCCTCCACCCTGGGAAAGAGTGCCTGCCCATCCATTCTATCCATGCCCCTCATAATCCTGTAGACCTCTATCAGGTCACCCCTCAACCTCCATCATTGCAAAGTAAACAGTCCAAGACTATTCAGCCTCTCCACGTAGCTAACACCCCCAGACCTGGTGAACCTCCTCTGCATCCTCTTCAAATCCTCCACATCCTTCTAGTAGTGTGGCAACCAGAATTGTGCGCAATATTCCAAGTTCGGCCTTACCAACGTTCTATACAACTGAAGCATGACTTGCCAGTTTTTATATTTGATGCCCCGTCCAATGAAGACAAGCTTTCCAATTCCTGGAGGAGGACTTAATCTTTCAAGAACCTCAATAGATATTAATCATTAACTGTTACCCTATCCAAATGTTGTGCTCCTCAATGTAACCATTCGCCTTTTTAAACTAATTAAACAATTTTTTTTGTATCACATTCTATTCCAGCACACGTTTTACAGTAATAATAATAATCTTTATTTCCACAAGTAGGCTTACATTAACACTGTAGTGAAGTTACTGTGAAAATCCCCTAGTCGCCACACTCCGGCGCCTGTTCAGGTAGACAGAGGGAGAATTGAGAATGTCCAATTCACCCAACAGCATGTCTTTTGGGACTTGTGGGAGGAATCCGGAGCACCCGGAGGAAACCCACGCAGACACGGGGAGAGCGTGCAGACGCCGCACAGACAGCGACCCAAGCCAGAAATGAACCTGGGACCTTGGAGCTGTGAAGCAACGCTGCTAACCATTGTGCTACTGTGCCGCCTATTATGGGTGCATTTCAGTAACCTTGTTGTCCCCGGCGTGGGTACGGGCATGCCAGGTGAATAGCAGGAGAGGGCAAATCGAGATTCATGCCGGGCACTGCCGGTGGGAAGTTCCGGAGCTCGCCCAAAAATGGCAAAAATATCAACAACCCTAATTTGCATTCATTTCATTCTCAATAACGAGACTGAAGTTGAATGCAGAGGCCTCCCGGGAATTACCTGAGTCCCCAGCGGGAACTCACATGGGCGTCGTTTAGTACTCCTTTTCAAAAATGTGAAGCTGGTGCAATGGCTTCTGAGGGGAATTAAGGAGGTGAGTAGTCATTTCCATTTTCTGGCATGCTGCTCAAGTTTTAGATTTTGAACAGTAGAACTCAGATTTTATGGGACCCGAGAGATTAAGAACAAAGAACAAAGAAAAGTACAGCACAGGAGCAGGCCATTCGGTCCTGCCAGCCTGCGCTGATCCAGATCCTTTATCTGAACCTGTCTCCTATTTTCCAAGGTCTACTTCCCTCTGTTGCCGCCCGTTCATATACCTGTCCAGATGCATCTTACATGATGCTATTGTGCCCGCCTCTACCACCTCCGCTGGCAAAGAGTTTCAGGCACCCACCACCCTCTGCGTAAAACACTTTCCACGCACATCTCCCTGAAACTTTCCCCCTCTCACCTTGAAATTGTGACCCCCTTGTAACTGACACCCCCACTCTTGGAAAAAGCTTGTTGCTATCCACCCTGTCTATACCTCATAATTTTGTAGACCACAATCAGGTGCCCCCTCAACCTCCGTCTTTCCAATGAAAACAATCCTAATTTACTCAACCTTTCTTCATAGCTAGCACCCTCCATACCAGGCAACATCCTGGTGAACCTCCTCTGCACCCTCTCCAAGGCATCCACATCCTTCTGGTAATGTGGCGACCAGAACTGCACGCAGTATTCCAAATGTGGCCGAACCAAAGTCCTATACAACTGTAACATGACCTGTTGACTCTTGTACTCAATACCCCGGGAGGGATTGGAGGGATTCAGTTTGATTGGTTGCCTGGTGGCCAATGGATTCCCCAGAGACAGTACCCGGCAGCAGACGGGTCCTCCCAGGTTGGTTTTCAGAGGACCCAGCAGAAAGCTTCTGGACTCTGAAAGGGGAGGTTGTGTTCCTCTGCTCTCTCTCTCTCTCTTGCTCTTTCTCTCTGTCTCTCTCGCTATCCATATCTCTCACTCTCTCTCAAATGTTGGTTGCATGCTGTTACTGTGAGTCTACAGAGAAGCCACTGGACCCTCAAGGTGGAGGCAGCTCTCTCTCTCTCAGCTCTGCTGCCTTCTGTCTAAACGCAGAAGTCTCTAGACCCTGATGAGTCTACAGTGAAAACCATTACAGACTGAAGGCAAAAATATCACCCAACTGTCGGCCTGAACAGCAGGAATAATCTATCTGGAAGATGTCCATCTGAAACAAAGACTCTTATTCTTCTGCTTTTTACACCCCTCTTTCCTTTCTGTGTTTGTTTGTCTTGTGTGTGTGCAGATGGTGGTGCGAGTTAAAGAGGGGAGAGTTGGAAATTAGATAATAATTAACCAGTTGTATTTGTTGCCTATTTAAGTATCTTTACTATTGATGATAAAAGTTAATAACGTTTAAATTTACAAACCTGGTGACTGCAGTTATTGGACATCCAAAGACTTCGGGTATTTTTAAAATTAAATGTTAATTTCAACTGTGTTGCAACTCCAGGTCAATTGGGGCTGGAATTGACCATGCACTAGCCCAAGAGTCTGTAAATAAAATTAGAACATGTTCAATCTGGGTGGGGGGGGGGGGGGGGGGGGGGGGTGGCATAGTGGCATTGTCACTGTCACTGGAATAGTAATCCAGACACCCGGGGTAATGATCTGAAAGCCCGGGTTCGAATCCCATCTCAGGGTGTCTGGAATTAAAAGACCTCAACAACCCACCTATGTCCTTTAGGGAAGGAAATCTGCCATCCTTATCTGATCTGGCCCATACGTGACTCCTGACCCACAGCCATGTGGTTGCCAGGGGAGGTTGTGGAAGCAGATACATTAAATAGCCAGTTATAGACAGAGATAAGTGATTGCACAACAAACCCATCAGATCTAAGCTCTGCAGTCCTGCTACATCAAGCCGTGAATGGTGGTGGACAATTAAAGAACTCACTGGAGGTAGAGGCTCCACAAATATCCCCATCCTCAATGATGGAGGAGCCCAGCACATAAGTACAAAAGACGAGGCTGAGGCATTTGCAACAATCTTCAGCCAGAAGTGCCGAGTGGATGATCCATCTCGGTCCCCTCCGGAGGTCCCCACCATCACAGATGTCAGTTTTCAGCCAATAGAATTCACTCCACATCATATCAAGAAATGACTTAATGCACTGGAAAATGCAAATGCTATGGCCCTGGCAATATTCCGGCAATAGTACTGAAGACTTATGCTCCAGAACTTGCCACACCCCTAGCCAAGCTGTTTCAGTAGAGCTGCAACACTGGCATCTACCTGGAAAATTGCCAGGTGTGTCATGTACACAAAAAGCAGGACAAATCCAACCCAGCCCTATCAGGCTACTTCCCATCATTAGCAACGTGATGGAAGGAGTCATTAACAGTGCTACCAAGCGACACCCATTTAGCAATAACCTGCTCATGGACATTCAGCTCCTGACCTCATTACCTTAGTTCAAACATGGACAAAAGCGCTGAATGCCAGAGGTGAGGTGAGAGTGACTGCCCTTGACATCAAGGCAGCATTTGACCAAAAATGGCATCAAGGAGCCCAAGCTAAACTGGAGTCATTGGGAATCAGGGGGGAAACTCTCCCTGGCTGTTGTCATACCCTGGCACAAAGGAAGATGGTTGTAGTGGTTGGAGGTCAATCGTCTCAGCTCCAGGACATCACTGCAAGAGTTCCTCAGGGTAGTGTCCTAGGCCCAACCATCTTCAGCTGCTTCATCAATGACCTCCCTTCCATTATAAGGTGAGAGTGGGGATGTTCGCAGATGACTACACAATGTTCAGCACCATTTGCGACTCCTCAGATAATGAAGCAGTCCACCTCCAAATACAGCAAGACCTGGACAAAATCCAGGCTTGGGCTGACAAATAGCAAGTTACATTCGTGCCACACAAGTGTCAGGCAATGACCATCTCCTACAAGAGAGGAACTAACCATTGCCCATTGACATTCAATGTCATTACCAAAGCTGAATCCACCACAATCTACATCCTCAGGAATTATCACTGAAACTGAACTGGACTAGCCATATTAATACTGTGGCTACCACAGTAGGTCAAAGGCTAAGAATCCTGCAGCAAGTAACTCACCTCCTGACACCTCCCCCCGCTGCCCCCAAAAGCATGCCCACCATTTCCAAGGCGCAAGTCAAGAATTGCTTGCTCGAATGGAATTATCTTCATTTGCCTGAATGAGCACAGCAACACTCAAGAAGCTTGATACCATCCAGGGACAAAGCAGCCCGCTTGATTGCTCCCCCTTCCACAAATATTCAATCCCTCCACCACCCGCAAACCGTGGCAGCCGTGTGTAACATCTACAGAGTGCACTGCAGTAAGTCGCCAAAGTTCCTCAGGATAATTCCAAACCCACGACCACTACCATCTAGAACAGGGGTGGGCAAACTTTTCCGTGCAAGGGCCACATTCAGAAATTCACAATTTTAAAGGGCCGCATAGTATATTAAGTAAAATAATTAATATTTAAAATAGCCAAAATAAAAGGTTTTTAAAGAAAAAAAAGCAATTAATTTTTATTAATTAATATTTTAAAGTAGAAACTTCACATGAAACACATGTTGTGCCGAGCAATGATCATCCTACTCAAGTCAACGTATCCACCCTATACCAGTAACCCAACAGCCCCCCCATATTAACCTTAAAATTAAAAAAAAAAATGTTTTAATTTTTTTTTAATAACTTGATCTTGGTGGGCCGCATAAAGACCTTTGGTGGGCCGCATGCAGCCCGCGGGCCGTAGTTTGCCCACCCCTGATCTAGAAGGACAAGAGCAGCAGACACCTGGGAAACCCACCACTTGGTGGTTTCCCTCCAAGTCACCCACCACCCTGACTTGGAAATATATCACCGTTCCTTCGCTGTCACTTGGGCAACATCCTGGAACTCCCTCCCTAACAGCACCGTGGGTGTACCTACACCTCAAGGGCTGCAGCGGTTCAAGAAGGCAGCTCACCACCACCTTCTGAAGGACATCTAGGGATGGGCAAAAAATGCCGGCCTAACCAGATACCACCCACATCACGAAAATGAGTAAGAATTTTTTTTAAAGTACTGACATGGATTTAGAACTAGTTAATAGACAGAAAATAGAGAGTAAGAATAAATGGGTCATTTTCAGATTGGCAAGATATGACTAATGGGAAAAGGCAACGGTCCGTGCTTGGGTCTGAGCTATTTACAATCTATATAAATGATTTGGATGTGGGGAATAAGGTAATATTTCCAAGTTTGTAGATGACACAAAACCAGTTGGAAGTATGAGTTGCGAGGAGGATGCAAAGATGTTTCAAACAAGTTTGAAGAGGCTAAATGAATGGGTAAAAATCTGGCAGATGGAATACGGTGTGGGGAAATGTGAGGTTATCCACTTTGGGAGGAAAAACAGAAAAACAGAATATTTCTTAAATGGTGAAGGGCTGGGAAGTGTTGAATTTTGAAGGGACTTGGGTGCCTTTGTTCATGAGCTACATGTAGGTCGAGGAAGCAATTAAGAAGGCAAATGTCTTTATTGTTCGGAAGTACAGATGTCTTACTGAAATTATACCTAAGGAAAGATATAATTGCCGTAGAGGGAATGCAGTGAAGATTCATCAAATAAATTCCTGGGATGGAGGGATTGTTCTCGAAGGGACGATTTAGTGGACTGAGCCCTTACTCTGGCACTTAGAAGTATGAGAGGTGACCTCATTCACAGATACAAAATTCTTACTGATCTTGACAGGGTGGATGCAGGAAGGATGTTTCCCTCGGCTTTAGGGAGGGGGGGAGGGGGGGGGCAGCTAAAACCAGGAGACACAGACTCAGAATAAGGGGCAGGCCATTTAGGACTAAGCTGTGGAGGAATTTCCTCACAGCGGATGGAAACCTCTGGAATTCTCTGCCCAGAAGTCTGTGGAGGCCAAGTCATTGAGTTTGTTCAAGATGGAAATCGATGGATTTCTACTTTTTTACAACTTCAAGAGATACGGGGATAGTGGAGAAAAACGGTGTTGAAGTAGAAGATTGGCAAGGATCTCATTGAAAGGCGGAGGAGGCTCAAAGGGCTGAATGGCCTACTCCTGCTCATATATCTCATGTGCTTATAATTTGAATGTACTAATGTCAGTAAGCTCAGTGTAGTTCAAACTCTGGCACTGCAGAAGCTTTTAAACGGTCACATCTTGTCATTAAAGAAGACATTGCGGTTATAATGGGAAAATTGGCTTAAAGTTAAAGTCTGAGACACATGGACAGAACTGATACCTTTGATGTAGAAACATTCGTCACTCTGTTAAAGGAAGTGCATCAAAGGAAGGTAGCCCTAGTTGAAGGCCACATACGCATACTTCGATCCGGAACTTGCTGCATTGCAATCGGATTTGGAAATTGAATTTGATTTTCTTGAAAAGAGTTCAGTGAAAGAGGCAGACTGAGGATTGATTTGAGATACTTGTCGGAGCTAATTGCCGGGTAAATCTGCTGAGCCATTGGGGAACCCGAGACCGGCAAATGCCGAATGGATCAACAGATTAAAATTAATCACTTCAGTATCAGACGTTCTGTTTTATGTCGGCTGATAATGCAGCCAGAAATTGAGAAGAAGCAGCCAAGATAACTTAGCACTGATCTGTCAAACAAGGGATGCAGTTTTAGGCAGCTGGATTCCTCTGGAAGTGGGCCTCACTTGGAGCAGCTCTCTGACATGTGATCCGATTGGAAATTGGCAAAACTGTACCATTAGATGATCTGTAGTGACAGGAAACCAAGGGGGAACTGCTGGCTGTGAACCAAAGTACCAAAGCACTTAAGAAACAGCACTGCTTACTTGCAACATTGATGGCCTAATCGGTAAGCTAATCAAATGTGTTCCAAGTAAGTCATCGATTGGTTAAGTAGCAGATGTCGTGGTACCTGATCAGAGGTTTCCGCATCGTTTCATAACACTTCTTTGTTGGTCTCTTGAAACAGAAGTTAAAAAATCACCATTCTTCAAAAATATAGAAAGCAATTAATAATTGGAAATTATCAGAATAATTAATTAAAAACAGAAATGCACGAGTGAGGGGTTAAGGATAGAAGATTGGAGGTTTTCTCACCACATTGCTCAGTAAACAAGTATATTCTCATTGGTCCAGAATTTGACTGACTGTACAGAGGAAAATGAACTCAACTTATCTATTCCAGGTTAAGCAGCGTTTCACTTGCACCTCTGTCAATTTGGTCTATTGCATTCGCTGCTCCACTCTTTCCCCTTGGTTTCTTTGGCTATTAGCACTCTGTTCCCTTGGTTTCTGTGGCTATGACTCATCTTTCATTCCCTCACCCACAGTATAAATATTTCCCACTTTCTAAGCCTTTTAGCTTTGACAAAGAGTCATCTGGACTCAAAACATTAGCTCTTTTCTCGCCCTACAGATACTGCCAGACCTGCTGAGATTTCCCAGCATTTTCTCTTTGGTTTCAACTTGTCCATTGACTGGAGCGGGAGCTGACTCTCTTTCCCGCAGCATGGCACAGACAGCAAGAGAAACAGGGAGCTCCTCCAGCCTGCTGCATTGCTGGCAAGGTCGTAGCCCTCGTGTAGTCACGAGCTGAAGACCTGCTCCTTGAGGTCAGTTTTCACGCTAGCCGACAGGTGAAGTTTGATTATGATTTTAAATATTTGCAAAGCAGCTAGTTTGGTGAACTTTGTGATTCTGTTGTCAGGGTGGGCTATGTAGGGTTCACAAAGACGCTAATTTTATTGACACTACTTAAATAAAATTCAACACTTATTCCTATGGTAAACAATAGATTATCTTTAACTACACTCAGCTAACACTATCTCTATATTCTAACTGTGACTGTATTCTATCCTATCTAGACCTCCTATGCACTTTACTCCAGTCTCCTCTCCTCTACTCCACTCTCTCCCAGAAGCCTAAGCGTCAGTGCCTTTTATAGTGCTGCCTCCAGCTCCATCTGGTGGCTAATTGTAACATGACATTAACTGTTTATATACTGAACATTTTTATAATGTCACAGTTAGGACACTTTTTAAAATGGTCATAGACTTTGAAATACTGGAACAGGGGGAGAAGGTGGGTCAGAGAAACTGAGGGAGGAAGACAGAAATAAAGAGAGAGAGGGACACAGAGACTGAAAGAGTGAAGAGACACTGAGACAGATGTTGTGTTATTCTTATCATATATTAACTTGGGATTAATTTATTGGCATGAGGTACCAATCGATCATGAGGATGGGGGTAAACATATTGTCGGCTCAGTTATTAAGACTAAGCACATGAGAAGAGTTCTACATAGGTGTAAAGCTTGAAGACATCAGAGCTGTGTGTGTGCGCTCTGCTCAAAGCTGTTGTGTTATGCTTCTTCATGTAGCATAAGCTGCTTCCTTGATATATGCTCTGACAATGGAAGGTTCAGACTTGGAGATAGGTTTATCACATTTATTCAACAGTTAATAATTCTCCTACTTGAGTTCGACTCTACTGCTAATCTTGCTATAGTAACTCAGTCTAACTAACCAGTCTGCTCTAAGCCATGTGGTGGGTGTGATGCTTCTGATCTGCCCCTGTCCTTCTCTCCGAATGTTGCCTGTGGAAAGAGAAAGAGCATTTGTGCCCTGTCCTTTTATATGGGTTGCCCCCTTGTGGTATTATAGAATTTACAGTGCAGAAGGAGGCCATTCGGCCCATCGAGACTGCACCGGCTCTTGGAATGAGCACCCTACCCGAGGTCAACACCTCCTCCCTATCCCCATAACCCAGTAACCCCACCCAACACTAAGGGCAATTTTGGATACTAAGGGCAATTTATCATGGCCAATCCACCTAACCTGCACATCTTTGGACTGAGGGAGGAAACCGGAGCACCCGGAGGAAACCCACGCACACACGGGGAGGATGTGCAGACTCCGCACAGACAGTGATCCAAGCCGGGAATCGAACCTGGGACCCTGGAGCTGTGAAACATTTGTGCTATCCACAATGCTAACGAGCTGCCCGACAGAGGTAGTGTCACCTCTGGGTGTCTTGACTGCCCATTGGCAGTCCTATTCTATGTGTTCATTAGCTGTATGTCTGCATGTCATGATGTCTCTGGTGCTCCCTCTAGTGTTTACTTAGTCTTAGTGTATTTACATTAACCCTTGTGTATTTACAGTGATGCATATCACTACATCCCCCTTTTTACGTGTTACATATTTTCTGTACAGTATTATAGAAAATTGAACAAAATAGATAGATAAGTGATGACATGTACAAATCATGATGACAGTGATGATTATACAATACCAAATAATATGTATGAGTCCACAGTTCATGAATTTATATGGTCGAGTGGCTTTCTTGTTTGGTTATTGCAGTGTCGATGTTGATGTTGTCATTTCCTTGTGAACGCCGTCAGTGTCCCTGTGCTTAAGGAACCAAGAAGTCATCAGGATGTGTGCAAATGGTCAAATCACTTCGTTGTCTGATTTGGACTCTTTTTTTTCGATGCTTGTGGTAGCGATTCTTGATGTCATCTGTCCTGTCTGACCTGAACTGGAGTCTGTGTTTGCGGTAGTGATGTCGTATGTCAGCTGCCTTGAAAGCTGGTCTGCTTATTTGTAGTGGAGCAAATCGGTGGTATGGCTGTACTCTTGCCAGTGTTAGGAGCTGTGCTGCTACATTGATCTGCATTTGCAGAGTTGCACCATGTCGTACCAGTCGTTGTTCCAGTGTTGTTGGTTTTGTTGTGCTTGTTGTTGACTTTGGTGCCTTTGGTACGCTTCTTGTTGTTGTCAGTGTTGTTGATTTTGTAGGTTTTGCTGTTGTGCTTGTTGTGCTCAATGACCATTCCGAGTGGAGAATTCGGGTCCTTCACAAAGTTACTTGTGTCAGTGTCCTTCGTGACATCTGCTGTTTCATTGAGTGTGCCATCTCTGATTCCTCGGTGCTCCCCATCTGGAGTCATATCCGATTCACTTGAATGATCTTTGGCTTGTCGATGCTCCCCGTCTGGAGTCCTTTCTGGTTCACCTGCATCAGCTTTGGTTTCTTGACACTCCCCGTCCGGAGTAATTTCACTTGAATCATCTGAGGTGTCTTGATGCTCCCCGACTGGAGTCAAAACATTCAGGAATGCATGTTCTTGTGGAGAGGCTCGAGTGGATGAGGTTTGAATTAACGTGGTGTCACTGGAGTCACTAGTAGTCTCACTTTGATTGTCAAGTGCCTCGGTACATATTAGCTGAGATCTGTCAGTCTCGCTGAGATGTCGTACATCATGTATGGGAATTGTGAAGCCTTTGTCACTTGTCACACATACAGTGGGTAGACATTCAGTGTCTTCTTGTCGGTTAAATGAGCTGGATAGACTGTCAGAGTCTTCTTCTGGTGGCTCAAATAATCTGGGTAGACTGTCATAGTCTTTTTGTTGTTCACGTGAGCGTGGTAGACTGTCATAGTCTTCTTGCTGTGCACTTGAGCGTGGCAGACTTGCATCATCTGTTGCTGGTTGCTCAGATAAGGTGGATGCATGGTCTTGTTCATGCAAAGACTGCGCTCTGGAGTCTTGCATTGCTTCCATTGTGGAGTCTGTCACCAAGCTCGCTGTGGAGGCTTGTATCGCTCGCTCTGCGGAGTCTGGCATCGTTCCCAGTGTGGAATCATGCAGTGGTATTGCTGTGGAGTTGATCTGTGCGCTCTCAACGGAGTCGTGCAGTAGTCTCGCTGTGGAGTCTTTCTGTGTTCTCTGTGCTGAGACTTGCAGTGGTCTCGCTGTGGAGTCTGTCATCGCTTTCTGTGCGGAGTCGGGGACTCTTCGTGGTGCATGGAGCTCTGTTCGTGGTGCGTGGACTACTGGTGTGGCGTCAGGCTGCTCTCTGTGGGCTTGTACCTCTCTCTGTCTCTTGGCGTCAGGCCGCTCTCTGTGGGCTTGTACCTCTCTCTGTCTCTTGCCGTCAGGCCGCTCTCTGTGGGCTTGTACCTCTCTCTGTCTCTTGCCGTCAGGCCGCTCTCTCTGGGCTTGTACCTCTCTCTGTCTCTTGCCGTCAGGCCGCTCTCTGTGGGCTTGTACCTCTCTCTGTCTCTTGGCGTCAAGCCGCAGCAGAATCCTGTACTCACGGGTAGAGATGTCATCTATGCTGGGCTGAGGATCCTCAAATCCAAAGAACTCATCCATGTCTGTGTTGGATTCTTCACTATACAATGCATAGTGGTACTGAGGTCACTACATCCAATGATGAAATCATCATCTGAGTTGTAGTCTTCAAGGACCATATCATCACATTCTGTGTCAGAGCTGTCATTGTGCTCGCGATGTCCAAAGAAGAAATCAACGTCTAAGGCGTAGTCTTAAAGGACCAAATCATTTCTTTGGGCAGTGCTAACTGCTTGTTGCAGGGTTCTGCTGAGGTTACTTTCAGCTACTGGTTGAAGTTCAGGCATTGTGCTGTCATTCCAGGTGAAAGAATTGTGTTTTACGGCTTTAAAAAAATGTTTTTTCCTATTTTCGGGCATTTCCACTTTAAGTGGGCGTGGTCCGGGGCCTCTGGCGTCATGACGCTTGTGACATAGAGCTTAGGAATGGATTGCACAGGCGCAGATCGCTTTGCCTTTACTTTGCACCTTTTTCACAACTGCGCATGTGCAGAACACCGTTCTGCCAATTCACGTCTTTTGGGGAACTGCGCATGTGTGGCTCCTTTCGCAAGATGGCCACCAATCAAAATCGCCATTTGCTGCTGTTGCAGGCCTACCTTCGCCTCGTGGTGAGTATTGGCACATCTTTTACAGAGCTCTTTTGTGTTTTCCTTGCAGTATTTTTCAAACATGTCCAGGACTGTCTGGAAGCCTCTCTTGTCTTGCCCTTTGGAGTACTTGAAGGTCTTGAAGATTTCTGCTGCACTTTCATCTGTAATGGTGAGCAGAAGCTTTATTTTCTCGGCATCCGCCACGCCATCTAGGTCGGACGCTACCAGGGAAATCTCAAATCTCTGCCTGAATGCACGCCAGTTTGCACTGAAATTGCCTTGGTACCTGAGCTGCTGAGGAACCTGAATCTCGATCATTTCGCCTGGGTGCTATTGCTGGTAGCCATGGATATGTTGAGTTGAACTATATAGATTCAACAGGCACTCATTGGTACCATGTTGTGTTATGCTTCTTCATGTAGCATAAGCTGCTTCCTTGATGTATGCTCTGACAACGGAAGGTTCAGACTTGGAGATAGGTTTAGCACATCTATTGAACAGTTAACAATTCTCCGACTTGAGTTCGACTCTCCTGCTAATCTTGCTATAGTAACTCAGTCTAGCTAACCAGTCTGCTCTAAGCCATGCGGTGGGTGTGATGCTTCTGATCTGCCCCTGTCCTACTCTCTAAGTGTCACCTGTGGAAAGAGAAAGAGCATGTGTGCCCTGTCGTTTTATATGGGGCTGCCCCCTTGTGGTAGTGTCACCTTTAGGTGTCTTGACTGCCCATGGGTTGTGTCCTATTCTATGTGTGCATTAGGGGCTGTTTAGCACAGGGCTAAATCGCTGGCTTTGAAAGCAGGCCAGCAGCACAGTTCGATTCCCGTATCAGCCTCCCCGAACAGGCGCCGGAATGTGGCGACTAGGGGCTTTTCACAATAACTTAGTTTGAAGCCTACTTGTGACAATAAGCGATTTTCATTTTCATTAATTCATTTCATTTCATTTTATTTTCATTTCATTTCATTAGTTGTATGTCTGCGTGTCATGATGTCTCTGGTGTTCCCTCCAGTGTTTACTTAGTCGTAGTGTATTTACATTAACCCCTTGTGTATTTACAGTGATGCATATCACCACAAAAGCAATAAGTGAAACCAGGACTGGATCACATGGCACACATCCCTTCGAGAAGGCTTATGAAATCCTTTTATTTATGAGTGGAGGCACAGAATGTAAGAGCAGGGAGGTTATGCTGGAACTGTATAAACATTAGTTCGGCCATAACTTGAGCACTGTGAGTAGTTCCGGTTGCTTAAGAGGCTGTCACCAGGACTGGGAAAACTGCAGCAATGAGGAAGGATTGGATAAATGGGGATTATTCTCCATGGAGGCTGAGAGGAGATATGATTGAAATGTCCAAAAATGTCAGGGACCTGGATAGAGTGAATGGGAAGGGACTTTAGCAGAGAGGTCACTGACTAGGCGGCAGAGATGTAAAATGGTTGGTAGAAAGATTAGAGAGGAGATGAGAAAAATATTTTTCACCCAGGAAGTTGTAGGGGTCTGGATCTCATTGAATCAAAAGATCTTCTTCTCTGGCGATCACTCGCTAATGAGTATGATTGTCCACCTAAAAAACTCCATGTCACTTGTCGTGGGTCCTTGCGCGGCTGATGAGCCCGATTCTAGAGCAGCATCTTTGAACGCACACTTGGCAGGTGTTTCCAGGAGCTGGAATCTGTCCTTGGACCCTCGACCGCTGGCATTCCTTTCTCCGGCCCCTTTTCCAGGCTTCTTCTTGCCATTGGGTGACCTCAAACAATTGGGTCCCTTCAATCAGAAGGTTTCTCCAAATAGGTCCCTCTTGAGCAAGGGTCTTCCAGGCATTGACATCTACGTTGCATTTCTTGAGGTAAGCCTTTCGAGTCTCTTTAAAATGCTTCCTTTGCCTTCCTCTTGTTCAGAAGCCTTCTTGAGTTGGGAGAAGAAGGGTTTACTTTGGCTATTGGGACTCTGACATCCTAAGCACATGGCCTACCCGCGGAATTGGTTTCAGATGATCATGGCCTTGATGCTGGTGCTCTTGGCTCCTTCAAGGACAATGATATTAGTAAACCTGTCCTCCCACCTGATGTGGAGAATCTGCTTGAGACAGCATTGATGGACCTCTCCAGGGCCTTGAGATGGCATCTGTATGTAGTCCAAATTTCGGAGCCGTGTAAAGGAGTTGGGAGGACGACCGCCTTGTACACAAGGATCTTGGTGTCAGCACAGATGTCGCAGTCGTCAAAGACTCTTGTCCTTGGGTGTCCAAAGGAGGTGCTTGCGGATTGGATACGATGTTGGATCTCATCAATATCAGCCTCAGAGGAGAGGTGGCTCCCCAGGTATGGAAATATTCCACTGTGGGGGGTGTGCTTGTTTCCTCCAGGTAAGCATGCGGGACATATTTTAACGTGGGTATGCCGTTGCACATCCGCAGACACATGGTCCCATTCCAGTGGCAAGGGAACCTCGACGATGAGAGCATCTCCCGACTGCTGCAGCCTCCATCCGCCATCGCAGCCATTGATACCAGGCGAGCATCTTCCACGTGATCCGCCATTGAGCACTTGTTTTGGATTGCGCTTTGTCTGGTTCCTCCCCTCCAACCTTACCGTCATGGGTTACCCTGACAGGAGCTTAATATTCCCGATAGCATTGCTCTCGGGATCAACGGAAAGTTCACGCCTCTCCAACATGGCAAGGTGGCAATCCAATCAAAAGGTAGGATGAGCAGAAACCCTCAATTTGTGGAATCTGGATATGAACCCCAAGTGCCAAAACCTTCAGGATTAATGTACCAAATGCTGGAAAGTGAGATTCGACTTGGTGGCTTGTTTTTTAGTAATGGCACTGACACAATGGGCCAAGTGGACCCTTTCTGTAAACATTGTATGATTCTCAACGTGTCCTGCTGATTTCTCTTAAAGGCATATTACAAAATCCCCTCTTTTTTTTTAAAGGCACTGTCTCCCCTTCCAAAGAAGTATAACTATTTACTAGATTCATGTTTAGATATTATTACAAAGGTGCACTGAATTGATGAATCTATGTGTCTCAAAAGCATAAAGGTGATCTGCTGGTACACCCAGCTCTTGTGCTGGAAACCTTGTCTGGAGGTTTCTTTCATTGCTCAGAATAATCTGTGGGACTATCGTCCTTGGGTGCATTTGGGATCTTGTCCTAGATGCAATCGAACTGTACGGTGGTTGAGGAGATGGAATGGATCGAATTTTTCCTCAGTTACGCCTTGCCTTTGTGTGTCATGACTTCATAAGAATCCTTGTCACCGCAGCTGAAATGAAATGAAATGAAAATCGCTTATTGTCACGAGTAGGCTTCAATGAA
Source organism: Scyliorhinus canicula (assembly GCF_902713615.1). Taxonomy (NCBI): domain Eukaryota; kingdom Metazoa; phylum Chordata; class Chondrichthyes; order Carcharhiniformes; family Scyliorhinidae; genus Scyliorhinus; species Scyliorhinus canicula. The sequence continues at coordinate 8,870,727 of NC_052165.1, read as the reverse complement.
GTTACTGTGAAAAGCCCCTAGTCGCCACATTCCGGCACCTGTCTGGGGAGGCTGGTACGGGAATTGAACCGTGCTGCTGGCCTGCTTGGTCTGCTTTAAAAGCCAGCGATTTAGCCAAGTGAGCTAAACCAGCTGGTTGCCACTTGTTTTTGTAAATTCACCACCCTGTCTTAGAATTCCCCCTATACCAAAAAAGGGCCAATATTCTAAATGGTGAACAGGGATTCTCACTCCCTGACTCCGATACAGGCTTCTGTGGGTGCTATTCAGGTCAAACTATCTTTTCAAGTTATCCCCCGGTATAACCCATACCTTCACCGAAGAATTTTACCTACTTACCCCTTAGTAGCATTGATGTCCTGGATCCTGCATTGCTAAGGAAGTGAAGTAAGCTAATAACCACTTTTTCAGGTTAAATTATTTTATTATTATTATACTCTTTTTTTTATAAGTTGCAAACACTTTCTTTACAGAAAGGTAAACAGATTAGTGATTTTGGATGCTGTCTGGTTGGTTGGGGACCTTCAGACCCACCTTAACATTTTAACTTTAAATCCTAGCCTTCTTTAGATCTATTACAGTTTACACTCAGCTGCTTGCCTTGCCTTTCCCATGACCGAGTTCTCTCTCTCTCTCTCTCTCCTCCTCTTCTCTCCTGATGCTGGTTCTCTGTTTTCTGTCCTCCTTCCTCTGTGCTCCATTCTGACCTCTCCAGCTGCTGCTCCCTCGCGTTCTGCTCTTCTCCTGATGGCTGCTGCCTCGCACGTGGGGGAAGGAGCGAGGGGAGCCCGCGCTTAGTGATTTTTGGCGGGAGAGATCGGGACCTCCGATAGGGAATGGACTACAGGGCTTAAAGAGGCAGTACATTACAATGTTTCAACAGCACAAAGAAATCTATGCAAACTCTCTTTTTTCTTTTTCCCTTTCTCCTGCTGCAGGTTGTAATAACAATTCTGACAGACTGAAATTGACTGCATTTTTGACAGAAGAGCTGGCCACAGTTTCTGCTCTTTTCAGCTGCCACCAACCTCTTGTGGGATCTTTCCCTGCACTCTCCCAGACCAGATATTGGCAGACCTCTATGTTTCAAATGACACATTCTGTATTTTCCAGAACACACTTCTGTGGGATCCTGGAGGTGAAGTCATTGTCCTAACTGTAAATTTGGCAATTCTATTCCTGTGTTTTTAATCATGCACGTTGGTCACCACCTCTTGTAGTTTTTACAGTTGCTCTCCAGTTTCTGAGAGAGGAGAATGGGCAAGTAAATTGGCCCGCACTGATTTGTCAAACATGAGCTCTGCCGCTGATGCCCGCGCACTATTTCTCCTTCTGCCACCCCGCAGTATCCATTCGCGGGGCGGCTGAGGGGCATCCCGGCCCGCGCATGCGCGGGTTTCGCGCAAATACGCGAGTCATATGACGCGTCAGCCGGCGCTAACTCCGGCAAGCGGGCTTAACGAAATTCGTTAAGCCCGTGATGCCGGAGCTTGCGGCGTCGGGCTGCTAGCCCCGACCGGGGACCAGAATCGGTTCCCGGTCGGGAAGGGGCGCGCTGGCGTCAAACCCACCCGGGTTTGACGCCAGCCTTACGATTTCTCCCGTTTTGGGAGAATCGCGCCCATAGAAACAACATCCACTGCCCTACCTGCATCAATTGTCTTTGTGACCTCCTCGAAAAACTCTATCAAGTTAGTGAGACCTCCCCTTCACAAAACCGTGCTGCCTTTCGCTAATACGACCACTTGCTTCCAAATGGGAGTAGATCCTGTCTCGAAGAATTCTCTCCAGTAATTTCCCTACCACTGACGTAAGGCTCACCGGCCTGTAGTTCCCTGGATTATGCTTGCTACCCTTCTTAAACAAAGGAACAACATTGGCTATTCTCCAGGCCTCCGGGACATCACCTGAAGACAGTGAGGATCCAAAGATTTCTGTCAAGGCCTCAGCAATTTCCTCTCTTGCCTACTTCAGTATTCTGGGGTATATGCCATCTGGCCCAGGGGACTTATCTACATGAATATTTTTCAAGACTCCCAACACCTCGTCCTTTTGGATCTCAATGTGACCCAGGCTATCTACTCACCCTTCTCCAGACTCAACATCCACTAATTCCTTCTCTTTGGTGAATACTGATGCATAGTATTCATTTAGTACCTTGTCCATTTCCTCTGGCTCCCCACATAGATTCCCTCCCCTGTCCTTCAGTGGGCCAACCCTTTCCCTGGTTACCCTCTTGCTTTTTATGTACGTGTAAAATGCCTTGGGATTTTCCTTAACCATATTTGCCAATGACTTTTCATGACCCCTTTTAGCCCTCCTGACTCCGTTCTTACGTTCCTTCCTACTTTCCTTATATTCCACACAGGCTTCATCTGTTCCCAGCCTTCTAGCCCTGACAAATGCCTCCTTTTATTTTTGACGAGGCCTACAATAACTCTCGTTATCCAAGGTTCCCGAAATTTGCTGTATTTATCCTTCTTCCTCACAGGAACATGTCGGTCCTGAATTCCTTTCCACTGACATTTGAAAGCCTCCCAGATGTCAGATGTTGATTTGCCCTCAAACATCCACCCCCAATCTATGTTCTACAGTTCCCGCCTAATATTGTTATAATTAGCCTTCCCCCAATTTAGCACATTCACCCGAGGACCACTCTTATCCTTGTTCACCAGCACTTTAAAACTTACTGAATTGTGATCACTGTTCCTGAAATGCTCCCCTACTGAAACTTCTACCTGGCCGGGCTCATTCCCCAATACCGGGTCCAATGGAGCCCCTTCTCTAATTGGACTATCTACATATTGTTTTAAGAAGCCCTCCTGGATGCTCCTTACAAACTCTGCCCCGTCTAAGCCCCTAGCATTAAGTGAGTCCCAGTCAAATTTGGGGAAGTTGAAGTCTCCCATCACAACAACCCTGTTGCTTTTACGCTTTTCCAAAATCTGTCTACCTATCTGCTCCTCTATCTCCCGCTGGCTGCTGGGAGGCCTGTAGTAAACTCCCAACATTATGACTGCCCCCTTCTTATTCCTGAACTCTACCCATATAGCCTCGCTGCCCTCTGAGGTGTCCTGCGCAGTACAACTGTGATATTCTCCCTGATCAGTAGCACAACTCCACCACCCCTTTTACATCCCCCACATCCCGCCTTAAATATCTAAATCCTGGAATATTTAGCTGCCAATCCTGCCCTTCCCTCAACCAGGTCTCTGTAATGTTCTGATGTGTCTGCTGCCTTTGCCTCGCTAATTCATAGTGGATAACAGTTTGGGGGGTGCTGCCGAAAGAGGCTTGATGAGTTCCTGCAGTGCATCTTGTAGATGCTACACACAGCTGCCCCTGTGCATCAGTGAATGTTTGTGGATGGGCTGCCAATCAAGCGGGCTGCTTTATCCTGAATGGTGCAGAGTTTTTTGAGTCTTGTTGGAGCGGACTTATCCAGGCAAGGGGAGAGTATTTCATCACACTCCTGACTTCTGCCTTGTAGATTGTGGACAGATTTTTGGGAGTCAGGACGTGAGTTGCTCGTCACAGAATTCCTTGCCTCTGACCTGCTCTTGTAGCCAGAGTATTTATTAGTCAATGGTAACCAGGATATTGATTGTGGGGGATTCAGCGGGTCTGCACCAGCCCTTGGAAAGAGCACCGAACATAAGCCTATGCCTCCACCCTAACCCCATAACCCAGTAACCCCAACAACCTTTTTGGACACTAAGGGCAATTTATCATGGCCAATCCACCTAACCTGCACATCTTTGGACTGTGGGAGGAAACTGGAGCACCCGGAAGAAACCCATGCAGACACGGGGAGAACGTGCAGACTCTGCACAGACAGTGACCCAAGCCAGGAATCGAACCTGGGACCCTGGAGCTGTGAAGCAATTGTGCTAACCACCATGCTACCGTGTTGCCCAATCATCAGTAAACATCCCCACTTCTAACTTTATGATGGAGTGGAGTTCATTAAGGAAGCAGGTGAAGGTGGCTGGGCCTGGGACACTCCTCTGTAGAACTCCTGCAGTGATGTCCTGGGACTGAAAGGAATGGCCACCAATAGCTGTAACCATTTGCCAGGTATGACTCCGACAACGAGAAAGTCTCCCCCTGATTCCCATTGACTCCACGGCTCATTGATGCCACACTCGGTCAAGGGCAGTCATTCTCACCTCACCTCTAGATTTCAGCTCTTTTGTCCATGATTGAACCAAGGCTGTAATGAAGTCAGGAACTGAGTAACCCTGATGGAACCCAAACTGGCCGTCAGTGAGCAGGTTATTGCTAAGCAAGTGCTGCTTGATAATACTGTTGGTGACTCCGTCCATCACTATACTGATGACTGAGAGTAGGCTGATCGGGTGGTGATTGGTCAGATTCGATTTGTCCTATTTTTTTATGGACAGTGCATACCTGGGCAAATTGCTACCTTGCTGGGCGGATGCCAGTGTAGCTGCACTGGAACAGCTTGGCTAGGGGCAAGTTCTGAAGCACAAAATGTCAGTACTATTTCTGGAATATCGTCAGGACCCATAGTCTTTGCAGTATCCAGGGCCTTCAGCCATTTTTTAATATCACATAGAGCGAATAGAATTGGCTGAAGACTGGCAACTGTGATGCTGGCGACCTCCAGAAGAGGCCATAATGGATCATCCACTCAGCACTTCTGTGTTGCAGTTTTTTTTTTAATCATTTCTGGGATGTGGGCATCGCTGGTTAGGCCGACATTTATTGCCCATCCCTAGTTGGCCAAACTCCAGACTTGTATCTTGTGGATGGTGGACAGGTTTTAGGGGGGGCCAGGAGGTGAGTTACTCACCGTAGAATTCCTAGCCTTTGACCTGCCTTGGTAGCCACAGTATTAATATCGCTAGTCCAGTTCAGTTTCTGATCAATGGTAACACACAGGATTTTGGTTGTGGGAATTCAGCGATGTGTTCTGGAAAATACAGAATGTGTCATTTGAAACATAGAGGTCTGCCAATATCTGATCGGGGAGAGTGCAGGGAAAGATCCCACAAGAGGTTGGTGGCAGCTGAAGAGCACAGAAACTGTGGGCAGCAATTTCAGTCTGTCAGAATGGTTATTACAACCTGCAGCAGGAGAAAGGGAAAAGAAAAAAGTTTTTAAAAATTTCTTTGTGCTGTTGAAAAATTGTAATGGACTGCCCCTTTAAGACCCGAAGTCCGATCCTTATCGGAGGTCCCGATCTCGCGCCAGAGATCAGCCAGCGCGGGCTTCCAGGGCTCCTCCTCTCTCTCTCCCCACGAGGCAGAACAGCAGGAACAAAGGGACCAGCGCAGAACACCAGCGGCACCAGAAGGAGGAAGAAGCAGAAGAGACAGCAGCGAGACGGCCCAGCGGCAGGAAGGCCCAGGAGCGAGACGGCCCAGGAGAGGAGCGGCCCAGCGGCAGGAGAGACCCAAGAGCAGACAGCCCAGGAGAAGAATGCGAGGGAGCAGCAGCCAATGAAGACAGAAGAGAGAGAAAAAGAGAAAACAGCACCAGGAGAGATGACCAGGAGAATTGAAAGAGAGAGAGAAAGAGTCTGAAGGCCTCAACAACCAACCAGACAACATCCAAAAGTAAATAATGTTTATAATTTAATGAAAGAGAAAAGAGTATGTTAATAATAAAATAATTTAACCTGAAAAAGTGGTTATTAGCTTACTTCACTTCCTTAAGAACGCAGGACCCGGGACATCGATGCTATTAAGGGGTAAGTAAGTAAAATTCTTCAGTGAAGGTATGAGTTATACCGGGGGATAACTTGAAAGGAGAGTTTGACCCGAATAGCACTCACAGAGGCCTGTACTGGAGTCAGGGAGGGAGAATCCCTGTTCGCCGTTTTAGAATATTGGCCCTTTTGTTCTTTGGTATAAGGGGAATTCTAAAACAGAGAGGTGAATTTAGAAAAACATGGCGCCCAGCGTGGAGGCCTAGAATATTAGAAGTTTCTAGGTAAAGTAAGCCTAGAATATTAGAAGTTTCTAGTTAAGCAGAGTAGGGGCTAGAATATTAGAAGTTTCTAGTTCCCAAGAAACGGTTGGAATATTAGAAGTTTCTAACCGGCACAAAGGCTAGAATATTAGAAGTTTCTAGTCTATGTGTGAGTCAGACTTTACCTGCCGAGTTTAGTCTGGAAAGTCATGTGTGATTGGCTTTTGTAAGGATATTCTGTGGATCGAGGGGACTGAAGCTCAGGTTGGGTGTGAAAATCAGTAGACTAGAAGATACTGACCCTGAGAAAAAGTCTGCAAGACATTTTGGTGATAGCACTAAAATCTTGCATCCGTTACTGGTAAAAGAGGCCAAAGAATAAATCATCCTCAGAGTAAGGCAGATTGTGCGGACATTTTCTGGAAAATAGGGACGCCTAGAATCTTCAGAAACCAATAACCAATCGACCCTTAACTAAAACAGGAAGATAGTGCCTTAGTCAGCCTTGGATAGGGCCCAGAAAGGGTACTTATCCTTAATTTCAGAGTGCACCTGAAAGGGACAACCAGGAACAGAACTAAAAATCCGAAAATGGCAATTAGGGTAATTCTCATGCCCTGGGATACGGTCAAGAGAAATGTAGAAATGAAAAGGGAATGGAAGAAATTAAAAGAGCAAAAGAAATCCTGGACAAGAGATATGTATCCAGACGGAGATATCTCCCTCTTTGTTAGAGTGCCAAAAGCCCTGCAATATACAGATTCTGTCAGGGTCCTTAAAGCACTTTGTAAGTTTGCATTTGAAAAGCGAGCTGAATCACTAATCGTGTTTGGACACAGACAGAAGCATGCAGCTGCTCAAGTGGGCAAAGTGTGTTCCAAACTGATTAAAATCATTGACGGAGTAAACATGACAGAAATAATACAGATCCCTAGTAAACACAAAAGTAACTCTGAAGTGGTAGGCAAATATATAAAACAACTGCAGAAAAATGAACCATTAGAAATGGAAAGTGACGAGGAATCAGGCCTAGAATCAGATAGCCGAGAGAATTCGGACCCCTGTGAAAATTTCCCAACGGGATACAATTTTCAATACCCAGATCCAAGTCTGTTTCAGGAAGAAAATTGGCCTCAGCAATCTGCCACACATAAGAAAGAAGCGTTTATCGATCATTTCTTTGAACCACAAGAAAGTGAAGAGGAACAAGGCATAGTTGGGATTATGGCGCCTCCTGTGATGGGACAGGAAGAATTATCATCCTCATCCGAGAATGAGGAAATAGTCAAACAAAAGAGAGGAATAGGGAATAGAAAAAATTCTAAACCATTAGAAATAGGGGATTATAGCGATCACTGGAAACAACAACAACCTTCCACTTATCAACCAGTAAATAAGGATGTACCGTATTATATTTATAATCCAGAAGCAGAAATGGTACACCATAGAGATCAGGAAGGATGGGAAAGAGAGGTTACAGCTAGGGGACTTAAAATAGGAGAAATATTAGGAGGAAGTCAACAAATTGATTCTACGAAATTACTAGAATTACCAAACGTTACCCCCAAAGCTAAAATTTGGCAAATGAGCAAAGGGTATGACAGTTTCGGAAGAGCCATGAGTAGGGTAAGGAACAGCACAGAAACACAAGGCCAGATAATAGCAGCATTAAGACCACAGGAAAGGATACAGAATCGTCCAAGACCCCAAAAAACTGCTCCTACTCCAATGGATAGGGCAAGTTATGCTCCACGAGATAGCCAAGTACCAAGTGCAAGGTTTGAAGAATATATAGAATCGGTGGAAGAGTTTGTACAACATAGTACCCCCTATTTTGAGGAAGAACCGGTACGACGACGGATACATTTCTCCGAATATAGGGACCCAGATAGAGGTGCCCCTTTAAGAACACCATGCCCCAGAAGTGAGAAAATAGTTCAGTCATTTACACCAGGTCCAGAGGAAGGACAGGGAGTCATAGTACCGTATAAAATAGTAGCAGCCGTAATGAAGACAGCAGGCCCAAAGAAACATGGGGAGAGTAGAATTGAGTATTCACAGAGGTTAAAACAGTTAGCGAAGAAAATGGGGGCATCAGGAGAATCCACCAAATTGATTGATTTACATACAGTGGGAGAAATAGTTACAGGCGAAGTCTCAGATTTAATAAATGAGTTAGATTTGGGAAATGAGAGAGCTAATTTAATGAAAGAGATGACAGAGGCAGCATATGCAGGGGAACACCTCACACCATATATCGACCGAATATATGAGGTTAATAAGGAAGAGGGGGTCGATGTAGTCAGATTCCTGAGGGAATTAGGACCCAAGATTCCAGGAGGAAAAAGCCTCTCAACAATACTGTTAACGACCTCTAGAAGAGAAATAGGAAGAGAACTGGTTAAATTTGATTTGGCAGGCAAAGCATTTAAGGATAAACACACAAAAGGGGAACAAAAAAGAGCAGCTGCCCAAAATAATGTTTCAACACAAAATGCTCAGATTAGACCACCAAACCGACAGATACCTGACAAATCGGAACAAAATCCAGCACAACCAGCAATGCCACAACATGGGTATAATTTGCGGTCACAAGGGCCACCTCCACCACAAAATCTAGATTATTTACCAAGGGAACAATTCCTAGCCCTCAGTCGGGAGGAAAGAGACAGATTCATTGAGGATAGGAGAAGAAGAGCAGCTGGTCAGGGGAGGATTGAGCAAGGTAGATATCAACCACCAGAAAGGTATCCGGGACGCTCGCGAGGGGGATTCCGAGGAGGAGGCAGAGGGGGCCCCGGTATATATGGACAGGATTCGGCTTCTCCCCTTAAACAGGCTATACAAAATCTAACAACAGAAACAGACAAAGGAGAATTAGTAGTAGTATACAAGGGGGAAAGATTTATAGTGGACACAGGGGCTGAGATATCAATGATAAGGGAAGAAGCTGGAAATCCGACAGGAAAGAAATACATAGTAGAAGGAGCATTAGGGAATAAGGATATTAGACCAGAAGTTAGATTGGGAGAATTACTGGCAATATCAGGAACTGATAATCTGATGGCAGGGAAAGATTTAATAAAAATAGATACTGGAAAAATAAGGATATTAAAACCAATTGATAACATGGAGGAAATAAGGAAACAGAAAGAGAAAAGTATTTTAAATGACGAAGCTTGGAAGAAGATGGAAGAAGTACTGATGGGAGCAAACCTAGCGATAGGTAAGAATGACACAGGTTTGATTAGCCAGCAATTTCAACACACAATTCACGGGGGACAACACAGACCTCAAAAACAGTATCCTTTGCCTAGAGGAGCTAAGAGCGAGCTGGAGATAATAATCAAGGAATTGGAGCAGCAGGGGATTATTCAAGGGGTCACATATGCCTCAACAAATAGTCCACTTCAGGTAGTAAGAAAACCAGATGGTACATTTAGAATGGTAACAAATTACAAAGCTTTAAATAAAGTCACAAAGAAGGACAAGAGATATTTAATAAATCCACAAGCTACCTTAGAGCAAGTCGCGGGAAAAACTTACTTAACTAGTATAGATTTGGCGAATGGATTCTGGAGTGTCCCATTAGACCCAGACAGCAGGGAGAAAACAGCATTCACCTTTGGAACTAAGCATTATGTATATTGTAGACTTCCACAGGGATTTGTTAATTCTCCAAATCACTTTCAGGCAATAATCAGGGAGCTGATTAAAGATGATTTGGCTTTAGTATATATCGATGATATATTAATTGGAGATGACGATCAGGACAAACATGTGGAAAGAGTGGCCAGGATCATTAAGACACTTAGTGAAGCAGGCTTTAAAATAGGGCTAAAGAAATGTCAAATTGGGAGAAGCGAAGTCAACTATTTGGGTTATTCAGTATCGAAGGAAGGTAGAGAGGCCAGTATTGAAATGAGGAAGAAGATAGCTGAAATTACTGCGCCTGTTTCGAAAAAAGGGGTTCAAAAAATAATGGGAATGTTGGGATATCTAAGGCCAGTAGTGAAGGACTTCAGTCTCTATGCTAAAGCCATTTATCAAACCTTGAAAGGGGATTTTATTTGGACCAGCGAGGCCCAGAGAGGGTTAGATCAGTTAAAGACAGCAATTGCGATATCGGGGTCATTAGTTGGGAGACAAGAAGAGGATGATTTAAGCATTAAATTAGACATATATAAAAATGGATATGGTATGGTACTTGCTAATCTTAGCAATCAGACACCTATCAAACATCTGACAGGAAACTGGTCGAGAGCTGAACAAAAGTTTTCAAACATCGAGAAATGTCTAGCAGCTATAACAAAGAGAATAGCAGAGATAGAAAACTTGTCGGGTGGTAAGAAAATTTATGTCACAACTGAGTTTTTGGAGTTAAAGGAGCTAACCAAGAGACAGATTTGCCAGCAAGGCGCGAATACAGCTCGATGGGAAAGATGGGAAACCATTCTTCTAAACCCTGACTTAATGTTTGTTCATAACATTCAAAAGGGACAGAAACTTGATGAGCCAGTTAGTAAAACGGAGTTGGTGAATGCTTGGGTATTATATACTGATGGTAGTAAAGTCAAGAAGGACGAAGAACAAGCCAGATGGGCATTCATTTTAAAAAATTCAGGATACATAGTAGTGGAGGAACAGGGAATAATCATTGGATCAGCTCAGACAGCTGAGGTAGAGGGAGTATTGCAAGGGTTAAAGGAGTGTCACCAGCGAAAGCTGCAGGAAGTTACCGTTGTAACCGACAGCTTTTTCGTGCAGCAAGGATTGGAGAAAGATTTGGAGTTTTGGAAACTAAACGGTTGGACGAACGGTAGAAATAAACTACTGGAACAGAAAGAACAGTGGGAAGAGATAGATAAAATTTTAGCCGATATGGAGATCCAGACAATTCATCAAAAAGCACACACAAAAGGAATTGGGGAACTGTGTAAGGGGAATCAGGAAGTGGATGAATTAGCCAGACTTAGGACAATAATCTTGGGGACTCTTGGGAACTCAGCAGCCGACCATCAAATGATAATTAAGCAAGTACATGAAGCCACAGGACATGGGGGTCATGTTGTAGTCGCAAGGGAGTTGAAGAAGTTGGGAATTAAAATAGCCTATTGGAGACAACATTTAACTGCAGTAAGGAGAAAATGTGAGAGATGTATGGCCTGTGGAGGACAGAGAGGAAATAAAACATATGGGAGCATAAAAACTGAGAAACCGATGCAGGAATGGTCATTAGATTATGCAGGACCACTTTTTCCCAGAAGCAGCAAAGGTAATTTGTATTTTTTAGTCAAAGCTGATAGCTGCATGGGAGAAATTGACCTTAGAGCAACCAGCAAAGCAAATGGAGCCACAACCAAAAGGGTATTGGCAGAAATGATGACCTCCAGAGGTAGACCAGAATCGATCCGAATGGACAACGCGCCACACTTTAGAAACAATACTGTTATTAACTTTTGTGCTGACAGAGGAATAACAATCAATTGGGCCGTGAAATATGCACCTGAGAGTAATGGAATGGCTGAGAGGTCTGTAAGAAAAGTAAAGGATTGGATCATAAAGAATCAGAATAATAAAGGCTGGGATAAAGACATTGAAAGAATAGTATTTGATCTTAATAGCAATCTTGGAACCTCTGTCCCCCAGGGACAAGGAGACCCAAGTGAATCTGGGAATTATCAAGTAGGAGACGAAGTTTGGGTGAAGTTACCAACTAAGACTGCGGGGAAAATCATTCGTGAGACTGTAAAATGTAAAGACAAGATTGTTCAGATTCTGGGTACACATACAATTGAATTAGAGAAGCATGGTGTCTGGAGCAAAAGAAATTGTGTCACGCTTGAAACACACGACCCAGTGAGCATCAGAGGAGTTTGAGATTCTTCGAATCTCACTCAGGGGTGCAATGACAGAAGGAGGCTTAACAGGCTTTAATGGTATGATGTACATCAATGATAAGGAAAATAAACCAGTTCAAAAAGAAATGGTGGCAAAAGAAATCCGGAAGTCCTGGAGAGGGCACTTCTGGGTTAACCAAATTAAAATAGAAAGTACAAATTAAAGAATAGGGCCCTCTCCACCCTTGATCTGTTCATTTGATTTTTCAGATAAATAACGAACCAGATCACAAGAAGGAAGAGAACTACACTCCAGAGAAGAATCTGTTCGACAGGATTGGGGGGAAACTAATGATATAATTGGCTACAAATTTGAGGGAATTAAATGACAGAACCCGGAGGAAAACTTTACGGGTTAGAAACAAATTAGAATATCAAATTATAACTGGACAGTGAAACCCCCGGTCAGACATCTCTAACTGGACATTAGTTGATGGATGATCTGTGGTCTCCATGGGGTATGTACTACGCAGTGGAATCATTAAGGTCTCGGCAGCAGATAGCAGCGACTGACGAGGAACCCCAATATGATAAATGATAATAGGTTAAGAATTTTAGTAGCTTGATACTACGGCGGGAAAATTGCTACCAATGCAACAAAACAATATTGCATTGAAGAGCTATAATCGTTGATAAGAAAAATTTTTTATTTTTCATGTAAATTGATAGGGACTGTTGTATATATATGATAAGGGGGGTATGTGTGTCGTTAAATAACTTGATCCGCATTTCTAAACTGTGAATGTTCTAATAGAGGGTTAGTTTAGTATGTAATAATTATTGTTCCAAAAGCCAAGAAGCGATGTTTCGATATTGATATTAAATTGTTAACAGTTGAAAATATGTAAAGTGTAACACACAGTCTATTGGTTAGGTAATGAATAAGGTGTTAAGATAAGATAAAAATTTTACTATGTATAGAACAATAGGGAGAATTTGTTTGGGAAGAAAAAAAAAAAGAGACGGTTCAATGTGGTTTTGTAAATGCTGAAATGAAAAATATACACGTTGTCAGAAAGATGTTCTCTCATGTAAACCAGGGGTTGGCAGACTTACATGATTCACGACAATGTTAGACATTAATGGGGAAGTTAGGAATACAAGCAGGATCAATTGAACATTTTAAATTAATAAGACAAGGGGATCAGTGGGGGGTACAAGATATCACAATTACCACATTCCAATCAGAAATGGAAAACAAGTTGGACTGGAACGGAAAACAAGACTCGTATTGACACTGGTCTGTGATATGCATACAAATGACAATGATCAGGGATGTATGTTAGTACAATTGGATGGGGGGACAATAAACCAAATTATAGTAATGTTTCAAATGTCAAGACGGGGTGTTCTGGAAAATACAGAATGTGTCATTTGAAACATAGAGGTCTGCCAATATCTGATCGGGGAGAGTGCAGGGAAAGATCCCACAAGAGGTTGGTGGCAGCTGAAGAGCACAGAAACTGTGGGCAGCAATTTCAGTCTGTCAGAATGGTTATTACAACCTGCAGCAGGAGAAAGGGAAAAGAAAAAAGTTTTTAAAAATTTCTTTGTGCTGTTGAAAAATTGTAATGGACTGCCCCTTTAAGACCCGAAGTCCGATCCTTATCGGAGGTCCCGATCTCGCGCCAGAGATCAGCCAGCGCGGGCTTCCAGGGCTCCTCCTCTCTCTCTCCCCACGAGGCAGAACAGCAGGAACAAAGGGACCAGCGCAGAACACCAGCGGCACCAGAAGGAGGAAGAAGCAGAAGAGACAGCAGCGAGACGGCCCAGCGGCAGGAAGGCCCAGGAGCGAGACGGCCCAGGAGAGGAGCGGCCCAGCGGCAGGAGAGACCCAAGAGCAGACGGCCCAGGAGAAGAATGCGAGGGAGCAGCAGCCAATGAAGACAGAAGAGAGAGAAAAAGAGAAAACAGCACCAGGAGAGATGACCAGGAGAATTGAAAGAGAGAGAGAGAGAGTCTGAAGGCCTCAACAACCAACCAGACAACATCCAAAAGTAAATAATGTTTATAATTTAATGAAAGAGAAAAGAGTATGTTAATAATAAAATAATTTAACCTGAAAAAGTGGTTATTAGCTTACTTCACTTCCTTAAGAACGCAGGACCCGGGACATCGATGCTATTAAGGGGTAAGTAAGTAAAATTCTTCAGTGAAGGTATGAGTTATACCGGGGGATAACTTGAAAGGAGAGTTTGACCCGAATAGCACTCACAGAGGCCTGTACTGGAGTCAGGGAGGGAGAATCCCTGTTCGCCGTTTTAGAATATTGGCCCTTTTGTTCTTTGGTATAAGGGGAATTCTAAAACAGAGAGGTGAATTTAGAAAAACAGATGATAATGCCATTGAATGTCATGGGGTGATGGTTAGATCCTCTCTTGTAGGAGATGGTCATTGCCTGACACTTGTATGGCATGAATGTAATAGAATCCTAGAATCCCTACAGGGCAGAAGGAGGCCATTCGGCCCATCAAATCTACACCGACCCTCTGAATGAGCATCCCATCAAGGTCCACTCCTCCACCCTAACTCATAATGTCACCTAATCTTTTGGACATTAGGGGCAATTTGGCATGTCTAATCCACCTAACCTGCACATGTTTGGACTGTGGAAGGAAACCGGAGCACCCAGAGGAAACCCACGCAGGCACAGGGAAAAGATGCAAACTCCACACAGACAGTCACCCAAGGTCGGAATCAAACTCAGATCCCTGGCTTGTGAGGCAGCGGTGCTAACCACTGTGCCACCATGCCGCCCATTTACTTCTGAGTCCCATCAAATATGAAGAACCATTATCTGATGCCTCAGTTGGAACCACATAGAACCAGAATTTCCCAGTTTGATCCCTAGTCGTCATCCTTGTTTACAAATCTCCCCATTGCTTTAATCTACCTTATCGGAACAATTTTCTCCCGCTGTATGTCTCAATCTGAACTATCGGTACTCCAGAGCTGGATTATTCCTCATGTCTACTCCCGCTACTCCACCATTAGTTTCCCTTATTGGCTGTTTGCTCTTGTTCCTTGGAATTCATGACATATAACCACTCCGCCACACTATGTATCTCCTCTCTTTGAAGAGCTCCGTGTTATTTGCTTTTCCCCTTTAATTTTCTATCCACTGCTCTCTACCCTCTTATTATGTGTTGGATGTTTTTCTCCACAGACATTTCTCACTGTTTGATATCTCAGCCCAATCCTGTAGTTACGCTGTTGCAATGTACAAGCTGAAGCGTCTTTTTCTGTCCAATATCTAGATAATTTCTAGTTTGCCAAGCATGCCTTTATGTTATCACTCGCTGCTGATATCTCTTTGACGAACCTTTATCTCTCTCTGATAGCAGACGTACACAGTAGGAATTTTGACCCGAGCAAAGGAAATTAAAATCAATATCTCTTAAATTTCAATAGAGCTGCAGAAATACAAACAGCATCTGAAAGTTGTACCTGTAATGGTAATTATCCTGGAGATCATTTTGTGGCTTGAGCAATTGGTAAAATGCACTGTGGCACTGTTGACAGAAATGAGACCGGGACCCAGAAGACTCACGGATTACGTATTTTTTCATTCTTCTTGCAAGTTTGAGGTGAACACTGAGAAGGCTGTGAGTTTCGTGTGAGGCCCCATTATCACACCTTCCCCGTCTTTGGGAGGATGAGGTTCGTTGGCAGTACAGCCTCCCTTAGTCCTGTAATGTTCTTTGATTGGGCTGATGTGGAATCTCAATATTGCCGAGTGAACAAAGAACATTCGGCTTTGTTTCATAAACAAAGTTACTTATTACTAACACTACACTAACGAATAACTAAAATGTCTAAAATGAACATAGTTGGAAATAAATGTCTAACACTAACTTACACTGAGATACTACAGAGTTACTCTATATGTGACTGCTATCAACTCCTTAAAAAACACCTTCTGCCGGAACACATGATGCATCTGGGGTCCCGGACTCCGTACCCGCCCCACCTGCTGGTCGGATGCTAGAAATACAACAGTAAAACATATAACTTATAATACACATGCATAGATCATAGAACAGTACAGCACAGAACAGGCCCTTCGGCCCTCAATGTTGTGCCGAACAATGATCACCCTACTTAAACCCACGTAACCCGTATACCCGTAACCCAACAATCCCCCCATTAACCTTACACTACGGGCAATTTAGCATGGCCAATCCACCTAACCCACACATCTTTGGACTGTGGGAGGAAACCGGAGCACCCGGAGGAAACCCACGCGCACACGGGGAGGACGTGCAGACTCCACACAGACAGTGACCCAGCCGGGAATCGAACCTGGGACCCTGGAGCTGTGAAGCATTGATGCTAACCACCATGCTACCGTGAGGCCCCAAATGCAGTTCAAAGAATTTACAAAGATGATGAAATTCTCTTATTAATAACAGATCATAGTCTGCCTATCATCACGAACCCTAGATTATTTCCGCCTGCTGTGAATTGCAGTGTGCAGTGACTGAGGTGTGTGCCCGCATTCCAAAAATCCCATTCTGAGTTTGCCCATGTTGAGTTCCCACGCCACCAGATTATCTTTGTAATTGTTGGGCAATGTTAGGTTCTATCTGAGATATTCAGATTAGGAATGTTACTTGTTGGAGAAAGTGGCCCTTAATAAACTTGATAACAAAGGTTTTGCAAACATTTGAAACTTCACTGCGCCATATTACAAATTGTCAGATTGTATTCGATCCCGTGTGGAAAAATCGATTCTTCATTGTGTTGAGTCAGCAAAAATTACTACTCAACTTGTCAACTCTGAGCAAATGACTCATTTGAAGAAGTTGGCAGTTACTGCATGACTCAACTATCAACTATAGGGGACACTGAAATTTAACACTGTCAAATGTGTGTACTGTATTTTAGCAAAGTCAGAATGAGGTTGTAAATTGTTGTACAATAGGGCGGTACTTTGGCACAGTGGTTAGCATCACGGAGGCACAGATAAAAGCTTTTCATGTTTGATGGGACTCAGGGTGGCATGATGGCACAGTGGTTAGCACTGCTGCCTCACAGTGCCAGGGACCTGGATTCAATTCCGAGTTTGCACGTTCTCCCCATGTCTGCGTCGATTTCCTCCAGGGGCCCCGGTCTCCTCCTACAACCCAAAGATGTGCAGGTTAGGTGGGCTGGCCATGAGAAAATCGCCCCTTCGTGTCCAAAGGTTAAATGGGGTCACGGGGATAGGACGGGGGAGTGGGCCTGGATAGGGAGCTCTTTCAGAGAAACGGTGCAGACTCGATGGACCGAAAGGCCTCCTTATACACTGAATGGATTCTATGGTTCTACACTGTGGCTTTCTGCAGAGAAATACTTTTCTAATTTCAGCTAATTGCTTCATTTTAAGTGATAATTCAGCAATAATGTACATTGCCAGAACATTGGGCAGCACGGTAGCACAGTGGTTAGCACAGTTGTGTCACAGTTCCAGGGTCCCAAGTTCGATTCCCGGCTTGGGTCACTGTCTGTGCGGAGTCTGCACATTCTCCCCGCGTCTGCATGGGTTTCCTCCGGCTGCTCCGGTTTCCTCCCACAGTCCAAAGATGTGCAGGTTAGGTGGATTGGCCATGATAAATTGCCCTTGGTGTAGGTAGGGTTACTGGGTTCCGGGTGTGGGCTTAAGTGGGGTGCTATTTCCAAGGGCCGGTGCAAACTTGATGGGCTGAATGGCCTCCTTCTACACTGTAAATTCTATGATTCTAAAGGCTAGATACAAGCCATGCTGATTTATATAGAGTATTGGACCTTATCAAGGTCATAGCTTAGCTTAAGACTGCGTGCAGTCAAGGAAATGAGAAGAACCTGTGGGAATGAATCATAGTGCGAATATACCCTCCTGGTTCATTACCTTCAATTCCAGATGAAAGAAATATGGATAAATAACAATACACCCTAAGCGAGATAAGCTGTTAATACTTTCTTTATCAGGTCTTGAGAAAAATAACTGTCTCTACAATTTCAATTTGGTTGAAGACTAATGGTATTTTGGCATAACAATTCCTGAAACAATGATTACCCGAAACTACTTCTTCTGCCAATTAAAGAAAACATAAATTCTCTTTGCACTGGAGAACATTTGAACCAAACAAAGCAATTTTGTAGGCTCCCGTAATGTGAATAAAACAACCTGAATTAGGAAAGATGCTCTTTGGCCTGCAGTATCTTTCCAGATTGTTCTACTTTGAATTTAACAGCATTCAGTGTTTCAGTATTTGTCACCGTCATGGAAATGTGCTTCATGTCAAATAATGATTTTTAATCCATCAGCCGGAAACCTGAATTGAACTTTTCAAATCAGACTTTTCTAAAAGCAGAGATGACAGGTGACTTGAGCTTGGAGTCAAAGGTGGCTACCCCAATTTACATCACTGTACATTCAGCATTGACTCCATTAGAATGAAGACAGCGGTCCAGGTTTTCCCCACAGCAGAGAGCCTCTCCACCATGGCGAAAACCTTAGAAATGGCTAATATGGGCAACATGGTGGCCTAGTGGTTAGCACAACCGCTTCACGGCGCTGAGGTCCCAGGTTCGATCCCGGCTCTGGGTCACTGTCCGTGTGGAGTTTGCACATTCTCCCCGTGTTTGTGTTGGTTTTGCCCCCACAACCCAAAAATGTGCAGAGTAGGTGGATTGGCCACGCTAAATTGCCCCTTAATTGGAAAAAATAATTGGGTAATCTAAATTTATAAAAAAAAAGAAATGGCTAATACATCTAAGTCGCGCTCCTGAATTTGGTGTTGCCTATCTTCACAGGGGCGGGGCTCGTGTTGGGCTGGGGTTTGCACATGCGTCATTTGCAGAGCCAGCTAGCTATTTAAATCACCATCTATCCGCACTGCAGTGGGAGTTCAGAAGAACCAGAGTGTGGAATCCAGAATGTGCAGTTTCAAAGAGGTAAGAGGAGGTCTGAATATGTTGGATGTGTTTGGCTAACCCTTTGGGGAGGTAGAATAACCCTCTGCGTGGAGTCACAGACACTTTTTCCCGTACCAACCTCCCCGAACAGGAACAGGCACCGGAATGTGGCGACTACGGGCTTTTCACAGTAACTTCATTTGAAGCCTACTTGTGACAGTAAGCGATTTTCATTTCATTTTGGGCGAGGAAAGGTGCCCTTTGGGATTGTTAAAAGTGAACATGGTAAAGCACCTTTTAATGCACAAAATCTTTAGAACTGTCCAGTTGTCAAGGAACTACACAACTGTCAAGGAACTGTTAAAGAGCTGTCCAGCTGTCAAATCTGCCAAAGATATCCAGGAATTGCCAAAGATGTCAAGGAACTGTCCAAGGATACTACACAAGTTAGCCTGGAGGCAGTAGGGCAATGTGTGTAGGAGGTTGGGGGCATGGATTAGCATCAGTTGGCACTAAATTGGTATAGGGGTATGGGAGCCATGAGGGGTGGTGTGGGGCATGGGTTGGAATAGGTTGGCATAGTTGGGGCATACGGAATGTGTGGGGTGAGAGGATGAGGACTGGAAGAATTTTGTTAGATTTTATTTGGACACATTGCCAGGGCACAGAGGCAGACCTTGTACCCAGCCCTCCCCTCCACACCGAGAATCCTGACTATTTCCTCCGGCATCTCCCAGACCCCTTGACTTCTGTTTCAACCCCCATCATCCCGCAAACCAAAACCTGACTTGCGGGGGGACATTTGTAAAGGTTGAGTTCACCTGGCTGAGAGCTCTGGACCCAGCCAGGGTCAGACATGACCAGGTTTTGCAGACATGTCTGCAAAAATATTACAGCTGGTTTAGCTCAGTGGGCTAGATAGTTAGTTTGTAATACAGAACAAGACCAGCAGCGCGGGTTCAATTCCTGAACAGGCGCCGGAATGTGGTGACTAGGGGCTTTTCACAGTAACTTCATACTTGTGACAATAAAAGATTATTATTGTATTATATTGGGGCCTCACGGTAGCATGGTGGTTAGCATCAATGCTTCACAGCTCCAGGGTCCCAGGTTCGATTCCCGGCTGGGTCACTGTCTGTGCGGAGTCTGCACGTCCTCCCCGTGTGTGCGTGGGTTTCCTCCGGGTGCTCCGGTTTCCTCCCACAGTCCAAAGATGTGCGAGTTAGGTGGATTGGCCATGCTAAATTGCCGTAGTGTAAGGTTAATGGGGGTGGTTGGGTTATGGGTATACGGGTTACGTGGGTTTAAGTAGGGTGATCATTGTTCGGCACAACATCGAGGGCCGAAGGGCCTGTTCTGTGCTGTACTGTTCTATGTTCTATGTTCTATATTATTATTGTTATTATTAAAAATATATTAAGGACAATGACTTGGGGAGTATGAGTGTGAGTAACAAAGCCTGTCCCCACTCATAAAGTGTCAAGACAATCACCTGAGGTATTCAACTCAAGGAGATAAACTATTAACCGTTATCACTTGGACATGAACTGACTAAGTTACAAGAGGGATGCATGAGTGACGACCAATTTTGAACCACTGACAGTCATGTGACAGGCGCAGACTTTGAGGGCGGGATTCTTTGTTGGCGGGATTCTCCATTGCGCCGGCCGCACACCCTCGCCCAGGGATTTCCTGGCGGCGTGGGGGTGTCCACAGCGGGAAACCCATTGGCCGGCTGGCGGGGTGGAGGATCCCGCTGCCAGCGGGCGCGCGTGATGCACCAGAAAGCGGGCGCGGCGGGACGGAGAATCCTGTCCTGTATATCTTAAGCTTCTGTTTCATCTGCAGTAAGAGGACAAGCAGCTGAGAGCAAATACCTAAGGGAATATACAGTGAATGGTAGAACCCTCAAGAGTATTGACAGTCAGAGAGGTCTAGGTGTACATGTCCAGAGATCACTGAAAGGGGCAACTCAGGTGGAGAAGGTAGTCAAGAAGGCATACGGCATGTTTGCCTTCATTGGCTGGGGCATTGAGTATAAAAATTGGCAAGTCATGTTGCAGCTGTATAGAACCTTAGTTAGCCCACACTTGGGGTATAGTGTTCAACTCTGGTCGCCACACTACAAGAAGGAAGTTGAGGCTTTAAAGAGGGCGCAGAAGAGATTTACCAGGATGCTGCCTGGTATGGAGGGCATTAGCTATGAGGAGAGGTTGAATAAACTTGGTTTGTTCTCGCTGGAACGAAGGAGGGGCGACCTGATAGAGGTCTACAAAATTATGAGGGGCATAGACACAGTGGGTAGTCAGAGACTTTTCCCAGGGTAGAGGGGTCAGTTACTAGGGGGAATAGGTTTAAGGTGCGAGGGGCAAGGTGTAGAGGATATGTACAAGGCAAGTTTTTTACACAGAGGGTAGTGGGTGCCTGGAACTCGCTGCCGGAGGTGGTGGAAGCAGGGACAATAGTGACATTTAAGGGGCATCTTGACAAATCCATGTTTAGGTTGAGAATAGAGGATACGGACCCCGGAAGTGTAGAAGAATTTAGTTTCGACGGGCAGCATGGTCGGCGCAGGCCTTGAGGGCCGAAGGGCCTGTTCCTGTGCTGTACTTTTGTTTGTTCTTTGTTCTTTGTTCTGAGTGGAGTCTGTCCCTTCTCACTCTCTCCAACCCACCTTGGAAGCTTCAAGCTCTGTTTGCTGACCGTGATCATTTAGGGACATTCCAGCTGCATACATGGATCTCTTAGACTCGGGGCACCAACATCCTTGACCAGTCCCGCACAAGCATCCAAGCCGCCTACCGATCCATCCCCCGACCGCACTTCGGAAAATCGGACCACAGGATGTTGCTCCTTTTCCCGGTATAAACATAAACGTAAGTGGAAGATTCCGGTTAAGAAGATCGTGCAATGCTGGCCTGAGGCATGGAAGGACTTCTCTGCGAATGCTTGGAATCAGTGGACTGGGGCCATATTCAAGAACTCAGCGGCCAACCGAAACGAGTATGACACCACCATCACAGACTTCATCAGGGAGTGTTTAGAAGACTGCGTGCCAAAGAAGGTTTAACCGAGAGATTCACTCCCTACTGAAGGCCAGTTCCTGAGGCGATCAAGACAAGCAACCCTGACCTATACAAGAAACCTCGGTACAACCTCTGCAAAGCCAAGAGACAATACCAGACTAAGTTAGAGTCACAGACTCTAACAACATGTACTCTTGTCGTCTGTGGCAAGGCTTAAACAATATAATGGTCTCCAAAGCAAAGCCGAGTAGAATCTCTGGCAACAGAGCAGCCCTCCTGGTGAACTCAATGCATTCTATGCTCGTTTCGAGCAGGAAACCAACAAACCATTGTCAGCTGCCCCAGCAGCCTCGGACACACCCATACCCACTGTCACAGCTTCCGAAGTCAGGTCGGCCTTCTTGAAAGTGAATCCTCAGAAAACAACGGGTCCTGATGGAGTCCCTGGTCATGCACTCAGATCTGGCATGGACTGACTGGTGGGTATGTTCGCAGACATCTTCAACCTGTCCCTACTCTGTTCTGGCATACCAACCTGCTTCAAGAAGACCACCATCATTCCGGTGCCAAAGAAGAACAGGCAACGTGCCTCAATGACTCCGGTGGCCCTGACATCTATCATTATGAAGTGCTTTGAGAGGTTAGTCATGAGACACATCAACTCCATACTCCCAGAATGCCTTGATCCACTGCAATTCACATACCGCCACAACTGGTCCACAGCAGACACCATCTCCTTGGCCCTACACTCATCCCTGGAGCATCTCAAAAACAAGGACTCCTACGGCAGACTCCTATTCATTGACTACAGCTCCGCCTTCAACACCATAATCCCAGCCAAGCTCATATCAAAACTCCAAAATTTAGGACTGGGCTCCACCCTCTGCAACTGGATCCTCGACTTCCTCACCTACAGACCATAATCAGTAAGGGTAAACAATGCCACACCCTCCACAATATTCCTCAATACCGGAGCCCCGCAAGGCTGTATACTTAACCCTCTACTATACTCCATGGACACACATGACTGTGTGACAAAATTTGGCTGCAACTCCATCTACAAGTTTGCTGATGACACAACCGTAGTGGGTCATATCTCAAACAACGATGAGTCAGAGTACAGGAGGGAGATAGTGAACCTAGTGGCATGGTGCAATGACAACAATCTCTCATTCAATGTCAGCAAAATTAAGCAGCTGGTCATTGACTTCAGGAAGCAAAGTGTTGTACACACCACTGCCTGCATCAATAGTGCTGAGGTGGTGAGGGTTGACAGCTTCAAATTCCTAGGGGTGCACATCACCAACAATCTGTCCTGCCCTGATCCACCCACGTCGACACTACGACCAAGAAACCACAACAGCGCCTATACTTCCTCAGCAAACTAAGGAAATTCGGCATGTCCACATTAACTCTTACCAATTTTTACAGATGCACCATAGAAAGCATCCTATCTGGCTGCATCACAGCCTGGTATGGCAACTGCTCGGCCCAAGACCGTAAGAAACTTCAGAGAGTCGTGAACACAGCCCAGTCCATCACACGAACCTGCCTCCCATCCATTGACTCCATCTACACCTCCTGCTGCCTGGGCAGCATAATCAAAGACTCCTCCCACCCGGCTTACTCACTCTTCCAACTTCTTCCTTCGGGCAGGAGATACAGAAGTCTGAGAACACGCACAAACAGATTCAAAAACAGCTTCTTCCCCGCTGTTGCCAGACTCCTGAACGACCCTCTTATGGACTGACCTGATCTCCTCACACATATTCTCAACTGTGTAGTACTATGCTCCGTATGCTTCACCCGATGTCTGTGTCTATGTATTTACATTCTGGATTTATCGTTTATGTTTTTGTATATTTGGAACGGTCTGCCTGGTCTGTACGCAGAACAATACTGTTGACTGAAAATGAAAATGAAAATTGCTTATTGCCACGAGTAGGCTTCAATTAAGTTACTGTGAAAAGCCCCTAGTCGCCACATTCCGGCGCCTGTTCGGGGAGGCTGGTACGGGAATTGAACCGTGCTGCTGGCCTGCCTGGGTCTGCTTTAAAAGCCAGTAATTTAGTCCAGTGTGCTAAACCAGACTGTACCTTGGTACACGTGACAATAAATCTAAATTGAAGCTGCTGAGCAGCCTCTAGGTGCCTGTTTGGGTCGGGAGATGGTCAGAGGATGTTAACGAGACTGGATCATTTCCTTTCACGCAGCCTGGTATTATTGCCAGGATTTCAAATTCACAGCATCACAGAATCACACAGTGCAGAAGAGGCCCTTCAGCCCATCGAGTCTGCACCAGCACGAGCATAACACCTGACCTGTCCACCTAATCCCATTTACCAGCACTTGGCCCAAAGCTTTCAATGTTATGACGTATCAAGTGCTCATCCAGGTACTTTTTAACGGATGTGAGGCAACCCATTTCCAACACCCTCCCAGACAGTGTATTTCCCCCAAATATAGCTGTAAACCACATGGACACAAAATTGGAACAGCAACATTGCTCTGCCAGAACTGCAGCCAGACAGGACGGCCTTCCACCCACAATGATGATCTACCGCTGATCCCATCCTTAATTACAATTATAGCACTATATTCCAATGTCTATGTATTTACATTGTGTATCTATAGTATGCCCTATGTTTTTCATGTATGGAACAATCTGTCTGGTCTGTACGCAGAGTAATACTTTTCACTGCACCTCGCTACACGTGACTAAATCT
Organism: Scyliorhinus canicula; assembly: GCF_902713615.1. Taxonomy (NCBI): domain Eukaryota; kingdom Metazoa; phylum Chordata; class Chondrichthyes; order Carcharhiniformes; family Scyliorhinidae; genus Scyliorhinus; species Scyliorhinus canicula. The sequence goes on along the minus strand of NC_052165.1, from coordinate 8,846,259 downwards.
GAATCTAATCAAAATCTATACCTAGTCTTAAAATAATTCAACCAAACATTACGTTCTCCAGAACAACAGCCAAATCAACTGTATACAGCTTGAAATGCATTGGGAGCACTGAATGAAAGTTGCGAGACCACCAAATTCAGCCTGAAGCCAGCCGAGTCGCCAAACTATGGACTTTGTATTTCTTGTATTTTTACAGACTCTGCTTTGACCAGCCTACTCTTGCTCACTCTGGAACAAATGTGTGTGTGTGTGTGTGTGAGACAGAGACCTTCCAGTGTGTGTACGTGTGAAAGCTGGAGGATATTTTGTTATTTTACTTTGCACTGTTTAAGGATCATAAAACTCTTTCTTTGCTAAACTCAAGCAAGCCTGCCCTCCAACTGGTTCTTTGCTGATCACAGCGCACAAACAATTAAGTAATCACTAAACTCGCAAGCATACACAAAAAACTTGGAGTTTGCACATTCTCTTCATGTCTGCGTGGGTCTCACTCCCACAACCCAAAGATGTGCAGGTTAGGCGGATTGGCTACGCTAAATTGCCCCTTAATTGGAAAAAATAATTGGGTACTTTAATTTTATTTTCAAAAACACAAAAAACTGTTGCGACCAATCATCCGATTCCTCCTCGCTCAATCCTGACCACACCAACACCTTTTTAAAGAGGTGTCCATCGTGATGCAGGATGTGTTCGCCATGAAAACGTATTTCCCACTAAATTGACCAAGTTAATTTTTATTAAATAAATTTGGTGTGAAAGTTTATTATGGGAGGTGGGTGGCGAGGGCATGGGGAAGCTTGTCCATGAGCTCAGGGCTGAGCGGCAACCCAGACAGATCAGGGGCACAGAAGCCCAGCTGATAAATGAAACTTCCCCAGGTCCCACGATGCCTGATCAGGTTCACAGCCTGGCAGGGTGAGAGTATCCATTGGATCAACCTCGGCATAGACCCATCTTGTGTGCCTGCATAAATGCCAGGGTAACAGCCTGGCCGAAGTGAAATCCAAAATGTGTGAATGCCAATTCTTCAAGATAATTGAAAACAGAAAGTTAAACTGGTGGAAACCTTCTGAATTCCAAAGCACATTTCGCATGTACAGCCACTCCCTTGGCATGATGTCAGGGGCATTCTTGATCAGCAACTGAAACCTCTCCTGCACCTTAGCATGTCGACTCTCAGTACTCTTTACACAAACCAGTGGCATTGGGCTTGGCTGAGTCCACTATGGCCTTTGAAGGCCTCGGCTACCTGTACCAGGTTATATCGGTATCCCTGTCATTGCATTATTAGCCACCATAGAAAACATTGTGCACATTATCCACTGTAATGGCTTATCATATCATCAGAAATAGTTTGGGACAAAGGAATATCGATCTCGGCATGAAGTTCATTGAATTTCAATTGAGTGTCCCTAATTTCTAAATAGAATGTTGCATGACCTTTGTACAAATAATAAAAGATTTGAACATGCCGGTGGTCTGATAAGGTAAGGCTTTCATTATAATAAATGTAAATAAGGTCATTAGGGCCAAAGAATAGTTCAAGGAAGAAAATCTAATGTAAAGAGCTTCATTTGGCCCATATAGCTGTCACCAAAAAAAAATCATATGCCACAATTCTTCTCTGGAATTGCATCAAAATTCTCCCGCCATGTATTTACAATCTGACTGTACAAAACATTTTTTAAATATGGAACAGTTTGATCCCAATTGGGAGCCACAATACATTTTACTTCCAGTCAACACGCAAAGCCATTTCGTCACAGTGGCCAGGAGGAAACTACTGTATTTCTTTTTTGACAAGAAGATCACAAGACATAGGAGCAGAAGTAGGACATTCGGCCCATTGACTCTGCTTCGCCATTCTTTGAGATCATGGCTGATTTGGATTTGAATGTTCCTCCAGTGCTTACTTTAAGTCAGAAACATTTTTGCTGCAAGAGGCTTTGGACGATTTGAATACCAAGTTTTATTTTGGTCCACTGTGGGAAGATGCCTGGACTAGTAATCCAGAGACCCAGGGGGATGCTCTGGAGTCCTGGGTTCAAATCCCACCATGGCAGATGGTGAAATTTGAATTCAATAAAAATCTGGAATTAAGAGTCTAATGAAGGCCATGAAACCATTGCCGATTGTCGTAAAACCCCCATCTTGTTTACTGATGTCCTTCAGGGAAGGAAATCTGCCATCCTTACCCAGTCTGGCCTACATGTGACTCCAGACCCACATAGTGATGTGGTTGACTCTCAACTGCCCTCTGAAATAGCCTAACAAGCCGCTCAGTTCAAGGGCAATTAGGGATGGGAAACAAATGCTGGCCCAGCCCAGTGACGCCCATTTCCCAAGAACAAATTTTTAAAAACTTTAATGTGTGGTTTTGATGTGAGTGCAATAGAGACATCTTCAAGGATGTACCTTTGAAGTGTTGGTACCTGCATGATCAATGGGGTGGGGCCGGGGGTGGGGGGGGGGGGGGGGGGGGGGGGGGGGGGGGGTAGAGCATTGGCAGTCATTTTTCAAAAATTATTTTATTTGTGAAGCTGAGTGACAAAAATAGTGATCCAGTGACAACAACAGGGTTCCGCTCTTCGACAAGGCCATCAATATCATGTGGAGGTAGCCTTCAAAGTGCTGACTGTGTTTGGAATTTTGAACGGATCCTTTTCCTTGTGTTTTACTTGACCCTATGTGGCTTGCCGTCATTTACCCATCTCTGATTTCCCTTCGGGGGCTGTCCTTATTGTCCTGCGTTTACCTAATCTCAGCACTTTCCTTTGGCTCTATTCCTGTTTAACTTCCTGGCGGAGGGCTATTTTTAATTGTGCTGATATCAGTATGACTACTTTATCGTGAATCAGTGACATTGAAGTCCAACAGCCTTTGTTGAAACTAATTCATCTGCAGCAATTGATTTGGTTATTTGTAGCAATTTAACTTTGTCCTTACTGTTCATGAAAATCAATTAATTATTTCAATTTACACTCGAACTTGCAGGAACAGTGCAAGCAATGGCAGACAATAGGCATATTCCTTGCCTTGGCACAGGAATACAAATGCAATTTGCACCAATGATTTCTGCAGGTTAATTGGTGCCATCTGTTGTTCAGTATTTTCACCAATATCTGCTGTCCTTGTCTCTGAAGATGTGTCAGAGTAAAATGCTTTCTTCTCTTGTTCGAAATTGTCCTCAGCTGGTAACATCGGCTAATGGTTCGTTGAATGTAGAACACATGACATAAATGGAGAGAACAGCATCATTGTGCAACTCTGTAGAAGCAGAGAGGGAGTCATGAGAGGGGGAATAAAAGCTACCGAAAGGTTAAATCTCTCTCGGAGCAACGACAACGTTCACGTACTAAAATTTCAGCCCTTGCTATCTCGAAATGAAAGAGTCTTTGGCAGAAACTCAAGCCATCTTTTTATGTTGAGATTTCCACCTGCTCCAATGGAATGACCATAAACGTGGGCACTCATGCAGGATTTTATGGGCATGATTATCTGGCCTCGTATCGCTCGAGTGAGCGCGCAATGAGGCCGGTGAGTAGCGGGAGCGGCCAAAAACGAGAACCGCGCCAGGCGCCAAATCGTTTGCAATACAAACGGCCCGCTCCCGTAGGCGAAATCGAGATCTCACCGTAGCGTGGCGAGAAACTAATTATCACCACTTAAACCCTATTCCATACAATTTTCAAGAGCCACCTCATAGCCAACGGCATATCCTGCAAGCCAGCGACTCCCCAGTTTTCATGCTGCCGCCGATTAGTACCCATTTTCAAATATGTGAACCTGGGCTGCTGTGTGGAGCTGAGGAGGTGAGCAGCCATCTTCTCTCACAGGCAATGAGCCCAGGCACACTGGGCATGCTGCCCCTGTGCTCAGGAGGGGGTGGGGGTAGGGGGGGTTGGTAGCAACAGGGAGGTGTAGCCCCGGTTTGGGGTGTACCACCATGGGGGGGGGGCTATGAGTATCGGGGCTGGGGGGGAGGTTCTGCTGGGTATGGAAGGTGCGCTGATGAGGATGGGGGGAAACCGTGCGCGGGTCCTTCACGCCAACCCTTGGGCCGTGTGTTCCCGTAGTAGGGGCAACTCTAGTCCCTGCCTGTTTGCCCAACGGTCATCCAGAATCCCCACTGGCTGCAGAGACCTCTGGCCGTGCGGCTGAAGGCTATTGCTAATAGGGATTCGGTAATCGTGGTTGAGTGATCACTTCACACATCCCAAGTGGATCTCCGTGGTTGGATGGGTCAGGTAGCATGTAGGGCTCATTGCCTGGCATCCCAGTCACACCTTGATGCAAGGACACTGTGCTTGAACACGGTGGGAGGCATCACCACAGACGCAGCAGCCAGCCTTCGTTTGCCCAGGCGATGGGCCCCAGCCATATCCGCGGTTGGATGTGCATGGGCAGGGCATGTCAGGTGGGGGGCCCGTGGGGTCGGGGCATGTCTGAGGGAATGGGGCATCGCAGCACAAAGAGCCAGCGGAACCATACTGGTTGTGGTTAGGGTATTTTAATGTTCTTCGTACAATGTACACCACTGCCCCACTATTTCAATGGTGCCATTCCACTATCCCACCCTCGCACCCCCTCCCACACCAACGCTCCCCAATGGTCCTTCCCCCCCCCTCCCCCCGCCAACGCACACTACAGTCGCTACATGTCCTTGTTGGATGGCCTGATTTATATTACAAGAACTTGTAGCTAAAGCTATAAACGATTTATTAACTTTAACTATGGGTAAACTATATGCAAAAAAGCAGATGAATAACAGTATGATCGTGCACAAGCAACCTCTCTCTCCAGCTCCCTCCAGCCAGTCTGACGTCACCTGACACTAACATTCACTTATATACTAATGAGACTCCTAGTGGTCAGTCAGTAAATTGCAAAACAACCATGATATCACTACATCCCCATTCCTTTGAAGGAATAAATGAATACATTATCATCAGTATATTCACATGTGATATCATTAGCTGTGAGCCTAACAGTATTAATTTTTTTTTAATTTTTAAAACTGCATTAACAAATACAATAACAGCAAGTATGGTATGTACAGATCGTCCAAATCTACAAATTGAGTCGACCAGGTTTTCTTCTGACTCTGATTCATCTTCTCAAAGTTTGACCTCAGAATTTGTAGATTCAATGTTCTCCATGACATTCTCATGCTCAGGAACTGCTGAACTATCTGACATCTGCCATTGATTCTGACGTAGATTTGTCACCCATCACATTGTTATGGAAGCCTTCTCTAGTTTTCAAGAGTGCGTGACGAATTCTTCTTAAAACCAACCCATCCTCTGCCTGTACATTGTGGGAACGAGGTGCTACTTCTTCAAGTGCAATAGCTTTTCTCGACCAATTGCCAGAATCGTCTACTCTCACAATGTCATCACTACTCAGTGGTGGTAAAGTTCTAAACATGCTGTCATAGAACTGCTTTGGTTTTGCTTTAATATTTTGCATTTCCTGCAGCACCACTACATTCTCCTTCTTTGCCAAGTCTGGAAGTGCAGTACGTGACCTTCTATTCATGAGTAACTCTGCTGGCGATTTACCATGTGACAATGATAACGCTTTGAAACGTGATTTTGCAAGATATGGATCAGATTGGCTGGCCATTGCTTTCCGTAATGATACACTTTTTTCGTGAAGATCTTTGGGATCCATGCCTATACGGGCATCACCATTTTTTTTATTTCGCACAACCCATGGAATTTACCCGATTGGTAGGTTCTTCTACCTTCTTGATAACTTGTGGTTTCGTATCTGATTCGGGTGGTAGGGTAGAAATGAAATGCAGATCGACATCTTCAGCAATTTCACTACTAATAGTTTGTATCGCTGCTTTAGATAATGCATCTTCTTTAAATTGTATCTCGTTGGAAAATGGTCGTGCACTAAAATCAGTGGACACATTGCTGCATTTGCTGATAATGTTCTCAGAATCGTTGGAGTGTTGACCCAATCTGTCGTGGATGCGATATACCAACTGCACTAGACCTAATTCTTCACAGGACTGATCAACTAATAATGAATCCAAGCCCTGTGATGGTGGCACAGTGGTTAACACTGCTGCCTTACAACTCCAGGGTCCCGGGTTCAATTCCGGCATCAGATAACTGTCTGAGTGAAGTTTGCACATCCTCCCGTATCTGTGTGGGTTTCCTCCAGGTGCTCCAGTTTCCTCCCACAGTCCAAAGATGTGCGGATTAGGTGGATTGGTCATGCTAATAGTGCCCAAAAGGTTAGGTGGAGTTACAGGGATAGGGGCGCTCTATCGGAACCCGGCCCGGTGCAGACTCCTTCTGCACTGTAGGGATTCTATGAATCCTATTCTATGAGCCTATGACTGTTGCCTGTTCACTCCTGCGAATGCCACCTCTTGTGAAGTTCCCCAAACCCACTTCTGGTTCTTTTTCAACAAAATATGAAGAGTTGCAAGCAGGGTGGCCAAGTTTGGAATAAACTTCCCGTAATAATTTACGGTTCCCAGAAAGTATCTCAATTTTGTGGAACCGTCTGTCCAGGTGGCGTGTTCACTGCCGATTCTGGTGGCTTTGGTTGCCGCATGTCCTCCATCTGCAGACTTGACAATGTTGCTGGGGCTCCTTGGTGTCCTCTGTTGCTGGGGCTCCTTGGTGTCCTCTGTTGCTGGGGCCCCTTGGTGTCCTCAGTGGAGGTGTCCCGCTGGTCCATGGTGGCCCTCGATTGTTGAGTCTGGATGCGACGTTGCACCATTGGCTGTTGTTTTGGTGATGAACTGGTCATTTGAGCACTGCCCTGGGAAGGTGGTGGATTCCAGTACATGGGTCGAACAACACAGTGGACATTTTAGTACATGGAACAATGCGAGTTCCTGAACCCCTTTCTCTGCGTTCTTGCGAGACAGTTCAATGGCTCTCTTCAAATTAAGCGTAGGCTCTGCCAGCAGCTTCCTCTGAGTGGCCATGTTATTAATTCCGCACACCAGCCGGCCCCACAACATCTCTGAAAGGGATGGAACAAACACACAATACTCAGCCAGCCTTCGAAATTGAGTCAAGAAATCAGTGACTAACTCCCGGGGCCCAGAGCACTGGTCTCCGATCCCGTTTTTTGGCCCGACGCTGGATTCTCCACCGCGTCAGGAACTCCGCTACCAGCGATGGGCAGCAGTGAATCCAGACCCTTGTCTCTGAATTCTAATTCTAGCATTACTGTCGCAGAATAATTTAAGAATTACAGTTTTAGCTGACAAATATTGAAAGTTAATGCATGATTTGAGCTAACTAATTCTGCTATGACATTAAGCCCTTGCAATTTAGAAAATTCTTTGCAGCATTTCATTAATGCTATCTGGCAGAAATTGCCTTTGATTCTGAAGGGAGAGAGAAAATTCATTGATGGCCCATTAAAAAAAAATGCGACCAGATTCCCTAAGATTCAATTAGGCAGAAAACAACATGAATAAAATCACTAGGAAAATCACCTTACAAGAACGCAAGCAGCCTGAAGGTAAGACATGCAACAAGCACAAGTTAAATCAGGCGATGATAACATCACATTGAGCTGGGAGTGCCAGTGTGGAGCGGCTGAATGAAGACCTTTTTCAAACAAGGTTGTTAATTTTGACCGCAACTAAATTAAAGGCCATTTACATCCATCTAAAGGCTCAATGTAAACGGTAGCAATTTAGTCAGATTTAAGAATATTCCAAATCTGACCCACTTTCCAAAAAATATTTGATAAATTCTCAAGATCCATTTATGTTGCAGTAATAAGGTCAGATTTGTTGTAAATTGGCCGCTGTTGTGATTTTAATGCACTCTGTCATTGTTGTCTTGCTGGCAGCAGACAATTGTGTTACAGCGGGAAAAACAGACAGATTTACTTAAAACTAAATCCAGTGGTCAAACATTTCTGGTTGGGGGACATCCTTCAATTATTGGCACATTGCTCAGGACAACACCCCAAGTCCCGTTCCATCTTAACTTGCAGAAGCTAGTGTCGGCTACAGTAAAAGAAGACAGATCTCTCACTGCAGCAAATAGTTTTACTAGTGTATGTACAACAACAAAAACGATGGGATCGTAAGTCACAAAATACATAAGGTGCAGAAATCACAAGGTACTGTGCCCAACCCCAGGCAGAAAGAAATCTTAAAGTCTTGTGTCCCCACAATCCCCTTGCCTGCATCCCCCTTCTGGGTTTAACACCCAGGGTGGCACAGTGGTTAGTACTGCTGCCTCACAGTGCCAAGGACCCATGTTCAATTCCAGCCTTGGGTGACTGTCTGTGTCGAGTTTGCACGTTCTCCCCATGTCTGCATAGGCTTCCTCCCACAGTCCAAAGATGTGCAGGTTAGGTGGATTGACCAAGATAAATTGCCCCTTAGTGTCCAAAGATGTGTAGGTAAGGGTTTACCGGGATAGGGTTTGGGCGGAGTGTCCTCTCAAAGGGTTGGTGCAGACTCGATGGACAGAATGGCCTCCTTCTGCACTGTATGGAGTCTATGATTCTATGTGCAGGTTAGATGGATTGGCCATGTTAAATTGTCCCTTCGTACCCAATGGCTAGGTGGGGTTACAGAGGCAGGGTGAGGGATTGGGCCCAGGTGGTGGGCTCTTTCAGAGGTCCGGTGTAGACCCAATGGGCTGAATAACCTCCTTCTGCACTGTAGGGATTCAATGATCCGAGGTTCTGTGGACTACAGTTTGAAAACCTATGCCACCTCTGCAGCCCTTCCTAATTTTATAGAATAAGCTGCCTGTAAATAGATCCAGGCAATAAAATAGAAATATAAAGGTTATTTGCAGGGGCGATTGAGAGAACGTGTTCACAGTACATCAAGTCTGTTGAGGAAATTGAGACTCGTTACCATTCTACAAAATGAATACCATTCGTTTCATTATTTCCATCACTATTTTGGGATATGTTCACTGAGAAACTAAACAGTTAATGAACTCCAAAAAAGAAGAGAAGCAGTCAGTTTGCAGAAGTCCAGTCATATGATCTGGGAGCAGCGCCACACAACTTACTCACTGCTCAAACTCCTTCCTATTTATTCCTTCCGGTTCCCCAGCCGCCTGTTTCTTGGCGACGCGGCGTTCGCCGGCAGCGGGATTCTCTCTTCCCGTTGCTTGGCAATGGGATTTCCCATTGAAGCCGCCACTCGCTGCCGGGAGACCCACGGGCGGGGGTGTGCTGCCAGCGGAAAATTCCGGTCATAGGTTATAAAATTTTAGCAAGTTCCCATTTTTTAAAAAAATATTTTTTATTCTCCTTTTTCACATTTTCTCCCAAATTTACACCCAGCAATAAACAATAATCAGTAACGAATGCAATGCCAATCTCCATATCAATAACAACGATCCCATCCTCCCACCAAACCCCAGACATTGGCCTGCATGTTAACATAAACAAATGACAAAAAGGAATCAGGAATCACCCATAGTCACCATTAACACACACCGCCCCCCCCTCCCCCCAACCTTCCCACTGCCCCCCCCCATGTTCGATGTGATCCAATTCTCAAAAGTGTATAACGAATAACGCCCATGAATTGTAGAGACCCTCCATCCTGCCCCTCAGTTCAAATTTGACCTTTTCAAGTGTCGAGAATTGCAGCAGGTCCTCCCACCAGGCCAGGGCACAGGGTGGAGAGGTTGATCTCCACCCTAACAGGATCCGCCTTCGGGCGATCAATGATGCGAAGGCTACAACATCTGCCTCCGCACCAGTTTCCAATTCCGGCTGGTCCGACACCCCGAATATGGCCATCCAGGGGCCCGGGTCCAGTTACACGTGCACCACTTTAGAGATTACCCTAAACAGCTCCTTCTAGTAATCGTCCAGCTTTGGACAAGACCAAAACATATGAATGGGGTTTGCGGGCCCCCCCACCCGCAATGTTCACTCACATCTTCTACTCCCTCAAAGAGCCGGCTCATCCTCGCCCTTGTAAGTGCGCTCCACCTTCACCTCCACGCGAGGTGGAGGCATTCACTCTCCGGAGCACCTCACACCAGAACCCCTCCTCCATACCTTCTCCCAACTCTTCCTCCCACTTTACCTTGAGCCCTTCTAGCGGCGCCTTCTGCTCCTCCAAAATAGCCCCGTAAACCGCTGGTACTACCCACTTCTCCAGTACCCCTGTCGTCAGCACTTCCTCCAGGAATGAAAATGAAATGAAAATTGCTTATTGCCACGAGTAGGCTTCAATGAAGTTACTGTGAAAAGCCCCTAGTCGCCACATTCCGGTGCCTGTTCGGGGAGGTGGAAGCTGGCTCTACCGGGAAGCTCTGTATCTCCTTTCTGGTAAACCTGCATTTATCTAAATATTTCCCCCTGCACCACCCCATACTTCGCTCCCAGCTCCTTCAATCCCGCAAAACGACCTCCAAGAAATAAATCCCTTTAACCTTTCTAAAAAATGCCTTTGGCAGGAAAATCGGCAGGCATTGAAACATAAACGGGAATCGCGGCAACACGTTCATTTTAACCACCGTGCCCGACCCGCCAGTGACAGAGGGAGACCATCCCACCTTGCCAGATCAGCTTTCACTCTCCCCACCAAACTAGAAATGTTGTACCTACGGAGCCCCCCCCCCCCCCCCCACCCCCAATCTCGAGCAACCTGCACCCCCAGGTATCTAAAGTGAGTCCCTGCCTTACGGAATGGCAGCCCCCCCACCCCTGCCCCCACCCCTGGCCGAGACACCACAAAATATTCACTCTTGTCTAGATTTAATTTGTATCCCGAGAAAGACCCAAACACCCGAAGCAGCTCCAGTATTCCCCGTATTGACACACTCGGTTCCAACACGTGGAATAACAAGTCATCGGCATATGAGGACACCCTATACTCTATCCCCTTTCCATACCCCCGAACTTCTTAATGCGATGACCGATAGCTCAATCGCGAGTGCAAACCACAGGGGGGGGGGGGCATAGGACATCCCTGCCTAGTCCCACGGTGGAGAGGAAAGTATTCTGAGCTGATGTTATTTGTGCAGACACTAGCCCTCGGCTCCTTATATAATAGCTTTACCCAGTCCAATTCCAAACCGCCCTAGAACTGCCATCAGGTACCCCCATTCGACCTGGTCAAACGCTTTCTCGGCATGCAATACCCTCCTAATGTTCGAAAAGAGCTGCCTCCCTCTTACAAACCCCTATCACCTATCACCTTTGGGAGGCATTCCTCTAGCATACCTGCCAGTAACTTCGCCAATATCTTTGCGCCCACATTTAAAAGTGATACGGGCCTATACGACCCACACTCCGCCGGATGACCCAGGAAAATCTTAAGAAGCAACTACAGACCTGACAAGTCAAGAGGTCCTTGAAAGAAGAGTGAAAGGAACAGATCCGCCATAAAGTCGGAGTATCGCAGATACAAGCCGAAGCACAGGCTTAGAGCCCAGACAGCAGTGAGCACAGGATCGAGGTGACGTGCACCACTAGTTAAGCAGAAACAAACAATCCCAGGGCTCAGTCAAAACACGGACTCCACACTGCCACTCCCAGAACCTTTGGGTTTGCAACAGGTCCAGAACCGGGAGAACTGGAGCAGGAGCTAAACAAAGATATAGAACTGCGCCTGCTTGACACAAAGATTAGGTCAGATCAGTCCACTGCTGACAACATGATAGCAAGGCAGGGAGTTGATGAGACTTCAGCTTCTTACAATGCAGTCCTGTAAGCAATTGATTCAGATTTCATCGTCCGCAAACTTTATTGTAGAAAGAGCAAAAATTTTTTAAATATAAATTTAGAATACCCAATTATTTGATTTTCCAATTAAGGGCCAATTTAGCGTGGCCAATCCACCTACCCTGCACATCTTTGGGTTGTGGGGGTGAAACCCACGGAGAATGTGAAAACTCAGTGGCCCAGGGCCGGGATTCGAATCCGGATCCTCAGCGCCGCAGTCGCAGTGCTAACCACTGCGCCACAGTGCTGTCCCCAGAAAAGGCAACATTTAACAAGAAAAAGAGAAGACAAGGCGAATGCATGGACTTGTCCTGCAATGATCTACATGGGCTGTCAGGGGAGCTGAAAATATGGAATCTTAAGGGATGAATTGATTCATGGCAGAATCATAGAAGGAGTCCTTCGGTGAAGCATTATCAGCTCTCCTGCAGACAAAGGATTTAACACTGGTCAAGGCTGCACAAACTGAGGCAAACTGAGCTTGGAAAACAAAATGGAGCATTTGTTTGCAGAGAAAGCGAGCTCCCATGGAGAAGATCGTGTGAGACTATTCAGTTGGGAGGCCATAAGAGAAAGTGTGCCTGAGTCTAATCCTAGCAAAATGGAGAAAAGCGTGCCTTGGGTGTGGGGGGGGGGGGGGGGGGGGGGGGGGGGGGGGGGGGGTGGAATGTATAAGGGAGAAGAAAGTCCACAGAGGGAGCAGAGCCATGACTGTCGGAAAAAAATAGGCCACTTCAAAACTGTCTGTCACTCAAACCCTGCCAATCTGCAAAAATAATAAAATATTGAATCAGAGCCACAAACAGGTGGAAGAACCACAGAAAAAGGAAATAATGTGAGTTCAATGGTACTGAAGACAAATGCCAAATGCTAAACTTGCAGTGAATGGGCACCCTGCAGATTTAAAAATTAGACACAGGAGAGGGAGGTTCTGCTTTATCGGTTGAAGTAGATTTGTTCAAACAGATTAATACTGCAATGCTCATCTATCAAATTACAAGGTCCCAGTGAAACTCAAAGGTCCACGCATGGTAAAGTTGAGGCATAAACATAGAGAAATCTTCAGATCTTTCTATGTCATTCAAAATCAAGAATGCTCTCTAGTAAGCAGAAATGCATGCTCAAAATTGAAGCTAATCTACAAATTGGATCAAGTTGCTGATGAACATTAGAGCAGTACATTCGGGAATTAATTTCCAAAATCATTTACAGGTCTTGGGAATCTAAAGACCGAGTAGCATATCACCCTACAAGCTGATGCTAAGCCAATCTGCCTCTTTACACTGAGGAAAGTTCCTCATCTACACTTGGACAAAGTCAAGGGTAAAATTGAGAAGATATAAGAGCAAAGTGTCAGTTCATTGGCCACCCAACAAAATGGTGTTCGGGATTGATCACAATCCCAAAACCAAATGATTTGATATGAATCTACGTGGATTTAACTCAACAAAGCAAATCTGTGGAACATGCGACCCATCCGATGGCCTCAGAATAAGATTAATGAGATATGAATCCATGACAGAGTATGTTCAAGGGAAATGTCAAACAACAGCAGATGAATTGTCGCAGATAACATCAGAAGGAACCAAACTATAATATTTATGCTTCATCGAAGAGGTGGAAGTATATACATCCCTAATTACTGAACACTTAGCAGCTACTGCAAAAAAGTTGCAGGAAATAAAACAAGCACAGGATGGCATGTCACCAGGTTAGAGAATATTGTCTGAAAGGATGCCCATCCCTCCCCGCAACACCCCAGACTGTGCCCACCTCCTCCCCATTGGAGGACAGTGCTTACTTCCTCGACATTGGCTATTCTTCAGCCCCCTACCCACCCCCCTCCCCAGCCAGCTAGTATCATCCCCCTCCCACCGGAAGGTGTTCGCCGTCTCTGCTTTCCCCCACCACAACAGGACAGATCTGACCTCCACCACAGGACAGTGTTCACCCCTCTCCACCCCCTGGACAATGCTCACCTCTTCCCTGCGCTGTCAGGGAGTGGAGGGGGGTGTGAGGTTTGAGCATTTTTGGGGGTTTGAGGAGTTGAGCATGTTGGCGGTGAGGAAGGCAGGAAAACATTATCAGAGGTGGTGGGGGGGTTAGCACTGAGGGAGGGGGAGTTAGGACTCAGTGAGGTGAGGGAGGGGGATTCGAACTCACTGAGGTGAGGGAGGGGGCGTTATCACCCTCACTGAGGTAAGGGGGGTTAGCACTGTCAGTGAAGTGAGGGAGTGGGTTGAGCACTGTCATTGAGGTGAGGGAGGGGGGTTAGCAATTAGTGAGGTGAGAGAGGGGAGTGAGCACTTAGTGAGGTGAGAGGGGAGTGAGGACTTAGTGAGGTGAGAGGGGAGTGAGGACTTAGTGAGGTGAGAGGGGAGTGAGGACTTAGTGAGGTGAGAGGGGAGTGAGGACAGTGAGGTGAGAGGGGAGTGAGGACTTAGTGAGGTGAGAGGGGAGTGAGGACTTAGTGAGGTGAGAGAGGAGAGTTAGCACTCAGTGAGGTGAGAGAGGGGAGTGAGGATTTAGTGAGGTGAGAGAGGGGAGTTAGCACTCAGTGAGGTGTGGGAAGGGAGGTTAGCACTGTCAGTGAAGTGAGGGAGGGGAAGTTATCACCCTCAGTGAGGTGAGTCTAAGGAATTTTGGAGGTTGACAGCACCAGGTAATAATAATAATAATGTTCATGAGTGTCACAAGTAGGCTTACATTAACACTGCAATGAAGTTACTGTGAAAATCCCCTAGTCGCCACATTCCGGCGCCTGTTCACTGAGGGAGAATTCGGAATGTCCAAATTACCTAACAGCACGCCTTTTGGGACTTGTGGGAGGAAACCGGAGCACCCGGAGGAAACCCACGCAGTCACAAGGAGAGCGTGCAGATTCCGCACAGACAGTGACCCAAACCGGGAATCTAACCTGGGACCCTGGCGCAGTGAAGCAACAGTGCTAACCACTGTGCTACTATACCGCCCATGGCTTGACATGAAACCCATGACAAAATCTTAAACCCATGATTTTTCCCCTCAATCTCAGCCTGTTCACTCAAAGAATTTCAAGTAATTTGATTTATAGACACCAGCCACAGGATCACCGATTGGGCAGCACAGTAGCATTGAGGTTAGCACAATTGCTTCACAGCTCCAGGGTCCCAGGTTCGATTCCCGGCTTGGGTAACTGTCTGTACGGAGTCTGCACGTTCTCCCCGTGTGTGCGTGGGTTTCCTACTGGTGCTCCGGTTTCCTCCCACAGTCCAAAGATGTGCAGGTCATGCTAAATTGCCCTTAGTATCCAAAATTGCCCTTAGTGTTGGGTGGGGTTACTGGGTTATGGGGATAAGGTGGGTGTGTGGGTTTGGGTAGGGTGCTCTTTACAAGAGCCGGTGCAGACTCGATGGGCCGAATGGCCTCCTTCTGCACTGTAAATTTTATGAAAATTTAATAATTGTAGATACTGAAAATCAAATTTTCTACTTTGAAGCAAATGCTGGAAAT
Organism: Scyliorhinus canicula; assembly: GCF_902713615.1. Taxonomy (NCBI): domain Eukaryota; kingdom Metazoa; phylum Chordata; class Chondrichthyes; order Carcharhiniformes; family Scyliorhinidae; genus Scyliorhinus; species Scyliorhinus canicula. The sequence continues at coordinate 8,831,067 of NC_052165.1, read as the reverse complement.
AACACAATTAACACGAGATGTGGGATATTTAAACTCTAACCTACCAGAATATGGGGCTGGATTCTCCGACCCCCTCGCCGGGTCGGAGAATCGGTGGGGGGCGGCGTGAATCCCACTCCCACCGTCTCCCGAAGTCTCCGGCACCAGAGATTCGGCATGGGCGGGAATCGCGCTGCGCCGGTTGGCGGGCCTCACCCAGCGATTCTCCGGCCAGCGATGGGCCGAAGTCCTGCTGCTGTCATGCTGGTCCCGCTGGCGTGAAGCAAAACACGTCGCTTACCGGCGGGACCAGGCGGCGCGGGTGTGCTCCGGAGTCCTGGGGGGGAGGTTGCAGGGCGATCTGGCCCCGGGGGGTGCCCCCAATGTGCCCTGGCCCGCGATCGAGGCCCACCAATCGGCGGGCGGGCCTGTGCCGTGGGGGCACTCTCTTCCTTTCGCGTTGGCCATAGCCTTCACGATGGCGGACGCGGAAGTGACCCCCTCCCCTGTGCATGCACGGGGATGACATCAGCATCCGCTGACGCTCTGGTGCATGCGCGGACTTCCGCCGGCCGGCGAAGTCCCTTCGGCCCCGGCTGGCGTGGCGCCGATGCCAGAGTGGTTCACGCCACTCCATCCAGCTGGGACCCCCCACCCCGCCGGGTAGAGCAGAATCCCGGCCATGACAACCAGTGCATAAAAGGGAAAGTGTTTTGGCCTCACCTGCATTGCACTAAGGCCTGCCTGGCTTCAGGTGCTTAGTCAAAACAAATACTGGCAGGTGTGGCTCTATTCCTGTGATTAGATTTTGTGGCAATAATGCATCTTTAATCTGATTGAATTATTTCTGTTGCTCTTTCTAACCCAATCCACAGTTTATTGCTCACACTCAATGGATGGTGTTCCTGAAATATTTCCAATCTCTGCTGGCGGCAGCCAACTTTCCCCACGAAACAGACACTCTTGAGATCCCAACCTATCGATTAGAGTAGATTTTAATTCCCTGTAGATTCTAATGTAACCACATTACTCTAATGGGTTCGTCTAATGTTTCACATCATCATTAAATGTGACACAATAAACAGTTTAATATCATTGCTAAGTATTATCAAACAGGATAAATTTGCCCAGTATATCTTTGGATGTAGGTGATACAAATTCTGAATCTAAATTGAGAAAACATTACCCAAAGGGCAGCGATGTTTCTACAGAACCACTCAAAGAAAAGTAAATGAGCGAGTTAATATGGTAGAAAAAGGTAAACCCAGACTACTTCTTTAAGTTACCCCAGGAGACGAAGATCCGAATGAATAAAAAGCAGAAAGAGTTAACTCTGACACACGTCGCTCTAAACGTTTTTTGCCAGCTCAGGTCATTGAATTCACTATTTGTGATTGGACATACTCACGCCCTGAATCAGAAGTGTACACACCTTCCAACACTGATCACTGGTCAGCTGAATGACTGAGTGACAACAGTCTGGGCGTGATTCAACTAATTGGGAGCAAAGTCCCATAGCGAGCATGCTTATCCGTGCGTGTGTTTCCCGGCGTCGCGGAGGGCTATACTCGCATTGTATAAGAGACCTAATGGGGAACACGCGGAGAGGCCGCACATAGCCCCGTTTTGTACACGGAGGAGCTCCACTCGCTGGAACTCCCCAGTGCAGCGAGAGATTGGGACATCATTTTTTAAACGTGTCTCGATCTCTGACGCCCCCAAAGTGCCATCCGACCCCCCCCCCCCCCCTCCCTCCAGCCCAAACACACTATGGGAGGGTCCTTCCCATCCCCCTTGCCCGATTGCGTGTGCGCAAAAAATGTCAGCTTGTCACCTTGACAGTGCCAACCTGGTACCCTAGCATTGCCCATGCCAGCTGAGAGTGCCACCCAGGTGCACCAGTGCCTGGGCACCACCCTGCCAAGAGGGCATGCAGCTGGGGTGTTCTGATCCCCTTGGAGACTCCCATGAGTGCCATTTGTGGGGACCAGGCTGAACGACCCTCGCTCGAGATCTCCAAAGCCTCAGGTTCCTCGGGAAGCTGCACATTAAAGTGAGACCAGTATGCAGATTTGCCATAAAGTGATCCCGCCCACAACGGGTGGGATCTACATCGCAACGTCTCGCGAGATCACGATAGACCTCGGGAGGCATTGCGAGTCGGGTAGATCCCCTGAGCGGGGTCTCCTTGGCTTTTATTGGCCATGCTGCCGCCCGGAAGCTGACTGCCAGGCGCACCGTGGCCAATAGATCGCACCCTCTAACTACAGCCGTTGTGGCCTTTACAAACAGTTTTGTAAAGGAAGACTTGTTTACCAGAATGATTTAATGGCTGAGAGGAGGCTGATGGTAAACAAAGATAGATTTATTTACTATTATACTATTTACAAAGATCTGAATAACACAGCAGATTGCCCCCAATACAATCCTAGCTGGGAGGCCTAATCACACCGGGCCCTGGTAACCTCATTGGCTAGGAGTCAGAGAACTTTCCAGAAGGGTGCAAACAGAGAGAGATGGGAGCGAGTATACGAAGAGACACCTGGAAGCCACCCCAAGTGAAGACTACACCCCAGCGAAGAGATGATTCAATTAAGACAGAAGAAGACGTGCGAGACCAACCTTCACGGAAGATCCTGAGTTCAGAGGCAACCTCATCGGAATCGGCAGAGCTCTATCGGTTGCACCCGACGGAGCAAGCTGGCCAAGTACAACTGCACGGGTAGTGTCAGAGTCTCAGGCAGACAGTACAGTATTGATAAGTATGTTTAAGGATTTAGAGTTGTTTTGTGAATGGCGTTTGGATCATAGGATTCTGTAATAAAATCGGGTTGAATCACCAATCCACTCTTGTCCTTTGTTCATCAGGTGAGAAGGGCACCTGGGTAAATGGGTTTCATGGTAAACTGATAAAAGTGTCTAATATTTCAGGCACTTTTGAGAATTGGATTACATCGAACATTACTTGTGGGCACGGAGATGGGTTGAAGTACGGATACTTCAACACAAGAAGCATCAGGAATAAGGTGGGTGAACGTAAGGCATGGATCGGTACTTGGGACTACGATGTGGTGGCCATCATGGAAACTTGGATAAAAGAGGGGCAGAAATGGTTGTTGGAGGTCCCTGCTTATAGATGTTTCAATAAGATTAGGGTGGGTGGTAAAAGAGGTGGGGGTGGCATTGTTAATTACAGATAGTATAACAGCTGCGGAAAGGCAGTTCGAGGGGGATCTGCCTACTGAGGTAATATGGGTTGAAGTCAGAAATAGGAAAGGAGCAGTCACCTTGTTGGGAGTTTTCTATAGGCCCCCCAATAGCAGCAGAGATGTGGAGGAACAGATTGGGAAACAGATTTTGGAAAGGTGCAGAAGTCACAGGGTAGTAGTCATGGGTGACTTCAACTTCCCAAATATTGAGTGGAAACTCTTTAGATCAAATAGTTTGGATGGGGTGGTGTTTGTGCAGTGTGTCCAAGAAGCTTTTCTAAAACAGTATGTAGATTGTCCGACCAGAGGGGAGGCCATATTGGATTTGGTACTTGGTAATGAACCAGGGCAAGTGATAGATTTGTTAGTGGGGGAGCATTTTCGAGATAGTGACCACAATTCTGTGACTTTCACTTTAGTAATGGAGGGGGATAGGTGCGTGCAACAGGGCAAGGTTTACAATTGGGGGAAGGGTAAATACGATGCTGTCAGACAAGAACTGAAGTGCATAAGTTGGGAACATAGGGAAGGACACAATTGAAATGTGGAACCTGTTCCAGGAACAGATACTACGTGTCCTTGATATGTATGTCCCTGTCAGGCGGAAGAGATGGTTGAGTGAGAACTATGGTTGACAAGAGAGGTTGAATGTCTTGTTAAGAGGAAGAAGGAGACTTATGTAAGGCTGAGGAAACAAGGTTCAGACAGGGCACTGGAGGGATACAAGACAGCCAGGAGGGAACTGAAGAAAGGGATTAGGAGAGCTAAGAGAGGGCACGAAAAATCTTTGGTGGGTAGACTCAAGGAAAACCCTAAGGCCTTTTACACATATGTAAGAAATATGAGAATGACTAGAGAGAGGGTAGGTCCGATCAAGGACAGTAGCGGGAGGTTGTGTATTGAGGCTGAAGAGATAGGAGAGGTCTTGAACAAGTATTCAGTATTTACGAATGAGAGGGGCCATATTGTTGGAGAGGACAGTGTGAAACAGACTGGTAAGCTCGAGGAGATACTTGTTAGGAAGATGTGTTGGGCATTTTGAAAACTTAGAGGATAGACAAGTCCCCTGGGCCTGACGGAATATATCCAAGGATTCTATGGGAAGCCAGAAATGAAATTGCAGAGCCGTTGGCAATGATCTTTTTGTCCTCGCTGTCAACAGGGGTGGTACCAGGGGATTGGAGAGTGGCGAATGTCGTGTCCCTGTTCAAAAAAGGGAATAGGGATAACCCTGGGAATTACAGGCCAGCTAGTCTTAGTTCGGTGGTAGGCAAAGTAATAGTAAGGTACTGAGGGATAGGATTTCTGAGCATCTGGAAAGATACTGCTTGATTAGGGATAGCCAGATTGGATTTGTGAGGGGTAGGTCTTGCCTCACAAGTCTTATTGAATTCCTTGAGGAGGTGACCAAGCACGTGGATGAAGGTAAAGCAGTGGATGTAGTGTACATGGATTTTAGTAAGGCTTTTGATAAGGTTCCCCATGGTAGGCTTATGCAGAAAGTAAGGAGGCATGGGATAGTGGGAAATTTGGCCAGTTGGGTAACGAACTGGCTAACCGAATGAAGTTAGAGAGTGATGGTGGATGGCAAATATTCAGCCTGGAGCCCAGTTACCAGTGGCGTACCGCAGGGATCAGTTCTGGGTCCTCTGCTGTTTGTGATTTTCATTAATGACTTGGATGAGGGAGTTTAAGGGCGGGTCAGTAAACCTGCAGACAATACAAAGATTGGTGGAGTCGTGGATAGTGAGGAGGGCTGTTGTCAGGTGCAAAGAGACATAGATAGGATGCAGAGCAGGGCTGAGAAGTAGCAGGTGGAGTTTAACTCTGAAAAGTGTGAGGTTGTCTATTTTGGAAGGACAAATATGAATGCGGAATACAGGGTTAACGGTAGGGTTCTTGGCAATGTGGAGGAGCAGAGAGATCTTCGGGGTCTATGTTCATAGATCTTTGAAAGTTGCCACTCAGGTGGATAGAGCTGTGAAGAAGGCCTATGGTGTGCTAGTGTTCATTAGCAGAGGGATTAAATTTAAGAGCCGTGAGGTGATGATGCAGCTGTACAAAACCTTGGGAAGGCCACATTTGGAGTACTGTGTGCAGTTCTGGTTGCCTCATTTTAGGAAGGATGCGGAAGCTTTGGAAAAGGTGCAAAGGAGATTTACCAGGATGTTGCCTGGAATGGAGAGTAGGTCTTACGAGGAGAGGTTGAGGGTGCTCGGCCTTTTCTCATTAGAAGGATGAGGGGCGACTTAATAAAGGTTTATAAGATAATCAGAGGAATAGATAGAGTAGACAATCAGAGACGTTTTCCCCGGGTGGAACAAACCATTACAAGGGGACATAAATTTAAGGTGAATGGTGGAAGATATAGAGGGGATGTCAGAGGTAGGTTCTTTACCCAGAGAGTAGTGGGGGGCATGGAATGCACTGCCTGTGGAAGTAGTTGAGTCGGAAACATTAGGGACCTTCAAGCGGCTATTGGATAGGTACATGGATTACGGTAGAATAATGGGGTGTAGATTAATTTGTTCTTAATCCAGGACAAAAGTTCGGCACAACATCGTGGGCCGAAGGGTCTGTTCTGTGCTGTATTTTTCTATGTTCTATGTTCTATTGGGGGGGTTGGGGGTTGGGGGGAGGGGGACTCTGTGTTAATGGTGACTATGGGTGATTCCTAATTCCTTCTTGTTTTTTGTTTATGTTAACATGTAGGCTGTTGTTTGGGGTTTGGTGGGATGATGGGATTGTTGTTGTTGAGAAGAGGATTGACAATGTATTCGTTACTGTGTATTATTTGTTGGTGGGTAGAAATTTGGGAGAAAATGTGAAAAAGGAGAATAAAAATATATATTTCTTTAATGTTTGAGGGTGACATCCTGGAGTTACACTTGCTCTCCTGGGGGGCTCTGTTATGACAACTTCTGTTCCGAAATACATACATGAAGAAAGAGGAAGACTTGCATAGCAGAAATTAAACCCAATATGCTTCAGAAGAAAAACCTGCTCCCATCCAGCACCTTTCACTTCCACAGGGAGTGCGTCACACCCAAATACGTATTTAAATTTCGAGCCCCCATTGTCCATTGTGTGAATAAAGGGGCGTGCGTCACGGTGCCGCAGTGGTAAGCAAGGCTGACTCACGGCGTTGAGGACCTGGGTTCAATCCTGGCCCCGGGTCACTGTCCGTGTGGAGTTTGTACATTCTCCCCGTGTCTGTGTGGGTCTCACCCCCTTAATTGGGAAAAAAATGAATTGCGTACTTTCAATTTACTTTTAAAAAGAAATGCAAATAATGGTTCGCGCTCTCAGTTGATTCATTGCCATGAAATAATGAGATGCATATTTCCCTTCACCATTCCTCACAAACTGAGCTCATAAAATCAGCAGACTTTGAGGAAGATGTTGAGCCTATCATCTTTTCTAACCAGAGAGAAGGAAAATCAGGATGTAAATTAATCCATAACATTCTTAACTAAGTGTTATGTTGCACTTTTATCTAGGCCCAGACGGGGCTTTTAGCTGGTTTTACAGTTGTCAATTAATGTTTTCCTGTGTACAAATTGTACTGAAGCAGCTTGGAAAATCTTAGTGATTAAGCAATAACCAAGGGTAGATTAAAGCAAGTATCGAAGGGACTTTTGCTATGGACCCTCACCCATGTTTAGAAGTGTAACATGTGTATTCTCCAAATTAATTGGAGCTAAGGAATGTGGTTCTCTATAGATTCTGTTGGACAATATTTATATGGTATCCAGTTCCGAAAAATAATTGAAGCAAGAAGCTTCCTCTCTTTGTTACCGTCCCTGATGGACCTTTTGGAAGTCCCGCAGGCAAATGTCCCTTCGTTTGAAACAGTCACAAAGCATTCAGTAAGAAATGTTGAGTACGAATAAAAATAAAGCATGCGCTTGGGCCACGCTGTCATCTGTTGAAAATGATAGTGAAATTCCCCTTTTTAACAGGATGCATCTTTTTTTCTGTAATTAACGACCTGCTGGTGAAATTCAGCAAATGTGTGGTTTTGAAATGTGCAATTTCTAAGTACCAAATTAGTTTCAAGATAAAGTAGGAATGTAGCCATTTTGTTCTTGAAGGGAGGATTTCGTCAGGAGTGTTAAGCTTTTACCAACAACTTAATGGCAAATTAAAGGTGCAAATTAATGTTAAAGCTATTTTAAAACTGAAATGTCGCACTTGTGTAGCAATTCTCCCCCTGGTGAGTATTTTTGGAGAGGGTATCATTCAATTGCATATTTGAACACACTAGTTTTTCTCAAGTAAACGGTTTCCTTTCTAACAGTAAGAACATGTTGTGTTAACACCAAAGGGGAACACTTGTTTGAAGCCACGTGTGCTAATTAAACATGGATGTGAATAGCAATAATTCCACCCCAATTATTTTTTGAAGCATTCATAATCATCCTGTAAATCTCAGCCATGTGTTAATTAAGTTTCTTCAAGTTTACCATTACATCATCAGGGGTGGGATCTTCCCCTCCTGCCAGCAGCAGGAATCGTGGGGCAGGTGGGGAAGATGAGATTGTCATCCAAACAGCAGTTTCCCGACATCGGAAAATCAGTTCACAATTATCCTGATCCGCCTTTCATGGTGGTCCACCTTTCCCCCTGGTCAACATGGGAACCCACTTTGCATCTCTTGAATGCTCATTAAAACACCAATCGACCAGAATCTTCTGGCCCCGTCCAATCTTCCGCCTCGCCAGCGGGAATTTACAACACCCCTGGGTGGGATTCTCCAGCCGCGTCCGCCCGACGATCAGGGAATCCCGCCCGAGGAGAGTGGAGTTATCTACCCGGCTCACTGGTGGCGTTCTCGCGGCGGGCGGGGCAGGTGAATCCAGCCCGGTTTTCCCGACTCTACACAACGTGACGTGACCCCCGGAGCAGGAGACTTCCGTTACTCACCAGCCAGTCGACTCTGCCTGCACCTTTGCGGATGACCATAGGAAATGATGCTTGCGGGAGAGATGAGGGTGGGGAGGTGTCGGTGGAATACACAAGGGGAAGGTGGTGGTGCAGTTAGCAGATCAGGAAGGCATGAAGAAGAGGGGAGTGAGCAGACAAGTGGGTGTGGGAGCAGAGTGTTTCATAGGGAAGAGTACGTCGATTCAATGCTGGAGTCCTGGGGGGGAGAACCCAGGGTTATGGTGAGAGGGGGAAGTGGGATGCAGTGGAAAGGGAGGCTCAGGGTGTGGGTACGGTGGGTGTAGTTCTCATCAGAAGGGTTGTTGAGGGGACAGGAATGGTGCCACAGATACTGGGAGTGGGCAATATCAAGGTGGGCATGGGCACTATGACTGTCGTGGGTTCCGTGGAGAGGGAAGGTAGGCCGAGATTAACAGTTATAGGGTCCAGAGTGATTGTGGTAGGTTCAAAGGTGACAGATAGGAGAGAGAAGGGGCGGGATTCTGCCGTAATCGGCGGGGCGGGCAACTCAGGCGGGAAGGAGTGGCGTGAACTACTCTGGCGTCGGGCCGCACCAAAGGTGCGGAATCCTCCACACCTTCAGGGGCTAGGCTGGCCCCGGAGTGGTTTGCGCTGCGCCGGGCGGCGGGGAAGGGGCTTGGCGCCATGCCAAATGGCGCCGAAGGACATCTGTCGGCCGGTGCGAGTTGGCGCATGCGCGGGAGCACCAGCGTGTGCTGGCATCATCCCAGCGCATGCGCAGAGGGCTTTGTCTCCGCACCGGCAATGGCGGACCGCTACAGCTGCCGGTGCAGAACAATAGCGTGCCCCCACGGCACAGGCCCACCCGCAGATCGGTGGGCCCCAATCACGGGCCAGGCCACCGTGGGGGCACCTCCTGGGCCAGATCCCCCCGCGCCCTCCCGAGAACCCCAGAGGCCGCCCGCGCCGCCAGGTCCCGCCATTAAGGACCTACTCTAATTTACACTGGCGGGATCGGCAAAAAGACGGCCCGCCGCTCGGCCCATCGCGGGCTGGAGAATCGCCGGGGGGGGCGCTGGCAGCCGCCGCTGATCGGCGCGGCACAATTCCCAGCCACGCCAAATCCCCGGTGCCGGAGAATTCACACTGCCTCCCGGTGATTCTCCGACCCGGCGGGGGGGTCGGAAAATCCCGCCCAAGGTTTCGGCGATTTCGGCGACAAAACCTATTCTCTGTCCAATTGCAGTTCCTGTCATTGGCGTTAGCCAATGTAGAATCCCGCCCCGTAACTTTTACATTTTTAAATAATATGTGGAGGAACAGAGTCATAGGACCACTAATTAGTGTTAACAACAAGAAAAAAACATACATTAAAAAATTTCATCTGAGGAAGGAGCAGTGCTCCGAAAGCTAGTGTTTGAAACAAACCTGTTGGACTTTAACCTGGTGTTGTAAGACTTCTTACTATGAAAAAGTTGGATTATGATACAATTACACACAGATTTTAAGATTAACAAAATTTATCAAGTACATTTTAAGCTACAATGTTCTCACTAACACAAATTCCCTTTTAAACACACAAGGTGACTGTGGGCAAATACACTCTCCACTTGGAACCCAAGTCAATGTTTGTGGATGGCTCCTCAGATGACTTGCATGTGAGAGTTTCCAAACTCCACTTCCGCTGCTGGTTCTAGTGTACCTTGGCACTGCCAGCTTGGCACCCTGGCAGTGCCACCCTGCCTCTTTAGATAGGCATCATGATCGGTGCAGGCTTGGAGGGCCGAAGGGCCTGTTCCTGTGCCATTGAGAAATCCCTCAGTAAATCGGCAAAGTGCCGCTGAATAACGGGATGTTTCTCGATGCTGCAGGGTTGCAAGTATTGAATGTTTCCCCAAATGTGAGTTTGCTGTCATATGGTGCAATGTTCAGAACATGTCAATGAGGACAGAGGCATCCACCAAAGTCAGTGTTATCATCTGCAAAATGTTACAGTTAACTAATAGAATATTTTCCTGTCAAATTAACAATGCTGCTAAAGTAAAATTTGTACTGATTTGTTTAATGGTCAGGGAGTGATCACCTATGGCTGAGAGACTTATATTGCATGATATCATTCCTGCTCTTAATATTAATCATATAATTTACAGCCCATCGAGTCTGCCCCGGCCATTCCAACCTATCCCCATAACCCAGTAGCCCCACCTAATCTTTTTGGACACCAAGGGGCAATTTATCACGGCCAATCCACCTAACCGGCACATCTTTGGACTGTGGGAGGAAACCGGAGCACCCGGGGGAAACCCACGCAGATACGGGGAGAACGTGCAGACTCCGCACAGACAGTGACCCAAGCCGGGAAGTGAACCGGGACCCTGGAGCTGTGAAGCAACTGTGCTAACCACTATGCTACCGTTAATGACCCATTATGTATATATTGTCAGACAACATTTGCACCCAGATGCCAGCAGTGGGTGATATCATTTTCCTCGGGCCTTTCCGTGATTGAGGAGCAGGGTTAAAGAGGGGACGGAGGAATAAATAGAAGCACCTGGGCCCAGGGTTTCTCTCCGTGGCCCTGACCTACACCACAGGGACCGCAGCGGGAATTCAGCTGTTGGAGTGGGCGGAGCGACAGAGTTGAGCGGTGAGTATTTAAACTAGCTGCTTCGCAGATTTGAGTCTTTTCGGCGGGAATTCAGCTGTTGGAGTGGGCGGAGCTGCTTTGCAGATTTGAGTCTTTTCGGCGGGAATTCAGCTGTTGGAGTGGGCGGAGCTGCTTTGCAGATTTGAGTCTTTTTGGCGGGAATTCAGCTGGTGGAGTAGGCGGAGCTGCTTTGCAGATTTGAGTCTATTCGGCGGGAATCCAGCTGTTGGAGTGGACGGAGCTGCTTTGCGGATTAAACAGCGGCCACAGGGCCTTTGGGGATAAATTTGAAGAGTGACATCACAGCAAAGCAGTGACCTGATTGGCTGATAAGGAAAGTGCTCCAATTAGCAGTAGCTGGGAGAAATGTAACTCTTCGTGTGTTGGTAAGTATTGTGATTGTTAAGTAAAATCTTTATTCCTTTCACTTATTCATTATTTGATATTGTATTTGTAATCAGTTAAGGTAAAGTTTAAAAATAGCAGGAGATCCCAGACCCGTGTTATGCTCCTCGTGCTCAATGTGGGAGTTCAGGGACGCGGCCGATGCCCCTGACTTCTTCATGTGCGGGAAGTGTGTCCAGCTGCAGCTCCTGTTAGACCGCATGACGGTTCTGGAGCTGCAGATAGACTCACTTTGGTGCATCCGTGATGCTGAGGAGGTCGTGGATAGCACGTTCAGTGAGTTGGTCACACCGCAGATTAGGATTGGTGAGGGAGACAGGGAATGGGTGACCAAAAGGCAGAGAAAGAGCAGGAAGGGAGTGCAGGCGTCCCCTGCGGTCATCTCCCTCCAAAACAGGTATGCCGTTTTGGATACTGTTGGGGGAGATGACCCATCAGGAGAAGGCAGTAGTAGCCAGGCTCATGGCACCGTGGCTGGCTCTGCTGCACAAAAGGGCGGGAAAAAGACTGGCAGGGCTATAGTCATAGGGGATTCAAACGTAAGGGGAGTAGACCGGCGTTTCTGTGGTCAAAAATGAGACTCCCGAATGGTATGTTGCCTCCCGGGTGCACGAGTCAGGGATGTCTCAGATCGGCTGCAGGACATACTGAAGGGGGAGGGTGAACAGCCAGTTGCCTTTGTGGCACCAACGATATAGGTAAAAAATGGGATGAGGTCCTACAATCAGAATTTAGAGAGTTAGGAGACAAGTTAAAAAGTAGGACCTCAAAGGTAGTAATCTCAGGATTGCTACCAGTGCCATGAGAAAGTCAGAGTAGAAATTCAAGGATAGTCAGAATGAACACGTGGCTTGAGAGATGGTGCAGGAGGGAGGGGTTCAGATTTTTGGGACATTGGAACCGGTTATGGGGGCAGTGGGACCAATAGAAATCGGATGGTCTACACCTGGGCAGGACAGGAACCAATTTCTCGTGGGTTGCTTTTGCTAACACTGTTGGGGAGGTTTTAAACTAATGTGGCAGGGGGATGGGAACCAGATTAGGAAGTTAGAGGTCAGTAAAAAGGCAGCAACTAAAGCCAGTAAGGTACTAGATAATAAACTCATTGTGACTAAGGGGAAGAGTAGACAGGGAAGAGATTATGAACGCAATGGGACAGGTGGTCTGAGGTGCATTTGTTTTAATGTGAGAAGTGTAGCAGGTAAGGCAGATGAACTTAGGGCTTGGATAGTACCTGGGAATATGATGTTATTGGTGATGTGTTGGGGAAGCTGGGTCTGCGAGGACTGCATTTACTGCAGTGGTGAGAGAGACAAGCTTCCAACTTTTGAAGAAATGCAACTCGATTTTATTGAACTCTTAACTGTCATACATGCTTTAACTGTGGGTTGACACTATGCTGACTTGACTGGAGACCTGAGGCTAACCTGATCAGACTATCTTACTATCACATGGTGTATGTTCTAGTTGCTGCTCACAGGCTCTGACTGTCTCAGAGGCTGGATCCCGTGAGAGCGGGAAAACCAGTGCCCTCTGGCTTTATAGTGGTCGTGTCCTGTCTGGTGATTGGCTGCTGTGTTCTGTGTGTTCACTGGTCATCATTGGTATTACTGAGACTTGATTGAGGGAAGGGCAAGATTGGCAACTAAATATCCCAGGGTGTAGATGCTTCAGGAGGGATAGAGAGGGAGGTAAAGGGGATGGAGGAGTTGCATTACTGGTCAGAGATGATATCACAGCTGTGATTAAGGAGGGCACGATGGAGGATTCGAGCACTGAGGCAATATGGGTGGAGCTGAGAAATAGGAAGGGTGCAGTAACATTGTTGGGACTTTACTACAGGCCTCCCAAAAGCGAGCGTGAGTAGAGGTACAAATATGTAGACAGATTATAGAAAAATGTAGGAGCAATAGGGTGGCCGTAATGGGAGACTTTAACTTCCCCAACATTGAATGGGACCCATGTAGTGTTGGAGGGGTAGATGGAGCAGAGTTTCTAAGGAGCATCCAGGAGAGTGTTTTAGAGCAGTATGTAAATAGTCCAACTCGGGAAGGGGCCATACTGGACCTGGCATTGGGAAATGATCCCGGCCAGGTGGTTGAAGTTTCAGTCGGTGATTACTTTAGGAATAGCGATCACAATTCCGTAAGTTTTAGAATACTCATGGACAGAGACGAGAGTCGTCCTAAAGGAAGAGTGCTAAATTGGGGAAAGGCCAAGTATAACAAAATTCGACAGGAGCTAGGGAATGTGGATTGGGATCAGCTGTTTAAGGGTAAATCCACATTTGAAATGTGGGAGTCTTTTAAGGAAAGGTTGATTAGAGTGCAGGACAGACAGGTCCCTGTGAAAATGAGGGATAGAAATGGCAAGATTAGGGAACCATGGATGACAGGGGGAATTGTGAGACTAGCTAAGATGAAAAAGGAAGCATACATAAGATTTAGGGGACTTAAGACCGATGAAGCTTTGGAGAAATATCAGAAGAGTAGGACAAATCTCAAACGTGCAATAAAGAGGGCTAAAAGGGGTCATGAAATATCTTTGGCTAAGAGGGTTAAGGAAAATCCCAAAGCCTTTTATTCATATATAAGGAGCAAGTGGGTAACTAGAGAAAGGATTGGCCCACTCAAAGACAAAAGAGCGAATTTATGCGTCGAATCAGAGGAAATGGGTGAGATTCTTAATGAGTACTTTGCATCGGTATTCACCAGGGAGAGGGACATGACGGATGTTGAGGTTAGGGATGGATGTTTAAATACTCTAGGTCAAGTCGGCATAAGGAAGGGGGAGGTTTTGGGTATTCTAAAAGGCATTAAGGTGGACAAGCCCCCAGGTCCGGATGGGATCTATCCCAGGTTACTGAGGGAGGTGAGGGACAAAATAGCTGGTGCCTTAACAGATATCTTTGCAGCATCCTTGAGCACGGGTGAGGTCCAGGAGGACTGGAGAATTGCTAATATTGTCCCTTTGTTTAAGAAGGGTAGCAGGGATAATCCAGGGAATTATAGACCTGTGAGCTTGACGTCAGTAGTAGGCAAACTGTTGGAGAAGATACTGAGGGATAGGATCTATTCACATTTGGAAGAAAATAGACTTATCAGTGATAGGCAGCATGGTTTTGTGTAGGGAAGGTCATGTCTTACAAACTTAATAGAATTCTTTGAGGAAGTGACAAAATTAATTGATGAGGGAAGGGCTGTAGATGTCATATACATGGACTTCAGTAAGGCACCTGGTAAAGTTTCCCATGGCAGGTTGATGGATTGATGGAAAAAGTGAAGTCGCATGGGTTTCAGGTTGTACTAGCTAGATGGATAAAGAACTGGCTGGGCAACAGGAGACAGAGGATAGTAGTGGAGGGTGTGCCTCAAAATGGAGAAGGGTGACTAGTGGGGTTCCACAGGGATCCATGCTCGGACCACTGTTGTTTGTGATATACATAAATGATCTGGACGAAGGTATAGGTGGTCTGATTAGCAAGTTTGCAGATAATACTAAGTTTCGTGGAGTTGCAGATAGCGAGAGGTACTATCAAAGAATACAGCAAAATATAGATAGATTGGAGAGTTGGGCAGAGAGATGGCAGATGGAGTTTAATCCAGGTAAATGCGAGGTGATGCATTTTGCAAGATCGGTCAATGGAAGAGTCCTGAGGAAAATTGATGTACAGACTAATCTGGGAGTTCAGGTCCATTGTACCCTGAAGGTGGCAACGCAGGTCAATAGAGTGGTCAAGAAGGCATACAGCATGCTTGCCTTCATCGGACGGGGTATTGACTACAAGAGTTGGCAGGTCATGTTACAGTTGCATAGGACTTTGGTTAGGCCAGATTTGGAATACTGCGTGCAGTTCTGGTTGCCACATTACCAGAAGGATGTGGATGCTTTAGAGAGGTTGCAGAGGAAGTTCACCAGGATGTTGCCTGGTATGGAGGGTGCTAGCTATGAAGAAAGGTTGAGTAGATTAGGATTGTTTTCGTTGGAAAGACGGAGGTTGAGGGGAGACCTGATTGAGGTCTACAAAATTATGAGAGGTATAGACAGGGTGGATAGCAACAAGCTTTTTCCAAGAGTGGGAGGTGTCAATTACAAGGGGTCACAATTTCAAGGTGAGAGGGGGAAAGTTTCAGGGAGATGTGCACGGAATGTTTTTTATGCAGAGGGTCGTGGGTGCCTGGAACACTTTACCAGCGGAGGTGGTAGAGGCGGACATGATAGCATCATTTAAGATGCATCTAGACAGATATATGAATGGGCGGGGAACAGAGGGAAGTAGATCCTTGGAAAATAGGCGACAGATTTAGATAAAGGATCTGGATCGGCGCAGGCTGGGAGGGCCGAAGGGCCTGTTCCTGTGCTGTAATTTTCTTTGTTCTTTGTTATTTGTTCTTAGAAGGCATCTCACCACCACCTTCTCAAGGCCAATTGGGGATGGGCAATGGATGCTGGCCCAGCCAGCAACACCTACAACCTGTGAAAAAAAAAGCATCTTTTTACTTGCATGATTAAATGATAACCCTGGCGGACTGTGATGTATTGCTTTTGAAGTGCATCTGAATTTATTTTGTATTGAGTAATGTGGATGCATGTGGCTAGAGACGGTGGATGACTAATCTGATCTGTCTTCATTTGAGACCTAAATGATCTCAACGCTATAAAGAAATATGACCTGCTCTACTCCGAAGCTGCATCACTTAGTCCAAAGTCTATTTTTATTGTACTCTTCTCAAGCAGTCTGAGGGCAATTTATATATGTATACAGTAACCCTTGAAGAGGCTCAGGGTATGCAGCAGAGTACTTCTGTCTAAACCTCCATGACTGTAGGATAAATAATCAATTCATATACGATATCGATTCGCATAATCATATTGCTTTTTGGTCACTTCCACTGGTATGCCCAAAGATAAAGTCCCATCAATATAGAGCAAAACTGAGGTTAACTGTCTGCCTCTGCTGTTAATCTAGATTGTGGAGCAAAATAAAACAGCATCTATAGACATCAAACCCAAGGAGACTT
This sequence comes from Scyliorhinus canicula, assembly GCF_902713615.1. NCBI lineage: Eukaryota > Metazoa > Chordata > Chondrichthyes > Carcharhiniformes > Scyliorhinidae > Scyliorhinus > Scyliorhinus canicula. The sequence continues at coordinate 8,814,898 of NC_052165.1, read as the reverse complement.
TGACAGCATTGTTGATACATGACTTTGAATGTTCTTCACATTTAACGTCCCATTAAGCTGTGCCGGTCATGTCAAGAAGGAAACAAAAATTGACTTTTGTAAAACAATTGTGCAAACGGAAAATCTTGCTGGCCGACTATTCAGTCCAAGGGGTCTTTCCTAAATCTCAATAAGGTGCTCATGTTGTGTAACTGGATAGCAATGTTGCTGATGTCATGTGCAGTCATTTAATAAACAGATATCCTGGTTCTCTACTTGTGTGTGAAAGAGGTCCAGTTGCGTTCACAGTTTCAATTTGGTTCCATTCTGTTCCTTTTGACTGACCAATAAGGAGCCATTGGGTTGTCCCAGTGTTATCAAATCAGTAAAGTAGCAAAACTGCCTCTTTCTTGCCACATGGAACGGTTGGGGTAAATCACTTTGATGTGTTTAAGGGGAAACTTGTTCAACACACACGAGGGAGAAAAGAAGACAACGATTTGCTGATAGGTTAAGATGAAGAGGAGTGGCAGGAGGATTGTGGAGCATGGACCAGTCAGGCCTAAGGCCTATCTCTGTGCTGTATGTTCAATATAATTATGTGAACTCTTAGAGAGGACACAAACAATAAAAACCCAAATCTTTATAAGCATAGAAACCTTACCAAATTAAATAATACTCCCTGTATTTAATACACAAGCAAGTCCCTGCAGTGCCCGCCAATCATGAAAGGCCACAAAGGTCCTGGCGGATACTGATGCTCATCCTCCAGGATCATCAATTGAGAGGTGTGCAAATGTCCCAACTGATAGTATTAGGTTTGGTTCTAGTTCTGATTTTCACCAAGCTTTAATGACCCATAAGGAAAGCACGGTAGCACAGTGGTTCGCACTGTTGCTTCACAGCTCCAGGGTCTCGGGTTCGATTCCAAGCTTGGGTCACTGTCTGTGAGGAGTCTGCACGTTCTCGCCGTGTCTGTGTGGATTTCCACCGGGTGCTCCGGTTTCTTCCCACAAGTCCTGAAAGACTTATTGTTGGATAATTTGGACATTCTGAATTCTCGGAGTGTGACGACTAGGGGCTTTTCACAGTAACTTCATTGCAGTGAAGCCTACTTGTGACAATAAAGATTATCAAAAAAAATTTTAAAGTCTGGAAAATGCCAAAGAAAAGCATTTCCCTAGCAGTTAGAGTTGGCGGATTGGCAACTGGAACAATCCCACTCGTGCTAGATGGGCAGAGCAGAACCATTTTCCGATTTTAATTCTTACCTGTCACACAAATGTTTTTAGAAGAGGAACAGATTCAGAAGGCGCACTAAAGAAGACTAAATCATGAAAGAAAGATTGCTTCAGGAGCAAATAAGGTATTTGTGTGGCTTAGAGAGGTGGCTAGGTGTCCCTGGACCGGGAGCATGCGGTGTCCATGGGCACACTCGAAGCTTTCCGTGCTTGGTGACCGCCGCCAGGGTTGAACTGCCTTATTGACCCCGATTTTCACACTTTGATTTGACGGGATTTTGATAAATTTTCGTTTCTCCTTTTCGTTCTTTTTGGGTTGTGCTCCGCTCGTCGTTTTGGAGTACACCCCCTTTTCCTCTTTCCCTCAGTTACTCTATGTTCTTTGACTAAGTTGACACACCAGGCATCACGACAGTACAGGTAACGGATGCCCGCTTAATTTCCTGCTACGTGTAGGTAAATGTGGCAGGGCTTCACCTCACCAAACAAAAAAACACACCTTTCATTTTTTGCCCTTTTGACCCTAATTTGTAGTAGTGAAACCTTATAAAAGGTGGCGAGGTGGCTAGCATTGTAACAAGTCAATTCACTAACAATTCAATAGAACGGAGAACTGGTGGTTTTATGAATGGGAATTTTAAATAATCATGGAGTGCTCATTGAAGGCGGAGTAAGATATGATTCACATCCAAACATCAGACAAATGGACCAAGGTCGCCATCAGAGGGTATTCAACCATTAATTCCGAAGCAAAGAGCATATCAATCTTTTTTGCTAATAGCATAATTGTGAATAGGAACCACATAATTGCTATCCTATAATACAATACAGTGATCACATGATACCCTTCATGTGTGCTGCCAAGGAGAATCTCACCTGCTGACCTGTATGCTTTAGGAAATCACAGGGCCCTACAACAACAACATTTACATACAGGTGTGGCTTTCGCAGTGAAAATGGCAGTGCTGCTCCATCGGCTGCACTATAGAAGTATCTCACCAGTAGACTTGGCATTGCAATCAATGTAAGTTTCTGCACTTGCCCACTTGTCACACACTAAATACAACAGAAAACACTAGGGCTGGTTCATTGAGGTTTTAACAATGTGATCAGTCATAATTACTGCCAACAATTTCTCTCACCCTTAAAATTTAATTTTACAAATGCAGAGCCTCATGCCTTCAGAACTTAATCAGGGTGGGAGCTTCCAAGAAGAAGAATGAATCCATTGTCTTTAATCCCCAAAGCAGAACCAAATCCCCAGGATTAATTCCATCGCTGGTAACTGTCTGAAACTGAGGCAGGGGGCCCCACAGTAGCACAGTGGTTAGCACTGCTGCCTCACAGTGTCAAGTTCCCAGGTTCGATTCCCGGCATTGGTCACTGTCTGTGCGGAGTTTGCATGTTCTCCCCGTGTCTGTGTGGGTTTCCTCCAGGGTCTCCGGTTTCCTCCCACAGTCCAAAGATTTGCGGGTTAGGTGGGGTTACAGGGGTTGAGCGGGAGCCTAGGTAAGGTGCTCTTTCAAAGAGTTACGCCGATGTCCCGAATGGCTCCTTCTGCACTGTAGGGATTCTATGGATTCGTACCCTTGGAGATACGTTGATTCTGTGCTGTGTGTCTGACCCCAGAATCCACTCCATCACAAAGACTGAGACATTCCACCTGCAGGGAACCTCCTGATTCCAACTCTGCCTCAGCTCTTCCGCTGCTGAAACCCTTATCCATCTCTTTGTTACTTCTAGACATGATGATTGCAATGCTTCCCTGTCTGGCACCCCATCCTCTACCCTGTATAAAACTGTGCTCCAAATCTCTGCGGTCCATATTTTAACCCACTCCAATTGGAAATGAAACCGGGGCACGATTCAGCAGACCAGAGTTAAAGTTTGCATATGGCAGGGTGTTTCGTGATGATCGCATTGGCGAGATCGCAGCCTGTATTCAATGGCACTTAGTGCCAAAGATGCTCAAGATTCTCTGCATTACTGGATACTGCGCTGACTGATTCGCCTGAGTCACGTCTCAGCGGCTCACCGCTAACAAGGGCGCTCCCTTGCCGCTCACCCCCAATCAACACACAAGCATGGCAGCACACAGACCTTGCTTTCACCAGGAGTCTTACATTGCAATGAAGTTACTGTGAAAAGCCCCTCGTCATCGATCACACAAGGCTTCTTGGCACTGTGGATGAGAGACGGGGCACCCTGTTCCCCCGAGCGGGTCGGAGGACATGCAGCAGGGTCAGCAGTGCTGCCTGGGAGGCAATGGCAGCAGTGGCTGTCAGTGCAGATAACGTGACCAGGACGACCAGCGTCCAATGTCGGAAGAATACCAATGACCTCCCCCGAGCTGCAAGGGTAAGTTACCACCTCCCTCCCGGAATCAGTTCCACCTCAAATTCCTAAACCCTCACCCCCTAACCACTAGCAGTCACCTCGCATCCTCTTTTTGAAGCGCCCTTATGCGGTTTGGCACACAAGTAGTCCTGTGTTGTAGCTTCATCAGGTTGACACCTCATTTTTAAGTATATCTGATGCTGCTCCGAGCATGCTCGCCTGCACTCCCCAGTGTAGCAGGGTTGACCCCGCTGGCTCGATGGTGAAGTGAAGGTGATGATGAGCCATTAATTTACAGATTGTGGTTGAATCCATTTTTGCTGCTACTGCTGACCCACAGAGATGCCCAGTTTTGAGTTGCTAGATCTGTTCGAAATGCAGAATGAACCGAATAGTGCATCATTTATTAAAGCTTAAAAATGAAGAAATAATTCTGATAGATTTCATTAATTGTGGTCATTATAATGTCAGCTTAGATCTGTGGATGCCAAGATGAAAATTTAGAATTTCCAATTTCATATTCAGCTGGAGCTATCATCATTCTGTTTATTTAACCTAAAATAACGGATCATAAATATCTCTTGGAGTGAATGTAACTGTTTTGTTCATTAGCGAGCCTGTCTCTTGCACATGTAGGTTTTTTCTATTTTCTGTACCTCAGGCATTGTGGGACGTTCGAGCTGATAATGTTGTGGTGAGGGAAACAGGCCAGCACGGTAGCACGGTGGTTAGCACTGTTGCTTCACTGCTCCAGGGTCCCAGGTTCAATTCCATGCTGGGTCACTGTCTGTGCGGAGTCTGCACGTTCTTCCCATGTATGCGTGAGTTTCCTCCGGGTGCTCCGGTTTCCTCCCACAGTCCAAAGACGTTCAGGTTAGATGGATTGGCCATGCTAAATTGCCCTTAGTGTCCAAAAAGTTTAGGAGGGGTTATTGGGTTATGGGGATAGCGTGGAAGTGAGGGCTTATATGGGTCGGTGCAGACTCGATGGGCCGAATGGCCTCCTTCTGCACTGTATGTTCTATGTTCTATCTATCTATCTCTGTCTTAAAGACACTCAGTGACTTGGCCGCCACAGCCTTCTGCAGCTACGGGTTCCACAGATGTCACAGAAACAAATTATATTTGATGCTAATCACATTGCTGTTTACGGGATATTGTTGTGCCTGCAGCATTTCCTACATTGCTGCAGCAATTCAAGAAGGCGGCTCCCCACTACCATCTCAGAAGCAATTCAGGATGGTCTGCAATGCCGGGCAAGGCAGCGATGTCACATCCCATGGAAGAACAAATAAAAAGAAGCAACAGCTACGAGCCTTCAAAAGTGCTTCATTGGCTGTGAAGCATTTGGAGACATCCTGTGGTTGTGAAAGGTCCTACGTAAATGTCTTCCATTCTTTGTTTGTTAAGCTGCCTCGATTCCTCACAAAGATCAAATCTAAGGCATTCAACCTCTATTTAATATTTCAATGACTGAACCATTTCCATAGCTGGTTTATTACATTTAACATATTTTTTTAACCTAAAGGAATGAGACTCCAAACTTGTAATAGTTAATTTTTAATATTGTTAAGTCATTTGGGAGTAATAAACACTTATCGAGTTTATTATAAATGAACATAGATGGAAATGGACAAGACTTAACATCTTATGGCAAGTTTGCTTGACCCAAACCTCCCACTCAAATATAGCAACTTCATGCTGTTCAATGCATTTTAATGGTGAGCCAGCCAGCAAGGTGTCATTTACAAGCAGGCTAGCAACAGAAACGCATATCCAGGAAAGAAACACCTGAATTTCCACTTTTAATCTCTGATCTCCCTCTGTCTGAGGGATTTGTCGGAGGGGCTGGTTTAGCACAGTGGGCTAAATAGCTGGCTTGTAATACAGAACCAGGCCAGCAGCGCGGGTTCAATTCCTGTACTGGTCTCCCCGAACAGGTGCCAGAATGTGGCGACTAGTGGCTTTTTGCAGTAACTTCATTGACGCCTACTTCTGACAATAAGCGATTATTATTATTTGCCTATAGATAACAGTGAACGGCATTAGCCTCAGCATCATTCTGACAGCAATTAATGGCCCATTGTAAATTTAGTGGTCACTTTAATTGCTCCCCTGTGTTTATGGGAAGTAATTGTAATCAACGTGAAAATTAGCAGGGATTAAAGTTAAAAATTATAGATCGCCATTGCACGTTACGCAGGAGAAAGAAAACACTTTGATTTATTTACAGCCAGTGGAGTGTGTAATTAAAGTTTTTTTTTACGAATTAAAAGGGGATGTGATAAATAGGCTGGACAAAGGATAGTGTTAAACTTCATAATTTAGAATCCTTTCTGTAAAGGAGCTATGGTTTTCAGTTTATTAGTTGTCCCAGGGCATGCCACAGTGACTGACACCACAGGTTTCCTGCAGATCTGGACTCACACTGGATACAGATGTGATTGTCAAGAGTTGTCAAGGGCAGCAGGGTAGCATGGTGGTTAGCATAAATGCTTCACAGCTCCAGGGTCCCAGGTTCGATTCCCGGCTGGGTCACTGTCTGTGTGGAGTCTGCACGTCCTCCCCCTGTGTGCGTGGGTTTCCTCCGGGTGCTCCGGTTTCCTCCCACAGTCCAAAGATGTGCGGGTTAGGTGGATTAGCCATGCTAAATTGCCCGTAGTGTCCTAATAAAAAGTAAGGTTAAGGGGGAGGTTGTTGGGTTACGGGTATAGGGTGGATACGTGGGTTTGAGTAGGGTGATCATGGCTCGGCACAACATTGAGGGCCGAAGGGCCTGTTCTGTGCTGTACTGTTCTATGTCTAGTTTAATTCCTATTTTAAGAATATAAATGGAAAATACTTCCAAATTTATTAGAGTTGTATTTCTTCAAAGGCATATTAGCCATGCATTCTGCTTGTACTGTTATCTGTTAGATATGAGCACTCTCCCATGCTTCCTGATAAATATTGCCCTCAGTATAAATAGCCTTTAATAAATTGTGAATGTCATTGTTATCTCAAATCTATACTTTACTGATAACCGAATCACAGAGTGCAGAAGAGGCATTTTGTCCAACGTTGTTGCAACAGCATGTGAAATACACCTAACCTGTCGACCTAATCCCATTTACCAGCACTTGTCCCATAGCTTTGAATGTTATGATGTGCCAATTACCTTTGCATTCCAGGCACTTTTTAAAGGATGTGAGGCAACCCGCCTCTACCAGCCTTCCAGGCAGTACGTTCCAGACGCCCCATATTCCTGCCTTTGACCTTGAACTTGTTTCCCCTCATGATTGCCCTTCAACCAGCTATTTCCTATCCATTTTATCCATGTCCCTCATAATCGTGTACACCTCAATCAGGTCGCCCCTCCATCGTCCCTGTTCCAATGAAAACAACTCCAGCCTATCCAACCTCTTCATAACTTAAATGTTCCATCCCAGGCAACATTCTGATGAATCTCCTTCCCATTAATGTGGCGACCCGAATTCCACACGGTGCTCCAGCTGTGGCCTCACCAAAGTTCTAGGCAGCTCCAACATGACCTCCCTGCTTTTGTAACCTATGCCTCGATTGATAACGGCAAGTGTCCCATATATCTTTTCCACCTATTAATCTGCCCTTCTCCCTCAGAGATCTATGGACAAACACGCCAAGGTCCCTTTGTTCCTCAGAACTTCCCAGTGTCAGGCCATTCATTGAATACTTCCTTGTCACATTACTCCTTCCAAAGTGTATCACCTCACACTTTTCAGGGTTAAATTCCACCTGTCACTTATCTACCCATTTGACCCACCCTCCTATCTTCCGGTAACCCAACACACTTTAAATAAATCATAAATTTTTTTAATCCTTGTATTTTCTTTATGCCACATCTGGATATCGACCGCTTAGAATCTCTTGAAAGTGTCTCCTGCATCACATAAAATTCCACTCCGCTGAATGACTTTAATCTCTTCTCATCTTCCTTGCATCCTATTGGACAGTTGTGAATCGTGGTGCACTATGATCAGCGATGATCCAAGGAAAATATTGGGCCAGAAATGAGTGCGGGTTGCACCATGTTTTCCGATGTAAAACAAGCAGAAGGCACAACTTTCTTGTCTGAAGCTTCTGGGTCACTGTCCGTGTGGAGTTTGTACATTCTCCCCGTGTTTGCGTGGGTTTCGCCCCCACAACCCAAAGATGTGCAGGTTAGGTGGATTGGTCACGCTAAATTGCCCCTTAATTGGAAAAAATGAATTGGGTACTCTAAATTTATTAAAAAAACAGATAAAGATGTGTGTGGGAGAGCAAGTGGTGGTGTCCCGTGTGTTGATAGTGAGTTGATAGTGAGTTGATAGTTGAGTTGATAGTGAGTTGATAGTGAGATGCCTGTGGCTGTGTAATGGGTGTGTGAGTTGAGAGTGATGAGAAGAGTGTCTTACCCTGGCAGAATGATCATTCATCCTCTTCCGCACTAGATGGATCTCCACTTCTGCAGGGCATAGGCAGTCATGACCGGTGCCACCGCCTGCCATGCTGGATTTGTGACCTTGCCACTTGGTTTTCCTCCTGAATGAGGGTAGATTATATCAAGGCAGGCCTCTAGAGCATAGAAACGTCTCCAGGGAGTTTGCCTGACCTATAACATCTTGTTGACTTTGGCTAGGATGAGCACAAGAGCCTTCCCTTCAGATGTTATTCAACAGCCTTCTCAGACGCTTTTAATCAAAAAACAAGCTTCATTCTAAGAATTTAGTTAACATTTGTATAAACACACACAGCAATAACTTTTATCAATTACAAATATAAAGACCCCACACAGCTTCAGTAATCAATGTATAACCCTTAATGAATTCCCCCTTAACTGTTCCAATTCAATAACAAAATCCAAGTAAAACTAGAAACCCCTTTTCAAAGACGTGGTCCAACACACGGCATTCTCACTGGTGTAAGACTTTTGTAACTGATACTCTGTTCCCCCTTTTCAAACAGCAATTATCTCTTTTAAGTTACCAAACCGTCTGGAACAGATTTTAAAATGAAGATAGAGAGGCAGGCAACTTCTGTTCCCTGTCTGCGTCCACAGCAGCCCAATTTGAAAGCGAATGCAGAAAACTCACAACCACAGCTCAGCTCCAGCCGCACAATGACATCACTGAAGCCACGTGATAAGACAAAAACATTTCTTAAAGGGGCACTCCCATGACATACTATTTATTCTCTGATTGAAGACTATTGGTTTCACTTTCATGTTTGATTGCCCATCCCCACTTGGCCTTCAGGGTGAGTTGCCTTCGTGATTGCAACTGAATGGTGTCTTAGGCCATTTCAGAGAACCCTCAGGGTCAATCATATTGCTGTATGTCTGGAATCAAATGATATTCGTGAACCTGATGGGTTTTCACAAGAATCCAGTGGTTTCATAATCATCATTGCTCATTCTAGCTCTTTTATCCTGGATTCATTTAACTAATTAAATTTTAATTACCACCTATCAAGGTGGGATTTGAACTCATATCTCTCATTAGTCCAGACCATGGATTACTAGTTAGTTGGCATAACCATTATGGTACCATAGCAACTTAGCAGTGGGATGGCCTGAGAGCAAATGGGCGAAAGCTGAAAACAGGTTTTTGAATAATTAAGTAATAATAATTATTATCTTTATTATTGTGACAAGTAGGCTTACATTAAAACTGCAATGAAGTTACTGTGAAAAGCCCCTAGTCGTCACATTCCGGCGCCTGTTCAGGTACACAGAGGGAGAATTCAGAATGTTCAATTCACCGAACAGCACGTCTTTCGGGACTTGTGGGAGGAAACCGGAGCACCCGGAGGAAACCCACGCAGACACGGGGAGAACGTGCAGACTCCACACAGTGACCCAAGCCGGGATTCGAACCTGGGACCCTGCCGCTGTGAAGCAACAGTGCTATCCACTGTGCTACCATGCCGCCAGTAGTTAGGATCCTGATGCCTGTCACTGATTCCTTTGACAAATCGGTGACCCCATGGGCAAGGGAAGATGCCTGCCTGCTCTGCCTAGGATTCTACAGTGGCCACCAACCAAAGGGAAGGTTTTGAAATGTAATCCTTTTGGAAACACTTTCCTTTGAAGTCAAGTGGAGCGGGGTTGCCCTACAAACTCTGCAAATGCCCCTATCTCCCTGCCGTAGCTTGTTCCTCCTTCGACTGGAAAGGCCCAGAATTTCTTTTTGCAGGGAATACGTTATCTGTGGAAGCATGACCTATCCCTTTCCTGAGTGTGTCGGCAAGGCCCAAGGACCAATTTCTAGCAATCCTTGGCTCTATTGCTTCGGTCTTTGTAAAACAAAGGATAACAAGAGCTTGGTTTTAAAATATAAATGTTTTATTAGTTAAAAAAGAAGAGCCAGCAGAAGAAGAAAAGATGTTTAAATACAAAGGTTGAAATTATATTCTGCTAGGATAACACATTGACAAAACACTTGACAAAACTTGACATTAACAAGATTCCAAAGCAATCTAACTCGGTTGGCCTCTCAATTCCTGCAGCACATCAAATTCCCATCATGTTTATGAGCAATTTCCATGTTTGTCGTTATCTCTAGTTGATTATAGAATGCCTGATAGAGGCATATAACTGCAATTTGTGATGCTGAAGTGAAGAAGATCAGTATTTCCACCCACCGAACTTATAAGATAAAGAAATTGAGTGAGGACGCAAGCAGTCATCTTCCATACACTCACCCGAGAGCATCTATTAATAAAACCTCTCCTTCGACTAGATAACGGAGAAGCCAGAGATCATCCTGACTCCAGCCAAAAAAGATATTGACAATTTGTTGTAATTGATGGACCTACCAAGGTGAGGATAGTGGAATTCAGAACGGGAACCTATCATTCATCACATGTTAAAGCTCTTGAGAAGGGAAAGGGCTAAGTAAGTGGATCGAGCTGTCGTTTGTCAGTGTGGCATCGCAGATCTGAAAAATTCACACAAGTAGGTTAAACTGAGACAATATCCCATTCTGCTGGAAAGAAATTACTTGGCCTTTGACATATTGATGCAATGGTGTATTAGCACAGACTGTGATTTAGGACCTTGGAAAACTGTAGAATTGAAAAAAAATAGAGTACTTTCCGAAGTGCCCTGGCTTCTTCAGAAAGCATGCTTCGGTGCGTTCAAATGTGTCATGAATTCCATTTGAAACATCCATTAAACGGGAGATTGAATTATGAAGTACAACCACCACTATATTTGACAAAATTTATTACAGAATGCCAAAACTGGGGTACTGTGATTGTGCGTGCTGTTCACTTTCTGTCAGTTCTAAAACGTAAGCAATCGGGGCTATTTGGCCCTTTCAAACTTGCTTTCTGTTTGAGTGGAATGTCTCTGAGTCAGCATGAGCCTGCACTTTAGATTTGGTTATTACTCCCTTCTGCGTGGATCATAACTTTTGTTTCTGATCCGGTGTTCTCGGGACAGGGGGGGGATTCTACAATTCGGTGTTCAATTTGCACAAAAAATCTGATAGGCGTTTTAATGAAAATGTAAATCGCTTAGTGTCACAAGTCGGCTTCAAATGAAGTTACTGTGAAAATTCCCTAGTCGCCACATTCCGGCGCCTGTTCGGGGAGGCTGGTACGGGAATTGAACAGTGCTGCTGGCCTGCTTTCAAAGCCAGCGATTTAGCCCAGTGAGCTAAACCAGCCCTTTTGGAGCTGCGAATTCTGTGCCTCCAAACACTGTGTAGCCTGCAGCAATCATCTCTCCCTGAGGGCTGTGTCCAATATGGGCACATCTGAGGCCCACATGGAAATGCTTTAGGTTCAGTAATGGTACAACACTTTATAGCGTTATGTACACTTTACAGTCTGATAATAACATGTTCGAGTTGGAGTGAGACAAAAAAAACCCATCATGTTTGCTTGAAAATAAGTAAATAATCAACCTTTATATATCAACACGCGCACTTGTATATTTGGCATGAGAAAAATGGTTGCCACCATGTGAAAACCAGTTTTATTTGAAATAAGACTTCTCAGATTCTTCACAAGTTGATGTAAATGTTCTTCCTGAGGGCAAAATAAATGTTATTTGGAGCAGCATTCCATCAAATGTGAAAACATGTGTATATTAAATATATTGGCCGGGATTCTCCGGCCTGCGATGGCCCAAAGTCCCGCCCGTTCTATGCAGGTCCTGCCGGCGTAAATTGGAGTAGGTCCCTTACCGGCGAGACCTGGCAGCACAGGCGGGCTCCGGGGTCATCGGGGGAAGGGGGGGGGGGGGGGGGGGGCGCGGGGTGATCCAGCCCTGGGGGGTGCCCCCACGGTAGCCTGGCCCGCGATCGGGGCCCACTATTTCGCGGGCGTGCCTGTGCCATGGGGGCACTCGACTCCTCTGCGCCGGCCGTGTAGGCCTCCACGATGGCCGGCGCGAAGATGAACCCCCCCCTGCACATGCGCGGGGATGACGTCAGCAGCCCCTCATGCTCCTACGCATGCGCGGACCCGCGCCGGCCGGCGGAGTCCCTTCGGCCCCGGCTAGCAGAGGCCTTCCACGCCGGCCGGCGGGGCGCAAACCACTCCGGCATCAGCCCAGCCCCTGAAGGTGAGGAGGATTCCGCACCTTTGGGACGGCCCAACGTCGGAGTGGTTCCCGCCACTCCACTGCGCCGTTTCTGCCCACCCCGCGATTCCCGAAGAATCCCGCCTCGTTTTTCTATTAGGAAAGGTTTAGAGGGATTTGGGTCAAATGCAGGCAAATGGGGTTCGCTTTGATGGGCGTTTGGGTTGGCATGGACCAGTTGGGCCGAAGGACCTGTCTCGATGCCGTAGATTCTCTGATTAATAAAGGAGGTGATAGGGTAGTGGGGCTGGTTTAGCTCAGTTGGCTGGACAGCTGTTTCAATCCCCGTACCGGCTGAGGTTATTCATGAAGGCCCCGCCTTCTCAACCTTACCCCTTGCCTGATGTGTGGTGATCCTCGGGTTAAATCACCATCAGTCAGCTCTCCCCCCTCACAGGGGAAAGCAGTCTATGGTCATCTGGCACTATGGCAACTTTACTCTCGTACTAGTGTAACGGTATTGTCACTGGACTAGTAATTCAGAGACCCAGGGGACCTGGGTTTGAATCCCACCACAGCAGTTGGTGAAATTTGAATTCAATAAATATATGGATTTAAAAATCTAACCATTGCCAATTGCCTTCAAAACCCATCTGGTTCACTAATGTCCTTCAGGGAAGAAACTCTGCCGTCCTTACCCAGTCTGGCCTACATGTGACTCCAGACCCACACAGCGATGCGGTTGACTCGTAACTGCCCTGCCCCCCCCCCCCCCCACCCGCTGAAATGGCCGAGCATGCCGCTTAGTTCAAGGGCAATTAGGGATGGGCAATAAATGCTGGCCCAGCCCAGCGATGCCCATATCCCAAGAACAATTTTTTTTAAAGATTCACGTGCTAAAGTTTTAAGTGTGGCGGATGTTTTCGTGCTTCCTATAAATTCATCGCACCGATTTTTCAACCTGTTCACACGTGGCGGGAGGGGGCATCGCGGTGTGATCCAGTGGTACAATTAAACTCCAACTAATACTCCAGGATACCTACCATGGCGAGGTCTTCGCCATATTGGGTTTTTTGTTTGATGCACGATCAATTACACAAAGACGAGAGTTGGATGCAATCGAGGCTTTATTACACTAAGATGTGTGGCCTCCTACAGCAGCTAACGAAATGGCTGCTGTATGGGGAGCACACATATTCATACTCCGCCTACGGGGCAGAGCCAGCAGGCAGGGAACTACCCCCGTACCTGTAGTACAGGGCCTTACCACAAAACGCCCACATCGACATCCTCTTTATACAATATATACATCAGTGGTGACTACCACAGTGTTGATTGCTCATCAAAGGGGAATTGTTCATGAGGAACTTGGTAAAACGTAAAGAGATACCAACCTCTTAAAAGTAAATGGACACATCTCACGGCCCATTTTCTTGCTGGTTCTTCTTTGGCTATTTTCTTAATTTGCTAAATTCTGATAAATAGCTTGACTATATCGGTTTACTGGTGGATTTAACCAAAAACATGTGGCACTTGCTGGCGTGTTCTAACCATATTCTCAACAAAACCCAAAAGGAAGGCAAAAATAGAGAAAAGCAAAATTGCCAGTGCCTCTGACCCTTTAAGAACTCCTTCAAACGTGGAGCTCCTGTTGTGCTTTAGCAAATGAGAGAGCTGAGGACCCAGTGGGGTGCCATCACGAACAGTGGGAAATTGTATGTGCCCCAATATACATTAAGGCCTTAATATTAAAATTCGGTAAGTGGAACAACCAGCATGGCATGGACGGGGGATGAGTGTTTCCCCCATGCTCCTTGAGGAGTACGGGCTCCCCCTCGTGGGGCGGAGTAGCTTACCCGGACTTGGATAAAGGGATCAGTCAGTCTGTAACCGACTGACAAGAGTGAGAGCACCTGGTGAGGTTCTACTGGTATTCGTGCATATAATTGTTGTAAAATAAATGTTGTTTACTTTTGCTTATTTTGGACTCCCCGAGCCTTATTAACATAAAGTAATTGACCATAGTTCACAAAGGACCATTGGTATTTCTCTCCGTTAAAGACAAGCCAATGGTAGAGGGCAGCATGTGGCGCAGTGGTTAGCACTGGGGACTGCGGCGCTGAGGATCTGGATTCGAATCCCGGCCCTGCGTCATTGTCCGTGTGGAGTTTGCACATTCTCCCCGTGTTTGAGTGGGTTTCACCCCCACAACCCAAAGATGTGCAGGTTAGGTGGATTGGCCACGCTAAATTGCCCCTTAATTGGAAATAAATAAATAAATAATCGGGTACTCCAAAAATCAAGGGGCACCACAAATGTGGAATAAGGTGAGGAGTAAAATCTCTATGAACTATCACAACCAGCAAAGGGGGGAGGAGCGAATCGGACCCACGTTATTGGTATAATTCTGCATCACGTTTTAGCCATCTAAGCTAACTGACTCACATATTAAAATTAATTTGGCCCAAATATGCATCAGTTGCCCATGTGAACCATAAACGTGAACAAGCAGAGTTCCAGTGTGGACTGGGCAGAATTACATGGCATCAGTTTCCACTTATCTCAACTATGTCGGCAGACATGGTAGCACAGTGGTTAGCACTGTTGCTTCACAGCGCCAGGGTCCCATGTTCGATTCCCGGCTTGGGTCACCGTCTGTGCGGAGTCTGCACGTTCTCCCCGTGTCTGCGTGGATTTCCTCCCACAAGTCCCGAACGACACGCTTGTTAGGTGAATTGGACATTCTGAATTCTCCCTCTGTGTCCCCAAACAGGCGCCGGAATGTGGCAACTAGGGGCTTTTCACAGTAACTTCATTGCAATGTTAATGTCATTGCAGTGTTAATGTAAGCCAACTTGTGATAATAATAAAGATTATTATTATTATTCCAGCCTGCCTCATGTGAACTGAAAAAGTTGCCAGCTTTCTTACAAGATGTTTTGCTATTATCGTGGAATTATATTTTTGTGTCTGTGCTAAAGAACACGGAAGATTTAAGGATTAATTGGGTGGTACATCGAGTCAGATGGGCTCTTTACCTCTATCTGGTACAAATCTATTAGTTCTCATAAAATTTCCAAATTGATGTACCTTCAATTCACCGACAGGCAGAGAGAGCGAGTGAACATTAGGCTTTATTAATCATGAACTTGCCTAGCCAGAGTGGGTTGTACAGATGAGTCTGGCAGCATCTGTAGGGAGAGAAAAGAGCTAACGTTTCGAGTCCGATGACTCTTTGTCAAAGCTAACAGAGAAAGTGGGAAATATTTATAATGTAGAGTGAGAATGAAAGATGAGTCATAGCCACAGAAACCCAGGGAAACTGGGTGCTAATGGCCACAGATACCAAGGGAAAGAGTGTTAATGGCAGTCCCCAGAGAGGTCAAAAGATGTGAAAGGTCAAACAGCAGGGAAACTAACATCAGAGGGTGAACTGTAGGTGTGGGGGGAGGGGAAGGGGGAAGCAAAGAGGAGAAAGGTGCAGGAAAGGTGGATAAGATTAGGCGGGGGGGATTAAATGTATATTAAGAAAGAAAGAAATGGTAAAAGACAGTTAAAATGAAATGAAAACAAATGGGTCAAGGTGGGGCTGCACTGTGGGAAGAGCGTTGGAGAAACTGCGCTTTAGGAAACATAGTTGTAGCACCGATGAAGACTTTGTGAGATCTACTGTTGAGTAATAGAGTTTTGTAACAGTACATTACGTCAGAAGATAGCTGGAGGTGCAAAAGTTCAATTTTATTTTAAATATCTATTCCTGTTCTCGACTATGTAAGCCAAACAGTAGCTGGGAGAAGTTAAAAATAGATTTGAGTGACTGAGTACTCCACATGTTCACTACTTTAGCATTTGGCAATGCAGTCGGGAATAGATTGCCTGCATACATCCAACTAGTCAGAGTAGAACACATCAATACTGTGTGGGTTCATTTCCCTTGAAGGAGAATGACCACTGGTTCAGTATGGAACAATTGTGACGTCTGTAGGATTCTTTCGAGTCATAACATTTAAATGGGTGACACGGTGGCATAGTGGTTAGCACTACTGCCTCATAGTGCCAGGGACCTTAGTGTCCAAAGATGTGCAGATTAAGTGGAGTTACGAGGTGAAGTTATTAACATCAGGAATTCTCCCCCTAGGGCAGCACGGTGGTGCTGTGGGTTAACCCTGTTGCCTCACGGCGCCGAGGTCCCAGGTTTGATCCCAGCTCTGGGTCATTGTCCGTGTGGAGTTTGCACATTCTCCCCGTGTTTGCGTGGGTTTCGCCCCCACAACCCAAAGATGGGCAAGGTAGGTGGATTGAACATGCTAAATTGCCCCTTGATTGGGAAAAAAAAATGAATTGGGTACACTAAACACTCCCCTAAACCATAAAGGGTCGAGACATCACCAAAAAATCTCCCCCTATCCAAAAAGGGTTGAGAAATTCTATGTGGTGCATAGGGACTCCCTTGTCCCTGACTCCTAGACAGACTTAGATGGGTGCTGAGGCACCCTCAATTACGACGCAAGAGCGAGGTCGGTAATCAAAACGCTTTCATCTACAGAGAACAGGACAGCATTCCAGAGAAGTGTGCTCGCCACATGGAGCCTTATCCTATATACCATTTCCTGGGGGCATAGCCAGAGGCGGAGTCCCCCAGGGTTCCAAGCCTCTCAAAGGGACAAGGTATTAAAGGTCAGGTACCGTTTACAGCAGTTATTAATACCGTTCATCACAGGTGCTATTTGGATCAAACTAATTTTTCAAGTTAATCACCGGTAAAGCCCATATTGTCCTACAAGATTTCATTTACTTATCACTTAATAGCACTACACACGGCTTTTTAAGTAGAACAAGTAAACTTTACAATTGGAATTAATAGCAATACTTTCAGGATATTAACTTAAATAAAGTTTATTTTCAAAATTAAAAGATTAAAACTATTTTTTTGAAAAGGATGTAACAGATCTTTTTCTTTCGATGTATTGGGTCAGTAGTGAGACCTTCAGGTCTTCCTTGTCAATCATTATTCATTTATGATGTAGAGATGCCGGCGTTGGACTGGGGTGAGCACAGTAAGAAGTCTTACAACACCAGGTTAAAGTCCAACAGGTTTGTTTCAAACACTAGCTTTCGGAGCACTGCTCCTTCCTCAGGTGACATTATTCATTTAGTCTTGGGTCTTCCGATATATTTTCTGGGCTGCTTGGTTTTTCTTTCTTTGTTCTTCCCCCTGCTCTTTATTTATTTCTTTATGACCTTGTTCTTTATTGCCGCCGGCACTTTATTCGCGTTGCGGAGCCGTTCGGCCAGCCTCCGCATGCCGTTGGCTTTTTCTCTTCTGCTCCGGACGTCGGCTGCCTTCCTCTCGGGCTACCTTTGATCAACTGACTGCCTTCAACAGCCCCTGTTGTTGACGTCAACTGCTCTTAACTGCCGTTATTTTTTAAAATGACGGCTGCCGCGAGCGCCACGCATGCGCTGCCAACTGCCTTTTTTCTTTAAACAGCAGTGGCTCCCCCGAGTCCCAGCACGTGCCCCTTTCCAATAATTTTTTTAAAATGTTTTCATAAACGACAAAAACTCCCACTGGGGTCGATTCTACACACACCCACAGATAAAAATAACCATCTTTTCCCCTCTCCCCCGCAACATGGTCAAAGATTTGACATCGTGTTTAATTGGATGGCAGACAGATGAGCCCCCAAGGCACCGGCTGGTGACATCCCGTTCCCTCAAAGACACCAGCTCAAGTTGGTCGTTCGCTCCCTGAACCCAACCTTGGTTCCGCAAACAAAAACCCTGAGTCCTCCCAGGACAACACACACGGCTCAAATGCCACATTTTTCCATTTTTTATTACAGAGGATAGGGCGGGGAAGTGGGCGTAGGTAAGGTGCTCTTTCAGAGGGTTGGTGCAGATTGTTGAGCCAATGGCCTGCTTCTGCACTGTAGGAATTCGATGGTGCTGTTCCATGGTTCTATGAATCAAATTGGCATAAAATACTTGCCGCTATATACTGAGGGACTGGAAATTCCGTAAAGCCCCTCAGGTGGTACTTTTCACATTGAATGTATTAAAAGTATCACCACAGAATACCACATGCTGAACTTGAACTTGTTATATTCTCTGACTGCCACAAAGAGAAAAGTACGGAGCTGCCACACACTTGGATTTCTTACAAACAGGATGAGAGATTTATTAGAATCATAGAATCCCTACAGTACAGAAGGGGGCCATTCAACTCCCCACCCTGTTTCCATAACCCTTTCGCCCCACCTAACCTTTGGAAACACCACGTGCGGCCCGTGGGCACCGCCATCTTTCCCATCTCAGAATCCCTGATCGTCGGACACCTCATCGGGCCGCTCATTGTCTGCAACCGCCGTCGACCAACCACGCCTGGTCTCCATTATGATTGACCAGACACGACGCACAACCTCGCGACCGCGTCGATGACGGGGCAGATCGACGGGCACAAGGTTTCCTGACTTCTGGATTCCGGGAGCACTGAGAGCTTTGTCCACCCTGATACAGTAAGGCACTGCTCCCTCATGGTCCACCCCACCAACCAGAAAATCTCCCTGGCCTCCGGCTCCCACTCCGTGGCGATCCGGGGGTACTGCACTGCCACCCTCACCATCCAGGGCATAGAGTTCAGCGTCTACGTCCTTCCCAACCTCTGCACTGCCCTGATACTCGGCCTGGACTTCCAGTGCAACCTCCAAAGCCTAACCCTGAAAATTGGCGGGCCCCTACCACCCCTTACTGTATGCGGCCTCACTACACTTAAGGTCGACCCACCTTCCCTATTTGCGAACCTCACCCCGGATTGCAAACTCGTCGCCACCAGGAGCAGACGGTACAGCGCCCAGGACAGGACCTTCATCAGGTCTGAGGTCCAGCGGCTGCTGCGGGAAGGTATTATCGAGGCCAGCAACAGCCCCTGGAGAGCCCAAGTGGTGGTGGTAAAAACTGGGGAGATGGTCGTTGATTACAGTCAGACCATCAATCGGTACACGCAGCTTGACGCGTACCCCCTCCCCCACATATCTGATATGGTCAATCAGATTGCACAGTACCGGGTCTTCTCGACAATAGACTTGAAATCTGCCTAGCACCAGCTCCCCATTCGCAAGGCGGACCGCCAGTACACCACATTTGAAGCGGACGGCCACCGTTACCATTTCCTTAGGGTTCCCTTGGGCGTCACTAATGGGGTCTCGGTTGCTCCTGTGAACTGCGACTAACGAAACCCCCCCCCCCATGAACGTCTCTTTGCCTTCCCTAGGAAGTCCACCTCCGGGGTTTCACTCCCAACATTGCTGGCAGCTCCATGGCCCGTTCTCCTCCGTAAACACGATTACACAAGGCGGACCCGCTGGTTGAGAGGGTACAGCTACCCCACGCGAACCCGCAGTACGCCTACGCAGCGTACCCGACGGCCACCAAGACAAAGTCTCCCTTCGGGACCTGGCACCAGCTGGGTCCCCTCACAACCCCCCCCCCCCCCTCCCCCCACTCTGCCCCGGCACCACCCTCCCTTCCCCTGGCCCATCCCGCCACAGCCCCTGCTCCAAGACGATCTGTCCTCCCCTTGGTCCCACCTGGGGTTGAAGAGGATGTCGACACGCTCCTGGCATCACAGACACCGAGCCGACGCCTGACTCGTCACCACCACTGCGGCGCTCTCAACGACGGATCAAGGCGCCCAATCATCTAAATTTGTAACCTCCGCTGAAATTTTAATGACAACCTGTATGTAAATAGTTCTCCACCACCCCCACTGGACTCATTTTTAACAGGGGGTGAATGTGGTAATCACTACTGTTGTATTATATTGTATATACTGCACTGCATACGAGAGTATTGCGGTAAGGCACCTGTACTACAGGTACGGGGGTAGATCCCTGCCTGCTGGCTCCCCCCAGTAGGCGGAGTATAAATGTGTGTACTCTCCGAAATGCAGCCATTTCTGCAGCAGCTGTAGAAGGCCACACATCTGTGTGTAATAAAGCCTCGATTACTCTCACTCTTGTCTCATCGTAATTGATAGTGCAGCACCCACTTCATTGAGGAGTCCACATACCAGCCTGTCACGAAAGGTGTTGTCAAGCGTTGAACCAAACTAGCAGTATTTTGCTAATCTTCTTAAAGTTGTTGCGAATTGTAAAACGCTGTTGGATGAACTAGGTTTTGCAGCAGGACAAAAGTTTTACGTCCGACTGAAATGAGAAATGTTGCCAACTTTAAGTCCTCCAGTGTTTGATTCGCTATGCGATAAGGTTAAAATCTCTCTTCATACGAGTTCCAAGTCTCACAGTCTTCAACAAATGCATCCATGGCAACCATTTTTCCCGCCATTCCGCATATCGGATCCGAGGGTCTATACTTCAACCAACCTTCCTCCCTTCCGTTTCTTTTTGATGCATGAACAAGAGACCTCCTTATTTACAATGCAAATTTCCCCTTTTGCCTGACTGTGATTTGGTTTTTTTTCCCCTCAAGTAGTGACTTGTACGGACTCGGAAGACTTTTGAAACCCTGTTCCCGTATCGTTTAACTTTGCCACTTCCAACGGAAGCAAAGTTTTGAAGTGTTGATCTGCCTACTCACAGTTGTCTTCTTTTTTTTTCTAAACCTTCAGCTTCGGCGGCTTTGCTTCGACCGACGTGCGAGTCCAGATCCGAGAATCGCTTTCCTCCGCTCCCACCGCTGTCTTTACTTTTCGTGTCAACAATTTTTGCTTCTACAGATTTGTTTCTGTCTCAATCCCCGTTGCCAGTTTTCTCTTTTGTTATACTCTCTGAGCGCCACAAAGAGCGAAGATCTGGAGGTGCCACACACTTGGATTTCGGACAAACACAATGTGAGGTTTATTTGGAGATGTTGCTCACACAATCTAAAATGGAGAACTGGAAACCTGCGCAGAACACTCTGCTCATGTCAATACAGATCACGCGACATTCCACCAGCAGGGATATATTCACTGATACATAACAGAACTATGCTGCATTTTCAATAAGGTCCAATTTGAACTCGTACGGAATAGTGTAACATTTTTTATGGATAAGGTATGTTTTAGGAAAAATAAAACATTCAGTCATTTATCTCAAATGATTTATTTGATTAAACCCTGTTTTGAAGGTATGTGGGAGTCTTTTTTTACATGTGTGTAAAAGTATGATACTATCTACAGCTGATAATTTGATGTCATTCTATACTAATAGAATGTTAAACTTGTACTAAATTGAATAAAGCAACTTTGGGAATTTTGTATCAAAATATTGAATTATTAACTGAACTGAATTAAGTTACCTAGGCTGCATATGATCCCTTTTCGTAACTAATTGAGTAAATTTCTTTCAAACTTGAGCATCAATGTGTTGACATCATATGAGAACTAGCGGTCCCAGAGCTCTGCATAATCATCGTCTGGACAGAGTATGTTCATTTTCATATATGATACTAAATTACTTAAATATTTATGTCCAGTTATCTTTCAAAGGATTTGATATTTAGATTTTATTCATTTTATACATTGGTACCTTCCACTAGCTCTGCAAAAAATTAAATCAATCCTGTTATTTTTAAAAGCTTAAATAATGATCGGGGTTACTCGTGATAGAAGTGTTGCAATATGAAAAGCTGCTGTTGACACTTTTCATCCCTCTGCAATGCTGTTGTGCGTGTGTGTTTTCACAATCAAAAAGCACACAAAAGGTTTTCCTGCATAAATTGCAGTTAACGAGATGACTATTCGGTAACTACCCCCCCCCCCCCCCCCCCCCCCCCCCGATCATTGGCGGATGGATCACTAGCATTTCATTTTTTTGCGTTTTACACATTTTAATCGCTCCAACAAAATTGTCAACTGATATGTTTCCCTGGGGAACAATAAATCATTCCTGCATTTGATCGTCAGTAATTATGATGCTCAGCACTACGCTGGCTCGTAGGCCCTGGTTTTTCAGGCAACAAGAGTGACAAAAGGTTTGTCGGGCGAAAGGTTTATGAGCATTCGAACGATTGAAAAACTTCTAAAATGTAATTTGATTTGAATAGAATTGTCAACATGGGAAAAGAAAACAAGAGGGGAAGGTTACGCAGTTCCCTTCACGGCCTCAGGACATTCCATTGCATTTTCCAACCATCAATCTGCTTTGAAGTACAATTCTGTCATATAAAATTCATTGCGGTGGGATTCACCTTTGCCCGACGCCGGAATCGTGTTCGTCGATCAGGCGGAGAATGGGCTCCGACACCGAAACCGAGGCCGTTGTCAGTTTGACGCCTGATGCTCCGCCCATGCTCCGCCCCCTCCAAAATGGCATAGTTGTGACGCGCGCCATCGCAATGCCATTGGCGCATCATCGACTGGCCACTTGCGATGCTCCGCCCCCGATGGGCCGAGTTCCCGACTGCGGGTGACATGCGTGCTCAAACAAGTCGTGAACCCGGCGTGGTGGTTGCGGACTGTATCCCGCACCGCCGCACTCGGCTGGGATCTGCGCCGCTGGCCGGAGGGGGGGGACTTCTGCGAGGGCTGGGGGGTCTGGTAGAGAGTGGTCACGGTGTGCGCTGTGGGGCCGCGGATGGCAGGTTGGGTCCACGCACGGCTGGCACCATGCTTTACAGTGAGACCGCTGCAGGCCGTCAGCCGTGCGCATGCGCAGCCCGGGACCCGGCCATTCTCCGCCTGTTTTGGCACGGGAGGCGGGGGTTCAGTCGGTGCCGCTGCTAGCCCCTCACCGGTACCGGAATCGGTGAGGGAGTCGCACCCATTTTTTCCAATCCGGCGGATTCTCCGTTCAAGCCGGCACAGCTGCAGGAGCGGAAAATCCAGATTATTTCATGTTGCCGTCTCTCATATAGTACTTAAAAACTCTTAAATGGTCATTTCTTTTAGGTTAGTATTATAGAAAACAATGCACCTTTTCACAACGGTAACCTAGTATTTTAAACAGAAACTATTGTCATCTCAGCAATATGCCAAAACTGTTTAGAGCCATCTGGCATTAAGAGTTGGGATTGATGGATAAACAGTGTGGGCCAAAGATATTCAGGTCTGCTCTACCAGTCAGAAGAGACAATCTGGAAAGACTGGAAGACTCAAGTCACAAGGAGGTCTTGTAACTTGCTTGGAAATGGTAGGTGGGTGCCCCGACTGTTATAACCTCTTCTTGGGCACCCCCAAAAAGGGGCAAAGGGAGGGAAAGAGCACCAATTGATGATCCATAATTCCCCACACCCTTTCATAAGGGGGCAACATTGTAAATCGTGTTCTGATGGGAGGTCCATAACGTGACCTCCAATGGGCCCCCACATTTGCCATTTGAAGATTCTGTGCTGTGGTTCATCCCAGATGGCTAGTGTGATGGATGCAGTCGACCTCTAGATAAATGATACAACTGTGTGTTTCAATCAGATCACTCAAACTCAGTGCGATGTCGCGCCACAGTCAATTTGCACAAAGCACAGTACAAAATTCAGCAAATCTAACGGGAAGTTAGTGATGGCCTCTGACCACAATATCGAACTGATAAAAAAAACTAACATGACGCGTTAATGTAGATAAATACAAGGTGCTAAACTTTCAACGTCTGGAGTAGTGCTCACAGCCAGCTCTGAGATTTCCAGCAGACTAACAGTCAGAATTGATCAAAAGAATTGATGCAGTCATTACCGATTGAGGCCCAGAAGTGACAGGTTACTATCCTGATGTATTCAAAGGTCTAGGCAGGGTACATAACAGGAAAACAGAGCATGCAACTAAAATAATAAATTTCAATGAAGGACCTCTAGTGATGCAGTCTGTGCTGAGCTAAGTAAACTGGAAGAACTTGCTCTTCTGACAAAGTCAAAGAACCAAGCCTGTAGCTCAGCAATATAATAACGGTATTCACCCGAACAGTACATGGGTGAGAATATTGATTCCAAAGATTTAAATAAAGCAAAAGAAAGAAAATATCTATAGAAGCCTGGGTTTATTTGTTTCACAACACCAAGGGGATCACTCTCAGCACATGGGCAATTGTCGTCTCTGTCAGCGTTAGTACTGCTGCCTGCATTAAAATGAACAAGTTGGCTTGACAGAGACTAACAATAAAGTTCGAGCTAACCATTTTGAGTCTGTGCAGTCCTTAGCCAGCTGTACGTTCTTCTATCTAGTCTGTTTATCATTTATCAACTGCTCCCACTGTAAAACATGCTCCTGACGATTCAGTAAGTTATATATAATCAGGAAATTTCAGCGAATGACATTCCCATCTTCCAACGAATGCAGGGGTTTATTATAATATTTAATTTAAGGATACTTGTTTGCTCTGTCTTTGTGCACAGTGTTCCTCAAAAGCTTGTTTAGCTCTATTAGTAAATAATGGGACTGTCAACCGAAAACATCTTGGGCTGGATTCTCTGTAGCCCGACGCCGAAATCAGGAACAGCAATCGAGTGGAGAATGGCTCTTGATGCCGGAATCAGGGCAATTTGATGCTGGGTCGCGATGCTCCGCCCCCTCCAAATCGGCATCATCGGGATTTGTGCCGCACACAGTCGTAACACCATTGGTACGCCATCAGCTGGCCCACCCGCAATGCTCCGCCTCTGGTGGCCCGATGGCGTGTGCCACGTATGGTCCCAGCAGTGGGGAGACTGGCGTGCCAGCTGCGGGGAGAAAGAGAGGGCGTGCGGACAGTGTCTGCCACACTCGGCCGAGATCCATGCCGCTGGCCGGGTGTCTTCTACCAGAGCTGGGGGGAGTGGTGGAGGGTGGCCAAGAGTTTGGCTGTGGGGTTGGGGTGGGCGGGTACATGGTCCAGCATGGCCGGCACCATTTTCTCCGGCGGCGCCGGTGAATGTGTGTGGGGGGGGGGGGGGGGGGGGGGGGGGGGGGGGTAATTTTACAGCTTCATCAATCACTGAATCATCAGGAGCATGATTTACAGAGGGAACAGTTGTCAATGATAGGTGGACTAGAACATAGAACATAGAACAGTACAGCACAGAACAGGCCCTTCGGCCCTCAATGTTGTGCCGAGCCATGATCGCCCTACTCAAACCCACGTATCCACCCTATACCCGTAACCCAACAACCCCCCCTTAACCTTACTTTTATTAGGACACTACGGGCAATTTATCATGGCCAATCCACCAACCCGCACATCTTTGGACTGTGGGAGGAAACCGGAGCACCCGGAGGAAACCCACGCACACACGGGGAGGACGTGCAGACTCCACACAGACAGTGACCCAGCCGGGAATCGAACCTGGGACCCTGGAGCTGTGAAGCATTTATGCTAACCACCATGCTACCCTGCTGCCCCTAACTAGATACAAGAACTGGCAGTTAAGGACTGCACGGACCTAAAAATGGTTAACTTGAATGCTATTGTTCCAGTCTGCCAAACCAACCTGTTTATTTTAATGCCAGCAGCAGCACTCTGGCCGATATTTTCTAGCCGTTTCCACGAATGGGATCTTCAAGTCCCACCAACGATGACCAGCCCCGCCGTCGGTTCTCTGTTGGAGGAGGGTGCAGACAATGGGAAAACTCATTGACAGTGACGGGGCCGGAAGATCCCACCACTGACCAGAGGAGGGCCGCCTCCACCGCTATTAAACTTGCTGCAGAAAATCCCGCTCTCTGGCACTGACATGTTGCAGGAAGTGCACCCCCTGTTGTAGCAGCTGGAAAGGCTATGGGAACAGTTGCACGCATGCCAGCAGCCCACAGTACGGACCGAGTGTCCACATCTAACTGTTCCTGGAACCTCTCTGGTGGGCAGTAGCGATCACAGTGTTTATCTAATGCAGATGGGAGAGGAAGAGCCGTAATGGCTAACAAATGCTAAAGCTGTTGTAGCGAGCTGCGGAATGTTAAACCCAGAGATATTCTGAAGAAGCCACAAATATCGTGGCATCCATCCCTCAATCAACATCAGAATAAACAGATTATCTGGTCATTATTACATTGGTGTGTTGTGGAATTTGCTGGGTGCAATTTGACTGCCATTGACCCGCATTACACAGCGCCTACACTTTATAAACTACCTCATTGGCTAGAAAGCAGTTTGAGACGTCCAGTGGTCGTGATAAATGCTTTTTTTTCTTTTTGAAGTGAACTATTGAACACTTTTAGGCCGAGAAATTAATTGGTGAATACGTGATTTTTAAGCTCTGGAGAAACGCCGATGCCTCCAATATGGTGGGCAGACAGCTGTCCTCAGGCGGGTTGCTGCAGGCTGCTGTCAAATGAGTTTTAAGAATTACTTGTCTGGATGTGGAGCCAATAAATCGAGGATTCATTATCCTGACTGCAGTGCAACTTCATCGACTGTTGTCTGTCTTTATTGCATCTATCCCTCTCCCATTCCTTGTCATCTCCATCTCTCTCATAGTCACCTCACTCCCGATTACCACCATTCCCCTTTAATGGCCCACCTGAGGGCAGCAGGCATGGGGCAGCGGGCAGGTGTTCGCAGCCAGATATGTTTCAAGGCCCAATCTTAGGTCTACTTTGGGCCTATTCATTCTGGCATTAAAGTCTTTCAAGGCTATTACAAAAAAGGTACTTCATAAAATCCCACCAAAACTGGAGTATGCTAGACAAGTTGAAAATTTATAATAGTATAGGGGAAGCCATTTTCAACATTGCAGGCCAGGACTACATTTATGCTGTTGCAAGGTTCAATCACACAATTCCTCCCGTAACCTAGCTGAGTTGAAATCCAGTCCTATTTACACCCGTTCCCTGATATGGAATAATCTTTATTAGGGTCACATGTAGGCTTACATTAACACTGCAATGAAATTACTGTGAAAATCCCCTAGTCGCCACACTCCGGTGCCTGTTTGGGTACACTGAGGGAGAATTCAGAATGTCCAATTCACCTATGTCTTCTGGTACTTGTGGGAGGAAACCAGAGCAGCCGGAGGAAACCCATATGGGGAGAAGGTGTAGACCCCGCACAGGCAGTGACCCAAGCCGGGAATCGAACCCGGGTCCCTGGCACGGTGAAGCAACAGTGCTAAGTACTGTGCTACCTTGCCGCCCTATTATATAGGTTCCCATTTATAAATCAGGTAGAAGCCCGAACACAGATCCAACCCCAAAAATCCTCTCCGAGAATATTTGGCCTCATTTAGTCAGAAGCAGGAGACTGGAAGCTTGGGCGATGCAAAAATCTTATGAATATAAGCGTTCAGAGCCTCTCCAATGTTCATGAAATATACACCCCGTCAGAAAGTATTGAACAGTGTTAATGGAATCAAGTACAGAAAACACTGGACAATCTCAGCCCGTCTGACAGCATCTGTGGAGAGAAAAGGGAGCTAACGTTTCGAGTCTGGGTGACTCTTTGTCAAAGTGTTAATGGAGTATTAATTCTGGAACAGTCAGATTTCTCGGCCATCATAGCTGAACAAAGAGGTTGTGGAGGTGGGAAAAGTGAAAATTAAAAAAAACATGGCAATTCATTAAAGTACATACACTGTGTGACCTCACAGGTCCAGAAGCTCCATGATAAATGGTTTTGCAAAATATGTAATGAGCAAGTTAGGAAAAAGTGCGTAAAGGTAAGAAAATCTGCTGGAAGTTGATTAGAACTAATAATGTTTTAAGTTGGCTAAAGTATTAGGGCGTCATGGTGACGCAGTGGTTAGCACCGGCGCTTCACGGTGCCGAGAACCCGGGTTCGATCCCGGCTCTGGGTCACTGTCCGTGTGGAGTTTGCACATTCACCCCGTGTTTGCACAGGTTTCCTCCCACAACCCAAAGATGTGCAGGGTAGGTGGATTGGCCACACTAAATTGCTCCTTGATTGAAAAAAAAGAATTGGGTACTCTTTAAAAAAATGTTAAAAATTGGCAAAACTATGATTTAACTTTCCTGAGCAAAGGGGACAATGGCATTGTCAGGTTGGAAGTCTGCAGTTTGAAATTAGTGTGTTGTTGTTTGCGGAGATTGTGCTGCTGTTAGCATTTTAGCAAATCGCTTAGAGGCTTAAGAATGTGTTGATATGATTAATGGTGTAAAGCCTTCCCTTGCTCCTTGAGCTTTGCGACTGAGTTTGCAGACATCACAAGATTAGGGATGGTGGAGGCTGGGAGAGGTGGAGGAACAGGCGGTCTTCCAGATACTTCTGAGCTGAACAGCTCAAAATATATTCACAACGTAATACTTTATTTGCATATTGTAACTGTTTATAAATATTCAATTGTAATTAGAGAATCTGGTTTATAGCATTAATAAAACTGGGATGAATACTTTCAAACTAAGAACAAAGAACAAAGAAAAGGAACAGGCCCTTCGGCCCTCCAAGCCAGTGGCGACCATGCTGCCCATCTAAACTAAAATCTTCTACACTTCCTGGGTCCGTATCCTTCTTTTCCCATCCTATTCATGTATTTGTCAAGATGCCCCTTAACTGTCACTATCGTCCCTGCTTCCACCACCTCCTCCGGCAGCGAGTTCCAGGCACCCACTACCCTCTGTGTAAAAAACTTGCCTCCTACATCTCCTCTAAACCTTGCCCCTCGCACCTTAAACCTATGCCCCCTTGTAATTGACCTCTCTACCCTGGGAAAAAGCCTCTGACTATCCAACTGTCTCCAATAATTACCAGAACAATGAAAAACATTGGGCGAAATTCTCCGCCCCCCACGACGGGTGGGAGAATAGCGGGAGGGCCTTCCCGACATTTTTGCCGCCCTCCCGCTATTCTCCCCCCCCCCCCCCCCCGCCCGAAGTCCCGACCCGAATCGCTGCCGCCGTTTTTGACGGCCGGGCAGCGATTTTCAGCTGTTAGATGGGCCGAAGTCCCAGCCCTTTCAGCCGTTTTTACGAACGGCAAACACACCTGGTCTTGCCGTTCGTAAAAACGGCGTCACAAACTCGCTATAATAACCATGGCACCGATTGGCACGGGCCGTGTAAGGGTGCCATGGGCCCGCGATCGGTGGGCACCGATCGCGGGCAGCGGGCCCGATGCCCGCGCACTACTTGTCCCCTTCCGCCGCCACCGCGTATCCATTCGCGGGGGCGGCTTGAGGGGCAACCCGGCCCGCGCATGCGCGGGTTTCGCGCAAAAACGCGATGACGTCACCCGCGCATGCGCGGGTGGAGTCTTCCAACTGCGCATGCGCGGCTGACGTCATATGGGAAAACGCGTCAGCCGGCGCTAACTCCGGCAAGCGGGCTTAACGATTTTCGTTAAGCCCGTCTTGCCGGAGCCTACGGCGTCGGGCTGCTAGCCACCGACCGGGACCAGAATCGGTCCCCGGTCGGGAAGGGGCGCGATGCCGTAAAACCCGCCTGGGTTTTACGCCAGCTTTACGATTTCTCCGTTTGGGAGAATCTCGCCCATTTTTTTTGCAGTAAAATGTCTATCTGGTGAATTTATATTTGAATGTTGTCTTCAATGAATAATAAGTAAAATAAAAATTTGCAACAAATTTTTAATGGCTCAATGAGATAATCTTTTGGTTACACTAAGGGCTAGAATTTGATAAGGGTGGAGATTGTGAGCGTAGGCAGTACGGTGGCGCAGTGGCTAGCACTGCTGCCATCACAGGTCCAGGGTCCTGGGTTCAATTCCAGCCTTGGGAGACTGTCTGTGCGGAGTCTGCACATTCTCCCGTGTGTGCGTGGGTTTCCTCCCGGGTGCTCCGGTTTCCTCCCACAGTCCAAACATGTGCAAGATAGGTGGCTTCATCATATTAAATTGGCCCTTAGTGTCCAAAAGGTTAGGTGGGGTCACTTGATTGTGGGTTAGGGTAGAGGCGGAGGATTCTCTTTCCAAGGCCAGGTGCAGACTTGATAGGCTGAATGGCCTCCGCCTGGGCTGGAATTCTATGAATTCTCTAATTACCTCAATCAAAGGGACGTCATGCAACCTGCTTATCTCCATAATTGTAGCCGGCAAGCCCAGAGTTAAACATGCTTCTCACATGGCTGTGTGCTCAGAAGGGGGCCTGAGTTGATGTGAAGCAAACATGAGTTAATCCAAGCCTGAATGTCTTAAAGCCGCTGTGCACCTAGAAAGTGGGATGTATTGGGGCCACGGGAACTCATCCAACTGGCTGGAGGATGAGTAATGGAGCAGCAGGGTAGAGAGAGAGCTCCTAGCTTCATGGATACATTGTTGAAGACCTTAGTGCAAGAGGCTGAGGAAAGAAAGATGAGTTATCATCCAACTTAAGATCAGGAGGCCGTTGCAGACAGATACTGTGAAAGCAGTGGGAGCAGCAACCGGGGGGGGGGGGGTTATTGCCAGAAGTCTGGCCTCATGGACTTGGATACGGTGACTCAAGAAGTCAAGGACTTCACACAACTTGTCAAGGTCAGTGAATGCGCCTTCAAAGGCCATACAACGCCAGCTGCACCACCAACCTCTCACCACACGGCTCAGTACACACACCTCCACCACTGACTGATCAGAAACACTCAGGACATTAATCTGATCCATGTTCCCTCGCACTTCCCACTGTTCCAATCCACATTGTGCAGCTTCCACATACTTCCAGGTGTTCGTTGTGTCAGGCATATCATCCAAACGCTTTGCAACACACTCATGGAAGTGAAATAAATACCTGAAAAGGAAAATTGCATGGCTACAGGGGAAGGACAGGTATGTGGAACAAGCTGTGTTTAATTCTCCCAGTTCAGCCATAATTCTATATTAGAGCATAAAAGTGTGGGATTGAATATTAATAAAGGATCATCAAAGGACTCATGTTAAAGATTTGGGGCAGAATTTGATGGTGCTCTGCCAAGCTCCTGCCTGACCTGAATTACGTGTGGTGATATCGGGTGTGCGTCCCGACATCCCGGCACATGAAAACAATATTAAGGCTGGTGCCCATCGGCATTTATAGGCCAATTGAGGCCATTAATATACATAGAAAAAAGAAGCAGGAGAAGACCATTCGACCCTTCAAGCCATTGATGGCTGATCATCAAGTTCAATACCCTGATCCCTCCACCCCCTCACTCCCCATGTCCCTTGACCCCTGTAGCCCCAAGAGTGATATCTAATTCCTTCTTTAAATTACACATTTTGGCCTCATCAATGTTCTCTGGTAGTGAATTCCACCAATTCACCACTCTGTGAGTGAAGACATTTCTCCTCACCTCAGTCCTAAAAGGTTTACCCCTTATCCTCAAACTATGATCTCTAGTTCACGGCGACCGCTGATTCTCCGACCTGGATGGGCCGAGCGGCCAGCCGTTCGCGACTGTTTCACGACGGCGGCAACCGCACCTGGTCGCTGCCATCGTGAAACGGGTGTGGAGATGCCTGTTGGGGCTTGTAGGGGGCCTGGTGGGGAATGAGCACCACGACTGTGCTCGGAGGGGACAGGCCCGCGATCGGTGCCCACCGATCGTCGGGCTGGCGTCTCAATCAGACGCACTATTCCCCCCTGCGGCCCAGGCCCCTGCAAGATCAAGCCGCCACATCTTGCGGGGCGGGCTGAGGGGAAAGACGGGCCACCGTGCATGCGCAGGTTCGAGCTGTCAGCGTCGCGAACGTCTGCCACGCATGCGCGGGTTGGAGCCAGCCAACCTGCGCACGCCCGGCTGCTGTCCATGAGGCGCGCCGGCCGCATCATTCTCGGCGCGACGCCCCCACAGCCGAGATTTACGGAGCACCGCTCCTAGCCCCTCCGGAAGGGAGAATAGGGGGCGAGGAGCGGCCTCCGAGGCCGTCGTGAAACTCGGCCAGTTCACGACGGCCCTCGGCCGATTTTTCCCGGGAGCGGAGAATTCCACCATTGGTTTCGACAGCCCACGGCCATTTGGCATATTGCCACTGTAATTACATAGGAAGGTGGGTAGGGTGTGTGTGGATTGGGCAGAGGGAAGAGGCTTTCCGATGCCAGTTCCCCGTGACCCAGACATTTGTCATGACCCAGCACAGAGACAGCAGGGGGTTGTCAGAGATGTCCCAACTGAGCCAACCTGTGGGGTATTGGATCAATACATGGCCAGGTCCCTGCATAATTAGAAACAGTTTATTAAAAAGGATTGTCCTACAAAGGGACAACCACACTTTTGTTTGCAACACCTGGCACCCCCTCCCTCACTTTTCCCCCAACCATGAGCTCTAGCGGTGCAACTCATTTGGGCAGTTCCAGAACTCCAGCAATAACGGACAGACTGTGGTGAATGTATAAGGCATAATTCACACTGTGTTCATTGTGTCCCTGTGGCTCCGTCTGTGAGCCGGTGCGCGGCTCTGCCCACAGGGGGAGATGAGGAGCTGTACAGGGCTCCAACCCTTGGTCCACCCATGGCAGCCCCTGCCCTCCACTACCTGGTAAGTATAAAGTGCTGCAGTCTGTGAGTCTGCCCTCAGTTCTTCTGGTCGCAGGCAGGCTCAGTTGTAAGTCTATTAAAGCCACAGTTTACTTCCACTCGTGTCTTGAGTGAATTGATGGTCGCAATCAATTTAGTAGACTTTAAAACCCACCATGAAATCAGCCCTCAAACCTGATCGACGATAACTCGGCCCGCAGGCCACAGAAGTGAAGGAAATCTTTCTACACTGGCTTTGGTGCTTTCAAGGCCTACCTGGCTGCGTCGACTACCTCCGCTACTACTGAAGAGCAGAAACTAAGTCTCCTACATAGCAGGGGTGAGCCACGCATCTCTAGGCAACTCGATAGTACCGACTCATACACCGAGCCCTCGCTATACTCGACCGCCTGTAAATTAAGCTTACGCGTGCATATTTTCACTACCCGCCGCCAGCGCCCCGCAGGAGTCGCTAGAGGACTACCTGCACGACCTAAAAGCTCTTGCACAGGAATGTAACTTTCAGGCTGTAACTGCCTCCCACATACGCTGTCCCGTGATGGTATGTAGGCAGGGGTCCTGTCTAACTACGTGCGCCAGCGTCTCCTCGTAAAGGGGCCCAGACTTGGAGGACACTGTAACAGCTAGCAATCCTTCGCTGGAGGTCGCGTTCAAAGTTTTGAAATCGTTCCCCGCCGACCACGCGACCCCATCGTGGACCCCCGACCAGAGACTGCCTCAGGGTCTGCGCCGCCGGGCCACCCGCCCACTATGGAGCGCCTCATGCCATTGCTGCGGTCAGCCCCAACACCCACGGCAGCACTGTCCGGCCCGCAACACGACCTGCAGCAGCTGCGGTCGAAAAGGACATTTTGCTAAGGTATGCCTGTCAAAATCTAAACCCTCTAACTCTCCCGCTATCCAGAGCAATCGCTCCTCCAACTCACGGCCCGCAGGCCCCGCAACGTTGCAGTATGTCTGCCGACTCGCTCGCCCGACATGTTCGACTCATGGGGGCCGCCATCTTGGCAATCCTCCCCCACGCGGCCAGCCATGTGCGAGTCCTGGGGGCTGCCATCTTGGGCGACATCTTCCTCGCCGCCCGCCCATGCGATCCATGGGGGCGGCCATCTTGGACACCATCTTCTTCATCACCCGCCACGTGCGATCAACGGGGGCCACCATCTTGCCATCACCCGATGTTCATATCGACGACTACGACCTCCACGGACAGTCATCACGGGGCCACTCCAGCACTTCTGATCAAGCCACTGACTATCCACAACTCAACGCAGTCACTTTGGACCAGTCGCGGCCAAAGCACCTCAGAAGCTCAATGATGTCCGTTCAGGTAAACGGCTAAAAGACACCGTGTCTCTTCAACTCCGGGAGCACCGAGAGCTTCGTTCATCCAGACCTGTTTGCCCCCTATCTTCCCCGCACGACACCAACTATCTCCCTGGCCACGGGATCGCACTCGGTTCACCTTTGCGACATTAACAATACAGGGCCCAACTACTCTAACTTCCACTTGTCATACTCCCCAACCTCTGCGCCCCCTCCTATCCGGGCTCGATTTTCAATGCAATCTTAGAAGCCTCACACTCAGCTTCGGTGGATCCCTACCCCCTCTCACTATATGCAGCTTAGCGACTCTAAAAATCGACCCCCCTCCACTCTTCGCTAATCTCACTGCTAATTGCAAACCTGTAGCCACTCGCAGCAGGCGGTATAGTCTGCAGGACAGGGTATTTATTAGAGCCGAAGTCCAGCGGCTCCTACATGAGGGAGTCATAGAGGCCAGTAATAGCCCCTGGAGAGTTCAGGAGGTGGTCGCAAAAGCCCGGGAAAAAGCTCCGGATGGTGGTTGATTACAGCCAGACCATTAACCGGTTCACGCATCTCGATGCGTACCCCCTCCCCCGAATTGCAGACATGGTTAACCAGATCGCCCAGTACCGCATCTTCTCCATGGTGGATCTGAAGTCTGCATACCACCAGCTCCCAATCCGCCCTGAGGACCGCCACTACATGGCGTTTGAGGCAGATGGCTGCCTCTTCCATTTGCTCCGGGTCCCCTTTGGCGTCACGAATGGGTTTCGGTGTTCCAACGAGCAATGGACCGAATGATGGACCAGTACGGGCTGTGGACCACGTTTCCGTACTTGGATAACGTCACCGTCTGCGGCCATGACCAGCAGGACCATGACGCCAACCTCCACCGATTTCTCCAAACAGCCCAGAAACTCAATCTCACATACAATAGGGAGAAATGCGTTTTCCGCACAACCAGACTAGCCATCCTCGGCTATGTCGTGGAAAACGGGGTCCTGGGGCTTGACCCGGACCGTATGCAACGTCTTACAACTCCCTCTCCCTCACTGTTCCAGGGCCCTCAAGAGGGAATGGGACAACTCATCGCCGCCGACTCATCGCCGCCGACTCATCGCCGCTGACTCATCGCCAGCCCAACTCATCGCCAGCCAACTCATCGCCAGCCCAACTCATCGCCAGCCAACTCATCGCCAGCCAACTCATCGCCAGCCCAACTAAAAATTGTAATTCATGGTAATTCATGGTAAAAGCTGTCGGCGGCGGGTAACTTTTGAACGGCCCGCACCAAGCATTTGATAGATAGACCGGCCGGCGAACCAAGTTATATCACAGTTCAGACCGGTGGTATTTCAAATTTAATTCATGGTAAAAGCTGTCGGCGGCACCAACACTGCTTTTACGTTCAAAATCATTCTTTTTTGTTTGTCCTGTTTTAGCTCACTCCACTAACTGGAGAAGAAAACCGTTGTGCAATATTTGAGTCCAGTGCAATATTCGAACCGTCAAGAGTCTCCTTAAGTATCTATTTATCCTTGTGCACAAGGTCTTAAACATTAATGCTAACCACACCTAGAAACGTCAAGTGCTTTAAAAATAAGTTGAGAGACGCCTTGTAAGTTTTCCCACAGTCATTTAAAAAATGAAAAGCAGCATTGTACTGATGCAAACTGGATTAGAAACAAGACTTTTTGTTGACCTCTCCCTCTCAAGATAATTCGTGAATCTTTCAGGTGGTTGTTATTTCTTTAGTCGGGTTTCCAAGGCCTGGACCTTTATCCCCAGGTTGGCGCTCAGAGTCGGGAGATTTCCTAGCACGACGGGCCCACCCTTAAAAACTGTCTGGCTGCAGGTTGGATTTTCGGTCAATGCTGGGTCGGGTTGAGGTAGGAGTCAGGGTGGACGACTTCAAAATTAATTTGGAGGCAGGCTGAGCAGAAGGCGCTGCGTTGAGATAATTACAATAAAAATAAAACACCGCCCTTCAACCCTATGCCCAATCCTGGTTAACCTATCCAAACCCATGCCACTTTAACCACCGCTATGGGTCCTCAAACCCCCATGTCACCATGCCAGCTTCATGCAAATCCATGCAACCCCCCTCCACCCCACCACTCTGTGCCGGTATCCCCTCTATGCCAATTTAGCAAAATAAGCTTTGACAATTCCTTTATAGTTACGACAATTCCTTGACAGCTTTGAGAGTTCTTTCATAGTTCTTTGGCAGTTGGACTGTGTGTAAAATGCATAATCATGTTCACTTTTAACAATCCCAAAGACTACCTTACCTCTCTCAAAGGGGTCCCAGGGCACTATCCAAACAGTACCTTACCTCTCCAAAGGCTGTCCAACTAAATCCACCAAGTTCAGACCTCCTCTTATTTGGTCTAATCTGCACACTCGGTGTTTCAAACACTAAGCTGTCAGCAGCGGGTAACTTTTGAACGGCCCGCACCAAGCATTTGATAGATAGACCGGCCGGCGAACCAAGTTATATCACAGTTAAATAAGTCTTTTAACCTCCATTCATTTTTATTGAATTTGAAATACCACCGGTCTGAACTGTGATATAACTTGGTTCGCCGGCCGGTCTATCTATCAAATGCTTGGTGCGGGCCGTTCAAAAGTTACCCGCCGCCGACAGCTTTTACCATGAATTACCATGAATTTCAATTTTTAGTTGGGCTGGCGATGAGTTGGGCTGGCGATGAGTTGGGCTGGCGATGAGTTGGCTGGCGATGAGTTGGGTTGGCGATGAGTCAGCGGCGATGATCGGCCGCGATGAGTCGGCCGCGATGAGTTGTCCTAGACCCCCCTCAAGAGGTGCCTTCGATTTTTCTCCTACTACGCCCAGTGGGTCCCCCAATATGCGGACCAAGCCCGCCCACTATTTAAGACCACACTCTTCCCACTGTCAGCCGAGGTCCGCCAGGCCTTCAAATGCATCAAGGAGGACATCGCCAAAGCCGCCATGCGGGCGGTGGATGAATTCGCTCTTGCCGCCACTCTGAACCAGGCAGGGAGACCAGTAGCTTTCTTCTCCCGAACCCTCTCCGCTTCAGAACTTCAACACTCCTCAGTCAAAAAAAAGCTCAAGCCATTGTGGAAGCCGTACGGCACTGGAGGCACTACCTCGCAGGTAGGAGGTTCACCCTCATCACCGACCAGAGATCGGTTGCCTTCATGGGGCTGGTTTAGCTCACTCGGCTAAATCGCTGGCTTTTAAAGTGGACCAAGCAGGCCAGCAGCACGGTTCTATTCCCGTACCAGCCTCCCCGTACAGGCGCCGGAACGTGGCAACTAGGGGCTTTTCACAGTAACTTCATTGAAGCCTACTTGTGACAATAAGCGATTTTCATTTTCATTTTCATTTCATTTCATTTTTTCATTTCATGTTCGACAACTCGCAACGGGGCAAAATAAAAAACGATAAAATCTTGAGGTGGTGGATGAAACTCTCCACCTATAATTATGACATCATATATCGGCCGGGGAAGCTCAACGAGGTCCTAGATGCCCTGGCCCACGGCACATGCGCCAGCGCACAAGACGACCGATTACAGGCTATCCACAATGACCTCTGCCACGCGGGGGTCACCTGGTTTGCCCACTATATCAAAGCCCGCAATCTGCCTTTCTCCACTGAGGAGGTAAAAGCCAGCACCAGGAATTGCCCGAACTGCGCGGAGTGCAAACCGCACTTCTATAGACCAGACAAGGCTTCCCAGCCCTTTGAACGCCTGAGCATCAATTT
Organism: Scyliorhinus canicula; assembly: GCF_902713615.1. Lineage (NCBI taxonomy): Eukaryota > Metazoa > Chordata > Chondrichthyes > Carcharhiniformes > Scyliorhinidae > Scyliorhinus > Scyliorhinus canicula. The sequence continues at coordinate 8,777,450 of NC_052165.1, read as the reverse complement.
CAAAGGGCCCCTCCCCTCGACCAATCGTAATGTGTACTTCCTCAACGTCATAGACGAATTCTCCCATTTTCCGTTTGCTATCCCGTGCCCCGATATGACCTCCCATACAGTCATCAGAGCCCTGCACAGTGTCTTCACCCTGTTCGGCTTCCCTAGCTACGTCCACAGCGACCGGGGTTCGTCCTTCATGAGCGACAAGCTGCGTCAGTACCTGCTCGACAAGGGCATCGCCTCGAGCAGGACTACTAGCTATAATCCCAGGGGGAACGGGCAGGTGGAGAGGGAGAAAGCGACATCTGGCAGACCATCCTACTGACCCTCCGGTCCAGGAATCTCCCAACCTCCCACTGGCAGGAGGTCCTCCCCGACGCGCTCCGTGCAATTAGGTCCCTCCTGTGTACTGCCACTCACCAGACCCCTCACGAGCGATTATTTGTTTTCCCTAGGGGCACTAGCACGGGGGCTTCGCTCCCATCTTGGTTGAGGACACCGGGCCCGGTTCTCCTCCGGAAGCACGTCCAGACACATAAATGGACCCATTGGTAGAGAGGGTGCTACTGCTACACTCAATCCCACACTACGCCTTTATAGAACACCCCAACGGTAGTCAGGACACGTTTCCTCCAGGACCTGGCGCCTGCAGGATCTACCACCACCACCCGCCGAGGTACCCCCCACACTACACCCCACCCGACCCCCCACATCCTGCACCCCCACGCCTACAGGTTTCCTGCGCCCCCCCACCCCTTTGCCCATCCACCGGTCAGGAACAAAGCTCTGAACAAACCACCCCTGGAGTCCACCCTCAAATCCACACCGCCCGTCAGCACACAGCCTTCTGAAGCGACTGCAACCCCAGTGCTCCTCCGATCCCAGCGGACAACTCGGCCACCAGACCGGCACAATCTGTAGACCCGTCACCCCCGCCGGACTTGATTTTTTTTACAGGGGGTGAATGTAGTGAATGTATAAGGCATAATTCATACTGTGTATCACTGTGTCCCTGTGGGCTCCGTCTGTGAGCCGTTGCGTGGCTCTGCCCACAGGGGGAGATGAGGAGCTTGTACAGTGCTCCACCCTTGGCTCCGCACAGGGCTCCACCCATGGCTCCGCCCATGGCCCCTCCCACTACCGGAAGTATAAAGTGCTGCGGTCTTGTGAGTCTGCCCTCAGTTCTTCTGGTCGCAGGCAGGTTCAGTTGTAAGTCTATTAAAGCCACAGTTTACTTCCTCTCGTGTCTTGAGTGAATTCATGGTCGCATCACAGACCTGCTGCACCCTTGATGGCATGGGCGTCTACCAGATTGGAGCATTCAGCTCTCTGGAGTTCAGTCGGTTGTGGGTTCAAGTCCTACACCAGAGAGTTGAGCATGTCAGCTGACATTCTCAGCACAGTGCTGAGAGAGTGCTGCACTGTTTGTGTGGCAGTGTTCAGGTGGGCTGTTAATCTGAGACCATGTCTATTCTCTCAGACAGATGTGAAAGATCAGACATTGCTGTCAATGGGAGCTGGCTGTGCGCAGATTGGCTGCCTGGCACATTTTCCACATTATAGCAGTGATCAAAGTGGTGAGGCACTCTGAGATGTCCTGAACTGTATTTTTCTCACGTCAGCTGGCATGTGGATCAGGCATGGAATTTGTGTGAATGGTAATTTAGTGAGGATGGAGTCCAGCGATCAGGAGCCAGTGACTAGAGACAGACAGGGAAATCAATACTGGGCCATGTGGGAGGCCGGGTTGTGTCATTTTGGCAGGCATGGGGAAGGGGACGGATACACTTTCAATTACGACAAGACGAGAGTGGAGAGTAATCGAGGCTTTATTACGCAGAGATGTGTGGCCTCCTACAGCAGCTGACGAAATGGCTGCAGCTCGGAGAGCACACATATTTATACTCCACCTACTGGGCAGAGCCAGCAGGCAGGGATCTACCCCCGTGCCTGTAGTACAGGAGCCTGACTGTAAGATCCATATATACAGTAGAATACATCAGTGGTGACTACCACATTCACCCCCTGTTAAAAATGAGTCCAGCGGGGGTGGTGGAGAACTATATACAGACAAGTTGCTTTTAAAAATCACAGAGAATATTGCAGATTTAGGCGGTGCGGTGCCTTGATCTGTCATTGAGACGCCGCAGCGCCGGCGTCGGCTTGGTCTTCGGTAACTCAGGAGCGTGTCCAAATCCTCTTCATCCCCGGGTGGGAGCAAGGGGAGGACGGATTGTCCTGAGGCGGGGGCTGCGGTGGGGTGCGCCGGGGGAAGGGAGGGTGGTGCCAGGGCAAAACCAGCTGGTGCCAGGTCCCTGAGGGAGACTGTGTCTTGGCGGCCGTCGGGGTACACTAAATAAGCGTACTGCGGGTTGGCGTGGAGTAGCTGTACCCTCTAAACCGACGGGTCAGCCTTGTGGAATCGCACGTGACTACGGAGGAGAACAGGTCCTGGAGCTGCCAGCCACGTTGGGAGCAAAACCCCAGAGGTGGACTTCCTGGGGGAAGGCAAAGAGACGTTCATGGGGGGTTTCGTTAGTGGCGGTGCACAGGAGCGACTGAATGGAGTGAAGTGCGTTGGGAAGGACCTTCTGCCAGCGGGAGGCCGGGAGATTTCTGGACCATAGGGCCAGCTGGACGGCCCTCTAGACCGTCCCGTTCCCCTCTCTACTGCCCGTTGCCCCGGGGGTTGTAGCTGGTCGTCTGCTCGAGGCAATGCCCCTGTTGAGCAGGAAACTGGCGCAGCTCATCGCTCATAAATGAGGATCCCCGGTCCGCTGTGGACATAGGCGGGGAAAACCGAACAGAGCGAAGGTGGTGTTGAGGGCGTTTGATGACGGTGGCAGACGTCATATCAGGGCATGGGCAAAAGGGGATCGGGAATATTCGTCGACCACACTGAGGAAGTACATGTTTTCGGTCGGTGGAGCGGAGGGGCCCTTTGAAGTCCACGCTGAGGCGTTCAAAGGGGCGGGAGGCCTTCACCAGGCACGCACGGTCTGGCCGGTAGAAGTCGTGTGTCCACCTCCGCGCAGACCTGGCAGTCTCTGGTGATAACCCTGACTTCCCTCGATGGAGTAGGGCAGATTGCGGCCTTAATGAAGTGGCAGGTCCGGAGTCGGTCCCCTTGTGCGCTGGCACATGTACCTCGGGATAGGGCATCAGGGGCTCGTTGACCTTACCGGGGTGATATAAAATCTCGTAGGTGTAGGTGGAGAGCTTGATCCTCAAGATTTTATCATTTTGATCTTGCCCCGCTGTGTGTTATTGAACATGAAGGCAACCGACCGTTGGTCAGTGAGGAGAGTGAATCTCCTGCTGGCCAGGTAACGCCTCCAATGTCGCATAGCTTCTATGATGGCTTGGGCCTCCTTTTCGATGAAGGAGTGCCTCATTTCAGAGGCATGGAGGGTGCGGGAAAAGAATGTCATGGGCCTGCCAACCTGATTGAGGGTGGTGGCCAGAGCGACGTCTGATGCATCGCTCTCGACTTGGAAGGGGAGCAATTCGGTCGACCGCGGTGCATTGCGGCCTTGGTGATGTCGGCCTTGATACGGTTGAAGGCCTTGTGAGTCTCGGCCATCAGTGGAAAAGTGGTGGATTGAATGAGTGGGCGGGCCTTGTTCGCATAGTTTGGGACCCGCTGGGCGTAGTACAAAAAGAACCCCAGGCATAATTTCAGGACCTTGGGCCAGTGGGGGAGGGGGAGTTCCATGAGGGGGGGGCCCCAGAACTCCGTTCTGGACACATAAGCGAGATGGCTGAACACACACTTCTCTTGTTGTAAGAGTGGCGGTGTGGGGAAATTTGGAAAGATTAGCGTCGTGGTCCTGCTGGTCGTGGCCGCAAATGGTGACGTTGTCCAGGTACGGGAAAGTGGCCCGCAGTCCGTACCAGTCAACCATTCGGTCCATCTCCCGTTGGAAGACCAAGACCCTGTTGGTGACGCCGAAGGAACCCTAAGGAAATGGTAAAGGCAGCCGTCTGCTTCGAACACAGTGTATGGGCAGTCCGCCTTATGGATGGGGAGCTGGTGGTAGGCAGATTTCAGGTCCACTGTTGAGAAGACCCGGTATTGTGCAATCTGATTGACCATATCAGATATGCATGGGAGGGGGTACGCATCGAGCTGCGTGTACCGGTTGATGGTCTGACTGTAGTCAATGACCATCCTGTTTTTCTCCCCAGTTTTCACCACTACCACTGGGGTTCTCCAGGGGCTGTTGCTCGCTTTGATGATACCTTCCCGCAGCAGATGCTGGACCTCAGACCTGATGAAAGTCCTGTCCTGGGCACTGTACCTTCTGCTCCTAGCGGCGACGGATTTGCAATCCAGGGTTAGGTTTGCAAAAGGGAAGGCGAGTCGACCTTAAGGGTCGCGAGGCCACAAACAGTAAGGGTTGGTAAGGGCCCACCAAATTTCAGGGTTAGGCTCTGGAGGTTGCACTGGAAATCTAGGCCGAGTAGCAGGACAGCGCAGAAGTTGGGGAGGACATAGAGGGGGAGGCCACTGAACTCTCTACGCCCTGGACGTGAGGGTGGCGATGCAGTATGCCCGGATCGCCACGGATTGGGACCCGATAGGCCAGGAGATTCTCTGGTTAGCGGGCCGTACGCGAGGGAGCAGCGCCTTACCTGTATCGGGGTGGATGAAGCTCTCAGTGCTCCCGGAGTCCAGAAGGCAGGAGATCTCGTGCCCGTTAACCTTCACCTTTGTCGAAGCGGTTGCGAGGTTGTGTGGTCAAGACTGGTCAATCGTAACCGAGGCGAGACGCGGCTGGTCGTCGGCGGTTGCAGGCGAATGAGTGGCCTGATGAGGTGCCTGACGGGCAGGGGGTCCTGAGGCGGGTAAGATGGCGGCTCCATGGGCCGCACGTGTCCTGGGCAGGCAACATAGCGGCGCCCATTAGTTATGAGGCAGGCAAGATGGCGGCGCCAACGAGCCGCACGTGTTGTGAGTAGAGCAAGATGGCAGCGCCCACGGGCCCGCACAGTGGTCCGAGGAGGGGAAGATGGCGGCACCCACTGGCTGCACGTGGGGGTGCTGGGACAATAGCAGTGATTGGAGCGGGCGTGGCATACTGCAGCGAAATGTCCCTTCATGCCACAGGCCTTGCAGAGCGCGCTCCGTGCCGGGCAGCGCTGCCAGGGTGTTTTGACTGTCCGCAGAAGTAGCATGTTGGGGGTCCCCCGGGTTGGTTGGCTGCCGCTCGGCACAGGCGTGGGGTTTGCTGGGGGCGTCGCTTGTGGGATCCATGGATGGGGTGGCCGTCGGCGGGGTCCGGGATGCACAGGGGGGGTGGGCCACGCGGGTCGGGGGCATAGCCTGAACGTGCATGAGGCACCATAAATAGAGCACTAGTTTTTTGGTAGCCGCGAGGTCAAGCGTGGCCGCGTCTAAGGAGGCGCTGGCGAGATGTAGGTCATGACCCTCTGCCCGTAACGAATGCGTCTCTCATCAGCGGGTTTGAATGTTCAGTGGCCGAGAACGGCCTGGCAGTCACAGTCTCTCACTAGGGGGAGAAGGGGCACGCCAGAAATCTTCACAGACTCACCGGGTAGTTTGGCCGCCGCGTGGATAGGAGATGCCTGGCGTAGATTTTGTTGGTCCGCTGAGCGTAATTTTCGTTCAGTAGCGCCATGGCTTCTGCGTATGTCGGCGCGTCCTGGACGAGGGGAAAAACGTTGGAGCTCAGCCGTGTGTACAGAATCTGGAGCTTCTGTGCTTCTGGGATTGGGTCTGGCGCAGACCCGATGTAAGCTTCAAAACAGGCTAGCCAATATTCGGAGTCTTTTTTGCCGTTGTCTGCTTGAGGATGCAGCTGTAGGCGATCCAGCTTGATGCGGAGGTCCATCTCTGAAAAATCTCTGTAATAATTGATGCACTATCAATTACGACGAGACGAGAATAGAATATATCAATGCTTTATTACACAGAGATAGGTGGCCTCCTACAGCAGCTGACCAAAATGGCTGCTGTAATAGAGGCACGCATATTTATACTCCGCCTACTGGGCGGGAACCAGCAGCAGGGATCAACCCCTGTACCTATAGTACAGGGGCCTTACCGTAAAACCCATATATATATATATATATATATACAGTATAATACATCAGTGGGTGACCACCACACACAGCTAAGGAGATGGTCTGAACAATGGTGACAAAGACGACAATGAGCTTGGTGCATTTTCTATTTGAGGTGGGTATGGTGGAGGTCCAGGAGAAAGATCTTAAGCAAATAGAAACATAGAAAATATGAGTAGGATTAGGTGATATGGCCCTTCAACCCTGCTCCACCATTCATTATGATCATGACTGATTATCCAGCCCAGTAGCCTTTTCCCACCTTCCTTCCACCCCCCCCCCCCATATCCTTTGATCCCTTTAGGTATTGATAAGGAGTGATTTATTTACTTGCAGCTGAGAAGAGCCACTTGTAAGGTAAATACTCTCAAAAGATTTACCGTGTAGACAGTTTTAGAACGGTTGAAGGAACACGAAGTGAGCATGCACTGAATCCAGGAAGTAGCTGGCAGTTGTTGTTGTATTCGGACGGTGGCTCTGCCGCATCAAATTTATTGTCCTTTTTGTACCGCTGGACCTGTTGTGATTTCCCTCATAAGTAATATTTTAACTAACTCTCATTATCACACCACCACACCAATGTGCAGATAACCACCTGTAGAAACCAGCCTCTGACTATTACGTGTGCAAGACATAATACAGGTAAGCTACAAACCTAGAAACTACTGTGTCAGCAGATGAATGCTTCACACATCGGTATGACATTCTCCTGCCAGTTATTTTAATGGGGACATTAACCCATTCAAAATAATAATTGTTGCTTTAAAATAGCAGAGAGGAACAATTGTTTACTGACATAATTAAAATGGAATTTCTCACCAATAAAGTCATTCAGCTGTAATTCTTCATTCAGTCACAGCTGCCAACAATTGACATCAGAATTAGACATAAAGAGCAACTAGGATTAGAATACTTGGATGTCACAAGTTTGATTTATAACCACATTACTGTTAGTACTTTCGCACAATGCAATATTCCATCCCTTGAGTTGAAGTCAAAGTCAGTGTGTCAATATTATGTGAGACTGTGCCATTATGTGACAGTATTTGTACATTTAAATTATGAACTGCTATAGCGTAATAGCTGAAAAGTGAAAATTATTTTTCCAGGTTCAACCCAACAGATCATTTAGTACATGACAAGAAAATACATAATAGGCAACATAAGGGTACACAATGTAATACATAGGCAATAGCACGGGTGAAGCATACAGGAGTGTAGTATTAATTGGATCAGTCCATAATTGGGTCGTTTAAGAGTCTGGTAACAGCGGGGGACGAAGCTATTTTTGAATCTGTTTTGTGGCGTGTTCTCAACTTTTGTATCTCCCTGCCCGATGGAAGAAGTTGGAAGAGTGAGTAAGCCGGGTGGGAGGGGTCTTTGATCATGCTGCCCGCTTTCCCAAGGCAGCGGGAGGGTGTAGATAGAGTCAATGGATGGACGCAGGTTTGTGTGATGGACTGGGGCGGTGTTTACGACTCTCTGAAGTTTCTTGTGGTCTTGGACCGAGCAGTTGCCATACCAGGCTGTGATGCAGCCAGATAGGATGCTTTCTATAGTGCATCTGTAAAAGTTGGTAAGGGTTAATGTGGACATGCCGATTTCCTTAGTTTCCAGAGAAAGTATAGGCACTGTTGTGCTTTCTTGGCAGTAGCATCAACATGGGTGGACCAGGACAGATGTTTGGAGATGTGCACACCTAGGGGTTTGAAGTTGTCAACCATCTCCACCTCGATACTTTTCACTGAACCTCGGTACATGTGACAATAAACAAATCCAATCCCCACATGGCCCACGGGGAAACCATTATCGATTTCCTCGTGGAGCTTGTGGAGTACGGCTTTCCCAGGTAGGCCACCCACGCAGGGCCCGGGCAGTTGGTTTTCCCAATGGGGAATGTGATTGTGGATAATTACTGTGAGGTCAGATTATTGTAAATAGTTCAAATAAATCTTTGTCTTCTACTACTGGCTAACTCAGTCATTTAAGGTAGCATCTTGGATTCCAACATGCTGCAATTTGCACTTCTACCAACAGGGCAGCATGCCAGTTAAGTTTAAGGACCATTCCTGTTGTTCAAGACCAAAAAGTCATCGGTTATCCAGAAGCTATCCTTGCTATATTTAAGTCCCACAATATCATAGATACTTTAATAAGGACATGGGGAGAACCATGGGTAAGATCATCATTCTCACCCTGTATGTCCCGTGCGGGATACGGCAGATACCTTTATCGAATGTATACCATCTCAAAAATGCAAAAAATGCATTTGCAGTAAGGAACCAAAAAACACCCTTAACGTTACTGTAAACCAGTACAGGCAGCTGAGAACATTTCTGGCTTTTTTCAACCAATCAAATTGTGTGTGTTTATTCTGAGGTTCCAGTTTTTTAAAAAAGAGCTCCAGAGAGTGATTTGATCAAAGTTGGTATCTGTCAGCCAGCTAATTATGGCAGAGGAAGGAGGAACTAAGCCATAAACTTATCATCCTTGCTCATTGTATTTCAAACACATTAAGAAGCAAACCGCACTATTGAACAACTGGGAAGTATTTCAATTGGACGCATATCCGTCATGTGAGAAAATGCAAAGTATTTGACCAACAACTTCAAACAAACAAAAGCCTACTTGTAAGTTTGAAAACCGCTTAGAAATGTATGAGTGAGAGTTTAGACAGTATGAACAGATATGTTGATATTAAAATAGGGGACAGTAAATCCCATTAACGTTTGATGGCCCAGATTTCTGGCCAGCAGAGAAGCAACAACGCTTGCCGTCTGCAAACCGCTCAGAAATACTCAGTGAACTTCCCCTTTTCGACGTTAGGTAGAATTTGGAGTCAAGTCCCGGAGGTTTCCAGGCATCAAGCAATAATGATGTGATCGAGTAGAGTAAGTGGCCAATCACATTGAAATATTCCCAAAGTCAGCAAACTAGGAAGTGAAGGTGTTGATTATCCTTCACTTTAACTTTGTTTGATACGGAGCAAAGTAAATGCTTGGGAAATAGACATGGGACTAAGGTAGAAGCTTAATATCATAAATAGTTTTTTTTAAATACATGGCAAAAAATCTAGTTCCAGCTCATTCAACAAAATGTAACATTTTCAAGAGATTTCACAGTGAACACCAATAGGATAAAAGGGCAAGTTCTCATCAGATTAGTGTTTTCTAATTGATTGTACTCTGCAAGGGCTTCAACAGTGCATTCTATAGAGAAGTGTCGAACTATTGACAATGTCTGGATTTCACCTGCAGTGAACGAACTACGGCACAAAGACTTCAAATTTTTAGAACAAAACCTAATTTTATTGTATAGACTACAAAAACTTAAAGGAAGCAAGTGCTACTAATTCATAACTATATATGTTACAAATCCAGTTTTGAGTTACTCCCCCCTCTCCCCCCCCCCCCCCCCCCCCCCCCACCCCCACAAGAGTTCCTGTATCTTACAAATTCTTAAAGGTTCATTCGCTTCTTCAGGTATTTCACAGTCCTCCAGAATTCACTTTAATTCTCACAACTGAGGACTCCTTAGCTTCAGCTTGAACCAAATTGCCTTCTCCAAGCTAAGTGCTTTCACCATGGAGGTTACGGTAGATTTACTCACTAATTCCTAGTTGCAACCTGCAAAAGACCAAATCTTCAACTGCCTTCTGTACGAAACAGCAGCTAGATTAAACAAAGAAACCTTCTATTTCTCACAGCTCATCTCCATGCCAATGTTCCGTGCTTTGGGATGTTCGAAATAGAAATTATCTTACATTCCAAGCAAGCTCTTTGATTCTGTGAATAATTTATATCACTAATGAATATAATTGCCCTCTCTCCAGACTTGCTGGGTCCATCACAAAACCCAAATGCCACAATCTTCTTTTCATCTGGGAACTACAGAAACAATTTGAATGTTCTATTAAGACAAGTGTAGACCTTCTGATGTTACCAAGAGGTTCAGAGATGGATCATCTATTGTTCAGCAACACACAAGCTTGCCCCCCCCCCCCCCACATTGATTCTGTCTACACCACTTGCTGCCTCGGGAAGGCAGACAGCATTATCAGAGACCCCTCCCACCCAGGCATTGCCTTCTTCCAGACCCTTCCATCAGGCAGCAGGAACAGAAGTCTGAAGACTTGCACATCCAGACATAGGAACAGCTTCTTCCCCGCAGCTACAAGACTCCTCAATGACTCCCCCTCGGATTGATCTGTTCCCTGTAAGAACACTATTCACGATGCCCTATGCTGCTCTTGCTCATGTATTTGCTTTGTTTGGCCCCTTGTTCCGCACTGTAACCAATCACTGTTTATTGATGTACCATTTTTCAATGTTCTCTGTTGATTATTCTTTTGTCTACTATGTATGTACTGTGTACGTTCCCTCGGCCGCAGAAAAATACTTTTCACTGTACTTCGGTACATGTGACAATAAATCAAATCAAATCTTCAGACTTCTTTGACCTTGTAAGATAAACACAAGCTACCTTTTAACTGTTATTAACCAAGGCTTGTTTAATTTGCACTACATTAGGATTGTTTTTCAATTTCTGTAACAGATGTTTCCATTTATCTTACATTGGACACGACAATTCCTAAAACTAAAATTACCTCTAAAATATTAACATAAACCATGAAATCCAGACCATTATTTCTCCGATAATCACTATGATTTAATGATCTTTGCTCAACATTTCTTAGCCAGTTTTATTGATGTATAGTAACGTTTGAAATCGCAAATTGTTGTCAAGTATTAGAGCTATAAGAGACCTTTGATGCAAACGTGGACTCAGTAATATAAATGTTACCTTCTATCGCACAATTAGAAGTTCTGCAGATGAGGCAGCCGAGAATTTATGTACTGCCTACTTCAAAAAAAGCTTTTTTGCCCACAATTGTGTGGGTCATCTTTCAAACATTTCACTCGCGGGTCTGAACAGTTTTCAATGTTCAGCCAGGACGATTTGCTCCACAATCCGCTCTACAGTTATTGACATTTTATGAATGTACTGCTACAAAATGTACGATTTTCATCAATGCTATTTCATTAATGAACCAGTGAGTAATTATGCTCAAAGGAACTGAAGGTTGGAGAATCAAGGGGATCTCAATTCCACACTTCATTAAAGGGAATATGGATTCAAGGAATTGCCCCTAACTACAAGAGGATTCTTTTTAATCATTATTATTTCGTGCGACTTTCTCAGCTTCATGCTTTCCAATTTAGGTACCTGGGCTAAAATTTCATCTAATTTATGGGTGTAGAATCATAGAATCCCAACAGTGCAGAAGGAGGCCACTCAGCCCATCAAGTCTGTACGAACTCCACACAGACAGTTGCCCAAGGTCAGAATCGAACCCGGGTCCCTGACCCTGTGAGGGAGCAGTGCTGACCACTGTGCCGTCGTGCCGCCCCCATGTGATGGGATATGATTCACAGCCTGCCCGTGCCAGTTCCCTTTGAGGCAGGCAGTACATAGATTTTGTGCTGCCTCCCTAGCTATGTGACTGTAGTGGGGAAAACCGGGCATCTGAGGCACTGCTGTTTAGCTGGACGGCCGGCAGGAATCGTATCCATGGTATCTGGTGCCACCGAGGTCATTCAGAATGCCTTCAAGAGATGGTCTTATTCTTCTCCACCCTCCTCACCTTCATCCTGATGAAATGAAAGCTGCAGACGGTGTGGCCATGGAACTCATGCTTTCGATCTCACTCCTCTCCGTCACCATCTTCGGCTTTTCTACTTTCAGATATCGAAGAATTACAACCAGGAGGTTGAGGAAGGACAAAGCTGTGAAAATGCGGGCAGGTTATTTGAATTTACTGTCCCAGTTACCAGCTCAGGTACTGCCATCCTGTGGAGTATAGAGGTTAGCGTTATGATCTGCATGTGGTAAGTTATCTCATGCTACCTGTGCTACTGCCAGGACTGAGAGCAAGTGTAGCTTGTGTGCAAGCTCCCCAGAGGTCAAGGTGGCAGAAGAGTTCTGCTCCAGGGGACTTAATGAGAACTTCGATGAGACGTAATGCAAGACAACGCAGGCACACATTGAACATTGACCGTCTTGCCAGACAGGCTGCTGTCACTGTCCAGGAGCATAGAGGAGTCTAGCTCCAACATGGTGGAAAGTATCACGCAGAACTTAGAGCCCACCATTTCCACATGGAAGTGGCAGCCAACTCCATGACTATACTTGCTGACCCAGCAGAGATGGAGCGTCTGCTGGCTATCTTCCAACTTCCACTGCAGCACAGACAGAAACTATGAAAAACCTCAGACTGAAGTCCTGAGATCAAAGCAGGCGAGGACTGCTGCCATCTTGGCTGCAAACCTCAGTGCTCAAAGAGGCAGGCGACCTCCCACAGCAGTCTAACCCCACTTCCCGAAGTGCCCTCTGGAGGTGTGGTTGCCCCCTCCTAATGGTGAGTTCATGAGTGGTGCAGAGACCACCACAAACCTGAAGACCGTCTCTGGGCTGTATTGGAGAGTCCACACCACCCTCCACACCCACTTCCCCCTACCCTTTCCCACGCAGTCAAGTCAGCTGAACCGCTGCCTCAGGAGCGATTCTACAATTTTGCATGTGGCTCTCGTTGAAGGCCCTCTCTGCATATGGGGTGAGATGGCGAAGGAGGTGGGCTCAACAGCCAGCTGCTCAAGCAGCAAGCCGCTGGTTCTTCTGGGAGGGCCAAAGACGGTGGGTACGGCCGCCTACCACAGGGTAAATGCATCATGGCTGCTGCCAGGATAGCGGGTATTCACCAAAATGAAGGTCCAGAATACTTCTTAGGCCCAAATACTTCTTAGAACATGCAGGGCGAGGAGGGGGGAGGGACACAATTTCAGCATCAGAGGACGAGCATTTAAGACTGGGATGAGGAGATATTGCTTCAAAGGATTATGATCTTTGGAATTCTCTACAGAGCTGTAGATATTTTAGCTGGCTTAGCACAGTGGGCTAAACAGCTGGCCTGTAATGCAATGCCAGCAGCGCAGGTTCAATTCCCGTATCGGCCTCGCCGAACAGGCGCCGGAATGTGGCGACTAAGGGCATTTCACAGTAACTTCGTTGAAACCGACTTGTGACAATAAGCGATTATTATTAATTATTATTATGATGCTCCGTCATTGAATATATTTAACACTGAGATGGACAGCAGATTTTTGGTCCCTAGGGACTAGTGGAAGGGGAAGGTGAGTAGATTCCCAAGAACAGCTTTGACCATGTTGGGTGGTGGGACAGGCTCAAAGAGCCGTGTGGTCTACTCTTGATGCTGTTTCTTAGGTTCTTGGTCCAAACCCATGGTCAAAACCCGACAAAGCAACTTTTATCCAAATCTGCTTTGAAATAACAGTTTTGATTTATCGTAGCTAAAAATTGGGAGTTACACCTTAACTGCTGATTTCTTTCCTCTTAGGAAATTGCCTCCAGACTGCCTTTCACACATGGATAGCTCTGCCCAAGGCTTTCAAGGTAGCCTATATTTTGCTTGTGGCCCAGTGCAAGCTGCCACAGGGGCCAATCACTATTTCCGGCCAGCCTCTTGGCCGTGCTAGCCTCAGACTGTGGCGAGAGCTTGCTGCACATAAATAATAAGGCCGATCTTGGAAAATGCTCCAAGTTTGGGGTAATGTACTTCCAACAAACATCTGCTCCTTGCTCACAGCATTGGCACTGGAAATTCCCTAACTGTATGTTAATTAAATAAATTGAAAACTAAATGTCAGTGTTAACATTTACCTGAATTACAGTTTCAAACAATGCTTTTCGATATGTTCTCCCGCTTTTACACACGACCTAACTCAAGTGTAGACCATGTTTGTTGGCGGAAAGTCAGGATTTTAATTTTTATTCTGATCAATGGCTCTACAGCAATATATTCACAAACTGTTTTCACAACAAAGTCAAAGTCCTTAAATGTCTACTCCATCACATAATCATCATGTTAGAAAGAAGCTTCTACTTTCATTAACACATTCTAAATAAATAAATAATAATTGTCACCAGTAACACTGCAATGAAGTTAGTGTGAAAAGCCCCTAGTCACCACATTCCGGCACCTGTTCGGGTACACAGAGGGAGAATTCAGAATTAGCTGGTACGGGAATTGAACCCGCGCTGCTGGCCTTGTTCTGCATCACAAACCAGATGTCTAGCCCACTGAGCTGCACCAGCCCTCTTTTCCCCATTCTCTCTTTCCCCCAAAGTGGCATATAAAGTATATTTCTTAATCGGACCCCTGCACTGAGTGCAGGTAGGCTAAAGGGTAGGTTAGAAAGTTAGCAATGTAAGCATATCAACATACGAATTAGGAGCAGGGGTAGGCCACTCGGCCCTTGAGTCTGCTCCTCCATTCGATACCATCATGGTTGATCAGACTGTAACTTCAACCCCACATTCCTGCCTAACCCCCAATAACATAGAACATACAGTGCAGAAGGAGGCCATTCGGCCCATCGAGTCCGCACCGACCCACTTAAGCCCTCACTTCCACCCTATCCCCATAGCCCAATAACCCCTCCTAACCTTTTTTGGTCACTAAGGGACAATTTATCTTTTTTTTTCTAAATTTAGATTACCCAATTATTTTTTCCAATTAAGGGGCAATTTAGTGTGGCCAATCCACCTACGCTGTACATTTTTGGGTTGTGGGGGCGAAACCCACGCAGACACGGGGAGAATGTGCAAATCCACACGCAGTGACCCAGAGCCGGGATCGAATCTGGGACCTCGGCGCCGTGAGGCAGCTGTGCTAACCACTAGGCCACCGTGCTGCCCTAGGGACAATTTATCTTGGCCAATCCACCTAACCTGCACATCTTTGGACTGTGGGAGGAAAGCGGAGCACCCGGAAGAAATCCAGGCAGACGGGGGAGAGGGGGGAGGGGGCGGGGCTGGGAAGGGGGAGGGGCTGGAGAGGGGGCGGGGCCAGGGAGGGGATGGGGCTCGGAAGGGGCAAGGGGTCGGGGCCGGGAAGGGGAAATGGGGTGGGGCTGGGAAGCGGGGGGGGGGAGGGCGGGAAGGCGGGGGGGGAGGGAAGCGGGGGGCGGGGCAGGAAGCGGGAGTCGGGAAGGGGGGGAAGCGGGGCGGGGTCGGGAAGCGGGGGTTGGGTCAGGTGTCAGATGGGGCGGGGCCGGGTGTCAGGCGGGGGGCGGGGCCGGGTGTCAGGCGGGGGCGGGGCCGGGTGTCAGGCAGGGGCGGGTGTCAGGCGGAGGCGGGGCCGGGTGTCAGGCGGGACCGGGTGTCAGGCGGGGGGCGGGCAGGCGGGGGCGCGGGGCCGGGTGTCAGGCAGGGCCGGGTGTCAGGCGGGGGCAGGGCCGGGTGTCAGGTGGGGGCAGGGCCGGGTGTCAGGCGGGGGGCGGGGCTGGGTGTCAGGCGGGGGCGGGGCCGGGTGTCAGGCGGGGGCGGGGCCGTGTGTCAGGCGGGGCCGGGTGTCAGGTGGGGGGGCGGGGCCGGGTGTCAGGCGGGGGGGCGGGGCAGGTTGTCAGGCGGGGGCGGGGCCGGGTGTCAGGCGGGGGCGGGCCGAGGCCGGGGCCGGGTGTCAGGCGGGGTGCGGGGACGGGTGTCAGGCGGGGGCGGGGCCGGGTGTCAGGCGGGGGCGGGGGTGGGTGTCAAGGCGGGGGGCGGGGCCGGGTGTCAGGCGGGGGGCGGGGGCCGGGTGTCAGGCGGGGGGCGGGGCCGGGTGTCAGGGCGGGGGGCGGGGTCGGTGTCAGTGCGGGGGGGCGGGGGTCGGGTGTCAGGCGGGGGGCGGGGCCCGGGTGTCAGGCGGGGGGCGGGGCCGGTGTCAGGCGGGGGGCGGGGCCGGGTGTCAGGCGGGGGGCGGGCCGGGTGTCAGGCGGGGGCGGGGGCGGGGTGTCAGCGGGGGGGGCGGGCCGGGTGTCAGTGCGGGGGCGGGGGGGGCGGGTGTCATGGCGGGGGGCGGGGCGGTGTCAGGCGGGGGGCGGGTCGGGGGTCAGGCGGGGTCGGGGGTCAGGCAGGGGGCGGGGCTGGGTGTCAGGCGGGGGGCGGTGCCGGGTGTCAGGCGGGGGGCGGGGCCGGGTGTCAGGCGGGGGGGCGGGGCCGGGTGTCAGGCGGGGGGCGGGGCCGGGTGTCAGGCGGGGGGCGGGCCGGGTCAGGCGGGGGCGGGGGGCGGGTGTCAGGCGGGGGGGCGGGGCCGGGTGTCAGGCGGGGGGCGGGGTCGGGTGTCAGGCGGGGGCGGGGTCGGGTGTCAGGCGGGGGCGGGGCGGGTGTCAGGCGGGGGCGGGGCCGGGTGTCAGGCGGGGGGCGGGGCCGGTGTCAGGCGGGGGCGGGGCCGTGTCAGGCGGGGGGCGGGGCCGGGTGTCAGGCGGGGGGCGGGCCGGGTGTCAGGCGGGGGGCGGGGCCGGGTGT
This sequence comes from Scyliorhinus canicula, assembly GCF_902713615.1. Classification (NCBI taxonomy): domain Eukaryota; kingdom Metazoa; phylum Chordata; class Chondrichthyes; order Carcharhiniformes; family Scyliorhinidae; genus Scyliorhinus; species Scyliorhinus canicula. The sequence continues at coordinate 8,761,007 of NC_052165.1, read as the reverse complement.
CAGGCGGGGGCGGGGCCGGGTGTCAGGCGGGGGGCGGGGCCGGGTGTCAGGCGGGGGGCGGGGCCGGGTGTCAGGCGGGGGCAGGATCCGGGTGTCAGGCGGGGGGCGGGGCCGGGTGTCAGGCGGGGGGCGGGGCCGGGTGTCAGGCGGGGCGGGGCCGGGTGTCAGGCGGGGGCAGGATCCGGGTGTCAGGCGGGGCGGGGTCGGGTGGTCAGCGGGGGGGCGGGGTCGGGTGTCAGGCGGGGGCAGGATCCGGGTGTCAGGCGGGGGGCGGGGTCGGTGTCAGGCGGGGGGGGCGGGGTCGGGTGTCAGGCGGGGGGGGCGGGGTCGGGTGTCAGGCGGGGGGGGGCGGGGCCGGGATCCGGTTGGGCGGCTCCATTGGCAGCAACATGGCGGCCGCGTGGATGATGCTGAGCCTGGCGCTGCTCCTGCTGCTGCTGCCCGGGGCCCAGGCTCTGGATGGAGGCGACGCCGTGGCGCTGCTGCTGGGCCTGGCCCTCAGCACAGTGGGGCTGTGCGCCTGTGTGGGCTGGTACTCCCGCAGGAGGAGCGCGCAGCTCTGAGCCCGGGGCCCGCGGAGAGACAGGCCCGGGGAGAGAGGCCGGGGCCCGGGGAGAGACAGGCCGCGGCCCGGGGAGCGAGAGGCCGGGGCCCGGGGAGAGACAGGCCGCGGTTCGGGGAGCGAGAGGCCGGGGCCCGGGGAGAGAGGCCGGGGCTGGAGTCGAAGGGAGAGAGTCTGAGAGCAGCCGGGGGAGCCGACACCGCTGAGGGAGACTCACAGCCCGGCACCCAGAGCAACATGGAGCCGCCCCGCCACATTCCGGGAGCCCGCACTCCGGGCCCCGCACTCTGGTTCCGGGAGCCCGGCTCCGGGACCCTCTCCCCGCTGGGACGCTGACATTTGATGTGATTTCCGGGGGACACAGACCGGGTTTTCCGGCCCCGCCGGCTGTCTGATCTGAACATTGACTCTCGTCCAAAGGAGGAAGTCGGCGTCTTCCCGGGTGCCCGGACTGATCGGAGCGGCCAGACCGACGAGCAGGATTGACATCCCTTGCCCCCTTGCCCTCTTTGCCCCACCTTGCCCTCTTGCCCCACCTTGCCCTCTTTTCCCCCTTGCCCTCTTTTTCCCCCTTGCCCTCCTTCCCCCTTGCCCTCCTCCCCCCCTTGCCTCCTCCCCCCCTTGCCCTCCTTCCCCCTTGCCCTCCTTTCCCCCCTTGCCCTCCTTCCCCCCCTTGCCCTCCTTCCCCCCTTGCCCTCCTTCCCCCCTTGCCCTCCTTCCCCCTTGCCCTCCTTCCCCCCTTGCCCTCCTTCCCCCCTTGCCCTCCTTCCCCCTTGCCCTCCTTCCCCCCTTGCCCTCCTTCCCCCCTTGCCCTCCTTCTTCCCTTGCCCTCCTTCTTCCCTTGCCCTCCTTCTCCCCCTTGCCCTCCTTCTCCCCCTTGCCCTCCTTCTCCCCCTTGCCCTCCTTCTCCCCCCTTGCCCTCCTTCTCCCCCCTTGCCCTCCTTCTCCCCCCTTGCCCTCCTTCCCCCCCTTGCCCTCCTTCCCCCCCTTGCCCTCCTTCCCCCCCCTTGCCCTCCCACCCCCCCACCCCCCTTGCCCTCCCCCCTCCCCTTCCCCTCCCACCTCCCCTTCCCTGCCCTCCCCTCCTTGCTGTCCCCTCCTGTTACTGGATTTCTCTCCTACCCCCACTTTGATTATTGCCAGCTCATATCTCTTTCTTTTTGAAAAGAAATTGGTTGTCAACTGCGGTTCATTATTTTGTGTTCTCTCACATTCTCTGAAACGTGTGTCCTGAACTTCTATTTCTGGGATCCCTGTTTAAATCACCGGCAAATATGAAGACGTTTTGACCCAATGGACTAAATGACTGGAAAACATGAGTTACAATGTGTGATTTGTGCCCCATTTGGATTTTGTCAAAGGCATCAGAATAAACCACTCTTTTTGTCTATACTCTGTAAATATTCAATTGAAGACGTGTCAGTTACTTAGTCGGCGTAAAGCACAATATTGTTATACCAGTTTGCTGAATAATTAAGGTTAATTCTACTTTAATGTAGCGTCTTTTGCAGTTAGGGTGATTCTGTGAATTCAAACCTGAAGAGAAGCAAAATCCGATCTCCACTGTGTGTGGAGGTCATTCCCACTTTTGGTCAAAAAAACCTGTTGCAGTTTGTACATGTGCCACAGTGAAATGGTGGGCAACTGATCTGTGTGTGCAGGTTCCTTCCTCTCGAGTTTAACTTTAACCGAATGATAAACAGGCCCATCACCATGTCGTTTTACACACTACTGTACATTGCACATTGGAAATAGTTTGTTTCAAGTGGTGTTTCCAGGGTTAATTAACCATGTGGGCACCTAAGGAATTCAAAATGTCCACGTTGTTTGAAAACTTTGGCTTTGATATCAATGTGAAACTTTCTCACTGGCCCTACTTCCTGTTCATTTTTGGCTTTCAGTTTGTTCCACTTTCTGAATCTCCAGGGCACCTATGCTTCAGTGGCTGTCATTTCTCAACATGGGGTGAGGAGAAATTCACACATCCTGTGGGTTATTTGTACCCAACTAATGCATTGACTTTGTGTGCATGCTGTGCACGACTAAATATGATGAATTGTGGGCATAGCGTCAATCGTGGTCTACCAGGTGGACGTTCTATGCATGTACATTTTGAAAATTGTGTGCTGAGGATATGCATGTACAGAAAATAATTTTTCTTTAGAACATAAGCATATTTTTTTTAAATTATGAGCCACAGATTATTGCATGTGCTAGTCATTCATTGATTCCTCATTGAGGATTCCACGGTGGGGGGGGAGGGGTGTTTTGGTCATCCTTCTGCCATAATAGATGGTTCTAGTAAAAATGAAGTGGAAATGTAAAACTAGGCCTGGCATATCGTTTTTTAAAAATGTACCTCGCAGTAATTCTTTCTGGTATATTTTCAAATCTATGCTGCACTCTTGTGGGACCTAATTCTCTATTGAAGCATTTGTTGAATTACTTTCAATATTAAAGTTAAATATCTTATGACCTTTTCTTCCAGGGTCTAAATAGTAATTCACGTGTTCAAGCATTGTAATTGTGTCTTGGCATTTTTTTGACAATTTTTCCCCACAGAAAAGTTTCAGGAAAAGTTACTAAGCACTATGTATTCATACAAATTGTAGAAAGGGTTCAGAGATTAGGAGTAGTTGAGATGTTAATGAGCTAGTTTTTAATGTTGATCTAGGGATATGAAGTGGAGTTCAAGGCTAGCCACGAGCTAGTTGATTGGAACATGCTTGAGAGAGGGAAAAGTCCTACATCTGTCTCTTCTACTGTTCCCTCCTTGTTGTGAACTAGGAAGTCTCGCATTATTGATCTCATTTATCAGCTCACACTCATTGTGTTGAGCATTCCCTGGGCCCAGTGCTTGACTGGTAGCTTGACAGCCCTGACCTATCTGGCTGTGAACGGTGATGAAAGAGACACTGCATTGACAAGCAGAGGTTTCTGAAGCTAAATGCTCTGACTCCATCCAACAGCGAGAAGGTACAAGATATTTAAGTGCAGGAGAGATTTTTCTAGCTTGTTTTAAGCCCTGTGCAATGACCCATTGATGTGGAAATTGTAGAATCTCTACAGTGCAGAAAGAGGCCATTCAGCCCATCGGGTCTACACCGACCCTCTGAAAGAGCACCCTAGTTAGGCCCACTCCCCCAATGTAACCCCATAGCCCCATCTAACCTTCGGACAATTTAGAATGGCCAATCCACCTAACCTGCGCATCTTTCGGCTGTGTGCCACCGGACTACCCTTTTGTTAATTTTGTATTAAACACTAACAAGTTGTATGAATTGAAATAAGCAAATCCAACCTTAACCACTGCTCTGCGTGTTCATTCACTGAAACAAAGCAGCTCCATGACTTATATCCAGCTTATCCAACCAATTGTTTGCTTAGTTTGTCCTCTGAAAACCAAATAAGAAATAAAATACCTAATTCGGGTCACTAGGGAGTAAGATTCCTGGGTAGGTAAAGGGCAGAGTCTAGACCCATAAATAGATTTTGTAGAATTTACAGTGCAGAAGGAGGCCATTCGGCCCATCGAGTCTGCACCGGCCCTTGGAAAGAGCACCCTACCCAAGCCCAGCCTTCACCCTATCCCGTAACCCCACCTAATCTTTTTTGGACACTTCAGGGCAATTTATCATGGCCAATCCACCTAACCTGCACATCTTTGCCCTGTGGGAGGAAACCCACGCAGGCACAGAGCGAACGTGCAGATTCCACACAGACGGTGACCCAAGCCGCGAATCGAACCTGGGTCCCTGGAGCTGTGAAGCAATAGTGCTAACACTACTACCGTGCCACCCACAATATGGGATAATAAAACTAAGTCTTTTAAAAGCAGTTAGTACCAAATGAGCCTAAGGCATCCCTACAGCAGTTCCAAATTTGTGACTGTAACCCTTGAGACTGAATATAAGTGTTTTGAATTTTATCAGCGGTTTTGAACCGATTCATTCACGTGTATAGTAACAAATAAGTAATGAGTGCAGGTGTGTGAATAAGATTAAAGTGTATATTATGAACACATTGCTTTCCACATTCTCCATTTGAAAACATTTCTGACACCCAGGAATTTTATTTTTCTTCTGCTAACTTAGCAGCCAGATTTTTGTCAGGTTTTTTTTCACAAATGAGGTGGCAGATAGACAATAATGATCAAATGTGTCTGTATAAGCAGGAGCTTTATTTTGGATGTATTTTCTTTTCAGAAAAGTGAAATTCAGTGCTAAAACTCCCATTGATGTGCAAAATTCCTTTTCTTGAATCAATTGTTAAAAATAGAATTAACTCGCCTTTAACAATCTTGCATGACAAACGTCAAGCAGCTGGTTATGAGCAAATCACCAACACGCTGGCTTTCTATACAAACAAAATTACCCTGCGTTCTGAGGACTGAATGTTTTTACAATCTTTCATTTGATCCATTGTGCATAAAGGACTTTGTTATTTCATTTTCATAGTCTGTGAATTTACTAGTTTTAAACATTTTCTGATATTTGAACGTTATCTCTCATAACTTCTGCTTTGTGTCAATTTTTCTCTGACTTTTTATTGTTTTCTCATCCACCAGTTCGTTCAGCCTCAGTCAATTTGCTGCTGAATTTGAGTGGACTTTGAGGTTGCCAGCTCCGCTGTCGTCATCCTATCCATTTCCAACTGCATTAACCTGCCCCATAGAATCAGAATTGTTATGACTCAAAAGGAGTCCATTTGGCCCATTGTGGCAGCATCGGCTCTCCGAATGAGCAACTCTCCAAGTACCATTCCCTCATCTTCTCTCAGTAACCCTGCATATTCTTCCTTTTCAGCTAACAGCTGAATTTCCTTTTGAATGCTTCAGGTGAACCTGCCTCTACCTGCTTCAGGTGAACCTGCTCACAGGCAGTGCATTCCACACCTTAACCACTTAAGCTTTGCTTGGTGTTACTTTTGCTTCTCTTTCCAATGACTTCCAACCTGTGGCCTCCTGTTCTTGATCCTTTCATGGGTAAGAAATGTCTGCGTGGGTTTCCTCCGGGTGCTCCGGTTTCCTCCCACAGTCCAAAGAAGTGCAGATTAAGTAGATTGGCCATGCTAAATTGCCCCTTAGTGTGCAAAATGTTAGGTGGGGTTACTAGGTTATGGGGATAGGATGGAGGTGTGGGCTTGAGTGGGGTGTTGTTTCCAAGAGTCGGTGCACACTTGATGGGCCAAATGGCCTCCTGCACTGTAAATTCAATCAATGAATGAAGAACCGCTTTTCTCTATCCAGACCCTTCTCAAATCTCCTGAAACCCTCCTTTTCTCCAAGGAAAACAGTCCCAACCTCTCCCAATCTACCTTCGTAACTGAAGTTCCTCTTCCCTGGGACCATTCTCGTGAATCTCTACTCTCCGAAGCCTTCACATCTTTGCTGAAGTGTGGCTCCCCGAACTGGAAGCAATACTCCAACTGAGGCCAAGTTAGTGACTTCTGCAAATTCAACGTGACCTCCTTGGCCAGGATGCCAATTGCTTTATTAACTACTCTCCCAATCTATCCTGCCACCTTCAATGATTTATCCGCATAAACACCCAGGTCCCTCCACTCCTGAGCCCCTATGAAAGTTGTGCCCTTTAGGTAATATTGTCTCTCCCATGTTCTTCCTACCAAAATGAATGACTTTATGTCTCACCCCGTTAAACTTCACCTGCCAATTGCACCGACTTGTCTATATCTTTTCGAAGTTCTACACGACCCTCCACCCGAGCTACCGATGTTGCTCATTTTCCAACTTATCTATTTTTGCACCATTTCTCAATCCTGGTTGTAGACAAAAGAATATCTATTCCCTGTATATATGTCACTCTATTGGTCTTGTTGGATGGGAGCTAAAGCCGCTCTTTGTGAAAATATCTATCGCGAATGCTGAGACTCGGAGGGGACTGACAATGAAACACACAGTGCTGCAGCATGGGGGGGGGGGGGGGGGGGGGAGCGCATACTGAAAGGTGACTGTGGTATGGGAGCACCAATCAGAAATGAATGAGCTACATCAGCACGGGATGCAGAACAACATCAGGCTGATTGGCAAGCTCCCCGCTAAAGCAGGAAAACAGTTTGCCAGATGTTGAGAGGTGGTGAGACTTCAGCAGGTCAGACAAGGATCTCCTGAATTGGTGTGAAGTTTCTGAACTTTCACTGAGTGAAGCAGCAGCCAGGTTTCTGGATTTCAGCGAAGCGAGGAGGGGGTGCTGGAATTGACCATTGAGGGAGTAGCGGGGCTGCTTTTGACCTCCAGTCCAGGGCTGGGGAGGGCAAGGAACAAACCCAAAAATTAAATGAAAATCACTTATTGTCACAAGTAGGCTTCAAATGAAGTTACTGTGAAAAGTCCCTAGTCGGCACATGCTGGCGTCTGTTCGGGGAGGCTGGTACGGGAATTGAACCGTGCTGCTGGCTGCCTTGGTCTGCTTTAAAAGTCAGCTATTTAGCCCTGTGCTAAACCAGTCCCTACTTTTTTGGGCTTGTCCGAGTATTCTGCCATTTGAGTCGAAGCCAGAATCTCCTATCGTACAGTCGACAGGAAATTCCGGGATCCTTTCCGTCCCTGTTTCATCCCCAACCAACAATCCACCCTCTAGGAAGTTGACCTGCAATTCCTTTGGGGATTCTGGTAGTTTAGTTTCTGCTGGGAGCTCCATGACTTCAGCACTCACCCAATGACGTTCAACTGATGTGGACTCAGCTTGAATGTCAATAACAGGCGGCTCAGTCCATTCGGATATTTCAACTGGAAGGTTTGTTTCACAAGATTTGAATTCTTGGGAATAATTTGGGTTTGAATGTGCCCCAGTCTCTTTGCTGATGACACAGTGGGGGGTGTATTTTTGTCATGACATTCTGAAACCTGACCGACTTTGTTGATACTTCTGTTCTGCTTGTTATGGAGGCCAGTTCTTCTTCTGAAGCTCTGTTGGTGTTCTGGACACATGTAGTTTGCTCGTTTCTGCTGAGTTGTGTCTTGAAACCTGCACTTGGCTCACCTTTACAAAGCCGTTCGCAACACTGGTGTGGAACTATCAACATCTTGACTTGTTTTTGCATGTTGAATTTACTGTATTCAGGATGGATGGATCCCCCATCACTCTTAATACTGGCCTTGAGAAAGTCTCTTACCTTCTTACAGTTGCCAGCAAAGTGTCATGTGAGGGTACCTTTAAGAAATGGGTGTTTATGAAATAGCTGTAGTGGGTGTACCTTTAAGAAATAGGGTGTTTGTCAAATAGCTGCATTGATGTCAGAGTGTGGGTGGAGCTGGGCTGGCTGTCTTTCACTTTTGCTTTGAGTTAGCAGCTACACAGTGTGTTTAGTTTCGGTTTGCAGATTGGGAGCTGCATCCAGCAAAACCAGGTGTAATTCTGATTTCTATCGGCATGAAAGGAATGTCTTCCAATCACTTGCTAATTTAAAAGTAGAGAATTTAAACCTGATGTCTGTGTTGAAGAGGGTATCTGTCTTATGGATGATGCAAGGAAAGATTAAGGTTTACTTAGAGTATTGTATCTGTGGGGTTGATTGGTGTTGATCGTTGTTAAGATGTTTACTGTGTGTTTATCAAATGTTAACTGGATTCATAAATAAACATTGTTTTAATTTTAAAATACTTTACCTCTCTGTTGCTCCACACCTGTAAAGTAGGCCCGTTTGCTCCCCATAACCACAATCTATTTAAAGTTGTGGGTCAGGTGAACTCCATGAAACACTTTGGGGATCTTTAAACCCTGGCCCATAACAAATCCCACTCATACTAGCCAAGTTCTGTCTTCACACAGTGAACACGCTGTATCAATATACTCAGTGGCATAGATTAAGGACATTGCTGCAACTCAATACGGAGCATTCAGGAGGAATTGTAGGTTATAGGAAGCAGCCCCAGAATTCTACTTGGTTCCAATGTGTAATGTCACGGCCCAGCTGACCATTCTCAGACTTCGCCAGTTGTCCCCACTATCACAGATGCCAGCCTTCAGCCAATCCGATTTACTCCCGGAGCCATTGACAAATGGCTGAGAGGCTGGAACACAAAGTCTGTGGGCCCTGACAGTGTCCTGGCTGTACAGCTAAAGTCCTGTGCTCCAGAACCAGCCATGCCATTTGTTTAACTCTCCCAGTATGGCTGCAATGCTGACGTGCAGAAATGTGGAAAATCAGCCAGATATTGTCCAGTCATCAAAAAGCCGAACAAATCCAGCCTGGCCAATTACTGTCCGGTCGATCGACTCACAATCTTCAGCAAAATGGAGGAAATGCTCATCAACCGGTTTATGGAGCATTAAGCCGTTTAATAATACTAATCCCTTATTGTCACGAGTAGGCTTCAATGAAGTTACTGTGCCTGTTCGGGGAGGCCGGAATGGGAATTGAACTCACGCTGCTGGCCTTGTTCTGCATTACAAGCCAGCTGTTTAGCCCACTGTGCTAACCCAGCCCCTTAAGTTTACCGCTGCACAGCTTTGGGTCTGTCGAAACTGTTCGCCTCCAGACTTCGGTCTAATGTTGGCCCAAACGTGGATGGAACAACTAAATTCCAGAGGTGGTGTGAGAGTGACTAACATTGACATCAAGGTAGCATTTGGGCAAGTGTGGCATATATGGGCACAATTATACCTGAAGTAAATGAAGATCGGGGGGGAATTTCGTGGGCTGAATCATACTTGACACACAGGAAGATGTTTGGGGTTATTGGAGGTCAATCATCCTAGTCTAAGGACTAACCGTCTTCAAAGCACAGCTCCTGAGCCATTAACAAAACATCCAAACAGCACCTGACTATTCAACTGGGTGGGGAACAAGCTATTACACATTTCCCCTGGCTGGAGAATTAATTTGGAAAATGGACTCTGGCTGAGAAAGGAACTCACCCAGCTGTAATATAACCATGTCTAAACCATGGGCCAGGAACCATCTTGCTGTGACCATCTTTAGTTGGCTGATTAGTGGTGAGGGAGGATGAATGTATTTAGAAAAAATGCTTTTCTACAGGTCACAGAACAGAAGAAGGAAATGCCCTGAGTGGGTACACTCTGTCTCTCTTCACCAACAAACTCAAACCCAACAGTTGTTTGACCATCCATTCATCACAGGGAGTGTTTCAACATTCAACCCCACAGCAGCTCCCTCCAGAAGAATAGATAAATCGTTAATCAACATCTATAAACTGCCTCAACACCAAATCCAAAGGGACAATTGAGCCTAGTCTGAAATTATCCAAGTCATCAACCTACAAGATCCATCTGCTACTTTTATTGGACTTTTTAAAAGCTGCTTAATCTATCCTCCCGTTTTGTAGCTTAAGTGTTTGTGTGCATGTGAGTATGCATATATGAGTGTATCTGAGTATGTGTGTGTGTTTCTGAGTGTGTGTGTATATATGTGTGTATCTCAGTATACATGTGTGTATCTGAGTGTGTGTGTATATATGTGTGTATCTCAGTATATATGTGCATATCGGAGTATATTTGTGTATCTGAGTATGTGTGTGTATATGTCTGTATCTGAGTATATGTGTGTATATCTGAGTGTGTGTATATATGTCTATGTATGTCTGTGTGTGTATATATATATATATATGTGTATACACATGTGTGTATATATATATATATATATGCAGGTGGCTGGTTTAGCTCAGTGGGCTAGACAGCTGGCTTGTGATGCAGAACAATTCTGAATTCTTCCTCTGTGTTTAGGGCAGCACGGTTACACAGTGGATAGCATTGTGGCTTCACATCACCAGGGTCCCAGGTTCGATTCCCCGCTAGGTCACTGTCTGTGCGGAATCTGCACATTCTCCCCGTGTCTGCGTGGGTTTCCTCCCACAGTCCAAAGACGTGCAGGTTAGGTGGTTTGGCCATGCTAAATTCCTCTTAGTATCCAAAAACGTTTAGGAGGGTTATTGGGTTATGGGGCTAGGGTGGAAGTGAGGGCTTAAGTGGGTCGGTACAGACTCGATGGGCCGAATGGCCTCCTACTGCACTGTATGTTCTATGTAATCTAAATACCCGAACAGGTGCCGGAATGTGGTGACTAGGGGCTTTTCACAGTAGCTTCATCGCAGTGTTAATGTAAGCCTACTTGTGACAATAAAGATTATTATTATGTGGGTGTGTGTGTATATATATATATATATATATATATGCATATGTGTATATGTGTGTGAATCCTTGAATCCGTGTGTGGATGAGAATCCAAGCAATCCTTTTGTTTTTATTCAGACCAGACATTAACTATAAAATATTCCCTTTTCCTTTGTGAAAATAAGGAAATCAGCCCATGTGTGCCTTTTATGGTCACCGCAATTAAACAGTTAAACACTCACTGACTTGGAAAGCATTTCCTTTTAACTAGGTTGTGTTCAAACAAGGTGTTGGAAAAGAGGGGAGACTCCTCTAGAGTTTAGCAGGATGAGAGGTGAACTCAATGAAACACCCATGATCCCGAAGGGATTGACGGGGTCCATACTGTGAAGTCATTCCCCCTGGCTGGAGAAACCAGAACAGGGGTGGGGAGCAGGGGGGTGGGGTGATTGTCTCAGCCTCAGAGAGCAATCATTTAGAACTGGGATGAAGAGAAATTTCTTCACTCAAAGGTTGTGGATCTTTGTGACTCTCCACCCCAGAGGGTTGTGGATGCTCCATGTTTGAATATATTTAAGATTGCGATTGACAGTTCTTCGGTCTCTCAGGGAATGAAGGGATATGGGGAGCCAGGGGGGAAATGGTGCATCAGCCAATCTTGCATTGGATGGTAGGGCAGGCTCTGCTCAAACGGTTTCTATTGTTCTTTTCTTCTTATTTGGGGGGGGGGGGGTCTTGATGGAGAGGCTGGAGGGGGGACCATGGGGGGGGGGGGTAGCCTGATATGGAAAAGGGGTCTTGAAGGAAGTGCCCTCCCTACCCTTTCGCACCTTTGACTCAAGCAGAGTGATCTACCCGGTTTCCCCCACCCCTTCTATTAGCCTCAAAATTGAGGTGGGAAGGAAATGGTTCTTCAGTGGCCAAGGACCTTAATTGGGATGAGGGCCGGCAGTCCGCCCGGGGTCTCACCCATCACAATTAAAATCAGGGACAGGAGGGAAGCGCACCTGGGGAATTTTACAGGACTCCACTGGCTAAGCTGCCACTCGGGGACTGTAACACTCCGTCAGGAATCTTTGCTGCAACCTCTCTAAAGCCTTTACACCCTTCTTAAAGTGCGATGCCCAGAATTGGATGCAATATTCTAGTTGAGGCAGAAACAGTTTTTAGTAAAAGTCCATCATAATTACCTTGCTTTTGTATTCTACACCTGCATTTATGAACCCCAGGGCCCCATATGATCTACGAACCACTTTCTCAAACGTCCCTGCTACCTTCATTGATTTTGCACCGTTAGCCCCCGGCCCCCTTCACGGGGCTGTCAGTTTAATTAGTTAATTCATTTATTTTGTTTTATTGGTTTTCTACGATCCTTGACAAGACACCGGGGAGCTCCAAGTTGGGTACCAATACGTTGCGTTTAACATAGACAGCATTTGAGATTTAAGACACCTGCTAATGGAACAAAGCCAAAAGATTCCACGGGTTTTGTACAAACAAAAATAAACTTTACTAAACAAGGTTAGAAAGATAAAATAATAGCATTTATCTTGTACTCTAGCATTCAGGGTAAGTGTGAGTGGCACTTGAATTAAAGGGCAAATTATGGTCGAACACACACAACAGAACAAATGCCAAATGGGACCAAGCTCAATGCCATGGATTTATCAATAACCGTCCAGCTATTTGTCACATTGTGAGCCAACCAATTTCACTGAAACTACATCTCACAAGGGTTTCCAAACTCCACGTTTGAAGATTCCACCTTGTAATTTTCTCCAAATGCAGCTCCCACTTGATCAGCTTCAACCACAGCAGAGTTTCAATCTCGCCCTTCAAAATTACATTCCTCTGGAGTTCCAAGCGCACTCACACATCGACTTACAAGGACAATTTCAGATATTCGGCAGTGTCAAGCCGAACACCGCAACTCCAAAGGCGGAACCTTTAAATAAAGTCTGCTTACCAAAGAGGAACAAATGTAACAGGCAGTGGAACACCCTCTACCTAAGAACAGACAAACATGCAAACTAGGAGCAGGAATAGGCCACTCGGCCCCTCGAACCTGCTTCACCATTCAATAAGATTGTGGATGTTCTTTTTTAATTAAATGTACTTTATTCCAAACATGTGTAAAAAAAAACAGCAACATTTGCAAACACACTCCACAAACTCACGGTCCTCAGTTTGTACAATTTTCCCTTATTTTACCACCTCCCCCAGCCGTGACGAACAGTTCCTCAAACATCATCATGAATAACGGCCACCGCATCTCAAAGCCCTCCGCTGACCCCCTCAACTCAAACTTAATCTTTTCCAACCGGAAAAGCTGTACAGGTCCCCCAGCCAGGCCATCATCCTCAGCGGCGTATCCGACCTCCAATTTAGCAGGATCCTTCGCCTGGCAATTACAGAGACGAAGACCACAACGTCAACCCCTTCCCCTCCAGCATGTCCGATACCTCAAAGAACGCCACCATTAGGTCCGGCCTGACCTCCACCCCCACTATCATAGATAAGTGTCCCAAATACCACGATTCTCCCACATTTGCTGCACTCATTGGCCATCCCTTGGACGAATCCACACATCCTCGCCTGGGTCATGTGAACCCCCCTTGCACCATTTTAAACTGGATCAAACTCAGCCTTGCTCAGGAGGAGGTTGAATTCACCCTTCGCATCCCTTCGCACCACAGTCCCCAGCCTATTCCCCCCCCCCCCCCCCCCCCCCCCCAATCCTCCTTCCATTTGTTCTTGATCCTCACCACCTGAGCCCCCTCGGCCGCTCCCCCAGCCACCCATATATATCCCCACTCCTACCCTCCCCCAACCCATCTGGGAGCAGCAGTTGCTCCAATGATGGATTCCAGTAATCTGGTAAACGTCCTCCAATCCTTTTGCGCAAAGTCTCTCACCTGCATATATCTAAATTCACTCACCACTAACCTCTCCCACAACTCATCCAGAACTGCAAACTTCCCTCCCAAGTATAAGTCCCTCACCCTCACCCGCCCCGCCTTCCTCCACTTCCCATACATCCCATCCATCTTCCCCGGCTTAAACCTATGATCCCCGCACAGTGGCGTCCACACCGACATCCTCTCCAACCTAAAGCGTCTCCTCAGCTGATTCCAAACCCTGAATGTCGACTGTACCATTGGGCTCCCCATATACTTCCCCGGAGCTAGTGGCAAGGAGCCATCACCATAGCCCTCAGACTGGAGGCCATGCAGGACTCCTCCTCAATCCTGATCCACCCCTCCCTCCCCCCCGGACCATCGCTTCATTTGCCGCACAATATTGTGCAGCAGGTTCAGGAGCGCCAACCCCCCTTCCTGCCTCTGACTCTGAAACAGGGCCCTATTTACCCTCAGCACCTTCCCTGCCCATATAATGTCTGAAATCACTGTCTCCAACTTCCGGAAGAAGGTCTTAGGAGAAAGATCAGGAGGGTCTGAAAAACAAACAGGAACCTTGGCAGCACATTCATCTTTACCACCTGCACCCTCCCTGCCAATATCAGGTGTAATATAGATATAGAGAAATACAGCACAGAACAGGCCCTTCGGCCCACGATGTTGCGCCGAACTTTTGTCCTAGGTTAATCATAGAATTTTGGACAATTTTTCATGGCCAATCCACCCAACCTGCACATCTCTGGACTGTAATAATGCCCCCTAATCTCCCCCAACAACATTGTCGAATTCCACCTGGGCATTGTACCCCATTCCCTCATCACCTGAATCCACAAATACCTGAACCTTTCCCTAGCTACCTTAAACGGCAACATCTTCAAGTTAGCCCCCCCCCCCCCCCACCCGCCTCATAGCATTCATCGGAAACACCTCACTCTTCCCAACATGAATATTCCCATGATCCTATCCATAATCTCTAGCGGGTCCGACACAAACAACAACAGGTCATCCACGTACAACAACACCCGATGCTCCCTCTCACAATCCCCTGTCACTGCACAGGCCCCCTCACGGCCATCAGCAAGAGCTCAATCGCCAATGCAAACAGCAACGACAACAACGGACAACCCTGTCTCGTTCCCCTATTGTTGTTGAAAACTCACCATTATTCTTAGAATTCTCCCTATACCAAAAAGGGCCGACATTCTAAATGGTGAACAGAGATTCTCACTCCCTGACTCCGATGCAGGCTTCGGTGGGTGCTATTCAAGTCAAACTATATTTTCAAGTTATCCCCCGGTATAACCCATACCTTCACCGAAGATTACATCTACTTCCCACTTAGTAGCATCGATCCTGGGTCCCGCATTGCTAAGTAAGTAAAGTAGACTTAGGAATAACAACTGTTTCAGGTTAAATTAACTTATTATTATATTTTTTCTTTCAAAAGCTGCAATCACTGTCTTTACAGAAAGGTAAAAAGATCTTGCTTCTGGATCCTTCTAGTTGGTTGAAGGGACCTTCAGGCCCAACTTGACAATCAATCTTCTTTAAAGTTTGTTCTTCTTTAGATGTATTCGCAGGTTAGCTCGGTTGCTATGTCTTGTCAATCCCATGTACTGAGCTATGAGAACTGGCTCTGCTGGCTGTCTCTGAGCTGACTCTGAGCTGACTTTGCCTCCTCTTTAAATTCTAGTCTTCCTTAGATGTTATCCCCCAGTATAACCGGGGCTGGTTTAGCTCACTCGGCTAAATTGCTGGCTTTTAAAGCAGACCAAGCAGGCCAGCAGCACAGTTCGATTCCCGTACCAGCCTCCCCGGACAGGCGCCAGAATGTGGCGACCAGGGGCTTTTCACAGTAACTGCATTGAAGCCTACTTGTGACAATAAGCGATTTTCATTTTTTCATTTCATGTATTAGCTATTTTAGCTCGGCTGCTATGTCTTATCTTTCCCATGACCAAGCCGACTGTAAGCTGACTCTGCTTCTCTTGTTCCTTCTCTCCTTCTCTCTGAGTTCTGGTTCTGGTTCTGCTCTGGTCCCTGCGTTTATATTCTCTTTCTAACAGTTATTACGTTTTTATGACCTTATTGTAAAGTAACTATTATTTCATTTTGATTGTAAAAGGTATCTTTGATCTAAACATTCTAATACAACTAAGTATTCATTTTGACATGACCTCACCTCTCAGGTCTCTGATTACATTGTTTCCTTTGTGATGTTCAAAGTTCCTTTGTGATATTCAAAAATGCTTTGGTTTCAATAGAGGTGTGAATTTTGGTTTGGTTCCTGTCATTTCTATAGTTTTATTTTCTAATTGTGTCCTCAGCTCATAATTTTGACTTTGATTTTGGCTTTAAATTATGTTTCTCGTAGACTGATAGTCTCCAGTTTTCTTTCATTTACCTGATATCGGCAGAACTTCACACCTAGAATTGTCACCAAATTCAACTGATCCTCATCCTTTCCTTTTCAGCTGCTTACAAAGAGAGTTAGTTTCAATGAAGGTGTGAAACATTGCTTTTAGCGTAATGCTAAAAATCCACTTGGTTATAACTTGAGAGGCTTACATTTATCACCGAGCTCAACTGAAACTCTCATCCATGCTTTTCCAGATGCTTACTAAGATAGTTACTTTCAATAAAGGCGTGAGCCATTGTTTTTAGCTTCATACAAAAATCCTGTGTTTTTGCTAAGCCTGCTTGGGAGAAAGAATCTGCATTTTATAATCCTGCTCTTTGCATTAACACTTTGTGGGATATTTCCCTGTATTCTCTCATGTTTCTCTCAAACCAGATATTGCCAGACTTCCATGTTTTAAATGACACATCTTTCCATATTTTCAATAATGCTATGCAGCCCAAAACTCTGTGATCTCATCTCATTTGTACGTACACTTGCCACCGGGGCTACATACATCAGGTACACCCATGTCACAAACCTAGAACCAAACCCAAACCTACCCAAAATGTCAAATAAATACCTCCACTCCACCTGATCAAAAGCCTTCTCTGCATCCATAGAAACAATGACCTCTGGCCCCCGCCCCCTGACGGAGTCATACCCACATTTAACAGCTTCCTGATGTTACAATGAGAGCCGCCAGCCCTTTACAAAACCCGTTTGATCCTCAGAGACCACCCCGGCACACATCCCTCCATCCTCCCCGCCACTAACTTAGTCAGCACTTTCACGTCTGCATTCAACAATGAAATGGGCCTCTGCGACCCACACTCCAACCAGTCCTTCTCATTCTTTGGGATTAATATGATCGATGCCTGTTACAGCATTTCTGGCAATTCCTCCTTCTTCAACGCCTCACTAAACATCCCCAACAAATGCTGTGCAACTCGGCCACAAGCGCCTTATAAAACTCCAATGGGAAGCCATCTGGTCCTGGAGCCTTCTCCGACTTCATTCCACTAATGCTGTCAATCACCTCCGTCAGCCCCAGTGGCTCCTCCAACGCCTGCCTCCTCTCTTCCTCCAACCTTGGAAACTCCAATCCATCCAAACACCATCCCATATTCCCTTCCTCTCCACCCAGCCCAGCCCTGTACAGCTTCTCATTTACCACACCTCATTTATCCTCCCTGGCTCTGCCACTATATTCCCCTTTTCTGCCCGCACCCTTAGAATTTCCCTGGACGCAGCCTGCCTCCACAGTGGTGAGCCAGCATATGGGTTCTGATAGGTTGACGACGAGAAAGACGATGATGCATCCACCTCACCCTCCAGCTGCCCCACTGCCTTTCCCGTCGTCAACCTATCAAACTGTTACCTCTTCCTCCCTGACAGCAGCTCTTTAGTGGGTGCCCCCGAGTATTTCCTGTTCACCTTGACTATCTCGCCAGCAGCTGTCTATGCTCATCCCACCTCCTCCTCCCATCCCTGTGCACCCTGAACGAGATAATCTCCCCTCGGACCACTGCCTTCAAGAACGTCGCAGTCGACACCTCCTCGTTCTGATTAATCACCAAGTAATCCCCCATCGCTGACCTCATCTTTTCACAAAACCCCTTTTCTGCCAAAAGACCTGAATCTAGGGTCCAACCTGGCCTCTGCCCCGAGCTGAGCCTGACCTCCAGCCAATACGGCACTTGATCTGAAATCACAATTCCCGCATACTCCACCCCACCACCCGCATCAACACCACTCGACTCATCGCAAATAAATGAATTCTCAAATTCACCTTATACGCGGGAAGGAGTACTCCCTCAGGTGCGCAAAAACCCAGGACCTCTTAATTGGCCCATGTAACCCTCTACATGTTACAACTCTTACCGGAGGCTTATGCCTCCACTCCCCTCTACCATCATCACCCACAGGTTCTACCTCCTTTAATACCACTGAATCAGGCCCATCCAAGGTGCCCCCCTCTCCGCCCATGGCCACGCTCAGTTTCTAACTCAGCCACATTGCAATTCCACTCACCTCCCCCCCCCCCCCCCCCCCCAAAACCACGCCACCTCACACAGCCTCCTCCCCACAAGATTGTGGATGGCTGATTGCGATCTAGAGCTTTCCTAATTACTTGCTGTGCCTACGTAATAAACTTTGTAATGCATGCACCAGGACACCAATATCCCGCTCACCATTTAGATAATATTCCTTTTTATTCTTCCTGCCAAAATGGACAATTCACATTTCCCCACATTGTATTCCACTTTCTAAACTTTTTTTCCACTCATTGATTCCTGTGGCACGCCATTCATTACTCCACAGTCTAAAAGCTTACATATCACACAGACACACTGATTGAATGGATTTAATGTTTCAAGAAAAAAGCATAAAAATAAGGGGCAGTGCCCCCTTAAGATGTTGATAATTTGTTTGTTCCTTTATTTATTAACTCATTTACTTTATTGGTTTGCAAAAGAGCATATATCTCCAGGTCCCGCTATTTCTGTGTGCTGCATAAAATTGCCCTCTTTCCTTTATACCGCTTCTCCGCTTCATTACTACTAAAATGTATCACCTCCTGAATCTGCAACCTCAATCACCCTGAAGGATAAGGCCAGTGGGACATGGAAACATCATCACCTCCAATTTCCCTTCCAAGCCACACACCATCCTGACCTTGACGTTTGGTGGCACAGTGGTTAGCACTGCTACCTCACAGTGCCAGGGAAGTTGTTATGGGCCAGGGTTTAGAAAACGCCAAAGAATATTATCGAGTTCACCAGACCTGTAACTTTTTGTTGAATTTGGCTAGGATGAACACAAGAGCCTTCCTTTCGTGTGTTATTCAACTGACTTCTTCGGCGCTTTTAATCAAAAAAGCAAGCTTTATTCTAAGAACGTAGTTAACATTTATATATAAACAAACAGCAAAAGCTTTCATCAATTACAAAAATAAAGACCCCACACAGCTACAGTAATCTACGTATAACCCTTAGTAAACTCCCCCTTAACTGTTCCAATTCAATACCAAAATCCAAGTAAAACCAGAAACCCCTTTTCAAAGGTGTGGCCCAGAACACTGTATTCTCACTTGACTAAGACTGTTGTTACTGATACTCTATTGCCCTTTTCAAATAGCAGATTTGAATTCCTTCCAGAAAGCAATTATCTCTTTTAGGTTACCAAGCAGTCTGGAACAGCTTTTAAAAGGAAGATAGAGAAAGACACTTCTTTCATCCTGTGCAGTTCAAACCAGTCCAAAACTCAAAGCGAAAGTAAAACTCACAGAGCCACAGCCCAGCTCCACCCACTCAATGACTTCAATGAAGCCATGTGATAAGACAAAAACCTTTCTTATAGGGACATTCCCATGACACAGTGAAGGAATGCCGATATATTTCCAAGTCAGGGTGGTGAGTGACTTGAAGGGGAACCTCCAAGCGGTAGGTTCCCAGGAATCTACTGCTCTTGTCCTTCTAGACGGTAGTGGTCATGGGTTTGGAAAACTGTCCCTCAACCTCCAAAGATGTGCAGGTTAGGTGCTGTTGCAGGGCAAGGCTGGGGAGGGTGCCTTTTTCAGAGGGTCGGTGCAGACTTGATGGGTCGAATGGCCTCATTCTGTACTGTAGGGATTCAATGGATATATTGGAATCTCTTCATTATCAACAAGCAGCATTTTGGAAGCACTGTCATTATACAGGCTGCAGTGATTCAAGAGAAGGTCTGTCATTGCTATCTCACGAACAACTAACAATGGGCCATAAATACTACCCTTAACAACAATGCCCAAATTCAGGGATGAATTCTTCAAAATGTATCAGCCATCTGCTATGTCATGAGCTTGTAGACCATAAATCATTGATGATTGCCTCAGGTTTGCTGTCCAGATTTCCCACTGGATGTTGAATCCTTTTCAAATTTGTAGGTTTGTAACATAGTCCATTAATATGGCAGCTGGGGGGGGGGGGGGGCAGCACATTGGCACAGTGGTTACCACAGTTGCTTCACAGCTCTACGGTCCCAGGTACGATTCCGGCTTGGGTCACTGTGCGAAGTCTGCACGTTCTCCCCGTGTCTGCGTGGGTTTCCTCCGGGAGCTCTGGTTTCCTCCCACAGTCCAAAGATGTCCAATAGATTGGTCATGATAAATTGCTTTTAGTGTCCAGAAAAGTTAGGAGGGGATTACGAGGATAGGGTGGAGGTGGGGGCTTAAGTGGGGTGCTCTTTCCAAAGGCTGGTGCTGACTCAACGGGTCAAATGGCCTCCTTCTGCACTCTACATTCTATGTCTATGACTATTATTGGCAATGCTATGCTGAGCAACAGGGTTGGGCAGGATGGTGTGTGGCTTTGGGGGTGGGGGCGGGATTTGCGGATTTCATTGTTGCCTTGTGCTTGCTGCTTTTATCCTTCTGGGTCGTAGAGCTCACGAGTTTGGAAAATGCTGCAGAAGGGGCCTCGGCGAGTTGCTGCAATGCATCTAGTAGATGGTACACAATGTTGTCATTGTGCATCAGTGGTGGAGGGAGTGGATGTTTATTGCGGTAAATGCTGTGTCAATCAAGTGGGCTGCTTTGTCCTGGATGGTATGGAGCTTCTTGAGTGTTGTTGCAGATTCACCCATCCAGACAAAGAGGAGAGTATTTCATCAGACTCCTGACTTGTGCCCTGTGGATGGTGGACAGGATTTGGGGAGTCAGGAGATGAGTTACTCACCTCAGGATTCCCAGCCTCTGACCCGCTCTTGTAGCCACAATAATTATGCAGCCGGTGCGGTTAAGATTTTGGTCAATGGTAACCACCAGGATGTTGATGGTGGGGGATTCAATGAAGGGAGTCTCATTGCAACCCTTTCTAGAGGAGCCAACATACCCTTGTGCACCTGTTACATGGTCAAATCCTTGAAAAAAAAATCCATGTTGGTGATCGCTACCTGCCAAGTAAAGACATTTATTATTATAATAATAATATTTTATTGTCACAAGTATGAAGTTACTGTGAAAAGTCCCTAGTCGCCACATTCCACCGCCTGTTCGGGTGAAGCTGGTACAGGAACAATTGTATTGATATGACATCTTTCATAAATGTGGATCCTCCCAAAGTATTTGACACCCTCAAAATAGTTATTGAGGCCGAATCATTGTTGAGCGATAGTGGCGAATGTGACAGCTAATTTATTTTGCTGCGAGGCTATATAACTAATTAAAAACTATACTGAAGAATTTCAGGAATATTAAAGTGAAGGGGGGGGGGGGGATAAAATAACTTTCGTTTTGAAACAGCCAGTGGATTAATCCAGAGTCAAAATGACCACCGTAGCCCGCACAGTTGCTCATGTGTGTCCGGGTTAGGGTATGAGCAATGATGATAACTGTGTGTGAAGATGCATGTGATCATTATGCATCCACACACATTTTGCATGCTAATACACCCACAGAAAATACATGCTTAATGTGTTAAATGGCCATGTCGACGTCCCCCCGCCCCCCCCCCCCCCACACACACAATAGGATGTGTGGCAACAAATTGACAGGGAAGAAGTGATGAAATGAAAATATTTGACAAGCAGCAGATGTGTGTGTGTGTGTGTGTGTGTGTGAGAGGCGGGGGGGGGGGGGGGGGGCAGCCCAGCCAGCCGTCTGTGGAGCTCCTCCTCGGTGCCTGGCTGGGCTGAAGTCACATAAATAAGCGTGAATCGTGTCCCCGATTGAAGTGGATGTAAGCGCCCTTTGCTGCGTGTGTGTGTGTGTGTGGCGGAGGGAGAGAGGGAAAGGGAGAGAGGAGGAGAGGGAAAGGGAGAAGGGGGGGGGGGGGAGGGAGAGAGGAGAGAGAGGGAGGGAGAGGGAAAGGGAGGGAGAGGGAAAGGTGGGGAAAGGCAAGAGAGAGGGAGGGAGAAAGAGGAAGGGGGAGAGAGGAGGGGGGAGGGAGGGGGAGAGAGGAGGGGGGAGGGAAAGGGAGAGAGGGAAAGGAAGAGAAGGGGGAGAGGGAAAGGGAGAGAGAGAAGGAGGGAGATGCGACAGGGGGAGACGAGGCGAGGATTACAAATAGGCTGGGTGCGCAGTCTCGGCTCCAGCCACTGGGCCAATCCACTGATTGCCGGCAGCAAGTGCTTGTTACACAGCAGCCCCACACACACACACAGAGGGAGGCAGAGAGAGAGAAACACAGGTACGTGTCTGCCCCTCGCTTTCCTGCCAATGCCTGCATTATTTCCCGATTTTGTTGCACACAAAGTGGATGGAATACTAACCCCCTCCCGCGGTAATTGGCTGTGTGCGCTCACACAGTATGTTTGAAATATCTGATGATTCATTTTGCAGACTCCTGGCTCGCTGCAAACGCTTCAGACGATGGGATTGGAAATGCCGGATGGATGTCTAGGATGAGGATGGTGCCCGGGTAGGGCCGGACATTCTGCCGCTCGATGTGTTATTCCCCCCCTCCACCAACTCCTCCCCCCCACCACCTCCTCCTCATCCCCTCCCCTCCATCCCCCTCTCATCCTCCCCCTCCCCCTCCATCCTTCTCTCATCCTCCCCCTCCATCTCCATCCAGGAGCCAGGCTGGGGGGGTTGGATCCAATGGTTCAGTTCTAACTCCCAACCTGGTCCCTGACTGCCTGGGCTGAGGCTGGTCCCCCTCCCTCCCTATTCCCTCCTCCCTCCCTATTCCCTCCTTTCCCTCTCCTTCTTCCCACCCTTCTCTCCCACTCCCCTCCTCCCTCCCTATTCCCTCCTCCCCACCCTCCTCTGTCACTCCCCTCCCTCTTCCCTCCATCCCCTCCCCTCCCCCTCCTTCCTCTCCTCCTCCCCCTCCTTCCTCTCCTCCCTCCCCCTCCTTCCTCTCTTCCCCCTCCTTCCTCACCCCTCCTTCATCTCCTCCCTCCCCCTCCTTCCTCTCCTCCTCCTTCCTCTCCCCTCCCTACTCTCCTCCCCCTCCCTCCCTACTCTCCCCCCCTCCCTCCCTACTCTCCCCCCCTCCCTCCCCTCCCTACTCTCCTCCCCCCTACTCTCCTCCCCCTCCCTCCTCTCCTCTCCTCCCTCCCCCCTTCCTCTCCTCCCTCCCCCCCTTCCTCTCCTCTCCTCCCTCCCCCCTTCCTCTCCTCCCTCCCCCCCTTCCTCTCCTCCCTCCCCCCCTTCCTCTCCTCCCTCCCCCCCCTTCCTCTCCTCCCTCCCCCTCCTTCCTCTCCCTCCCCCTCCTTCCTCTCCTCCCCCTCCTTCCTCTCCTCCCCCTCCTTCCTCTCCTCCCACCCCTCCCTCCTCCCACCCCTCCCTCCCACCCCCTCCCTCCTCTCCTTCCTCCCACCCCCTCCCTCCTCTCCTTCCACCCCCCTCCCTCCTCTCCTTCCACCCCCTCCCTCCTCTCCTTCCACTCCCCTCCTCCCTCCCTTTCTCCCCTCCCTCTTCCCTCCCCTTCTCCCCTCCCTCTTCCCTCCCCTCCCTCTTCCCTCCCCTCCCTCTTCCCTCCCCTCCCCTCTTCCCTCCCCTCCCCTCCCCTCTTCCCTCCCCTCCCTCTTCCCTCCCCTCCCTCTTCCCTCCCCTCCCCTCTTCCCTCCCCTCCCCTCTTCCCTCCCCTCCCCTCTTCCCTCCCCTCCCTCTTCCCTCCTCTCCCCTCCCCTCCCCTCTTCCCTCCCCTCCCTCTTCCCTCCTCTCCCCTTCCCTCCTCTCCCCTCCCTCTTCCCTCCCCTCTCCTCCCTCTTCCCTCCCCTCCCCCTTCCCTCCCCTCTTCCCTTCCTCTCCCCTTCCCTTCCTCTCCCCTTCCCTCCCTCCTCCCCACCCTCCCTCTTTCCCCCCACCCCCCCGGACGCCATCTCCATGGCGAACTACAGCCAGGCGGCCCCGGGCAGCGGCGACCACCTGCTGCAGACGGTCTCGCCGCTGGCCACCTTCTTCAAGCTGACCTCGCTGGGCTTCATCATCGGCCTGGGGGTGCTGGGCAACCTGCTGATGGCCTTCCTGCTGGTCAAGGACAAGAGCCTGCACCGGGCGCCCTACTACTTCCTGCTGGACCTGTGCTGCTCGGACGTGCTGCGCTCGGCCGTCTGCTTCCCCTTCGTCTTCCTGTCGGTGAAGAACGGCTCGGCCTGGCCGTACGGGCCGCTGGGCTGCAAGGTGGTGGCCTTCGTGGGGGTGCTGTCCTGCTTCCACGCCGTCTTCCTGCTCTTCTGCGTGGGGGTGACCCGCTACCTGGCCGTGGCCCACCACCGCTTCTACGCCAAGCGGCTGAGCCTGTGGAGCTGCCTGGCCGTCGTGTGCATGGTGTGGACGCTGTCGGTGGCCATGGCCTTCCCGCCCGTCCTGGACGTGGGCACCTACACCTTCGTGCGGGGCGAGGAGCAGTGCGCCTTCGAGCACCGCCAGCTGCGGGTCAACGACTCGCTGGGCTTCATGCTGATGTTCGCCGTCATGGTGCTGGCCACGCAGCTGCTCTACCTGCGCCTCCTCTGCTTCGTGTACGGCCGCCGCAAGATGCGGCCGGTGCAGCCGGTGCCGGCCGTCAGCCAGAACTGGACCTTCCACGGCCCGGGCGCCACCGGCCAGGCGGCCGCCAACTGGATCGCCGGCTTCGGCCGCGGGCCCACGCCGCCCACCCTGCTGGGCATCCGGCAGAACCCGCCAGGCCCCGGCCTAGGCCCCGGCCTGGCCAGGCGGCGCCTGCTGGTCATGGACGAGTTCAAGGCGGAGAAGCGGATCGGCCGCATGTTCTACCTGATCACCTTCTGCTTCGTGGCCCTGTGGTGCCCCTACCTGGTGGCCTGCTACTGGCGGGTCTTCGTGCGGGGCCCGGCCGCCGCCGTGCCGCGGGGCTACCTGACGGCCGCCGTCTGGATGACTTTCGCCCAGGCCGGGGTCAACCCCTTCCTCTGCATCTTCTCCAACCGGGAGCTCCGGCGCTGCTTCAGCACCAACATCCTGTACTGCCGCAAGTCCAGGCTGCCCAGGGAACCCTACTGTGTGATCTGACCACTCCTGGGGGCTTTTCTGGGGGTCTCAGAGTGTTGTTGTTGGGGGGGGGGGGGGGGGGGTCTTGCTGTCTGTCTTTTGGGGGGAGAGAGGAGGCCGGGGTCATTTGTTTGCCCCGATGTCCAATCGGACCAACCCGAAGAAGGAGCTGCGCTCCCAAAGCTAGTGATTCGAAACGAACCCGTTGGACTTCAACCTGGTGTGCTGTGAGACTTCTTAACCCGTGCCCCCCCCCCAGCCCAACGCCGGCGTCTCCACATTGTGGGGGGCGAAGCAGCAGCAACTTGGTCTGCAGGACGGGGAGCCCCCCACCACCCCTCCTTTTCTAATCCACTACTTCACCAAGAAAGGATGGAACAACCTCCGCTACAATTACTTATTTATTTCCGCTACTCTCTCGTTTTAACGTTGGAGCTATTCTCAATACAGTTTACCTTAAGATAACAATTCTCGCCACAACGTCTGCACATTATTCTACACTTTGGCTCTGGTTTTGAACTAACCTGTGGAGAAATCGTGGAGCGCGACCTTAGAATATATATATATATATCGAGAGCATTAGACTCCTTTTGTACTTTTAAAACAAAAAATCTTTTCAATCCATTGATCCATACACCTGGCAAAACATGTTTAGGTATTTTTGTTTTGAGTTGTTGGAAAGTGGCAGAACGCAGATATCAATTGAATGATGGGGAATGGCATGAAGGAGTTAATGTCTCAACATGTACTGATTAGTCCTCTCAACTTTCCCTTTTAACCCTCACACTGGATCCTGATCCATTCAAAACTTGGTCTCTGTGCAGTATTTTGTTTTCATCCCGAATAAGTATTTATTTCTGCTGCCCAGTCACATTCCTGCAGAGCTGCACACAATGGCTGCCTGCTCCCACACTATTAGACAGCTGTCATTTCCAGAACAGAACAAGTTAGCATCAAACCTTGCACAAATCTGTGAAATATTTATTCTATGGATGCATATAGTTGACGAGATTTTTGTTTAATTCTGTCTTTCATGTCCCAGCTGTGAGTTTCTTGATTATGTAACCATTTTCTCCGGTTTCTGAAAAGGTGAAATGACTTCAGCGATTTCCTTCTTGCTAGGAGGTTGGGGGGCGGGAGGGTGTGCCACATGAAATGCAACTACATCTGGCAAAATAATTGTGCGGGATCTCATCAACATTTTGGAAATAAAATGTATATCATATTATATACAATTACCAATTGAAATTAACCCAACTGCTCTTTCTTGAAATTGAAAATAATACTTTTTAAAAGTTTATTAGTAGGCACAAAAATTCAACATTATGATTCTTTGTCCTTAGTCTAAAAGAGCTAAAATCTGATGGAATAAATGAATGATTGATGGGAACCTTAAGATTAATTGAAGGCATAATACCAAAGAACCCCTGTGTACTTTATCGTCATTAATGTTCAAATTAAGTAACATTCTTTGTATGTGTCCTGTGTGTCAATATAAAATAATTTGATCATTGCAAAATCAGAGACAAAAAAATGTAAAGTTGCTTGTGGGTATTGTGTGTGTGATGACATAATAGTGAAACTAATTGAACCTAAAATGTATTAATTACAGAGCCATATAATTCATGACCTTTGACCCTTTAAAGGAGAATTTTTAAGAATTCTGTTTCCGTCTTAAGTTGGTTTTCTTCCTTTGTGCCTCCACCTCAAATATTTTCTGTTTCTTTCAATCTTAATTCAGTTTCCCATTTGTCTTTCCGGTGCTTTTCAGATTTGCATTTTTCTTTTCGATCAATCCTTTCACACAAACGTAAAATAGTCATCCTCCATTCCCGATCTTACATTCTTTATTTCTTCATGTCTTTGCGTTTTTTGTTTTCCTATTTTACTCTTCCCTTTTTATAATTCTCCTCTTTTTGACTCTCTTATTCCTTATGCTAATTCTTCTCTCACCCATTTATGTTCCTTCTTTGTTGTATTTTCCAGTTCAAACTTGTTTGTTTTCCTCCGCACTATTTTTAATTACATATTTCCGTTTCCTGTTATCGCTGTTGGCCTTCACTGTGTTATTTTCAAGACTTTTCTGCAGCACCTATACAATGAAAGTGAGGCGCCAAGTACCTTCATTTTTAATATCGTTTATGAGATTAGTTTTCAGAAAACAGCAATCTTTCACAGTGACTAAAGTCACCGATCAATAATAAGAAAGTCACTCAAAATTAACAGTGCTATACAGGCTGTAATTTAAACTGTTGCCTTTACAGCAATTCTTTAACTTCCTTTCTACAAATATAACAGAATGATCTAAGTGAAGTCATGCAGTAATCATTAGCATGATTAAGATTATCTAATGGAAGAGTGGAATTGAAGTCCCAGTTTCGGCTGCGCTGTGAGTTGCTTATCTCAGGTAGGCCATCAGAGCAGCAAAGAAGCAAAGCTAACAGGAATGACAACACCCCATACACTGCCATTGTTTCTGTTAGTGGTCAAAACTAATTGTAAAGGCTAAAAATAAGTCACACTCATGAAGATTTAACTCTCAGGAAGCAGCACTGGTGTAGAGGATACGTAGCGAAGACCTCTTGATAATTTCCTCGTCTTGTGTTAGAAAATTTACTTGAGGGTCAAAGGCTCTGAATTAGGTTTGATTTTACTTTTAGTATAATTTTCTTAATTTAAGTATCCAGCCAAATCAGTGATCTCTGTGTAATTTGGTTAAGTTAGATATATGAGTGTCGGTAAATAGATAGCATTACAAAAGTATGATGGAGTAACAAAATAAAGTTGAAGAAAGCAGTTTTATCTTCCTTTGACACATATTTTATTGATTTCATATCTTGCTCCGAATGCCTAGCGTAAAATAGCTCCATTATTAACTTAACCCACATTGAGGGCCCAATTTTAGTTCTGGAGAAGTGAACGGGTTTCGAGAGAGTTAAAATCTAAAGTTGTAACGCAACAAAATGTGTTCATTTGCCTTTTGTTTCTGGTTTCACTCGTTTGCAATCTGAATCACTCGCGTGTCTGAAATCACAACCTTAGTAGTTCCTCATTCTGTTATAGTTAAGTGGATAACGTGCTTGATACGGAACAATATTGGTGTTTGATTACCCCACAACTACTACTGTGCACCACACAAAGCAGACTTTGAGATTTCACTGATTAGTCGATAAAATATCACGAGAAGCTGTACGGAGGCTAACTGCACATTCTTTTTAATATTTCTGTTGTGATTGACGTATAAGTTTTACAGGTTTTATGTTATGTTGTGATTTCAATTACTTACCAACAGATGGTTTGCACTATTCCTTTGTGACAGCATTTCATCACTGTAATTTGCTGTTTGATACATTTCAATCATCATACTTTAACAAATTGCATTGTTTCATTTTTGGCTGTTTAACAGGAGAATGCACTTTTCTTTCACCACAAGACATTGCACTGAAAACTGCTGCTGTTAGATCATCTGTTGTACACCAATGCCATCAGGCAATTATCTATATTTGTGAATTACTGATTAAACAATGCAACCTTGCTATACTGTAAAGACTGCTCGACAAAGAGCATGTGAATATTTGTTGAAATCTTTTGTTCATAATAATGTGGCACCACTGATATATATGCTACACAAGAGCTGTAGAAATGGAGAGGCATTTTAACATCTTTGTTTACTCCAGTAATAGATACGTTCCCCGAGGAAATATTCTTTTCATGGGATTGGAGGCATTTTTTAATTTTGTAAAAATTGAGTCTATGCAACTTTCTTGGTGAACCACTTGAGTCACATGATAATATTTAGGGTATTATATGCAAAAGCAGCTCCAATAAGAAGCAGAGTTTATCCATCACTAATGACAGCTAGGTCACTCAATAAATGAAACATGAGTTTCAATGTCGAGGTGGGATTCAAGCTCTCTATCCTTTGGGCTTTCCATACCTTATTCCTGAAGTTACTGCAGCCTAACTATCAATATATATATAATTTTAAATGACAGTAGGTTACTCTTCAACATTTTCCTTTCATTCTCTTTCAGCTGGCAGAATAAATTAACCATCAGTTTTCCCATCCGACCTTATTCAGCTCCCACAGAAAGCGCAAATCCTTTTCTCCACCTTCACGCCCAGCCAAGCTGCTTGCCCAGGTTAAGTGGGTGGATGTAAACCTGAGTGTTGTCTAACCAAGAACTGAGCATCAAACCGTATCTAATTTGTCCTAACACCGCATACATGCACTTTCCCAACATTGTCCAACCTTTTCCCTGCCACTGCTGAGAACCTTTTTCTTGCTTCTGTTACTTTTATGATTTGATTTCTTGACAGCTACCCTTATTGACCTCTACAGAAGTCACTGCACTAAATTAAGCTTGTTCAAAATCCAACTGCTTGCATCTTGCCCTTTGATAGGTCCCACTGCCCGTCACCCAGTGAGTACTTTTAAATATCACTTCAATAAGAGTTCAATTTGAGGATGTGAAAGTTGCTATGTAATGGCAATTTGTTGCTTTTCTTCTTCGTGTTATATTTCTTTGTTAGCCGCAAAGAGAAAAGGCATGGAGATGCCCACACTCTGGATTCTTTCAAACACGATGAGAGGTTTTATTAAGAGATGTTGCTCATACAATCTAAGATGGCGAACTGCCGAGTCCTCTGCAAACACTCTGCTGACGTCACTACACATCAGGCGATGCTTCCCCAGCAGGGATGTGTTCTCTGATACAAAACGCTTACTTTCTTTTTTCTTCTTAACTTCCATTGACTCTTTTTAAAGAGAGAAAATTCAAAATCTTTCCATGGTGGTATGGTTGGCCACAATTCTTTATTTTAGAAAACATTTTATTGAAGCATTTGTTATTTTCAGTTTCAACAATTTAACATTTCTTAAACAACCGAGCGGGCCGACACATGCAACAACATTAAAAAACATCCCCTACTAACCCACCCCCCCACGACCTATCTCCTAATTACCCGTATATTAAGTTGCCTGTCCTTTTCTTACACTACCATGCCTGCTATTTTCCTCCCCCCCCCCCCCCCCCCCCCCCCCCCCAACCCCTTACTGCTGACGTTTAATTTTCCTTAAATTGGTGAACGGCTGCCACCTCCGGGCGAACCTCTGTGTTGAACCTCGCAAGGCGAACTTAACTTTTTCCAGCCTGAGAAACCCTGCCATGTCGCTAACCCATACGCCTGACTTTGGAGGCTCCGAGTCCCTCCATCCTAGCAAAATCCGTCTCCAGGCCACCAGGGGGGGAGAAGGCCAGGATATCGGCCGGGCTCCCGGATCTTCCGATACCCCAAATATTGCTATTTCCGGATCGGAGTAACCCTCCCTTCCAGGACCTCTGACATGATGTCCGCAAATCCCTGCCAGAATCCCCTCAACTTTGGACACGCCGAGGACATATGTACATGATTCGCCGGGCTTTCCCACAACATCCGCACCTGTCCTCCATTTCCTCAAAAAACGTACTCATCCGGGCCACAGTCATATGACCACCTTGTAGACCACCTTGAACTGGATCAGGCTAAGCCTGGCACACAATGAGGATGAATTAACTCTCCTCAAGGCCTTTTCCCATAGTCCGACTCCCAACTCCCCTCCCAACTCTTCCTCCCACTTCCTCTTAACTCAAATTCAATTCTGATCACCAAACTTCAGAAGGGATTTGAAAGTCCTTGAGAGGGTGCAGAGGAGATTTACCAGACTGGTTCTGGAGTGAGGGATTTCAACTACAAGGTTCTGTTTGAGAAGTTGTTTGGTCTTGGAGCACAAGAGGTTGAGGGGAGATTCAATAGAGGTGCACAAGATCATGACAGATTTGGATAAGATAGACAAGGATAAGCTGTTCCCGTTAGTTGTTGATACAAAGACGAGCGGACACAGATTTATCGATTTGGGCAAGAGTTGCAGGGGGGATGGGAGGAACAACTTTGTACTCAGCAGTAAAGCGAAGGCGACCGATGATTTCAAAAGGATATTGGATGGGCATTTGAAGAAAAATTGGGAGGGCCTGGGGAACAGTAGGTAAATAAGTTACTCGACAGAGTCGACATAGGCCAGATGGCCTCCTTCTGTGCCATTATAACTATGATTCTGTAACTTTATATCATGCCACATCTCTGCAACTCCCCTAGTCGTACAACCAGTCGCAACCTATGCTCTTCCGAATTCAGCCTACTGCGCACAATTCCCTCCTCTGGCCCTACATCCACCCGACAAATCCCCCACCCCAAGCCTCAGTTATTGAGGTCCAACACTCTGGAATTCTATTTCCCAACCTCTTTGCCTTGCAATTTCATTCTTCGTCTTTAAATGCCTCCTCAAACCAGTCTTTTCAATCACATTTAGGGCCAGCCATCATAATTGTCCAACTTTCACTCCAGCAGTCTGTACTCGTACGTCAAATTCCTTGAGTCTATGAAACATTAAAGGCATTATACAAATGCAAATTCTGTTGTCTTAAATACCGATACATTTTAGGCAAATGTGAAACGAAATTGAGTACAGATCAGCCATGATCTAATTGAATGGTAGAACAAGCTCAAAGGGCTGAATGACCTAGTTTTGTTCCTATATTTCCATGCTACCTTATCTCGAGAGAAGTAAGCCAAGTTTCCCTGGCCTTTCATCGCAGTTCAATCCTTTAATTGCAGATACAATCTTAATGATTCATAGCTAGACTTGATCCAAAGCCCTAAAGTGGGGCAGCCAAAAATGAACACCATATTCCCAATGAGATGTGACAAATTTCATACAATAATGGTAGCATTTGCATATTTCACTGTGTGATCAATTCCTGCATCCATTTGGTACCGGCAAACAAGATTTTAATGACTTCTATACTTTGAAAACTTTTTTTGTTCAGCTATCACACTGGTTCTCAATTTTCATTTTACTCTCATATCCAGACTGTTCTGCCTTACGCATTATGTTATACTGCATGTGATTTGTGCTGCCATTCGGCTAATTTACTTACACACTTTTCAATTTTCTGCTTTCTTCACAATTCACTACACTTCCTTAACCTAGTATCTTCTGGTATAGCTTCTTTATTATATCCAACAGTGCACTTGACTTGCGGCAATATAGAGAAAGTGTCCATTTATTTCAGAAATTGGGTGATATGATGATTTTGAATCTGTGATCACTATGTGAACAGGAGAGTTTAACTATCGCCATCAGTTCACTTAGTAGTTTTATTAGGGTTGTTCTGTTAATAATTACATGCCCTAGCTTGTGTTTTTGTTGAATGCAACCAATATTAATAAACTGAAATAAATTGCAACTTGATGGACCAAATATTCATTACATATTTATTTAAATGCAGATAATTGGTCTTCATTCAGGTCAGTAGTGACACTGTCAACCCATCTCCCTAAGTGACCAAATTACTTCAGCTAAAATAACAGTAGCCAAGAAATTAAAGTCACTGGAAACCTTAAGCCTAAGTCACTTAGTAATTTATGAAATAGGTACCATATAACTAAGCAGACTATTGAGGTGCATTGAGTCATGCATGATTTGAGCTTGGATAGAGAAATCTATCAATTGTTGGCTATGAAATGGATAATGTAATATATTTAATTAATTTAAATCTTGATCAACAGAAAATTAAATAATCATATATGCTTAATTATCTTATGAATCCACCTGGTATGACCAATATGAATTTTGATGTATAGATTGGCTGCGGGATTCTCCGTCGGCAGGATCCACCGCTTCTCTGGCAGCACACCCATGCCCGGGCATTTCCCGACGCCGTGGGGTGGCCCACAATGGGAACCCCCATTGGCCGGCTGCGGGAACAGAGAATCCCACTGCTGGCGGGGGTGCGCCGCGCTGGAAAACGGTGCTGGCAGGACAGGGAATCCCTCAGATCCTAATCCAATCAAAAATGTATTTTCAGTAACAAAATATTGGTATGTGTTTGCAGAGTTTTAGTTTTTAAGTTTGCTAATTGATCATCTTTTAAAATATCCACTTTCGTACAACTTCTGTAAAACTATATTTTTATAAATGTTTATTATTAAATGTTGTAACGTACATTGAGAACATTTTTCAAACTTCAAGAACTGTACTTAAATTGCAATATTCTGAGCATAAATTAAAAGTTTGGTGTTTCGTTCGATAAATGCGACCACAATGAGGCAACATATTTAAACGTTAATATCCCACACAACAGAATAACTGAGTTTGGGATTGCCCCCCCCCCCCCCCCCCCCCCCCCATTGTGTCCCTATTGAGTGCCAAAGCTACTCTCAAACGTCTGAGTGGCAAAATAAAGAGCACTCCGAAGCAGGTCAGCCACCAGTCCTCTGAGAGATGCAACATACAATTTGGAGGTCCAAACGCTAAAGGGAGAAAATAATTGAGAGAAAAGAAATGAGACTCTCATTCTTAAAGGTATATACAGGATGATGGCTTTTGCCTTTATTAAGGTAAAGAATGTCAATATTGGGAAGTTAAGCATTTTCTTTCTTTCTATCCACAGATCAAATCTAATATAATTTATAAGCAATGTAAATACTTGCACTTATATAAAACCTTTCACTTTCTCAGCCGTTACTTGCTGTACAGCAAGGCCCCACAAACAACAAATGAGTTAAATGACCAGTTAGTCTGTTCTTGATAATGTTGATTGAAGAACAACAAAGAACAGGCCCTTCGGCCCTCCAAGCCTGTGGCGATCATGTGTCCTATGTAGACCGACCACCCGCATCCTTCTGCACCCTATCTGTTCATGTGTCTACCAAAGAAGTCTCAAAGGCTGCAAATGTATCTGCCTCGACCACCTCACTTGGCAGTGCATTCCAGGCCACCACCACCCTCTGGGTGAAAAACCTCCCCTGCTGAAGTAACATTGGCCAAGACACCAGGATAACTCTTTGTTCTTCTTCAAACTATACCATCCTGGTTTTATGTTTGATCTGAAAGACAGCACTCCCTCAGCACTGAGGAATTGCACCAAGGCATCAGGCTGAGATTGCATGCTCAGAACCTCAAGTGCAGCTTGAATCTTTCAAGAGCCTGACCCTGGAAAAAGTGCTACATCTGAGCCGAATTAACACATTAAAAAGAATCCTTTACGTAGCAGTGTCTTTTCATGACCATATCCAAACCTCATACCAACCCTTATTTTTCAAGTGGCACATGCATTTCAAATGTTATTTTGAATTGAAATAGCTTGGGGTGAGACTTTGAGTCAATGCCAATGTGAGCATCTGCTTTGAAAAATTCAGAATCGATGCCAACTTTTAAATATTAAATTAACAACACACCATAACAAAATAGCAAGGTTCCTGAGCATGCTACCTGGCATTAGTGAAATCACTCTGTAAGATTAGAGAATAGTTTTAATTTTGCTCGGCAGTGTGGCTAATTGAATTGCATATTGTGTATCAGATTATCACATTATCACAACATTACGTTTCCTTCCTCCACTAGAAACTGCACCAAATATCTGACGTTCGTAATTACCTTGTACATTACTATACACATCACAAATTTACCAGAAGTAGAAACTGATCAGCATTATAGCCAAGAAATGCAGTTTTTGTTCTGACACACGGTCATGTTTAAGCATTCTAACTTTAATTATTGGTTCACACATTGATTTTGTTTGTTTAGAAAATATAATAAACACCCCACAAGAACCATGGGAAAACCATTGTCGATCTCCCCATGGGACACGTGGGGTACGAGCTTCCCAGGTAGGGAGCGGGGGTCACCCAGCTGGAACTCATTAAAGATTACACAGAAAAGCCGGCCCAAACTGGGCCCGCAGTTGTTGGTTGTCCCAACAAGGACTGGATTGGGAGAGTGTTATTGCCATAGGCAGAGCATTGTACATAGCTCAATAAATCCTTGTTCCACTACTGCTGGCTCCCTCAGGTTACTGAAGAAACCTTTAAAATCAAATACAAGCGGGCAGCACGTGGCACAGTGGTTAGCATTGCTGCCTACGGTGCTGAGGACCCAGGTTTGAATCCCAGCCCTGGGTCACTGTCCATGTGGAGTTTGCACATTCTCCCCGCGTCTGCATGGGTTTCACCCCCACAACTCAAAGGTAGGTCGATTAGCCAGGCTAAATTGCCCCTTAATTGGAAAAAAGTTAATTGGATACTCTAAATTTATTTTTTTACAAAAATTAAATGCAAGCTAGAGTTGGGCGTGAATGACATGTTGTATTCTAAAAAAGTGCCCTCCAAATGATATGATGCAAAATTCTCTGAGGATTCACCACACATTCCATCATTAATCAGAGCTGGGACTATATGATAAGTTGATTTCCTGGGAAAAACATTGAGCTATAGATTATGAGTAAACTGATCCCATGCTCATTTCTACTTGGCAACCGGAGACAGAGTTCTGAGAATGAAGGGTTTATTGCATATTAGGGCAGCACGGTAGCATTGTGGATAGCACAATTGCTTCACAGCTCCAGGGTACCAGTTTCGATTCTGGCTTGGGTCACTGTCTGTGCGGAGTCTGCACATCCTCCCCGTGTCTGCATGGGTTTCCTCCGGGTGCTCCGGTTTCCTCCCACAGTCCAAAGATGAGCAGGTTAGGTGGATTGGCCATGATAAATTGCCCTTAGTGTTAGGTGAGGTTACTGGGTTATGGGGATAGGGTGGAGGTGTTGACCTCGGGTAGGGTGCTCTTTCCAAGAGCCGGTGCAGACTCGAAGGGCCGAGTGGCCTCCTGCACTGTAAATTCTATGATTGGTCCCCTTGTTTGAAGAGTATGGCAACTAATTAAATAGACGCAACATTTTACAAGAGGACAAAATATTATTTGAACAAACTAAGTTCCTGAAAATTTAATATAGATGAATAATAGTTTATTGTATTATTCTTTTTTTAATTAGGTATATTTTTAAAAAGCTAATCAAAAATTACATGGGACTCACTGAAATATGGGAAGAGAAAACTGTTACACAGTGACATGTTACACATCAAGTACGAAACTGCATGGCACCCGACAGTTATCATCATTGAATACTTGATGCTTACCAATATATTCATAGCATCAATTTCAATCATGCTGCTGTTATTCAAGTGCCCCTGAATGAAATGTGATCATGTTTTATTTCAGTTGCTCGCACACACTATGTACTACAATGATGTCATATTGCAGAATTCCAAGATCACAGCAGGAATAAACGGCATCTTTAAAAGGCAAATAGGCTATAATATAATGAAATAAAGGAGGAGGATTCAGGATTGCCCTTCCAGCAAGAAGATGCATTTAAACTTCGGAGTGTTATGCACTTGCGCTGAAATGTAGCTGAGGGCGATAATGTGGCCCAGATTTTGCACATCAGGGGAAAGGTGAAAGATCCGAGGAATGGGGTTGGAGGTCGGGGGACTTGATCCACACCAGCAGCGCAGAGTGAGTTTGTAAGTGAATTAGCAGCTGACTATTTACTGTCCTTGATCTTCCTTCCGCCGATGTTCATGGGACGATGGTTCAAATGCTTTACAGTGTCTCGTTTTTGAGTTGCTTCTGCTTAGTTTGAAGTTAAAATATTTCCCAAGCCAATCAACCACACGAACATAGAACATAGAACAGTACAGCACAGAACAGGCCCTTCGGCCCTCAATGTTGTGCTGAGCCATGATCACCCTACTCAAACCCACGTATCCACCCTATACCCATAACCCAACAACCCCCCCCCCCTTAACCTTACTTTTATTAGGACACTACGGGCAATTTAGCATGGCCAATCCACCTAACCCGCACATCTTTGGACTGTGGGAGGAAACCGGAGCACCCGGAGGAAACCCACGCACACACGGGGAGGACGTGCAGACTCCACACAGACAGTGACCCAGCCGGGAATCGAACCTGGGACCCTGGAGCTGTGAAGCATTTATGCTAACCACCATGCTACCCTGCTGCCCCAATAAATGAAAATCGCTTATTGTCACGAGTAGGCTTCAATGAAGTTACTGTGAAAAACCCCTAGTCGCCACAGTGCGGCACCTGTCCGGGGAGGCTGGTACGGGAACTGGTGAAGATCATTGACCTGAAATATAAATGGGGTTCCTCTCTTCACTGACACTACTGGACCTAATGAGTATTTTGAGCGCTTTCTGTTACATTTCACATTTCCACCATCTGCCCTATTTTGCGTTTGTGATGAGGAGGCAAAACACACTGGTCATCATTCACTTCTGAATAATGTTACAGAGGGCTATAAAGGATGGCATATACACGTAGGATCAAGAAGAAGCAGAAAGTTCATTTATAAAAAGTTTTTTTTATTATCTTAAAAACCTGTAGTTTTTTTTATATCATAGTTGAGAAATTGTCATTCCACAAATACTACTGAAGTGTTGCTCATTCATTCAGACCGGCTCCGAGTTCAGGTTTTATAATTAATTTCTGTGAACCTAATTCACAAAAGATGCTGCAATAGACTGCCATGAAAAGTTTAGCTGATTTATATCGCTGGATTGAGAGCCATTCCTGGATGTCAGTGGGGCACAGGGCCTGGTTCGCTGATTGTTGATGATTGTGAGGGTATCTGGTTCCTTATTTTGTTAATATTCTAGAAGATGGGCACCAAACAGGGAAGGAAGGAAATGAAAATGTTGCTGACATTCAGCAAAGATAGCGAGTGTAGTGTTGCACTGAAAATATCACTCACAGTTCAGCATCATAAGTTCTTGTTTCAGCTCCATTGCTTCAAGAAACCTCTTCCACGTAAACTTGTGCATGGGTCTCAATTAGATTGGGCCCCTACATTATAGCAGCTTTAGGCAAGCAATCATTTTACTTATTTAAATATATATATATATTCACCCATTGGTAAGTTAGCTTTAAGAAATTTTCCTTATATTTTCTAAAAGTTAATGGCTAGAATTTTGCATTGCTCTGGGCATGTACTCGTAGTTTAGAAGGATGAGGGGGGATCTTATTGAAACTTACAGGATATTGCGAGGCCTGGATAGAGTGGACGTGAAAAGGATGTTTCCACTAGTAGGAAAAACTAGAAGCAGAGGGGACAATCTCAGACTAAAGGGACGATCCTTTAAAACTGAGATGAGGAGGAATTTCTTCAGCCAGAAGGTGGTGAATCTGTGGAACTCTTCGCCGCAGAAGGCTGTGGAGGCCAATTCACTGAGTGTCTTTAAGACAGAGATAGATAGGTTCTTGATTAATAAGGGGTTATGGGGAGGAGGCAGGAGCAGACTTGACGGGCCAAGTGGCCTAATTCTGCTCCTACGTCTTGTGGGTGTGCACCCGAGACTGAATTACGTGAAATTGCACAGAAAGACATCAGGCGTGCGTCCCGACATCATCACATATTTCAGCAGGGGGCCACAGACCGCCCTCCGCTGACATTCAATCAGACCCATTACAGCCTTTAGGTTTTAGCTCCAACCTCGATCCAGGGTGGGATTATCTGCCCGGGCTGAAATAACATTTCAAAAGCTGCCTGCGGATTGAGGTTTGTGTTTGAATGTGCTGCCCAGACACTCTTTGCATAGTTTTACCATCGCAAAGTACAGGTTTGCAGCTTCCTGAGACAGCTCCTCAGTGGCTGCCTGTCTGAGGGAGCCCACATCAGAAGCACACCCCCCTCCTCCCCCCCCCCCCCACACTCTCTCCCTTTTCTAAGCACCCATTCTCTTCCCGCCCATCCCTGCTGCCTGTTAATTGGCAAGCCAGTGTGAAATCATGTTCGATGACCGACCGCGGGCAGATGTGTGGTGTCGAGGGGTATGGCGTGCAGATAGAGGATCAGCCATGTTTGTAGTGATATCATGGTTATGTTGTAATTCACTGACTGACCACTAGGAGTCTCATTAGTATATAAGTGAATGTCAGAGTCAGGTGACCTCAGGCTGACTAGGGAGCTGGGAGAGAGGTTGCTTGTGTTAGGAATGGGTTACGAGACATTCCAATATGTATCAAACTGATGTTAAGTATCCAATAATTGACACCGATTATGTAAAGGGGTTGCAGGTGGCACTTGGTGTGGTGGAGGTTTGTATGGAGTGCGTTGAAGAGAAAATAAAGGTGTTTAGGAAAGAAGCAGAGCTCTTGACTCTTTACTCAACAGCAGCCCTAAACAAACAGTTTATGCATGTTCATACTATTATTCATCTGTTGTTTTGTATAGATTTGACCCACAGCTAATGGTAATAAATCGTTTATAGCTTTAGCTATAAGTGTTCTTATAATATAAATCAGGCCATCCGACAAGAACATTACAATGTTCATGTTCAATACAAGAGCAGATTCGAAGGGCCGACTGGCTTATTCTTGCTCCTATTTTCTATGTCCCTATGGTAATCACTTCCAGTCCAGCCAAGTGCTTACACCCAATGGAAGAAAAATTCAGGCCTGTTAGAAGAACACATTACGGGCTGAATTTTAGGCTGCAAGATTGGGAACGTTTCCCACTTTGCAGAGCACATTATGTGTTGGACGCTGTTTATGATGTCACCACACTTGTTTACCCTGAGATTTTCCAATCCAGAGTGGGGAAAATAAAAGGGGCCATGGCAAAACTTCAGGCATACTCGGACGCATAACCAAGGTACTTCAGGGACTGCCCAGTCCCTTACGCTTTGCGAGCAAACGTTGAGGTCGATTTCAGCCAGCTCGAAGGCCATGGTATTATTAGGCCGGTGTGGTTTTGTCGATTGGGTGGTGCCGGTGATCCCGGTGCTCAAACCCGATAAGATGGTCAGACTGCGTGGGGACGATATGTTGACGGTCAACAAGGCCTCCCGGATGGATCATTACCCGATGTCCAGCATTGAGGACCTATACGCAAAACTGGCTGGTGGACACTCATTGACTAAGCCCGATATGAGCTATGCGGACCTGCAGTTAGAGTTGCACCCTGCCTCACGTATATACACCACTATAAACACCCATAGAGGCCTGTACGAGTGCAGCAGACCACCCTTTGGAGTGTCATCGGCTGTCCCATATTCCATATTGAAAGGTTTGCCATGACTGGACGTGTTAGTCACAGGGGAAACTGAACAGGAACATTAAAGTAATCTGGACGAGATTCTCCGTTGTTTCTCAGGGTGTTTGCCTGCGGAGGGAAAAATGTGTTTTCCATGCGAGGGAAATGGTGTACCTGGGCTACAGAATGGACCGTAAGGGGCTACACAACGTTGTGGAGAAAGTACGAGCAATTCAGTAAGCTCCTACACCCAAAAACACCATGGAGTTGGGATTGATGAACTATTACAGAAAGTTCATCCCCGGCCTCGTATGGTAGCCGTCCCCCCCCCCCCCCCCCCTCCCCCCCACTCCCCTCCCCCATGCCTCCTTTTGAGAAGGAACCCGGGATGGGCATGGAAAAATCAACAGGAAGAAGCATTCACTTAAGTGAAAAATCAATTGACTTCCTCCAGCTTGTTGACACATTATGATGCCGCCAAACTTTCACGTGTGACGAGTCACCGTATGGCATCGGCACCGTTTTATCACACCACATGGAGGGAGGCAGGGACAGGCCGATCGCATTTGCCTCCCGGGCACTGGCCATGGCCGAGGGCAATTGTGCGCAAATTCAGAAAATGGGTCTGGCAGTTGTCTTCGCCATGAAGAAATTCCATCAGTATTGTGTACGTCGACGATTCACCTTTATCACAGACCACAAACCGCTGCTGGGTCTTTATAAAGAAGACAAAACAATTCGTCCCATCGCCTCCGACAGGATATACTGTTGGTCCCTCGTGGTAGTCACCACTGATGTATATGTTGTATATTGAGGATGTCGGTGTAGGGTTTTTGTAGTAAGGCCCTGTACTACAGGTACGGGGGTAGTTCCCTGCCTGCTGGCTCCACCCAGTAGGCGGAGTATAAATATGTGTGCTCCAGTACAGCAGCCACTTCGGCAGCTGCTGTAGGAGACCACACACCTTAGTGTCAAAAAGCCTCGATTGCATCCAACTCTCGTCTTGTGTTATTGATCGTGCATCAATTTATTACACTAAGTTTTCAGAAGATGGACCTCCGCATCAAGCCGGATCGCCTGCAGCTGGATCCGCAATCAGATAACGCCAAAAAGGACTTTCAACATTGGCTAGCCTGTTTTGAAGCGTACATTAGGTCTACACCAGACCCAATTCCAGAAGCTCAGAAGATTCAGATCCTCTACACGCGGCTGAGCTCCAATGTCTTTCCACTTATCCAGGACGCGTTGACCTACGCAGACGCCATGGGGCTACTGAAGGAAAACTACGCTCAGCGGACTAACACGCTCTACGCCAGGCACATCCTCTCCACTCGTCGTCAACTTCCTGGTGAGTCAGTGGAAGATTTCTGGCGTGCCCTGATTCCCCGAGTTAGAGACTGTGACTGTCAGGCCGTCACGGCCACGGAACACTCGAACTTGCTCATGAGAGACGCTTTTGTCACAGGGATAGGGTCCAATAACATCCGACAGCGCCTCTTAGAAGGGGCCACGCTCGACCTCGCGGAGACAAAAATGCTAGCGGTCTCGCTTACGGTGGCTTCACGCAACATCCAAGCCTACTCCCCCGGCCGCGTGGCCCACCCCCCCTGTGCATCGTGGACTCTCTCCTCCAGCCAACACCATGCCTGTGCCGCGCGGCAGCCAACCAACCCCGGGGATCCCAAATGTTACTTCTGTGGGCAGCCTAAACACCCCCAACAGCGTTGCCCGGCCCGGAGCGCCCTTTGCAAGGCCTGTGGAAAAAAGGGACACTTTGCTGCGGTGTGCCAGGCCCGCGCAGTCGCCGCTATTGTTCAGACTCCACCCACTTGCGGCCCTTGGGCGCCGCCATCTTGTTCTTCCCCACGACATGTGCGGCCAGTGGGCACCACCATCTTACCAGGACCCATGCCCCCAGAGCACCACACAACCTGTCAACTGCTTCCACCAACGTGAAGATCAATGGGCACGAGATGTCCTGTCTGCTGGACTCCGGGACCACCAAAGAGCTTCACTCATCCCGATACGGTAAGGCACTGCTCCCTCGCGTAACACCCCACAAGCCAGAGAATTTCCCTGGCCTCCGGGTCCCACTCCGTGGCGATCCGGGGGTACTGCATTGACACTCTCACTGTCCGGGCCGCCTCTCTGTCCTCCCCAACCTCTGCGCTGCCCTGCTACTCGGCCTGGGCTTCCAGTGCAACCTCCAGAGCCTAACACTGAAATTCGGCGGGCCCCTACCACCCCTTACTGTGTGCGGCCTCGCGACCCTAAAGGTCGACCCACCTTCCCTTTTGCAAACTTAACTCTGGATTGCAAACCCGTCGCCACCAGGAGCAGATGGTACAGCGCCCAGGACAGGACCATCATCAGGTCCAAAGTCCAGCGACTGCTTCGGGAAGGCATAATCGAGGCCAACAACAGTGCCTGGAGAGCCCAAGTGGTAGTGGTGAAAACTGGGGAGAAGCACAGGATGGTCGTGGACTACAGTCAGACCATTAACAGGTACACGCAGCTCGACACGTACCCCCTCCCACGCATATCTGATATGGTCAATCAGATTGCACAGTACCGGGTCTTCTCAACTGTGGACCTGAAATCCGCCTACCACCAGCTCCCCATCCATAAGGCGGACCGCCCATACACTGCCTTTGAGGCAGACGGCCGCATTTACCACTTTCTCAGGGTTTCCTTTGGCATCACCAACGGGGTCTCGGTTTTCCAATGTGAAATGGACCGAATGGTTGACCGGTACGGACTGCGGGCCATCTTCCCGTACCTGGACAATGTCACCATCTGCGGCCACGATCAGCAGGACCATGACGCCAACCTTGCCAAATTTCTCCACCCGCCACTCTCCTCAACCTAACTTATAACAAGGAGAAGTGCGTGTTCAGCATGAAC
This sequence comes from Scyliorhinus canicula, assembly GCF_902713615.1. Classification (NCBI taxonomy): domain Eukaryota; kingdom Metazoa; phylum Chordata; class Chondrichthyes; order Carcharhiniformes; family Scyliorhinidae; genus Scyliorhinus; species Scyliorhinus canicula. Next base: position 8,718,257 of record NC_052165.1, on the reverse strand, counting down.
CGCTTAGCCATCCTCAGCTATGTGGTCCAGAACGGAGTTCTGGGGCCTGATCCCGACCGCATGTGCCTCCTCATGGAGCTCCCCCTTCCCCACTGCCTCAAGGCCCTCAAACGATGCCTGGGGTTCTTCTCTTATTACACCTAGTGGGTCCCAAACCATGCGGACAAGGCTCGTCCACTCATTCAATCCACTCTGTTTCCCCTGACGGCCAAGGCTCACCAGGCCTTCAACCGTATTAAGGCTGACATCGCCAAGGCCGCGATGCACGCAGTAGTTGAGACGTTACCATTTCAAGTTGAGAGCGATGCATCAGACGTCGCTATAGCCGGCACCCTCAACCAGGCAGGCAGGCCCGTGGCATTTTTCTCACGAACCCTACATGCCTCCGAAATGCGGCATTGCTCCATCGAAACAGAAGCCCAAGCCATCGTTGAAGCTGTGCGGCATTGGAGGCATTACAGGGCCGGCAGGAGATTCACTCTCCTCACTGACCAACAGTCGGTAAGCCTTCATGTTCAACAACACACAGCGGGGCAAGATCAAAAACGATAAAATCTTGCGGTGGAGAATCGAGCTCTCCACCTACAACTACGAGATTTTGTATCACCCCGTAAGCTCAACTTGCCCCCGATGCCCTATCCCGAGGTACATGTGCCAGCGCACAAGTGGACCGACTCCAGACTCTGCACGACAACCTCTGTCACCCGGGGGTCACACGTTTTTACTATTTCATCAAGGCTCGCAATCTGCCCTACTCCATCGAGGAAGTCAGGGTTATCACCAGGGACTGCCAGGTCTCCGCGGAGTGCAAACCGCACATCTACCGGCCAGACCATGCGTGCCTGGTGAAGGCCTCCCGCCCCTTTGAACGCCTCAGTGTGGACTTCAAAGGGCCCCTTCCCTCCATCAACCATAACACGTACTTCCTCAGTGTGGTCGATGAGTATTCCAGATTCCCCTTTGCCATCCCATGCCCCGACGTGACGTCTGCCACAGTCATCAAAGCCCGCAACACCATCTTCGCTCTGTTCGGCTTCCCCGCCTCCACAGCGACAGGGGATCCTCATTCTTGAGCGATGAGCTGCGTCAGTTCCTGCTCAACAGGGGCATTGCCTCGAGCAGGACAACCAGCTATAACCCCCGGGGAAACGGACAGGTGGAGAGGGAGAATGGGACAGTCTGGAGGGCCGTCCAGCTGGCCCTACGGTCCAGAAATCTCCTGGCCTCCTGCTGGCAGGAGGTCCTTCCCGATGTCCTGCACTCCATTTGGTCGCTCCTATGCACCGCGACTAATGAAACACCCCATGAACGTCTCTTTGCCTTTCCTAGGAAGTCCACCTCCGGGGTGTCGCTCCCGACTTGGCTCGCAATTCCAGGACCCGTACTACTCCGTAAACACATACGACTCCACAAGGCGGACCCATTGGTTGAGAGGGTACAGCTACTTCACGCCAACCCACAGTATGCCTACGTAGCACACCCCGACAGCCGCCAAGATACTGTCTCCCTCAGGGACCTGGCACTAGCTGGTTCCCCACACATCCCCCCCTCCAACCCGGCGCCACCCTCCCCTCCCCCGGTGCACCTCACCGCAGCCCCCGCTCCGGGACAATCCGTCCTCCCCTTGCCCATACCAGAGGATGAAGAGGATTTCGACACGCTCCCAGAGTCACCGAAGACCAAACCGACACCGGAGTCACCACCAGCACTGCCAACGGCAGATCAAGGCTCCGGACCGACTGAATCTGTAACATGACCTGGACTTTTAAAACATCATCACTCTGCACATAATTTTCCACTCCACCCCACTGGACTCAATTTTTTTTGCTCTCTGTACTTTAAAATGTCTACCTGTATATAGTTCTCCACCATCTCCACCGGACTCAATCTTAACAGGGGGTGAATGTGGTAGTCACCACTGATGTATATATTGTATATAGAGGATGATGGTGTCGGTGTTTTGTGGTAAGGCCGTGTACTACAGGTACGGGGGTAGTTCCCTGCCTGCTGGCTCTGCCCAGTAGGCGGAGTATAAATATGTGTGCTCCCCATACAGCAGCCATTTCGGCAGCTGCTGTAGGAGGCCACACACCTTAGTGTAATAAAGCCTCGATTGCATCCAACTCTCGTCTTTGTGGAATTGATCGTGCATCAGCCCTCCTGCTGGCTGCCCATGAATACTCATTTGAACATTGTCCAGGTATCCAGATTGCAAAAGTGGATACGTTAAACTGACTGCCTTTGCTTGATGAAGTAGTGGCCATGCTCAAATTTAGAGATTTGTTACCTGTTACAGTGTCCCAAATCCGTGAGTGGATACAGACCGACCCAGTCCTTTCAAAGATTCGACACAGAGTCCTGTATGGGGGTCAGTGTAGAAGACTGCCAAACGAGTTGCAGACATTCTTGACAAAAATGTCCGAGGTTAGTGTAGAAGATGACAGTTTTCTGTGGGGTGCATTGCATTGGCATGCAGGGTAAGGGCCAAGACCTGATCATGAGGGTCCAGCACACAGGGCACCCAGGGATGTTTAAAATGAAACTGCTCACCCACAGCGGATGGGCCTGGCTGCAGAGATAGAGAAGGCAGCCCAACAGTGCGGCGTGTGTCAGGAGCAACAAGAGCTTCCGTTAGCCATGCCCCTTCACCCATGGGAATGGCCGGGGTGACCGTGGGTACGGTTACCGTGGGTGCGGTTACACAATGACTTCGCTGTCCCCTTTTAAAGCTCAATGTTCTTACTCTTCATAGATGCCCACCTAAATGGTTGGAAATCCATCCAATGTTGTCAACCACCTCGAAGGCAACCATTGAGAAATTGCCCCTGTCTTTCCGTACACGCGGTATCCTCGAGGCGTTAGTTACCGACAATGTAACACCTTTCACAGTGCCGAATTGTCCAGATTCTTGAACACCAAAAGGGTAAAGCACATCCGTACTGCCCGGTGTCACTGTCATCCAGTGGGCTGACGAGAAGGACGGTACAGACCTTCAAACGAGGGCTGAAAAAGCAGACTTTGGGGTTGAGGGACCCGAGACTGACCAGATTCTTGTTCATCTGACGGAAATTCTCTTTAATGTGAAGTTAAATTCAAGCACTTGGTTTATGTATCATGCTGTTCCCCGAACAGCGAATCATGTTATTGAAATTGGAACTTGTTCTTAACTAGTTTTATTTTCAACAGATCCAAATCTTTGTTTTATAAAGAAAAGTAAAACCCCCAGAACCCACCTTCTGATTGCTACAAGCTCAATCGTGAATGTTTATATTTCTGACCAGATTTAAAGTATTCGAAGTGTCAAAATGCTTAACGCCCATTTTTGTAAGTTTGGTCATTTCAATGGGTATTAATGAATCTTATGTGACCATCAAAGGGATGCATTTTAGCTGCCCCCACTGGGATGTTTTCAGCGAGGAGGGGGGACATGTAAAATCGGATGAATGCCACAATGCAGGGGGGTTAGACGGGCGCTAAAACGGGCAGCGGGCCGGTCATAGTCAAATAGATAATAGATAACACCCCGCCCCCATTCCTGACCTGCCGAAACCCTCACTGCCCAAGACCCAGACGTGCTTCGTTGCGGAGATCCATTATTAATAATAACCTTTATTAATGTCACAAGTAGGCATACATTAACACTGCAATGAGGTTACTGTGAAAAGCCCCTAGTCGCCACATTCTGGCGCCTGTTCGGGTACACGGAGGGAGAATTCAGAATGTCCAATTCACCTAACAGCACGTCTTTCGGGACCTGTGGGAAGAAACCGGAGCGCCCGGAGGAAACCCACGCAGACCCGGGAAGAACGTGCAGACTCCACACAGTGACCCAAGCCGTGAATCGAACCCTGGTCCCTGGCGTTGTGAAGCAACAATGCTAACCACTGTGCTACCATGCTGCCCAGTACCCTTCTTCCTCCACCTCTTGGAGTCCTGCACCCACTGATGAATTCTTGACGCTGCCGGGACTGAGGGAGCTGCCGGCCAACTGGATTGGCTGGCGGCTCCCGAGAGTGGGTCTTCCTCCCCGGTGAGGTGCCTCAGTCCCCTTGACCCTTGTTCAGCTGGCCCACAGCAAGTTATGGATACGGAGTGGGCGGGCACGGAGTGGGCAAACACAACATTGACTTTGCTTCTTGGCAGGGTGGGGGGGAGGATGAGGCATCTAATCCCCTCTCCCGATAGTCATTTTCTCCCACTGATTTTACATGTTGAAAACATTTTACTTGTACGATGAAATTTGGATACGCTATTTTAACATGGTGTTTCCAGGCTAGATAACAGAGCCTAAAACTAACATAAATTTTAGATTGGCCACTTAAAATATGCCTTATTCATTTGTTTAAAGGTTTATTTATTTGCAGGCTCTCGCTTCTCAGTCAGAAGCTTGTGCGTTCAAGCCTCACTGCAGAGACTGCGTGATCCAGGCTCACAATCAGTACAGACGTGCAACCTTTCAGGTTAGATGTTAAACTGAGACCTGTGGGCCCTCTGAGATGGATAGAAAATAAACCCATTGGCACAAGGCTTGGGAGGTCTCCCAATGTGCTGACAAGCATGTATACCTCAAGCAGCAGCAGCAGAACACTCTTCATTGTCGCTTGAGGACCCTTGCTCTGTACAACATTGACTATCTTTGACTACACATCAACAAATTAATTTCATTGGTTGTTAAGAGCCTTGTTACATCCCGTTGATGTAAAATATGTTACATATGTCTCTCTTTGCAAAGGCTAATGCACCCACGAGGCCTTTATCAGCCCCATCATCTGAAACTTAAGTGAACCAGGAAATTAAATGGCACAAATATGAAATAGCTAATTACATCACCATGTGAGAAGGCAGCATTTTGAGGGGAAGCGTTTTTATTTTTCATTAAACCTTCTTCTTCAATGCCTCGATAGAAACCATGGGTTTTCTCATTGAACATAGAACATAGAACATACAGTGCAGAAGGAGGCCATTCGGCCCATCGAGTCTGTACCGACCCGCTTAAGCCCTCACTTCCACCCTATCCCCATAACCCAATCACCCCTCCTAAACGTTTTGGTCACTAAGGGCAATTTATGATGGACAATCCACCTAACCTGCACTTCTTTGGACTGCATACCGGTAGAATAGGAAAATTATGCAAATGTTGCTCATTGCACCATTCATACGAGCATTGAAGCACTCGTGCGATACATCTCTAAATCAGCTTAAAAGACAATGCAAAGTGTGGAAAATAACAATCTGCACATGTCATATATATCTATTTTGACTGTGTGGTGAATATTTTAAATTTGAAGCTAAAAATTGGAAGAACACACTTTCATGGTTTGTTTATTGCATATAAATCTCGCTCAACTTGAGTAACAAACTGGGTCGCGTTGCAATAAATGAGATTTACTTCTCGTATTTCTTGAAGATCATTTGAAGACACAGCTGGGGAAGTCTTTCGTAGAGAAACTAGCCCTTTTAAAATTGGTAGTGTTTGAGGATGGGTCTGCTTATTTTTGAGTCTTTCCTCAAAATAGTAACGTTTGTACCCTTTCATGACAGATTTATTAAGCGTACCTATGAGCAACAATAAATACATTTAGATGTGCAGGTTAGGTGGATTGGCCATGATAAATTGCCCTTAGTGTCCAAAATTGCCCTTAGTGTTGGGTGGGGTTACTGGGTTATGGGGATAGGGTGGAGATGTTGACCTTGGGTAGGGTGGTCTTTCCAAGAGCAGGTGCAGACTCGATGGGCCGAATGGCCTCCTTCTGCACTGTAAATTCTATGATTTAGAACATAGAACATAGAACAGTACAGCACAGAACAGGCCTTTCGGCCCTCGATGTTGTGCCGAGCAATGATCACCCTACTTAAACCCACGTAACCCGTATACCCGTAACCCAACAATCCCCCCATTAACCTTACACTACGGGCAATTTAGCATGGCCAATCCACCTAACCCCGCACATCTTTGGACTGTGGGAGGAAACCGGAGCACCCGGAGGAAACCCACGCACACACGGGGAGGACGTGCAGACTCCACACAGACAGTGACCCAGCCGGGAATCGAACCTGGGACCCTGGAGCTGTGAAGCATTGATGCTAACCACCATGCTACCGTGAGGCCCCTAAAATAGCTGCTATTACATGTAATAGCAGCTATTAAGACAAACCGTTTAATTTTTAATTGGGACATTCGAGACGTTACCATTCTGACCATAGTGTACCTTGTTGGTCAAAACATTGAATTCCGAAGTCAGTGGGCTAGAAATCAGTCTGCACTCATTTTGGATGATGGGGGTTGCATTTCATGACCTATTGTTGTGGAGACAGGCAGCATGAAAATTTCATGTGTCCCCCTCTTTAGAATGATTTCAGCATGTAGCCCGGCATGACCTACTGACTAGGTGGACACTCAACAAGGGGCTTAATAGTTTGCGAGGCTAGCAGGTGTTCCAGCTGCTCTCCGGCTCTTAAAGACAGCCTGTCCCTCTTAAAGGGAAGCTGCACTGGATCACAGGAGACTATGATTGAATTCTGTGGCTGCAGGTTTGAACAAGAGAAGTGGAAGACCTGGGCAGAGAGATGGCTCTTGGGTTCACCAGTGCAACTCTGGACGCCATGGTGATGGACATGGACAGAAGGACAGTGGCAATGCTTAAAGGTAGCAAGGAGGCATTCGAAACAGATTCTCCAAAGGGAGTGGGAGTAGGTGCAAATGGAGCTCAGTGCCTAGAGTCTGGCCCCCAAGGACTTGACGGCAGTGCCAAAAGACATTGAATAACCTCACACGCATAATCAAAGTTAGTAAATGCATCTTCCCAAGATGCCTCATAGCCACCAAGCCAACAACCATTTACACTGCTCAATACACCACACACCCATCACTCACCCAGCATTTGTCACTAACACTGAGAACTCATGCCTAGTATTCATATTGTTATGGACCAGTGCTTAGAAACTCCAAAGTATATTATGACGTCCACCTGACCTTCAGCCTTGATTTGAATTTGGCGAGGATGAGCACTAGAGCCTTCCCTTCAGGTGTGATTCAACAGTCTTCCTAGACACCTTAATCAAACAAGCTTTATTCTAAGAACTAGTTAACACAGATATATATATCAATATTGATATTGTTATCAATAGCACAGCTACTGTAATCTAGGTATAACACTTAATGAATTGCCCCTTAACTGTTCCAATTCAAAAACAAAATCCCATAAACCAAAAACCCCTTTTCAAGGGCGTGGCCCAGCACACTGTATTCTCACTTGAATAAGACAGGCTTTTCCTGAGATTCTGACCCTGTCTCACCCGCAGCTTTAAACCCTTCCTGAAAGCAAACTATATCTTTTAAGTTACCAAAGCAGCAGGTAGCTATAATCAATGATTTTTTTTTACGGAACAGATATTTAAAATGAAAATAGAGAGAGACAGGCCAGAACACTTATTTTCTCTGGCTGAGTCCACAACAGCAAAAATTGAAAGCGGAAGTAAACCGAACCTCATAGCCACAGCCCAGCTCCACCCACTAAATTACATCACTGAAGCCGAGTGATAAGACAAAAACCTTTCTTAAAGGGACACTACCATGACAATATATTCCACCTCACATACAAACAACTTCCAATGATGCCAGCCTCAAACTTAAGCCTTGTTGCTTCCATATACCTCCAGATATTCAGCTATAGTAGGCACATTACCCAAACGCTGTGCAACTCAACCATTGACATTCTGTCCCCTCTCCTGCAAGACAAGGCCATCCATAACATGATGGAGAGGCAGGGAACTAATGAGGGGCACTAACATGCCTTCGTTGACTTAGCCAGAGGGACAAAATGGTGCTTCATACCATGGGGTCAGCTGCAATAGAGCCGATCGCACCTGGAGCAATCAAGGCTATTCAAGATGATGGTAGGCTCCTGCCTTAGTCCCCTTCTTAACTGCTTTCTCACCATCGTCCTGATAGCTGGCATCATGTCACAGCTGCCGATTGTGTGACCATGGACCTTATGTTTTCCTCCCCCACCCACCCACACCACCTCAGCCCCATCCTACCTGACTGCTTTTAGGCTTTTTGACACCCCAAAATTGTGACCTGCCCAACCACAAGATGCTCAACTGGAAGACAATGAGAGAGCAACCCCCCACCCACCCCGCAACCTTATTGAGGAAGCACTGTCAATTATTCTGACATGCAGCCACCAGCTGAGGGTGATATAGGGTCTGGGTCTGGATCTGCAAGTGTTCAGTCACCAAACACACATGGACTGCAGTCAGGCCAGGGCGGAAAGTGTAGCTGCCTGTAGGGTGTTCCCTCTGGAGTTCACCCTGGCCAGTTTTTATGCAGGTGTCTCAGATGAGGGCTGCATAATAATAATAATCTTTATTTTCACCAGTAGGCTTACATTAACACTGCAATGAAGTTACTGTGAAAATCCCCTATTCGCCACATTCCAGTACCTGTTTGGGTACACTGCGGGAGAATTCAGAATGTCCAATTCACCTAACAGCACGTCTTTTGGGACTTGTGGGAGGAAACCGGAGCACCCGGAGGGAACCCACAGGGAGAACGTGCAGACTCCGCACAGACAGTGACCCAAGCCGGGAATCGAACCTGGGATCCTGGAGCTGTGAAGCAACAGTGCTATCCACTGTGCTACCATGCTGCCCAGCATACACGAGAATGCTGATGGGCATGCACACAAAGATGGTTAGTTCCTGTTGTCACCGTCAAGGAGCATGGAGGAGTCTGGCTCTAATGAGGCACTGGCATTGCACAGAGCTTGGACCCTATCATGGAGGTGCAGGTCAGTTCCAAGACAGGGCGAGCAGAGCCCCTCATGATGGATTTCTGTTGGCTCAACTTCCATTGCACACAGACAGAATCCGGCCAAAGTCTGAATGCTGCAGTGCAAGCTCAGTCATGAGATCAAAATTAGAAGCAGGAAGTTCTGGAAAAACGCAGCAGGTCTGAAAGCATCTGTGGTGAGAGAAACAAGAGTTAAGGTTTCGGGTTGCATGTGACTTCTTCAGAACCATGACCTGCCATCATGAATGAGGATCTCCATACTCAAAGGAGCATGTCCAGCGATCTGCCATCCAATAGATTACTAGCGTTGGTGAGGCACCGTCCCACAGGTGTGGCAATGGCTCTATGATGCACAAGCTTACTGCCCTTTCTCAGGATGACTGCATATGCATTCCCACCATTGCCATTCTGCCAGTATCCTTGCTGGTCCTTCTCAGCTATTCAATCTAGTCTGTTGGCACCCACATCAAGGCAATGCAACCTATAACCGGGACTGTCAGAGCCATACCTGCTCAAGGGTGTATTATTTTATGGCTATATGAAAATTTCTCCAGTGAAAGTCAGCAGACATGCTGCAGGTATCTGGAGCACACTGCATCGGTGCACTGGGACACATAGAAACCCCAAGACAGTCACTATTAGGGATTGCACAAGAGTTAATAGTTGATTTCTGTTTGTTTATTTCAATGTGTTCTGGATAATCTTTTGCAAATGTTTCTTTTTGGATTGCTTCCACTTCCCGACGGTTTCCCAGCGGATGTTTGAATCGGACATCTCAGGTGTAAGTGGTGGTCGGAATGGTGAGTCCTTGAAGGCAGGCCAAGTAGTTCAATAGAAAGTAGAGTCGAAGAATGTGCTCTCTGTTAGCCAGCCAAAGTGAAGAGATCCAGGATGCATTCCACCTGTTCCTCCACCTCCTCCCTCTGTTTCCTGCTCCTCCTCCTGTCCCCTCCTGTCACTCCTCAGAAGGGAGAATGCAGATGAGGCCATTTGGTCATCACCGACCCTCTGAAAGAGCACCCTACCTAGGCCCACTTCTCCACCCTATCCCCATTACCCCACAACCCTACCTAACCTGCACATCTTCACACACTAAGGGGAAATTTAGAGTGGCCAGTCCACCTAACGTGATATTAAATGCATGAGTATCCAAAACCCAGAAGGGTAACTTGGAACCTTAGTTTGTGGGGTTTTTTGGTCCAATGTGAGGAACAAAGTGCAACCCAGTGAGGAACAGACTAGTCATTGTGCGAACAATTAAGAATATTTGATAACCTAAAAGAAAGAGATAACACACATGACAAGAAGGACTACAATTAACAATAACACGTAGGGCAGCACGGTGGCGCAGTGGGTTAGCCCTGCTGCCTCACGGCGCCGAGGTCCCAGGTTCGATCCCGGCTCTGGGTCACTGACCATGTGCAGTTTGCACGTTTTCCCCGTGTCTGCGTGGGTTTCGCCCCCACAATCCAAAGATGTGCAGGGTAGATGGATTGGCCATGCTAAATTGCCCCTTAATTGGGAAAATGAATTGGGTACTCTAAATTTATTTTAAAAAACAATGACACGTGAGGATACTGATGACAGTACACACACACCAGCCTCCCCGAACAGGCGCCGGAATGTGGCGACTAGGGGCTTTTCACAGTAACTTCATTTGAAGCCTACTTGTGACAATAAGCGATTTTCATTTCATTCATTCATTTTCATTTAATTCATAATTTTACATGAACATGGTCCCAAACTACCTACGTTTACCTGAACTCTGAGACACCCCTTCTCCAAAACAATGCCCAATTTTAAGTACCTCTATGAGCTAAATCCAGCAAATAATTACCACAACCAGGTTAAGGTGGCCACATTGGGAAATAGTCTACAGGTTCAGTGAAGGGGGAAAATGACTGCTTCCTTTCAGGAGACTCAGGGGGTGATTTTGATCTCCGCCCGTGAGGAACTTGGCACAGCTCAAAATCTGTAAAGAATCGAATATTGGGATTCTCTCCGGCATGATTGGGTTTCGGAATTTTCAACCCCCCCTCGCCACGGAAGCCCAGGAACCTCATTTTAATATATCAGCATGTAATTAGCAAGCACTCTCTCTGGAACTGTCCCCCTCAGGGATTATTCACCGGGCATCGGTGTGACACCATGTTGGCGACGTTTACAACAGGTCTACATAAACGTGAACCCGGCAGCCTCACCTCCGAGGGAGATATGGGAAGTGAGCGCTCAGGAAGCCATGGGTCTCGAGGGTCTTCACTGGTGTCAAGGGTCCAGCTCAGGTTGTAGGAAGTGGGACAATTCAGTGGCCAGCTCCTTGTTGAAACTGAGTCATCTCAGGCACTGCTCTTGGGCCAGGTGAAGGTAACAGAAGTGCTCCCAAAAAACCTTGGCGGGTGGAGCCTTCTGAAAGGAGCTGTCGCCGTCGTCCTCCTCTTCCCTCTGCAGAGCTTCTCCCCACAGCAGTCACCTTGCGGACCAAGAGGCACTGAAACCGCAGACAGCCCTTTAAACACTGCTGCCGACCACCGGGGGGTGATCGTTTTTCGACAGGTGCAGACGACGTTCCTGAAATTAATGTCAAATAAGCAAAAATGGCTGTTTGGCATCATGTCCTGTGTCAAACCTCCCAGTATGGGGCACCATGTGCATTATCTTGCCTCGGGCTTCTGTTGCACTGGTAACAGTGATGCTGCAGAGCCGTGTTTCATGCCTCTTACAACCGTATTTTGTAACCTTTTTCACAACTAATACATGACAATTTGCATGTTCCATAGCATAACTGAATACACAGTTATCATCCAACACTGATTTGGTTGTTCCTGTTGACTTAGATCTGCGCTGACTTCCTAACTTGTTTTACACTCTCTAACTTTCCACATCAACGGTCTTTTTGGTCTTGTGGCACAGTAGTAACATCCCTACCTCTGGACTTGGAAATTCCAGGTTTCAAGTCCAACGTCAGGAAGTGTTGGTCACAGAAGGAGTGTTGATAATGTGGTTCTATGGGCTGATAATTAGTTCAGGAATCCTTACACCAGAATGGGTGTGTGTGAGAAAATGCTCAAAAAAAAGGTCTTTCTCGGCCATGTTCTTCAACTCACAAAATAATCTTAATGACTTTTTATCAACTAAACCTCTCTGCCTGGAATGTCCTCTAAGTTTAACTGTCTAAACTGACTTTATTATGACAAAAGAAAGAAAACCTGTCATGATTGCATTTTCGCTCTACCAAAATTGTCTCCCTGAACAGAAATAAAAAGCAATAAGAATAATAATCTTTATTAGTATCACAAGTAGGCTTACATTAACACTGCAATGAAGTTACTGTGAAAAACCCGTAGTCGCCAGATTCCGGCGCCTGTTCGGGTACACGGAGGGAGAATTCAGAATGTTCAATTCACCTAACAAGCACGTCTTTCGGGACTTGTGATAGGAAACCGGAGCACCCGGAGGAAACTCATGCAGACACGGGGAGAATGTGCAGACTCCGCACAGACAGTGACCCAAGATGGGAATCAAACCTGGGACCCTGGTGCTGTGAAGCAACAGTACTAACCACTGTGCTACTCCTTCTCTTAGTGATATGACCTACTTTCCTATTAAAAAAATAAAATTGGTTCTGAGCAATTGTATGTTCAAAGCTAATAATCTCATGACTGAAAGTTCACATCCCTTTTGGCATGCAACTATTCAAAAATTCAACAGGAGTGCATCAGTCCGATCAGTGACCTGGACACACGTTTCCGAGCCTAACGTCACAATTCCAATGCCCTTTATAAGTGGTGGTGAATGCCCACCCATGACAAGGGCCAGCATGTAAAAAGCGGCTGACAGAACAGTGGGTTCTAACATCCTCGGTTTTCAAAAGGATCACCAAATGATGGAAATGAACCTCAACTGTGTATTGATATGTATGTAGTCAGGTTAGTGAAGGGTTAACTATTGCATCTCTGTATAAATCAAACACGAGAGGGTGCTACCACTCCTCTGTATTTAAGTTAGACCCTGAGGGAATTCTGGAAGTAGCATAAGGAGAAAGCATGGTGACAGCATAAGAAGAAGATTAGATTAAACAGAGTTAACACAAGGTGAGATCATAGTGTTGTTAGTGACTATTAAGATTATTGAGTACTGCTAGACAGATTCAATATTACTTAATTATTATCTGTAGCTCAGTAGAGTGTGCGAATGTCATTTAATTAATAGTATTATAATAAATTAGTTCTGTTTCAATCTTTTGATTGGTGGATTCTTTATCAACAACACATCAGCTCATTCTGGAAGAAAGGACAAAGAACACAACATATTACCACGAAGGGTAATATAACAAGCTGAGATCCAAACAGTGTCTATGGTCTGACTAACACCCCTTCCCCAGAAAAAAATTGTAAGAATTTTAAATTGCAATTTTTAAATGTAACCCTTTTGTTTTGAAAAATATGCTGCGGTGGGGGGGGGGGGGGGGGTAAGTAACAGTTATTTCTAGGAGGGTCCAAGATGTTCCCAGATGGACACTGTCCCATTCGCAAATGACTGTCACTTTGACACCCCAGCTAACAGCATAAGAAGCTCCCATTTTGCATTCCGATTTAAGGACTTCTCCAACCCTGCAAGCCATTTTTCACTTTGGAGTCAGTTCAAGCTGGTCTAATTTACAGGTCACTTTAAACCAACATTGGACCTGGCAAAGAATAGCAAAATCATTCAACGATTCTGTAACTTGCAATTGAAGCAGATTCCTTTTGTAACGTTTTCCATTGATTCTTTATTTTAATGTAAGGAGATTTGAAATGGTTGACGTGTCAAAGTCATACTGATTACATCAATTTGAAGAAATCTTGAGTTTCTAAGACAAGCAGTAAACATTTGCTCTGATAAATCCAGATCCAATTGAATACTTTGTTATGACAATTGCAAAATATTTCACTATATCATTTTTTCTTTTTTTTTTGGAAAATTTAGAGTGCCCAATTATTTTTTTTCCCAATTAAGGGGCAATTCAGCATGGTCAATCCACCTAACCTGCACATCTTTGGGTTGTGGGGGTGAAACCCACGCAGACACGGGGAGAATGTGCAAACTCCACACGGACAGTGACCCAGAGCTGGGATCGAATTGGGTCCTCAGCACCGTAGGCAGCACACTATCACTTTTTCAATGTTTAAAGGAAATTAATGCTGCCATTATATTCTCATTTGTACATAAAATGATGCTTTTAAACAATTTAATGAGAAACAAATTTCAAAAAGAAGTATTGGTGTTCACAACCTAATTCTGTTATGGCTACCATGGATGTTGTGTACAAGTTGGCCTTAGAAGCCTCAAAAGAAGCCCTCCAAATACAGGGGTCAACCTATATTCCAAGTAAAAAATGGAGCGCCGGTCAGTGGTTGTGGGTGGTCGCCATTTTGAAATGTCATCAGCATCCGCACAGAGTGGGTATGACTTAAACACCTGTGCATCTTTGCAACACAGTCCACATCGCCTTCTGGATCCCTTGCATCCAGTTACAGGGCACCTGTAAGTAAAACATGCAAAAAATTGAGGCTAATTAGTATTGCGAGCATAGTATGTCATGGCTGAGAAGGGGAGTCAAATTATATACGGGTTCAATTTATATGCCATGAAATACGGTATGTGCTTCGCAGAATTGAACAGAATAAGAATGCAAATGAGAGGTTCGAACACAGTGTGTAAAATATACTTCCCGTCAAAATCTTGTCAGCGGGCTGGAACAGAACTTTCCCTGTTACATGTGTCCTTTGTGATGTCAGTTGAACAGACAATGTTATGGCTTCCCACTGTCTCTAGTGACCAGAACGCTGACATCAGTGGCAGGATGAATAAATTATTGTCGAGCAGATCGTAGAGGTCACTTTTGACTGAATAAATCCAGGATGAAGGCTGCTTAAATAAGGCATTCGTCAAAACTGTTACAGAAGTTTAATTAAACCATTGATCGATTAATTAAAATTAAAGCAATATCCATGAATGTTCTGCATTGTATTTACCCCCAGAAATAATGCCAACATTTATGCCAGTGTCAAAGAAAGATTCCGTGCCATTCTCCACCCAGAATGATTGGTGCAGAAACTGGCATAACATTTGGTACAATGTCTATCTCAATGCAACGCAGGAAATTTGAGTCCATCACCAGGTATAGGCAATGTTAATCCAAAACACAACTTTGAGGCGTGGCAGTGCTAAAACAAGGCAACATATGTTTAAACTGATGAAGAAAAGAAGGAGTCACACAGTCATTGGGCCCACTGAGTCCATGCTGACTCTCTGCACAGCAATCCAATCTATCCCATTCCCTCACTCTATCCCATAGCCCTACAAGTTTATTTCCCTCAAGTGCCCATCCGATTACATTTTGAAATCATTCATCATCTCTGCCATCACCATCCTCAGAGACAGAAAGTTATTTCTCAGATTCCCCCTTGTATCTCTTGCCTCAAACCCTAAATCTATGTCTCCCTTGTACGATCAGCTGAGGGAAACAGCTTAACTTTTTCGACCTTATCCAAACCTGCCATAATCTTGTATACCTCTATCAAACCTCCCTTCAATCTCCTTTACTCAAAGGTGAAAAACTCCAGGTTCTCCAGCCTAACCTTGCAGCTAAAGATCCACATCCGTGGGTCCATCCTGGTAAATCTGCCCGCCACTCTCTCAAGAACCACCACATCCTTTCTAAGGTGTGGTCACCAGAACTGGACATAATAATTGTGGTTTGATCAGGGCTATAACAGTTTCAGTGTAACCACCTTGTTTTTGTACTCAATACCATTATTTATGAAGTCCAATATCCTATCTTCTTTTCCAATCATTTTCTCAACATACCTTGTTACTTTCATAGAGCTATGCATATGAACCCTCTCTCTGCATATGCTTATGAACTGAGTCATTAAATCTGTGTTTACCCTTCTGCCAAAACGGAACACTGCAGAACATTAATCTTCAGAATGAAAAATGAACTTCCAGATTTAGTGGTGGAAGTGAAAACGTAGATTAATTCATGAGATAAATAGCCGAGGAAAACTCCACACTGGTTGGAGGCGTATCGAGAACAAAGGAAAATGGTTGTGGTTGTTCAAAGTCCCAGGATATTGTCTCAGCCCCAAGACATTGTTGCAGGGGTTTCTGAGGATACTACCTTAGGCCAAACATTTTTCAGCCTATTCATCAATGACCTTTCCTCCTTAATAAGGTCAGCTCACTGATGATTACAGTGTTCAGTATCATTAACAACTCCTCAGATATTGAAGCAGTCCGTGTCCTTATGCAGAAGACGTGGGCAACATTCAGGCTTATGCGACTAATTAGCAAGTAACGTGTGCAACACACTCTTCCTGCAAGAGAAACACCTAACCATCTCCCTTTGACATTCAATGGCGTTACCTTAACTGAATCCCCTATCATCAACAATATGAGGGTTATCATTGACCAAATACTTATAAGAAGCTGCCATATAAATAATAATAATCGCTTATTGTCACAAGTTGGCTTCAATGAAGTTACTGTGAAAAGCCCCTAGTCGCTACATTCCGGCGCCTGTTCGGGGAGGCCGGTATGGGAATTGAACCCGCACTGCTGGCCAGCTGTTTAGCCCACTATGCTAAACCAGCCCCTATTGTGGCTACAAGAGCAGATCAGAAGTTGGAATTCTGATGCAAGTAATTTACCTCTTGACTCCCCAAAGTCTTTCCACTTGTCTACATGGCACAAGTCAGGAGTGTGATGGAATACTCCCCACTTGCCTGGATGAGTGCAGCTCCAACAGCGCTGAAGAAGCTCAACTCCATGCAGGACAAAGCAGCTTGATTGGCACCCCATCTATCACCTTAAACATTCACTCACTTGTGCACCAACAAACAGTGGCAGCAGAGTACATATACATCATTCACTGCAGCAGCTCATCAAGACTCCTTTGACAGCATCTTCCAAACCTACGACCTCTACTATCTATAAGGACAAAGGCAGCAGACACATGGGAACAGCACCACCTGCAAGTTCCCCTCCAAGCTTCAAACCAACCTAACTTGGAATTATATCACCGTTCTTTCACTGCCACTTGGAAGTCCCTTCTTAACAGGCGTAATTACACCAGGCGGACAAAGGCGGTTCCCCACTTCCTTCTCAAAGGCAATTATGGATGAGCATAAATGCTGGCCAGTGGGGGACACATCCCACAAAATAATTCAGCCAAAAAGATCATAACGGTAAAGATTCCAGTGAAATACAGATCTGCTGCCAATGGCCCACTGCGCCTCACAGATAGCCAGTATTGAACTTGCACATCTGTTGGGGATTTATCTCATTTACAACAGCAACAGCTGTGACCTATAAAGGACCTTTATTGTAATAAAACATCCAAAGCCCTTCATAGGAGTATTAAAATAAAAAATAGACAAAAATAAATATTAGGGCGGATGACAAAAAGCCTTGATCAAAACATTTTGAATGGAGACGTAGATGCCGAGAGGCAGAAATGTTTGCGGGGGAGGGGTCATTCCAGAAGTTAGGGACCTGGCAACTGAAGTCACAGCCACTAATGGTGGATCGGGGCCTGGAACTAGATGGTATTGTAATCTTGTCTGGTTGCAGGGCAGAAGATATCAGAGAAAAGGAGGGGCAAAAGTCACAAAGGGATTTGAAAACAAGACTAAATATTTTAAAATTGATTAACCAGAAGCTTATCAGGTCAGCAAGTGTGGCAAGTTATATGTTAAAGCATTATTATGACAGGGGAGATAGTCAGGATAGGAAAATATCCGCAGTGGCAAAAGAGGTAAGGAGTGAAATAAAAATATCAAAAAACTCTGAGAATGAATCGGAAGTCGAAAATTCTAAAATTCTAAAGGGGCTGGTTTAGCACAGTTGGCTAAACAGCTGGCTTGTAAAGCACAACAAGGCCAGCAGCGCGGGTTCAATTCCTGTACCAGCCTCCCCGAACAGGCGCCGGAATGTGGCGACTAGGGGCTTTTCACAGTAACTTCATTTGAAGCCTACTTGCGACAATAAGCGATTTTCATTTTCTTTTTCAAGTTGACCCTCCGGTCATAAGATTAGATAATACGGAGGTGCCTAAAAACTAGACGTAATATTAAGCTATTTTCTAGAAAACTGTTGAGGTGACTTACAAAAGCTATTACAAACTCATGAATCGATTTGTGTGACTAGACCAAAGAAACTATCTTTGGTCATTCATGACGTTATGTAGGGGATGTGTCGCGCATAAAGCAACATTCCTACAGACTAAATCCAGAAAGATTAACCCAAGTGAGGGAAGGGATCAAATTCATGATGGAAAGTGACACTCTTGTACTGAGTCACAGTAGCTGGAGCTCATCTAATGTAATGGTATCTTGGGTAATGTAATGGTTCATGGGTCCAGAGCCAATGTTGAGGACTCCCATGGTCACTCCCTTCTAGCTTTACACCACTGTGTCACCATGCACATTGTGTTTGCTTTGCCCCAGAACCTCCATTACCAGGGTTGGCAGTGAAGGGATCTGGGATTTTGGCTGACAGGTGCCAGTCTGACTGTGTCAGGCTGTTGCTTGACTAGTCTGTAAGAGAGCTCTCCCAATTTTATCATTTTGGCACAAGGACCCAGGAGTGTGATCTAGTGGCCGCGTTAGCCGCAGGAGCAAATCCCGACAATGGCCGCTAAATCTCTCAAACGGCCAAAGACGGGATTTGCATTGGCGAGATCTCAGTGTGAAATCTTTCCCGACCCCGCCAGTGATGTAATCAGGCTCACGCCCAGATTTCCATATATTTTGATAAATTATCATGTAATTACCGGGCTTGAAGCTGTAACATACGGAGTATCTTCATCCCACCTCCGGGGGCATGACGTCATGCCAGCACGGATCATTACTGGTTTTCAAAAAGGAAAATCAGTCAGGATGGCCACGCCAGGGGTGCAAGAGATGCTTGTAGACTCCGGGAGGTATGGGACATGCTTGGGCATTGACCCCTGGTGCCTTGGCTGTACTACCAGGGGGCATTGCCAGAGGGCACAGCTGAGGCAATGGCAGTGGCCAATGGTGATGCAGTCATAATGTCTGTTCGGGCAAGGGGGAGGGGGGCGGGGGAGCCTTAAATTTAACTTCAGGCCTTTAGACCCCGTCCCCCTGCAGGCTGTGCAATCCTTGCCAGCACTCTGAAATTGCACAGAGTATCACTAAATCAGCGAGAAAAGACGGCTGTGAAGTCAACGAGTTTCACATAGCTTTTCTCATCTGATCGAACAGAACCCCAGATGTTAGTTAGTTGTGGGGTTGACTGGGCTGGGTGTGCCTTTGCTGTGTCCAAATAAAATTCTTAGATCAATACTGGTGCTTCATCCAATTTTATTCTGATTACACTTTGTTGTGGTAGTTGGGTATTTCTGTGGGTCGAGAGTCACATATAAGCCACACTGCTTCCTTCCCGAAATGACATTCATGGACTGGATGGGTTTAATGTAGTTAAACAATCTCGTAGTTAGATGTCAAGAGGATGATAATACAGGGCCAACGGCATTGATGTTGAGCAGAATAACTGGTACTAGTTTTTAAGTTCCTGATTAATTTCATCAACTAAATTTAAATTCCCCGTATATCATGGTCAGATTTGAGCCTAAGCCGCTGGATCATTAGACCTGTAACATAGCTGCTATGCTACCATTCCCTTCGTTTACTGGATCTCTTGGAGCATTAAGATGAAAGGTTATAAAGTCTTTGCAGCAAAAGATCAATGCCTTCCTCCACACGTTCTCACATCACCGGAATAACGTTCAATTCAATCCAGTTTGAAGAGACAGTTTGACTCTGTGTTTCTCGTTGACATGCCATTCGCTGGCAGCGAGATTCTCTACTCTAATAATAATATAATCATGGAATTTGCAGTGCAGAAGGAGGCCATTCGGCCCATCGAGTCTGCACCGGCTCTTGGAAAGAGCACCCTACCCAAGGTCAACACCTCCACCTTATCCCCATAACCCAGTAACCCCACCCAACACTAAGGGCAATTTTGGACACTAAGGGCAATTTATCATGGCCAATCCACCTAACCTGCTCATCTTTGGACTGTGGGGGGAAACCTGAGCACCCGGAGGAAACCCACGCAGACACGGGGAGGATGTGCAGACTCCGCACAGACAGTGACCCAAGCCGGAATCGAACCTGGGACCCTGGAGCTGTGAAGCAATTGTGCTATCCCCAAGGCTACCATTCTGCCCTTTATTATTGTCACAAGTTCTTCCCAGAGGTGGAGGACAGATGTGAACGGTGCCAAAGAGGCCCGGCCAACCACGCCCACATGTTCTGGACTTGCCCCAGACTTGTGGAGTACTGGACAGCCTTCTTCGAGGCTATGTCCAAAGTGGTGGGGGTGAGGGTGGAGCCATGCCCGATAGTGGTGGTCTTCGGGGGTTTCAGACCAGCCAGATCTATTCCTGGGGAGGAGGGCGGATGCCCTTGCCTTTGCCTCCCTGATCGCCCGCCGTAGAATCCTGTTCGGCTGGCGGTCAGCAGCACCACCCAGAGCTGCAGACTGGCTGTCCGACCTCTCGGAATCTCTCCAAATGGAGAAAATCAAATTCGCCGTCCGAGGGTCAGACGACGGCTTCCACAGAACGTGGGAGCCGTTCACCCAATTGTTCCGGGACCTGTTCGTGGCCAACAAACAAGCAGAAGAGCAGCCAGGTAGCCAAGAAACGGGAAAGTAGCCAACGATTGAGAGGGAGAGATAGACTGTGAGAGGGGGAGAAGGGACAGCTAAATCTAAGAGGAAGGAAAGGCGAACCACAGGGCTCGGGGTGGGGGGAGGGCAGAAGTGGGGAGAGGGGGGGTGGCAGAGGGAGAGACAGGGAACAATAGAGGAGAGCCAGGGAAGGGGAGGGGGGAGGCAGGGAAACGTTAACAAACTTGGCATCCACAGAAACAGAGAAAATGGGGAAGACGAGAGGGCCGCAGAAGCGGAAGTGCGCACGAGACGACAACATCAGCGAAATCCGTCCGGAAGAAGCAAGGGACAACCACGAACGGATGCCTACATATGTGTGTAAATAACTTTGCCAAGGGTACAGAGCTGCCGCTGTTGAGCGGGGGCACAATACCGTCCGCTGACTGCGGGGAAAATTAACACTTCAGCAGCAGCAGCGACCCATGGGGGGGGGGGGGGGGGGGGGGGGGGATGAGTGGCCCGATGGGAGGGGGTTGGAGGATTGAGGCGCGTGGGGTAACGTCTAGTGGATTGCTGATGTATATTCTCTTTATGCACTAGATTAATGTTCACTAAGTTGCTGTGTTAAGATTATTACTATTTAATATAGAACATTTTGCAAAACCTTAATTTAAAAAAAACAGCAGCAGCAACCCGGCGGGGGGGAGGGGGGGATTTCTTTTCCTTTTTGTAGGGGGCGCATGCTCTATCCTGTTTTGAATTTAGTGTTAATTTGCTAAACTGTATCGTTTAGAGGATTAAGTTGTTCTGTTCTGTTGGCATGTTGCCCTTCTTTCTTTGTATTATTTTCCTTTTTGGAGGGTTTTGTAAACTTATTGAAAACTTTGAATAAATACATTTTTAAAAAAAATTATTGTCACAAGTAGGCTTATGTTAACACTGCAGTGAAGTTACTGTTAAAATCCCCTAGTCGCCACTCTCTGGTACCTGTTCGGGTACACAGAGGGAGAATTCAGAATGTGCAATTCATCTAACAAGCACGTCTTTCGGGACTTGTGGGAGGAAACTGAAGCGCCCGGAGGAAACCCACGCAGTCACGGGGAGAACGTGCAGACTCCACACAGGCAGTGACCCAAGCCAGGAATCGAAGCCCGGTGAAGCAACAGTGCTATCATGCCGCCCCACTCTACTCCCACCGCTTGTCAATGGGATTTCCCATTGAAGAAACTCCATGCTGCTGGGAAGCCCATGGGCGGAGGTGACCCATCCTCCCAACCGGCCGCTGCCACCATCCAACCCTCACCAACATCTTTATCCAGACTCTGAATTTTCTGAAAATATCAAACGTCTTTCCAGTTCTGAAATGTTACCTCTATTTTGTTCCCCACAGCTGCTTGCTGACTTACTGCGTTTTCCCAGCAATTTCTGTTTTTTACTTTGGATTTCCAGCAGATGCAGCAGAGTCCTTTTGTTATCATACACACTGCTCATTTTTCAGCATTAAAATGAAAAACCACAGCAAGAATGTTACCTGTGTGACATAAAAGCAACAAACTCTAAGCATAAAAGTCAGTAAACTGTGCAAGCGGAAAAACAGCAGCACTATGCATATTACTATGGCAACCTTCTGGACAAATTCAAACATAGTACTGCAGTGCTGTGCGCATTACATTTATATTTTATAATTAATGTATTAGAGAATACAAGCATTCAATGAATATGCATCCAGTCGATCAGAGCAGCATTGCCTAAGTTTACGTGTACAGTAAATAAATTACTCCGTAGATTCAGCCTATTGTCACAAGACTGCAAAACTGCTTTAAATCAAGATGAAGCGGCTGACAGAAATGGGCCAGCCACAGAATTATGTACACATATACCCACCAAAGATACTGCAGTGGTACTGTACTGTACTTAAAGTCAGTGCATACTATGTGCCACGTTAAAAAAATGCTGAGCCATCATATGTTGTTAAAATAACAGTGAATTTAACGGCACTCGCTACTATTTATATGCAAATGTATAACTTCAGATGATGGGTGGATGTGTGGTTAAATATGGAAATACAAAATTCCTATCCTAGGCCGTGCTACTCCACCATTAGCTTCGTCAAAATGGCATCTTGCTGTTGCTTTACTGTTTAAATTATTTGAGCTGTGAAATTCCTGACAGATATGAGTTAAGCTCATCCACAGAAGGTTAAGCCTTCTTCATTCCAATCTAAGTACCCTTTCAACAATTAGAAAAGTAGCTAATCACTAACCAGTCAACCTCTCTGCCACGAAAAAATAACTATATGGAGTCTTATTCTTTCAAGTTTTAATTGTTGCTGGAGATTTTACAATGTCAACAGCAGGTCGAATTTTTGTTGCTCCCCTCAGGTGGGTTCTGAGACCTGGGGGGGAGGGGATGTAAAAACTGGATGGATGGGGTTCCCTCCCGTATCTCACCCACCACCACCCAGACGTAATTTCACCGTAGGGTGGGCAAGGCTTCAGTCAGAACGCCTGCCCATGACCATATTGAGGCTCTTATTAAGGCCTTTTCCTACCATAACTCAATTTTACGCATGGCGACGAATGGAGAAAGTTGACAATCTCAGTCTCAAATGGAAAATACTGTGGCCGGGGGTGGGGGAGGGGGGAAGGGGGGGGGGGGGGGTTGGCGGTTGCCTCAATCTGAAGGTCCCTTCCGATTCGGGTGCCCTTTCCGCAGCTTTCCCGATCGTCCAGGGATTCCTCACCCCTCCCGACCCAGGATCCCTGGTCCTTACCTGAAATGCGGTAACAGGACTGAGGCTCAGGCGTGGCTCCAGTACCTCGAACCTCTGCCCGCCACTGCAGCACTGTGCCTGGAGGGGATGGCGAGCTGTTATTCAATCTCATTGGTCAAAAGGTCTCTAAGGCAGGACTTCCACCCAGACCGCAGTCCAACTTCCTGCCAATCAATGATCTACTGAGCACGAAATGACAGTGGGTCTGTTGGAGTCAGCGGGGTTGACTTTCTGGCCCTGTTTGCTTCAACCCCAATGCCTGATTCATCTCCAGGTAAAATTATCAGCTCACACTTCCAACAAACAATTTAAGAACCTAAATTCACATGGCAAGGCTATTTAATAGGAGACCCTGATGCATTGCCACAACAAATTAGAACATAGAACAGTACAGCACAGAACAGGCCCTTCGGCCCTCAATGTTGTGCCGAGCCATGATCACCCTACTCAAACCCACGTATCCACCCTATACCCGTAACCCAACAACCCCCCCTTAACCTTACTTTTATTAGGACACTACGGGCAATTTAGCATGGCCAATCCACCTAACCCGCACATCTTTGGACTGTGGGAGGAAACCGGAGCACCCGGAGGAAACCCACGCACACAGGGGGAGGACGTGCAGACTCCACACAGACAGTGACCCAGCCGGGAATCGAACCTGGGACCCTGGAGCTGTGAAGCATTTATGCTAACCACCATGCTACCCTGCTGCCCCCTTTTTTAAAGAGAGAATTCGCCCTTTCGCTCAATAATACATCGAGGAATTATATTGTTTCGAAACATCATACAAATTGTCGCCACTCCCTTCCTAAATCTTTCTACGTCACTCTCCTCCTTTAAGATACTCATTTAAACCAATGTCTTGGACCAATCTTCTGGCCCTATCCTAATATCTCCTTAGGTGGCTGTGAAACCTTGGGATATTTTGCTATGTTTAAAGCACTGCATAGATGTGTGGTTGTTATCGAGCACATTACCTCCATGCCAGGATAAAGAAGTGCATTGGGCAGATCTTACAATCCCAGTACTGGCAAACGCTGTGTGTTTGAAACACACAGAAAATAAGAGCAGGGGTAGGAGAGTCGGTCCTTTGAGCCTGCTCCACCATTTAATACGATTCCACACTCCCGCCCTCTCCCCATATCCCTTGACATCTTTGGAGTCTAGAAATCTATCTATTTCCATCTTAAATATATTCAGTGACTTGGCCTCCATGGCCTTTTTGTGGTGGAGAATTCCACAGGTTCGCCACCTTCTGAGTGACGATCTTTCTCCTCATCTCAATCCTAAATGGCCTACCCTGAGACAGTGACTCTTGTTCTGGACTCTCCATCCAGAGGGCACAACATTCCTGCATCCATTCTGTCCAGCCCTGTCAGAATCTTATGTGGTAAAGTAGAATTCCTACAGGGCAGAAGGAAGCCATTTGGTTCATTGAGTCTCCATCAACCCTGCAAAAGAGCACCCTATCTGGGACCACTCCCCACCCTATCCTTGTAACCTCGCACATTGATCATGGCCACCTAACCTTCACACGTCTGTGACTTTGGGAGGGAACTGGAGCAACGGGAGGAAATGCACACAGACATGGGGAGAATGTGCAAACTCCACACAGACAGTCACCCAAGGTCTGGTACTTTGAGGCAGCAGTGCTAACCACTGTGACACCATGCCACCCTGATGTGCCAATCAGATCCCCTCTCATTCTCCTACATTCCAATGAACACACGCACAGTCGACCCAATCTCTCCTCATACGACAATCCTGCCATCCCAGGAATTTGGTGCTATCGAGGACCAGAAGCAGCACCACACGTTCAGGGGAGCCAATTTACTCTGGAACCTAGATCTTGTGGTTCATCACACCTGACTTTGTGAGAGCCCACATTGATGGATCAGCATGTAAATTTGGGCTATTTCCCCTACACTACTGCCCTGTTATTTAAAGTGTTTTACTTCGGGCTGCTCCTAATAGGCTTAACGCTTGCTAGAAACATGGGCCTTTAAATCAGGAGGAGTTTCAAAACACTTTGGCATTCTTGGCACTCACAGCACACACTGCAGCACTCACTTCTCCCCAGCTCCCCCAAACCCAACACACCAGTCTCTGCTCACAACACTCTCCCCGTCCCGCTCTCCTGGGTCTGCTCGCCCTCCTTCAGCACTCCCCACTCCACGGTTCTGCCTGATCATCCTTGGTCCTCTTCCCTACCCAGTCACTCTTCCGGCAGTCTCGATTCAGCTTTTCCTCGCAAGTATTCTCAGCACCTCCGCACACCTGGGCTCTTCATTCCAGCCAATGTCAGAGAAAGGCCGGGGTGGAGCGGTGAGCAGAGCCGTCTTTGACTGGTGGGGGTGAACGATGCTGTGAATGACTAGTAGGGTTGGTGAGTAGAACTGTTTGTGGATGGGGGGGGGGGGGTGTCGGGCAGAACTGGTCAGGGGACAGCGGACTAGATCTAGCATGAGCCACCGCTGTCAGGAAGAACAAAGAAAAGTACAGCAGAGGAACAGGCCCTTCGGCCCTCCAAGCCGGTGCCGACCATGCTGCCCGTCTCAACTAAAATCTTCCACACTTCCTGGGTCTGTATCCCTCTATTCACATCCTATTCATGTATTTGTCAAGATGCCCCTTAAACGTCACTATCGTCCCTGCTTCCAGCACCTCCTCCGACAGCGAGTTCCAGGCACCCACTACCCTCGGTGTAAAAAACTTGCCTCGCACATCTCCTCTAAACCTTGCCCCTTGCACCTTAAACCTATGCCCCCTAGTAATTGACCCCTCTACCCTGGGAAAAGGCCTCTGACTATCCACTCTGTCTATGCCCCTCATAAGTTTGTAGACTCGTAATTCAGGTCGCCTCTCAAGCTCCGTCGTTCCAGTGAGAACAAATCAAGTTTATTCAACTGCTCCTCATAGCTAATGCCCTCCATACCAGGCAGCATCCTGGTGAATCTCTTCTGCACCCTCTCTAAAGCCTCCACATCCTTCTGGTAGTGTGGCGACCAGAATTGAACACTATACTCCAAGTGTGGCCTAAATAAGGTTCTATAAAGCTGCAACATGACCTGCCAATTCTTATACTCAATGACCCGGCTAATGAAGACAAGTATGTCTTCTTGACTCCCTTCTCCACCTGTGTTGCCCCTTTCAGCGACCTGTGGACTTGTACACCTAGATCTCTCTGACTGTCAATATTCTTGAGGGTTCTACCATACACTGTATATTCCCTACGTGCATTAGACCTTCCAAAATGCATTACCTCACATTTGTCCGGATTAAACTCCATCTGTCATCTCTCCGCCCAAGTCTCCAAACAATCTAAATCCTGCTGTATCCTCTGACAGTCCTCATCACTATCCACAATTCCACCAACATTTGTGTCATCTGCAAACTTACTAATCAAACCAGTTAGATTTTCCTCCAAACCATTTATAAATACTAAAAACAGCAAAGGTCCCAGCACTGATCCCTGCGGAACACCACTAGTCACAGCCTTCCAATCAGAAAAGCACCCTTCCATTGCTACTCTTTGCCTTCTATGACCTAGCCAGTTCTGTATCCATCTTGCCAGCTCACCCCTGATCCCATGTGACTTCACCTTTTGTACCAGTCTGCCATGAGGGACCTTATCAAAGGCCTTACTGAAGTCCATATAGACAACATCCACTGCCCTACCTGCATTAATCACCTTTGTGACCTCTTCGAAAAACTCTAAAAAGTTAGTGAGACACGACCTCCCCTTCACAAAACCGTGCTGCCTTTCGCTAATATGTCCATTTGCTTCCAAATGGGAACAGATCCTGTCTCGAAGAATTCACTCCAGTAATTTCCCTACCACTGACTTAAGGCTCACCAGCCTGTAGTTCCCTGGATTATCCTTGCTACCCTTCTTAAACAAAGGAACAAAATTGACTATTCTCCAGTCCTCCGGGACATCACCTGAAGACAGAGAGTGTGCGAAGATTTCTGTCCAGGGCCTCAGCAATTTCTTCTCTAGCCTCCTTCAGTATTCTGGGGCAGATCCCATCAGGCCCTGGGGACTTATCTACCTTAATATTTTCAAGATGCCCAACACCTCATCCTTTTGGATCTCAATGTGACCCAGGCTATCTACACACCCTTCTCCAGACTCAACATCCACCAATTCCTTCTCTTTGGTGAATACTGATGCAAAGTATTCATTTAGTACCTCGCCCATTTCCTCTGGTTCCACACATAGATTCCCTAGCCTCTCCTTCAGTGTACCAACCCTTTCCCTGGCTACCCTCTTTCTTTTTATGTACGCGTAAAAATCCTTGTGATTTTCCTTAACCCTATTTGACAATGACTTTTAGTGACCCCTTTTAGCCCTCCTGACACCTTGCATAAGTTCCTTCCTACTTTCCTTATATTCCACACGGCCTTCCCGCCCTGACAAATGCCTCCTTTTTCTTTTTGACGAGGTCTGCAATATCTCTCGGTCGCCAAGGTTCCCGAAATTTGCCGTATTTATCCTTCTTCCGCACAGGAACATGCTGGTCCTGAATTCCTTTCAACTGACATTTGAAAGCCTCCCACATGTCAGATGTTGATTTACCCTCAAACATCCGCCCCCAATCTAGGTTCTTCAGTTCCTGCCTAATATTGTTATAATTAGCCTTCCCCAAATTCAGCACATTCACCCTAGGACCACTCTTATCCTTGTCCACCAGCACTTTAAAACTTACTGAATTGTGGTCACAGTTCCCGAAATGCTCCCCTACTGAAACTTCTACCATCTGGCCGGGCTCATTCCCCAATACCAGGTCCAGTACAGCCCCTTCCCTGGTTGGACTGTCTACATATTGTTTTAAGAAGCCCTCCTAGATGCCCCTTACAAATTCTGCCCTGTCCAAGCCTAACTTCCCACTAACTTCCCCAGTCAATGTTGGCGAAGTTGAAGTTTCCCATCACAACAACCCTGGTGCTTTTACTCCTTTCCAAAATCTATCTACCTATCTGCTTCTCTATCTCCCGTTGGCTGTTGGGAGGCCTGCAGTAAACCCCCAACATTGTGACTGTGCCTTTCTTATTCCTGATCTCTACCCATATAGCCTCGCTGCCCTCTGAGGTGTCCTCCGGAGTACAGCTGTGATATTCTCCCTAACCAGTAGCGCAACTCCGCCACACCTTTTACATCCCCCTCTATCCCGCCTGAAACATCTAAATCCTGGAACGTTTAGCTGCCAATCCTGTCCTTCCCTCAACCAGGTCTCTGTAATGGCAACAACACCATAGATCCAAGTACTAATCCAAGCTCTAAGTACCAGCCTCCCCGGACAGGCGCCGGAATGTGGCGACTAGGGGCTTTTCACAGTAACTTCATTGAAGCCTACTCGTGACAATAAGCGATTTTCATTTCAAGTTCATCTGCCTTACCTATTATACTTCTTGCATTAAAACACATGCACTTCAGGCCACCAGACCCGCTGTTTTCAGCAACATCTCCCTGTCTGCTCTTCCTCAGAGCCATACTGGCCCTTTTCCCTAGTTCTCCCTCAATGCTTTCACCTTCTGGCCTATTGCTCCTGTACCCACTCCCCTTACCATATTAGTTTAAACCCTCCCGTGTGACACGAGCAAACCTCGCGGCCAGGATATTTATGCCTCTCCAGTTTAGATGAAACCCGTCCTTCTTATACTGGTCACAGTATAGTCAGAGCTCCCAGTGGTCAAGATAACTGAAACCCTCCCTCCTGCACCAGCTGTTTAGCCACGTGTTTAGCTGCTCTATCTTCCTATTTCTAGCCTCACTGGCACGTGGCACAGGGAGTAATCCCAAGATTACAACCCGAGAGGTCCTGTCTTTTAACTTTCTGCCCAGCTCCATGAACTCCTGCTGCAGGACCTCATGCCCCTTCCTGCCAATGTCATTAGTACCAATATATACAACAACCTCTGCCTGTTTGCCCTCCCCCTTCAGGATGCCCATTACCCATTCTGAGACATCCTGGACCCTGGCACCAGGGAGGCAACATACCATCCTGGAGTCTCTTTCACACCCACAGAAGAGCCTATCTATGCCCCTGCCCCTGCTCTTCTGCACTTTGACTCTCCCTGCTGAACATCAGAGCCAGCCGTGGTGCCACTGCTCTGGCTGCTGCTGTTTTCCCCTGATAGGCTATTCCCCCCAACAGTATCCAAAGGGGTAGACCTGTTCGAGAGGGGGACAACCACAGGGGATTCCTGCACTGAATGCCTGCCCCTTCTGGTGGGCACCCATCTCTCTGCCTGCACCTTGGGTGTGACCACGTCTCTATAACTCCTATCTGTGATGCTTTCCGCCACCTGCATGCTCCTAAGTGCATCCAATTGCTGCTCCAACCGAACCGGTCTGTGAGGAGCTGCCATTGGTTACACTTGCTGCAGATGTAGTCGACCGGAACGCCGGAAGCGTCACAGATCTGCCACATCTCACAGTTGGAGCACTGCACCCCGCTGAGTGACATTTAAGCACTAATTAATTAATTTAAAATAAACACTTGAATTATTGTTAGATTGAGTTACAATTAACTATATGGCCCTGATGCTAGATGATTTTTACTGTAAAATTAAACACTAAATACTGATCACTGCCCTCAGGTTTAGTTACTCCACTATCTAGTTAATCAATTAGATTTGTTTTGCAATATTATTTGTTTTTCAAATTTAACAGATTCCCAACCAGCCAATAATTAGTTTTTACATAATGTAATATACATTTGACACAGGGAATCTATTTGCAAATTGCGGGTATTATACACCTTTCTCTTGCCAAGTGTATGCTCAAGTGCACAAGTAGCACTTCATAAACCTCTCTGTCTTAATCATTATACAATATGAACATTCCCAAAGTCTGAGTGTCTGGAACTGTTCCTGGAACCATTAAATGTGATACCATAGGGATTCTTCTATATTATGGGAATGTGTATTTCTGGTACCGCAGGCAACCATGTTGCAAATACCCTATGCATTGAGGGCCTCTATTTACCTGCACATTCCTGCTCACGGGGCTAAATCGCTGGCTTTGAAAGCAGACCAAGGCAAGCCAGCAGCACGGTTCGATTCCCGTAACAGCCTCCCCGAACAGGCGCCGGAATGTGGCGACTAGGGACTTTTCACAGTAACTTCATTTGAAGCCTACTCGTGACAATAAGCAATTTTCATTTCATTTTCATTTCACATTCCAATTTGTCCCACGCTAAATCCCAATTCACACATTGTTGGAGATGAATTAACCCACGACACTCTTTCCTTAGGGCTGCCCAATCATATTGCCTCGGAGGCAGGTCAGTAACAAATATAAATTAGTTTCACTAGCCCGATTCATAAAAATAATCTTGAACTTCACTTGGTCTGTACTTCGAAATAGATCTTCCATTCTGCTTAGCAGGTGATGACTGTTAAAGGACCCTGTGTTCCCCTACTTGTACCATCAGTAATTATATCCAGGGGTATTTCAATCACGAAACTGGCTTGAGTGACCTTTTTTCCCCCACTGAAATTAAATTCATTTTTTGTATACGAACAGAAACTCAACATATCACAAGCAGCTCGGTGTTAAATATCAGACTTAAACTTTGTATTCACCGAATTACCTGACACTGTGCTGTGTGGTGTTCTATCGAGACATTCGATGAGTATTTTGTCAGCATACTTTAACATTGCCTGTCTTATTTATGTGGCAGGGCATCATGTAAATGTACAGCACCAGGCACCAAGGGCAGAGTCAGGCTGTGTCACTAATTTTAAATTCTTGGCCTGAGCTTCCTGATTGAAGTCAAACAGCGTTAGCTGTTCATTCACACCCCGTGTTACCAGAACTGGTGAGACTGAGCACAGCCAGACAGAATTTGTGATTTATTCCTGACAAAAACAATTTGCATTTATAATAACGCAGTAAAATGTTGCAGGGCATTTCACACTAGTGATTATCAGACAAGCTTTGAAATCAAGCCACAAAAGGTGAATAAAAGCTTGGTCAAAGAGGCAGGCTTGAAGGAGCACCTTGAAAGAGGAGAGAGAGCTAGAGATTTCGGGGAGGAAATTCTACAGCCAAAGCTGTGGGTACAGGTGGCAATGGGGGAATTGGAGAAATAGGGAATGTTGAAGAATGGAGAATTGAAGGAACACAGAGATATCAGAGGCTGGAGTAATTTAGAGATGGGTTGGGTGAAGATCACGGCAGGATTATATTTATTCATTCACAGGATGCGGGCCTAGCTGGCTAGGTTAGCATTTATTGGCCATCATGAATTGCCTGTGAGGTGATGGTGTACTGCTTTCTTGAAGCGCTGCAGTCCCTGTGCTACAGGTACACCTACAGTACTGATATGGAGGGAGTTCCAGGATTTTGACCCAGCAACAGCGAAGGAACGATGATATATTCCCAAGTCAGGGTGGTGAGGGGTATGGAGGAGAACTTGCAGGTGGTGATGTTCCCATGTGTCATAATATACACCAGAATATCATGGTGCAGAAACACACACTGATTGACACACAGCAAGACCAATCAATAGACACAACACAGCAGCCAATCACCAGTTAGAGCACAGTCACTATAAATACAGAGGGCATCAGTTTTCCCGCTCATTCGGGATGCAGCCTCTCAGAAAGACAGAGCTCACTGCTTGCAGCACAGATTTTCACCATGTGCTGAGTGCATAGACTGGTTAGGATAGGCAGAGGTCTTTAGTTTAATCTAACATAGTGTCGACCCACAATGAAAGTATGTTCAACAGTTTCTAGCTTAATAAAATAGTGTTGCACTATTTCAAGCCTTGGTAGCCTGTATGTGTTACTGCTGAGGTAGACGCAGTCTCCACGGATCCAGAGTACCCAACACATCATGGTACCAGTAGTTGATGTTAGAGCTTCTTAGACCTACCTGCAAGCGATCTGCCTTCCACCAGCACACAGCCATCCTGCAACATGGGCAGCGTCCGCCCGCCACCGCCGCTCCGCATCACCGGTAACCTAGGGGCCAACTAGAAGATCTTCAAACAACGATTCCAGCTTTACCTTGAAGCCACAGACCTGGAAGCTGCTTCAGACGCCAGGAAGATCGCTCTCTTCCTCTCCACGGCCAGGGACCACGCCATCCACATCTTCAACTCTCTCACCTTTGCTGATGTTGTTTTTTTTTTTTTTTTTTAAAATAATTTTTATTGAATTTTTCAAAATACAAACATTTTAACCCCCCCTACATTTACATTTAAATTATAACAAAACAAAGTCAAACCCCCCTACTTAACAAGAAAAAGAAAAAGAATCCCCCCCCCCCCCTACCCGCGCATCCCCCCCTCCCCCCCCCCCCCCCCCGCCGGCGAACCGACAGTCAGGCCAACTTATCATTTCTAGCAGCGTCCTCGGGCAGGCCTTGCCCGTGCCACCGCCGCTACCGTACTTCCTTCGTCGTTTTCCCCCCTCCCCCCCCCCCCCCCCCCTCCCCCCCTCCCGCCCTCCCCTCCCCTCCCGGGTTGCTGCTGTCATGGCCTCAGTTTCTATCTCTGATCCAAGAGGTCTAGGAAGGGTTGCCATCGCCTGGAAAACCCCTGCACCGACCCTCTCAGGGCGAATTTGATCCTTTCCAATTGGATGAAGTTTGCCATGTCGTTTAACCAGGTGTTAACACTCGGAGGCCTTTCGTCCCTCCACTGAATCAGGATCCTCCTCCGAGCCACCAAGGACGCAAAGGCTAATATTCCAGCCTCCCTTGCCTCCTGTACCCCCGGTTCCACCCCAACCCCGAAGATCGCAAGTCCCCATCCTGGCTTGACCCTGGACCCCACCACTCTCGACACCGTCCCTGCCACCCCCTTCCAGAACTCCTCCAGTGCCGGACATGCCCAAAACATATGTGCATGATTCGCAGGGCTTCCCGAACATCTAATACACCTGTCTTCACCCCCGAAAAACCGACTCATCCTTGTCCCCGTCATGTGGGCTCTATGCAGTACCTTAAATTGAATGAGACTTAGTCGCGCACATGACGACGACGAGTTAACCCTCTCCAGGGCGTCTGCCCATGTCCCGTCCTCTATCTGTTCCCCCAGCTCTAACTCCCACTTATCTTTCAGCTCCTCTACTGGTACCTCCTCCACCTCCTGCATAATCTTATAGATGTCCGAGATCTTCCCCTCCCCGACCCAGACCCCTGATAGCACCCTCTCACTCACCCCCCTGTCGGGGAGCGCGGGGAACCCCGCTACCTGTCGTCTGGCAAATGCCTTCACTTGGAGGTACCTGAACGTGTTCCCCGGGGGGGGAGCCCAAATTTCTCCTCCAGCTCTCCCAGGCTCGCAAACCTCCCCTCTATAAACAAGTCCCTCAGTTGTCTAATACCCGCCCTCTGCCAGCTCTGGAATCCCCCTCCTGTGTTTCCCGGCGCAAATCTGTGGTTCCCTCTTAGTGGTGCCCCTATCAGACCTCCCACTTCCCCCCTGTGTCGCCTCCACTGCCCCCAGATCTTGAGGGTGGCCGCCACCACCGGGCTCGTGGTATACCTCGTGGGAGGGAGCGGCCATGGTGCCGTTACCAGTGCCCCTAAGCTTATGTTGCCGCAGGACGCCCTCTCCATGCGCTTCCAGGCTGCCCCCTCCCCTTCCATCATCCACTTTCGTACCATCGATGTATTTGCCGCCCAGTAATATCCGGAAAGGTTGGGTAACGCCAGCCCTCCACTATCCCTACTCCGCTCCAAAAAGACCCTTCTAACTCTCGGGGTACCATGTGCCCACACATACCCCATGATACTACTCGTTACCTTCTTGAAAAAGGCCCTGGGGAGGAAGATGGGCAGACACTGGAACAAAAACAAGAACCTCGGGAGGACCGTCATTTAACTGACTGCACCCTCCCTGCTAGCGACAGCGGCACCATGTCCCACCTCTTAAACTCCTCCTCCATCTGCTCCACCAGTCTGGAAAAGTTCAACTTGTGTAGGGTCCCCCAGTTCTTTGCCACCTGCACCCCCAAATACCTAAAACTTTTAACTGCTCTTTTGAAGGGGAGCCTCCCAATTCCCTCCCCTTGGTCTCCCGGGTGTATTACAAAGACCTCACTTTTCCCCAGATTTAATTTATATCCCGAAAAAATCCCCGAACTCCGCTAGTATCCCCATTACCTCCGGCATTCCCCCCTCCGGGTCTGCCACATACAACAACAAATCATCCGCATAGAGCGAGACCCGATGTTCCTCCCCTCCCCTTGTCAGTCCTCTCCACCCCCCTGAACCCCTCAGTGCCATCGCCAACGGCTCAATCGCTAATGCAAAGAGTAAGGGAGATAGGGGACATCCCTGCCTAGTACCTCGATGGAGCCCAAAATATTCTGACCTCCTCCCGTTTGTTACCACACTTGCCATCGGAGCTGAATAGAGCAGTTTTACCCACTTGATAAATCCCTCCCCAAACCCAAACCTTTCCAACGTCTCCCACAAGTATTCCCACTCCACCCTGTCAAATGCCTTCTCCGCGTCCAGCGCTACCACTATCTCCGCCTCCCCTTCCACTGCTGGCATCATAATCACATTTAACAATCTCCGAACATTTGTGTTAAGTTGGCGTCCCTTCACGAACCCCGTCTGGTCTTCATGGACTACCCCTGGCACACAGTCCTCTATCCTGGTTGCCAGGACCTTTGCTAACAGCTTGGCATCTACATTTAAGAGGGAGATAGGCCTGTAGGACCCGCACTGGACCGGGTCCTTGTCCCGCTTCAAAATCAAGGAGATCAGGGCCTGCGACATTGTTGGAGGCAGAACCCCCCCCTCGCGCGCCTCATTGAAGGCTCGCACCAGCACTGGACCCACCAAGTCCACAAATTTCCTGTAAAACTCCACCGGGAACCCATCCGGCCCCGGCGCCTTCCCCGCCTGCATCTGGCCTATCCCTTTAATTAGCTCCTGCAGCTCTATCGGCGCCCCCAACCCTTCCACCAGCTCCTCCTGTACCTTTGGGAACCCCAATTTGTCGAGAAAGTTCTTCATTCCCCCTCTCCTCTTCGGCGGTTCAGACCTATACAATTCCCTATAGAAGTCCCTAAAGACCCTATTCACCTCTTGCCCCTTCTGCACTACATCCCCACCCCTCTCTCTCACTCCCCCAATCTCTCTGGCTGCATCTCGCTTACGAAGCTGGTGTGCCAGCATCCTGCTCGCCTTTTCCCCGTACTCATACGCCGCACCCTGCGCCCTTCTCCACTGCATTTCCGCCTTCCTAGTGGTCAGTAGGTCGAACCTGGCCTGCAAGCTACGCCGCTCCCTTAATAGCCCCTCCTCTGGCGCCGCCGCATATTTCCTATCTACTTCTAGGAGCTCCCCCACCAGCCTCTCCCTTTCCTGCCTCTCCTTCCTCTCTCTGTGTGCCCTTATGGAGATCAGCTCTCCTCTAATCACTGCTTTCAAGGCCTCCCAGACCGTCCCCACCTGCACCTCACCTGTGTCATTCGTACCCAGATAGTTCTCAATGCCCGTTCTCACCCTTCTGCACACCTCTTCGTCCGCCAACAGCCCTACATCCAGGCGCCACAACGGGCGTTGGTCCCGCGCCTCCCCCATGTCCACGTCCACCCAATGTGGTGCATGGTCCGATATCGCAATGGCCGAGTACTCCGTGTCCTGCACTCTCGGCATCAGCCCCCTGTTCAATACGAAAAAATCGATCCTAGAGTACACTCTGTGGACGTGGGAGAAAAAAGAATACTCCCTCGCCCTAGGCCTACCAAATCTCCATGGGTCTACCCCTCCCATCTGCTCCATGAACCCCCTTAACACCTCTGCCGCTGCCGGCCTCCTATTCGTCCTGGAACTCGATCTATCCAGCCCAGGGTCTAACACCGTATTAAAGTCCCCTCCCATGATCAGGCCCCCTGCCTCCAGTCCCGGGATGAGGCCCAGCAGGCGCCTCATAAAACCCGCGTCGTCCCAGTTCGGGGCATACACATTTACCAGTACCACACTCTCTCCCTGCAGCCTACCCCTCACCATCACATACCTGCCCTCCTTGTCTGCCACCACCTCTGCCGCCACAAACGACACTCTCTTTCCCACCAAAATCGCCACCCCCCGGTTCTTGATATCCAAGCCTGAGTGGAACACCTGTCCCACCCACCCCCTTCTCAGGCGGACCTGATCTGCTACCCTCAAATGAGTCTCCTGCAGCATTGCTACATCAGCCTTCAGTCCCTTCAGGTGTGAGAAGACCCTTGATCTTTTGACCGGCCCATTCAGCCCCCTTACGTTCCACGTGATCAATCGGGTCGCAGAGCGACCCGTCCCTACTCCCTGTCGATTAGCCATGTCTTGTCCCTTGCTCGCCCCGGGTCATCCCTTCTTTTCTGACCCGCTTCCCATAGCGATGGCCCCCCCCCCCCCCACCCCCCCCGGCTCTCCCCTTCTCGTCCCTGGTCTTTCTAGCAGCAACCCGGTGTCCCCCCCCAGTCCCCCCCCCTTCCCCCCCCCCCCCCCCCCTTGGCTAGGACCCCTCCTAGCCGCGATGTACCCCACATCGTACTCCCGAGAGTCAGCTGGTCTCCGCTGACCCGGCTGCTCCTGCCACATTCCGACTCCTCCCGGTTCACCCCATCTGCGCCCGTGAAAGATCCCCTTAAAACCCCCGAGAAAGACCCGCATAATCAACCCGCTCCCCCCCGTCCCGTCTCCCCAACTTAACGATATAAATACAAATACCCAATGGCAACTAAATACATAAATACTTAACTACATACTTAAATAACAAAATAATTAACTAACTCTCAACTAACCGCGTGCCCAACCATCACCCTCCATCAAGCAGTATAAATAACCGCAGATAACCATAACCCGAAAAGAAAAAAAAGGAACCAAAAAACCCCCCCAAGCACCCAAAGAAAAAGGGTAGGAGGGGTAAATAACTAAGGGAAATTGGAAACGGGAGAAATCACCCCATAAGAAGCCAACGACCCACAATAGAGATTTCAACAGTACAAATATACAGAAACACCCAACAACTCGAAACCTTCAAAATATTCAGAAAAGTCAACCGTTCGAGAAAAAACACCCCAAACACTCCACGAAACTGTTACCCAGTTCCGACCTGGCCTGAAAAAGAAAAGGGCCACTTGCACAATCAAGAGTCCCCCGGCGGCTACGACCGCCGGTGCTCCCAGGTTTTAGTTCGTGTCCAACTTTTCCTCTTGTACAAAGGTCCAGGCCTCCTCTGGGGACTCGAAATAATGATGTTGGTCCTTGTAGGTGACCCACAAGCGCGCCGGTTGCAACATTCCAAATTTGATCTTTTTCGCGTGTAACACCGCCTTTGTCCGGTTGTACCGGGCCCGCCGCTTTGCCACCTCCGCACTCCAGTCCTGGTACACCCTTACCGTCGAGTTCTGCCACTTGCTGCTTTTCTCCCTTTTAGCCCACCTCAGGACTTTCTCTCGATCACTTAGCCGCTGGAACCGCACCAGCACCGCCCTCGGGGGCTCGTTTGCCCTAGGCCTCCTGGCCATGACCCGGTATGCCTCTTCCAATTCCAGGGGCGCCGGACCGGCCCCTTCCCCCATCAGGGAGCTCAACATCTCCGCCACATATCCCGGGAGATCCGACCCCTCCAGGCCTTCTTCCAGGCCCAGGATCCTCAAATTTTTCCTCCTCATCCGAGTGTCCAGCTCCTCGAAGCGGCTCTGCCACTTCGTGTGGAGTGCCTCGTGCGCCTCCACCTTTGCCCCGATGACTGTGGCCTCCTCCTCCCTCGCGGCCATCTCCTGCTGCAGATCTTTAATCGACGCCTCTTGGATCGCCTGGGCTCCCACCAACCTGGTGGCCGTCGCGTTCATGGACTCTAAGAGTTCCACTTTCATCTCCGTGAAAAAACGGAGGAGAGCGGCCTGCTGCTCCTCCGCCCATTTCTTCCACTCCTCCGGTGCACCGCCGGCCGCCATTTTGATTTTCTTCCCCCGCTTTTTTTGGGGAGCTGCTGCCGTTTTTCTTGCCGCTCCACTCCGGGTACCGACCATAAAATCGGTCTAGTTCTCCTCAGGGGACCTTCCCCCACCGGGATTCGTTTTTTCAGCGCCGTTGGGGCCCTCCAATTGGCCCAAAAACACCTTTGTTGCAGGAGCTTCCAAATGTGCGGCTTAGCTAGTCATAGCCGCAACCGGAAGTCACCTTTGCTGATGTTGAAGACAAATCAGACTGTCCTCCTCAAATTTGACAGTCACTGTGACACAGAGGTGAATGAAAGTTTCGAGCGCTATGTCTTCCAACAGCGTTTGCAGGGTAAGGATGATCCTTTCCAGTCCTTTCTCACCCACCTCCGCATCCTTGCGCAGTCCTGTAATTACGGCTCCACCTCCGACTCCATGATACGCGACCAGATCGGTTTCGGTGTTCAGTCGGACTCCCTACGCCAGCAGCTCCTCAAGGTAAAGCAGCTCACCCTAGCGATTTCCATCGAGACCTGCGTGCTGCATGAACACGCCACTAACCGATACTCGCACATCCAGGCGGCTGAAATGGCGCGGCAAGGATCCCATGAGGCAGAATGGGTCCAAGCAATCAAGCAACTCCAGGGCCTCAGCCTGGATGAGGGCGGCCATTTCGCACGCTTTTCGCGGACTCCCCCGCTTGTGCACACTGAACAAGGGGACGTCGATGAACGCACTGCCCAGGCGCGCACCACGTACGGCCGCACCGCACATGCGTGGTGGCGCAGCGAGCATACTGACGCTACAACGTGCGGCAACTGTTGCTCCGGCCACTTAAAGCGGCAATGTCCTGCCAAATCCCGACGCTGCCTACAATGTGGCAGACTTGACCACTATGCTGCTTTATGCAGGTCTGCTCAGCCTGCCAACTCTCGCCGCTCCAGCCAGCCTCGCAGGGATGTCCGTGTCATTCAACCCATGGTCACCGAACCCGATTCAGACCTGCTGCCTGATCTTGACACCAAGGACCCGAAGGCACCTTTTCGAGTCGGTATCATTACCAAAGTCAGGGTGTCCCCGAAGCAAAGAATCCAGCCTCTACCGGTATACAGCATCGATCCGGACGATGAGTGGTGTGCCACCCTTATGGTCAACCGGTCCCAAATCCGATTCCGTCTGGACACTGGTGCCTCCGCCAATCTCATTGCGCGGTCTGACCTCCAAAGCCTTCGTGTCAAACCAGCCATCCTGCCATCAGCCTGCCAGCTATTAGATTACAATGGCAATGCCATTACTGCCAGTGGCTCATGCAAACTTGAAGTGACGCACAGGTCACGCAAAGCCATCCTTCCCTTTGAAATCGTGGGATCCTCGAAAGCCTCCCTGCTTGGCACGCAGGCATGCAAGCTGTTGAACATAGTTCAGAGAGTTCACTCTCTCTCTCCTGTTGATGCATCTGCCTTTCAGGACACTGATTTTAGGGCGCAGCTCGATGCCATTATTAACCAGTACCACGATGTCTTCGAGGGCATGGGCACACTCCCGCACACCTACAAGATTTTATTGAAACCGAATACCACTACTGTGGTGCACGCACCTCGCAGGGTCCCAGCACCCCTCAAGGACCGCCTCAAGCAGCAGCTGCAGGACCTCCAGGACCAAGGAGTGATCTCCAGAGTCACAGAACCGACCGACTGGGTCAGTTCCATGGTTTGTGTAAAAAAGCCTTCCGGCGAACTGAGAATGTGCATTGATCCCACGGATCTCAACCGCAATATTATGAGAGAGCACTATCCCATTCCCAAGCGCAAAGAGCTCGCATGTGAGATGGCTCGTGCCAAGCTCTTTACGTAACTCGACGTCTCAAAGGGATTCTGCCAAATCCAGCTCGATGAATCCAGCAGGAAACCCTGCACATTTAATACCCCCTTTGGAAGATATTGCTACAACAGGATGCCGTTTGGGATCATCTCTGCATCAGAAGTGTTCCATAGGATTATGGAACAGATGATGGAAGGTATTGAAGGCGTTCGCGTCTATGTTGATGACATAGTCGTCTGGTCCACCACCCCACTGGAGCATGTTAACCGCCTCCAAGGCGTATTCAAATGAATACATGAGCATGGCCTCCGCCTCAACAGGGCCAAATGCTCTTTTGGTCAGACAGAAATTAAGTTCCTCGGAGACCACAGTTGGGTGTGCAGCCGGATGCGGACAAGGTAGCTGTCATCAAAGCTATGAAGACACCGGAGGACAAGAAGGCGGTCCTCTGCTTTCTGGGCATGGTCAACTTCTTAGGGAAATTCATCCCTAACCTCGCCTCTCATACCACGGCTCTCAGGAACCTGGTCAGGGAGACGACAGACTTCCAATGGCTCCCTGCCCACGACCACGAATGGAGGGAACTCAAGACAAAACTGATCACGGCCCCGGTCTTAGCTTTCTTTGATCCAGCCAAGGAGACCAAAATTTCTACTGATGCCAGTCAATCCGGCATTGGAGCAGTGATCCTTCAACGTGATGAGGCCTCATCATGGGCCCCCGTTGTGTATGCGTTGCGTGCGATGACCCCCACGGAGCAGCGCTACGCGCAGATAGAAAAGGAGTGCCTGGGCCTTCTGACTGGTGTCGTTAAATTCCACGATTATGTCTACGGACATCCTCAGTTCACCGTCGAGACAGACCATCGCCCGCTGGTCAATATCATACAGAAAGACCTGAACGATATGACGCCTCGCCTCCAGCGTATTCTTCTCAAGCTCCGGCGATACGACTTCTAGCTTGTATACACCCCAGGCAAGGAACTCATCATTGCTGACGCTCTCTCCAGGTCAGTCAACACTCCATGTGACCCAGCGGGATTTGTCTGCCAGGTTGACGCCCATGTGGCATTCGCAGCCTCCAAACTACCTGCCTCGGATGAACGCCTCGTCCAAATTCGCGGCGAGACGGCGGCTGACCCCTTGCTACAGCGTGTCATGTGCCACCTAACGGACGAGTGGCTCAAGGGCCAATGCCCTCAATTCTATAATGTCAGAGATGATCTGGCGGTAGGAGACGGGGTTCTTCTAAAACTGGACCACATTGTCATCCCGCATAGCATGCGCCAGCTTGTCCTGGAACAATTACACGAGGGCCACCTTGGCGTGGAAAAGTGCGGCCGACGGGCCCGAGAGACAGTGTACTGGCCCGGCATTAATGAGTACA
The DNA here is from genome assembly GCF_902713615.1 of Scyliorhinus canicula. Taxonomy (NCBI): domain Eukaryota; kingdom Metazoa; phylum Chordata; class Chondrichthyes; order Carcharhiniformes; family Scyliorhinidae; genus Scyliorhinus; species Scyliorhinus canicula. The sequence continues at coordinate 8,676,891 of NC_052165.1, read as the reverse complement.
TAGCCAACACAGTGCTCAACTGCCCCACTTGTCAGCGATTCCAGCGGTCCAACCATGTGAAACCCTGCAGCACCATGAGTTGGTCATGTCACCCTGGACCAAGGTGGGCATCGACCTATTCCACGCGCTGATACGGTTGCTCGACCTCACCTCGTCTGCAGTCATTCGTGCATGTCAGGGAACCTTTGCTTGACATGACATCCCGCTCACGGTTATGTCCGACAATGGCCCCTGCTTCGCCAGCCAAGAATGGTCCAACTTTGTCAGGCGGTACAATTTTGCCCATGTAACGTCCAGTCCCCTGTAACCCCCAATCCAACGGCAAAGCAGAGAAGGGAGTACATATCGTCAAAAGGCTCCTATGCAAGGCTGCCGATGCTGGGTCTGATTTCTACCTTGCTTTGCTGGCCTACCGCTCCGCCCCCCTGTCCACTGGCCTGTCGCCAGCCCAACTACTCATGAATCGCACCCTGAAGACAACGGTGCCGTCCATCCATGTCCCAGACCTCTACCACGTTTCGATCCTTCACCGGATGCAGCCGGTGCTCCCGGTTCTGGCTCCCGATGACAACGTCCGCGTCCATCTTCCGGATGGTGGCTGGTCTGCAACCACTGTTGTCCTTCGGCAGGTGGCCCCCTGCTCGTTCCTGGTTCGTCTACCGGATGGCTCTCTTCTGCGCCGCAATCGACGCGCCCTTCGTCTCGTTCCACACTCGCCACGTGATCCTCCGGCATCGCCTCGCCGTCATGACGACCCTGCCACGGACTATGCAGAGCTCCCGGTCGCTCTGCCTCCCCCTGACTCTGACGCAGTCCAGCCCGCTCCTGAACCGGCGGCTCTCGACCCACGCTTGAGGCGGTCAACCAGAATTCGTTGCCCATCTCAGAGACTAAATTTATGAACTTTTCAAATGTATGGACTCTCTGAATTGTTTTGTTGCTTTGTTTGATCATTTCCCTGGTTTGTATATAATGTTGATCTAGTTACTCTTTTGTTGCATGTTTATCTGCACCAGGCACCTTCCCACGTAAATAGCTTAGTTCTTATGTATATAGTCTTGTAATTATGTCTTCGCACCCCACACGTAATTAGGAACATTATCACCACACATTATTTATTGCCACAAACATACATTTTTTTATAAAAGGGGGATGTCATAATATACACCAGTATATCATGGTGCAGACACACACACTGATTGACACACAGCAAGACCAATCAACACACACAACACCGCAGCCAATCACCAGTTAGAGCACACTCACTATAAAGACAGAGGGCTTCAGTTTTCCCGCTCATTCGGGATGCAGCCTCTCAGAAGGATAGAGCTCACAGCTTGCAGCACAGATCTTTCCCATGTGCTGAGTGCATAGACTGGTTAGGATAGGCATAGGTCTTTAGTTTAATCTAACATAGTGTCGACCCACAGTGAAAGTATGTTCAACAGTTTCTAGCTTAACAAAATAGTGTTGTACTATTTCAAGTGTTGGTAGCCTGTATGTGTTGCTGAGGTAGACGCAGTCTCCACGGATCCGGAGTACGCAACACATCACCATGTATCTGCTGCCCTTGCTCGATATGTGAGTGGTTGTGAGTTTGGAAGATGGTGCTTAAGGTGCCAATCTGGTTGGCTGCTTTATCTTGGATAGCTTGACCTTCTTGTGTGTGGTTGGAGCTGCACTCATCCAGTTAAGGGGAGAGTATTCCATCACACCCCTGACATGTGCCTTGTAGATTATAGACAGACTTTGGGGAGTCAGAGGGTGAGGTACTCACCAGGGGATTTCTAGCCTTTGACCTGCTCTTTTAGCCACAGTATGTATATGGCTAGTCCAGTTCAGTTTTGGTCAATGGATAACTCCCAGGATGTCGATAGTGGGGGATTCAGCAATGATAATGCAATTGAATGTCAAAGGGTGATGGTTAGATCCTTTCTTGTTTGAGATGGTCATTGCCTGGCACTTGTGTGGCACTAACGTTCCTTGCCACTTGTCAGCCCAAGCCAGGGTATTGTCCAGATCATGCTACATTTGGACATGGACTGCTTCAGTATCTAAGGAGTTACGAATGGTGCTGAACATTGTATAATAATCATTATGATGGACGGAAGGTCATTGATGAAGTAGCTGAAAATAGTTGGGCCTCAGACACTACCCTAAAGATCCCCTGCAGTGATGCCCTGAAGCTGAGCTCCAACAAACGCAATCATCTTCCTGTGTACTAGGTATGACTCCAATTAGTGGAGAGTTTTCCTCCTTATTCTCATTGACCCAGTTTTGCTCGGGCTTCTTGATCCACACGGAGTCAAATGCGGCCTCGAGGTCAAGGACAGTCTTTCTCACCTCACCACTGGAGTTCAGCTTTTTAGTCCATGTTTGAACCAAGGATGTAACGAAGTCAGGAGTTGAGTGGCCCTCGTGGAAACCAAACTGAGTGTCAGTGAGTAGGTTATTGAAAAGCAAGTACCACCTAATAGCGATCTCGCCAATCATTTTACTGATGATCGATACCAGACTAATAAGGCTGCAATTGCTCAGGTTGAATCTGTCCTAGTTTTTAATGCAGAGGACATACCTGGGCTATGTTTCACATTAGTTTCTTTAAATGTACTTTATTCCAAATGTGTAAAAAAAACAGCAACATATAAAATACACACTCCACAAAATTGCAGTCCACATTTTGTACAAATTTTCCCCTTTTTACCCCCCCCCCCACTCCCGTGACAAACAGTTCCTCAAACGTCGTCATGAACAACCATCACCGCATCTCGAAACACTCCACTGACGCCCTCAACTCAAACTTAACCTCTTAAACTGGGAAAGTCGTACAAGTCTCCCAGCCAGGCTGCCAGCCACAGCGGCGTATCCGACGTCCAATTTAGCAGGATCGATCGCCGGGCAATTAGAGAGGCGAAGACCACAACATTGGTCCCCTTCCTCTCCAACAGCCCCGGTATGTTTCACATTGTAGGATCGATTTCAGTGTTCCTAGAATCCCCTTCCTCATGGCACCAAGGATTCAGGTTCATTGTCCGTGTGCACATTCTCCCCATGTCCGCATGGGTCTCACCCCCACAACCCAAAGATGTTCAGGGTACGTGGATTGCTCACGCTAAATTGCCCCTTAATGAGAAAGAAAAAGGATCATAGAATCCCTACAGGGTAGAAGGAGGCCATTTGGCCCAAGGGGTCTGCACCAATCCTCTGAAAGAACACCATACCTAGGCCCACCCCTATGACTAGGGGTGCGGCAAGTTCTGGAGCACATGTTTTCAGTACTATTGCTGAAATATTGTCAGGGTCCATAGCCTTTGCCTTCAGCCGTTTCTTGATTCTATGTGGAGTGAATCGTATTGGCTGAAGACTGGCATCTGTGATGCTGGGGACCTCCAGAAGAGGTCGAGATGGATCATCAACGAGCCACGTCTGGCTGAAGATTGTGCAGAGGTTTTCCATCTGTGTGCAACTGCCGGAAGAAGCCTGTATCCAGAAGACTCGCCCCCTGAACGTGGCTATTTTCTTAGGGGTGGGAACGTGAGTGGGTTCAAAATTGCACATTCCCGGTTCACGGAGACAACTGCCATGTAAATCAGCAGCGGCCTCCATTCATGTATGATTTTGGTGAGGTAGGTATCTGAAACCCTCAGTTTTTAGATGAGACCAGGTGGGACCAGCTCAGAACCTTGTGGATCTGTTTGGATAGCCAGGGTGCATTTTGGAGAGGTAAGGTAGCCCTTTGAATATGGTCCCAGTTCCAGGACACCTTTGGGAGAGATAAGGAACCCATTGGGAGAGGTAAGGCATCCTTTAGGACAGGTCAGTTGCCCTTTGGATTTTTAAACGTAGACATGATTGTGTGTAAAAAGTGCATAAACCCATTGGAACTGCCCAAGCTGTCAAAGCTGTCACAGAACTGTTATAGCTATCAGAGAATGGTGAAGCTACTAAAGAACTGCCAGAGCTATTCGAAACTGTCAGAGCTGGCAAGGGATTTAACTCTGCTTAGCTTTATTTTTTTTAAGTGAGGAGTTTTAAAAAATCAATTCTTTATATTTCACTTTGTCTGTTGACATAAACCTGGGGTTCATCATTATCGGATGTGAAATCCATGACCGATTTTACAACTTAACATTATCACAGTGGGGTGCCTATTAAGTGAGCAGTTTGATTAACAAATTCAAGTGATTATGGACTAGAAATGTTTGTTTTCATAAAGGAATTTCAATGTGTTGAATCGTTTATTATCAACTTGATTTTTTTTACAATAGCAACATCATAAATGGGGACATTGTTTTATGTTACCTTGGCTCCTGACCTTTGCCTGTGGTGAATACTAGGTAGGTTTGCATAGAGGGGTTAAAGGCAAAGGATGTTAGGTTGGGGCATGGGTTGGCATGAGCTGGCGCTGTTGGCTTGGGAGATAAAAAGGTTCAAAGGGGATGAATTGGAAGCCTGGGTTGGCAAGGGTCCATAGGGCTTGGTAGAAAGTCATAACGTGGCATAGGGGGTATGAGGGGCCATAGGAGTGGGTAGAGAACCATAAGGTGCTATCAGAGGTATTATATATATATAATGCCATGGGGTGGGTGAGAGGGCATTAGATGGCATGTGTTGATATAGATGAGGCATGGGGAGTGTGTGGGAGGGTTGAGGTGGGGAGAGCGATGATGGTTAGAGGGCTGTATTTTTGTTTCCTTCATTTTTTAATCAAGTTCTCCAAAGTTCCGGAGCACAGAGGCCAGGCCTTCTGCCCAGCATGTCCCCACATCCACTGCCACTTCACTCATCCTAGTGATGGCAGGCCCAACATCAGGCCTCCCTCGAACAACAATTCCATCTTCTGGGCCTCTTATATCCGGTCAGTTTGGCACAGCCAGGAAATGTCTTATTTCTGTGCTCCCAACCCAAGTGGAAAATCTGGGCATAAACTCTGGTTCCCTATCACCCTATGCTCGCTGACCTACATTGTCTCCCAATCAAACATTGTTTTGATTTTAAAATTCTTGTCCATGGTCTCATCCCTTCCTAGGTCTGAAATCTCCTTCAGCTCCACGACCCTCCCAAGATATTTAATTCTGCCCCTTGCATCCCAAATTTTAATCATTGGTGGCCATGCCTTGTTACGTTTTGGAATACCCTCCTTACACCTCTCTGCTTTGTTACGTCACTTCCCTCCATTAAGACACTTATTAAAACCTATGTCTTTAATCAGGTTTTTGTTAATTGATCTACTATCTCTTTATGTGGCTGAATGTCATACTGTTTTATAATGCTCCTGTGAAGTGCGTTAGAACATTTGATTACGTTCAAGGGACTGTATAAAAGGACTGTTTAAATTTAAGTTGTTGAATTGGCCTTCATTTTCGCATATCTATAATCTGGCTTTGTTGCTCTCACTCCTCTGCTCCGCTATGTTTAAACTTAGTTCACTAGTTCTAAAATTTAGTCCAGGAAGTTCCGGCATAAATTTAACGAACACTTCGCTCAGTAACTTTTCCATTCCTATCCCCCAATTGTGAGAGCGCCCTTCTTGACTTCTGCCACTTTAATTTTTATCTAAATTAGAAGGAGCCACCATTACAAAGCTTAATCTGAGATATCAAAAGAGCCTGCTGCATAATTTGAGTATAATAATAAAGAATAAAATAATCAGCTTCCTGTGTAGAATCATAGACTTTACAGTGCAGAAGGAGGCCATTCAGCCCAGCGAGTCTGCACCGGCTCTTGGAAAGAGCACTCTACCCAAGCCCACACCTCTACCCTATCCCCATAACCGAGTAACCCCACCCAACACTAAGGGCAATTTTAGACACGAAGGGCAATTTAGCATGGCCAATCCATCGAACCTGCACATCTTTGGACTGTGGGAGGAAACCAGAGCACCCGGAGGAAACCCATGCACACACGGGGAGAATGTGCAGACTCAGCATAGACAGTGACCCAAGCCGGGAATCAAACCTGGGACCCTGGAGCTGTGAAGCAATTGTGCTAATCACTATGCTACCGTGCTGTAGTATAGTGCTTTGTTCCTGCGTATTTTTCCTAAATGAAATGCACCAGTAAAAGAACGGTGATTTATTTTAAAAGTGGCTCACTTCAGCTTCCAACTATTGTTAAACATGATGATATTAGCTACACTAATGACAGTGGAGGTTTTGCTGGGGTGTAAAGTTGCTGTAGGCATAAAACGCTACTGGCCCTGTGTTGTTTGGGTCCTTTTGCAAAGCTGTTGCAATCACTCTCACTTAATCTCCTTGCTCAAGACACAAGAGTGGGAATGCAATTCTTTTGTCTTCAATGGATACTCAACGGGAGAGCTCAATGGAAAAAGAAAAATTGCCCCTGGTCTCCAGCCCTTGCTGCTTCCCCAATTACAAATTTTGTGTCCAGAGCAGGAGCAAGATATCTGTGATTGGAGGAGTTGGCATAGGAGCATGGCAGAGGCAGAATTTGTGATTGGAGAAGCGACTCCTCAGACTTTTCTTTCATGGTCACCCCCCATGGTTTAGCTCACTCAGCTAAATCGCTGGTTTTTAAAGCAAACCAAGCAGGCCAGCAGCACGGTTCGATTCCTGTACCAGCCTCCCCAAACAGACACCGGAATGTGGCGACTAGGGGCTTTTCACAGTAACTTCATTGAAGCCTACTCGTGACAATAAGCGATTTTCATTTCATGATTGAATATTCCAGGTCTTTGAGGGCAAATTAGCTTGTTGGCCCATGTCTTTTGAACCCTGGGTTCGGGTACTGGTACAGCACACAACAGCTTTTATTAAATTAAATTAAAATGGTTGCTTGTGAGCTGGCATTCGACAAATTGACAATGAAACTTGTTGGATTTTTGTAGAAACTGAATATGACTATTGCCCTTCAGGGAAGACAATGCTCCTGATTCCCTGGCGACGGAATGGCTTTGGTAAATTAAGGAAGGAGCTACCTGTAGCTGAGTTATAGGAGAATCATAGAATCCCTACAGCATTAGGAAGCCATTCAGCCCTTTGAGTCTGCGCCGACCCTCTGAAAGAGCACACCACCCAAGCCCACTCCCAATAACTACATATCTTTGGACACTAAGGGGCAATTTAGTCCACCTAACCCGCACACCTTTGGACTGTGGGGGGAAAATGGAGCACCCGGAGGAAACCCACGCACACACGGGGAGAACGTGCAGACTCCGCACAGACAGCAAGCCGAGGTGGGAATCGAGCCCGGGTAGCTAGTGATGTGAGGCAGTGGTGCTAACCACTGTGCCGCACCTTAGCCAGCCTCTGATGGCGTTGGTTGCCTCATGCAGCTTGGGTCAATGATGTTGAAGCTGCACAGGCAAACTGCTGGCGGGCCTCTTAATTACTGTTCCGACGTGCCCATTCTAAAATCCAGAAGCACCTTTCGGCGGGCGGCGGGCAGCGGCCTTCCTCAGGGTTGCCGGCAGCGGATACCCAGCCAAATCCAGCTGCGCCTCCCCGGGGAGCAGGCCCAATGGCAGTGCGCGTGCGCGCCTCCCGCTTGACCTCCTGAACTGGGCCGACCCGCCTCCCGCGCAGCAGCCAATGGGCTGGGCGGCGGCGGTTGGGCGGGGCCCCGGAGCCGAGCACCGCCGGACATTGCCGAACGCCGCCGAGCCGGAGACCGAGGACGCCGGGGAGGGCCGATCGCTCGCCAGCCAGCATGGAGGAGGTCGGTGGATGGCACGGTGTCCGGCTGGCCCAGCGGGCGGCCGCAGAGCCGGCGCTCGCCTCTGAAGGGGCCAGGAAGAGGGAGCAGGAGAAACTCTCCGGGGTGGTGAAGAATGTCCATCGGAAACTGCGCAAGAAATATCGGGAAGGTAAAAAAAAATATGTGAAGAGATGGGGGGGGGGGGGGGGGGGGGGGGGGGGAGGGTAGGTAGGAGTGAGGAGAGACAGAGTGAGTGAGGGTAGGTAGGAGTGAGGGTAGGTAGGAGTGAGGGAGGGTAGGAGTGAGGAGAGACAGAGTGAGTGAGTGAGGGTAGGTAGGAGTGAGGGTGGGTAGGAGTGAGGGTGGGTAGGAGTGAGGGTGGGTAGGAGTGAGGGTGGGTAGGAGTGAGGGTAGGGTAGGAGTGAGGGTAGGGTAGGAGTGAGGAGAGACTGAGTGAGGGAGGGTAGTAGTGAGGGAGGGTAGTAGTGAGGGAGGGTAGGGGTGAGGAGAAACAGAGTGAGTGTGGGTGGGTAGGAGTGAGGGAGGGTAGGAGTGAGGGAGGGTAGGAGTGAGGGAGGGTAGGAGTGAGGGGAGACAGAGTGAGTGAGGGAGGCCCGGCCCAGCCCAGCCCAGCCCAGCCCAGCCCAGCCCAGCCCAGCCCAGCCCAGCCCAGCCCAGCCCAGCCAGACAGACACAGCCAGGGGATGGACTTGGTGAGCAACTTAGCCGGGCCCCCTACTCGCTGAGCCCCTTTGGGGCCGGCTCTGTGCAGGTCAGTGATTTCTAATCTTGTTTACTCCCTGGCTGCCATTCAGTTATATTCCAGCCTGTTAACGCTCCCGTTGCTGCGATATAAACAACAGCACCCCCAAGCACCTTACTTTTGTGCACTAATTTTTGCCCAGCCTTTGTTCTCTATCTTTTGATTTGTTTTGTGATCTTTCAGACCCACCCCCTTCAGCTTTCCTTTCTCAGCAGATATTTGTCCACCCATTTGAAATGCTGTAATGTTTTGCTTCAAAGTGAGTCAGTTTATGAGCGTTTCCAAATTGTCTGTCAAGTAGTTTTCCTCTTGATTGCTACTAATCTTGTGTGTGTGTGTGGTGAAATGGGTGGCTTGCTCCAGGAGGTTGAACTGTTTTGGAGTTTTTGTCCAATTGGCCGAACCAGTGTCAGTTGCTGTGTGATTTTTCTGACTCATACTATTAAGGTCGCAAGCAGCGATGCGGATCGATTCTCAAAAATGCCTGAAATTTTAAACTTACCCCAGGACAGCAGGAGAAAGGTATGCACCTGAAGGTCAAAGGAGTTGGTTCTGCCGTTGTGAGTGGTAGAGGGGCCCATGAAACCCCCTTGTTGCTTACTCATCTACTGTCTGATTGGGAAAATATCACAAACGTACTTTTAGTTGTGAAATCTGGATTGATTGTGGTGTAATAAACAGAATGCTTGTTCTGTGTGCCAGGAGGAAAAAAACATTTGGTCTATGAGCAACATTTGTCTCTCCTCTCTGAGGCGGAGTACTGGTGGACATTGGAACAGTTCTGCAAACCTCCAAATGGGAAGCCTCTGTGGCTCCCGGGATGAGCTTGTGAGAAGGATTTGGAAGTGCAACTGGTAACTTGGCTGAATCTTTGAGGTTGGGAACTAAAGTGACCAATTCCTTAACGTATATTATAAAAGGTCATCTCCGGTAGAATCCCTTGACCAAACCCCTCACGGTGTACCTGACCTTCAATAGGTACAAAACTCCATCACGTCTCCCAACCGTACTGAGGTGCTCTTGTGGCGATGCAGACCTCCACCCCAGCAGAACACACCTCTGGGAAATCAACGAGGCGAAGGCAAGAACATCTTCTCCTGCACCTGTGTGCAGCCCTGGCGAGTCCAGCACAGGCAGGGCTCCAGTTCAGAATCGCCGACATGCTGCTAAAGAAGGAGACCCAAAAGCTCACAGGCTTGGGACAAGACCAGAATATGTGTGTGTGGTTGACCGGACCCCCGGAACATGTCATACACTTCTGAAAAGAAAGGACTCCTCCTAGACTTGTTCAGGTGTGCCCTAAACATCACTTTAAGCTGATCAAAAACAGCCTCGCACATGATGTTCACCTTGCAATGGGCCTCATTTCACAGCTCATCATCAATTATGGGCCCCAGCTCCTCCTCCCACCCAGCCTTTACCCCTTCCCCTGAAGCCGAATCTTCTGCCAGAAGTCCACCTATAAATGCTGGATGTGCTACCCCCCTCCGACCCTGCGAGTAAAAGGACCCTTTCTGGCGCCAGGAAGGTACGTCGTATAAAATTCCAAACGTGGATATCTGAATGTGTCGGAGCCTGAGAGCCTAAACTTCACAGTCAATTCCTCTAGACTAGCAAACTGCCCCTCCTGAAACAGGTCTCCTAATCTCTTCAGTCCCCTCCCTCCTCACACTGTTTGGGGGTCCGGCCAACCACACACACATGTTCTGGTCTTGTCTCAAGCTTGTAAGTTTTTGGGTCTCCTTCTTCAGCTCCCCAAACGTGGCGTCCAATCTCCCCGTCTCAATCAGAAATGTAGTCTAATTTTATGGGGGCCAGCTTCGACAATTACCAAAGTTTGAAATGTAGTCTAAATTGCCTGTAGAGTGGAATCAACCACTGGACGTGAAGCGTATTTTGTTGGTGAGAGCGGGAGCGAAGTATCACCAATGCTCCAGACCAGATCCCTTGCACGATCTCGCCTCTATCTGCACCAAAGTAGACCCTAGGTCGCTACACCAACCTAACAGCTTCTCAGCGTTAGCTTCTCCCCCCCCCCCCCCCCCCCCCCCCCCGGCTCTTTGAAGGACTACCCTATGAGTCCTTGGATTATTGCTCGCCCATAGAAAGGATAATATCATCTTATCGACCTTCCCAAAGAAGGATTAAGAGAGGAAAACAGAAAGACAGTGAAAAAGGAACAAAAACCATGGAAAAATGTTGATCTTAATCGACTGTGTGGGCAATCGATGAGTGGGCAGCACGGTAGCATTGTGGATAGCACAATCGCTTCACAGCTCCAGGGTCCCAGGTTCGATTCCGGCTTGGGTCACTGTCTGTGCGGAGTCTGCACATCCTCCCCGTGTGTGCGTGGGTTTCCTCCGGGTGCTCCGGTTTCCTCCCACAATCCAAAGATGTGCAGGTTAGGTGGATTGGCCATGCTAAATTGCCCTTAGTGTCCCTTAGTGTTGGGTGGGGTTATGGGGATAGGGTGGAGGTGTTAACCTTGGGTAGGGTGCTCTTTCCAGGAGCCGGTGCAGACTCGATGGGCCGAATGACCTCCTTCTGCACTGTAAATTCTATGATCTATGACTGGACTTTGTCTGCCAAGGACAGAGGATGGTTCGCCCCGCTTTTAATATATGCCCATGTCTGCCAATAACCCCATATCCAGCCTCCACACCGGGTGCTGATCCGGTCCTACTTCCAATACGAAGTCCACCAAATTAGGAGAATGGTCTGAAATGGGTTTCCTCTGGTGCTCCGGTTTCTTCCTACAAGCCCCGAAAGATGTGCCATTAGGTGAATTAGACATTCTGAATTCTCCCTCCGTGTACCCGAACAGGCGCCAGAGTGTGGCAATTAGGGGCTTTTCATAGTAATTTCATTGCAATGCTAATGTAAGCCTACTTGTGACAATAACGATTATATAAAAAAAGATATATATAATATACATGACTATAGCCGAGTGCTACTCCATAAACGGCATCAGTGCCTTCGCTATCCTTGAAGGGGCCAATGATTTTGGTTTAGAAGTCTTGGGTCTAACACACAATTTAAATCTGCGTGTCCAGGTCTGGTATTGAGGCCAATAACTTCCTTATAAATGCAACGTCACACTAATTCGGGGCATAAACATTTACCAGTCTCACTAACTTGCCTGCCAGTGACCATCACGTACCTACCACCCTGATCTGCCACAGCCTTGTCTGCCACAAAACGGACCCATTAATTAAAATTGTCATCCCCTGGGCTCGACCGTCAAAGCCTGAATAAATGCCTGGCTCATCCACCCCCTCCGGAGCCTGATCTGGTTCCTCACCCGCAAGTGGGTCTCCTGCAAAAGCACCACGTCAGTCCTTAAATTCTTCACGTGCGAAAAAAAACTCAACCTTTTCACTGGGCTCCCTAAACCCCTTGCATCCAGGTGACAAGTCTAATTGGGGGCTTCTTACCCCAAACCAGCGTCAGGCATTTGCACCAAGAAGGAGTATCCAGTTCTTAACGCCAAATGTCTGGGCCCAAGGTCCAACTAAAGTGGCCAGTAACCTTGCCCTCAAGGCAAGTCATAGAAAAACCTTTGGGCACTGTCAGATCTCTATTCCCCCCCCCCCCCCCAACCAATAACCCTGCAAATTGCCAACCAGAGAAAAAATCCCCCCCCCCCCCCCCCCAGCACCCTCCCAACAAAAATGCCAGACCCATTGAACCCCATCTAAATTGATCCGTCAACCTACAAGCACCCTCCCTCACCTTGTGCTCGTTCACTAGCTAAAGCTTTATTGCCAGTGAGATAACTCCGGCCAGGGTGTACATCGAAGAAAAAGAAAGCTCCCTAGCCTGCCCCCGCTGCAAATAGATAACAAAATCCAACGCCCTAGCAATGCTTAACTTCCCACCAAGGGTCATTACCTGAACCAATATCCCCCAACAACATTGGCCCCCTCATCCCCCACCATACAACATATACAAAATATGAAACATCCCAAACAAACCCTTCCCCTTTGCCCCCATTAAACTCTTTTAATTAAATCCAAGCCCTTGCTCCTTGCCAAAAGCCTCCGTCTCCTCCGATGTATTGAAAAAACAGTCTTCTGACCCCAAAGTAACTCTCACCCTCGCTGAGTACACCCTTCCAAACCTGACTCCGTTCTTGTATAGTGTTAACTTGGCCTTATTAAAGGTCCGTGCTTCTTGGCCAACTCCGTTCAAACATCCTGGTATAAAAATACTTAGTCGGCTTCGAGCTCTCCGGCAACTCCGCGATTCTGAGGTTCTGTCGCCTTGACCTGTTCTCCAGGTCATTCACCCGTTACCCCAGGTTCTTGTTTCTCTCCTTCACTAGCAGGATCTCAGATTCGAGCAAGGTATTTGGTCACTATGCAGTGACAAGGCCACATCCGTCAGCATCTCACCATGGTCCATCACAGTCTCCGAGGTTTTTTGCAGGTTCTCCAGATTCGAGCCAAGCACCTCAGTTGACTTTTTCAGGATTTCCACCACCTTTCCTTGTTTATCAAACTGTGTCTCGAATTGCTTTTCAAAGTCTTGCACCAGCGCCCCTGTCAGTGTAACCACAGGGGTGCTGGTCCAGGAGCTCTTATCTTCTGTAGTGGGAGGCACGGTGGTGCCGTGGTTAGCACTGCTGCCTACGGCGCTGAGGACCTGTGTTTGATCCCCGCATTGGGTCACTGTGTGGAGTTTGCACATTCTCCCTGTGTCTGCGTGGGTTTCACTCCCATAGCCTTGTTGAAACCTACCCGCCGTTTTGCCAACTCGGCTCCGATGTCCTGATAAATCCGGACGTTATTTCCCTCCCAGTTGCAGCTACGTTTCTCCCTGGCCCACCATAGAATTTTCTCTTCCTCCACAAATTTATGGAGTCTCACGATCACCGTCCGCGACGGCTCCCCAGCTCTAGGCTTTTGCCTCAGAGACCTATGCGCTCGGTCCACCTCAGGTGCCTTATCTAGCACCCCTTCTGCAATCAGTCCTGCCAGCATCCTCGAGACGTACCTCGTGACACCCGCACCTTCCACTCCTTCAGGCAGGCCCACTATTCGCAGGTTCTGTCTTTTCGAGGTATTCTCCTGCTCCTCAACCTTTGCCCTCAGTGTTTTACAAAGGTCTAAGGAGTCCCACCTCTGCCTCCAGAGCCACCACACAATCACTGTGGTCCGAGATCACTCCTTCAATCTCCCGAATCTGTGACCCCTGCACCCCCAAACACCTCTCCATCCGCTCCAAAGTATTCTTCAGGGGTGCCACAGCTTCTGCAATGGCCTTTGCATGATCCTCATGCATTTCTTTCCTCTGTTTATGGAATTCCACCTTGATAAAAGTCATCAGTTCCTGTATCAAAACAGGGGCTGTTTAGCACAGGGCTAAATCGCTGGCTTTGAAAGCAGAACAAGGCAGGCCAGCAGCACGGTTCAATTCCCGTAACAGCCTCCCCGAACAGGCGCCGGAATGTGGCGACTAGGGGCTTTTCACAGTAACTTCATTTGAAGCCTACGTGTGACAAGAAGTGATTTTCATTCATTTCATCTGGGGCCTTCCGGCTTGCCCCTCCCCCGCCTGCATGCTGGAAGAGACTGAAGCACAAGACTGTTTCAACTTTCCAGCCAAACCTCTCACTGTTTTCTGCTGGGTGATCAGAAGACATACCATTCCAGGGGTAAACTGCTCCTCTAACATTCATGTATGCCTTTTCATCAAAATTCCACCCGGATCTGGGTAAAAAGAGCCCTTTTCTGTGACTTTGAACAGGAACAGCCCTTTATGTCGTCTTTTTTATTTGCTATCTGAAAATTTTAATTAAGAATGAAGGGCGATCTCCCTGGCTTTGTATTTCCTGGTTTACTGTGTGAATATTTCAATGTAATTGGCTTCTTACCTGCTTGCTGACACCACCGCTGTCAGACACTTAGACATCCCATGATTTAGTGTCAGATTTAAACTGCCATCAGGGAAGAAATCTTTGTGGACTGCTTTCTTCGAGGTCAGTGCAATCACACTTGTTTTACCACTGACTGCAAAATCCTGGCCTTTGTCATTTTCCAAGTGCTCGGTTATCAGGCCTTTAATAGTTTCTAGCATCTGTCCTACTAATGTCAGGCTGATGTATAGTTCCCCACTTTCTCTCTTACCTTCCAATCCACAAGAAACATTCCTGAATCTAGGGAATTGTGTAAGATCAAAACGAATGCATCCATCCTTCTGAAACCTTAGGCCGAAGGTCATCGGGACCTGGGGGTTTATTGACTTTTAGTCCTATTAATTTCTGAAGCACTTTTCTTATTACTTTTAAGTTCCTCACTCTCACCAGAACCTTGGTTCCGCACAATTTTTGATATGCTCTTTATGACACAAAGTATTTGTTTAACATCACTGCCGTTTCCTTGTTTGCCATTATCATTTCTCCCTTTTGCTAATCTCTTTTTTTTTACATGGTTGGAAAAACTGGTGGTCCCTGTCTTTATATTTCTTGCTTATCACAGAATCCCTACAGTGCAGAAGGAGGCTATTCGGCCCACTGAGTCTGCACCAACCCTCCGAAAGAACACCCTGCTTAGGCTCACTTCCCCGCCCCACCTGCAACCCGTAACCCCACCTACCTTTGGACACTAAGGGACAATTTAGCATGGCCAATCCACCTAACCTACACATCTTTGGACTGTGGGGGGAAACCGGAGCACCCGGTGGAAACCCATGCAGACTTGGGGAGAATGTGCAAACTCCACAGTCACCCAAGATTGGAACTGAACCTTGGTCCCTGGCGCTTTGAGACAGCAGTGCTAGCCACTATGCCACTTTGCTCTTATTTTCTTTTCTTTCCTCTTTACCACCTTCTTGATCGTTATATACTGATTTCTTTACAAGTCCTCCATACTAATATTTTTGCCAATTGAAAACTTTTAATCTACAATCCTTAACTTCCCTAGTTAGCTTTGATTGTACTACTTTTCTAGTGGAGTTTTTATTTGTCAAGGGAATGTGTATTTGTTCACAATGATTAATTAATTATTATTATTAATTCATTTGCCATTCATTTGGGTAAGTACCCAACATTACAACATGTTACGTGTTTAACTATTAAAATCTAATCTGTTTGCAGAACCCTCTCTGCAGATGTTGTAAACTAACATTTAAAACAGGCCCTTCCTGTCACAGAAATTTTTTATCTTAACTCATTTTTGCTGATGAGACGACCGTAGTGGGTTGGATCACAAACAATGATGAGTCAGAGTGCAGGAGGGAGATCGGGAACCTAGTGGTATGGTGCAATGACAGCAATCTCTTCCTCCATGTTGGCAAAACTAAGAAGCTCGTCATCGGCTTCAGGAAGTGAAGTGTCGTATACGCTCCTGTCTGCATCAATAGTGCCGTGGTGGAGAATGTTGACAGCTTCAATTCCTAGGTGTAAACATCACCAACCTGGTCCACCCATGTCGACGCCACGACCAAGAAAAAACAACAGCATCTATACTTCCTCCGGATATTAATGAAATTCAGCATGTCCACATTGACTCTTACCAATTTTTACAGATGCACCATAGAAAGCATCTTATCTGGCTGCATCACAGCCCGGTATGGCAACTGCTCGACCCAAGACCGTAAGAAACTACAGAGTCGTGAGCACAGCCCAGTCCATCATGTAAACGCACCTCCCATCCATTGACTCTGTCAACACCTCCCGCTGCCTTGAGAAAGTGGGCAGCATAATCAAAGAGCCCTCCCACCTGGGTTATTCTCTCTTCCAACCTGTTCCATCAGGAAGGAGATACAAAAGTCTGAGAACACGCACCAGCAGATTCAAAAACAGCTTCTTCCCTGCTGTTACCAGACTCCTGAATGACCCTCTTGTGGACTGAACTGCTCTATCTCAGCATCTTCTCTGCAGTTGTAGCACTACACTCCGTATGCTTCACCTGATGCCGGTGTCTATGTATTTGTATTGTGTATCATTATATGTCCTATATTTTTCATGTATGGAATGATCTGCCGAGATTGCATGCAGAACAATATTTTTCACTGTCCCTCAGTACACATGACAATAAATCTAAATCAAAGATTTTGAAACTCCGTTCCAAAGAAGTCATATTGAACTCAACATTAGCTCTGTTTCTCTATGCACAGATGCTGCCAGACCTGCTGATTTTTCCGGCACATCTGTTTTTATTGCAAGACAATTATTAACCTAGTTGATTTTCATGCGACATTTTGTAGCTCACCCAGCTTAAAAACAGTGAACCAACTAGAACATGATTGTGGCTTAATTTGAAAGGGCTTTTGAATTCAAAGCAATGGCTTGGTTTATTGTCTCCATTGAAGTTTCAAGGACTGATTGAATTTGAGGTGTTGATGTAATGCTAAATAGACCAGTTACTGTAGGAAGCTTTCAGTCACAAGTTTTTTTTTGAACATTGGAGGTGTGTCGATATTCATGCTAGGCCACAAAATCAAATAAACTAACAGGTGCATTTTAATTGGATCGTGAGTTGAAATTTAGATGCGTATTTGGACAAATGCTATAGTAGATATAATTGTACTTCAGGAATCGAGCTTTGCAAATTTGTTTGTAAATATCGGGGAAGAAAGCTGTCAGTGTGTAGGATTTTCAGATTGAAATTATCAGATGAAGCACAGACAAATGAGCAAAAGTAGTTTGATTTATAGTACTGGGTAAGAGAAACATGTATCTTCCTGTTACAGACCCTCAGACCTTGTAATTGGAGCAAAATCAGAGAAATTGCATCATAAAATGTCTGTTTGCCATAATAAATACAGCAAATGCAGGGGATTTAAATTAAATGAGCTCAGCCCTTCTGTCATAATTTTTCAAGTTCTTTATTTTTGATGTATTTTCTCAATTAACTATAAAAGCATTAATCGTTTTATATTTTTCAGATATTGTTTGTAGTTGGGTTCTGTAGCTTTAAAGGTAATCTCTTGAACATTGGATAGTAAATTACTGATGATTGTATTCCAGTGTTGCCCCCATACCCTATCTCCTTGAAGGCAACCCATGTATTTAACTCAAATGATCATAGGAACTGGAGTGGGCCCCTCGAACCTATTCCACCATTCAGTGGGATCATGTGACCTAACCTGCCTTTGTCTACATCCTTCTGGATAACAAAATCTTATCAATTTCTGATGTAAGATGAACAATTTCGTATTTGAGTTCCAAATTTTTGGGTAGAAGTTGTGACGAAGGTGAGAAATTGGTGTATTTTATATTATTTGTTGCAGTAATGTTACACCCTTTTTTTAAAGATGCATACAGCCAGTATGCCTGCTAAAGATGTGTCTAAGGTGTCGTAAAAAAGGTAATCCTTGATTTTTGCAGGGGAATGTTCTGCTGATAGATTTGAGAAGCATTTGTTTATTTACAGATAGGTGGCTAATGGAATGTTGTTTTGGCTTGTAGGTCCTAGGGGTGTAGATAATTTGAGAGATATTATATTTGGTCCTGGCTAACCAGGTATGGGACATCTTGTGGGAGGAGACAGAATAATGCCTTTTGCTTTAGCTAAAGATTATATAATTAAGGGGAGGAGCCAGGTCTGTCTGTAGTTTCAGTTTGCCATAGAATATCAGTGTGGCAAGAAGTGTCTTTCAGTTGTCTCCTGAAAGGTTCTCTCCCAAGTGCTCTGCACACAGAAAAACAAGTAAACCTTATTGTTAACTTTCCAGGTAGTATTCAAACTATATTGGTTTGCTTAATTGGGATATATTGTGGTACATGTAGGGAGTAAGTTAAAGTAACTATTATCTGTAAAGCTATTTCTAATTACTAAGTAAATAGGTTGGATCTAAAATATGAATTATAAGATAAGTGGTGACTTGGCTTTTCAGCTGTTGAATTTCAAAGGGCGTTTAGAGGTTACCAGGAATCTTTACAAGTTACAAAAGTTTTATAGGTAAACTGGGGAATTTTATTGACCCAAAAGCAGAGGCAATAGGAAAACAAATATTTATATATTTGGAGAAGTTGAGTTCAAAGAGGCATTTGAGGACAATGGGAATTTGAGATGAAAGAGAAAGCAGCTCTTAAGGAAAGATGTTTAGGTTTGATGGCTGTGTGGGGAAATGCCCTGAAGTTCGCAAATTATATAGAACATTAGTTGGGCCACATTTGGAATACTTGTCCAATTTTGGTTACCACACTACCAGAAGGACATGGAGGCTTTGGACAGAGTACAGAAAAGGTTTACCAGGATGTTGCTTGGTATGAAGGATATTAGTTATGAGGAGAGATGGAAGAAACTGGGATTGTCCTTCCGAGAAAGACGGAGGCTGAGGGGCGACCTGATAGAAGTTTATAAAATTATGAGGGGATAAATAGGATGAAGAGTTGGAGGCCTTTTCCCAGGGCGGAAATGGCAATTACAAGGGGGCACAAATTCAAGGTGAGGGGGGATAGGTTCAGTGGAGATATGTGGGGAAAGTTTTTTTACACAGAGGGTGGTGGTGGCCTGGAATGCACTGCCAAGTGAGGTGGTTGAGGCAGATACGTTAGCGACCTTTAAGACTTATCTAGATCGACACATGAACAGATGGGGTATTGAAAGATACAGGCGGTTGGTCTAGTTAGGGCATGTGATCAGCTCAAGATTGGAGGGCCAAAGGGCCTGTTCATGAGCTGTACTGTTCTTTTTTCTTTGAAGACCAGTTCACTGGTCGGAAGGTGTGAAACCTTTGAATCTGAAGCAGTCATCCAGTTTCAAACCAGAAAAATCTTTGTTTTTCTGAACGCAGTTTGGTTCTGAACCTTTTGGTTTTCCTCATCAGAGTGGAAGTGTTTGAGGATCCATGTGGTATACCTTTATTAAAGTAAAGACAGTTCTTTGTTTGGGTAATATTTCTGGAATTTTATAAGTTAAAATCTGTAAGGGAGCTTTTGCTTGTGTGTTTGACCAAGTGTTTCTTTTTTGGGAGGATGGTGGTGTTTGTTCTGTAATACTGGTTAACTTTAATCTTATGTATAAAAAAAACTTTAATCTTGTGTGCTGAAATTGTTCTTTTTCAATAAATATTTTTATTTAAAAAATCCTAAAGTTGTTATTCCCCGTGTCTGCGAGGGTTCCCTCTGGGTGCTCCAGTTTCATAGAATTTACAGTGCAGAAGGAGGCCATTCGGCCCATCGAGTCTGCACCGGCTCTTGGAAAGAGCACCCTACCCAAGGTCAACACCTCCACCCTATCCCCGTAACCCCACCCAACACTCAGGGCAATTTTGGACACTAAGGGCAATTTATCATGGCCAATCTACCTAACCTGCACATCTTTGGGCTGACCTTCGGGACTCCTTCCACAAGTCCTCCACACCCCCCCCACACACCGCTTTAAGCTTCCAAATCCCAGGTTTGCAGCCTTAGTTTGTGTAATCTTTCTGTGTAATTTAATCTGTGTAATCCAGGTATCATTCTGCTAAATTTACACTGTACTCTCTACCAGGTCAATATGTCCTCTTTCAAGTATGGGGCATGTGTGCAGCAAGATAGTGAATATGAATTTGGTGCAGGTTGGGATGAAGACAGCAAGTTATCTTTGCGGTGGGGTGGGGACCAGTGCTAGGAGTGGTGGTGGTGGAGTAAGATGTGAGACCAGTTAGAGGAGGTTGACGGAGGTATGGCTGAGGATATCAGTGGCCAATAGATTTGAGGTAGGGGAGGAAATGGCTGGTATGCATGTGGAAGCAGGCAGCCTTTGCTTATACTGTCAGAGTTTGGCTCGGTGTTGAATAGCTTTCTGAGGCGGTGAAAGTTCTTATTCAGCCAGCAACAATGGTTTGAGGGCTGTTTTCCCCGGGAGAATAACTAGCTGTCACATTTTTAAGAGTGATTCCGAAAGGAATATTTATGTTTGAGGACTTTGAAGAAAATATATCTCGCTAAGGAAGTAAGAACACAGGGCACTTTTATTATTACACTGAAAATGTTGTTTTAGATTTCATTTGCAAAGCAGCTATGATTAATGAAATGTCTTTAGAGTGCTTTGAGCAAGATTGAAGATAATCTACAGTAGAAAGAAGCATTAAGTGCATTTGAATTTAACAGTACTAGTGCTGGAGTAATTAGTTGTAGAATGCGTGTACACTGGAGTGTGTGTTCACCTATTTCTTTCAGGACCTAGCTTCAAATCTGCTGGAAAGCACAGCTACAAGTGTTACACATAAACTATGTTTGGACAATGTCTGATCAAGGTCCTAAAACTGGTATTTCCATGATTGTATATTAATTCAAAAGTTACTCATTGACAATTCCCTAAGCACAGTTTCTAAGCCATAGAACATACACAATTAAGGAATATTTGGGCAGAACAAAATGAAATTACTGTCAAACATCAACAACACTAAACACAGCACTAATGAAAAATCTGTAACCTAGTAATGTGCAAACACAAAGAAAGAACCGCACCAGCAATGTCCTCAAGGACCTCCCAAATTGCTTCACAGGCAATGTAGTTATTACAGGTTGAGTAGCTATCTCTTATTCGAAATGCTCTGGGCCAAGAGTGGGTTGGATTCCGGAATTTTTTGAATTTTGGAGTACCAAGCTGCAAAGATCCTTGGACGCTGCTCAGAGTCGTCGGTCAGTGCCGTGTCTGAGTGGGGGACGCAGGGTCCCTCCCAACAGGGAATCCGGTACCGGGTTCAACTCTTTCTGTGCAACAAACGTGTGCCGTCAATTTGAAGGACACGCACATAACGAACACACACACACACGTGTGTTTGGCCACAGAAATGGGTCACAGTGCGAGGAACAGCCAACACTGAATAGTTCAGATTTCAGAGCTTTTTGAATTTCGGAATTTCAAATAAGGGATACTCAACCTGTATTTGTCCATGTGAGTGGGTCAGGAAAATCAAATCTTTAAAAAAAAATATTTTAAAGATATAATAATCTTTGTTGTCACAAGAAGGCTTACATCAATACTGCAATGAAGCTACTGCGAAAATCCCCTAGTCGCCGCATTCTGGCGCCCCTTTGGATATACAGAGGGAGAATTCAGAATGTCCAATTCACCCAACAGCATGTCTTTTGTGGCCTGTGGGAGGAAACCGGAGCACCCGGAGGAAACCCACGCAGACACAGGGAGAATGTGCAGACTCCGCACAGATAGTGACCCAAGCCGGGAATTTAACCTGGGTCCCTGGATCTGTGAAGCAACAGTGCTACCCACTGTGCTACCATGCTGGAAAGACATTGCATCATCTGGACACTTGAATGCTGACCTGGAGCTTTTTTTAAATGTCACCTTGGACTATGCACAAGCCTGCTGCCTTCAAATAAATCGCCTGACGTTCACGGTACGTGAGGAAGATCGATTGTTTGGTTTGAACTAAAATCACTTTAATTGATGGGGAAAAACACTTAAAAGCAAAGGCTAGTGACTTGCTGGAAATCAAATTGCAGAGCCAGCCTTTAAATTTTGAACCTGCTGGCTTTGGAGTCAGTTTTGTGAGGGAATAAGCTGAGAACGAAAGGTGACCCCCTCGCTCTCGTGTTCTCGCGCACTCTCTCTCTTCCTGAATAAAATTGTATGTGGTTTTCAACCTACTGCCGCAGAATCCTCATCTGACTGTAACTTGTCGCATTTGGACCTGCAAAACTGAAAGAAGAAGAAGAATTGATTGAGCCCTTTCTTTTCCTGTACGCCAAAGCCTTGTTGATGAATACTTCTAGACATCCTCTGGGTGCACTGTGAGAAATTGTGGGCAGCAACAAATTATGTTCTCGGGGATTGTTTTTTGTAGGGTGGGAGGTGAGCTTTTTTCACGTATCTGTATATGATCTGATTTGGGAAGCTACACACGCATGTCCAAATTTACAAATGGTACCAAGCTAGACACAGTGAATTGTAAAACAAAACACAGCAAATTATCAAGCATAACAGCTGATAAATAGTAGTGCATTTTGAAGGCATGAATACCAGATAGAATAAAATCTGAACAGCCAAAATGAAGTGGGAGTGAGTGATCTAGCCCTGTGCCCTTATCTCTGTCTCATGCTCTCCTGCTTTGACTTCAATGTTTTTCTATTAAATTATGTAAAAGCAAAATATTTGGTTTTCTTCCTTGTCCATTCAGGCACTGGAGGTGGATTTGCATTAGTAGTTGGGATATCTTTCCTATTTGGTGTTCTTTAATACATTGATTATATATGTATTTATATATTTTTTCAAAACTTCAAAGTTTAGTGGATGACATTTAGGTTGACCAATGCTAACACAGGTACTTGTGGTCTGCTGAATTTTGCAATGTTTACATAGCTTGAGAACAACGATTACTTCGCGGCATGGTGGCACATTGGTTAGGACTGCTGCCTCACAATGCCAGGGACCCGGGTTCAATTACAGCCTTGGGTCACTGGGTGGAGTTTGCATGTTCTCCCTGTGTGTGCGTGGGTTTCTTCTGGGTCCTCCAATTTCCCCCCACAGGCCAAAGATGTACAGGCTAGGTGAATTGGCCATGCTAAATTGCCCCTTAGTCTCCATAAAGGTATCTAGGTTAGATTAAGGGGTTAATGGGATAGTGCAGGTGAAGTTGGTGTAGGCTCGATGGGCTGAATGACCTCCTTCTGCACTTAGGGTTTCTAGGACTAAGTGGGTATTGCTGATTGGTGTCTCTCTTCATCTCCGTGCACTTGTCCGTTTTGACAAGAAGAGCTAAGTATCCATGCTGAGCATTGTGAACTATAATGTGAGTAACAAGTGGGAAAATTGTTCAGTGATGCTGTGCGCTTGAAACTGATTCATACCGACTGGCAACGGAATGTATCCATAACTTTTTGGTGACCTAAGTGCGATAGCTATAAGACCATAATATATAGGAGCAGATTTAGGCCATTCGACCCATTGAGTCTGCTCTGCCATTCAACCATGGCTGATATGTTTCTCATCCCCATTCTCCTGCCTTCTCCCCATAACCCCTGATCCCGTTATTAATTCCCTTATTAATCAAGAACTCCAGATTTGTGCTTGAGGTGCTGTTGCCTACAGGACTACAGACCAAGAGTTCGAAGTTCAGAGCCAATGGTCACCTGGGACTGTGGCAACATTTACTGCAAAAAACGTCTTTGGTTTACTGGGATTGAGATTATATCATTCAAATCTAACAAGCAGATTTCAAATACATAAGAGAAAGATTTGTTTTGCTAGTAACTGAGATGTATAAATTGTTTCAGCAAATGTGCTTATCAGGAAGGTTTAAAAAAAAGTCTGCAAGTGTATTTCCTGACCATCAAACTTGAGATATCATATGCAGTCTAATGCAAATATTTATGTCACACTTGTAAAGGAACAAAAAGAACAGCATTCTGAATCTATTGAAAAAGCAAACAAAAACTTCTTAATTGATCTGCAAGAATCTACAAGGTTCTTCTAAAAAAACAAACAGGCCACCTGTCCATTGGATTTATTAAGCCAGTATGTTTTCCATAAGCCGCCTAGTTAATTCCATTCCCATTCTCTTGCCGTGTTCTTCGATATTCTTCTGCAAGAAACTGCTTGGTTTCCTTTTGATGAATTTATAAAC
The DNA here is from genome assembly GCF_902713615.1 of Scyliorhinus canicula. NCBI lineage: Eukaryota > Metazoa > Chordata > Chondrichthyes > Carcharhiniformes > Scyliorhinidae > Scyliorhinus > Scyliorhinus canicula. The sequence continues at coordinate 8,652,950 of NC_052165.1, read as the reverse complement.
CCAGCTTCAACAACAGTTCGACATTAGGAATTCCACATTCTAGCCATCAAAAGAAGGAAAACTCCTCCTCCCTCGGGTATCTGAATCTCCATGGGTCCATTTCCCCCATCTGCTCCATAAACACTAGCAGCTCCTTTGCGCCCCCCCCCCCCCCCCCCTCTCCCCCCCCCCGATGCCATAAGGGGTCTGGGGCACAACCTATCTGGTCTGGGATCAGGCAGACAATTAAAGTCCCCACCCCATGATCAACTGATGAGAGTCCAGGTCAGGGATGGCTGCCATTGCCCTCTTGATAAAATCCCTATCTGTCCAGTTCGGCAGTGTATATATTCACCAAGACCACCGGAGCACCCACCAACACCCCGCTCTCCATCACATATCTCTCTTTCTCCCCGTTCCCTCCCCCAACCCTCCTGAATCCACCAAAAGGTGACCCACTGAAAAAGCCACCCTCCTATTAATCAGTATCGTGGACCCCAACATCCTCGAGTCATAGTTCGAATGGAGCACCTGTCCCACCCACACCTTCCTCGCCTATGCCTGATCTCGAACTCTCAGGTATGACTCCTGCAAGAAAATAACGTCGGCCTTCAAACTTTTTAGATGAGCAAGCACCCAAGATCTTTTCACTGGCTCTTTTAACCCCCTCGCATTCCCTGCAACCATCCTGGTTGGGAGTCTTGCCCCCCCCCCCCAACTCTAATGAAATGAAAATGAAAATCGCTTATTGTCACGAGTAGGCTTCAAATGAAGTTACTGTGAAAAGCCCCTAGTCGCCATATTCCGGCGCCTGTTCGGGGAGGCTGTTACGGGAATCGAACCGTGCTGCTGGCCTGCCTTGGTCTGCTTTAAAAGCCAGCGATCCACCACCTCTCAGTGTGAGAGACTTTAGCCATTTTCTCCCCGTCCCCTGTGACATGAGAGCCTTCTGAGTCAGACGAGGACCCCTTACTTGACTTCTCCCTCATTCTGTAGCCTCCACGTACCCCACGTCGGAGGGGGACCAAACTCTCCAACTACACTACTGAACAGCACCGTTAAATGGGCAAAAAGGGCCGACAACCAAATACACAAGCAGGAGCCACCTTATGTGTAACAACTGTTTTGTGCTGGAATGGTGTGGTCAACTTTGTCAAAGGCTGCAGACAAATTGTGAAGAGTAGTTTACCTTTGTCAGTCGCATAGGATGTCACTTGTCTCTGTTAAGAACCATTTTCGTATCGTGATGAGCAGAATCCTCATTTAAAGGATTCAAGCATGGAGTTCTCTGCAGTGTTAATGTAAGCCTACTTGTGACAAGAATAAAGATTATTATTATTAGATGGGCACAGATATGGGAGGTGACCATGTATCCAAGGACGTTGGACAGGAAATGGAGGTTATAGTTGTGGAATTGGGTTGCAAGTACAATGAGACAAGCATTTTTTAAATTAATGGGGTGATATTGACAGATTTAAAGGAGAGAGGGACAGCACATGATGAGAGATAATTTCCAGTGCCAGCCAACATGGGAACCAGGGAAGTTGGGTTGTTAGGAATTTAGTAGGAATAAGGTTGAGGGAGCAGTAGGTAGGTTTCATGGACAGGGTTAAGGGGGAGATGGGAAAGAATGATGCAAGTACAGGCTAGAAAGGTAAAATCTTTAGAAGGACTTCTGCCTGGCGGGCTAAGGGAAGGAAGGAAAGTAGCAGAGGCAGACGATCAGATGGTCTCGATCTTGGTGACAAAGAAGTCCATAAGCTCCTTGCACTTACTGTTGGAGGTGAGGTGGAGGTGAAGATGAAGGAGACAGAGGGAGAGGGGTTTAAGAAGACAATTTGTAGTAAACAAGGAAGCCATGGGTTAGGTTTGCATTCCAGAATGATCCTGGAATAATGAGCATTTTAGCATTTGAGAGCAGGATCTGATAGTGTTTATGTTGTCCAGTCAGATCTGGTGGTGAATGGCTAAACCAGTTGTCCACATAACCTTTCAAGTCCTGTACCAGCCTCCCCGGACAGGCACCGGAATGTGGCGACTAGGGGCTTTTCACAGTAACTTCATTGAAGCCTACTCGTGACAATAAGCGATTTTCATTTCAAGTCGTGTTTTTGTTTTAAGCAATTTCCTGGTATTGTGCAAGATGCCTTTTTAAGCAGAGAACAGTTTTAAAATCTTGCAAAGCTTTTTCTAAACCGAGAAAGGACATGATATAACTTTGTTTTTCCAGAGCCTCTTTTCACAGCGTGGGACACTCTCTTGCGTGGGACACCTCACCTCACTCTCTTGCTCTCGCCTCTCCTTGCCCTCACTGCCACTGAACTCGCCCTGTGTAAAAAGTATTTATGTAGCTGTGGAAACATTTGAACAGCAGCTCTTTTGGAAGTGAAAACCCTGCAATCACTTTTTGTGGTGGAACTATTGTGTGCCTCCTCTCAAACCGTTCGGCCACTTCAGTACATCAGTCTTTCCAAATTTCCCAGATCCTAGCAATCCTGTTCTCACCAAGTACCCTGGGGCTGGAGGATGTCTCTCCTCAGTGACTGAGATTGTTGATTTCTCTGTCGAGATTGTGTTAAATGGTTAAGCAATTGATTGGGTCAAGTATGTGACTTTTTTATTTTCCTAATCTTTCAGTCCACTGAAATATTCCCTTTGCTTTCAGTAGTTTGGAGGTGGTCGGCTGAAGTGTATGATTTTGTTCATTTCCCCTTGATTTTGAACTGGTTCTATTCTGTAAGGGATTTGTAAAAAATCAAGCCCTTGTACTAACAAAATATTTGATTTTTAAGGTTAACTCATCACTTAATGCAGCAGAACAAGGTATTGTTGATATGTGAGTTATCTTTATGCCATGTCACTGTGACTGACTGCTGTGATATCACAGAAATATTACATCCATTTGCTGATTCTCAGTCCACAGCAACATTAGCAAAATATTGTTTCCTAGATCATAGAATTTAGTGCAGAAGGAGGCCATTCGGTCCATCGAGTCTGCACCGTCCCTTGGGAAGGGAACCCTTCTTAGGCCCATGTCTCCACCCTATCCCCGTAACCCCACCTGACCTTTTGGTCACTAAGGGTCAATTTTAGCATAGCCAATCCACCTAACTGCGCATCTTTGGACTGTGGGAGGAAACCGGAGCACCCGGAGGAAACCCACGCAGACACGGGGAGCACGTGCAAACTCCACACAGTAACCCGAGACTGAAATTGAACCCTGGTCCCTGGAGCTGTGATGCAGCACTGCTAACCACTGTGCCACCATGCTGTTAAATGCTACAAGTACGGAAAAACAAACTATGAAAAGATTTTGTTTCTCTGGGAAGTAGGTTTTTTTATTTTATTCCTGCTTGGGATGTAGGCGTTAATGACAAAGCTGGCATTCATAGCCCACCCACACCAAGAACATGTGAGATACTGTGAAGAATAAGCTGAGCTAGGTTAAAAATGAAAAGATAGCAAAGAAAAAAATTAAGATTGACCTGTGTATTGTTGCACGAAACGCCCATTTCTAAAGCTGCAAAATATGTTTCAGCATCGGATGAAGGGTAAACCTTTGACTTCACAGCTCCTTTGAGCTCTGTTTCCACAGCTACATAAATACTTTTTACACAGGGCGAGTTCTCACAGCTCCTTTGAGCTCTGAATTATATAGTGAGTTACATTGAGCAAAAATCTGAGAACTTCTAAGTCTTCATGAGATATAAATTTTCAGCCTGCAAAATGTTTTGATTTCCGAATCAGCAGGTCACCACATGTGGACCATTAATATTTAAAATAACTCCAGGGGTAATGAGAGGAAAGTTACTAGTCACAAAGGTAATGTTATTAGTTATTCATTTGATGGGTTCCTGGCCGATGTGAACAATCAGCAAGTAAGGATGTACTGCTGAAAGAATAAACACATGGGCAATGATCTTGTAAAATATTTCAATTTTATTACAGCCCAGTTCTCCACATATATTTTTGGTTTCAAAGTGAAAGGGTTTTGTTTGTCGTCTTTTATTTCCTTATACTTTTGAGGGTTTTAGTATTTTAGCCAAACAGTAGAGTTTGCTATTGTATCCATTTCTGTGGCTTTGAATTGATATTGATGATTCATAGATTTTGCCATAGCAAAGTGTAGGATTTTAAAAACACCAATTGTATCCATGACTTGCAGTAATGAAATTAAGTATTTGGTTGACAGAAGCTAGTTCAGTAACTATGGCTTCATGTGTTTTAAATTTGGTGGTGGCAAATTAGGTACAGGCTGAAAATGCCTTATCCGAAATGCTTGGAGCCGAGTGTGTATCAGATTTCGGAATTTTTCGGATTTTGAAATGCGTGTGCGTTGGGAACTGTGCATGTGCAGAACATTGGGAACTACGCATCGCCCAGGAGCCTTGTGGGAGTACCCACTCGCGACCTCACTTCGGCGCTCTTTTTTTTAAAAAAAAATGCGGATCTTGGAATTTGTGGGATTTCGGATAAGGGATGCTCAACCTGTATTGACATAGTTGCATTTATGCTGCTGTCCTGCATTGGTAAGTTTGATATAAATTATCATCCAGCTGCCCTAGGATGCGCTGACGTTTCCTGTTTTCTGGTCATGGTGGTGTTTCATTTCTCTCCAATGTTCAGACCCTTTTTAAAAGCAAATAAAAGTCAGGTTGAGGAGATCGCTTCATCAAAAGCTGACTCAGGGGGCAATGGATGCTGGTCTTCTATTTCTCAGCTTTAATTCCTTCCATTTGTGCATCTTGAGTCTGAATGTGGTCCCTTGTTGGGATGAGACTCTTCTCAATAGAGTTGACCAGGGAGAACCAGTGCATGTGGTTTATTTAGACTTTCCGAAGGCTTTCAACAAGGTCTCACATAGCAGATTACTATGTAAAGTTAAAGCGCATGGGATTGCGGGTGGCGTCTTGAGATGGATAGAAAGCTGGTTAGCAGACAGGAAGTAAAGAGTTGGAATAAATAGGTCTTTTCCAATTGGCAGGTAGTGAGTAGTGAGGTACCGCAGGGAATTGTGCTAGGACCCCAACTTTTCACATTATATATTAAGAATTTGGACAAGGGAACTAAATACATTATCTCCAAATTTGCAGATAATAGAAGGTTGGGTAGGAGGGTGAGCTGCGAGGAGGATGCAGAGATGCTTCAGCAGAATTTAGACAGGCTGAGTGAGTGGGCATATACATGGCAGATGCAGTATAATGTGGATAAATTGACGTAATCCACTTCAGTAGTAAAAATAGGAAGGCAGATTATTATTTGAATGGATGTAAATTGAAAGAGTTGGATACTCAGCGAGACATTGGTGTCCTCTGGCATCAGTCGCTGAAAGAAAGCGCACAGGTACATCAGGCAGTAAAGAAGGCAAAAAGATATGTTGGTCTTCATAGCGACAGGATTTGATTATAGGAATAGGAATATTTTACTGCAATTGTAAATGGCATTGGTGAGGCCACACCTGGAGAAATGTGTGCAGTTTTGGTGTCCTTATCTGAGGAAGGATGTTCTGGCTATGGAGGGAGTGCAGCAGTGGTTTGCCAGGCTGATTCCTGGGATGGCAGGACTGTCATATGAGGAGACAAAATCGGTTTGGATTATATTCATTGGTGTTTAGAAGAGTAAAAGATGTCGTACAAACTTGCAAAATTCGAACAGGTTTAGACGGGGTAGATTCAGAAAGAGTGTTCCCGCTGGTGGAGGAGTCCTGAACTAGGGGTCATAGTTTGAGGATAAGGGGTAAACCTTTTAGGACTGAGGTGAGGAGAAATTTCTTCAACACAGAAGTGAATCTGTGGAATTTGTTAACACAGAAAGTACTTGATCCAAAACATTGTGTAATCTCAAGAAGAAATTAGATATAGCTCTTGGGGCTAAAGGGATCAAGGAATGGGGGGGAGGGGGTGGGGGGGGAGGCGGGATCAGGGTATTGAACTTTATGTTCCACTATGATAATGAATGGTGGAGCAGGCTCAAAGGGCTGATTGGCCTCCTCCTCCTATGTATGTTTCTATGTATATCTGCTGGCTGCAAGGGGACTCTTTATAATTATCTTGAGCAACCTTGACCTAATTTCTAGTGGACATTAGCCCACAGACATAACTAAATTGACAATGTCCTCAGAAGTATGACAGGATACCTGGTACATTGGTGATGCTGTACGGAGGTAAAGTGAAGCGTTTTACATATTGGAACAGAATTAAGGGAGTTTTACAGTGTCTCTAAGCATTATTTGCATTCTCTTACATTTAAAATGTATTAGATTCTCAAATTTAGGGTTAGGATTGTGAGCTCAGAAATGTGAAATATAAACGCATAAAATACTGTTACGCTACTGTCGTGACACTAAGGACGTACTGACCTATGGAAAATTCATTCATAGCTACTTGCTCTCCCCCAGAAGACCTTTTTTAACTCCAGTTGGTATATAACTTTTTTTTGCACCCCGCAGTGGGAGACTTTGACAAGATCTGGCGTGAGCACTGTGAAGATGAAGAGACTTTGAGTGAATATGCAGTTGCAATGAAGAACCTTGCAGATAATCATTGGGCCAAAAGCTGTGAGGGTGAAGGACGGATTGAGTGGTGTCGCAGGTATGGCTTTAAAATGAAAACTTCTCTACTTTATTAACACTAATGTAACTTGAGAAATTCCCTGCCGGTATTTTCACGAAACAAAATGCATTTTACATTATTCCTTGTTCAGGAAATAGCTTCAAAAGGACATAGGCAAGTTGGTGGAATGGGTGGACAGGTGGCAGATGAGGTTCAAAGTGGAGAAGTGATTCATATTGGTAGAGAGAACATGGAGAGACAATGTCAAGGAAAGGATGCAACTCTGAAGAGGATGCAGGAGCAGAAGGACCGGGATGAACATGTGCATAAGTCATTGAAAGTGTCAAGGCAGGTTGAAAGAGCGGTTAAGAAAATATACGGTATTTAGGCTTTTTTTAATAGGGGAATAAGGAGGATGTAGATCTTGTATAAGAAACTAGTTTAGGCTTGGCTGGAGTATTGCATCTTGTTCTGAGAGCTGCATATTAGGAAAAATGCAGAAAGGATTCGCGAGAATGGTCCCAGGGATGAGGAACTTCAGTTATGAAGATAGGTTGGAGAAGTTGGAACTATTTTCTTTGGACAAAAGAAGTCAGATGTATTCAAAATCATGAGGGATCTGGACAGAATAGATGGGGAGAAATTATGCCCATTAATGAAAGGATCGAGAACGAACAGGCGTAGATTTAAAATAATTGTCAAAAGAGACAAAGGCACCAGGAGCAAAAGCTTTTTCACGCAGCTAGTGGTTAAGGACTGGAATGCACTGCCTGAGAGCGTGGAAAAGGCAGGTTCAATCGAGGCATTCGGAAGACTGTTATCTGAAATAGGAATGTGCAGAGTTACGGGTAGATGATAGGGAATTGGCATCTGTTATGTTGCTCACTCGGAGAGCTGGTGCAGACATGACGGACTGAATGGCTGTTTTCTCCATTGTAACAATTCTGTGATTCAGCTTGGCATGCAAATATGAAATTGTAACGATGGGAGAGTAAAGTATCAGAACTATTGACTCTTTGCCATCTTTATCAAGACTGTATGAGGTGGGCCCAGTCAATCTGCAAAATTAGAATATTGGAGTTCCCTTCCAAATAATGCACCATCCTGACTTGGAACTTTATTGCCGTGGCTTCACTGTTGCTGGATCAAAATCGTGGGACTCCTTTTCTAACAGCGCTGTGGGTGCACCTACACCACACAGACTGCAACGGTTTAAGAAAGTGGCTCACCACCACCTTCTCGAGGACAGTTAGGAATGGGCAATGAATGCTGACTTTCCCAGTGATGTCCACATCCTAGAAAAGAATACATAGAGGAAAAATAACGAGAGTTCCTCTGACTTCAAAGGACCTGTGCATAAGCATGGCATCCTACTATTCATGACGCCCTATGCTGCTCTTGTTTGGCCCTTGTTTCGCACTGTAACCAGTCACTATTTGTTGATGTGCCATTGTCGATGTAATCTGTCGATTATTCATTTGTCTACTATTTACGTACTGTGTACGTTCCCTTGGCCGCAGGAAAATAAATATCAATCAATCAATCAATCAATCAAAACAGGCTTATTCAAGAAGGGTAAATCAAAAGATGAAATTCAAGAGTTTTGAAAGGCATTATGAAAAATGAAATGAAATGAAAATCACTTATTGTCACGAGTAGGCATCAATGAAGTTACTGTGAAAAGCCCCTAGTCGCCACATTCCAGCACCTGTTCGGAGAGGCTGGTACGGGAATTGAACCGTGCTGCTCGCCTGCCTTGGTCTGCTTTAAAAGCCAGCGATTTAGCCCAGTGTGCTAAACCAGCCTCTATCATTAGAATGATTTGGAGGAGGGAAGATGTAAGGAGTGATATCAAAGTGGTTAAAGGCTCTCCTACGAGGGGGAGGGTGAGCTTACGTAGCTTCCCTTCTGGAGAAATGCTTTTTGGGGAACTTGGTAGGCAATCCTTTTGAAAGGAACAAGAAAGTTCTGTTAAAGGAGTACAGCTTTTCAAGAAAAATTTCCTGCACTTAACAACTAGAAATTCCACTCGAACTGAAGAAAGTCACCTCGATAAAGCTAATCTATTTGAGAGTGCAGTTATTGCAAGCAAACTTTTTTTTATTTATGAGAGGCAGTTTGCTGCTTTTTCTGTTGTGTTCTCAGACTCAACATCAGTAGTGGTTCAGGTGATTTTCCCAGTTTTTCTTTTAATTAATTGTTTGAAAATCTGTAAAAGCAGCTTCGGATCACTCCCTCTTTATTGTATTTCCCATTTTTCACTGTGAGCAGGCACTTGGGCCTTTGCTTGGTCCTTTCAACACAGTGGCAAGCACTGCTGGTTCACAGCGCCAGGGTCCTGGGTTCAATTCCGGCATCGGGTAATTGTCTGTGTGGAGTTTGCACTTTCTCCCTGTGACTGTGTGGGTTTCCTCCGGGTGCTCCAGTTTCCTCCCATATCCAAAGATGTGTAGATTGGCCATGCTAAATTGCCCCTTAGTGTCCAAAAGGTTAGGTTGGGTGATGGGGATAGGGTCAGGGTATAGGTTAGGTAGGGTACTCTTTCCAAGGGTCAGTACAGATTCAATCAGCCAAATGTCCTCCTTCAGCACTGTAGAGATTCTATTATTTCCCAAAGGAGCAATTCTATAATCTAGAGTTGCCATCGCACTGAGTGATGCTGCTCCATCTTGGCCTGGCATTGGAAGCAAATTGTTGATGTAATCGTTATGAACAGTGTTGCAGGAGTAATAATTGATGGCACTAATAGCCTTCACAGATATCCTGTGAGTAACTGTATAGTTAATCTGTGAAGGAGTTAATTTCCATTTTATCGTCACAAGAGGGACTTTCAATGCAGCTTTAACAAAACAACAACGAAGAATCTTCGGATTGTTCATCCTGTAGGTGCACGACATCCACCCTTCCTCTCCATCAAAAGCTTTGGACGATGCTTGAACTGCACCATTATTGATTGTGGTTTGCTTTATTCTGACTTCAAGCAATTATTCTGATTGGTTGAGTGTCACATTGGTGGCGCGCTGCAGTTAAAATGTCCCTTCTGAAGTTGAATGGAGTACTTTTCAAAAATAATGCACATTGTTTTGAAACTTATTATCATATAACTTAGGTAGTACTTCTGTTGCTGTCATAGCTCCACAGTGCAAAAAAACATTTCCTAGTGGTTAACCTCTTGGGGAAACTAGTGAATTCACATGTGTTTAAGTGATGACAGTATGGGCATGAGAAGGTGTGGCACGTTTGCCAGACATTGTAACTTTATTCAATGGAGTTCTGTGTCGTACTTGTACGAATTGAATTCCAAACATTCATCATGGAGTGAAGTTTTAAACTTATGTTTGAAGTGCTGAATTACCAAGACTTAGTCTGTTTTATCCCTGGGTCAATTGCTGAAATGAATACTGCTGCCAATGGATAGTCCTGCATATGAACTACTGCACCCCTACGCTCACAATTGAAACATTAATGCATGCTTCCTGTGAATTGTCTGCCTTACTTCAAGATACATAGAAACATACATAGAAGATAGAAGCAGAGGAGCCCATTCGGCCCTTTGAGCCTGCTCCGCTATCCATTATGATCATGGCTGATCGTATTCAATGCCCTGATCCCTCCTCCTCCTCCCCCCCCCCCCCCCCCCCCCCCCCCCCCCCCCCCCCCCCCCCCCCCCCCCCCGCAATCCCTTGATCCCTTTAGCCCCAAGTGCTATATCTATTCAATTTCCTTCTTGAAATCGCACAACGTTTTGACCTCAACTACTTTCTGTGGTAGCGAATTCCACCGATTTGCCACTCTCCAGTGAAGAAATTTCTCCTCCCCCCAGTCTTAAGAGGTTTACCCCTTATCTCAAACTATGACCCCTAGTTCAGGACTCCCCCACCCCAGGGAACATTCTTTCTGAATCAACCCCGTCTAATCCTGTTAGAATTTTATAAGTTTATACGAGATCCCTTCCCACTGTTCTAAACACCAATGAATATAATCCTAGCTGATTTAGTCACTATTTATAGTTCCCCCCCACACCCTTCCCCATCCCAGGAATCAGATTGGTAAACCTTCACTGCACTCCCTCCACAGCAAGGACATCATTCCTCAGATAAGGACACCAAAAATGCACATAATACTCCAGATGTGACCTCACCAATGCCCTATACAATTGCAGTAAAACATCCCTATTCCTATACTCAAATCCTGTCGCTATGAAGGCTAACATACCATTTGGCTGCTTTACTGCCTGCTGTACCTGTGCGCTTAATTTCAGCAACTGATCCATGCGGACACCAAGGTCTCGCTCCGTATCCACCTCTTCAGTCAAATGATAATCTGCCTTCCTACTTTTGCCACCGAAGTGGATAACCTCACATTTATGCAGTTATATTGCATCTGCCATGTATATGCCCATTTACTCAGCCTGTCCATATCCCGCTGAAGCATATCTGCATCCTCCTCACAGCTCACCCTCGCACCCAACTTTCTATCATCTGCAAATTTGGAGGTAATACATTTAGTTCCCTCACCCAAATCATTAATATATAATGTGAGCAGGTTGGAGTCCTAGCACAGATCCCTGCGGTACCCCACTAGTCACCGCCTGCCAATTGGAAAAAAACCCTTCTATTCAACTCTTTGCTTCCTATCTGCTAACCAGCTTTTTGTCCATCTCAAGACACTACCCGCAATCCCATGCGCTTTTGCTTTACATAGTAATCTGCCGTGAGACCTTGTTGAAAGCCTTCTAAAATCTAATAAACCACATCCACTGGTTGTCCCTAGTCAACTCCAAAACTAGTTGCATCTTCAAAGAATTCCAGTAGATTTGTCAAGCATGCTTTCCCTTTTGTAAATATATGCTGACTTTGTATGATTATACTACTGCTTTCCAAATGCTGTGCTAGGAAATCCTTGATAATGGATTCTACAAATTCCCTACTACCAGTTAGGCTCACTGGTCTATAGTTCCCTGTTTTCGCTCTACCTCCCGTTTTGAATAGTGGGATTATATTAGCTACCTTCCAATCTATAGGAACCGTTCCAGAGTCCAAAGAATTTTGGAAAATTACCACCAATAAATCTACTATTTCTAAGGCAGTATTCTGGACTGACGCTGATCAGGCTCTGGAGATTTTCCACCTTCAATCCCTCTAATTTCTCCAAAACCATTTTTCTACTGATACTGATTTTCATCAGCTCACTAAAACTTGTGTTTCTCAGAACTTTGTGAAGACAGAAGCAAAGTACAAATTTAGTTCCTCACAGGGCAGCAGGGTGGCACAGTGTTTAGCACTACTGTCTCATGGCGCTGAGGTCCCAGGTTCGATCCCAGCTCTGGGTCACTGTCCGTGTGGTGTTTGCACATTCTCCCCGTGTTTGCCTAAGTCATGTCTTTGTTCCTTGTTACGAATTCCCTAGTTTCTGACTGTAAGGTCTTTGTTTTTGTCAATCTTTTTCTCTTTACATGCCTATACAAACTTTTGCAGTCAGTTTTTATGATCCCCACTAGCCTACTTTTATTTGTATTTTCCCCTTCTTAATCAATCCCTTGGTCACCTTTGCTGAATTTTAAACTGTCCCCACACCCTCGGGTCTATTGCCTTTTATGTTAATTTATATGCCTTTTCTTTGAATCCAGTACTATCTTTTATTTACCTTGTAATCCGTGGTCTGGCCACAGTTCCCTTTCTACTCTTGCGCCAAATAGGAAAACACAACTTTTGGAGTTCACCTATTCATTCCTTTAATGCCTGCCTTTGCCTGTCAACTGTCCTTCCTTTGAGTAATGTCATAGTGAACTCCTGCCTCATACCATCATAGTTACCTCAATTGAAATTCAGAACCCTGATTTCTGAATCAACTACCTCACTATCCACCTTGTTGAAGAATTCTATCATATTATGGTCACTCATCACCAAGGGCTCTCTCACAACTTGATTGCCAACTAATCCTTTCTTATTTGTCTTGCTGTCTTTTTCTCTTGTTCTTCATTTCCCTTGCTCTGAATCCTTACAGAGATTCCCATCCCTCTGCCATATTAGTTTAAACCCTACCCAACTGTTCTAGCAAGTACCCCACGAAGGACATCAGTCCTGGTCCTGCGCAGGTGTAATCTGTCCAGGTGGTAGTGGTCCCACCTTCCCCAGAACCAGTCCCAATGCCCCAGGAATCTGCCCCCCCCCCCCCCCCCCCTCCCAACACCATCTTTTTAGCCATGTATTCATCCTATATATCAAAGAACAAAGAAAAGTACAGCACAGGAACAGGTCCTTCAGCCCTCCAAGCCTGCGCCGACCGTGCTTCCCGTCTAAACTAAAATCTTCTACACTGTTTCTACTCTGACTAGCACGTGGCACTGGTAGTAATCGTGAGATAGCTACCTCTGAGTTCCTACTTTTCAACTTGCTTCCTACCTCCCTATGTTCTGCTTTTAGGACCTCATCCTTTTTTTTTACCTATGTCATTTGTAACAATGTGTACCCATGACAATTGGCTGTTCACCCACCCCCTTCAGAATGTCCTGCAACCGCTCTGAATCCTTGACCCTAGAACCAGGAAGGCAACATGCCATCCCCTCACAATTCAATTCCCTATGAATATTGCATTTCTACGCTGTCTGCCGCTCCCCTGTGCAGCAGAGTCAGAAATGGTGCTAAGAATTTGGCCTCTACTGTTATCCCCTGAGAGGTCATTCTCCTCAAAATGGTATATCTGTTTTGCAGCGAATAGCCACAGGAGATTCCTGCATTGCCTGACCGGTCCCCTTCCTTTGCCTGGTGGTTACCCATTACCTTCCTGCCTTTGGAGTCTGAGCTTACAGTGTGACCACCCCTCTAAACATGCTATCCACAACACTTTTGCCTCGCGGATGCTCTACAGTGTCCCCAGATGCCGTTCCAGCTCCGAAACATGTCCTACCAGGAGCTGCAGCTGGAGATGCGTACTGCACACACGCTGGTCCTGAAAATTGAGGCGTTCCTGGTCTCCCACATGGAGCAAGAAGAGCAGACCGCGGCTTGGAGCTCTCCTGCCATGTCTTGCCCCCTCCTGCCATGTCTTGCCCCATTTTTAAATTAATCAGTTCAATCATTTTAATGTGGGAGCAACTAAAGAAACTGCTATTTATTAAAAAAAGAGAGAAATTGCTGGAAAAACTCAGCAGGTCTGACAGCATCTGTGGAGAGAGAAACAGAGTTTAAAGTGTTGTGTCTGTATGACGACTCTTCCAATGAGTCATATGGATTTGAAATGTTAACTCTGTTTTTCTCTACAGGTGCTGTCAGACCTGCTGAGATTTTCTAGCATTTTCTGTCTTACTTTCAGAATTCCAGCAGCCACAGTATTTTCCTTTTAGTAAAGAAACTGCTGACTGGTAGTCCTCTAATAACTTTAGTCACTGAGTCATAAAGTAAACTTTTAATTTCCCAAAGGAAAGAAAGGTTTGCCCCAAAAGTCCCAGTGACATTGATCTAATAGTAAGGAATAAAATTGGGGGCAGCCCGGTAGCATGGTGGTTAGCATAAATGCTTCACAGCTCCAGGGCCCCAGGTTCGGTTCCTGGCTGGGTCACTGTCTGTGCGGAGTCTGCACGTCCTCCCCGTGTGTGCGTGGGTTTCCTCCGGGTCCTCCGGTTTCCTCCCACAGTCCAAAGATGTGCGGGTTAGGTGGATTGGCCATGCTAAATTGCCCGTAGTGTCCTAAAAAGTAAGGTTAAGGGGGAGGGTGGATACGTGGGTTTGAGTAGGGTGATCATTGCTCGGCACAACATCGAGGGCCGAAGGGCCTGTTCTATGTTCTATGTTCTAAAACATGAATATATCAGAAACAGCTGGTTTAGTGCATTTCCTAGGTTTTTGTCCAGCCGTTACGATCGTTACTTAGTGCTTCAGAGTGAATGCTGACATTGTTGACTCACAGAGCAGGTGTACCACGCTCACCCTCCCTCTGTACAGGAACCTTGAACGGTGCTTAAACTTCGCCATTATTAGTTACAGTTTGCTTTATGCTGACTGAGCAGTTATTCTGATTGGTTGAGTGCAAAAACATCTTCCGTCTCAAAAAGATATTGCTGATGTTTCCATGCTACTGAAGTCTGGCATTTTCACTGGTGTTGCACACTATTACAGCAAATACCCAATAAGCACTGAAGCAAGAGGTAAAGCACATACAAATACATGTTCTACTTGGCTTGCTGTGGGCGGCACGGTGGCGCAGTGGTTAGTGCTGCTGTCTCACGGCGCTGAGGACCCTGGTTTGATTCCAGCCCCGGGTCACTGTCCATGTGGAGTTTGCACATTCTCCCCGTGTTTGCGTGGGTCTCACCCCCACAATCCAAATGATGTGCAGGCTAGGTGGATTAGCCATGCTAAATCGTCCCTTAATTGAGGGGAAAAAAAGAATTGGGCACTCTAAATTAGAAAAAAAAGTTACTTTCTGCCTTGCCATTTAACCAACAAACAAACATGCCAAGCAAATGAATACTGAGTTCACATGCCCACTGAAGGTGTTTGTTATTCAATTTTTACCGATCAAAACTGCAATTAGCCATATTGAACAAAACTGGAATAAAACAACGCATCTCAGGAATCTGGTATTGTAAGATTTATAAAATCTTTCTTTTAAATAAAATACCTTTAATTTGCCTGCAACATCAAAAATGTTTTGTTAAGGAGGTTCAGAAGTTGGAGGGAGTATCTATGAAGTCATATGTTAGTCAAAGTTTGTTGTAGTACTATTGGGCAGCCAATGTGTCAATGGTGCGTAAATGGGTGATGGAGGGGGGAGGGGCGGCGTGGAAAAGAATGGAGATGGCGTCATGTAGAGGTACGAGCCTGGGGTCCATGGTAACGGCACCGTTGCCGCTCTCCCCTAAGAGGTTTACCACGGGCCCGGTGGTGGCGGCGACCCTAAGAATCTGGGGACAGTGGAGACGGCATCGGGGGGGAAACAGGGGGCTCGATGGAGGCTCCACTGGGTGGCAACCATCGGTTCATCCCGGGGAACAAGGATGGGGGATTTAGGGGGTGGCAAAGGGCGGGCATCAGCAAATTGAGGGACCTGTTTTTTGGCGGGAGGTTTGCGGGCCTGGGGGAACTGGAAGATAAATTTGGCCTTCCCCAAGGGAACATGTTCAGATACTTGCAGGTAAAGGCGTTTGCTAGGCGACAGGTAGAGGGATTCCCTCTGCTGCCGTCGCGGGGGACGATGGACAGAGTGCTTTCGGGGGTGTGGATCGGAGAGGGGAAGGTGTCTGACATCTATAAGGTAATACAGGAGGTGGAGGAGTCGTCAGTGGAGGAGCTGAAGGCTAAATGGGAGGAGGAACTTGGGGAGCAGATAGAGGACGGGACTTGGGTGGATGCCTTGGAGAGAGTCAACTCTTCCTCCTCATGTGCGAGGCTTAGTCTCATCTAATTTAAGGTACTGCACCGGGCCCACATGTCCGGGACTAGGATGAGTAGGTTCTTTGGGGGTGAGGACAGGTGCACCAGATGTTCGGGGAGTCCAGCGAACCACGCCCATATGTTCTGGGCATGCCCAGCACTGGAAGAATTCTGGAAGGGGGTGGCGGGGACGGTGTCGAGGGTGGTTCAAAGATAGGTAACTTGGTCAATAGCAGCAGCGACCCGGGGGGGTGTTCCTTATTGTAGTGTCTATTCTGTAACTTTATATTGTGTTAATTTGCGAATTTGCGTTGTTGTTAAAATGCTGTGTTGTTCATGGAGGTGGGGCGAATGTTTATGATTGTTAATATTATTGTTATTTTTGGTATTTTACTATGGTGCGTTATTGTTGTATAAATTCAAAATTTTTCAATAAAAATTATTTCAAAAAAAAAGTTTGTTGTCGGTAGGACATGCGGAAGCTGAACGTGAAACGAAGCCAAGCTGTGTAAGTCAGGGTGGAATTTGGATGTGCAGTAGGTATGGTATTGTGAACTGGTTATTTTGCTTAATTTTTATTTTAGTTTATTTCTTTACCGTATATTTCCCTGTTCAGCACTGGGTAAACAGTGAGGTGGTGAACTTTCTATTTTTGACTTGCACTTTGATTGGTAGCGTGTTACCTTTTCATCATTGACGTAGCTGTAAATGATATCCCCCCCCCCCCCCCCCCCCCCCCCCCCTCCCATCTTTGGAGTACACCATGTAGCCGACTGTTGACCTATTCTGGGGAAGGAATCAGTCATTTCCAAGAGAGGCTTTCCTTTTGTTTAAAGTGGAAAGGAAAGAAATGTATGAAAATAGAAATGTTAGAAAAATGGAACAGGTCCTGCAACATCTGTAAGAAGAGAAGACACATTGTGACACTTGGGAATATACCCCTTATCAGAATGAGAATTTGCAATACACAGTGAGTCTGATCTTTTATGATCTAAATTATTTGTTGGTCTTTGAAAATAACCTGATCACTTTGGGTTTCTATGATTGACTGTTGCACCAGTACAGGAGAAAATGTACCTCTGCTATTAATTAGATCAAAGAAATATAGTTCAAAATACCAGTAATATCACTGCAATCCCTTATTTTGTAAATAACATTTACACACATCATTAGGCATAATAAAGGCGTATTAACAAAGCAAAGACAACAATGATTCTGGGACTTAATCATGAGATTCTTATAAAATTAAGCTGGCTCCCACTGAAAAGCAAAATTTGGAAGTAGTTAGTTTTTAAAAATATAGACGTGTACGGATAATTTGAAATTTTAAGTTAATGAACCTCATTGCATCCAATTACAGGATTAGCATGCATGGAAGCCTCCTGCAAAACTAGAAATATAGATTTTTCTCACTTAATAGCAAATATGTAGAATGAACCTGCATCAAAAATAAACATGCCATTTAACTCCTTTAAAAGGCAGCATTGCACGTAACTACCGATCTTCCGTAACCATCATTCCCTTTTATATTTGTGCATATGGATGATTGACTGGAACATCGTGACTGATCCTTTACCTTTCTTACAATGCCATCTATGATGCATCAATTTGGGATTGAATAATGTAGAATTTATGCCCTTGAGTTTTGTTGGTGTGAATGTTTCACATTCAGAGCCTGGAATTTCAGAGCTTCCTTTTCTTGGGGGTTTTAGCCAATGTTATTCACTACCTGCTTAAAATTAACTAATTATTGCCCGGGAGGTGGGGGGGGGGGGGCTCCGCAGGTACAACATTTCTAGTTTGGTGGGGAGAGTGAAAGCTGATCTGGCAAGGTGGGATGGTCTCCCTCTGTCACTGGTGGGTCGGGTACAGGTGGTTAAAATGAATGTGTTGCCGCGATTTCTGTTTATCTTCCAACGCCTGCCGATTTTCCTGCCAAAGGCTTTTTTTCAGAGAGATTGAGGGAAGGATTACCTCGTTCATATGGGGAGGGAAGGTGGCCAGAGTTAGAAAGATGCTGCTACAGAGGGGAAGGAAGGCAGGGGGTTTGGGTGTTCCAAACCTGATGTATTACTACTGGGTGGCGAATATGGAGATGGTGCAGAGCTGGGTCAGAGGGGTTGATTCCCAGTGGGTCAGAATGGAGGAGAGTTTGTGCAGGGGGTCAGGATTGAAAGCACTAGCAACCGCGCCACTCCCGATGGCCCTGGGGAAATACTCGGGGAGTCCGGTAATAATAGCTCCATTGAGAATTTGGAGGCAACACTTCGGGTTGGGGGCAGGGTCAAGGGAAATGCTGATTTGGGGGAACCATAGATTTGAGCCAGGGAGGTGGGATGGAAATTTTCGGAAATGGGAGGAGAAGGGGATTAAGACACAAAAATTTGTTTCTTGGGGGTCGATTTACAGGACTGCAGGAGCTGGAAGTATGGGCTGTAGCAAGGGGAAAAGTTTAGATACATGCAGGTTCGAGGTTTTGCCAGGAAGGAGATACAGAGCTTCCCGAGGGAACCGGCCTCCACATTGCTAGAGGAGATGCTGCTGACGGGGGACTAGAGAAGAGGGTAGTGTCAGCGGTTTACGGGGCTATTTTGGAAGAGGAGAAGGCACCACTGGAAGGGATCAAAGCAAAGTGGGAGGAAGAGTTGGCAGAGGATATGGAGGAGGGGTTCTGGTGTGAGGTGCTCCAGAGAGGGAATGCCTCCACCTCATGCACGAGGTTGGGACTGATATAGCTGAAGGTGGTATACAGAGCACACCTCACGAGGGCGAGGATGAGCCGATTCTTTGAGGGAATGGAAGATGTGGGGGTCCTGTCCAAAGCTATAAGATTACTGGAAGGAGGTTTATAGGGTAATTTCTAAAGTGGTGCACGTGAAACTGGACCCGGGCCCCCGGGTGGCCATATTCGGGGTGTCGGACCAGCCGGGGTTGGAAACGGGCGAGGAGGCAGATGTTGCCTTGTTGATCGCCCGAAGCCGGATCCTGATGGGTTGAAGAGCAACTTCTCCACCCTGTGCCCTGGCGTGGCGGGGGGACCTGTTGGAATTCTTGACTCTTGAAAAGGTTAAGTTTGAACTGAGGGGCAGGATGGAGGGGTTCTACAATTCATGGGCATTATTCATTATGCACTTTCAAGAACTGGATAACATCAAACATTAGTTGGGTGGGTGGGAAGGTTGAGGGGAGGGGGGCGGTGTGTGTTAATGGGTGATTCCTGATTCCTTTTTGTCATTCGTTTATGTGAATGTTCGGGCTAATGTTTGGGGTTTGGTGGGAGGATGGGATCGTTGTTATTGATATGGGGATTGACATATTTGTTAGTGATTATTGTTTATTGTTGGTGAGTGTAAATCTGGGAAAAATGTGAAAAAAGAGAATAAAAATATTTTTTTTTAAATTAACTAATTAATATATATATATGACAAGACTGATCGTACCTGGTAAATAGGAAGAGGCAGCCTCAAAGGCCTTCTCTCATTCAATGTTTTGTTTATGAATGTTTTGTTCCATCATATTGATATCTGCTGTTAAGATGTCTTAGAATTCGGGGCAGCACGGTGGCGCAGTGGGTTAGCCCTGCTGCCTCACAACGCCGAGGTCCCAGGTTCGATCCCGGCTCTGGGTCACTGTCCGTGTGGAGTTTGCACATTCTCCCCGTGTTTGCGTGGGTTTCACCCGCACAACCCAAAGATGTTGGCCGCGCTAAATTGCCCCTTAATTGGAAAAAATGAATTGGGTACTCTAAAATAAAAAAAAAATAAAAAAAAGATGTCTTAGAATTTTATTCGAGGCTGTCTTCTGGGGGTAAAAATGAAATTGTCAAGGGCCTGAACTGACTACTTCGACTAGCTTAAATTTAAAAGTTGTCTTTGTTTTTTCCTCCTTTCAGTATTAACATTTTGAAAGCATCATCAATTTGATTTTTCTGAGGAAGGAGGGCAAAGTAGGCAGATAATGTGTTGGATGTCCCCTCCTTCAGGCTAGTTTAAAAAAAAAAATCCTCTATTTCCTTCCTGATCTGGCGATGGTTTGATCAATTATAGTTGCGTAGCTGACTCAGTTCTGTGCCATACGAGTGGTTGACAGCTGGGCCATTGGAGAAATGTTCCTATTATAATTACATATAACACAATCACAAGTTCAGTTTTTGTGGTTGCTGAGACAACCACAATTTTTCTTTGTATGGGTTGGGGAGAATAATGAAGAATATTTAATGCATTAGGCAATAGCCAGTTAGCTATTTGGTCTTCTATTATTCAGTACCACAAATAACCAGGGGAAAAAATATGATATTTCACAATGTGCTTATACAGTGCTGAATTTATTAATATTTTGAAATTAACTTCTGCATATTTGTAAAATTCATTAAATATTTAAACAGTTTTATGCTCTTGGGAATTCGAAAGCTGACATTTTGGATTCATGGTAAATTCAGCTTCACATGTCATGTCAAATGATTGAAAGTGTCACTGGAGAGGAAAATAAACAGTTTAGTAATACAGTACACTATCTTTTAATGGAGGGACAGGTTGGGTGAGTCTTGAGCCATAGTCAGACGTTCGAGATTGCTGTGACTGCCGATTCTTCACTCTTTCTCCCTCCATACTTAATAATAATAATCTCCCCTCTTCTCAAACAAACTGATGTTCCCCCCCTTACATTTTGTTGTCTCATTTGTCCTGATGCATAACAGCAAAAAAAAACCTTTTCCAGGCTTGATTGGTAGGCAGTACCTGTAAATCTCTATTACATTACCACTTCAGCAAATCTATATGATGAAGAGGGTGGAAAGAAGAGAAATTTAATCATAGAAGTCACTTTTCCATTTCCTTCTTTTGAAATTCCAGCATGCTGCATTTTAATATGATAACTCTTTTGGCAGGCAGATTGTAAACTTTCCCCCAAGATTGGTTATTGCAACTGTTGACAGTCTTGTTTGCATGTATTGGAATTGCAATAATGAATCCTTTTTGGCCTTACTAGAAATAATTGTTGACTGAATTCATTTTTTACAAAAGTTGAGAGGCCTTTTGTTTGGTGGTTGGTTTGTATACATTTGTTCTGCCCTTTCTGATACAATGGGACTTCCTACGTTGGCAACTACTTAAAAATCTGAGTTCACAAAACACATTTGTAAAAAAAAAAATAGAATTACAACTTTTGCCCCTTTCCTGTTTAGGTTCCCCCATTACTGTCACCTGCCACCACATGATCTCCTCTAACTGGGAGTGAGCGACGGTCTAGATCCTGGATGTCTCTGTTGCTGTCAATTGCTGCTTTTTGATTAGCCGGCAGGAGATGCCACTTCTACTGGGTGGGACTGGCGCTGCTAGTTCTTCCTTTCGCCTTCCGATGGATCACCTTACTGCTGCACAACACTTCACTGGTGAAGCTCTCGGTGAGGACAAGTGAGTTCTGAATGTCCTTCAAAATTGGAATTTGAGAGCTTGTGACCAACACTCTGGTTAGTAGCCCAGTGGTCCTGCTGCTAAAACTGCCAGACAAGTTGAAAGCTGACAAACTTGAAAGCATTATAGTTTTTTAAATAAGCAAGCGCAGCAAGAAAATGACATGTCAACAGAAAACTAAGGCAAAATTGAGCTATTTGGAAGTACACAAGAAGTTGACAGCGCAAACCAAACATAATGTTGGAAAACATCAGAAGTGAAAATGACAAAAATGCAGTTGTGCTTAATCATGGCAAACATCCGTTTGGTTTATCGTGGTATCAATTCTAATTAAAATCTAGAATGAAACCAGGCTGTCTTTGATGTTCATACTCCAGTGATGGAGAATACCGTTGGAACACATCTATGGTTTACAATATACAGACGATGAAGACAGCCAGCATCATCCACATCCATATCACCCTGAGTACTGGTGCAGTTGAATCCTGACATACAACTGTTTTATCATGAAACGGTGTTTTAACATCTGAATTGCTGTAAATGACAGTCTATTATCATATTTTCACTTTGTTACCAATTTAACAAATGGGACCGTCTTTAAGGACATTCAATATGTACTTGTGTACAATGAGAATGAACTAAATGTGATTTGACACCATGATATTGTAAGATTTTAGTAGATGATAGAACACATCCACTGTGAATGCAGTATATTCAGAATTTCCAATGCTCAATCTAAGCCCCTGTTCCTGAAACAACACGCACCCACGCGTGCGTGTACACCAAATTCTACTGAATAGGTCGGAGGTTTACAATATGCCTTATTTTAGTTTTGGTTCTTGTTGTACCTCTGTCTCGCAGTATTACAGAACTTGAACATTGCTGTAAAGGGAAATATGTTGCCAAATGTTTTTGGCTTGCACTCAGTCAGTTTGAAATTTGGCATTTCTGCTGTAACAACATTCCTTTTACTGTATGTTGCTTTGGTTAATAGACAGGAAACCGAGAGTAGGAATAAATGGGTCTTTTTCGGAGTGGCAGGCGGTGACCAGTGAGGGTACCACAGGAATTAGTGTCTGGCCCGCAGCAATTCACAATTTATATTCATGATTTTGATCCGGGAACCAAATTAATATTTCCAAGTTTGCTGATGACACAAAACTAGGTGGGATTGTGAGTGGTGAGGAGGATGTAAAGAAGCTTCAGGACGATTTAGATTAGTTGAGTGAGTGGGCAAAAACACAGTGGATGCTGTATAATGTGAATAAATATGAAGTTATCTACTTTGGTAGGGAAAACAGATTAGCAGATTGTTATTTAAATGGTGATAGATTGAGAAATGTTGATGTACAAAGGGATCTAGGTGTCCTTGTACACCAGCCATTGAAAACAAGTGTCCAGGTGCAACAAGTACTTAAGAAAGCAAATAGTATGTTGGCCTTCATTGCAAGAGGGTTTGAAGGCTATTGCAGAGATAGGGAGGGGTAAAGCTGTGGCGGGATTAAAAAACAAGGATGGGAATTTTAAAATCAAGATGTTGCTTGATCAGGAGCTAAGTTGAGGATTTCCTACAATATAAAAATGGTTCCGCATGTTTGCTTCAGAAAATATTTGGCTTGAAATAATGCATTAGAGATAAAAGCCTGAGGATGATACCTTTTGGAATGAATCCTACTAAATTTTGGGCAGACGTATAGATTAATTCTAAATGTTCCTTTGCATCAGCCGCTGTGCTCCTTATATTGGTAGGCAGGTCTGGTTTAAGTGATTAAAAAAAAAATAAAGAACTCAAACATTTTTATCCAGCACCTTCCACAACCGTAGGACGCCTCAAAATGTTTTGCAGCCAATGAATTATCTTTCTGAAGTGCAGTCACTGTTGTTCTGTCAGAAAACAAACAAATCAATTTGTGCTCAGTGCGGTTCACCAAACTGGGATGAGTTAAAGACCAGTGTATTTATTTAAGTGGAAATGATTGAGAGGATTTACTGACCAAGACACTTGGAAAAACTGGCTTGCTCTTTTGAAAAGTTCCATGTCATCTTGTATATCTACAAAAGTAGGTAGGTGGAGTCTTGGCCTGATACAAGAACATAAGAAATAGGACCACATGGACGCCATTTGGTCCTTCGAGTCTGCTACGCCATTCAGTCAGATAATGGCTAGTTTTCCATCACAGCTCCACTTTCCCACACTATCTCCATAATCTTGTGAATTCCTAGGTATCCAAAAATGTGTAGATTTCTGGCTTGACTATGTTCACTGAGCATCAATGCTTCTCTGGCAATGATCTCTGTGATGGACTGAAGTAGAAATTTAGATTATGTGCTGATGTTTTCGGAGTGAGAGATGGGAGTGCTACCATTTAGTGTCCTTGTGGTGCTACTAATTTCAACTTTTGTACAGAATTATCAGTATGTCCACATCCAAGTACAGAAAACGAGTATTAAAGGAGTCCATTTGGCCCTTTCACTTGTATGGATACTGATGCTGGTTCTTCAACTGGTGCTAAATACTGATATCCATGTTTCTTCCTGTATTTTCTTGTCGCCTCCCAAGCCCGCTCTGAGCTCGCTCTTTCTCCAAGAGACCTACCTCCTGCTTTCTTGACACTATTCCCATTAAACTACTGACCACCTATCCTTTCCACAATTCCATGTGTGATTCCCTCCAATTAATTGGGTTTCTGTCTGATTACAATGCTGTAGAGGATCTTGGGGATATTACTTGTAATTCTGGTGTCACTGTGACAAAGGTAAACTAGCCCTTCTCATCCTTCCTGACCTGCCTGCAGCATTTTGGCATGGTTAATCGCACCATCCTCCTCCAATGCCTGTGTCCCATTGTCCATCTGGGTGGACTGTACTCACCTGGTTCTAAATTGAAGGCCCAAAATGAAATAATCTTATAAACCCTGTAATTGCAACAATTGTCTGGGGCTGCATGAGACTGCAACCTCGGTGTCATATTTAACCTGAGATGAGCTTTAACTACATGCGTTCCACCATTAAAACCATCCGTTTCCACTTCCGTAACATTTCCTGACTCTCCTCTTCTCTCCTCCACCGAACTCCTGTCTTCGTTACCAATAGACTTGACTATTGTAATGCACTCTGGATGACTCTCCTACAGTCCATCCTTTGTGAACTTCCTTGTGGTCGCTGACCTACATTGGCACACTTAAACAACTCCTCAATTTTAAAATTCTCATTCTTGTTTTCAAATCTCTCCTTGGTCATACCCATCCTTATCTCTGAAATTTTAGCAGACCTACCATCTTGCAAGACATCTTGCAAGACTACTACACTTGTAAGCAATTTCAATTTGGCCATGCTTCAGCTTCCTGGGTCTGAAGCTCTGAAATTCTCTCCCTAAGTATCTCACCCCTCTCTAACTTGCGTTCTTCCTTCAAGACACTCCCTGAAACCTACATCTTCACCATACCTTTGGTCACCTGCCCTAATGTCACCCTGTGTGACTTGATTTCATTTTATATTTTGTCCCTAAAAAGAGCGTTGCAAGTTGTTGCTGTGTCCATTTCCAATTTTAAATGCTTACCTAGTTCCATTATAAATAATATATAATCCTTGCGTTAATGCCATCACATTTGGTAATGACCTCATTGCGGGGGGGGGGGGGGGGAATTACATTCTCCCTTGATTTTACTAGTTATCCCCTTGTTACTAATTTGCGAACAAACAGCAACAGTCTTCACTATTTACCTCTTTAAAACCTTCCATAATTTAGAAAACCTCTAGAACCCTGTTTAATGTTCCCTCTTACAGTAACAAAAAGTCCCCAGTTATCCAAGTCTTTCTTTGCAATGATAGTTCCCATTATCATTCTAGTGAATCCTTCTGTATCCTTTCCTTGACTGTAATGTCACTTCGGTGTTCAAGAAGACCTGGGATAAATGACAAATCTAGGGCACTCAATGGCATGTTCAGAAATTTGTACTGCTATGCCAACTATATTCCACAATTGATTTTTCAACTATCTAAATCACTAATGTCACAAAATCTTTTACTTCCTGGACTACTTCCATTGTACACAGTTACTGATTTCTGAATTATTTCCATCAGGCAGATTGAGAACAATGAACGTCACAGCGCAGGAACAGACCCTTTGGCCCACCAAGCTTACGCCAATCCAGATTTTTAATTTTGACCTACTACTTATTGCCCAAACGATTTGTAGCCCTCCATTCCCCGCCCCCTCGTGTCTATCAATATATTGGACATTCTGAATTCTCGCTCTGTGTACCTGGTGTCGGGAGTGTGGCGACTAGGGGCTTTTCACAGCAACCTCATTGCTGTGTTAATGTAAGCCTACTTGTGACAATAAAGATTATTATTATAAAACTATTCTATCATGCCTGCCTCCACCACCTCCACTGTCAACGTGTTCCAGGCACTCAACACCCTCTGCGTGAGAAACCTTCCCCGCACATCTTCCCTAAACTCCACTCCCCACCCCACCCTACCATCCCCCCCTCTCACCTTGAACCTAAGCCCCCTTGTAATTGAGCCTGCCACCCATTGTAAAAGCTTCTAGCTATTCACCCTGTCAGATAGCACGTTGGAGCAGTGGTTAGCACTGCTGCCTCACGGCTCCAAGGACCCGGGTTTGATCCCAGCCCCAGGTCACTGTCTGTGTGACACTTGCACATTCTCCCCGCGTCTGCGTGGGTCTTATCCCACAACAAAAAGATGTGCAGGGCAGGTGGATTGGCCACTCTAAATTGCCCCTTAATTGGAAAATTTAAAAGAAGCTTTGTCTGTTTTTACTTGCCTAGACCATGCTTCCTTTTTCTTTCTGACTAGCCTCAAAATTTACCCTGTCATCCATGGTTCCCTAATCCTGACATTTCTGTCTTTCCTGTCTGTCCTGCACTCTAATCAACTGGGCTTTAAAAGACTCCCCGATATCAGATGTGGATTTACCCTCAAATAGCTGCTCCTAATCCACATTCTTCAGGCCTTGCCGAATTCTGTTGTAGTTGGCTTTTCCCCAATTTAGCACCCTCACTCAAGGACCATGCTTGTCCTTGCCTATGAGTATTTGAAAGCTTATGGCATTATGATCACTATTCCCAAAATGTTCCCCTACTGAAACTTTGGTCACCTGGTCGGTCTCATTCTCCAATACCAGGTCCAGTAAGGCCCCCTCCCTGGTTGGATTATTAACTTAATGTTTCAAAAAACCCTCCTGGACACACCTAACAAGTTGCTCTCCAACCAAACTTCTGACACTAAGGGAATCCCAGTCAGTATGGGGAAAATTAAAGTCACCACCACAACAGCCCTGCTATTTTAAAATCTTTCCAGAATCTTACTATATACCTGTATCCTGCTGGCTGTTGGCAGGCCTATATTACAAGCCCAACATTGTGATTGCACCCTTCCTATTTGTTAGCTCTACCCATAATGCCTCACTGCAGGATCCATCTAATATGTTCCCCCCTCATCACAGCTTGATATGTTCCCTCACCAGTAATGCAACTCCCCCACCCTTTCTGCTACCCCCTCTCTCGTCTAAAATGCCAATATCCTGGAACGTTAAGCTGCCAGTCCTGTCCTTCCTTTAACCATGTCTCTGTAATAGCAATAAAATAATTTCCCCACATTAACCCACACTAATCAAGGCTCTAAGTTCATCCAACTTACCTGTTATACTACTTGTGTTGAAGCAAACGCACTCCGGACCTCCAGACCTGCTGAGTTCAGTGACCTCCTCCTGCCAGGTCTCCCTCTTAGCTGTATTTGGCTTAATCTCCAAGCTCTTCCCAGTATCTCTACTTGCTGGCCAGCTGCTCCAGTCTCTCCTCTCTTGCCACCCCCCGCCCCGCCACCTCCCGCCCCGCCACACTAGTTTAAGCCCTTCTAAATCACATTAGCAAACTTCCCGGCCATGATATTGGTGACCCTCCAGTTTAGGTGCAACCCATCCTTCCTTATACAGGTCCCAACTTCTCTGGAAGACATCCCAATGATCCACATATCTGAAGCCCTCATATCTACACCAGCTCTTTAACCACGTGCTCAACTGTAGTATCTCTCTGTTTCCAGCCTCACTAGTACGTGGCACGGGGAGTCATTTGAAGGAGAGGATCAAGAAAAAGAAGAACTTGTATTACATTGTGCCTTTCCCATATTCTGGATACCTCGAAGTGCTGCACAGCCAATGGAATTATTTTTTAAATGCAATTCTTACTCCATGTTGGGAATTACAGCAAGCAATTCATTTAATTATAACGCCCTTTTCCTTATCCATGAGTATTCAAAGAATTACGGAATTATGATCACTATTCCCAAAATTCACCTGGCCGGGCTCATTCCCCAATACCAGATCCAGTAATGCTCGAGTGAAACATACCTGGTTCCTTGTATTGTTAATTGTATTATCAAGGTTAAGGATATGTGGGTGAAAGGCATTAATTAAGTACCTTGAGCACATATAAAGAAAGACTCTTTAAGGGGCTGTTAACGTGCTAATGTGTTAATTTGTTTTTTTAATAGATTTCTCTTGCAAATTTAAATGGTGGTTATGTCTATGCTTGTTTGACTCTCTCCAATTTCTGTATTTCCTCTCTTTATTCTCTTTGACTCACCTTGTTTTTCTTCTTCTGCCTTGCTCCACTTTTCATTTTCTTTATTGCCTCCTGCTTTTGAAGATATTTGTTGCTCAAAGCTCCATGCCAGCTTCACTCACTCTGTCTGAACTTTTGCGGACATTGCCACAAGCACAGATGTTTAGTGCTAATCTCACTGCTGTTGCTCTCCTACGGGCCACCTGAATAGTCATCCAGGAGGATATATTGGTATATTCAAGCTGAAATTAGGTGAGCAAGAATTATTCACAAACTTAGCTGCCTACACACTAAGTTATCGTCTACTAGCTCACTTTCAAAATTGTAAGCTAAAACATTGTCTCTGCATATTCACTTTCAAATGGTGCTTGATCATGATAAGGAAGTTTCAGCTGTCATTTTAAAAAACTTTTTGACTGATGCTTATGAAAGGATTTCATTTTCCATCAAAACGCTAGAAGCAAGAAAATGCCATCCTTGATTTCAGTGAATTGAGGTATTCTGATGAACACCTCCAATTACTTTAGTTATTCTATTGAAAACTGACATAGATTGAAAGTTTCAGGCTTTCCAAGAATGTCTCTAATTTCCCCATGAGAGTCAATAGCATTTTGGCTCCACACGGTAATTTAGACCTTCAACTCATTCCAGATTTTTTTTTCCACTTCCCCCTCCCAGTGCCATTTTTTGATCAAGAAGTAAAACTGTTCAATCTCAAGAGTGCCGTCTGTTTCTAGAAGAATATCCTCTCATTGTTCAACCTGTTCTCGGGTGGTGTAGCATTTCAGGCTAACAATATACAACTGTCCAATTTTTTGCCTTATGCAGAAAAGGTAAAAAGAAAATATGGGCGAGTGTGGCCGACAATAGCCACTGTGACTGAGCGGATTGTAGAACGTCAAAAGTTCTGGATTATAAATTAGACATCTCAATTTAATTTCAAATTGAAATACTGAACATTTAGTAATTCAATTTCTAAATATTATAAGGAAAACCTATTAATGGTGGTAAGTAAGAATTTTAACTAGAGATTAAACCCTTGAAGGAAAAGGGTTTAAAGATGTATTTCCTACGGATAGGTTATCAGAAGAACAGCTTTATTTTTCAGGAAGGTGAAACTTAAGTTTATATTGTTACCTTCAGTAAGGTGCTTAACCTAGTTAAGGATAATGTCAGTTTTGTTACAGCCCTAACAGCAGATGATATAACAAATCAATAACTATATGTTAGCTGAATCTAAATTGAAGGGCAGGTGTCTTTTTTGTAATGCCTGATTTTGCCCTTTGAGTGTGAGGCCTGACAGCTGAATAAAGCATTCATACCACTACTTTAGCTCCATTTGTTTTACAAGATGCTGGTTGAGTATCTCCTGAGCTAGGTGTAAGCTTCTGGTTGCTGTTGAGTAAAGTGTCAACAGTTCTGCTCCTTTCCCAAACACCTTTATTTTCCTTGAATCCACTCCATACAAAACTCTATCACCACCAGAAGTGTCACCTGCAACCCCTTTACAAATCAGTGTCATTTATTGGATAGTTAACATCAATTTGACATGTAATTGGAATGTCTCCTAACCCATTCCTACCACTCCGTCTTTATAGACCTGGCTCAGGGAGTGTAAAATCCAGCCCTGTTTATTCCCAACAGCCCTCTGTACTTTGCATCAACATTTTCTCCAATGTTCGTTGATTATCAAAGATCATATACCGAGGGCAGCACGGTGGCCTAGTGGTTAGCACAACCGCCTCACGGCGCTGAGGTCCCAGGTTCGATCCCGGCTCTGGGTCACTGTCTGTATGGAGTTTGCACATTCTCCCCGTGTCTGCGTGGGTTTCGCCCCCACAACCCAAAAATGTGCAGAGTAGGTGGATTGGACACGCTAAATTGCCCCTTGGAAAAAATAATTGGGTAATCTAAATTTATTAAAAAAAAGATCATATACCGGGCATTTTTTGATTACGGCTGCAGCAAGCAAATGCTCAAGCTTCACATCCTATCAATAATCTGGTAACTGATGAGAAGCATATTTTAATTTGCGAGACCATTTTTTGTATTGTTTGTCCTGGACAATGATTTGTTGTTCATTCAGTTGGGAAAGGATTTGAATATACTTCATCCAAGCTTTTGTTACCACCAGACAGTTTAAGGACCGTCTTGACAAATACATAAATAGGATGGGAGTAGAGGGATACGGTTCCCGGAAGTGCGGAAGGTTTTAAGTTGGGCGGGCAGCATGGTTGGCACAGACTCGGAGGGCCGAAGGGCCTGTTCCTGTGCTGTACTTTTCTTTGTTCTTTGACTATCCAAGTACCCTTTGGCCAATCTTCCCTAAATTTGAGGTAGTCCAGCACTTTGTTGTCCTAGTTGGCACCAAGTCCCTTTCACCCAGAGTAGGTTTGAACCCTGATTATCATCTTTATTCTTTATGGGATGTGGGTGTCACTGGTAAGGCCTACTTCTAATTTCCCTTGAACTGTCCATTTCAGTGGTCTGTTGAGAGTCAACCACATTGCTGTGGGGTGAGGTAAGAATGTCCCACATTTCCCCATGAGAGCTAATAGCGTTTTAGCTCCACACGGTATTTTAGACCTTCAACTCATTCTAGTTTTTTTTCAACTTCCCCCTCCCGATGCCACTTTTTGACCAAGGGATATTGAAATAAATAATATTCAATCTAAAGAGTGCCATGTGTTTCTACAGAACTCTGGTCTCTTGCACATCATGCAAACCTTCACCCAGTCTTCAGCTATCCAGGATCTAAGCTCTGGAGTTCCCTCCTAAACATCTCCACTCTAGTTTCTCTGTTATAATGTTCCTTAAAACCTACCTCTCCTTTGGTTCGGTGTCAATTTTTGTCTTTGCTGCTCCTGTGAAGTGCACATTAAAGGTGCTTTGTAAATGTATAAGTTATTTACTGGAAATCCAGTGAAGGTTTTGAATTAGTCTGAAACTGAACACGTAAGACTGATCAAGTACTGCAGTGTGGCTTCAGATTGATTGATCGACCAGCAGTTCGAAAAAGTCCATTTTAATTCTTCTGTGTATAGCAGGAAGTATTTCTAACACTGTATGTAGCTCATTGACGTGGTGGATAAATTGAGCACTATGTTAAACAATGTGAAGCAAGAGATTTTTCTCTCTGAGCTGTTGAAATGTATTTTCCTTGGTAAAAACAGTGGAATCTATTGCACACAAAATGTATTGCTTTGGTGAGTTCCTTTATGAGAATGAATATTAAGGAATATGATTAAGATTATAATTGTAATGGTGGACATGGATACTAAGATATGTTATAGAATTCATTGTTTCCTATGTTACTGGGAGTGCAGATGTACCATCTGTGGTTTGCAGCCGCTCCAAGTTCAGTCAGTGCATGAATTATAAAATTGGATTATCAATCCTGAAATTATTTGGTAACCTTGAAAGATCAGGAAAAATTGTTTTTTTGCTGGAAGACGCGAGCGATGGTTGATTAGAATTTTGGGAAGCTGCATAGTTTGGACAATATTCATGATTTCAAAAATTGTACATGGTCTTTTTGGGAGCACACACAACAGATTTGGTTTATTCTGCATTTAGTTAATTGCTGGAAGTTTAGCAGAATAAAATAATCATTTGATAATCCCTTTACCACTCCAATATGCTTAAAGAATGGTTGCAAAGATGTAATTCTTAGACTTTGGTCAGCAGATTTTTCAACATAATTTGCCTTTCGTAAATTGTTTTAGTTACTAGTAGGAACCGTTTGAGCTGCAAACCCATGATTATGAAAGCCATTTATAATATATGGTGTTAGGGTGCAGTAACAGGAGCCAATCTCCTGTAGGATAGCATGCCCAGAAAAGTACCAAGCGATCGCCACCAACCGATGTCTTCCACTATTTTGCTTCAAATTGTCTGAAACTTGCATTTCCTGAATGATCCCATCTCGTCTGTCCTGTGCCTATTGTGTTTGTAAGTAGAAACAGCAGATTTTAATGTTCCAAAGATTTAACTCTGTGGTGTTGTATACAAAATTGCCCAAAACAAGAAGCAACTTTTCTATGAACTTTCTATGAACGAGGTTTCATTAATCAGTCTGAAAATTCTACTGAAGTTATTCGAGCATTCACATTGCTTTTGTAATCTACGAGTTGAATGCAGCTGCAATCAGAATGTTTCGGATTTGCCAGTGACTGCAACTCTATACCCATGTCCTCGACTGACTGCCACAGAACAGTGCTGTCGTTCACTTTGACCTTCTGCCACAGGATTGTATTTGAATGTTATTGTATTGTTTCCAATGGCGCCCTGTAAAAGAGCCCAGTTTTTTCACGATCCTTCAAACCTCAAATGCTTTTGTTTTGTCACTGTTTTGTCACTGTGAATTTTGAATGCCGTATTATTGTATTCTTTGTGACATAAAGGTAAAGACCTAGATGTTGAGAAGGTATTCTTACACTGTACACAGCATGCCCTACCACATGGTATTATGTTGAGTGGCCCAAGCTGCTGTTGATGTGAAATAAAACTTTGTTATCTAATTTTTGTGGGCCACTTGACAGAGTAGCACATGTGAGAATGTACGGGAACCAGTGTAAGAATATGATCTTAATATCTGGGTCTTTACCTTTTCATTTGCAGTTTAATTTTCTCGTGGTGTAAAATTCAGACTTTATCCTTGGTTGTTATCTATTGGGCTGTATATACGGCAGGATATTCAACTGTTTTGCCAGATCACACTGACTAATTTTGCGCATTATATTAATGCCTTCTACAATCTCCACTGCATTGTAAGGGCAGCACAGAATGAGTTGCCCTCAGAATTTCAAATCAGCCATGATCGATGCTAAAAAGGTGATGCTGAGGCCACTTGTATGTGAAACGTAGGGCAGTCAAAAATGTCATGGCTAATAATTGCAGTTCCAAACCAATATGGTGACAGACTTTGTAATCCAATAGTAATGTTGATTGATTCGTCTACCTCACTAATGGCCTGGTCACTGGGATTGGGATTCGTCCTACTCGGGTAGGCAGGCTGAACAAGCATGGAAAATGTATTGATGATCCAAACTGGTTTGGACCTGGAACTTTGCCTACTAAGCTCCAGATAATTCTACAAGCTATTGGCTTAATCGATAAGAGTGATTATCGCTGGGCAAGCAGTGAGAAGCTTACCAGTTATCCATATTAGAAAGCTGCATAGTTTCAGTTGTTGAATGTCAGCATTGTGGTGATGTTCATCACTGTAAATACACAAGGGGTTAATGTACATACATGTA
Organism: Scyliorhinus canicula; assembly: GCF_902713615.1. Classification (NCBI taxonomy): domain Eukaryota; kingdom Metazoa; phylum Chordata; class Chondrichthyes; order Carcharhiniformes; family Scyliorhinidae; genus Scyliorhinus; species Scyliorhinus canicula. The sequence goes on along the minus strand of NC_052165.1, from coordinate 8,619,787 downwards.
GAATAGTTAGACACTAGAGGGAGCACCAGAGACACCATACATACACACACTCAACCAATACATCAGTTAGATAGGACGCAACCAATGGGCACTCTCGATACTCACAGAGGTGACACGACCACAGGAGGGCATTACACTAACTCATATATAAAGGACACCATACACATGATCTGTCTCTTTCCAGTGGAGACAGTCAGAGAGTACAGAGACGAGGTTGATTTGATATCATTCCCACCACGTGGAGTGTAGCACTCTGGTTAGTCAGTCTGAGGAGCTATAGGAGGATTTACAGTAGTGTTGAACCCAAGTTATAATAGTGTACATAGTTTAATGAACGTGTTGGAGTTATCTTCACGTCTGATCCTTTGTCGAGTGCACCACAAGGAAGCCGCTTATGCTACACCTAAATAGCATAACAAGACAAGCATGTTTAGCCCCTGCATACAGTTGGCATTCCATACGTCTTGCCTCTACCAACCTGTGCCTAAACACTCTGGACTGTTTAGTAAGTGCTAAGTAGCTTGATGAAAAGAGGGAGTGTACATAAGAAAACTGATGGCATACCTGTTTAGAATTTTCAGGAGCTTAACTTGTAAGCCTAATAGGGACAGAATACAAGAGCACGGAGGCCATGCTGAACTTCACAAGATGGTAGTTAGACCTCAGCTAGAATATTGTGTACCGTTCTGGGCTCTGCACTATAGAAAGGATTTTGAGACTGGAGTATTCCGTACAGTGGTAATCTCAAGAGTCAGTATTGGGTGAGAGTAAATTGATGGGGTGGTAACTGCCTGGATTGAATCTGTGCTACTTATTGTGGGCAGGACAGAGCTGGGCTGTTTTCCACCTTGTTGGTAGATCCCACTGCACGTTATGGAGCTTGAAGGCTTCAGCACTATACCCAGGCTGTTTTGGGGACCTTTAGTCTTTGCTGTATCCAGTGGGCTTAACTGTTTTTCTGGCACATGGAGTGAACGGAATTGGCTGAAGACCAGCATCTGGGCCTCAGGAGGATGTCAAGATCGATCATCCATTTGGCACTTCAAGCTGAAGATGGTTGCAAGCACTTCAGCCTTGTTTCCTGCAGTTATGCTGGATTCAGCCATAATTCTAGATGGGGATGTTTCCTTCTCTGGTTAGTTGTTCAACTGTCCACCACCATTCATGACCAAATGTGGCAGATCTCCACAGCTTTGATCGGACCCATTAGTTCCGGGGATCGCTTAGCTCTGTTGCATGCTGCTGCTACTGTTCAGCATGCATGTAGCCCCGTCAGTTCACAGGTCTTTTTGTAAGAAGAGGGGAAACAGTTCTGCAAAATTTCACTTTTTAAAAGCCATAGCCCGATGACCTAAATTTAAAATATTATTCTGTAACTAATGCTATTAATTTTAGTGATTGGAAATTCTTTCTCCGTTAGCTGTTTTAAGAAACGCTTTGTACAATGAAGAATCAGCAATGGAAAAACTATTCAAGATGCTTGTAGAACAGATAGCAGTTAATCAAGTCATCATCACAGAATATGCTTGACCCACACCTCAGTGTATGATAGACCATTTGTTGGTTTTGTCATTCACTTTTTAATTATCAAAGTGATTACACATCAATTTCTTGTTTAGTATTCTTGATTCACGTTGATGTATGTTCCAAGCTTTAAAACGCCGCTGCAAGAATTATGCTTTCTTTCAACTACACTTGAAAAATGCCGAATTAGTGGTGGGACTAATTACTCATCTGCCCTGTAGTTTATTACAAATGACCTTCATGCTGATAGAATGCTCAACAACCCCTGAAGGTCTAAACTGGTTCTTCCACATTTGATGTACACAAAGGTGGAGATATATATATAAATATCCATATACACTAACTGGTCTATAATTTGTCAATAATGTGCTAAAATTAACTCCGTTTGTTCAAGCTGATTATGCATAGAATCCCTACAGTGCAGAAGGATGCCATTCAGCCCATGAAGTCTCACCGACCATTTGAAAGACCACCCGACACAGGATTAATCCCACCCTATCCCTGTAACCCCACCTAACCTTGGACAATTAGTGGCAATTTATCATGGCCAGTCCATGTAACCTGCACATCTTTGGACTGTGGGAGAAAACTAGAGCACCCGGAGGAAATCCACGCAGACACTGGGAGAATTTGCAGACTCCACACAGTCACCTGAAGCCGGAATTGAACCCGGGTCCCTGGCGCTGTGAGGCAGCAGTGCTCACCACTGTCGCCCAATGCAAATTGTCTTAACCCTCAGACAACACCTTTTTTAAGCTCTGTCTCTTGATGTCTTTACAGAAGTCCCATTCATTAAGACAGACTCAACAATCAAGGACACACCCTAAGACAGGAGTAGATCCTAAGATATCAGGAGTAGAGGTGATGGAAGAAAGAAAAATCCACATGGAGGCCCCACTGTGCCGACTTCAAGATCCGACCTCAGGAGCGCCCAGGAAGGGAACAGACCATGGGACCTAGCCCAATCTGCCCCAGGAAGCCCCTGCCCACGACCCAGGACCCCAAAAACAACGGAGACCGCGCGCGAGGACCCGAACACGCTGCAAGGTATTCCCGCGCCCGCAGAACGCCGGGACCCATCCGGATCGCAAACTCACCCCCCCAGCAACCCCTCTACCTCAACCAGCGCCCGGGGCCCTGCCAGACGCGACCCCGGAAATGTAAACAGCGCCCTGGACCTCGCTAGTGCCCTGGACCCCGCCAGCGCCCTGGACCCCGCCAGATGCAACCACCTACCTTCCACAAGGGCGGACGTCTCCCATCGGATCCCAGGATCATCCAGCAGCAGCCGCTGACCGAGAAAGCGAGGGAAACGCAGCGGTCTGCAGGTTAGACTGAAGGAACGCGGTTTCAAGACCCCTCTCCCCAGCATACTCCTGGCAAACGTCCAAGCGATTGAAAACAAGCTGGATGAACTTAACGCCAGACTTACCTCACAGAGGGAAGTAAGAGACTGCTGTGTGCTCTGTTTCATAGAGACATGGCTCACCCCCGCCTCACCGGACTGTGCCATACAACCTGAAGGCTTCTCTATTCACCGGGCGGACCGCACGGCATCTTCAGGCAAAGCGAAGGGTGGAGGGGTTTGCCTCCTCATCAACTCCTCCTGGTGCTTGGATGTGGTGACCCTGGCGACCTACTGCTCCCCAGACCTGGAATACTTGACCGTAAAGTGCCGCCCATACTATCTTCCACGTGAGTTCACTTCAGCCATTATCACAGGAGTCTACATCCCACCCCAGGCAGAAGTGAGGAAGGCGCTGGATGAACTGTACACAGTCATAAACAACTATGAAACAGAACACCCGGAGGCCTTGTTCATTGTGGCCGGAGACTTCAACAAAGCCAACCTCGAGTGTACTGCCAAAATTCCCCTAGCACATCTCCTGTCCCACCAGGGGTGACAACACTCTTGACCACTGCTACTCAAAAATCAAGGGCGCCTACCGTTCCATCCCCGGCCGCACTTTGGGAAATCAGACCATAAGACTGTGCTCCTTCTCCCGGCTTACAAGCAGAAACTCAAGCGGGAGAATCCAGCTAAGAAGGTTGTGCAGTGCTGGTCCGAGGAGACAAAAGAGCTCTTACGTGACTGCTTGGAGACAGTGGACTGGTCCATATTTAAGAACTCAGCGACTAACTTAAATGAGTATGTCACCACCGTCACAGACTTAATCAGCAAATGTGTGGACGACTGCGTGCCAAAGAAAGCAGTACGTATGTTCCCCAACCGGAAACCATGGCTCAACCGCAAGATTGACTCCCTACTGAAGGACAGATCTGAGGCGTTCAAGGCAGACGACCCTGTCCTATACAAGAAATCCAGGTACGACCTCCGCAAAGCCATCCGAGATGCCAAGAGAGAATATCAAACTAAGCTAGAGTCACAGACAGACTCTCAGCTGTTGTGGCAAAGACTAAACAACATCACGGGTTACAAAGCGAAGCCGAGCAGTATCTCTGGCAGCAGCGCACCCCTCCCCGATGAACTTAATGCATTCTATGCTCGGTTTGAGCAGGTAACCAACAATCCGCTATCGAGTGCCCCAGCAACCCATAATTCACCCATGCCCACCATCACAGCTTCCGAAGTCAGATCGGCCTTCCTGAAAGTGAACCCACGGAAGGCGATGGGCCCGGACGGGATCCCTGGTCGTGCACTCAGAGCCTGCGCATACCAGCTGGCAGAGGTTTTCACAGACATCTTTAACCTATCCCTACTCCACTCCGAGGTCCCCACCTGCTTCAAGAAGACCACCATCATACCGGTACCAAAGAAGAACCAGGCAACGTGCCTCAATGACTACTGCCCGGTGGCCCTGACGTCAGTTGTAATGAAGTGCTTCGAGAGGCTGATCATGAAGCGCATCACCTCCATACTCCCGGAACGCCTTGACCCACTTCAATTCGCATACCGTCGCAACCGGTCCACATCAGACGCCATTTCCCTGGCCCTCCACTAATCCCTAGAGCATCTCGAAAACAAGGACTCCTACATCAGACTCCTATTTATTGACTACAGCTCCGCCTTCAACACCATAATCCCAGCCAAGCTCGTATCAAAGCTCCAAAACCTAGGACTTGGCTCTCCACTCTGCAACTGGATCCTTGACTTTCTGACCAACAGACCACAGTCAGTAAGAATGAACACCAACACCTCTTCCACAATAGTCCTCAATACCGGTGCCCCGCAAGGCTGCGTACTTAGCCCCCTACTCTACTCCCTGTACACACACGACTGCATGGCAAAACTTGGTTCCAACTCCATCTACAAGTTTGCTGACGATACGACCATAGTGGGATCTCGAATAACGACGAGTCCGAATACAGGAGGGAGATAGAGAACCTAGCGGAGTGGTGTAACAACAACAATCTCTCCCTCAATGCCAGCAAAACTAAAGAGCTGGTCATCGACTTCAGGAAGCAAAGTACTGTACACACCCCTGTCAGCATCAACGGAGCCGAGGTAGAGATGGTGAGCAGTTTCAAATTCCTAGGGGTGCACATCACCAAAAATCTATCCTGGTCCACTCACGTCGACGCTATCACCAAGAAAGCACAACAGCGCCTATACTTCCTCAGGAAACTAAGGAAATTCGGCATGTCCACATTAACCCTTACCAACTTTTACAGATGCACTATAGAGAGCATCCTATCGGGCTGCATCACAGCCTGGTATGGCAACTGCTCGGCCCAGGACCGCAAGGAACTTCAGAGAGTCGTGAATACCGCCCAGTCCATCACACGAACCTGCCTCCCATCCATTGATTCCATCTACACCTCCCGCTGTCGGGGGAAAGCAGGCAGCATAATCAAGGATCCCTCCCACCCGGCTTACTCACTTTTCCAACTTCTTCCATCGGGCAGGAGATTCAGAAGTCTGAGAACACGCACAAACAGACTCAAAAACAGCTTCTTCCCCACTGTCACCAGACTCCTAAATGACCCTCTTATGGACTGACCTCATTAACACTACACCCATGTATGCTTCATCCGATGCCAATGCTTATGTAGTTACATTGTATATATTGTGTTGCCCTATTATGTATTCTCATGTATTTTCTTGAATTCTGTTTAATTCCCTTTTCTTCCCATGTACTGAATGATCTGTTGAGCTGCTTGCAGAAAAATATTTTTCACTGTACCTCGGTACACGTGACAATAAACAAATCCAATCCAAGAAGTAGGCTATTTGGTCCATTATGTCTGCTCTACCGTTCAATGAGACCTTGACTGATCTGATGTGATAATCCTCAACTCCACTTTCCTGCCTTATCCCCATAACGCTTGTTTTAAGCACTTTCCCTCACTAATTTATACGTCTGTCTATCTTAGCCTTGAACGTACTTCACGACCAAGTTTCGACAGCTCTCTCTGGTAAAGAATTCAAAAGATTCGCCACCCTCTGCGGGAAGAAATTCCTCCTACCGGTATTAAATGGGCGACGCCTTCCACTGAGATTCTGTTCTCTGTTCCTATACTGTCCCACAAAGGGAAACTACCTCAACATCTACCCTGTCAAGTCTCTTGAAAATCCTATATGTCTTGATAAGGTCGTTCTTTTAAACACCAATGAATACAGGCCCTACCTACTCAACCTCTCCTGAAAATCCCTCCATACCTGGGATCAAACTGGTGAACCTTCTCTGGAATGTCTCCAATGCCAGTATATCTTTCCTTGGGTAAGGGGACCAAAACTGTTCACAGTATTCCTAGCGTCTTGTATAGTTTTAGCAAGATGCCCCTATTTTTATACTCCATTTCGTTTGGAATAAAGGCCGACTTTCCATTTACCTGTTGAACCAGCATGAGGCCCCCCAATCCCTCTGTGCCGCAGCTTTCTGCACTCTTTCTCTACTTAAACAATATTCAGCTCCTTTATTATTCCTTCCAAGTTGCGTAACTTCACATTTTCCTACATTATAGTCCACCTGCCAAGATTTTGCCTACTCGCTTAACCCGTCTACATCCCTCTGTCGACTCTTAGTCTTATCCTTACCATTTGCCTACTATTTTTGTGTCATCCACGAACTTGGCAATAGTACATTCATTTTCCTTGTCCAAGTTACTGAAGTATGTTGTAAATAATTGTGTTTCTGATTGAGAAGGAGTCCAAGACTTATCCCATTTCATTCCCAGCTTTTGCAGAATTTTCTCATAAAAGCTATTTAAGAAATACAAAAATAGCACAAAAAGTGACTTCTGATTTAGTTCCAATACCCTTTCCCTGGTCATTGTAATTGTTTTAAGTTCTTTCCTCCCTTTCACCTCTTGATTTACAAGTATTTCTGGAATGTTATTTGTCTCTTCTACAGTGAAGGACTAAAAATATCTGTTCACTTTCAGTATTTCCTTATTTCCCTTTATTAATTCCCCAGACTCCCTCCCAGAGGACAAATGTTTCCTTTTCGTTCTGTTTCAATTACTTTTAGAAACTTTGACTATGTGTTTTTATATTTCCGGCTAGCTTTCTCTCATATTCTAATTTCTTCCTTCTCCTTATTTAGTCATTCTTTGATGGTTTCAAAGTTCTGATTTGCTACTAATCTTTGCAGTATTGTATGTGTTTCTTCGAAATAAATATGTTTATTAAAAAAATTTCATATTAATCAAAACCACTCAAAACAATCAAACAGAAGTACACAACAGAAGAGAGAAACAAAAGCAAAGGCACCGTAACTTTAACACAACTAACCCCTAATATCTGATGGTGACTAACTCCTTCAAAAAATAAATGAATGGTTTCCATCTTGGGTAGAACCCCTCCACCGACCCCCTGATGGTGTACTCAACCTTCTCCAAATGTAGAAAAGACATGAGGTCACCCAATGCAGTAGGTGGAGGAGGAGACCTCCACTGAAGCAGAATTCACCTCCGAGCTATCACTAGATACAGGCAAGGACATCCTCCTTCACCCCAGAGTGAAACACCGGCGAATTGGACACCCCAGATATAGCCACCATAGATATAGATCCAAATCTACAACGAGTATCTGCAACGTGGTGTAAAAGAAAAGAGGCCAGAAGCTTATCAACTTGGGACAGGACCAGAACATGTGTGTATGGTTAGCAGGTCCCTGAGAGCAGCGCTCACATTTATTCCTCAACCCCGGAGAAGGATCCGCTCACCCTAGCCCTGGTCAGGTGCGTCCTGTGCAAAACCTTAAATTGAACCAAACTCAGCCGAGCACATGAAGAGGTGGTGTTGACGCTGTGAAGGGCCTCACTCCACACCTCAACATTAAGAATGGGACGCAGTTCGCGCTCTCATTTCATCCTCGCCTCACTCAACTGAGCAGACTCTGTTGAAAGGATAGGGCCATAAATATCCAAAATAGAACCCCCCCCCCCACAAATCAGCTAGAGACAAAATCACCTTCAACAGGGAAGAGAGTGGCACCAAAGGGGGGGAAAGCTTTGTATGGAAAAGACTGGGACCAGGCAGTTGGAATTTCTCATCTAACTCCTTAAAACTAGCAAACGTCCCCTTCACAAACATGTCTACAAACCTCCAAACCCTTCCCCTCCCTAGACTTAAAAACATTGAGTCCAAACCAGCTGATCGGACAGGGTGGTTGTTGCAGATGGGGGCTAGTGAAGACAGGAAATTGAATTTGAAAAGCTACCTGAACTACTTCCATATTCTCAGGGTGAAGATTACCACTGAATACGAGGAAAATCTGACTGGAGAAAGAGGTAACAGTGCAGTAACTATTGCACAAAGACTAGAAGTGGTGTAGGAGCTCGCTTCCATTTGTCCCAAAATGGAACCAGGATTGCTCATCCACGTTATTTTCTGAATTTTGGCTGCCTAATAATAAAACAATAAATTGGGCTGGGTCAGACCCCCCCCCCCCCCCCCCCCTCGCGCATAAAGGGACACCCGGTGCTCCACTCCTCCCCAATTTATCCCCCTTCACTTAAGAGAACCATAGCCGGCAGTTCTATTCCCAAAGCAAACAGGAGTGGAGACATCTCTGTCTCGTGCCCCTATTCAACAAAAAAAAACAGTGTTCAGAACGTTCGTACACACACTTGCAATGGGGACCTATACAGTAGCCAAATCCAAGAAATAAATTTGTGGCCAAAACCAAACTCAAATAGATACACTCACTCCATTCTATCAAATGCCTTTTTGACATCCAGGGAACAATCACTTCCGGTTCGGGCACCAAGGAAAGTTACTGCTCGAATTGTGCATCTGTGTGATCTCCTCGGAGGCCACCTGCTGTTTTAGCTGGTGTGCCAAAAGGTGACTGGCCTTCTCCCCGTATTCGTAGAACAGGCCCCATAAACACCGCAACTGACACCGCCCTGTCAATCGACAATAGTTCAAACTGTGCTTGCAGCTTTTTCCTCCTTGCCAGCAAATCTGGAGTAGGGTCAATTGAGTACTGGTGGTCCATCTCAAGAATGGAGTCCACCAGCCTCTGCTGCTCCACCCTCACTGTCCTCACCAGAGATACTTTTCCCCCTAAGGACCACCTTAAAGGTCTCCCACAACGTGGAAGGCGAGATTGTCTCGGTTTTGTTAAGTTTTATATAATCCCCTCTGGCAATGGACATGTGCTCACAATAGTGTTGTCTAACCTCCATGTTGGATGGGGCCAGAATCTGGGACAAATCCAACAAAAGTGTAGGACGTGATCCAAAATAACAATCGCTGAGAACTCTGTCGCCACCACAAATGAAAATCAACCCACAAATATACCTGATGAACATGCAGAAAAAAACCTAAAAATCTTTATCGCCTGGGTGCAAGAAACTTTTTCGATTTGATACTATCACTTCATTAATTAGTAAAGGCTGGTGCAACCTTCTGGAGTTTTTCTTTTTCACTAGAAAACGTCTTTGTTGTATCTCCTTAAATGTCTGCTGCTGTGCCTTACTGTCCTAGCCTTTAATGTAATTTCTTAATTCACATTAGCCACTGTCTTCATACCCTTGGAACTGCTTTTATTTAAGTTTAAAATTCTGGTATTAGCCTCACTCTTCTCACCCTCCAACTGAAATGCGATCATGCTGTGATCATTGGTACTTAGAGGCTCTTTCACCATGAGGTCAGTAATTTCACTGCACACTCGGGCAATTAGGGCTGGGCAATAAATGCTAGCCTCGCCAGTGAAGCCCACTCCCCTTGAATTAATTTTTTTAAATTACTGGATCTAGAGCAGCTTTCTGCCTGGTTGGCTCTGGAATATGCTGTGTTAGCTTAGTCATTTGAAAGAAAGGCTTGCATTTCTATAAAGCACCCTTCACATCCCCAGCATGTCCCAGGGAAGTGATTTACAGACAATTAAGTACTTTGAAGTGTTCATCGCTGTTGTAATGCAGGAATTTCAGCAGCCAATTTGTGACAGCAGGATCCACAAACAGCTGTGTCTAATGCTTCGATCAGTTCTTCGAGATGATGATGTGAATTTTGTGAAATTTTAGGCATCATAAATGTTTTCTTTCAGACACTTCATGGTGCCCAACAAAACTTGGAGGTATAAACATCCCAGCCGAGTAACACAAATAAATCATACCAAGAAGTCATGTTCATGTTCAGATTCAGCCCTTCAATAATATCTTTCTCCATATATTTGAGTGTTACCTTATCATAAGTTGCTAACAAGGAAACAACATTCTTAAACACATATGGCATAAACGAACATCTACAAAACATACACGTAGTAAATGGCAATGCATTGGTGAGTACTATAGACTTGTGGAAATACACAACTGTGATTTGGTGCTGGTAAATGTATTTACCTCCGCTTGATATGAAACTGAAGACACTTTGTACTTTCCTGTTTCACCGAGGTCGAGGACTTGACAAGTTGAGACCTAATGTGGTCTTTCATGGACAAATGGCAAGACTTATTCTGTTGCAATTTGATTTGATTTGATTTATTATTGTCACATGTATTCGTATACAGTGAAAAGTATTGTTTCTTGCATGCTGTACAGACAATGTATACTGTACATAGGGAAGGAAGGAGAGACTGCAGAATATAATGTTACAGTTTTAGCAAGGTGTAGAGAAAAGATCAACTTAATACAAGGTAGGTCCATTCAAAATTCTGAATGGCAGTAGGGAAGAAGCTGTTCTTGAGTCGGTTGGTACGTGATCTCAAACTTCGGTATCTTTTTCCTGATGGAAGAAACCCCCACAGACACGGGGAGAACGTGCAGACTCCGCACAGACAGTGACCCAAGCCGGGAATCGAAACTGGTACCCTGGCGCTGTGAAGCAACAATGCTAACCACTCTGCCACCACTGTGCTACCGAATAAACATGCAAGAAAAGTTAATCCAATCAATTGCAAGTGAAGTTTTAATTCTGTGCAATGTCCTGGTTTGGACTCTGAAGGCTATAATTCAATCCAGTCAGTCGCAGTGGGTAGCACGGAGAAGCTCAATGTCTCCCAGCAGTGGCAAAAACTCTCGATTAAGTTGGAGGACAAGGAGATGATGCTGGATTCTTTGCTGCTGACAGCAGGATGTTAATTAGATTCATTATTGAGCCACTTGACACTAATCCCTCAGTTCACCTCAAGAGAGAGATGGAGCCATTGAAGTTTGCAGCATGAAAACAGGTCTTCGGCCCAACTTGTCCATGCTGCCCAGTTTTTACCACTAAGCTAGTCCCAATTACCCGCATTTGGTAATATCCGTCTATACCCTTGATAAGTCGTTGATAAGTATGTACCTGTCAGGCAAGGAGGAAGTTGTCGAGCAAGGGAACCATGGTTTACTAAGGAAGTTGAAGCACTTGTCAAGGGGAAGAAGAAGGCTTCTGTTAGGATGAGACATGAAGGCTCAGTTAGGGCACTTGAGAGTTACGTTTGCCAGGAAGGACCTAAAGGGAGAGTTAAGAAGAGCGAGGAGAGGACACGAAAAGTCGTTGGCGGATAGGAGCAAGGAAAACCCTAAGGCTTTCTATAGGTATATCAGGAACAAAAGAATGACTAGAGTAAGATTAGGGCCAATCAAGGATAGTAGTGGAAAGTTGTGTGTGGAATCAGAGGAGATAGGGGAAGCGTTAAATGGATATTTTTCGTCAGTGTTTACACTGGAGAAAGACAATGCTGTCGAGGAGAATACTCAGGTTCAGTCGACCAGGCTAGATGGGATTGAGGTTCAAAAGAAGGAGGTGTTAGCAATTTTGGAAAGTGTAAAAATAGATAAGTCCCCTGGGCCAGATGGGATTTATCCTAGGATTCTCTGGGAAGCCAGGGAGGAGATTGCAGAGCCTTTGTCCTTGATCTTTATGTCGTCTTTGTCGACAGGAATAGTGCCGGAAGACTGGAGGATAGCAAATGTTGTCCCCTTGTTCAAGAAGGGAAGTAGAGACAACCCCGGTAATTATAGACCTGTGAGCCTTACTTCGGTTATGGGTAAAATGTTGGAAAAGGTTATAAGAGATAGGGTTTATAATCATCTTGAAAAGAACAAGTTGATTAGCGATACTCAACACGGTTTTGTGAAGGGTAGGTCATGCCTCACAAACCTTATTGAGTTTTTTGAGAAGGTGACCAAACAGGTGGATGAGGGTAAGGTGGTTGATGTGGTGTATATGGATTTCAGTAAGGCGTTTGATAAGGTTCCACGCGGTAGGCTATTGCAGAAAATACGGAAGTATGGGATTGAAGGTGATTTAGCGGTTTAGATCAGTAATTGGCTAGCTGAAAGAAGACAGAGGGTGGTGGTTGATGTCAAATGTTCATCCTGGAGTTCAGTTACTAATGGTGTACCGATATCTGTTTTGGGGCCACTGCTGTTTGTCATTTTTATAAATGACCTGGAAGAGGGTGTAGAAGGATGGGTTAGTACATTTGCAGATGACATGAAGGTCGGTGAAGTTGTGGATAGTGCTGAAGGATGTTATAGGTTACAGAGGGACATAGATAAGCTGCAGAGCTGGGCTGAGAGGTTGCAGATGGAGTTTAATGCGGAAAAGTGTGAAGTGGTTCACTTTGGAAGGAGTAACAGGAATGCAGAGTACTGGGCTAATGGCAAGATTCTTGGTAGTGTAGATGAACAGAGAGATCTCAACATCCAGGTACATAAATCCCTGCAAGTTGCCACCCAGGTTAATAGGGCTGTTAAGAAGGCATATGGTGTGCTAGCCTTTATCAGTAGGGGGATTGAGTTTCGAAGCCATGAGGTCATGCTGCAGCTGTACAAAACTCTGGTGCGGCCGCACCTGGAGTACTGCGTGCAGTTCTGGTCACCACATTATAGGAAGGATGTGGAAGCTTTGGAAACGGTTCAGAGGAGATTTACTAGGATGTTGCCTGGTATGGAGGGAAGGTCTTACGAGGAAAGGCTCAGGGACTTGAGGTTGTTTTCGTTAGAGAGGAGAAGGCTGAGAGATGACTTAATAGAGACATATAAGATAGTCAGAGGGTTAGATAGGGTGGACAGTGAGAGTCTTTTTCCTCGGATGGTGATGACCAACACGAGAGGACATAGCTTTAAATTGAGGGGTGGTAGATATAGGACAGATGTCAGAGGCAGTTTCTTTACTCAGAGAGTAGTAGGGGTGTGGAACGCCCTGCCTGCAACAGTAGTAGACTCGCCAAATTTAAGGGCATTTAAGTGGTCACTGGATAGACATATGGATGAAAATGGAATAGTGTAGGTCAGATTGGCTTCAGATGGTTTCACGGGTCGGCGCAACATCGAGGGCCGAAGGGCCCGTACTGCGCTGTAATGTTCTATGTTCTATACCCAGCTTACCCATATAACTGTCTAAATGCTTTTTAAAAGACAAAATTGTACCCCGCCTCTAATTACTGCCTTTGGCAGCTCGTTCCAGACACTCACCACCCTCTGTGTGAAATAATTGCCCCTCTGGACCATTTTCTATCTCTCCCTTACCGTAAACCTATGCCCTCTAGTTTTAGACTCCCCTACCTTGGGAAAAGATGTGCAAATAAACAGAGGCCAAAGCATTTATTTATGCTTCTCCAAACCCCTCATGATTTTTCAAAAGTGCAGACTAATTTCCAATTTGGTCCAATGCCCCAAATTTAGCGCTGGGATTAATTGGGGGCCAGATGTCTTTCCTACGCCTTCTGATTATCAGGTCCTCTGTGCCTGATTGGTGGATCCGGATTCGGGAGGGGATGGAGGTGGCCATGTTGAAAGCCTGGCCCCTGCCCTTGCCTCCAACCTTCCCATGCCACAAACCCCACCCTGCAACCCCGCTGCTGCCCTCACTTATCTTTGGCCTGGGCAAATATTGGGGCCTGTGGGGTGTGCATTGCCAGCAACTGTCAATGCTCCTGATATGGCACTGGCTACAATGGGAGACAGGTGGGATTTCCACCTGATGGATCCTGAATTCCAAGGAAGGCTCGACATACCATTGTACTGAAGGGCTTCCTCCACCCACCCCCCAGCGAGACCTCAGCCAGGCCCATTAAATTCTGCCTAACATGGCAGCACGGTAGCATGGTGGTTAGCATAAATGCTTCACAGCTCCAGGGTCCCAGGTTCGATTCCCGGCTGGGTCACTGTCTGTGTGGAGTCTGCACGTCCTCCCCGTGTCTGCGTGGGTTTCCTCCGGGTGCTCCGGTTTCCTCCCACAGTCCAAAGATGTGCGGGTTAGGTGGATTGGCCGTGCTAAATTGCCCGTAGTGTCCTAAAAAGTAAGGTTAAGGGGGGGGGGTTGTTGGGTTATGGGTATAGGGTGAATACGTGGGTTTGAGTAGGGTGATCATTGCTCGGCACAACATCGAGGGCCGAAGGGCCTGTTCTGTGCTGTACTGTTCTATGTTCTATGTCTCCGTTAGGATTCTTCACTCTAGTTGAAGAGACGCATTGCACTGTTGCCTGATCTGTTCATACAGGCCCAGATTCTTTCGATGCCTCAGTGAAATGGCATTCTAATTTCCATCAGATGCCAATCCCATTGAAAGTCTGTGAGCAGCTGTAGGTATAATGAACAGCAAGCACCATTGCAGGTAGCAAAATAGAAATCATTATAATTGTGAAATGTTTCTCTGTTAATTTTCTTAAGCTCACTTCTGAGATAGTGAGCAGATAAATTACATTTTGAAAACTTTTAAGCAGCGCTGACTAATGACATCACCTGTATTTAAACGCTTCGGATTTGAGAAACCAATTATACCGCCTGAGTTATTAGAATGTGAATATTCTAATTAATTCGTTCTTTGTTAGTTATTGAACGACTACAACCAGTGTACTGAAGTAAATCTATGGGCCCTAATCGCTGTTCATTACAGTGCATATCATTCGATTGTTGTAAATCAACACATTCATGACTTACCGTGAGTCTTCTGTTTAACTGTCACACTTTACATGTAATTCTGTCACAGATGTAAAACCATCATATTTAAAAGTGAGATTAAGAAAGCCAAGCATTGGCCGGGAGCCTTCCGATTGACCCGAATAGTTTGTGAACAACTGCAATTATCTGAATACACATGTTTAGGATACACTCAAACAAGAGAGCTTGAGTTTTGATGCAGCACTCAGACTTTTGGGGGAAGAGAGTTACCGATCCCCATTACCCCTAGTGTGTGGGTGTGTGGTTGGGCTTCCTGATTTCACTCCTAAATCACTTAACTATAATTTCAAGATTTTGCCTCTTGTTCGGCATTGTTCAGCACATGCCCCTTGCTTCTGGTTCTAACGTTTGTGAGCTCACTTACCGTTATGAAACGACCACAGACCACGCATAGGCACAGATAAGATGCTGAGAACTGACAGAATTGAGTTAGTGTCTGGGGGAATACAACTTTGCTTCTTTAAAGAGGTGATATTTAAAAATTTGGAGCTGTTCCAAATTTGGGACGTCGGAACAAATTGGAAATTAGTCTGTATGTCCGAAAAAACAGTGAGAGGGTTGGAGTGACAGAAATAAATGCTTTGGCCTCTATTTGTCCATCTCTCTCTCTCTCTCTCTCTGTTTTCTGTCTCTGTTCTCTTGTTTCTCATTTTTCACAGTATCGTATCTCTCTGCTTGTTTTCTCTCACTAAAGGCGATAGAAATCAAATAAGTGATATACTATAAGCAGCGATTAAAGGGAATGTTCACTACCACTATGGATTCCAGGGTGACATTCTCTTGTTTTTTTTCCCCCTCACCCTCCAGTGAAGGAAAGTAATAGCGATACCTGGAATTAACAGCAGTCAAAATAGGCATGAGGTTACAATTCTTTGTCTGGCGGCTGTTTGACAACTGCCAAATGGAGGAGTGTTAAAAGCCTCAGTAAAAGTTCCTAACATGCATTGCAATTGTTCTTGCAGATGCAAAGCAAATAGCTTTGTGGGTAAACATGTATATATTGTTTCATGAGGCTGACCAGTTGTTCTTCCTTTTATAGTGTTTGTCAAGAATATTTACTGAATGGTGGATTGAAGAGAGTACTTGAAAAAGATGAGAAAAGGGCCAGGCTTGCGATTGCCATGGCTACTCCAACCTTCAATGTGCAAACATCTGAAAAGAACGATGAGCATTCTGCCTCGAATGGTATATTAATGAGTTTGGATGCTTCCATTACAAAGTAGGTGACATCAGCAGACTTCATTTATTCAAAATGCAATGGTATTCTGCTAAGGTTCTGGTCATTTGAAAGATTGCTGAAATAAAATGTATTAAACATCTCTTGGAACTGCCTTCACTTACGTAATCTGTGTTAAAGATGGTGCGAAACAGATGGGGGTCAGAATTATGTCATCTCACACTTGAGGCTTGTTAAGATTTTTTAAAAACTGCATCGCAATGTAGTCGGAGAATGTGAGAATAATCATTGATTTTGGACAGTGTGATAATTAGGTGTCCATTTTCCTCCTTTAATTCTTGCAACGTAGAACTGAAAACAAAGAAGTATTCCTTCTATTCGTCTACATTTTTGCTCAGGTTAACAAATGAAGTAAAATGATGTGAAATAGGACCTCCTAGTTGGGAACCGTGGCTCCATTATATTTAAAAAGAAATCTACATAATCAGATAAAATATTCATGCGCAATAAGGTATTGTAAATCAAAAGTTATGGTTGATTGAAAGCAAATTGCTTACAATCTATCTGTTCCAAAAAGAAAAATAATGAGAGAACGTTACTCGTTTGTATAATAGGATCTAAGGTCGTTCACTGACTCTGGTGCAGTGATGCAAGTTACAGAAATGACCAAAATACCAAAAACTGAATTGTTCTCACTAATAAATGGATTATAATAATATTAATAACAATGGAATGCTATCTTGTTGCTTTCATCAGTCTTTTATTGTCATAAGTAGGCTTACATTAACACTGCAGTGAAGTTGCTGTGAAAATTCCCTCGTCGCCACATTCTGGCGTCTGTTCGGGTACACCGAAGGAGAATTCAGAATGTCCAAATTACCTAATGGCACATCTTTCGGGATTTGTGGGAGGAAACCGGAGCACCCGGAGGAAATCCACACAGACACGGGGAGAACGTGCAGACTCCGCACAGACAGTGACCCAAGGCGGGAATCGAACCTGGGACCCTGGAGCTGTGAAGCAACAGTGCTAACCACTGTGCTATCCTGCTGCCCAATGCACTTCTTTCAGTTAAACAAATTCTTAGCAAACACTTGTATCATAATACTAAACATTTATAACTTTGAATTACCGATAATTTCAAGCTACTTAAACAAAAAAATCCCCAGGTCATACATGCGGTGCATCAAATGTGTTTGGGTTGGGCATTTCATGGAATAGTTGGAATTTTCAGCCCTGAAATTGTGTCAGTTTGTATTAAACAGCTGACCACCAGTGTGGTCAGTCTTATTTTTGAATTGAGTTCACAAAAACAGTACTAATCTAAAAGTAGAGTATGTAGGTAAGCAGCTTTGTATATTGAGTTTGAATTATGTTTGTGAGGAAGACTGAAAACTAATGGGATTAAGCCAATATTCTTGTATTTATTGTATAATGGATTTATTCAATCTCCTATTTATCAGTTAATGTATTTATTCAATCTCCATGCTAATTGTGCCGCTAACAATTTGTTTAGTCCCACTGTAAATGCTTCAAACTTATGTCCCATTGAGTGGACAATGTAGCAACTATGGTAAATTTTCAAAATGAAGCAGGTCATACGTCAGCGTTTTAGCTTATCTAACATTCTATCATTTTCTTACATTGTAAGTCCTGAGATGGCGCCTTCTCATGGTTGCTTTTTTTTCAGCTAGCTAATCCATATAGTATCACAAATACGGGCTAAACATTTAATGTTATCCATTTTAAGAGAGCTGATTTTAATGAGAGAGATTTTGGAAGAAATAGCAAGAAAAGATTTACTGCCATAGGTTGATATATAATGCACACCAAATGTATCCAAATATACTTAGTCTAACTGGAACCATCTTCAACATTTGTATTCATTGTCGTAATTTTATTTTATTTCATATCAATATACAAGATCACATCTGTAACCCCATTATGATGAACTTTGTGCTAAATGAATTCAATGGTATTACCTTTCACCCCCTTTGCACTTAATCAATTTCCAGCTCTAATGTGTTTTTTTTTTGATGACCCACATCTTCGTCTGCTTCATGCTGCTCCCGTGCAGCAGCTTCAATGCTGCCCCATGTAGGAAATGAAAACCACTGAAGAGACAAAAATCAGAAAAGCAGTGGGGTAAAAATGAAAAGAGAGTGGAACAGGGGCATGAGAATGAAGGAAACAGCAAGAAATGGAAGTGAAGGACAGAGTTAGAGAGTCAAATGTGGAGAAATAAAACAAAGTGCAAAAGAGGTAAAACAAATGAAAAGGGCATGATAAATGGAAAGGAATAAGGAGTGAAAGTGAAGCACAGAGAGAAATGTATGGAAAAATAAGCACTTTTTGTCATGACTTAGCACTGCCAATATAATTAACTAATTTGAGCAGCTGAGGTTTTGGTGGCCTCGACCCAAAATTGTTACTGAAATTTAAGGTCAAGAATTATAATTGGCTGGAGCAGGCGTTGGACCTTTAAATGTTCTACTAAACAAAATTAATATTGTGGTATCTGTTTTATACTTGCATTGTTTTCTTAGGAATCATATCTGAACACATGGTTCCCCCGTGTCCAGACAGATTTACCATCAATCTGAGGGAAATAGCTTTGCCTTTTACTTTTGTGAAAAATCAAAGCAGATTTTTAAAAATAGCAAAGCAGTAATAATTAGAACACAGCTAACTAAATGGCCAGCTACTGTACGCAGCTTGCACTGTAAGTCCAAACACTGCTGTTTTGACAATGTGCCATCTTTCCGCACTATACAGTATGTGGTCTAACAGAAACAAGTCTCACTACAATGCCGCTTGCTGTGTTGACACTTAAACATTGCCATGCATAATCTTTAGCAGTGATTCAACTTGACAGGCAAAGAGCTGACATTTTAATGAGGCACATTCTACGCTGAAAGGAGCTGCCAGTATATGAATACTATTTATCAAGGCATCCGATAATTTAACAAATATGATGGTGTGTCACATTTCTACTGTTAATTTTGTTCAGGAGGAATATAATATTGTCTGTTGTTGCAAAGCAGGATTCTGTGATGAATCCAAAATCCAAAAGTTGGCCTTAAGTTATATCAAAATGATATAACTTGCAAACATAGTCATAATTAAGTTTCAGGCAGAGGAGGCGGTGACGTAGTGGTATTGTCATGGTACGAGTAAACCAGAGACTCAGAGTAATGCTCTGGGGGTCCAGGTTCAAATCCTGCCAGTGCAGATGCTGAAATTTGAATTAAATAAAAATTTGGAATTTAAAAAAGGTCTAATTAATGATGACCATGAAGCGATTGTTGTAAAAACCCATCTGGTTCACTAATGTCCTTCAGGGAAGGAAACCTTCCATACCTTGTCTGGCCTACATGTGACTCCAGACCCACAGCAATGTGGTTGACTCTTATTTGCCTCCTCAAGGGCAATTAGGGATGGGCAATAAATGTTGGCACAGCCGGCAATGGCCACGTCCCATAAATGAATAAAGGAAAAGAGATTCTAATCACATGCTGAGCCACAAAGAAAGATTCCACGATTTAACTACAGCGCTCTTTTTCAGCAGAAAGCAGATATGATTGGAAAAGAACTGGCGACAGCATGAAGATTTTTTTTTTACGCAGCATGTTACGATGATTTGGAATGCACTGCACGAAAGGGCAATGGAAGAAAATTCAAAGTACCTTTCAATAGGGAACTGGAAAAATACTTGAAGGAAGATGTATAGAACTATGTAGAAAGAGATAGGGAATGGGATTCAGGGCTATGTGGAAAGAGCTGGGGAATGGGCAGCACGGTAGCACAGTGGTTAGCACAGTTGCTTCACAGCTTCAGGATCCCAGGTTCGACTCCCGGCTTGGGTCACTGTCTGTGGAGTCTGCACCTTCTCCCCGTGTCTGCGTGGGTTTCCTCCGGGTGCTTCTGTTTCCTCCCACAGTCCAAAGACATGCAGGTTAGATGGATTGCCCATGATAAATTGCCCTTAGTGGCCAAAAAGGTTAGGTGGAGTTAATGGGTTACGGGGCTAAAGGGGATGGTGGAGGCATGGGACTTAAGTAGGGTGCTCTTTACTGGGGCCGATGCAGACCCGAAGGGCTGAATGGCCTCTCCCTGCACTATTCTATGATTGGATGGCCCCAACAAAGAGGGGCGCGTGGGCTCAACAGCCACTCTCTGGGTTGTATCATTCTATGAACACTGCTGTTATCTGCATTTGAGAGCTAGCTATTTGCCTTTTGTTGGGCAGCGTAAAAGTGATAGCTTTGTGGAACCATCTTGGGTCATTTACTGAGGAGTATTATTTCTGCCTTCAGAAAATTATTTTGTTGGCCAATCTAATTGGATAAAAAGATTTTTTTTAAATAAATTAAGTTCATGTCTAAGAGGAAGATTATTTGATTTGGTTCTGAGAAACACCGTGGAAGAAATAAACTGGAAAAAATGACTATAACATAGACTCGATCTGAAAATAGATATGGATAATTAAGATACAACAGTAAGACAACTGGAGTGGAAAAGACTGTTCAGTAAGAAAGAAGAGATTGACTCAAATTAACTGGGTAGAAAGCTCAGTGGGAAGGAAAGATGGATCAACAGTGCCAAATCCTCAAACAGTAGATAGAATGCACTAATAAATTTAGTTAAAGTTTCCGAGGAAAATAGATCACATGTAAACCGAAGCTTGAAAGAGAGGTTACTTGTATAACTAGGACTAACACTGTGAAACAAAATTGTAAGGAATATAGAAGATGCTTTGAAACCAGAGTTTAGAAGGGCCAGAAGAAATATGGAAAAAGCCAACAAACAAATAATATGGAGGGATGTACTGAGGGTTTTTATACATACATTCAAATTTGTGGAAAACTTAATTGTGGAGGATGGAGATGTTAATTAAATATTATCTGTTAATTGTTACAAAGAATGGGGAAGTGAAAATGTCAATGAAAAACAGAAGGGAGTGGGAAAATGGATAAAGATAGGACATTTTCCTTGCATGGTCCCGCATTAAGCTAACTGGTCTATAATTTACCCGTTTATTCTTTTTTGCTTTCTTGGACAGCGTAACAAAAGAGAAGAAATCGGTTATGAAAATGTGAGCAGAATTCAAGGCGGTTACGTCACTGGGCCCTGCTTAGATGAACTCTAGGATTTTGAAGTAATTCAAAGAGAGGCTAATAGAGAATTTTAAGCCCCTTTCAAATGCAAACTGTGTTTGAAGATGGATGCAACTGTGAAAAGCTCTGTCCAAGAAGGCAGAAAAGAATCAATTTGTAAACTATGGACCAGTTAGTTTAATGACGAATATTGAAAAATGCTTGGGGCTAAGCCTACTGTTCAGAGTCAAGAGGAGGTTGTGAATGATCATGCAATTCAATTTTGTCTCCTTTTCTACCACTGCCCTATCTAATATCAGGTGTGATGGTGATAACAAACCAGCCTTAAAACAGTATGGCATTGTGTCAGACGTTCAAAGATAACCTGCAGAGACATTTTAATGGCAAATTGTATTCGGCAAATATAATCAAATCTGTCTTGAAAAGAAGTGACTATTCAAATACTGGAAATATTTTGGTGGTATAGTATAGTATTTTGAGGCTCAACTTCTCAAATGTTCTCACAGCCAGCCTCCCTGTCTCAATCTTCAACTCATTAAAATTGCCACAACTGGCATACATACCTGTATGAATACACCCAGATCAATTCTGTCCTCTCCAACTCCACTGGCGTCTTGTGCCCCGATCAAGAGTCGTCAGGCACCTTCGCTTTTAAATTCCGCCATGGCCTCAAACACTTGTCTCGGTTGCTCTCCACCTGCTGTGCATCATGCATAAATCTTCTTGGCAGCTTCGCTTTCATCCAGTAGTTTCTTGCCCTATGGAGTCCTTTGCCAAGTTCCCCCCTTTTCCAAACCCTTCCCTTGTGTTGTATTCTCAATGTGCCACAAAAAGAAAAGGTAGCGGTGCCGCTCACTTGGGTTTCTTCCAAAAACAATGCAATGTTTATTCGGGATGTCGCTCACACAAAACAAAGATGGAGAACTAAAGTCTGCGCAAATGCCCTGCTGACGTCACTACAGATCACGTGACGCTTCGCCAACAGGGATGAATTACTTGAATACATAATACCTTTGTCTCTGAGCCCAGTTCCATTTTCTCTGCATCTTCCTGCAAGTGAGATGAGCCACAGAAATGTAAGTTGTTGGTATGTGATGAGTTTGGGCTGTGATATTGAAAGGTCTAAAGTCATTGATTGTTTTCCAATGTGCAATAATGTATGTACTTTGGAAAAGTACACATCTGATCTTATACTGTTCGAAAGAAGTAAAGTGGCTTAAAACCAAAATAACTAGACTGATGATAATCATTTACATAAATTTCCTGTGCGAATAATCACATTGCTGCAAAACTTTGGTCAGTTTAGTTGAAATGTAAGGGTAATCTTTGTTATCACAAGTAGGCTTACATTAACACTGCAATGAAGTCATCACATTCCAGCGCCTGTTCGAGTACACTGAGGGAGAATTCAGAATGTACAAATTACCTAACAGTGCGTCTTTCGGGACTTGTGGGAGGAACCCGGAGGAAACCCATTCAGACACAGGGAGAAGATGCAGACTCCGCACAGACAGTAACCCAAGCCAGGATTCGAACCTGGGACCCTGGAGCTGTGAAGCAACCGTGCTAACCACTGCGCTAATGTGCCACCTATGTGTATATATATATATATCTGTGTGTGTATATATATATATATATATATATCTCTAATATATAGATGCATATAATTCATGATGGACAGATTTGAAGCCGATTAATTAAGTGAATATTTTTATCCTGAATGACTCATTTGGTTTCCCTGTGTCCTTGGTTAGACACTTGAAAAGTATTCAGCACTTGTTGCCATACAGAATTATGATGCAGTACTTGTCCAGTAGCCTTGCCTTAAAGAGGGATAGCTTCATAAATAGATTGTTGTGACTTAGAATCCTAAAGCTGTCAGAGATTGTAATGAATGTTGTCAGTGGTCTGCTACAGTGCTGGCTAAAATGTCTATGTAACTGGAATAATCCATTTAAGGAAAAAGAGAGATGGGAAGAATGGATCATCTGTATTCTTTTTTTCCCTTTAAATCTCTTTATGAATTAAGATCCAAGGGGGTGGAGGCTAGGGCAGTTGCATGCTCATCCTGTAGGATGTGGGTGGTGAGGGATACCACCAGTGTCCCCGCTGACTTTACCTGCGGGAAGTGCACCCAACTCCAACTCCTCCTAGGCCGCGTTAGGGAACTGGAGCTGGATGAACTTCGGATCATCCGGGAGGCAGAGGGGGTGATAGAGAAGAGTTACAGGGAGGTAGCCACACCCAAGGTACAGGACAAAAATGGTTACAGTCAGGGGAAGGAAAACGAATGGGCAGACAGTGCAGGGATCCCTCGTGGCCGTTCCCCTTCAAAACAAGTATACCGTTTTGGATGCTGTTGGTGAGGGGGGAATGACCTACCGGGGGAAGGCCTTAGCGGTCAGGTCTCTGGCACTGAGCCTGGCTCTGTGGCTCAGAAGGGAAGGGGGGAGAGTAAAAAAGCAATAGTGACAGGAGACTCAATGGTTAGGGGAATAGATAGGAGATACTGTGGTCGCGAGCGAGACTCCCGGAAGGTATGTTGCCTCCCGGGTGCCAGGGCCAAGGATGTTTTGGATTGAGTCTACAAGATTATTAAGGTGGCGGGTGAGCATCTAGAAGTCATGGTGCACATGGGCACCAACGACATAGCTAAGAAAAGGGTTGAGGACTTTAAAAGTGATTTTATAGAGTTAGGTTGGAAGCTAAAGAGCAGGACAAGCAGAGTAGCGATCTCAGGATTGCTACCGGTGTGTTTTTGTAAATCCACCACTCTGTCTTAGAATTCCCCCTATACCAAAAAGGGCCGATATTCCAAATGGTGAACAGGGATTCTCACTCCCTGACTCTGATGCAGGCTTCGGTGGGTGCTATTCAGGTCAAACTATATTTCCAAGTTATTCCCCGGTATAACCCATACCTTCACCGAAGAATTTTACCTACTTACCCCTTAATAGCATCGATGTCCTGGGTCCTGCGTTATTAAGGAAGTGAAGTAAGCTAATAACCACTTTTTCAGATTAAGTTATTTTATTATTATACTTTTTTTTCTTTAAGTTGCAAACACTTTCTTTACAGAAAGGAAAAACGATTAGTGATTCTGGCTGCTGCTGGTTTGTTGTAGGGACCTTCAGACTCTCTCTCTCTTGTAGTTCTCCTCCCCTTCTCTCCTGTTGCTGTTTCTCTGTTTTCTCTGTTCTCTGTGTTCTGTCCTCTGTCCTCCCCATTGTTGCTGGTTTGTTGTAGGGACCTTCAGACTCTCTCTCTCTCTCTCTCTTTTAGTTCTCCTCCTCATTCTTGCTGGCGTTGATCTTCGAGCCTTCCACCTCCTTGAGGGGAGCGGAGCTCCCCCGGGCCGTGCTCCGGCCACCAGCTGTTGCTGCCTCGCGTTCTGCTGCTCCCTGTTTCTGCCTCGCGCGTGGGGGGAGGGGAAGGAGCGAGGGAAGCCCGCGTTTAGTGATTTTTGGCGGGAGAGATCGGGACCTCCGATAGGGGATGGGCTACGGGACTTAAAGGGGCATGGTGGGACACAACCAGGCCAATGGGTCACCCTCTATTCAGTACATCACGGTGCTTCAACACAGCACAAAGACATCTATGCAAACTCTCTTTTTCTTTTTCCCTTTCTCCTGCTGCAGGTTGTAATAACAATTCTGACAGACTGAAATTGACTGCATTTTTGACAGAAGAGCTGATCACAGTTTCTGCACTTTTCAGCTGCCACCAACCTCTTGTGGGATCTTTCCCTGCACTCTCCCAGACCAGATATTGGCAGACTTCTATGTTTCAAATGACACATTCTGTATTTTCCAGAACAGGTGCCACGTGTAAGTGAGGCAAGGAACAGAGAGCGAGTGCAGCTGAACACGTGGCTACAGGGCTGGTGCAGGAGGGAAGGCTTCATACATGTGGATCATTGGGATATCGTCTGGGGAAGGTGGGACCTGTACATGAAGGACGGATTACACCTAAACTGGAGGGGCACCAATATCCTTGGTGGGAGGTTTGCTAGAGCTCTTTGGGATGGTTTAAACTAGTTTGGCAGGGGGATGGGAACCAGAGCTATGGATCAGAGGATAGGGTAGCTGTTGAACAGGCAGAAATAGTATGCAGCAAGTCTGTCAGGAAGGATAGGTAGTTGAGAGGGCAAAGTTGCACTCAGTGGAATGGGTTAAAGTGTGTCTGTTTCAATGCAAGGACTATCGGGAATAAGGGAGATGAACTTAGAGCATGGATCAGTAAATGGAACTATAATGTTGTGGTCATTACGGAGACACGGATTTCACAGGGGCAGGAATGGCTGTTAGATGTTCCGAGGTTTAAATGTCTTCAGAAGAATAGGGAGGGAGGTAAAAGAGGAGGGGGAGTGCACTGTTAATTTAGGGAGTGCACCACAGCAGCAGGAAAGGAGGTAGTTGAGGAGGGTCTGTCTGCTGAGTCAGTATGGGTGGAAGTCAGAAACAAGAAAGGATCAGTTACTTTATTGGGAATTTTCTATAGACCCCCCCAATAGAGGAACAGATTGGGCGGCAGATCTGGGAAAAGTGCAGAAGTAACAGAGTTGTTGCAATCTCCTCCCTTGCTTCCCGTGGTAACCTTGGGGATATCCCATCACGCCCAGGGGACTTATCTATTCTGATGCTTTTCAAAATTTCCAGCACATCCTCCTTCTTAAAATTAACCTGTTTGAGTTTGCTTCAACTTCCCTAATATTGACTGGAACCTCCTTAGTGCAAATGGTTTGGATGGAGCAGATTTTGTCAGGTGTGTACAGGAAGGATTCCTGACTCAACATGTTGATAGGCCGACTAGGGGAGGCCATATGGGACTTGGTGCTCGGCAACGAACCAGGCCAGGTGTCAGATGTCTCGGTGGGAGAGCATTTCGGTGACAGTGACCACAACTCCTTGACCTTTATCGCAGTCATGGAGAGGGATAGGAACACACAGTATGGGAAGATATTTAATTGGGGGAGGGGAAATTATACTGCGGAGCATCACGTGGGAACAATTGTTCTTGGGGAAATGCACAACAGTAATGTGGGGATTATTTAAGGAGCACTTGCTGCGAGTGCTGAATAGTTTTGTCCCACTGAGACGAGGAAGGAATGGTAAGGTGAAGGAGCATCGGATGACGAGGAGTGGAGCTTCTAGTCAAGAGGAAGAAGGAAGCTTACGTAAGGTTGAGGAAGCGAGGATCTGACTCAGCTCTAGAGGGTTACAAGGTAGCCAGGAAGGAACTCAAAAATGGACTGAGGAGAGCTAGAAGGGGGCATGAAAAAGACCTGGTGGGAAGGATTAGGGAAAACCCCAAGGCGTTCTATACTTATGTGAGAAATATGAAGATGATCAGAGTAAGAGTAGGGACGATCAGGGATAGTGGAAGGAACTTGTGCCTAGAGTCTGAGGAGATGGGGGAGGCACTAAATAAATACTTTGCTTCAGTATTCACTAGAGGGAGGGACCTTGTTGCTCATGAGAACAGTATGAACCAGGTTAATAGACTCAAACAGGTTACTTTTAAGAAGGAGGATGTGCTGGAAATTTTGAAAAGCATCAGAATAGATAAGTCCCCTGGGCGTGATGGGATATCCCCAAGGTTACCACGGGAAGCAAGGGAGGAGATTGCTGTGCCGTTGGCGATGATCTTTGCGTCCTCACTCTCCACTGGAGTAGTACCGGATGATAGGAGGGAGGCCAATGTTGTTCCCCTGTTCAAGAAAGGGAATAGGGAAATCCCTGGGAATTACAGACCCATCAGTCATACGTCTGGTGAGCAAAATATTGGAAAGAATTCTGAGAGATAGGATTTATGATTATTTAGAAAAACATAGTTTGATTAAAGATAGTCAGCATGGCTTTGTGAGGGGCAGGTCATGCCTCACAAGCATCATTGAATTCTTTGAGGATGTGATGAGACACATTGATGAAGGTCGGGCAGTGGATGTGGTTTATATGGATTTCACAGTAAGGCATTTGATAAGGTTCCCTATGGTAGGCTCATTCAGAAAGTTAGGGGGCATGGGATACAGAGAAATTTGGCTGTCTGGATACAAAATTGGCTAGCCGAAAGAAGACAGCGAGTGGTCGTGGAATGAAAGTATTCCGCCTGGAGGTTGGTGACCAGTGGTGTCCCGCAAGGATCTGGTCTGGGACCTCTGCTCTTTGTGGTTTTTATAAATGACTTGGATGAGGAAGTGGAAGGATGGGTTAGTAGGTTTGCTGATGACACGAAGGTTGGGGGAGTTGTAGATAGTATTGAGGGTTGTTGCAGGTTACAGCAGGACATTGACAGGATGCAGAGCTGGGCTGAGAAGTTGCAGGTGGAGTTTAACCTTGATAAATGTGAAGTGATTCATTTTGGAAGGTCGAATTTGAATGCTGAGTACAGGGTTAAAGGCAGGATTCTTGGAAGTGTGGAGGAACAGAGGGATCTTAGGGTCCACGTACATAGATCCCTCAAAGTTGCCACCCAGGTTGATAGGGTTGTTAAGAAGGCGTATGGTGTGTTGGCTTTCATTGACAGGGGGATTGAGTTTAAGAGCCGCGAGGTTTTGCTGCAACTTTATAAAACTCTAGTTAGACCACACTTGGAATATTGTGTCCAGTTCTAGTCGCCTCATTATAGGAAGGATTGCTTTGGAGAGGGTACAGAGGAAGTTTACCATGATTCTGCCTGGACTGGAGGGCATGTCTTATGAAGAAAGGTTGAGGGAACTAGGGCTTTTCTCACTGGAGCGAAGAAGGCAGAGAGGTGACTTAATAGAGGTGTACAAGGTGATGAGAGGCGTGGATAACCAGAGACTTTTCCCCTGGGTGGAAATGGCTGTCACGAGGGGAAATAATTTTAAGGTGATTGGAGGAAGGTATAGGGGAGATGTCAGAGGTAGGTTCTTTACACAGAGTGGTGGGTGTGTGGAATGCACTGCCAGCAGTGGTGGTGGTCAGAGTCATTAGGAACATTTAAGCGACTCTTAGACAGGCACATGGACAGCAGTAAATTGAAGGGTTGGAGGTTAGGTTGATAGATTAGGATAAATGGTCGGCACAACATCGTGGGCTGAAGGGCCTGTATTCCACTGTACTGTTCAATGTATTGCTCCAACAAGTGCACTTCTTGTTAGTTGACAATCGAGCATTGGCATTGGTTGCCTGAATGACCTACCATGATCTTTGATTGGAAGTCATACCTTTGTGTTTTTCTGATGGGGTTAGGGAAAACATTTGGTGTCTGACACTTTCAGCACTATTTGTTCTCTGCTTATATTTAATACATCTTTACATAACATTGAAACTTGAAAATGTAAACCTAAAAGTGTGACTCCTTTAGTTTTATGCACAAAGCCAGCTGATTGTTCTGCCATTTTAGTTGATATAGAAATACAGAAATGCATTGTAGCTGGCGTCTGATTAACTGTAACAGTGTGACTGACTAACATTTTGCTGGGAAAATGGTGTGCATTTTGTCCTTTGCATATATGTCACCATTATAGTTTGACCTGAGAGCTTGTCACAGCAAATACAAGGATGTTTGCATTTTCAATAGTATAGAACGAAGAACAATACAGCACAGGAACAGGCCCTTCAGTCCTCCAAGCCTGTACCGGTCATGATACTAACCTTTGCCAAAAACCTCAGCACTTCCTTGTGCCATATCCCTCTATATCCATCCAATCCATGTGTTAATCAAGATGTCTTTTGAATGCCGTTAATGTATCTGCTTCCACAACCTCCCCTGGCAACGCGTTGTAGGCACTCACCACCCTCTGTTTAAAAAAAAAACCTGCCTCGCACATCTCCTATAAACTTTGCCCAATGGACCTTAAACCTGTGACCCTGGTGATTTACCTTTCCACCCTGGGAAAGAGTGCCTGCTCATCCACTCTATCCATGCCCATCATAATCTTGTTGACCTCTATCAGGTCACCCCTCACCCTCCGCGTTCTAATGAAAACAGTCTGTCTATTCAGCCTCTCCCTGTAGCTAACACCCTCCAGACCAGGCAACATCATGGTAAACCTCCTCTGCACCCTCTCCAAAGTCTTCACATCCTTCTGGTAGTGTGCTGACCAGAATTGTGAGCAATATTCCAAGTGCGGCCTTACCACTGTAGCATGACTTGCCAGTTTTTATACTCGATGCCCCGTCCAATGAAGGCAAGCATTCCCTATGCTTTCTTGACTACGTTGTCCACATGTGTTGTGACCTTCAAAGATCTGTGGACCTGCAAGCCCAGATCTTCAACTTTCTATATTCCTAAGAGTTTTACCATTTATGGTATATTTCCCCTCTGTTAGACCTACCAAAATGCATTATCTCACATTTGTCCGGATTAAACTCCATTTGCTATTTCTCTACCCAAGTCTCCAACCTATCTATGTCCTGCTGTATCTTCTGACAATCTCAACACTATCTGCCACTCCACCAACCTTGGTGTCATCCACGAACTTACTAACCAGACCGACTACATTTTCCTCCAAATCGTTTATGTACACCACAAACAACAGAGTCCCAAGCACCGATCCCTGTGGAACACCACTAGTCGCAATCTTCCATTCAAAAAAACACCCTTCTACTGCTACCCTTTGACTTCTGTGACCGAGCCAGTTCTGTATCCATCTTACCACCTCACCTCTGATCCCGTGTGACTTCACCTTTTGTACTAGTCTGCGATGAGGTACCTTGTCAAAGGCTTTACTGAAGTCCATGTAAACAACATTCACCACCCTCCCCTCATAATCATCTTTGTCACCTCCTCAAAAAACTCGAGCAAGTTAGTGAGGCACGACCTCCCCTTCACAAAACCACACTGTCTATCGCTTATGAGTCCATTTGTTTCCAAACAGGTATAAATCCTGTCCCTGAGAATTCTCTCCAATAATTTACCTACTACCGATGTGAGGCTCACCGGCCTATAGTTTCCAGGATTATTCCTGCTCCCTTTCTTAAACAGCGGTACCACATCAGCCATTCTCCAGTCCTCTGGGATCTCACCTGTAGTCAATGAGGATACAAAGAAGTCAGTTAAGGCCCTAGCAATTTCCTCCCTTGCTTCCCACAGTATTCTGGGATGAATCCCATCTGGCCCAGGAGACATATCTACTTTAATATCTTTTAAAAGACCCAATACCACCTCCTTTTCAATGTTAACATGATCCAGACTGTCCACACATCCTACCCAAAATTCAACTTCCACAAAGTCCCTTTCTTTAGTGAACACTGATGCAAAGTCCCTCACCCATTTCCTCTGGCTCAACACATTGATTCCCCCACTCTCCTTAAGTGGTCCAATCCTTTCCTGTTGCCAGTAATCAGATTGGAATTTGAAAAATATATAAATTATCATTAATACTTGCAATTAGTAGAACACGTTCAATACTTGGAAGGGCAGCACAGCACAGTGGCCAGCACTGTTGCTTCACAGCACCAGGGCCCCGGATTCGATTCCCGCTAGGGTCACTGTCTGCGGAGTTTGCACATTCTCCCCGTGTGTGCGTGGGTTTCCTCCGGGTGCTCCAGTTCCCTCCCACAAGTCCCGAAAGATGTGCTTGTTAGATGAATTGGACATTCTGAATTCTCCATCTGTGCACCCAAACAGGCGCCGGAGTGTGGCAACTGGGGGATTTTCCACAGTAACTTCATTGCAGTGTCAATGTGAGCACACTTGGGACAATAATAAAGATTACAATAAAAAACATATTTTTGTTTATGTTCGTTTGCAGAATAAAGTATGTTATACTAAGTGTTCATAATTAGGGGCTGTTTAGCACAGGGCTAAATCGTTGGCTTTGAAAGCAGACCAAGCAGACCAGAGGTTAGATTCCTGTAACAGCCTTCCCGAACAGGTGCCGGAATGTGGCGACTAGGGGCTTTTCACAGTAACTTAATTTGAAGCCTACTTGTGACAATAAGCGATTTTCATTTCATTTCATGTAGTTTGGCGTGCTTTTTTTCATTCATTCATGGGACGCGAGTGTCGCAGGCTGGGCCAGCATTTATTGCTCATCCTTAATTGCCCTTGAGGGGGCAGTTAAGAGTCAACCACATTGCTGTGGATCTAGAGTCACATATAGGCCAGACCGGGTTAGGACAGCAGATTTCCTCCCCTAAATGAAATCAAATGAAATGAAAATTGCTTATTGTCACGAGTAGGCTTCAAATGAAGTTACTGTGAAAAGCCCCTAGTCGCCACATTCCGGCGCCTGTTCAGGGAGGCTGTTACGGGAATCGAACCGTGCTGCTGGCCTACTTGGTCTGCTTTCAAAGCCAGTGATTTAGCCCTGTGCTAAACAGCCCAGGACATTAGTGAACCAGATTTTTTTTTTTTTTGACGATGATGGGCAATGGTTTCATAGTCATCATTATCCTTTTAATTCAAGACTTTTATTGAATTCAAATTTCACCACCTGCAATGACTGGATTTGAACCTGGGACCCCAGAGCAGTACTCTGGGTCTCTGGATTACTAGTCCAGTGACAATACCACTACACCACCACCTCCCTTAAAGGTGTTTTATTTTTATCAACTTGGCCTTTCGGCAATTGACAGGACAGCATTGCGGAGTGGTTTTGGGAGTGAAGTAAAGAGTCGATTTAACATCAGAATGACAAAAGTAAGTACTCTCACAGTTTTGAGGGTACGGAGAAAAGGAAGGGTTATGTCATGCCACGTTTACAGCAGAGGAAGAGAGAGAGATGATCTGGACTAGCACTGACCGTGTGAACACTGAATTAATAAAGAGAGATACAAGAACATTCATCAAGGAGAAATTGGCTTGCGGTCAGCGGTGAGAGGTTGCCTACGGAGTAGCAAGCTGCTTCTCGGATTGCAAGAAAGATATTAATTTCCTATGTCCATTATTCTTGGCAAATTTATGTTAATTTAACAAGTGGCCATGTTATCATAAATTCAACAGCGTATTGCATCCTAATGCTCAAGACTCTTGTGCATCACCATGCTGAGCAGGATATGCCAAGTACAAAGGCAAAGCAGCTGTAAAGCTATTTATGCTAGTAAAGTTATGAATTATTTACCTGAGAGATTTTGATCACTATCCCTCGAGTGGACTTGAGTATTGCAAAAAATATTGCTATGACTCTGCCAGCAAAGTTATTGGCTGGGTATGAGAAAATGAGTCATATGTTACATAAAAATGTATGCATGCAACTTGGCATGTAATCAGAAAGGTTTATTATAAGCTGTTGAACACAGATGGGCTGTTCAATATCAGAAAGACCTTTTGATGCTTCATATTTTGGACGAATAACAATGAATGAAATATGCTTACAGTGCAATCCTACCAGGCTGAACAATTATTTGGCACTTGGCATTATCTTGGGTAGAGAAAATACACTTGCAGTGACTGCCTATCTACGGTCCTGCTTAATGCCTTTTGGGACAAATAACATGACTCAAAAATCCTGATCAAAAAATGTCAATGACGTTCATGTAAACCACACAGTAATTTTAAACCTGACCAGCCAGTAAATTATTCAAAAGGAATTGGAACATGCTGGCCTAGATTTTGCGGCGGTAGTGATGGCGAAACAGTCAGCCATCATTATTCCTCTGAAACTGACAAGTGACTTTTGTCCAGACATGGACAGATAAACTCCGAAATCCTGAAGTTGTAGGCAGTGATCCTCTGCTTTTTCCACAACGTGTGATGTTGACATCCCCCTCCTTAGGACAGTGGTTCCCAACTTTTGTTTATGCCATGTCACACCTATATGCTATAAAACATTTTGAGGCACGCCTCCTGTTTTCTCCAACTGAACTACCCTCTTGCAAAAGCCTTTTATCTCTAAAACCTCCACAAAAAAAGATGCCATTTAAGACAATTTGCATTAGTTTAAGAAGTTTACAGTGAAAGCCTCATCACAATTTCCATGTCAAATACAATATTAGAGCCTGTTTCTCCTTTTCTTAACTTGGTTCCTGTTTCTTACCCCTGTCTTCTTCTCTTCTGGGAACTTTGTCTTTTTTCTTTACTTCTTCCTTGCTCCTCCAAGGCTTTTGCGCCCTTTTTGTGTTTTTGCGTAGGCGCACGTGGCCTTTGTCTTCAATTCCGTGGTCGTCATCTCCAATTCCCAAAGAACCTGAAATCTCCTGGGCCTGTGTCAGCCAGGAAAGGACTGCATATGCGTAGTTAGGAATGTTTTATGTTGGTAATCTGAACCGTGCATGCAGCGACTGGGAAAGGGCCCCGCATGCACCGTGCGCCTGATCAATGACAAAAAAAGGGAATTGCACGTTGTGTGCCCATGCTCAAATGGCGCATACGCGGGAGGCCCGAGGTTCATTGGGATTTGGCGATGCCAACCATTGAGCTGAAAACAAAGATTAAATTTTATTTATTTATATTAATGTTTAATCATTTTGAATCTTATTTTGCGGCACACTTGGGGAGCCTTCACAGCACACACGGTGTGCTGTTGAGAATCTCTGCCTAAGGTGCAGTCAATTGAAAATCTATCAACAGGCAAGATCGTCCATTCTTCTGCTCCTAATATCAGTTAAAAAGCCCTTGACGATCTCCCACCCTCTTGCCTGAGGTGTAACTGGATAATTAACTGTGAGCTAAGTAACTTATAAATAGCCTCAATGACCCTGAAAAAATAGTTCTAAATTTGGTGGGAGTTCAAATTTCTCCATTATAAGCAAAGATCCACATTAAAAAAATATATAGATACCTTGTATCGGAATCCCATATGTATTTTCCAATTTTAAAATTTTGCTATCTGTAAAAATTTGAAACAAAAAGTGAAGGGATTCGGTGGTTTTTACTTTCTGGTGTGCTGCCTGTGAATACTTCAATGTGATTGGCTGCTAACATTGCTTTATGATGCTTGATGCTTGAAGATTCCCTTGACTTGGCACCAGATTGAAACTGGAATTGGAAACGGGGAACTTTGTCTCACACAGGTCGCTTTGGCCAGCTGCCTTTGAGATCAGTGGTGAACACTTTTTTTTAACTATAAATTTACACTACCCAATTATTTTTTCTTTCTAATTAAGGGGCAATATAGTGTGGCCAATCCACCTAACCTGCACATCTTTGCGTTGTGGGAGGTGAAACCCACGCTGACATGGGAAGAATGTGCAAACTCCACACGGACAGTGACCCATGTCGGGATTCAAACCCAGGTCCTCAGCGCTGCAGTCCCAGTGCTAATCACTACGCCACATGCTTAGTGGTGAACACTGTGGCTTTGCTGCTGACCACAAAATTCAGCCCAATGTGAACATTGCATTGCCCAAATGTTAATACTTTGAATTTTAATGATTTTCTGTTTGATTGATGTGCCCATCAAGTCAGCTGTTTGGATGTACAACATGTGTCAATATTTAGAAGCCAAATCCACTATGCTAATATATTTGGCTTCTGTCAAAGGGGTCATTCAATCAAAGCATCAATACTTGCTTTAAATATCATCTCCGTTTGTCTGTTCTAGCCTTGCAAGATTACTTTGGGACTATGACCACAGAAAAGACCCATGGGCTTAATCCAACTTTTTTGTCTCACAACCCAAGCCGACCGACCTGTGCTATGTTTGCTTACCTTTAATGCGAAAGGTGGGGGGGGGGGCTGCTTTGTCCTCAAGCCCTCGCTCCTATCAGGTTCACAGGAGGAGAGGGCATTGCACATATCAGGAGCAGGGCTCAGCCAGTTCCTTGTGCCATCTTCATCTTTGTAAGAATGGAAAATCCACCTCGCACATGTAGGTCGTAATGAAGGGCAATAGCAACAAAATTCTTGTTTTACTCAGCACGAGATACTCCTGGGAGATGCTACTCCAGAATGCTGACAGCCTCATGGAT
Source organism: Scyliorhinus canicula (assembly GCF_902713615.1). Taxonomy (NCBI): domain Eukaryota; kingdom Metazoa; phylum Chordata; class Chondrichthyes; order Carcharhiniformes; family Scyliorhinidae; genus Scyliorhinus; species Scyliorhinus canicula. Next base: position 8,584,847 of record NC_052165.1, on the reverse strand, counting down.
GTTTGGTGTGTTTTTAATGTGCTGTCACAGGTCAGGTTCAGCAGTTCAGTGTTTACATTTGGAGTCGGCTGTAAGTTAATAACGGACTTTGGGGTCTCGGCCTCGAAAGGAACTTTTCACCCACCCCTTCTCTTTTAAAAATCTGAAACTTCTCCTATCAGTCACTAATACTTCGCTGCATATAACACATGGGCATTGCATCCTTATTTGGTTTTATTGTCACGTGTACCAACGTATAGTGAAAAGTATTATTATGTGTACAGTCGAGGCAGATCATTCCATACATGAAAAAACATAGGACATATGATAAATACACAATGTAAATACATAGACATCTGGTGAAGCATACGGTGTATGGTGCTACAACAATAAAGATGCATAGAGAAATCTGTTCAGTCCGTAAGAGGGTCATTCAGGAGTATTTGCATTGGCACAATTGACAAAGAAATCGTCTTTACATTGCTTTGTTCCCGAGTTAAGCTTCATCTCTGTAGGCTGTTCACCAGAGGCCCTGGAGCTCTGTACTGAGCTAACAGGACTCTTCTGAGCAGTGTTCTCCCATAAATTCAGATGCGAGTCCCTGGCCTATTTGTGTCTCTGGCCACCTCTTTCTTGTCACAGAATTATCCATCTTCACAGCCCTCTTGCCTTGCTTGCTAACAGCTAGAAAATGGAAGATGCTCACCTTCATGATTTTGTGCCAAAAGCATGTACCCTTGGATTTAAGGGTATGTTCAGGACGCGAGACCTGTTCACTGTTGCCTCTTATGGCTGGAAGATTGCACACCGCCGTTCTCATTTTAAAAGTCAAAAATGGCCGGCATTCTCATTTTAAATGGCGGTAGTGGCCGTTGGGAGCTTCTCCTGTGATCGGATCACTGCGGGAACACCGCAACCGATCGTTCCGCGACCTGCCGTCACCCTCGGAACCACCCACAGATCGCGACCTGCAGTTTGAAAAATGCTGTTCTAATGTGTTGGCCCACAGGTCATTTGTTTTTAAAATGGTAATAAGGGGTGAAGGAAATTGCATAAAACATACAGTGCCGAAGGAGGCCGTTCGGCCCTGTGAGTCTGCACTGACCCAATTAAAATGAGAACAATCTTCTGCATCAATACAATGTGCATTCATAAGTCCATCTCAGTTTGTCACAGAGCAGAGTGGAAATTCACGCGGGAGCTCCAACAAATCAGTTTTCTCTCGGCACATTGCCAGAGGCCTGTTCGACAATTAATTCAAACTGTTCTTCACCGTCTCTCCGTAATATCAGATAATTGCCTGTCTATCTTACATTACACATCCTCTGACTACTGTGGAGAAAATAAAACAAAAGGGGCTCTGCAGTATGATTACTGTCCCAAGCGAAAGCGGTCTGCTAAGCATTTGCTCTCACTGTGAGCACCCAGCACTTGGTGTTGAATTGCACTCAGTCACATTGCCGCTTTGAGGCCAGTTGTGATTTTCTATGATGAATGAATGAAATGGCCCAGCAGGAAAGACAAATTTTCCATTGATCAACATTCTTGATGGCGTTTTCTCACTCACATTTGTATTTCATGTGAACTACCCAAGTGGGCCAGCAGCACGGTTCAATTCCCGTACCAGCCTCCCCGAACAGGCGCCAGAATGTGGCGATAATGGAATTTGCCATCACAAGGGCTGAGCCTGCAGTCCGATAATCAACCCTCCATTTTCCTGATGGGGTCTGTCGCCATCAAAGAAAATGTGGTACTTGTGAATTTAGGTAATTATCCCAGTATCTTACTTTCTAACCCTTTCCTGGCATCTATTTTATCTCGTTCTTAAGAGACTGTGCTTCCGGCATTGCCTGTTATTTAACATAATATCGCAAATAAATTTGAATGGCGTTGACCTCCGGCTATCCGTTTGTGATAGTTTTTGCACTGGTTCCCTCTCCCGAGAAAACTCATGGTGGATTGCTCTTTTTCATTGGCAGTTTCCCTGGTTTTAATTAGCTCATGTCCTGGGAAAAGATTGTTTCCGATGAGTTGTACTGCAACCTGGGCATATGCACATTGTCAAAAGGCGTACACCACTGCCAGCGCGTTTCAGTTACCAATTGGAGATAGAATCATGGACCGCTTGCAGTTCAAAATAAAAAAGCCATTTGCCTCTTTGGGTCTGCGCTAGCTAAAACTAATTGCAATCCAAAACTAGTCCTGCCGCCCTTTCCTCGGCACCTTCTGCGACAAACATTTATTCACTTGAAAAAATGAAAATCGTTTATTGTCACGAGTAGGCTTCAATGAAGTTACTGTGATAAGCCCCTAGTCGCCACATTCGGGAGCCTGTTCGGGGAGGCTGGTACGGGAATTGAACCGTGCTGCTGGCCTGCCTTGGTCTGCTTTAAAAGCCAGCGATTTAGCCCAGTGTGCTAAACCAGCCCCATTTCGCTTATTCACCATTTTGGGAAATTCCCAACCTGAGTGCTTCCAAACTCTGCTCTCTGAAAAAACACGCCTCTGAATCTTCTCCCAAACAACACTTTCCCTCACCTGCCTTCATCAACGATCTACTCCCAGGATTTCTCGGTATCCCTCTGTCTTGGATCGCCTCGTGCATTCAAGCTTCCATGTAGTCTCTCGGGTACCCAGCCAAGCGGACTGCTTCACGGGCTGTGTTAAGGTATCACCAACCTTAGGATTCCTTCAGGTGTCTGGCTTCTCTCTGGGCAACCTCTGCAGGTCTGCACCTTCAACCCTGTCTTTAACTGGGTGTCTCACTCATGGCCCCTTCAGATTCCCTTTCAGTCCCCCTGGGACTTCCCTTTCATTCACAGAGCGACTTGCTTTCTGCCCCTTACTCCATTACCCTGCCTCTCTGCTGGCAGTTTCTGTGAGACCTGCTTTCTTCTTGGATACCTGGTTCCATTCAAACCGCAAGTGTGGGGGCCTGGTTGCTAAGCAACAGTCTAGTCTTTCTTTAAACCTTGTTTATTTTCACACTGTAAATCCTTAAACTGTGCCTGCATTGAAATTAAAAATTAAACCCAAACTCACAAACATGCAGGTGCTTTTTTTAACATGAAACTAACTAAAGTTTCAACTCTTGCACAGAAACACAAAATTAAACATGATAATTAAGATCTGAAGCAATAAGACTCCTTGTAAAATTTTATTTTTGATGCCAGAGAGAATTTATGACAGTAATGATAACTTACATTTATCTAGCTACTTTCAGTAGTGAAACATCCCATGGTATTTTCAAAGAAAAAGTGACTCAAGGATGTGTGCTCTGCCCGAAAGCAAGTCCACGTGTCCATTGCTTGTTCATCCCGAGCTTTTTCTTTTAGCAGTTTTTGTCACTGGGTGGTTTGCCATTTGCCAACGTAAGGTGGCAAATTCTGAGTTTACCTCAGGTGGAAAAGGAATTGAACCCACATCTGTGTTGTTCTGAACCACATGCTAGCCCTAGAGCCAATTGAGCTAACCCTCCCGCTTCCTTCTCACATAAGGACTCACAATTCAGACTTTACATGCAATTGAAAGAAGTGCTCACACGGGAATGTGCAAGCAGTAACTTTGTTTGGTGCATTTACTCCATATGTATCAGGTAAGTTCAGCAACTTCACACCATTCAATGATGAGTCAGATGGTGAGATATTGCCATTATCGCGGTTTTTGAAAGAGCAGAGACAGCATGCGCGTGCGTGGGTGTGCATTATTGGTTTGGTTTTCCAGACGTTTCTGTCCAATTTACACCTAAATAACCGTGAATGCTGTCAGCATTATTGTAATTTCTATTTAAAAGTAGGTTCCAAAGACATTCTTGGCCTTGCTATTATTTGCAACTGAATCAGACCTGTATCTGTTCAGTGCCGATCGTTGTTTCTAATGATGCAATGTTTTTTATGATCAAGAATTGATACCGTCATGTTTGTCAGGTCCTCAGTATCAAACTGGGTCTGTCCACCGGGCGGGTTTCTCATTGGGATGCCAGTCACTTGCTCTCCAACTTCTGTCATTGAGTGATCGATTGTGTTTTCTTCTCTGAGGCTGCCAGGCTCTAATGCTGCGAGTTTATATATTCTGCCTTGGGTATAGGCTGCTTAATATGATTTATACCCCTTCTTGCTATACCAATTACCAGGTCAACATCAAAGTAAATAGAAATGAAATAACTCTACCAGGCTTAACTTTTATACAGAGATTAAGGGGGCGATTCTCCCAAATGGAGCCCAAGTGTTCGTGCCGTCGTGAACTCCGTTGCATTTCACGACGGCGCGAGACGGGCATGGGGACGACCGATTCTGTCCCCCACAGGGGGCCAGCGTGGCGCTGGAGCGGTTCACGCCGCAGTAGCCTCTCTTCCCGGCGCCAAATGGGCGCCGTGCCAACCCGCGCATGTGCAGTTGGGCCGCGCCAACCTGCGTATGCGCGGGAGGCTTCTTCAGCGCGCGGCCCCGACTCAACATGGCATCGGTGTTCAGGGGCTGGCCGCACAGAAAAGTAGGCCCGATGGGGTGGAGAGGCCGGCCCGCCGATCGGTGAGCCCAAATCGCGGGCCAGACCCCATCGGAGGCCCCCCTCCCGGTGAAGGATCCCTTTTCCCTGCCTCACAGGGCGTTCCCTGACCCTTCGTGCACAGTTCCCGCCGGCAGCGACCAGGGGTGAACGGAGCCGGCGGGACTCTGACGTATCCGCTCGGCCCATTCGGGCCGGAGAATTGGTGGCCCCGCCGATTCCAGCGGCCTGCGGCCAGTGCCGCACCAGCGCAAATGGCGCGCGATTCTCGGCACCTCGGAGAATCGCCGCCGGCATTGGGGCGTCATGGCGCGGTTGCGACTATTCTCCAGCCCGGCACGGGGCACGGAGAATCGCCCCCTAAATAATTTTAATAAGACTTCAGTTTTGCCCCTGTGTAATGATACTATCTGCATTAAATACTACTTCATAGTTTTAGAAAGCAAGATTTAATGAATTTAACCTTTTCCAAAATGGATTTTTAAAAACCCTGTATCCTGTATTAATCATGCAAAACTGTGAAAACATTTAACGGTTTAGACATGGAGAGATGAGTCCAGGATTGCAGTACTTACATATCAAAAAGAGAGAGCCCCGATTCTAATAATCACAAGTAGGCTTACATTAACACTGCAATGAAGTTACTGTGGAAAAACCCCCGCTCGTCACATTCCGGCGCCTGTTTGGGTCCACTGAAAGAATATTCAGAATATCCATTTCACCTAACAGCACGTCTTTTGGGACTTGTGGGAGGAAACCGGAGCATCTGGAGGAAACCCACGCAGTCACAGGAAGAACGTGCAGACTCCACGACCCAAGCTGGGAATGGAACCATAATTTAAAGACCCTCTGGCTAGACCCAGTTCTCCGTCCCTCCTCAAGCTCAAAAATATTTTTATTTAGCTACACTAATGACAAAGGCGGTAATCATAGAATTTACAGTTCAGAAGGAGGTCATTCGGCCCGTCGAGTGTGCACCGGCTCTTGGAAAGAGCACCCTACCCAAGGTCAACACCTCCACCCTATCCCCATAACCCAGTAACCCCACCCAACTCCAAGGGCAATTTTGGACACAAAGAGCAATTTAGCATGGCCAATCCACCTAACCCGCACATATTTGGACTGTGGGAGGAAACCAGAGCACCCGGAGGAAACCCGCGCACACACGGGGAGGATGTGCAGACTCCGCACAGACAGTGACCCAAGCCAGAATCGAACCTGGGACCCTGGAGCTGTGAAGCAATTGCGCTATCCACAATGCTATGGTGCTGCGGTTAATGGGACCCATTAACCGCTGTTTAACTTACCAACTAAACTCCAGACATGATTTTCTGTACATATGTATTTAGCATAAACTTAATATTAACTGAATAATAATGCTGCAATTCAGCAATTGCAACAGCACTTTCTTTTGCTTGCTCCCTTTTTCCTGCTCCCTCTCTCGAGCGCTGTCTAACCGATGCTATATTCCGACGCCAACAGCAGTACTGGCTGAGGTTATTCATGAAGGCTCCCCCACCCCACCTTCTCAACCATGCTCCTCGCCTGGGGTGTGGTGACCGACAGGTTAAAATACCCACCAGTCAGCTCTCTCTCAAAAGGGGAGAGCAGCTTGTAGTCATCTGGAACTATGGCAACTTTCATGTCTTCAGGAATGCGACGAGCCAGAACGCCACTTTCCTACAACCCAATCCCGTAAAACTGTTAGAAATGCTACATTTTATTTTGTATCTATTTTCTTCACACTAGTCTTCCAGCTCCAATACAAATAAAGAAGCTTTAGATGGAGCTAGTCCGGCAATTTGACTGCCATGTTAAGAATAGCACCTGCCACAGTTTGCAAAGGGAGCCTCAAGTGTGTGTTGGGCCTCTTATTTGTAAATGCAAAGGAAGAGAATGCCTGTTTGAGGAATTTGCTTTGGATGCTTCTTTTTTTAAAATAAGTTTAGAGTACCCAATTATTATTTTTTACAATTAAGGGGTAATTTAGCGTGGCCAATTCACCTACACTGCACATCTTTGGGTTGTGGGGGCGAAATCCACGCAAACACGGGGAGAATGCGGATGCTTTTTACATCTTTACCAAATATGGGAGTACGATGTCCAGAATGTAATGTTCTGCCTGCCATGTTGGTGCTAAAGTATTCATTTTATGAATGAAAACTGAGCCCAGTGCCATTAAATATCCACACCACTCCACTCCTGACGCTTTTGGAGCATTGTACCCATCATTGGTAATCTGGTAACTGACAGCATTTGTATATCATCTTGTAAGTGTCACATCACAATTCAATATCTGCAGCAGGAGTAGGGTATTTCCTATCGTTCCTAACCACTGGCGAAGAAAATAGCAGCGGACAAGAAGCAGCAGGAAGGTTCGGAGGTCATGCATTGGCAGCGTTTTAAGATGGTCAATTTCTGTTCACAGTAGCTTGACAGGATTATGATGAATGCCTCAATTTACTGTCCATTACGAGAGTTCAGTTGTTTGCAGGTGGGTTTGTTATATAAATGAGTACTGTGATGAGAAGTCTGATGTGACTACTGCCAGTGTGTCTCCACCAGCCAAGCTAGTGGAAGTACTAACAACAGTTTGAGATAAGTCTGCAGCCTGGACCTCCCGGTTCCCTAGAGTGAAAGTAGCTAATCAGTCGCAAATGCCCCCTCCCCACAGAATCAAGTGAGGAAAAATGAGAGACTAATGATTCTAGAGAATTCCTCCCTTGTTGCACAGCGATTATGTATGCTTAGTTCTGTTCAGTAGTCAGTATCTTCCTGTCTGTGAGGTATAAAATTGAGTTGCCTTGCCAGGGGATAACTGTTTTCCCAAGACGATAATAACAGTTAATGAAAAGGGTTAGCAGAGCTGGAATTTAAGATAGTACATGACCAGGTATCAAATTGTGTATGCTGCTCAGCAAGAATTCAAATGTTAATTTAAACCATCTTGGAGCAAAATAAGTGCTTTTCTTCCTGTGGAGGCAATTTTTTTTCCCTTTTTAATAAAATCCTGACCTATTGTTAGCCGAGTTCATTCAATTCAAAACACTGTGGCTGTGGAGTATTGCGTGGTGTGGCAATTGCAGCAGCTATGATACTTGAATAAAATAAGTTCAAGGTCACTGTGATTTGATTCCTACCTTGAGTAAAGATCTTCCACTGAATATTTTTCAAAAACCTTGTTCTTGGGATGTAGGTGACACTGACCAGGCAGTTTTTATTGCACGTCTTTAGTTGCTCTGAAAACAGCAATAATCCATCACATAATGTGGGGCTGGAGATGTATATAAGTTAGACTTGGAGAATATCAATGAACCAGTTGGGTTTTTACAACAATCCAGCAGCTTCCATAATAATACCCCCCCACCCATCCCAATAGTAACCTATATATGACCTGGTTTATTCAATTTGATTTCATATGGGATCCGTCCCGACTAGGATCATAGTCTGGTAGCCATTTCTCATTGGTGGTGTAACTCCCAGCTAGCACTCCGTCTCCCTGATTCGATTCCCGCTCTTTAGAGATTTTCTCCCTCCTCACATCTTGTGTTTGTTGTTGTCGTTTGACAATCTCTGAAGTATTAGGTGGAGTTAACAAATCAAACTGTACATAGCATGTACAGTGTTCAGATGAGATATTAGAAATTTGTTTGCTCTTATTTATAATGTCCCCTGGTCCTACGATGATCTGATAAAATGCTTTAATGATTGCAGAAAACGTTCGACCAATGTATTCGTTGGTGATTTGATGTGGTGTATTCGTTCCCTTTCAAGTCGTCCTCAAGCTGTGTGTGTGTGTATGTGAGACGTGTGTATGTGAGGCGTGTGTATGTGAGGCGTGTGTATGTGAGGCGTGTGTGTGTGTGAGGCATGTGTGTGTGTGTGAGGCATGTGCGTGTGTGTGAGGCGTGTGCGTGTGTGTGAGGCATGCGTGTGTGTGAGGTGTGTGTGTGTGAGGCGTGTGTGTGAGGCGTGTGTGAGGCGTGTGTGTGAGGCGTGTGTGTGAGGCGTGTGTGTGAGGCGTGTGTGTGAGGCGTGTGTGGGTGTGAGGCGTGTGTGGGTGTGAGGCGTGCGTGGGTGTGAGGCGTGCGTGGGTGTGAGGCGTGCGTGGGTGTGAGGCGTGCGTGGGTGTGAGGCGTGCGTGGGTGTGAGGCGTGCGTGGGTGTGAGGCGTGCGTGGGTGTGAGGCGTGCGTGGGTGTGAGGCGTGCGTGGGTGTGAGGCGTGCGTGGGTGTGAGGCGTGCGTGGGTGTGAGGCGTGCGTGGGTGTGAGGCGCGAGCGTGTGTGTGAGAGGCGTGTGATGTGTGTGTGAGGCGTGAGGTGTGTGTGTGTGAGGCGTGTGTGTGTGAGGCGTGTGTGTGTGAGGCGTGTGTGTGTGAGGCGTGTGTGTGTGAGGCGTGTGTGTGTCAGGCGTGTGTGTGTGTCAGGCGTGTGAGGCGTGCGTGGGTGTGAGGCATGCGTGTGTGTGAGGCGTGTGTATGTGAGGCGTGTGATGTGTGTGTGTGAGGGATTCGCTACCACAGAGTGATTGGGGAACGATGTGTTATTACCAGAAGGAATTAGATGTGGCTCTTGGGGCTCAAGGGATCTGGGGGGACGGCGGGATCAGAGTTTGGGGGGGACGGTGGGATCAGAGTATTGAACTTGATCAGAATGAATGGCAGAGCAGGCTCGAAGGGCCAAATTACCTCCTCATGTTTCTATTTTATTTGTTTCTATGAATGCCAAATTTTAAACTTTAAGTCAACTCTGGTCAATGTTTTGCCATGGAGAAAGCAATGGAGAACTGTAGGCTCCCCATGCTTCTAGGTAATTTGAAACTGTGCAAGGCTTTAAAATATTCCTTTTATTTACAGAGAGCAGGTCCCTGCATGTGAATACATATCTCTTCGCAACTGTAAATGAACCATGTTGCAAGCTCGACTGATAATCTTAAATCGGTCATTAGTGTAGCTATTAATACATAATGAACTTTATTAGTGTCACAAGTAGGCTTTCATTAACACTGCTTTGAAGTTACTGTGAAAATCCCCTAGTCGTCACACTCCGGCGTCTGTTCGGGTACACAGAGGGAGAATTCAGAATGTCCAACTCACCTAACCGCGCATCTTTCGGGATTTGTGGGAGGAAACCGGAGCACCCGGAGGGAACCCACGGAGAGAATGTGCAGACTCCGCACAGAGAGTGACCCAAGCCGGGAATCGAACCCGGGTCCCTGGTGCTGTGAAGCAATGGTGCTAGCCACTGTGTTGCCAGGATTGTTCAGCAAGTGCTGTCCGATTAGAGAAATCTCATTTAACAGAAGACATTTTACTTGGGTTTTACGAGCATGGGCTGGTTGAGTATGGTCTGTACTCTGTCCATTACAAAACAGGTGGAGGAACATATTTGATTTAATCATCCAATCATTGAGATGTAAGCCCGACATATCTGACTTTGCACTGGCACTGAAAACATACATGATGTTGCTCAATTGTGTGGTAGGCATAACTTATTTTTGGACTGACAACAGCATCCTATTAGTGGGATGGATATACCATTTGGGTCGCAACATGAAGTGGTTTGTTTAACCTGTTCAGATTGTATGAGATACTTTGCCTTTTCCAGAGTAATTTGAGGTAGACTGGGCACTTCTCATGTCTGAAAGTGGTGACCTTTGCCCCCTTTGTGAGTTGGCGCGATGCACAACAAGCAGGATATATGATCAGGATAACCACTGCCCTGCGTTGATGTGCTCTATTTCTGTATCATGCTTGCAAGGTGAGCAAATGGCTAGTCCCCACTTACAAGATTGCTGATGAGGCCAACCTAATAGCCAGTGGATCCCAACATGTGTATTATCTGGTTAATAGATGGGGAGAAGCCATTAGCGGATATATCTTTTCCTTTTTCTTTTCTTTTTTTATAAATTTAGAGTACCCAATTCATCTTTTACAATTAAGGGGCAATTTAGTGGCCAATCCACCTACCCTGCACATCTTTTGGGTTCTGGGTGCGAAACCCACGCAAACACGGGGAGAATGTGCAAACTCCACGCGGACAGTGACCCAGAGCCGGGATGGAACCTGGGACCTCGGTGCTGTGAGGCAGCAGTGCTAACCACTGCGCCACCGTGCTGCCCCATTAGCGGATATATCAACTAGATGAAGAAAGGGAGCACATTAGACTGCTAAATTTAACAACACCATGTATTCCCAAATAGGTGGTCTCGCCACGAGATCCCCTCTAGGTCCAGCACACACTCGCATTTTCACTAGTAGCCACTGTCATAATATCCTCTCATGTATATCATGAGATGCAGACAGGCAGTGATTGACACACAGGATAACCAATGAACACACGCAACACAGAACAACCAATCATCAGACAGGACACCACCACTATAAAGCCCACAGGGCATAAAGGCTCTCTCTCTCTCACAGGACACGGCTAGGGAGATAGTCACAGTGCACAAGCCAATGAACATCATCACCATGTGGTGGAGAGCTAGTCTGGTCAAGCCAGTAGGAGGTTATCAGTTAGATTAATAGAGTGTCAACCCACAGCAGATTATGCACAGCAATCAACAGGTTCAATAATGTGGAGATGCCGGCGTTGGACTGGGGTGAGCACAGTAAGAAGTCTTACAACACCAGGTTAAAGTCCAACAGGTTTGTTTCAAACACGAGCTTTCGGAGCACGGCTCCTTCTTCAGGTGAATGGAAAGGCTTGTTCCAGAAATGTTTATATAGACACAGTCAGAGATGCCCCGGAATGCGAGCACCTGCAGGCAATCAAATCATCAAAGATGCAGAGAGAGAGGTAACTCCAGGTTAAAGAGGTGTGAATTGTCCCAAGCCAGTTCAGTCGGTAGGCCTCTGCAAGTCCAGGCTTGTTGGTGGGGGCCGAATGTAATGCGACATGAATCCCAGATCCCGGTTGAGTCCGCATTCATGCGTGCGGAACTTAGCTATAAGTTTTTGCTCAGCAATTTTGCGTTGTCGCGTCTCCTGAAGGCCTCCTTGTAGAATGCTGACCCGGAGATCAGAGGCTGAATGTCCTTGACTGCTGAAGTGTTCCCCAACTGGAAGGGAACAGTCCTGCCTGTTGATAGTCGCACGATGCCCGTTTATTCGTTGTCGCAGTGTCTGCATGGTCTCGCCAATGTACCACGCTTCGGGACATCCTTTCCTGCAGCGTATGAGGTAGACTACATTGGTCGAGTCGCACGAGTATGCGCCGCGTACCTGGTGGGTGGTGTTTCCACGTGTAATGGTGGTGTCCATGTCGATGATCTGGCATGTCTTGCAGAGATTACCCTGGCAGGGTTTTGTGGTGTTGTGGTTGCTGTTCTGAAGGCTGGGTAATTTGCTGCAAACAATGGTTTGTTTGAGGTTGCGCGGTTGTTTGAAGGCCAGTAGTGGGGGTGTGGGGATGACCTTGGCAAGATGTCCATCCTCGCTGATGATGTGTTGGAGGCTGCGAAGAAGATGTCGTAGTTTCTCCGCCCCAGGAAAGTACTGGACGACGAAGGGTACTCTGTCAGTGGTGTCCCGTGTTTGTCTTCTGAGGAGGTCGGTGCGGTTTTTTGCTGTGGCGCGGTGGAACTGTCGATCAATGAGTCGAGCGCCATATCCCGTTCGTACGAGGGCATCTTTCAGCATCTGTAGGTGTCTGTTGCGCTCCTCCTTGTCTGAGCAGATCCTGTGTATACGGAGGGCTTGTCCATAGGGGATGGCTTCTTTAATGTGTTTCGGGTGAAAGCTGGAGAAGTGGAGCATCGTGAGATTATCTGTGGGCTTGCGGTAAAGCGAGGTGCTGAGGTGACCGTCCTTGATGGAGACGAGTGTGTCCAAGAATGGAACTGAATTTGGAGAATAGTCCATGGTGAGTTTGATGGTGGGATGGAACTTATTGATGTCATCGTGTAGTCGTTTCAGTGATGTCTCGCCGTGGGTCCAAAGGAAAAAAATGTCATCGATGTATCTGGTGTATAGCATCGGTTGAAAGTCCTGTGTGGTGAGGAAGTCCTGTTCAAACTTGTGCATGAAGATGTTGGCATATTGAGGTGCAAATTTGGTCCCCATGGCTGTTCCGTGCGTCTGGATGAAGAATTTGTTGTCGAAGTTGAAGACGTTGTGGTCTAGAATGAAACGGATGAGTTGCAGAATTGCGTCTGGAGATTGGCAGTTGTCGGTGTTGAGGACTGAGGCTGTTGCAGCAATGCCGTCGTCATGGGGGATGCTGGTGTAGAGTGCCGAGACATCCATTGTGACGAGGAATGTTCCTGGTTCAACTGGTCCATGGGTGCTGAGTTTCTGTAGGAAGTCTGTCGTGTCGCGACAGAAGCTGGGTGTACCTTGTACGATGGGTTTCAAGATGCCCTCGATGTGGCCAGAGAGGTTCTCACACAGGGTCCCATTGCCTGAAACGATAGGACGGCCTGGTGTGTTGGCCTTGTGTATTTTCGGGAGGCAGTAGAGATCTCCAATGCGGGGATTACGTGGGATGAGAGCACGTAGGGTGTTCTGAAGGTCTGGATCTAAGGTCTTGATCAGTCTGCTGAGTTGGCGGATGTGTTCCTTGGTTGGATCTGCGGGTAACTGCCTGTAGTGTTCCTGGTTGTCGAGTTGTCGGTATACTTCTTTGCAGTAGTCTGTTCTGTTCAGTATGACGGTGGCCCCTCCTTTGTCTGCTGGTTTGATGACGATGTTGCGGTTGGTCTTGAGAGTGCGGATGGCGTTGCGTTGTGCTTGGGTGACGTTTGAGGCTGCCTTGTGATTGCGAGTGATGAATCTGGCATTGACACGACTTCTGACGGCTTGAGCATACATGTCGAGTCTAGGGCAGCGGCCTTCCGGAGGGGTCCAATTTGACTCTTTCCTTTTCGGTTGCTGCACTGCAGATCTCGCGGTCTGCTGCAACAGCCTCAGTCCTCAACACCGACAACTGCCAATCTCCAGACGCAATTCTGCAACTCATCCGTTTCATTCTAGACCACAACGTCTTCACCTTCGACAACAAATTCTTCATCCAGACGCACGGAACAGCCATGGGGACCAAATTTGCACCTCAATATGCCAACATCTTCATGCACAAGTTTGAACAGGACTTCCTCACCACACAGGACTTTCAACCGATGCTATACACCAGATACATCGATGACATTTTTTTCCTTTGGACCCACGGCGAGACATCACTGAAACGACTACACGATGACATCAATAAGTTCCATCCCACCATCAAACTCACCATGGACTATTCTCCAAATTCAGTTCCATTCTTGGACACACTCGTCTCCATCAAGGACGGTCACCTCAGCACCTCGCTTTACCGCAAGCCCACAGATAATCTCACGATGCTCCACTTCTCCAGCTTTCACCCGAAACACATTAAAGAAGCCATCCCCTATGGACAAGCCCTCCGTATACACAGGATCTGCTCAGACAAGGAGGAGCGCAACAGACACCTACAGATGCTGAAAGATGCCCTCGTACGAACGGGATATGGCGCTCGACTCATTGATCGACAGTTCCACCGCGCCACAGCAAAAAACCGCACCGACCTCCTCAGAAGACAAACACGGGACACCACTGACAGAGTACCCTTCGTCGTCCAGTACTTTCCTGGGGCGGAGAAACTACGACATCTTCTTCGCAGCCTCCAACACATCATCAGCGAGGATGGACATCTTGCCAAGGTCATCCCCACACCCCCACTACTGGCCTTCAAACAACCGCGCAACCTCAAACAAACCATTGTTTGCAGCAAATTACCCAGCCTTCAGAACAGCAACCACAACACCACAAAACCCTGCCAGGGTAATCTCTGCAAGACATGCCAGATCATCGACATGGACACCACCATTACACGTGGAAACACCACCCACCAGGTACGCGGCGCATACTCGTGCGACTCGACCAATGTAGTCTACCTCATACGCTGCAGGAAAGGATGTCCCGAAGCGTGGTACATTGGCGAGACCATGCAGACACTGCGACAACGAATAAACGGGCATCGTGCGACTATCAACAGGCAGGACTGTTCCCTTCCAGTTGGGGAACACTTCAGCAGTCAAGGACATTCAGCCTCTGATCTCCGGGTCAGCATTCTACAAGGAGGCCTTCAGGAGACGCGACAACGCAAAATTGCTGAGCAAAAACTTATAGCTAAGTTCCGCACGCATGAATGCGGACTCAACCGGGATCTGGGATTCATGTCGCATTACATTCGGCCCCCACCAACAAGCCTGGACTTGCAGAGGCCTACCGACTGAACTGGCTTGGGACAATTCACACCTCTTTAACCTGGAGTTACCTCTCTCTCTGCATCTTTGATGATTTGATTGCCTGCAGGTGCTCGCATTCCGGGGCATCTCTGACTGTGTCTATATAAACATTTCTGGAACAAGCCTTTCCATTCACCTGAAGAAGGAGCCGTGCTCCGAAAGCTCGTGTTTGAAACAAACCTGTTGGACTTTAACCTGGTGTTGTAAGACTTCTTACCAGGTTCAATAAAACATTGTTGGACCATCTCCTGTGTTGGAAGCCTGTTTTTCGTTTTGCTGCATCCAGTTGCAGTCTATGTTAGACCAGCACAGATTACACACCAGCCACGAGAAAAGTTTTTTTGATCAAATTAACCCTAACCTATACTGTGCATATTTCTGATGGGTAGATGCTACGTTTGCGATTTTTGAATCTGCAGATGGGTGCAAGAATTTCCTTACACAGCTTCATCCTGCCATCCCGCACTTAAATTCACTCCTGAGGTGGGAGGGGTCCAATGCTCCTCTTCCACAACAACAGTCATTAATAACTTTCATGGTAGTACTATCTGACAAAATAAACCTTCCACTGTTATATTTATTCAGATAATTTGATATTTATGCCATTTAAATTCAGCATAGCAGGTCTGACTTTCAATAGAATATTCACTTTTTTTTATTTGATTCAGCTGCAAATGAACCGGATGAACAAAAAAGGCACTGGCAAATAAACTTTGCTTTTCCGATCATGTAATTTTCAGTTCAGTGCGAAGCATAGATAGTCTGATTCAACTAACATGGAAATGAGGTCTAAATTGTCATCAAAATTATCGGAGAAGAAAATAAATCCTTTAATATTCAGCTGAAATGGTGCAATATTTCTGTGAAGTGTTGCATGTTAAAAACCAATTGGCAGATTTTAAGCTCTGGACTAGCGTTATCAAAACCTTGGGTCTGTTTCAGATCCATTCACTGTTTGCTGTAGCACTCAAAGGCAAACACTATCAATGCGCTTAAGTGCTCATGGAATGCTCAGTAAACTAGTTTAATAAAATAAGGAGGAATAACCTTGACTTTTATGTAATGTGTGACTTATTAGTAATGATGTATTGATTGAAAAAGCTGACTAGCATTAATAACGCCCTAAAAACATTGCCTTGTCACCAGTCACTGCCTCTGTGGTTTTGGAATCAAACCATATACCTAGAAACGCAGGATGTTATCATAATTTCACATTATATTGCCTAGACAAATTTAGAAGTGATGACAATGTTCCAGTTCAAAAGTCTTTGAATTCCTATGAAATTTGAATTTTTTTCTTTTATCGCCTGTTGCACTATTCATACAAAGGTGCTGTTGCAGTGAAACTACCTGCCCGGAATTGCAAGCTATTTTGATGCAGCTTTCGTAGCCTTTTCTGAAGAAAAGAAAAGTAATTGCGTAGGTTCTGATTCATTGAAAGTGGCATTGACATTTGATGTTGGACCAAGAATGCAATTGTCAAGTTCAAAAGGCCAGAAGTAGGGATGTTCACACAAATGACTGCACAATGTTTAGCACCATTTACGACTCCTCAGATAATGAATCAATTCATGTTCAAATGCAGCAAGGCCTGGAATCTCCAGGTTTGGGCTGATAAGTGGCAAGTTGCATTTGTGCCACACAAGTGCCAGGCAATGAACATCTCCTACAAGAGAGGATCTAACCATCGCAGCTTGACATTCAACCGCATTACCATCGCTGAATCCCCCACAATCAACATCCTAGGGATTACCATTGATCAGAAACTGAACTGGACTAGCCATATTACTACCGTGGCTACCAGAGCGGGTCAAAAGCTAGGAACCCCATAGTAAATAACTCGCCTCATGGCCACCCTCCCCCAAACAAATCCTGTCCACCATCCACAAGGCACAAGTCAGGAGTGCAAAGGAATGTTCCCCCTTGCCTGGATGAGTGCAGCTCCAACAAGACTCAAAAAGCTCAACACCATTCAGGACAAAGTAGCCCGCTTGATTGCTCCTCCTGCCACACACATATTCAATCCCTCCACCACTAACGAACAGTGGCAACCGTGAACACCATCTACAAGGTGCACTGGAGGAACTTGCCATGATTCCTTTGGCAGCACTTCCCAAACCTGCAACCATTACCATCTAGAAGGACCAGAGCAGAAGGTACCTGGGAACCCCACCACTTGGAAGTCCCCACTAAGTCATCCACCACCCTGACTTGGAAATATATCGCCATTCCTTCACCGTCGCTGGGTCAAAATCCTGGAACTCCCTCTCTTAACAGCACGGTGGGTGTACCTACACCTCAGGGACTGCAGCAGTTCAAGAAGGCAACTTACCACTGCCTTCTGAAGGCAACTAGGGATGGGCAATAAGTGCTGGCCTAACCAGCAACACCCAGATCCTGTAAAAACAAAAAATTTATTTTTAACACTTGAGTTGTTTAACTGGGTAGGTGTGCACTAGAAATATAAAAACTGTCAATGTCGTGCAATCTCCAATCTGAAATTGATTATTATTAGTGCAAGGACAGCCTGCAGTAGCCAGCTTGCATTTTATTAGTGGGTTCCAGAGGCTTGTACTGTTGGTGGAAAGTTGGTGGGTACTGACAGCTGTGTGCAAGTCTAGGTTCATTGCTTTTGATCTGAATTGCCAAAATAAATTGACTGATATGCATTTTTAAATTAAATGTACTGTGAAGTAAGGAGAGAGAGCGAGAAAAAAAACTAAGGTTAGGTGAGAAAAATAAAGTATAAATTGTCAAGTAGGTATGTTGTTTTGAGCTCTCAGTGAATGCAAATGATGTTGATATCTTCCCCTCTGACTTGTATTCGGAAATGTATTATTTAAACTTGTTGACGGTGCCAAGCAATCACTACATGTAATGCATCAGCTTTCCAGCAACGTGAAAGTTACTGACACATCTTTTTTTATATACAGGCATCTGGCATTGCTTCAGTTATCTGTGATGCATGTGAAACTTTAATTGTGATGGATGCAATTATTGTTTATTATTGCTTTTGATTTAGGATGAGCTGTCATTTCCATGTTTAATTCTACCTCTCGGTAAATAATTTTTTTTTTAGAAAATATTTTTTTTTTTTTTTTATAAATGTTTTTATTCAGTTTTCATATTTTATATTGAACAAATTACAAATTGTTAGGAGAGAAAAAGAACAAAAAAAAAAAAAAAAAAAAAAAACACAACAAACAAACACGCAAAAATTAACATACATATTTACAGGTAAGCATCTTCGTAGTAGTAACTGCGCCCGCCCCCCCCCCCCCCCCCCCCCCCCAACATGTTTATTTAGTTTGGTTTTGGGCCTTAGCTAGCCATCGAACCCCCGTACCGAACCTGTAGCCCCTCCCGCTACCTTCCCCCGACTATTCTTCCTCTTGTACATTGGCCACAAATAGGTCCCGGAACAGTTGCATGAATGGCTCCCACGTTCTGTGGAAGCCGTCGTCCGACCCTCGGATGGCAAATTTGATTTTCTCCATTTGGAGAGATTCCGAGAGGTCGGACAGCCAGTCCGCAGCTCTGGGCGGTGCTGCTGACCGCCAGCCAAACAGGATTCTACGGCGGGCGATCAGGGAGGCAAAGGCAAGGGCATCCGCCCTCCTCCCCAGGAATAGATCTGGCTGTTCTGAAACCCCGAAGACCGCCACTATCGGGCATGGCTCCACCCTCACTCCCACCACTTTGGACATTACCTCGAAGAAGGCTGTCCAGTACTCCACGAGTCTGGGGCAGGACCAGAACATGTGGGCGTGGTTGGCCGGGCCTCTTTGGCACCGTTCACATCTGTCTTCCACCTCCGGGAAGAACCTACTCATACGGGTTCTTGTTAAGTGGGCTCTATGTACCACTTTTAGTTGCGTCAGGCTGAGCCTTGCGCACGTGGAGGTGGAGTTGACCCTATGCAGTGCTTCGCTCCAGAGTCCCCACCCTATCTCCATCCCCAGGTCGTCCTCCCATTTCCTTCTTGTTGCGTCCAGTACGGTGTCGTCCCTATCTACCAGTCGGTCATACATGTCACTACAGTTCCCTTTCTCTAGGATACTTGCGTCCAGTAGGTCTTCCAGTAGTGTCTGTCGTGGCGGTTGTGGGTACGTCCTTGTCTCCTTTCGTAGGAAGTTTTTGAGCTGCAGGTACCGTAGCTCGTTCCCCCCAGCTAGCTGAAACTTCTCTGTCAGTTCGTCCAGTGTTGCGATCCTGTCGTCCGTGTATAGGTCCCTGACTGTCAGTGTCCCCCCGTCCTGCCTCCACCTTTTGAAGGTGGCGTCAGTCAGTGCTGGTGTGAACCTATGGTTGTTGCAGATGGGAGCCCTGTTCGACATTTTGGTCAGGCCAAGTTGCTGCCGCAGTTGGTTCCAGGATTGGAGGGTGGCTGTCACCACTGGGCTGCTGGAGTGTTTTTTGGGTGGGGATGGGAGTGCTGCCGTGGCGAGGGCCCGGAGGGAGGTTCCCATGCAGGAGGCCTCCTCCGCACGCACCCACTCAGCCTCTGGCTCCTGGATCCATCCCCTTACTCGCTCGGCTGTTGCTGCCCAGTGGTAGAATTGTAGATTCGGGAGGGCTAGCCCTCCCCTGGTTTTTGTTTTTTGTAAGACCTTCTTTGGGATCCTAGCATTTTTACCCCCCCATACGAACGCCATGATGAGTTTGTCCAGCGCTTTGAAAAAGGCCTTGGGGATGTAGATCGGAATGGATCTAAACAGGAAGAGGAACCTGGGCAGTACGTTCATTTTGATCGTCTGAACTCTCCCCGCGAGGGAGAGCGGGAGTGTGTTCCATCTTTGCAGGTCCTTTTTAACTTCCTCCGTCAGGCTGGTGAGGTTCCATTTGTGGATCCCTTTCCAGTCATGGGCTATTTGGATCCCCAGGTAGCGGAATTTATGTCGGGCTTGATTGAACGGCAGCCCCTTTAGTGCTGCCCCCCCCCCCCCCCCCTTGCGGGTGTACTGGGAAGATCTCACTTTTGCTCATGTTGAGTTTGTAGCCCGAGAAGGCTCCAAACTCTTTCAGGAGCGCGATGATTCCGTCCATGCTGCTTTGTGGGTCCGAGATATAGAGGAGCAGATCATCCGCATAGAGTGAGACTCTGTGCTCTCTACCTCCCCTTCGGATCCCCCTCCAATTTTTTGCTGCCCTGAGCGCGATTGCTAGCGGTTCAATTGCTAGTGCGAACAGCAGCGGGGACAGTGGGCATCCTTGTCTGGTGCCCCTGTGCAGCTGGAAGTATTGGGAGTTGGTATTGTTGGTCTGTACACTCGCCATGGGTGCGTTGTACAGGAGCTTTACCCAAGCGGTGAACCCTGTTCCAAGCCCGAACCGCTCCAGTACCTCTATGAGGTATTTCCACTCGACTCTGTCGAAGGCCTTTTCTGCGTCCAGGGAGACGATCACCTCTTGTGTTCTCTCCCCGGAGGGGGTCATTATCACGTTCAGCAGGCGCCTGATGTTCGCGGTAAGCTGTCTACCTTTGACAAAGCCCGTCTGGTCCTCTGTGACCACCTCAGGTACACAGTCTTCTAGCCTCTTGGCTAGGATTTTGGCCAGTATTTTGGCGTCTGCATTCAGCAGAGATATGGGTCTGTATGACCCACATTCCGTTGGGTCTTTGTCTTTCTTAGGTATCAGCGAGATTGAGGCCTGTGCTAACGTGGGTGGCAATGTGCCCCTAGCTAGCGAGTCTGTGAACATCTCCCGCAGGTGCGGGGCCAGCGCTGTCGCAAATTTTTTGTAGAAGTCCGCCGGGAATCCGTCCGGTCCCGGCGCCTTCCCCGCCTGCATGGAGCTAATGCTGTCCATGATCTCTCCCAGTGCTAGTGGTGCTTCCAGATCCCGTTTTCTGCCCTCTCCCACAACTGGTATGTCCAGTCCGTCAAGAAACCGGTTCATCCCAGCCTTCCCCGTTGGGGGCTCTGAGGTGTACAGCTCTTGGTAGAAGGCCTTGAAGGTTTTGTTAATCCTCTCTGGTTCTGTTTCCAACGTGCCTCTGGTATCTCTGATTTGCGCAATTTCTCTGCTGGCTGCCTGCTTTCTCAGCTGGTGGGCCAACAGGCGGCTGGCTTTGTCTCCGTGTTCGTATAGGGCCCCGCGTGCCTGGCGGAGTTGGTGTACTGCTTTCCTGGTGGAGAGCAGGTCAAAGTTCCTTTGTAATTCTTTCCTCTCCGCCAGGAGTTCTACGGTCGGGGCCTCGGAGTATTTATGGTCTACCTCCAGTATGGAGTCGACCAGCTTCTGCCTAGCCACCCTTTCCTCCCTATCTCTTTGCGCTTTGTAGGCTATGATTTCCCCTCTTAGTACGGCCTTAAGCGCTTCCCAGAACGTGGAGGGTGAGACCTCCCCGTTTTGGTTGATCTCAGTGTACTCCGCTATGGCCCGCGCTATCCTTTCGCTGAAGGCCTTGTCAGCTAGTAAGGCACCGTCCAACCTCCATTTGGGGCGCTGGGCCCTTCCCGTCTCTAGCCGCACATCCATGTAGTGTGGGGCATGGTCTGATATCACAATTGCGGAGTATTCCACCTTGTCTATCTCTGGAAGCACCGTTTTCCCCACCACAAAGAAGTCAATTCTGGTGTACACGTTGTGTACTGGGGAGAAGAAAGAGAATTCTTTCTCCCCCGGGTGGGCGAATCTCCAGGGGTCTACTGCTCCCATCTGCTCCATATAGTGACTGAGTTCCCTTGCCATGTTTGAGGTTTTCCCCGTTCTGGGGTTTGATCTGTCCGTCGTTGGGTCCTGTACACAGTTGAAGTCCCCCCCCATGATTAGTCGGTGCGTCGCTATGTCCGGGATTTCTGCCATGGTCTTTTGGATGAAGCTCGTGTCGTCCCAGTTGGGCGCATACACGTTAACTAGGACTACCGGCGCCCCATCCAGGGCCCCGCTGACCATGACATACCGTCCCCCTGGGTCCGTAACCGTCTTTGTCGCCCTAAACATTGTCCTCTTGCCAATCAGGATCGCCACCCCCCTGGCCCTTGCCCCATAACAGGAATGATAGGTTTGTCCCACCCAGCCCTTTCTTACCCGCAGTTGGTCCTGCTCCCTCAAGTGCGTCTCTTGGAGGAAGACTATGTCGGCCCTCATGTTTCTAAGGTGGGTGAGGACTCTAGATCTCTTCACTGGGCCATTAAGTCCCCTTACGTTCCAGGTGACTATTCTGGTGGGGGGCTTCTGCCCCCTTGCTCCTGTGGGGTTAACCATATTTGTCCGGTGGACGCGCCCCTGCCCTCTGGGGTTTCCCTTTGTTAGGGGGCCGTCCAGGATGTCCACTATCACTGCTCTCCCCATGCGGTCGGGTCCCTGCGCTCCGGGGTTCCCCCTTGTCCCGGGGACACCCGCCATGGCCGTCCACTGTGTGTCCGCCACGCGGGTAGCCCCCTGCACTCCGGGGGGCCCCTTCACCCACAGACCGTACTGGGTGGGTGTTTGCAGCAGTTCCCTGTTTCGAGCCCTTGTCTGTGGCACTTTGTGGCCCTATTCCCTTTCTGGCCTCTTTTGTCCCTTCGTCCCTGCATTTCCCCTCCCTGGTCTCTCGCCCCCCGAGGGCCCCCCCCCCCCGCTCTATCCCTTTCGGGGATACCCCTGTGTACCCCTCCATTGCCCCTCTCTCCCCCATTCCTGTCCCCATTTGCTCTCCCACCTTTGATGGGTGATCCCCCCCCTCCCCTGCCTGGCGCCTTCCCCCCTGTTGGGGGTGCGCTGCGGCCCTGCTCTGTTGCGCGCCCCCTTCGCTAGCTTTCCTGCTAGCACGGTGGCTCCCCGCTCGGAGGTTGCTGTCCCCCTTCCCCTCTCCCCTCTCCCCTCTCCAGTACTCCCGTTCCCTCGTGCCGGGGCCTGGCCTCCCACCTGGAGCGGGCCCTTGGGCATTGGGTTGTTTTTCCTGGGTGCTCCTGCCAGGGGGGAGGGGGCTGGCTTTGCCTCGCCCCTCCCCACCCCCCCGTCGGCATGACGTATCTCCTTGCCATGGGCCCCTCGTCCCTACTTCCCATGGCGTTTTTCCAGCCCGTGCTCCTCAACGAATCTATTCGCCTCGGCAGGGGCTGTAAAGAAATATTCCTTGTGTTGGTATGTGACCCAGAGTTTTGCTGGGTACAGCATACCAAAACGTACTTTGTTCTTATAGAGAGCTGCTTTCGCTCTGTTGAACTCCGCCCGTCTCTTAGAAAATATTTTATTGAGGCATTTATGATTTTAACAATTTTCAACATCAGATTTCAACAGAAATAATCAAAAATATAACCAACAAACCCCCCGGACACCAACCCAGCCAATATGGCTTACTCAAACAGCGCCAACCTTCCCCAGCCACCCCTCCATTGATTCTCCTGCCTTTACTCGTCTCTCCCATGCCTCCCCTCACCTGCAGATACCCGGGTTCGATCCCAGCCCCGGGCCATTGTAGAGTTTGCACATTCTCCCCATGGCTGTGGTTTCACCCCCACAACCCAAAGATATGCAGAGTAGGTGGATTGGCCACGCTAAATTGCCCCTTAATTAAAAAAAAAAATTGTTTGGGTAAAAGAAGAAGATTGGTTCATTTTACACTCACACATAAAGCAGGAAGAGGTATCGCTACATCTGACTTTTGCACTCCTATAATCAAAGGGAAAAAGGAAAGAAAGGGGGACAGGGCAAGATAACAATAAAGGGTAAGAGTTATGGTTTCACTTGAGCCTAGAGTTCAGAATCAAAAGGCGAACGGTGTATTCCCCCTGAGGTTAATGGGCTGAACCGGTTACAGGGTGATCCATCTTTCCAGCAGCAAAGACATCCATGGTGGAAGAAGGCATGTAGATATTAATTAGCCTGATAGGCACTGATACAGAAGTCCCTATGTTCCATCATGCAGATGAGGGCCAGACGATTTATCTGGACAAAGCTCTTTCTGTTTCTTCCTATTGGGTGGTAAAATGGTGGATGACCTGGGTTCAGTTACACACAGGTACCAGCAGCTTAGGGGGAAGGGGGGGTCATATGGCATACTTCCCATCACCTCCTGGGCTTTGGAGAAAGGATGTACTTTATCCAGGTCTGGAACCTTAAGAGGTTTAAAAGAGGAGCCTGGATCCTTTTGCCCTTTATAGACATAGCTTATCTGTTGGCCAGAGCTCTGCCTTAGAAGCGTGAAGGGAGTTGGTGTATTTAATTGGTTTTCGGTAGTCGCAGTGGGCACTAGCACCTCTTTAAAGATAATGTGGTCCTGCTGCATTTCTGAAGGCTAGAAATTCCTCTGATATGAGGGTCATGGCTAATCAGGCATGTCAGAACTTTGTCCATTTTTAAAACCAAATGTTATAAAGTAGCCAGATTGGCGTAGGTATGTGTTTTCCATTATTAGAACACTTAAGAGTTCTGATGTAGGGATGTTAAATAATAAATGATGCAAAAGGTAAAACTGTTCTACATTCCCATGCTGACCTCCCTCACCTTAAGAAAAGTACAGCACAGGAACAGGCCCTTCGGCCCTCCAAACCCGCGCCAACCATGCTGCCCGCCTAAACTAAAATCTTCTACACTTCCAGGGTCCGTATCCCTCTATTCCCATCCTATTGATGTATTTGTCAAGATGCCCCTTCAACATCACTGGTTTATCTTTCTTAAAAAAAAACATTTTATTGAAGCATTTTCAATATAAACATAACCCAAAAAATACACAAGCTAACACGCGGCAACAGGAAACAACCCCTCCCTCCCTGCACACCCCCCAACAAACACCGCCCACTCACCCCGCTGCCACCCCAACACCCATCCCCTTTTCCAGTTTCTCACCCCCTCCAACGAAAATTAGCGAGATCAAAAATGCCACAGTTGAGTTATTGTATCAGAGTCTGATACTCTATTCCAAACATCACAACCCCCCTTTCACATCTGGCAGTGTCCTGCTCAGGGATGTCTGCACACTGTTAATTCCCCCAGCTGATTTTCTCCTACTGTCTCCCTCTGTACTCTGCACTTCTCAAAAGGAAAGAAAGAGACAAAATTACATAAATAGTTCAGCTAACTTTAATACCCATTAATAGCATTAATTACAGATTCTGTGTAAATAATGCACACAGTTCTCGACATCAGCCTGAAAGGATCACTAGCATTCTTATAATGCCCTGTAATAAAAACACAATTTGACCTGTTCAACCATAATAAATTAGTGGCTCTGATCTATGGCACATTCTATAATTTTCAATTCACCAACAAATATCTGTTAAATTTTGCATCTGTTAAACATTAACTGTACATATCTCAATGTTATTCTGTTTTTTTTCCAATTAAGGGGCAATTTAACTTGGGTATTCCACCTATCCTGTGCATCTTTTGAGTTGTGGGGGTGAGACCCACGTAGACACGGGGATAATGTGCAAACTCCATACAGATATTTTGTTTGTTTATAAAGAAAGTTGTTGATTGACCTGGTGCTTTGAATTTACAATAACATTACTGAATTCTAAATGACCCAAGCATGGCAGTTGCATGGATTCCCACAAGGAGATGTTTAAGTATTTGCCTCCGGAACAAGTTGAAAAATACATACCTGCAGAAATAGGACTACTGTGTCTCTGAGCCTGATGGGCTCAGTGATCTCTATTCCAGTTTTCTTATGTTGATATTTTCCAATGAGTCTGAACACATGAAGCAGATAGTTGGAAATGTGCACCAACAGCACACTCAGCAAGTATAGTTCTGTGGCAAGTCTGGCAGAGAGCAATTGAGGTATTTTTGTGTCTTCGAAGAAATGTAGCCAGACCGTTTGTAACTATTTCACTCTGGATGGCGCCTGGACAGAATAATTACTTTAAGTAATTCCATTTCCCTCCTAAATATCCACCGGAAAGAAGTGACATGATTGCATTCAAATTGCATATTTTAGAAGTAGTACCTCCTCACACTCCTTAGCAACATAACCTATGATGTGGAGATGCAGGCGTTGGACTGGGGTGAGCACAGTAAGAAGTCTTACAACACCAGGTTAAAGTCCAACATGTTTGTTTCGAATCACTAGCTTTCGGAGCACTGCTCCTTCCTCAGGTGAATGAAGAGGTGGGTTTCAGAAACATATATATATCAACAAAGTCAAAGATGCCAGACAATGCTTAGAATGCGAGTCTTTGTGGGTAATTAAGTCTACAGTTGCTTCCTCATGTGAATGAAGAGGTGGGTTTCAGAAACATATATATATATCAACTAAGTCAGGGGTGGGCAAACTACGGCCCGCGGGCCGCATGCGGCCCGCCAAAGGTATTTCTGCGGCCCACCAAGTCATTAAAAAAAAAAATTTCAATTTTTTTTTAAGGTTAATGGGGGGGGGGGGGGGGGGGGCTGTTGGGTTACTTACTGGTATAGGGTGGATACATTGACTTGAGTAGGGTGATCATTGCTCGGCACAACGTCGAGGGCCGAAGGGCCTGTTCTGTGCTGTACTGTTCTATGTTCTATATGAGGCGCCCAGAATCATAACCGGGTGAAGTAATTATTTTACTTAATATACTATGCGGCCCTTTGTGAATTGTGAATTTCTGAATGTGGCCCTTGCACGGAAAAGTTTGCCCACCCCTGAACTAAGTCAAAGATGCCAGACAATGCTTAGAATGCGAGTCTTTGTGGGTAATTAAGTCTACAGGTCCAGACGGAGCAACTGGAGAGAGGAGTCAACCAGTTACTCCGTCTGGACCTGTAGACTTAATTACCTGCAAAGACTCTCATTCAAAGTATCGTCTTGCATCTTTGACTTTGTCGATACATATATGTTTCTGAAACCCACCTCTTCATTCACCTGAGGAAGGAGCAGTGCTCCGAAAGCTAGTGATTCGAAACAAACATGTTCAACATAACCTAGTCAGTTCTCTGAGACTTTAGTGCTCCTGCAATTGTGTTCCCTGCTCCACCGTTAGCTGGCATGCTCTCGGGTGTCTATCCCCTCAGCTTTGGAATTCCCTCCCTAAACCTCCCTACCTCTCTTTTGTCCTTCTAAGATAAACCTTAAAAGTTATGGTTTTACCAAATTTTTGGTCACCTGTCACATTAGCATCTCATGTGGCTAGTGGCCGAATTTAGTTTGATTTTAAAAAATGTATTAGTGATATTAATCCCCCAAACCAAGCTTTGGCCTCCTCATTTGCGAGCTTAGAATTTAGAGGCGACGCTGCTTGATATTGTGCAGTGTTTGTGTCGATCCGCAAGTGCATGAACGCTTTGTACTGAGCTCCCAGTGGTGGAGGTTGGGCCTTGGACACTGAGGAACCTGTTCAGCAAGGACCACTATCGACCTCGAAATTCAAAGCCTGTCATTCAACATGACTTCCCATGTTTCCCACTCCTGGATCCAAAGGATACCGGCTGATATCTATTTTTCACAGTGTGTTTGCACCATATGGGCTGCCGGAGATGAGATCAGGCAGTAGGTGCACTGAAAAGGTCAGCATAGACTGGTAAATGAGGCATTTTGTGTTTGGTAATGCTCCATTAAAGGCATAATGTAAATACTTTTTGTTGTACTAAACTGTATTGCTGTTTGTTGGACTTTGGCACAAGTTCACTGTCAAACTTGCTGCTGTAACAAGTGCGCCTGCGCTTCAGAAATATAACATAATTTGCTGGGAAATGCTTTGGGACGACAAATTTTATACATGCAAGATCATTCATTTGTTTGTGTCTATAAAACTAACAATGATGACAAGTCATGTCCAGCTAAGCACCACTGTGAGACTATTTATTGATCCAGGTTTTGTGGTTCGCTGCAAAGTAATAGTGCAAACCACTAATCTTGAAGGAAGTGCCCACAAAGACCTCTTGGATTTCACCTTTCCCGATGATTTTGTTCCTATGTCAGCTGTACGGGATAGCTAACATCCTGAAACAGTATTGTCAACAATCTTTGAAATAAACCTAAAACCAGTTGATTGTCCTTCACAATTTTAGAGATTTACAAGTAGGGGAACACATAAATGGAATTGAGGTAGAGCCTGCCATATCACTAGCAAACTTAATATATATTATAAATCTGGGTTTTTTAAATATCATGACTGAGAAATTTGACATTTCACACATACAAGTGGAATGTTTTCTCCTTGCCTGGCTGAATGCAGTTGCAGCAATACTTCAAAAGTCAGCAATATCCAGGACAAAGCAACCTGCTGGATTGGCATCCATCCACCACTTTCAACATTCGTTTCTCCACCACTGACACACTGGCAGTTGTGTGTACCATCAACAAGATGCACTGCGACAACTCACCAAGGCTTGTTTAACAGCGCCTCCCAAACCCACAATGTCTACTATCTAGAATGTCTCAAATTACAAACCTGGTGACTGTAAGGTGTTGGGCCCTTGGGCCAAAGTAATCAGGAATTTTATACAAATTATTGGTTAGTTCACTTGTCTTGGGACTCCGGGTTTGTGGGGCTGCAATCGACAGTGCATTAACCCAGGGTGTTGTAACATTATTACTTAGCAGACTGTTAAAAACTTTTACACCTCATTCAACAAGACGTAACTCTCTCCAGAGCTTGAAGCGATCCTGACAGTGTAAAAAGTGAACGTTTGCATTAAATTAAGTGAAATTTAAGATTTCCATTTGTCAGAACATCAACAATGCACCGCCTGGAGGAGTGAAAAATTATTAACATTAACCTCTAGATTTCCTAAATGTGTAGCTGTCAGAAGTTTGTGTCCATTGCAGAGAGTAAATACGACAGGTATTGACGTTTCACCATCATCACAACCACAAAATTCAGACCATTGTGTCCCCAGAAATAAGCTAACTTGCCTGGGGTAAACCGGCAGTAATAAGAAATTTCCAAAATCCTATTCCGTTTGCCATTCATTCTATTTAATCTGAATGCTACTGATATTGCCAGAGGCATGATTCAAAAAAAGTCACTGAGCCCAATAATGAGAGCAAACTGCAGGGATATTTTAGCTGGATGCAGGGATTTAGCATCTGCCATGTGGGTAACTTCAATGCCATGTCGGGCTCAGTGAGCTTTCTACGCACAGTAAAACCACCAAGCCCATGCACATTAAGGTATCCAACAGTAATTGTTTAAATATTCATAGGAACAAGAAAGATTGAAATTGACTGAATGAAAGCAAGTTGGAGTTGGTCACAATTCTTTGCAATGAGTTAATTTTTGAAAGGAGTTTTAGTACCAACTCCATTTTATCAGACTAGAACAAAATGTTACCTCCTTTAATTTTAAAATATTGAATCAATACTTTTCAGAAAAGGATTGAGTTTGTGCACTCTTTATAATTAGATATCTCATTTATAATTAGCTATATGTATAATTAGATTCCAGCATTTTGGTGGTAGGGATCATTTTTCAGTTAATTTTAATATAATGGAAAAGGACGAAGATACAACAGGAATTAAAGATCTAAAATGGGGCAGGACCAATTTTACTACGGTGTGATTTAGCAAAAGTGGGCTGGAAATAGCTCCTTGAAGGTGAATGCATGTCAGAGCAGTGGGAGGCATTCAAAGGGGAGATTCAAGGGACTCGGAGTAAAAATGTTCCCACCAATAAAAAAAAAGAGCAGCCGGCCAAATCTAGAGTTCCCTGATGTCTGTAAGATAAGACAGAAAAAGTAAGCTATGTCAGACACCAAAAATTCAATTGAACAGAGTGGAGAGGTGAAATTAAAAAGGAAATTTTAGGAAAACAAAGAGAGGACATGAAAGAATATTGACAAGCAAAATCAAGGCGAGCCCAACGATGTTTAATCAATATATTACTGGTAAGAGGATAACTAAGGAAAGAGTAGGGCCCATAAAAGGCCAAGAAAGTTACCTATGTATGGTTCTTAATGAGTAATTTGCGTCAGTCTTCACAAAAGAGGGAGACCATGGAGGCATTGTAGTTATGGAAGAGAAGCGTGAAGTATTGGAAATGATAAACATAGAGCAAGTATCAAGGGAATAAGCTTTCTTGCAAGTGGGTAAATCATTAGGGCCGAACGAAATGTACCCCCTCCGGCTGTTAAAAGGAGTAAGAGAGGAAATTGCGAGGATTGGACCGTCATTTTCCAGTCCTTACTCGATACAGGTGTGGTGCTGGAGGATTGGAGCTTTGGGCCCTAAATCTCAAGAGTGTTGGGATTCTCGCTTCCTGCTGGGAGCACAGGCCTGCCCTTGTTGATTTTGGCATCAATGACTGAATGCTGCAAGTTCAGTTTTAAACATGTAACAAATTCTCAAAGCATTAATGCTTTCCTGGGTTTAAGATGCTAAGTAAGTTGCAAAGAAGGAACACAAATGCATTTAATGCCTCAGGATGTCAACAAAGTAATTTCAGTAATTACTTTTGAAGAACAGTCAGTATTGTTTTGTAGGCACAGTAGCACAGTGGTTATCACTGTTGCTTCACAGCGCCAGGGTCCCAGGTTCGATTCTCGGCTTGGGTCACTGTTGGTGCGGCGTCTGCGTGGGTTTCCTCCGGGTGCGCCAGTTTCCACCCACAAGTCCCGAAAGACGTGCTGTTAGGTGAATTGGACATTCTGAATTCTCCCTCTGTGTACTCAAACAGGCGCCGAAATGTTGTGAGACGAGGAGATTTTCATAGTAACTTCATTGCATGTTAATGTAAGCCTACTTGTGACACTAAAAATAAAGTTTATGAATACAGCAGACAATCTTCCAAGCGGAAGGACCACTAAATCTGTTTCAGTGATATTGCTTGAGGAGATGGGGAGCTGCTGTTCTTCGAGAAAGTGCTTTGTAATCTTTTGCCTCTCTAGGATCTCGGTTTGACATCTTATCACCGCCTCTCTGCACTGCGCTGCAGTACCCGCCTAAATTGGACGTTAATATCCTGTGTGTGTCCCAGAGCAGTGAGCCAAACAGACACTGAACTGATGAAAGGTTAATACAAATATTAGTTACTTAGTATAGCCTTGAAAGGCTCAGCGGCCAAGTACACACACACAAAAAATAAAATTAAGCTGTGGTGTTTCATTTGTGTTCAGTAACAGCATTGCATGATTAATGAAAATGCTGCAGTTGCTAAAGGAGGTAGAACAAAAAAAAACTCTATCCTCGTTTCAATTGAAAACATTCTGAAATATACATCTGAATAATAGCATTGTCAAAAATTCGGGCACTTTTAAAATGTTGACGGTTCTGTCATTACCTTCAGAGGGAGTACTGCTTTATTAGCTTGATTCTGGGCCGACAAAGGGGTATTTACTTTACTAAATGCAGATCGTCATTGGAAAATATAATTAATCTAGTGAGAACAATAGGTTAACTTTGCTCCTTGAGGCTCCTCTTTCTTCCATTTATTCTGTTAATTAGTCTGAAACACAATTTTCTCGGATGTTGGGCTGTGTGGTACACGTGTAATATATTAAAATTTACATGCACCTGTTTGCTATAATTACTGATGAAATATGAGAGATTGAAATGTACTATTCAATTAATCTAGCATGTCAAATAAAGGACTAATAAGTAGTGTTGCTCTTCAGTGATAGCTGTTTCCACAACTTTGTCACGTACTGTAGTTTGTAGCTGGCTATAATTATCCAATTTTTTTTGTATCGGCTTGTTCCCTTGCGAACATATTTTGCAGGAAGGTAATTATCTTGTTTTTCAGGCTCATTGATGTTGCGAGTAGCTTAAAGTTGACGCTGAATTTCCATCCATTCACTGCGGAGTGCATTCTTGCTGTCAATTTGGAAATGTACTAATTTGTTCAGAATTTATAAAACTGGACTTAACTTCACTCTGCAATTTTTATTTGTCTCCATAATATAATTGCTTGGTTTAGAAGCAGATTGTTATTACTTTAACACAGCAAGATTCAAAGCTTTGCAACTTGATACATAAACTATCTTCCAAAACGCTTTAAACATTGTGTATCAGAAATGCATACTTCATTGAGTGAAGCAATGAAACCAGAGCAGGAGCAGCATAGTATTCAGTATCCAGAAAGGCATGTAGCCATTTTTACAATTTTAAAGTAAAGTATTTTTTTCACCTGTTTTTCTGGTGGTATTTGATCAGCAATTAAAGGTAATTAACAGAGCCACCAAGTCTCCTAATTCGGATAATTGGTGTCTCAATAGAATTAGTGGTGTTACGGACAGGAGATGGATTATTTTATACTGCACTGATTTCCCCTCTCACCACCTGTCCATAAATAGAAAGGTGTTTTGATTTGCTCCCCCCTTTATAAACAGTGGCATATTGCCCAACTCCTCTGCTTTGGTGTGGGCCAGTTTCTCGTAAGAAGCTCATAGCAAGCTCAAGATAGGATGAAATCAAAAGGTTAGTTTATTTGTACACACTCGAGGGTAGCAAAGTTGCCTCCTTTTCACTCCTACAGTAAAAGAGGGACAGAGGAAGAAAGATTGAAAGGAGGAGGACCACCGAGAAACAAATTACTGTTTCACCTGTGACCAAAGTCCAGATTCAAAAACCAAAGAAGTATTCCTTCACTGAGCCCAGCAGGCTAAAAACCGATGATATATCATAGAATTTACGGTGCAGAAGGAGGCCATTCGGCCCATCAAGCCTGCACCGGCTCTTGGAAAGAGCACCCTACCCAAACCCACACCTCCACCCCATCCCCATAACCCAGCAACCCCACCCAAAACTAAGAGAAATTTATCATGGCCAATCCACCTAACCTGCACATCCTTGGACTGTGGGAGGAAACCGGAGCACCCGGAGGAAACCCACGCACACACGGGGAGAACATGCAGACTCCGCACAGACAGTGACCCAAGCCGGGAATCGAACCTGGAACCCTGGAGCTGTGAAGCAATTGAGCTAACTACTATGCTACCATGCAGCCTATTTTCCAGTGAATCACACGAGGAAATGAGCAAGCAGAGATGAATCAGTCTTGTAGGTAATGACACAGAGGTTCCAGTAGAATAATTTAGATAAGGCCATGTATTCAATCTGAGCAGAACCTCTTTTCTGTGCTGCTACTTGTAGATGTTATAATGGCAGAATGAGCATTGTAACTGGTTCCACCTTATAGAGATTTATATCATATGACTCCCACCTCCCTACTTTTGCTTTGACAAAGGGTGGGCATCCCTTTGTCTGGGTCCAGGAGATTCTTCAATGTTCCAACCACAAATTCTTGAAAGGAACGTTGTGGGGTCTTAGCAGATGAATGGGCTCTAGTTGGCCATGCCTGGCTTATGAAATGCCGATGGCCTTTGTCTAATTATCTTTGAATGTGGTCTCTGCAACCCACAGGGGGTCGATAGTGTCTCTTCAGAGAAACCGAGCATACATTTCTGCAAAACTGTCAGATGGCTTTTTTTGTTCAAGGCCATAGATAGACATCGCTGCAGCCATTTTTTTAATTTTCAAAATTAGCCATGATAATACATATTTTGTGAAAAGGGCGAGGTCTTAGTCTCTCTCAGGGGTCATTAATTTTGATTTACAAAAGTACACCAATTTAATTTTTAAAAATTAACATTGAATCATATGTCTCATTAAGTTTGCAATCCGAGTCTTTCATGCTGATTGTAAATACTATTCCTAATGATTCCATGTTAATAGCTCTAATTTAGAGCTCTTCTGCCCTTTAATAAATTGCCTCTTTTATTCACCAAAATATTATACCACCTACATTTTTACCAGTTTTCAACTTTGTACAATTAGGAACATAGGAAATGAAGTAGGGCATTTCATCCCTTGAGGTGGTCCCACCATTCAATTGGATATTTTGCTATAGTTGTATACGGCATCGTGGAACACTGCATACAGTGTTTGTCTCCTTATTTAAGAAATAAACCGCTCAGAGAAAGTTCCCTTGATATCTGGGATGGTCGGGGGGGGGTCACAGTTTAAAAATAAGGCTTTACCTTTCAGATGGGGATGAGAAGAAATGTTTTCTTCTTAAGGTCGGTAATGTTTGGAACTCTCTCCCCCAGAGTCAGAGATAGATAACCTTTTGACTCCCTTGTTAGTCAAGAAACTATCGGGGGGCAGCACGGTGGCGCAGTGTGTTAGACCTGCTGCCTCACGGCGCCAAGGTCCCAGGTCCGATCCCGGCTCTGGGTCACTGTCCGTGTGGAGTTTGCACATTCTCCCCGTGATTGCATGGGTTGCGCCCCCACAACCCAAAGATGTGCAGGGTAGGTGGATTGAACATGCTAAATTGCCCCTTAATTGGAAAAAAAATGAATTGGGTACACTAAATTAAAAAAAAAGAAACTATCGGGGGTCGGCAGTACGTGGAGTTGAAGACAGAGCTAGATAAGCCATGACCTTATTAATAATAATAATAATAATTGCTTATTGTCACAAGTAGGCTTCAATGAAGTTACTGTGAAAAACCTCTATTGAATGACAGAGCAGGTTTGAGGGGCTGAATGGCCTGATCCTCGTCCTAATTCGTATGTTTGTATGTAAGGTAGAACGAGTCCTGCACACGAATGCACGTCACTTCTAGCAAGCATAAATGAGCTATGTTCCGAGCTTGACTGATTATGTTACATTGGTTGTTATTGTAGCTAACTGAGGATGGGTGTAAAGACATTAGCAAGGGTGCAGAAAAAATTCAAAAATAATTGTTCCTGGGTTGGGAACTTTCATTTCTGCAGATTGATTTGACAAGCCAAGGCTCCTCCTCCAAGAGAACGTTGAAAGGAGATTTAACAGAGATAATCAAACTCATAAGCTTTCTGGATGGACGGGTGGAATCCGTTCATATGGGTGGGAGGATCAGGAACTATAGCTTACAAATTTGAAATGTGCTGCCTGGGATTGTGGTGGAGGCGGATTCTGGAGATTCAAGGAGAATTGGATTGTTTTCTGAAGAGTAGACCTTTGCAGGGCTATGGTGCAGAGGTAGGGGAGTGGGACCGGGTCAGTTGCTCTTGCACACGCTTGATGGGCCACCCCCTGCACTGTAACCATTCTACAAATCTATCATCTTCAGTTGAATCAGGGTTCGAAGGCTTGGAATAATTGCACTAAAGTGCACAAATACAGTTTGCTCTCTATTTTAGCACCATACACTCTACCCTTTTTATATTCATGTAATAAATTGCTACTTTTATATTTTTAATTGAAACTGTTAATGTAAACTTCCTGTAATATAATTACACCCTAATGAAAGTGATGACATTGCACAGAGCCTAGTTAAAGCATAAGAACCTGATGAAGGGCACTTCTGTTACAGATGTGGACCTAAGAATTTATCCTGGAATGAAGGATGAGGAGAATGCGGATGCAATATTTGTATATTCCAACTCGGGGGTGGGGAACCCCCAGTCCACCCATTGCGCTTTAGTTTTGGGTCTGCAGGGAGATTTTAAAATCTGGTTCCCCCCCCCTCCCCCACCACATGTGTTGATGATAGTTCTAACTGTACTGGCACTTGCACATTCACTACAATAATTAATCCTAAATAGAGCTCTGTAAGGGGGTTTTCCTTTCATTAAAAAGCTGCTCGGACCAGTGGTTTAATCTTTTTTCCCACTGGTGACAATGACAACAAATTTGGCTTTGGAAACCGGAAAAGAAAAATCCCTACTTTTTGCTGTGCTATAATTTTCGGTGTTTTCTGTTTTAATTTAGAGTACCCAATTATTTTTTTCCAATTAAGGGGCAATTTAGCGTGGCCAGTCCATCTACCCTGCACATCTTTGGGTTGTGGGGGCGAAACCCACGCAAACACGGGGAGAATGTACAAACTCCACACGGACAGTGACACAGGGTCGGGATTGAACCTGGGACCTCAGTGCCGTGAGGCAGCAGTGCTAACCACTGTGCCGCCGTGCTGCCTCTATTTTCAGTGTTTTCTAACATATTTCAATGATGAAATGAAATGAAAATCGCTTATTGTCACAAGTAGGCTTCAAATGAAGTTACTGTGAAAAGCCCCTAGTCGCCACATTCCGGTGCCTGTTCGGGAGGCTGGTACTGGAATTGAACCGTGCTGCTGGCTTACCTTGGTCAAGCCAGCGATTTAGCCCTGTGCTCAACCCGCCCCTATTCAACTTTTCCACAAAGTTTTTGTTTCATTATTTTCTTTGTCTACTTTGCCAATACACATTTTAGACAGATAGGTTCCAGTTGACTTGACTTCAGCCTCCTTTCAATACTGTTGCGCGTTTTACTTGAGTGTTACGTGTTTTATTGGAGTGTATTAACACGCCTCCATTTAAAGGCCGTGTGCTTAACACTACTACGACTCTGTGTATGTAATTGCTCAGGCGTCGCCAGGTGCCGTATTTAGACACCTCACAAGTACATCAAGGTCAGGTTCAAAGTAATAAATCTGTACACCGATTAGTAAGTTCAAACGATTGATATTTATTATAACAAATATAATAAATACACATGCATACGCTAATGAGACTAAGTTACTTCTAAACTAATCGACTAAAATACTTATCTAGACAGGAACAGGCAAGGTCAGGGAGCGAGGCCTTCGTCCCGTTCTTGGTCTGCAACTCTCAGGGTCTTAAAATCGTCAGGGTCTAGTAAAGTCTGGATCACGTAGCGATCGTTGTGGTGACACTTACAGTTCGATGGCTGGTGGCTCAACGGCTGGTGATGGAACTGGAGTCAGGATGCGATGTATCAGCAAAGCGGTGAAAACAGCAGAGAGCCGGAGCCAAAAACAACAGACTGGACCGGACTCTACTTTTATAGGTCCCCCAAAGTCCGTGCCTCTTCGGGGCGGTTCTCTACCTGCTGTGTATCGATTGGGCCTTCTCCCAATCGATATTTTCCAAACCCCCCAATCTGAGGGTCGCTTCTCGATGGGTTCTTTGTGATGGATACTTATGGTGCCGTTTTGTCTGGGCGTCTACTCAAAAGTATCCATTCATACCTAAATGTTTCTATTGTGTGGGCCTGGATCTGGATCACCTCATTACTATGTAAATCGTTGTTGCCATTTACACCTTTAGCTGAGATTCTGCACCTGGCCACAAACTGGTTTCTGTACGTGCAGAATGCTAATTAGCCTTCTGCAAACTGCTTGTCCTTGCTAAGACTGTTTTCTCCCTGCAGCCTTAGCAGTTCTCCATTTTGTAGCCCAGTGTCCATCTTAGGTGGCTACAATACCAGTTCTCATTTTAAAGATTTATTTTAAATGTCATCAATAGCTATAAAAACAGGTTGTAAACCTTCTATGTGTGCATAAAACGAAAGAGATTAGCGATAGTAAACTTGTATCCCTCAGAGGTTGAGATGAAAAATAGGGGGAAATTAAGAAACGGCAAGCCATTAAACAGTGTACCTGTCTTGCTGGTGGACGACACAGAAACATAATTGATATAAGGCTTTAGTGAAAATGAGCACTTGAGGATATTATTTTTGAAGAAATAGAATAGCAGGTCAAATCTCCCACAGTCCAAAGAGCTGAGGTTATGGGGATAGGGTG
Source organism: Scyliorhinus canicula (assembly GCF_902713615.1). Classification (NCBI taxonomy): domain Eukaryota; kingdom Metazoa; phylum Chordata; class Chondrichthyes; order Carcharhiniformes; family Scyliorhinidae; genus Scyliorhinus; species Scyliorhinus canicula. Next base: position 8,547,732 of record NC_052165.1, on the reverse strand, counting down.
AGGGAGCGGACCTAGGCAGGATGCTCTTTTGGAGGGTTGGTGCAGACTTGATGGGCCGAATGGCCTCTTGCACTGCAGGGATTCTATGGATTCCCTAGATCTGTTGGCCAACGTCCCAGTGGTTTAAAAGGGGTAGTTATGGAGATAGTGGAGGCATTGATTTTGGTCTTCTAGAATTCTCTAGGTTCTAGGACAATTCCCATTGGAAGGTAGTAAATGTAACACTCACGATTGAAGAAAGGAGAAAAAAACAGGGTATTATAGGCCAATTAGATTGAAATCAATAGGAGGGAAAATTCTGGAATCTATTACGAGGGATGTGGTAACACAGAGAATCATAAAATAATTGAGCAGTGTTGACATGGATTTATCAAGGAAAAATAATGTTTGACAAATCTATTGGGAGTACTGAGGTTGTATAGGGCCTGGAGTGTGCAGGCTGCCGAATGGACACGACTGCCCTAGGAGTACAACAAAGATTTGCTGGACTGACTGCTGGGGTGAGGGAGCATTTAATATTCTGAAGGGACTTGATATGATGGATGCCATTCAATTTTCCCCTCTGTGCTGCATGCAGGGGAGCAGTTGGTAAAATTCTAGTGGGGTTTTTTCAGCAAAGCTTTTGTTATTTGTATCGTTGCCTGTCCCAGTCACTCTGTAAATTGTTATGCTGAGCTACACAGACCAAGTCAATCCCCGCCTTATGCTGTGTTAACGGCTGCATACGTAGCCCCCTACTATACTCCCTATATACACACGACTGGCAAAATTTGGCTCCAGGTTTGCTGATGACACGACCATAGAGGGTCGGATCTCGACAGCAATGAGTCAAAATACAGGAGGGAGACAGAGAACCTAGTGGAGTGGCGTAATGACAACAATCTCTCCCTCAACGTCAGCAAAGCTAAGGAGCTGGTCATTGACTTCAGGAAGCATCATGCGCATCCCTGTCTACATCAATGGTACTGAGGTGGAGAGATGGTTAACAGCTTCAAATTCCTCCGTGTGCACATCACCAGCAATCAGTCCTGGTCCATTCATGTTGACTCTATGACCAAGAAAGCACAACAGCACGTGTTCTTCCTCCGGAAACTAAGAAAATTCGGCATGTCCACATTGACTCTTATCAACTTTTACAAATGCACCATAGAAACATCCTATCTGGTTGCATCACAGCCCGGTATGGCAACTGCTCGGCCCATGACTGTAAGAAACTACAGAGAGTCGTAAACGCAGTCCAGTCCATCACCTAAAACCTCTTCCCATCCACTGATTCTGTCTACATCTCCCACTGCCTTGGGAAAGCGGGCAGCATAATCAATGACCCCTCCCACCCGGATTATTCATTCTTCCTACTATGGGAAGGAGATACAAAAGCCTGAGAACACACACTAACGGGTTCAAAAATCACTTCTTCCCTGCTGTTAAGGACCGAACTGATCGCTTCACACATCTTCTCTACTGAGTAGCACTACACTCCGTATGCTTCACCCGATGCCTGAGTCTGTGTATTTACATTGTGTATTTATGAATGTACTATTTTTGTTCAGGTATGGAGTGATCTGTCTGGACTGTACGCGAAACAAATCTTTTCACTGTACCGCTGTACACGTGACAAATCAAATTAAATTCAAATTGTTTGTTGAAGTGACGATGGAAGTGCTGTATTTGATTATCATCCTATTAGCTTGAAAGGGCTAAAATTAAACTAGGGCTCCATATCGGGTTGATAGCCAATGTCCCTTGCTTGAGATTGTCCTCACCAGACATCCCTTTTTGTACAACGTGATGCAGCCAGAAAATTAACCAATTGTATAAAAGCAAAATACGATGGATGCTGGAAATCAGAAGTGAAAACCAAAACTGCTGGGAGTAATCAGCACTTCAGGCAGCATCTACAGAATTAGAAGCAAAGTGAGCATTTCTGGTCAATGTCCCGAGTCCAGGGCAGCATGGTGGCGCAGTGTGTTAGCCCTGCAGCCTCACAGTGCCGAGGTCCCAGGTTCGATCCCGGCTCTGGGTCACTGTCCGTGTGCAGTTTGCACATTCTCCCCGTGTCTGCGTGGGTTTCGCCCCCACAACCCAAAGATGTGCAGGGTAGATGGATTGGCCACGCTAAATTGCCCCTTAATTGGGAAAAGTGAATTGGGTACTCTAAATTTATTTTTTTTAATGATCTGAGTCCTGATGGAAGGTCACGGAATTGAAACGTTAACTCTGTTTTACTCTCCACAGATTCTGCCTGACCTTCTGAGTATTGACAGCATTTTTGGTTTTATTTTAGTTAGCCAGCTGGCAATGTCTAGCTTCACAGACAAACAGCCAAAACCCCTCTGTCGAAACCCGAGACCCTCTGATGCTTGTAGAGCTGAGGCAGATTTTGCGTCTAAACTATGTGATGGCCTATCGATCTGTCCTTTTGTCTGACGTGCTACAAAATTATGATCTGGAAACCTAATGTCTTTCATCATTTGACCTTGTCTGCTCCTCTTTTCCAGGTTAATATGTTTTTCAGGAAAAATCCGACTACTGGATGTTGGAAGCTGCTTTAATCCATTTTTGAAGTTTGATGAATTTCTAGCAGTTGGCATTGACATTGTGCCCGCAGTGGAGGTATGTTGCGTATCATCATACATTTACATAGTGTTTTAGAACAACCATTTGGAAGAAGAGGACCTGATTGGAGAGAGCTAGCATACGTCCAGAAGGGAGGCATTGTATTTAACCACTGGCTGGATTTTTCTGAAGAGTCTGCAGATCTGATTGATGGGGGTAAGACAGTGGATGTTAATTTGCTGGATTTCAGGTAGATATTTGACCTTGCCCCCAAATAACTAGCTAATCAGCTAATTCACAACAAGAGTGCCGAGGGATAATAGTAAAGCATTAAACTAGATTGATGGTTGGAAATTATAGACCCAAAGCGTGATGGTGTGTGGATAACTTTCAACATGAAAACCTGCTGACAATAGAGTTCCACGGAGATTCGCATTGAGGTTATTGTTATTTATAAGTTTTAGGAATTACTTGGAGGATATGACATTATGCAAGATGTTTAAATTAGTTGATTGGCGCAGTGGGTTAGCACTGCAGCCTCCCGTCGCCGAGGTCCCAGGTTCGATCCCGGCCCCGGGTCACTGTCCGTGTGGAGTTTGCACATTCTCCCCATGTTTGCGTGGGTTGCGTCCCCACAACCCACAGATGTGCAGGGTAGGTGGATTGACCACGTTAAATTGTCCCTTAATTGGAAAAAATGAATTGGATACTCTAAATTAAAAAAAGAAATTAGTTGATGAGACCAAATTGGGTGCAATGGCAAATTATGGTACTTAAAGTGTAATAATCCAGGTGACAGGTCAGTAAGCAGTGGATTGAATAGAATTCAACAGATGTAAAGGTAAGTACGTACCTCAAAGAATTATCTTGTTGAGTTTCTGCTGTGTGCCTAGGTTGCTTATTGCAACCAAATTGTGCGAAAAATTGCACTAGTTTTCTGAAGTGATTATGTTTTTGCCCAAGTTTCCACTCGAGCTCATTTGCAGAGCGCTAAACCCAAGATCTTCCAGGAACTAGCTGAATTGGGCAGTATTTTATAACATCAGTTTTGTATTAGAAATATTCCTTGAAATGTTTAAGTGGTAAGCTGGTACAATTTTATTGATGCAATTGAAAATGGGTTTATCGCAATCTATAAATAAGCATTTTTAATCAGAAAAATAGAAGCAGGTCCCTCAAGCCTGCCCCGCTATTCAATGCAATCATGGCTGATCTATGCAGGTCTCAACTCCTTTTCTGTGCCATTTCCCCGTCTGTTCCTTGATCTATCAAATATTTATTCACTTCCACTTTAAATACTTTGAATGACCCAGCCACCGCCTCCCTCCGGGGCAGAGAACTCCAGAGATTCACCACACCCCAGTTTTAAATAACGGGCTGTTTTTGTAAATTCACCACTCTGTCTTAGAATTCCCCCTATACCAAAAAGGGCCGATATTCCAAATGGTGAACAGGGATTCTCACTCCCTGACTCCGATGCAGGCTTCGGTGGGTGCTATTCAGGTCAAACTATATTTCCAGGTTATTCCCCGGTATAACCCATACCTTCACCGAAGAATTTTACCTACTTACCCCTTAATAGCATCGATGTCCTGGGTCCTGCGTTATTAAGGAAGTGAAGTAAGCTAATAACCACTTTTTCAGGTTAAGTTATTTTATTATTATACTTTTTTTCCCTTTAAGTTGCAAACACTTTCTTTACAGAAAGGAAAAACGATTAGTGATCCTGGATGCTGCTGGTTTGTTGTAGGGACCTTCAGACTCTCTCTCTCTCTTGTAGTTCTCCTCCCCTTCTCTCCTGTTGCTGTTTCTCTGTTCTCTGTTCTGTCCTCTGTCCTCCCCATTGCTGCTGGTTTGTTGTAGGGACCTTCAGTCTCTCTCTCTCTTTTAGTTCTCCTCCCCTTCTCTCCTGTTGCTGTTTCTCTCTCCCTCTCTCTTTTAGTTCTCCTCCCCTTCTCTCCTGTTGCTGTTTCTCTCTCTCTCTCTTTTAGTTCTCCTCACCTTCTCTCCTGTTGCTGTTTCTCTCTCTCTCTCTTTTAGTTCTCCTCCTCATTCTTGCTGGCGTTGATCTTCGAGCCTTCCACCTCCTTGGGGGGAGCAGAACTCCCCCGGGCCGTGCCCCGGCCGCCAGCTGTTGCTGTTCTCGCGTTCTGCTGCTCTCTGTTTCTGCCTCGCGCGTGGGGGGAGGGGCGAGGGGAGCCCGCGCTTAGTGCTTTTTGGCGGGAGAGATCGGGACCTCCGATAGGGGATGGGCTACGGGGCTTAAAGGGGCATGGTGGGACACAACCAGGCCAATGGGTCCCCCTCTATTCAGTACATCACAGTGCTTCAACACAGCACAAAGAAATCTATGCAAACTCTCTTTTTCTTTTTCCCTTTCTCCTGCTGCAGGTTGTAATAACAATTCTGACAGACTGAAATTGACTGCATTTTTGACAGAAGAGCTGGCCACAGTTTCTGCTCTTTTCAGCTGCCACCAACCTCTTGTGGGATCTTTCCCTGCACTCTCCCAGACCAGATATTGGCAGACTTCTATGTTTCAAATGACACATTCTGTATTTTCCAGAACAGGGCACTTTATCTTTAGCTATGTCCCCTTGTTCGAGATTCTCCCACTAGTGAAAATATCTCTCCACCTACCCTGTCAAGCCCCCTCAGGATCTGAGATGTTTGAATAATCACTCTTCTAACTCTTCTAAACTCCAAGGAACATAGACCCAGACTATTTAGTCTCTCTGGGTAGGATAGCCCTCTCAATGCAGGAATTAGCCTGCTGAACGTCCTTTGGACTGCCTCCAATGATACTATATCCTTTTTTAGGTAAGGGGACCAAAACTGTACGCAGTATTCCAGGTGAGGCCTTGCCAACACCCAGTGTAATTGCAACAAACATCTATTTTTAAACTCCTTTGTATTAAATGCTAAAATGGCATTTGCCTTTTTAACTACTTGTTGGATCTGTTAGCTTTTTGTGATTCATGCAATTGAACATTTAGATCCTTCTGTACTTCACTCACCTGCAGTCTCTCCATTTAGTTAATAATCTGCTTTTTGTTTCCTCCTACTGACGTGCATGACCTCACACTTCCCCATATTGACCTCCATTTGCCAGGTTTGCGCCCAGTCACCCAATCTATCGATATCCCTTGCAGAATCACGATATCCCCATCACAACATGCCCTTCCACCTATTTTCTAATTTGGAAACCTGACATTCTGTTCCTTCCTCCAGGTCATTAGTGTAAATAGTGAACACGTGTGGGCCAAGAACTGATCCCTGCGGTACTCCACTAGTTACATCTTTCGACTCTGAAAAGGACCCATTTAATCCAACTCTCTGTTTTCCATGTGACAGCCAGTTTTCAATTCATGCTAACACACTTCCTACAACTCCATGGGCTTTTACTTTATGCACCAGCCTCCTATGTGACACCTTGTCAAATGCCTTTTGGAAATCTAAATACATCTATAGGTTCCCCTTGATCTACTCTCGTGCAGAGAGAACGTGCAGACTCCGACAGACAGTGACCCAGCGGGGAATCAAACCTGGGACCCTGGCGCTGTGAAGCCACAGTGCTATCCACTTGTGCTACCGTGCTGTACATATTGTGGTCATTACCCCCGAGAGGATCCTTAACCACAAGATCCTATTAATCCTTCATTATACAGAATTTCAAGTCACAAGTTAATAGTATATATAGTTTGCAGTAGCATGCCTTCAATTTGGTGGAACCAAGGTCATTAGAATCCAATACGCATGTCAACACGGTGGTGTTTATTATTGCACACTTGGCAAAAATCACCAGCTGCAGGTGGGTGGGAACTTGCAGACCAGAATCCCTGTGCTGATGCAAAACCAAAACAGTGAATTTAAACACTTCTGGTGGTTGGAATGGAATTGCTGGATAAGCATTTCCAACATACACAGCTCATTCAGACAACAATGAATTTGTAAACAAAATGCCCATAGTTTGGGTGTTCTAAGTGTGTGTCATCCCCATCTACTGGATAAATTTAGTATATATGATTGGGAAAAATTGGACAGCAGTGTTGTGTGTTATGGACAGGATTAGGTTTTAATTAAAACAGCCCTGATTTCTCCTCTCGCACCTGTTTGCTAGTAGCAGAAAGGTTTTTTTTGCTTTTTGATTTCTCTCTTTTATAAATGGCCTATTTTTCCCCCAAACCCTCAGTTTTGATGTGATCCAATTCTCTATTAATAACCCCACAGCAAACTTGAGGTAGGGCGAACTAAAAGGGTTAGTTTACTTTTACACACACTCAAAACACTGAGGAGGGTTGATGTTGCTACATAGCCCCCAATACATTCATACACGAAAAGACACATAAAGGAAAGAAGGATGTACAGGGCAAAGACCACAGATAAAATCCAAATTATTATTTCACATGTGTCGAGAATCCAATGGTGAACGGCTCGGGGGAGGCACGTAGAGATGAATTAGTCTTGTAGGTGCTGGTACGGAAGTTCAGTTATTCCAGTAGAAAACAGTGTAGGTGGGGATACAAGTGTCAATAAAATACCTGGACTGGGCCTTTTTTCTGCTGCCTACTAGATTGAAAATGACAGTCTGCCTATCTTTAGCTCTGCAAAGCAATATTACAGGTTCTAGCAGCTTGAGGGGGTGTCATGTGGCAGTGGTTTTCGAGTCCTTTTATCCTTGCACTTGATTGTCTGCGTTGGTCAGGGGCATGATCTGGGAAATGACCTTTGTGCAAGTCCTGCGGATTTGATCTCTGTCGTCACAGAGGCATTAAAGCCTTTTTGGAGATAGCGAGGTTACTCCAGTTTTGAAGAGCAAAAATTCCTTTAATGTGAGTCACAGCCTATCATGGCTTCAGTCAGTTTGAAGCCTTCATCCAATTCAAAAAATCATTTTATATAATAGATATGAAAATATAAAGTGAAGTCTGCTGATATATTCAGAACGTTCCTAGATCTAGCACTGCTGTTTGTACACAATGAAACTATTTCATTATTAATTCTGTTGCAACCAATACTGAATATATTCCACTTCCTCACTCATCTCGCTTGTATATTTGATACAGAACAAGTTCTGTCAGAACACTTTAATCTTATTATTGGACATGAAGATTCACAGCTGTAAATTTCACGAGGAAAAAACCCGATGTTCCAAGGCACAAGATTTTTATTTCTCTGCGAATTATCAGTAATTTCTGAAGAGCTCCCCATTTTTACAGTGTGTTTTATATTTTTAGATGAATTGATTTTCTGTTTTTTCTCACTCTGATGGCCTCTCTGCCATTTGCACTGTTTATCCAAACCATGTGTTCCCAAAAGGGAACCAAGTCAGCGGGCGAGCGCGTTTAGCCGCGTGTTTCCCAACACTCGCAGTGCTGAGAAACAAGTGGCTATTCATTGCGACTCGCATTGAATCAGGGGCCTCAACTGGGAGCGTGCAGCCTAGGCCACACGTAGTAGTTTTTTACAACGGGGAACTCTATTTGACTCACCTTTGAGCGAGAAATCGGGTCTCCGAGGCCTTCCCCATCCCGAACGCAACATGGGAGGGTCCCCCACACCCACGATAGGCAACCCTGACTCAATCACGCGCGTTTAAAAAATGGGACCCTGGATGTGCCCCCGACAGCTGGCAGTGCCACCTGTGCACCACCAGGCAGGCACCCAGGTGGCACCGCCAGAGTTCCAGGCTGGCACATCCAGGGGAACCAGCAGTGCCAAAGCAAGCACGGGAGATAAACTACCTGTGATTGAAGGTGAGCAACAGCACCTGAGCACTGGCACAGCAATGGTACGAGAGCACCTGTGTTTTTTCTTGTACCTTCATGACATGTAAGCGACGCTGGCTGGGCCAATATTTATTGCCCACCTCTGAGAGCATTTAAGTGTCAACCACATTGCTGTGGGTCTGGAGTCACATGTAGGCCAGACCAGGTAAGGATGTCAGATTCCCTTCCTTAAAGGACATTAGTGAACCTGATGGGTTTTACGACAATGGGCAATGGTTTCATGGTCATCATTAGACTTCTATTTCCATTTTTTTATTGAATTTAATTCCATGGCAGGATTTGAACCCAGGTTCCAGAGCTTGACTCTGGGTCTCTGGATGACTGGTTCAGTGACAATACCACTACGCCACTAACTCCCCTGGCCGAAACACTGTCCAAGTGGGAGTTGTGGCTGCTTGACCCACGAGACAGCGGACTGTCAGGTGGACACAAGCCTGCCGGAGCCATCTCCTCGGTGGAGGTGCCTCACGAAGGTGTTAGTGGGGGGAGGGATTTTGGTAAGAGGGGCTCCTGCATGAGTGAATTAAGGGAGGGAAGTTGGGAGGTTGGGCTGCTGGATGAGTGGGTGGGGTGGGTTCGGGTAGGGAAGTGGGGCTTCAGTGCTTGTGTTCCAATAGGGTGGCACAGCGCCAGGGTCCCAGGTTCGATTCCCGGCTTGGGTCACTGTCTGTGCGGAGTCTGCACTTTCTCCCTGTGTCTGCGTGGGTTTCCTCCCACAAGTCCCGAAAGGCGTGCTGTTAGGTAATTTGGACATTTGGAATTCTCCCTCAGTGTACCCAAACAGGCGCCGGAATGTGGCCCAGTGACCCATAACGGGAATCGAACCTGGGATCCTGGCGCTGTGAAGCAACAGTGCCCCCACTGTGCTACTGTGCTGCTCGATATGTATGCTCATTTGTATGCGTGACTGTTTTAAAAAATGCTACAAAGGGAGTTTTCAGTACAATATTTCTCCTTCATTGTGCTTCATGTTCAAGGACAGGTGTTGTATTTTATATTTTCCCCGTGATAGATAAATACAAGCATGATTCATTAGGTAAGCAAAACTGAACTTTATTTCCGAATTAGAACTGACTGCTAGCAGTATGGCTGAGATTTGAAGTCGGAAGGCAGTCAAATACAAACTGCTGAGTCCGTCCCAAGTCTGCGATCTCACAGAAGAATAAGATGATTTTTATACATTATAGGATCAAGATAACATGAATGCAACTTGGTCAGGAATTTGATCGAAAGTAAAACATAAGTAATAATCGTCACAATGGCGTCACCTTGCTGACCTTTAGGGGAATGGAGTTTCATATCATTATCTTGTCTTTGTTTTAAGAACTGGACAAACTTGTTTACATACAGGAAGAGACAGCTTTTCAGCTTGGTATTTATTGAGACTGCTTCAAGGTTCATGACGAACATTTTGTATTTTGTATCTGTGTCTTAGGTTAAATTCAATTGTACCAAGAAGACTTGACTAGTTTTCCCATCATGCCATTATTTGCTTCGGACAATACCACACAGGCTTATCCAACCTTTTTGGTGGTGGGGGGGCTACATTTGCATTTTATTCCCACTCGTGGTCCTGATGTGAGAACTTTGGAAAGAAAAGGATTGGTCCAACAATTAGCTGAAGTTCAAAAAAATGTTGAGGTTTTAAGGAAAGAAACAATTGTTGAGCAAAATTTGAGGAACGTCATAGCAATAAATAGTTCAGTTAACCATGTATCTCATAAAAATAACCAATGTGAAAGGGTCACTGTATGTGGGTGAGTAGATGAGTGTGAGTGGTGCGTGTGTATGGTGAGGAAGTGGGAATTCTGAGACTGGCCTAAGGCAGACACACATCGTCCCCATAAACTCACTCAATCCCTTGCCTGCCACTTTCCAAAAAAACTGGGTCTCTTGCACACACTCCCCTCCACACACCCATTCAGTTTCATTCGCACGCACATAGACCATACACACCCCCGCACTCACTCCCACCCACTATTACGATCCCAGAGCAGATCCCAACAGTGGCTAGGATATTAGACCGAAACCCCAACATTTTAGTTTATTTTGTAAGACTGTGCGGAAAGAATGATTCGCTCCAGGACTGATTTTGTGAAGAAATAGGGATTTAAAACACACCTTTATTATGAATACAATATTAAACTCTTTAACTTCACACCGAAAAGAACAGCTTACAATTACCCCTTAACACTATTACTCAATTCCCCATTAAACAACAAGAAAATAAACATAGCTCTCAGTCCAGCTTAAAACCAGCATGCATAAAGTATAGATCAGATTTTTGGCCCTGGTTACAACCTCTTCAGACTCTGGCTGAATATTTTCAAATAGCTGCTACAACTGGGTTGTTTCAACCTCTTCCTTGTCTTCAGACAAGACTGTTCTGCTTTTAAATAGTCTTTTTTTTTTTAAGCGATCTTACTGGGAAGGAAAACTGACTTTTACATGTGGACTTTGTGGTAGCCAGATCAGACCTCTTGGAAAGCTTCCTCAAAAAATTTCTCTGAATCTCTTAACTCCACCCAGCAACGATCTCATCTGCCCAAGCTGAAAAACAAATCAACTTTCCAGGGACTGAAAGCACATTAACTCCACAGGGACTGCCCCAAGTCAAACCACAGTGCAGTAGCCAGACTGAAACCTCGCCCTCCCCGGTGCCCAATGCCACCTCGCCCTCCCCGGTGCCCAGCGCCACCGCGCCCTCCCCGGTGCCCAACGCCCTCCCCGGTGCCCAACGCCACCTCACCCCCCCCGGTGCCCAATGCCACCTCTACCCTCCCCAGTGCCCAATGCCACCTCTACCCTCCCCGGTGCCCAACGCCACCTCGCGCTCCCCGGTGCCCAACGCCACCTCGCCCTCCCCGGTGCCCAACGCCACCTCGCCCTCCCCGGTGCCCAACGCCACCTCGCCCTCCCCGGTGCCCAACGCCACCTCTCCCTCCCCGGTGCCCAACGCCACTTCGCCCTCCCCGGTGCCCAACGCCACCTCACGCTCCCCGGTGCCCAATGCCACCTCGCCCTCCTCGGTGCCCAACGCCACCTCGCCCTCCTCGGTGCCCAACGCCACCTCGCCCTCATTTGCGTCCCAGTAATTGGATGCAGATGAAGGCCTGCCACCCCCCCAAACTCCGGATTCTCCATGATGCCGGTGAGAAAACACGTCGGTGTAAAGCATTCGTTCAACATGGCGTGTAGATAGCGGGACTCATCCGAACAATGGGCTGCCTCTGAAATTCAGGGTAGAGGCTGCCTGCAACCCTGGAATACCTTGGCAGTGGGTTTGGGGAGCAGACCTTCCAGGTTTGGAGTCTTGGAGAGGGTCCATCTTCCAACCTCAATGTTCCTGGAGATCCATCCTCATTCTCAGGACATCCATCTTCCAGTCTGAGTGTTCCCAGAGGTCTGTCTTCGTTTTCAGGTGGTCCAACCTTCAATGGTGGGTTAGTGATGTTGGGCGCCTACTCAATATGGGCGCCTGGACGCAGTGGCAGACTACGTATCATCCAGGTCTGTCCCTCCATCGAACATGCCGTGAAACCCCCAGGTGCGTAATTAATGAGGTCGAGGACGGGAGATTTGACATGTTTTCCCACCAGCGACCTCGGCAGGGGGAAAACACTCCACGTTCCCACCGCTGCCACAGGTCTTAGTCTCAAAATGGAAGGATTCCGCCCTAAGTCTTCTCTCATCATGGAATATGGAGAGTTTGGTTGAAACCTCCCTTGAGTACATAAAATCATATTTTTACAAATTCATTAATAACACATTTTAATATTTTTATGATGTATTATATGTTGGCCTACGTGAACTTTAATAGCGTACAAAAAGTTGTGTCTAGGCTTACGTTCATTTTCAAGTGTTATTTATTTATATAAATATTATATGTATCTACTTCCATGGGATGTGAGCCTGACCAGCCTTTTTGCTCGTTCCTAATTGGCCTTGAGAAGGTGGTGAGTTAAACTTGGGTGCAATTGGAAAATAGTTTGCAAAGCACTGCCATTGTCCTCTGCTTCATTTTGCATGTGTAAATATGGCCTGGTCATGTTCTCGTGCGGGAATGCACTGACTTTATCCCGTATCGCATGCACTAACTGCATTGAATGCTGCAATCGTTTCTCCATACTCTTGACGGCAATAGAAGGTGAACAAAGAGAAAACGAATGTTTCTATCCACAGCAAGTCTAATACATCCACCCATTAGAAATGGCCTAGAAGCATTTGCATTTCACTAACAATCATAAAAAATGCTACAATTATGTGATTCCTTGTCACAAAAGAATTTCAGACCTTTTTATCTTCAAACACGCTGACCCCTGACAGTTTAAACAGAGGCTGGTGGAAATATTAAATGGTCTAGAATAGAACTCCAAATCAATTAAGACATTTCAGTGAGACAGATTCTTCAATGTTCGCTGTTCATTAAAACGCATGAAATATAAGCTTACTTTTACAAATGGTATTTATTCTAATTAATATTTCTTGGCACTTTTTAATACATTATTAGAAGCCATGTTCCTCCTTTTAGTATTACTGTGCTGAAATGTTAGTAACTGGCAAGTCATGCTACAGTTGTATAGAACCTTGGTAAGGCCGCACTTGGAATATTGCACACAATCCTGGTCGCCACACTACCAGAAGGATGTGGAGGCTCTGGAGAGGATGCAGAGGAGGTTTACCAGGATGTTGCCTGGTCTGGAGGGTGCTAGCTATGCAGAGAGTATGAATAGACTCAAACTGATAGGTTTACAAGATTATGGGAGGCATGGTTAGAGTGGATGGGCAGGTATTTTTTCCCAGGGTGGAGGGGTCAGTCACCAGGGAGCATAGGTTTAAGGTCCTTGGGGCAAAGGAAGCAGATACATTAACGGCGTTCAAAAGGCATCTCGACAAATACATGGATAGGATGGGAAGAGAGGGATGCGGCACATGGAAATGCTGAGGGTTTTGGCCAAGGTAGCATGACTGGTACAGGCTTGGAGGGCCGAAGGGCCTATTCCTGTGATGTTTTGTTCTTTATACAAAATACAGTAAATATGTGTTATCTGGCACAGTACCAACCAGAACACTAGGAACCAGAAGTTCTGACACCTCAAATTAAAAAAAAAATCAATTGGGCAAATTCATGGCAAAAGAAACCAGGATAAAGGAGGAAGTTAAAAACCAGCATGAAGGAATTTGAAAATTGGGCCGAAGATTTAAGTTAATTCTCTAGGGCTTCTGTAATGCCTGGACTGCGAGAGAAATACAGCGCTGGCAGTCCCATTTCAGCTGCCCGATCAGAAAAATCACAAGAATTCACAGCCTTCTCGCGAGTGAGACTGGGTTTGACCGAGATCACGTCTCTCTCGCGATCAATTCCTGGGAGTTGGCAGATCTGCGAACGTCAGCCGGCCGAGTCACAAGTTTAATCAACCTACGGATACAGTGAGAGGGTTAATCATGGCTAATATATCCACAGAAATGTTGACGGTCCTGTTCATACCTTGTACGTGTCCTGGAGTTTAAGATGCTCCAATTTCAACAGCAGAAGAGCCATTTCGCTGCTCTGCCAACAAGGATGGAGCTTCTGCAGTCTTGTATACCACAAGATCACCCAGGATTGGTTGCAAACTAAACTCTTAGGCAGTCAGCATTTTTGATTAACGCGTGCTGGAGAATAATAATTTAACTCTGTACATTGCGAGGTTCATGGCATACTGTGCTTCACTGCATAATTGTTACACAGTACAATTTGATAAACAGTTTTTAAACCACAATGAAATAATCTTGAGAATGTCTTTTTTGTTTTGCAGAGTGTGTACAAATGCGATTTCCTCAACCTTCAGTTGCAGCAGCCCCTCCAGCTTGCTCAAGATGCAATAGATGCCTTTCTCAAGCAGCTAAAAAATCCCATTGACTCCCTTCCAGCAGAGCTGTTTCACGTTATTGTTTTTTCTCTTCTGCTGTCTTACTTTCCTGCCCCTTACCAACGCTGGATCTGCTGTAAGAAAGCCCATGAACTTCTTGCCCTCCATGGTTTGCTCCTCATAATCACACCAGATTCTTCTCACCAAAACCGTCACGCCTATATGATTAAGAGCTGGAAAATTGCCATTGAATCTTTGGGATTCAAAAGGTACAAATATGTGAAGTTCTCCCATATGCATCTCTTAGCTTTTCGGAAAATCTCACTGCAGACGACAAGTGACCTGGTCAGCCGAAATTACCCAGAGATGCTATTTATCCCACAGGATTTCAATACCATGGATGAAGAAGAATACTCTGGGAACACCAGTTGCCAAGATAGATCAGAAATGGAAGATGACCAAATAGCTTACAGTTTCCTAGAGCTACCCGACGCCCCATATGACTCGGACTCTGGAGAGAGCCAATCCAGCTCTATTCCATTCCATGAGATGGACGATCCAGTTTTGCTTTTAAGCTAACCTAGGACTTGTAGTTATTTGCTACCAGAGCTGCTATGTTGCCAAAATAATTCTGCTGCATTATATAACTACATGCAGTACAGTTTGCACATAGAGAATTTGAACGGTTTACAAGTGGAGTACCCTTTTTCTGTATCTCTTAGAAAAATGAAAGTGTTCAAGGGGTAATAGAAACAAAACAAACACCTGGTAATGTTCTTATGGAAGCAACAACATCGGTGCAAGTCCCTGAAAGAAGCTGACTTCTTAAATGATATGGCAAAGTAAATGCCTGATACTGCAGTATATCTTTGTCAGCCTTGTCAATTGAAAGTCACCCTATTAACCTTGATGAATTCCGATGTTTTACGAGTGGCAATGCCAGTATATTTATACTGCAGGAGAAACAAAATTATGACTTTAACAATGAAGGTGATAGAATCTAAACCAGGAAAAAAAAACTGTCAAAGCAAAAATGTATCTCTGATACTTACAATTTCAATCGTGATGAGCACTTTTTGTGCTTTATCATTCGATGATTCCAAATTTTACTTGAAAGATTACGATGTTGCACTCCCATACATTACCAACTTATTTGCTGCCAGGAACATCACTTGTATGGGGGTATTGATTCTGGAACAAGTGGTTTTTTTTACCCTTAATTCTGTTGCTTTGGCAAATTTGGAAGGAAAAAAGCAAGAAAAACCTATTTTAAGAAGTTAAACTTCTGCTGGCTGCCTATAGTTAGGCAATAATTGACACGACTTTGGTGTGTAACTGTGCAGTTAGTCTCACAAAATTCAACGTAAAATTTTCTTGACAAGCAATTTGCTCCGCAGTTTTTGAACAAACTGGCGTTGGCCTTGTCGAAAAGCGTATGCCATCTTGCCCTTGCGATCTTTGGCTGATGACCTTGTGAGAAAAAGAAATCGCAGTATCCAGGTGTGTAGTCAGCATCTGTTGTAGAGCTGTGGGAAGTAAATTGAGGAACAAAGCGGGGGCTTCTTTGCAAAATGACGTGCCACAAAAGAGGACAGTTCCTGAAAATGTGTCTATTGTATTGTATACATCTGTGAGTAGTCGGTAGATTTTTCTTGTTTGTATTCTTTTCTAGCACGTTGAAGAGAATGGTCAAACGCATGCATATTACCCAGTTCTTAACAGATCGTACTTGTCTGAAAAAAATCTGCATCTATGCAGTCAAAGACATTAAGCAAAAAGGATTTTGTCCCGTTTCCCCCCCACCCCCACCCCTGGACTGGATTATCGAACATATCAGTTAACAGTTGCCAGTAAAGGCATAGAACGCAAGGCTTGTTTTTAATCAACATTACATTTGTGCTAAAATAGATTACATTCAGATTAACAGATTCATTGGCGTAATACTCATCTTTCTCACTAAACCTACTTTGTTCATAAGGCGAGCATTGCCACTTCTGGAAAATTATGACACATGAAAACTTCTATTCTCATTGATGTTTTTAGCTGCAAATGCAAGTAATCTTCTGTTTATTGTCTATACCACCTATCTTGGCCCAGTGGATACACCTTCCCAAATGGTGGGTTACCTACTTCAGAACAGTATTTATCTTTTTTATAAACGTAGCAGTATAGAAGGAAGCCATATGACAAATGGAATCTGTTTGGATGCTACTTTTACAACCAGAGTAATGTGCTCTAAACTCATTCTCCAGTCCTTTCTCTATAATCCTTCTGTAGTCTTTATTTTCACAGACTTGACCAGTTTGCTTTAAAATGGTGATATAGCCTGTAAAACTTGCCATTTATGGTAAAACATTCCATGCTCTTCAGTCTTGCGGCAATCCAAGTTGTGTTCCCTTGGTAATAATTTTTGACAAGTCTTCCCTTTGCAATATTCTAGTCCTTCTCCAGTTGCCAACAAGCAGAGATCTCACCTGCTCAGTACTGATGATCATGCTCTTCATTCAGTGGATATTCCGTGGTCATGTAATGGATGCAGTAAACTGCTAGTACTTTTTGAAATGGTTAGACTCGAATGATAATTGTCCAAAAGGACTATGGATCCCTGGAATTTTAAATTTTAGTCACCTATCTGTGACATATAAAACGGAGTAGCATTCATCAGCGCAGCGCTGCTGGGAATAAAGAATACAGTTCGCCATATTTTTTATGTGGAATAATCAAACAGCTACTTTTATGCATTCCTAGCTCTTAAATTGGCTCTTAAATCTTGACTGGCTCGTGCATTTAGAAAATGCACCTTGAGCTTCAACACGTAGCATTGGTTAGCCGCTATTGCAGTTAGAACTCGAATTCGGGCTCAGCCTGAAGTTGTGGTTTAAGCTGACATGAAAGCAAAGTGATGCAGCCCCAAGAACGGAATCTCACTCTGCTTTGCCTTCGAGTAGGTTTGGGGCTTAATCTACATAATTGTACTACATAAACCTTAGGTATTGATGCTCAGCTAAAACCACTTTCCCTCAATGCTTCACTTACAACGTAAATCCACCCCAGCATTTACTTGGCACCGGCAGCAATTTTCTGGAAAATATTGGTCCTGAGTATTTTGTGACGAGTGTAGTCATTGAGTCGTACACTTTGAGGAATGTGCATAGTGTCAATCTACTGATCTCGACAATTATGAACCATTTTAATGACACTGATCATTGTACACTTTTACATTTTCATTTGCTGTTTTCCCCCCCCCCCCCCCCCACAAGAGTAAGATATTTACTGCCTGTGCAGCCAGCCAAACAAGTCCCAGAAACCCATTCCTTTCAGCTTTTACCAATGCACTGGTATAAAATAAAATTAAAATACTGTAGTTTACAAATAATGTATAGATAATTCAGTGACTAATTGATACTGAAATATGTTTTAATAGATCATGCTCAGTTTCAATTCATATTTTAATTCATTAATGGCAGTTGAGAACAAATTGAACAGGATTGAGTTTAGTTTTCCAGACAGTTGTGTCAGTGACAAAGTTATAGACGCAGAAGTATGCAATGACTCAGCATAGCCCAGATTTAAATGGACACGTGCATTCATATGGAGTTTTGATAATTGGAGGTACATGGGTAAAATGTGGTGGCAGATCAAAGCTTTATTTTTGATTCCACTGAAATACAAGGATCAATCTTATTTTTAAAAGTAAACGTTTCTTGTAAACATATAATTTTAGGTTTTAAAAAAAGCACTAAACAAATAGTTAACAAAGGAAAGTGTTTGGGCTAAGATTTGATGTTCTTAGATTGTAAACTAAAACAGGCTTTTTAATTCCAATTTGTCACAGTACACTTCTAGGTAACACATTTTGTAGTATAGATGTGCAGCAGAGATGAATATGTTGTTGAAATGTAAAAGGATGTCACTTGCTCGGTATTTATGGCAAGTTATTCTGTTCACCAGCCAAAGGTTAGCAGGTAAAATGGCATTTTGGAAAAATGCCACTGTGTGGAATTGTGTTTCAATGTTGCATTTTGTGAAAAGTTTACCTCATAATGAGGTTTTGCACTTGAACCTTGTGACCTTGGTTATAACTATTTTGCTTTTAAGTGAATTTCAGCTGATACTCTCTCATCTATACTCCCATCTGCTCTGATTTAGTCTTTGATTGTTTAAATTTGTTTTTGTTCTGACTCTAGAATTGAAACTTTGCATTCATGTGAAGAATTCAACAGACATTTGTTTTTTTGCAATTTTGATTTATATCATTGTTCTACTTTATTATTAAAACTGTTCATGCTGTGAATATTCACCACTGTGGGCGCCCAAGGACTGAAATGGCTTTTTGCTTGGGGTTCCATTATAGTGCGGTTAGCTCGGAACTCGTCGATTCGAAAAGTATCATCACCCCATTAACACCTTTCCGGCCTGCACAGACCAAATGCACCTTTGTTTATTTTGAAAACAATAATCTGAAAGACTTTTGTTTCAAGAGAATTGTTAGAAAGCAATGACGGGTGACCATAATAAGCCCTGTAAATGTTCATTGTTCATGGATGTTGCCGAGTAGCAACAGTTGGAATCTGTTGAATGAGAACTACTGCTAGGCTGGTTAATAAGAGGTTGTAATAATCTTCAACTGAATTGTTTACCAGTTACAGCATGTTCAGTTTTCCTCCATATAATAGCGCTTAAAATATGACTAACAATGTTGAAGCTGTGATTTCCGAAAAGTTCGCAAATTAACATTGCACCAATGATCAAACTGTGAATTTGATGTTGAATGATCAAATGTACAGTCAACTCAAGCTACCTAATATTGGCTAATGCGTACTATTTAATAAGACAATTACAGACCACATAACTTGCAATTTAACACTAACCATGGAAACCCTCCTGTCTTAGCATTAATTAATGCTCGAGTATTGATTTGCTGAACGCTACGGTTGATACTGAAATGTTACAAATATTCAAACTTGTTTACTGAGTTTTTCATTAAAGCTTTTGCATATTTCGGCTTAACAGGATCTGTACAGGTTGGTCAGCGTAATGGTAAATTTACCTGTTGCCTCATGGTACCTTTTTTTAGTTATTGCATCGGTATCAGCTCTTAACTAAAATGAATGTGACTTTTTCTACTGTATGCAAACTTCAATTTTCATACTGGAAGTGCTTAAAATTAGAAATTATACTTGTTGGCATTGGTCACTTAAAAATGGTAAACTGCATTGTGACATATCCACAATTGTCTGAGTGTCAGCTGTGTAGTTGCTAAGGCAATAAACTGAAATTTTCAAGGTAAATTATCGTGATGATTGCACTTTTCTGACTGAGATGCGGAACTCCTGTTTAACATCGCAAGCTATTTACACAAACTATTCTGAGAGCTAAGATAGTCTGATCACTTGACGTTTCTGTCTTTGAAAACATTAGTCAAAGCATGCCGTCTTATCGTGACAGCTGTTGTAACTCGGAACAGAAGTGAAATATGAAAATTCAGTCATGCCTTGAGTGGATGCGATAAGTTTGTGTCAAAAATAATTTATAATGTGCCGATCATAGTTTGAGAAGATTAGTTTAAATTTGAAGATAATGGATATCGCCATTCAATTAGAAAGACGTGCTTGTTAGGTGAATTGGGCATTCTGAATTCTTCCTCTGTGTACCACAACAGGCGCCGGAGTGTGGCGCCTAGGGGCTTTTCACAGTAACTTCATTGCGGTGTTAATGAAAGCCTACTTGTGACACTAATAAATACTATTATTATTGAAAATTCTCCCTTAGATTATGATTGAAGTGGCGGTCCTGAAAACATTCCATGACCTCTTGCTTCAAAACATTTTCCCATGCTGTCATTTAGTATTGAATACATTTCCCTAAAATGTTTCTACATTCTTGAACTGCATTTCTTTTTTTTTATAAATTTAGAGTGCCCAATTATTTTTTACAATTAAGGGGCAATTTAGAGTGGCCAGTCTACCTATCCTGCCCATCTTTGGGTTGTGGGGGTGAAACCCACGCAGACACGGGGAGAATGTGCAAACTCCACACGGACAGTGACCCAGGGCCGGGATTCGAACCCAGGTCCTCAGCGCCGTAGGCAGCAATGCTAGCCACTGTGCCACCGTGCTGCCCTTGAACTGCATTTCTGTAGTGCCTTTCGCAAAATCAGGATGCTGCAAGGTGCTTTACGATTAAATGATTTTGTCTCATAGGGCTGGATGTTTATTGGTCTGACCTGATGGGATTAGTGGGGTTGTTACAATGGTAACTTGAGTCCACAAATAAGGTAGTGGGATGTGTTGTTAAAATTAGGATCTTCTTTAAATAAATAAATAACAATGTTTAACAAAACAGTAGTAACAAAGGTTTAGACTTGCTGGGCACAAGCCCCACCTCCAGAACATACACATGCTCAGAAGGGAGGAAGACTTACAAGAACACTCTTTAGCTCCCCATTAAAGTCCAATCCCTCATCAGCTCGGAAATACAACATAAGGTCTTAACTGTATGAAAGCCTTTCTGGAGCTTTGTGGTTGCGTTATAACCTACTCAATACTACTGGCGAATCTTGTAGCAGTGATTCTGAAATTGTAGGTGAAGAGGTAGATTGAGAATCCGAACATGAATGTTCCTCTTCCACTCCCCCAGCAGAGTGAACAGACAAACCTGGAAGCGCAGGAACCACTTCCTGCTGAATGACCACAGCAGCATCACTTTTTGCAATGTTATCAGTAATGGTTGCTGACTCGGGGGGTCACACTGCAAGCGAACGTGGCCTTGGCGCCTGCGAACAGCTCTTTCCGTTTCAAAACCCAGGACACTGGACCACTTGGGTTTAAAATTATTCCCATTAGCCACCTCTCATTACTCCCAAAGTTTCGGTTGTCGGCCTGACCATCCGGTTTGAACTGCTTCTCTTTGAAATGGAAGTCAAGCCCCTCCTTCTGCGTCTCTTGTCTCCTGCTCACTTTCACTCTGAGATCTGGACGAAGCAGATCCAGATGAGACTTCGGCCTTCTACCTCACAATAATTCAGTAGGAGCCAGCCCTGTAGTGGATTGTGGCATGATACGACACGGAGTGAAAACCTTTAAAACTTTGAACAGCTCTCCCTGACGAACCATTTAAACCCGGATGAAATGGTTCAGTACGCACATGACATGTACCGTTCTTTTGCATGACTTCCTGAAACACTTCACTTGTAAACGTAATGCCATTATCTAGTCACTTGACGTAGCTTCTGTCACAAACCACACTGATGGCTGTAGAGTTTTACAGCAAGGAGCGAGGCCCTTCAGCTCATCGTGTCCGCGCCGGCCATCAAGAACCTAACTATTCTAATCCCATTTTCCAGCACTTGGCCCATCACTTTATATGCTGTGGTATTTCAAGTGCTGATCTAAATACTTATTAAAAGTTGTGAGGGTTCCCATCTCTACCATCCTTTCAGGCAGCGAGATCCAATTCCAACCACCCTCTGGGTGAAAAGGTTTCCTCACATCTCCTCTAAGCTTCATGCCCATTGACCCCCACTTAGGGGGAAACTACTACCTTCCTATCCATCCTATCTGTGACCTTCAGAATTTTATACCCCTCAATCAGATCCCCCCCCCCCCCCCCCCTTGGTCTTCTCTGCTCCGGGCAAAACAACCTCAGCCTATCCAGCTTGATAGCGGAAATGCTCCAGCCCAGGCAACATCCTGGTGGATATCCTCAGCCCCTTCTCCAGTGTAATCACTTCCTTCCTACGTGTGGCTACCAGAACTGCACACAGTATTCCATCATTATATACAGCTCCCAATATAACCTCCCTGCTCTAATATTCATTGCCTCTGTTAATAAAGGCAAGACTCTCATAAGCCGCCTTAACCACCATATCTGCTTGTCCTGCTGTCCTCAGAGATGGGTGAAGCTGCATACCAAGGTCTGTTTGATCCTGCAAGGGTCTGACCATTCATTGTATATTCCCGTGCCTTGTCAATCCTTCCAAAATGCATTACCTCACACTTTGCATGATTACATTCCATTTACCACCCTTCTGCCCATCTAACCAGCCCGCCTATATCCAAAGCCTTGTCTCCGAGGGTATCTCAACTTGAAACACCGATTTGTAGGGATGTATAGTTACGGGGTTTTTTTGGAATGGGGTGTGGTATCACGTGAAACCTCAATAAGAATAATCAGCCAGACATCGTATGACAATTGTTAAAGACTATTGAATTAAAGAAAAGACAACACACGAAAAGGACTACAATTAAGTGTATGATCACTAAACACACACTGTTTATGTAGCACATACCCCTTGTTCAAAAATATACCTAAGGTCCCTGAACTTCTTAAGAACAAAGAAAGGTACAGCACAGGAACACCCCTTCGGCCCACCAAGCCAGTGCCAAGAAGTGCCTGGAGGCACAGGGGTCTCCGATCCGGGAGATGGAGAAGCTGATGTCCCATCACAGTGATCAGGCGGTGGCGTTGGAGGGGGAGATGGGGCTCCTGTGGTCAAAGGTTAGGGGAGCAGTAGAACAGACCCAGAAGGCAGAATCTGCATCATGTTGGCTGACCAGAGGGTGTGGATGGCACGGGTGCCACGAGATACGTCTCTGGCGGGGGTGCTGGATAATGCCCCGGAGCTGGATAGGACACATAGGTGCCTAAGGCAGAAATCAGGAGCGGCGGAACCGCCACGGGCGGTGATTGTGAGGCTCCATAAGTTTGTAGAGAAGATCCTGCAGCGGGCCAGGGAGAAACGGAACTGTGAATGGGAGGGGAACAGGGTCCGAACCTATCGGAATATTAGAGCGAAGCTGGCGAAAAGGCACGCTGCGTTCAACAAAGCCAAAGTGGTTCTAAACTGAAGGCAGACCCGGTTTGGGGTACTGTACCCAGCAAAACTGGGTGACTATTGATGACCTGGAGTACTATTTTGAGGAGGCCAATGACTTCATTAGAGACCATAAACTGGGGAAGAACTGAATGCTGATTGGAGGCGAAGGAGCTGGAACAATAAGACACCGGAAAATTCAGATGTTGTGGTAGCCGGAGGTGGGGTGATTTTGCCATCGCGATTGTTTGCTAAGGGGCTATAAGTTTGTAAAGGGACAACTGCCCCCACCCCCTGACGTTTGTGGTGCTTTTCTTTTTGGAGAGGGTGACCTGTGGATTTAGATCCGTCTTTGTGCGGGGAAGGGGGGGGGGGTGGGTGGGGTCCATGGGGAGCCATTTGCACAGGCCAAGGAGGGAAGGGTTGGAGGAGTAGATGGGAGGAGCCTTCGAGCAGGAGCTGCCATGCTGGCAGGTAATGCTGGTGACATAAAGTCTTTGCTCCCCGTCTACCTTAGCTCGCTCTTCTCTCATCCCATTGTAATCTCCTTTGTTTAAGCACAAAAAACTAGTGTTTGATTTTAACTTCTCACCCTCCATCTGTATTTTAAATTCCACCATATTGTGATCACTCCTTCTGAGAGGATCCCTAACTATGAGATCATTAATCAATCCTGTCTCATTACACAGGACAAGATCTAGGGCCGCTTGTTCCCTAGTAGGTTCCATTACATACTGTTCTAGGAAACTATTTTGGATACATTCTATAAACTCCTCAAGGCTGCCTTGACCCACCTGGTTAAACCAATCGACATGTAGATTAAAATCCCCCATGAAAACTGCTGTACCATTTCTACATGCATCGGTTATTTCTTTGTTTATTGCCTGCTCCACCATAATGTTACTATTTGGTGGCCTATAGACTACTACTATCAGTGACTTTTTCACCTTACTATTCCTGATTTCCACCCAAATGGATTCAACCTTATCCTCCATAGCACCGATGTCATCCCTTACTACTGCCCGGATGTCATCCTTAAATAACGGAGCTACACCACCTCCCTTACCATCCACTCTGTCCTTCCATATATTTTGATACCCTTGGATATTTAATTCCCAGTCGTGACCATCCTTTAACCATGTTTCAATGATGGCCACTAAATCATAGTCATTCACAATGTTTGCACCATCAACTCCTGTGTAACCTTACCTTATTCCGAATACTACGAGAATTCAGGTAAAGTACACCTACGTTGGCTTTTATTCCTCTGTTTTGAATCTTAACACCTTGATCAGTAACCTCTCCTAAGTTATTTTTCCTCTTAACTTTTCTCCTAATTTTCCTTGTTGTTGAACCCATATCTTCATGCAACAACCTGTTGTGTCGCTTTCCATT
This sequence comes from Scyliorhinus canicula, assembly GCF_902713615.1. Taxonomy (NCBI): domain Eukaryota; kingdom Metazoa; phylum Chordata; class Chondrichthyes; order Carcharhiniformes; family Scyliorhinidae; genus Scyliorhinus; species Scyliorhinus canicula. The sequence goes on along the minus strand of NC_052165.1, from coordinate 8,523,325 downwards.
TATGTTTTTACTCCCGTTTTATTCCTTTTAGTATTACTGGGCCTATTCACTGAGCTCCCCTCAGTCACTGTACCTTGTACTGTCGCCCTTTTTGATGTTTGACCATGGCTTCTCCACTGCCTTACACTTTCCCCCTTACTGCCTTTTGTTTCTGTCCCTGTTTTACTACCTTCCAACTTCCTGCATCGGTTTCCATCCCCCTGCCACATTAGTTTAAACAATCCCCAACCAACTAGGACATCCAGTTTGTACAGGTCCCACCTCCTCCAGAACCGGTCCCAATGCCCCAGGAATCTGAAACCCTCACCCTGACACCATCCCTTTAGCCATGTAGTCATTGTTTATATCCTGTAATTTCTACTCTGACTAGCACGTGGCACCGGTAGTAATCCTGAGATCACTACCTTTGAGGTCCGATTTCTTAACTTCCTTCCTAGCTCCCTATATTCTGCTTTTAGGACCTCATCCCTTTTTTTAACCAATGTAATTTGTACCGATGTGTACCACGGCCACCGGCTGTTCACCCTCCCCCTCCAGAATGTCCTGTACCCACTCCGAGACATCCTTGACCCTAGCACTAGGGAAGCAACATACCATCCTAGAGTCTCATTTGCGGCCACAGAAACGCCTGTCTATTCCCCTTACAATTGAATCCCCTATAACTATTGCACTGTCACACTTATCATCCCTCCCCTCTGCAGCAGAACCAACCGTGGTGCCACGAGGTTGGCTGTTGCTGTTTTCCCCTGTGAGGCCATTCCCCCTCAACAGTATCCAAAATGGTATATCTGTTCCGCAAGGGAATGGCCACAGGAGATTCCTGCGCTACCTGCCTCGCTCTCTTGCTCTGTCTGGTGGTCACCCATTCCCTTCCTGTCTGCGGAGTCTGAGCCTGAAGTGTGACAACCTCTCTATACGTGCTATCCTCGATGCATTCCGACCCGCCCGCCGCTTTAGCTCTGAAACTCGAGCTTCCAGGAGCTGTAACTGGAGACACTTCCTGCACACAGGCTGACCCTGGGGACTGGAACTGTCCCCAGCCTGCCACATGGAGCAAGAGGAGCAGACCACGCCTTGGAGCTGTCCTGCCATGATTTATTCCTTTAAATTAAACTTTTGAAATTAAACTTTAGAAAGGTGTTTTTGTGTCGGATTATATCCAATCCCCTGTATACCATTTAATTAGCTTTACCCCTGAGTCTTTATCTTGCTTGATCTGACAACAAAAAAAAAGTTATTTAATTGAAATTAAAAAGTTATTTAATTAAAATTTAAAATGTTATTTAAATCAACTTAAAAATAGTTATTTAAATCAACCCAAAATCGTTATTTAAGTGAGATTTTAAAATTTTAAAATAGTAATTCAAATCAACTTTAAAATAATAATTAAAATCAAATTAAAACTTGTAAGTCCACAAATATTCAAATTTAGCCCAGTCTACCTTTCAGCCAATCAGGTCACAGTCTCCTGTGATGTCACTTTACCGGGATTTTTTTCAATTTGAAATAAATAAGCAGCTGAAGGGCCCCTTTGGTTTGAGTTTTGTTCAAATGATGAGTCAGGTCCAAGAAGCACAGGACAAACCTGGTGGGACAACCTAACCGAGGTACATACGAAGAATGCAGCGAAAGTTCGTAAACCGATGGCAATAGTGTCCTGTTTGGCACAGTTGCGAGGCACAGAGGAGGGCGCGACAACGCTCCGCAGACAGCCCGTTAAGAAAGAGAAGACAAATGAGGGAAACTATAGTGAATGTGAAAAGATTAATGAGCAACAGTGGGCAGCTAAAGATAAAGAAATGGCTGATGTCAAACGGGCACACCAATCTTGTTTAGTTCACCTCAGCAGACCCAGTACGATAAAGCCTACCAAGATACACAATGTGCAATTTTGGTACGAGAAGAGACAGAACAGCAGGTAGCACAGTTAACAAGTCAATGCGCAGATTTAAGGGCAGCTTTTACGAGCACTCCATAGCGCCACTACAGAACAAAGACAGAGCACAGTAGATCACGTGAAATGTAGACGACAAATAGAGAAGATGCAGTCACTGCTGTCAGTGCAAAACAGATTCAGAGATACCTTTGGACAAGATTGAGATGAGAATGGCCCCAATTGGCAAGAACTAAATTAAACCGCCCATAGATATGTGGAGAATACTGAAGATCACAATGGAGCCCCCCAGGCCCCAAAAAGGAAAGTACCTGCACCACCGACCTTATATCCAATCTCCTGTATACTATTTAATTGCTTTATCCCTGAGTATTTATCTTGCTTGATCTGACAATAAATTAAATAGTTATTTAATTGAAATTTTAAAAGTTATTTAGGTCACGTTTGGATCCATTTTAAAGCAGTATTTGGGGATTTGAACTGCGCACACTTAGATAACGACGATACAACTAAATGGGCACGCACTTTAGTCTCCCATGCCACTGAAGCAGGTCCAAAGGCTTGTGTAAATTATGACCCCGCAGACACCACACATAATGAAGTTTGGGTTTTAAAGTGACTCTCCAGAGCTTGAGAACAACCATACACAGGAAGGCAGATCAGGAAAAGGCAGAGGCTACTATGCTCTCAGTCAGGACTAATCAGGACCCAGCATGGTAAATGAGGTCAGACATGAAGGACAGCACCCCAGCGCACAGGCTTCCTCAGTACATGGACGCCATCGATGAATTAAAACAGCGCCCGCTTTGCAAGTTCCAGACCCACACTCTCCCTACGTCATAGAAGTAGCGATCTCCGACCGAATCCTATCAGCAGTACTCCGACACGAAAGACATGATCGAATAGGACCCGTAGCCTATGCCTCACAAATTTTGGATCCCGTAGAGCAAGGATTTTCAGCCTGCGAATGGCACAGTCACAGTCTTTTGGGCAGTGCAATATTTTGCTACTGTTAGATGGTAGGTTAAAGGATGGTTCAGTCAGCCAGATTAGAGCAGCTCGCTGGACACTGTTGTTACAAGGAAGGGACATTACAATTAAACGTGCAAAGACCCACACATTTCTAGCAGACAACCTTCAGTCTGCAGGAACCCCACATGAGTGCCAGATCATTGCAGCCAAACACCACACCGGACCCCTTATTCCGAAGTCACTACACACACGAGCAGGCATCAGAACATAGAATCTCCAGACCACGGACAACGCTTTAAAACATTATGTAAATGGTTCCTCCACCATTGAGAATGGAAAGAGACTAACTGGTTGTGGAATTTATGTGGAAGACACACAGGGACTCGCGCATTAGAGGAAATATCTTTAAAATTGCCCGGCCACCTAGGATCACAAGCAGCAGACTTAGCAGCTATAGCATATGTAGTGCAGCACCACGATTCCTTTCCGATCCCAGCGGACATACATTCGGACAGTTTATATGTCTGCAATAGTTCGACAGAATCCCTGCCCCTGTGGGAATCTCGAGGGTTCATATCCGCTAATGGTAAACCCCTACCCTCAGCCTCATTGTTGAAACACATTCTTAGGACAGCTAATGACCGCATGTACGGTATTATTAAAGTGAGAAGCAATTATCGTTCCTCCCCACCCGGTAACGTACAGACAGATGCCTTACCCAAGTCAGGATTACGACACAGCCACTTTTGGCAACCCCCTGAAAGTGAATCGATACACGCAGTCCAGGTTTCACAGGCCAATATTGAAGATTTAGTCCAGGCCCAAAAGGCAGACGACACTCTTAAGCAAGTTTTAGACGGAAACTACCCAGCCCCCTACGACAAATTCAAGGACACACTGATGGTACAGGACAATATAGTTTTGAGAAATGGAATTTATGTGGTCCCCACCAGGACAGAAACCAGATTATTTGCCAGTTTCATGACGGATATGGACATTAGGGGATAGACAATACCATTGCCCATTTAGGCCCTTTGTGCTGGTGGCCCAATTTAAAAGCAGACGTCACGCATTATGTTGAGAATTGTTTAATCTGTGCACAAAGCAATCCTGAAAGGTACTCCAGGGAAGGACAATTGAGACACACCCGACCTGCTAATGGCCCATAGACAAATCAGATATTTACACGCTGGGGCCTTCCCCGCAGCATTGAGTCAGACAAAGGTTCCTATTTCACCGGCAGAGTCATGCAAAATGTCCTTACGATTTTTGGAATCTGACAAAACTTTCACATAGCGTATCACCCCCAATCCAACGGCATTGTTGAACGAATGAATCGCACCTTGAAAGCGACCATTAGGAAAATGGTGCAACAGCATAACATCACATGGGACACAGTCCTCCCATTCGCCCTTATGTTTATTAGGAACACAGTATCCAGTTCCACAGGTTTCACCCCCCCACACTCTCATGACAGGACGGCCCATGAAAGGAACTGAATATTTATTAGGTCTCGATTTGGCCAGCCCCACAGTCACCGCCCTCACCCATGAAAAGCAGTCCAACAAGTCACGGAAAATATTAAAGCAGCCCAGCTCGCTGCAGCTGTCCGACTAGGCACTAGGAAAATGCAGAGTAAGGCCTGCTTTGATAAAACAGTCCACCCCGTAGAGTATACAGTCGGTCAGCAAGTGATGGTTTATTTGTACAATCCCAGGTCGTTCCTCTCCCCCAAATTTGCAGGATCCTACTCCATTTCGGACAAAGTGAGCCCCTCTGCGTACAAGATAACGTATCCCAATGGTAAAGCAGGTTGGTTCCACATCAACCAACTCAAAGTCTATGGAACCCAATGTAGCCACTCCCACCACATCTCTCTGGCAATAGGAGACGATTCCCCTCACCCATCGCCAACCTAGTCCAGCCCTGACAGCACATCCACGCCGCCAGACCCAACCTTGTCTCCGCCCACAAGTACGACATTCCACCTTGAGCTTAATTCAGACGATAGCGCCAGCCTCCCTGAATTGACCATGATCACTGACCACTGGTACAACCTCCCGGCCCCAGTCACTCCAGCCCTTGGAACCACGACCAAGACATGTTTGGCCCCCAATATCCCCTTCCATAGTCAGAGCCACCGCCCGACAACAGTAATTTGCCCTTCACTGCTCCTGCCCCTCAGGACAAGCGAACGTCTTTTTGGCACCGCGACAACTCTTGTAGATTGGTAAGACATGACGATTCTGAATTCCACGATGGCCAATATGGCCACGGCACAAAAACGACAGACACGAGTCTGGCAACTGGGATATGGTGACGTTTCCGAGTCTGACTCCCGTTGCGGTAACCCTTTTACAATGCTTTTTGATACAGAACCCTGAGCTGCCCAGATGATGAGAAAAAGGAGCCGCGTAGAATTATGGTGTCCTACTTACTGATGGAACCTGCCTGCCTTTTATTTTCTCCTTTCTTTCTTATTGCTACATGGTTTTAATTAATGTCGGCCTGACACCCAATTTCTTGACACAGTCATAGCTACTCTTCCGACGCTATTTACTGACCAATGGCCGTTAAAAGAACAATTGTTGGATCTCACATGTGTTACAAATTCTTTCCACTCGTTTCGGTCACCCAGGTAGTGGAATAACGGCACCAATCCCCGCCCTGCCTTAGACGCCAAATGCATCCGGTCAGTTAAGCTCGGGTAGTGGAGCAACGGCACTGATCACCACCCTACCCGGGAATCCCATCCATCCTTGCCCTGCTGTGGCCCACATGCACCTCATGTTCCCGTCACTTCGAGTACTCCGGAATGGTTCTTTACACTTTTCACTGTCTTTGGTGGGTCTTAGTGTTCCCTTCTCTGCTCTTATTGTGGTTTAAAGAATGCCCTTTGCCACAGTCTGTACACTCAACTCTTTACACACTTCCCCACCTGCTATTTACACATTTGACACACTTGGTTGCCACATATATGCTGCTATACGCAAACTACCTCTGAACCCTGGGATGAAGAAACTTTATAATACCGGCCGCACTAAAATTCGGCTAGTTAAGATAAGCTTCAACTTCCCCTGGTTGTGATTTAAGAATGACTGGTCGAAGGAATTGATCGCCCACTCCCAGCATCGACCACAAGCTGTGAGAGTCTCTGCACTTTAAAAATTTGCATACCTTGTCTCTAAAAAAGGTTAATTCAAAAGAAAAATGAGGGAGTCACACATGGTGGCGATTCTAATGGGTAATTGAAGTTAAGGAGAGAAAGACAAACAAAACGAGATGTTAACCAAACATGATAACAGATATTATGCTTGCACCCACAGGAATTTATGAAGAACAAAGAACAGAAGATAAGATGAAGACAGGACTGATGACCTACATTGTGATCATTGCTGGACTCCTACAACTGCACCAATTACAAGCCTCTGTACCACACACCACACCAGCCCGAACATGACCACACAACATGCTACCCCTAGCCCGGACACCACACCACACCAAACACTGATACCCCCACTTGGTGCAAATACATTGTTAAATGGTATTCCCTTTCCTACACAGTAGAGGCCCATCTGTTGATATCGATAATCTGCAGTCATCCAGACACTTAGACTCTGCAAATGGCGAAAAAGAGCCTCCCACTACCCGATATATACACTCCCAGCCCCCTTCTTCGGAATTCACCCAACCCAACAATGTAACCACCGATAAAAATAAAGATTGTACACCTCTGTAACGTTGATAAGTTAAGTAGAAATGTGATGCTGCCGATGGTTTAAAAATTTTGTATTGTAGATAAGTTCCTTTTTCTATATTTGCCAGCAGCATGAGAGTAGCTTAGATAGTGCTAGTTAGATATTCCCTTATGCAAATAAGTTAAATGTGTAATAGTTGAATGTTTTATAGTGACCCCTTAGAGATTATGAATGTATGATGTGTTAATAAAACTTGGGTAAATGCTCCAAAACATAGGACAGAGTAGTGTAGAACCAGCCCTTGACCAAGGGTAACCGGCACACCAAAGACTGATGAGGGATCAACAGTGCGATCCACCATGCTTAGCGTTCAGGATCAAGAGGACGGGATGTAGCCATCTCAGATGACCACCTGCAAAGGACCATGCGAATTATGGCCAACCCAGGACTCAGACACACTCAGAGCTTGTGTGTGTATTTGCAACCCAGATATCTAGACGCAATCGAAAATCGTTTGCATTCCCATGGCCAATTTCCCCAGAACAAAAGGACTGTACTCGGGTACCCGATACAGATGCAGACTAACCGGCGCCACTCCCTTTGCTAAGAAAGCCCAAACAGCCAAGGTCAATGACCGCAGAGGACACGCCCAGCCATCAAGGCACCCACCCCTTTATTAACCAAAATCAAAGGCAGTGATCGAAGCCTGTCAAATTATTGGGTCCTAAGCTAAGGACTGCCACAAAAAGCGTGAAATCCTAAAAAGAGACACAGCCATGTGTTCGGTCTCTCTTGGCCCCGTCCTATGCCTAAAACCAAGTATTATGACCAGAAGACAAGTTCAAGACCAACGATCGCTACCAGACGGATGAGCCCAGCAGAAACAAAGCCACTACTTCTACCCAGCCACGCAAGATCGGAACAAAGGCCTTGTTCATCTGCATAGGGCCGGTTGCCCTGAAATTAAGTATAGGTTATTGTAGTTGTTAGGTGTAGTTTAACTTGTAGCGTTTTATGTTGCATGTCAAAGTAATCCATGTTTGTGAATAAACTATCTTTGAACTTGAACTGACTAACTGGTTGTTTGGTCTTTGATTGATATCCGGAAAAGCCTTATGGTGGTATTATTTGATACCTGGTGACTCTGAAAAGCAATATTATCTTAATAACTGCCATATCTAGTTAATTTTGCAACATCATTGGTGAAGCTGGTGGGGTAGTATTCCACTCAATAAAAAGAGCAACATTACTGGCATCTCCGGTGCAAATTGGCAACATTATTGGTGACTCTTGTGCCGATTGGCGATGACAGTATGAAATTCTAAACATTGGAAGCTTGATCTTGTTCTTGGTAGATTTTTAGAACAGTACAGCCAGGAACAGGCCCTTCGGCCCTCAATGTTGTGCCGAGCAATGATCACCCTACTCAAACCCACGTATCCACACTATACCCGTAACCCAACAACCTTACTTTTTAGGACACTACGGGCAAATTTAGCATGGCCAATCCACCTAACCCGCACATCTTTGGACTGTGGGAGGAAACTGGAGCACCCGGAGGAAACCCACGCACACACGGGGAGGACGTGCAGACTCCACACAGACAGTGACCCAGCCGGGAATCGAACCTGGGACCCTGGAGCTGTGAAGCATTTATGCTACGGAGGAAACCCACGCACACACGGGGAGGACGTGCAGACTCCACACAGACAGTGACCCAGCCGGGAATCGAACCTGGGACCCTGGAGCTGAGAAGCATTTATGCTAACTACTGTGCTGCCCTAGATGTTGGCTATGAAGTGCTACGAAGCCTGTGAAAGTTGTAAAAAGCATTTAAAAAAATGTAAGATCTTTCTTTTTTTTTTACCAAACATTGACTGTTCTCTAAGAATGGTGCCAGGAATGCTCAAGGATTAAGACGCTCATGTGAGGATCCACTAAAATAAACAGCCCCCATCCATCTCTGAGAAAATAACTTTTTAGTTAAGACAATAATTGGTCATATTTGAATAGTTTTCCGAGGATAATTAATGTTGCATTTTAAAGCAGCTTATTATATAACTTTGGCAAAATATTCAGTAAAGACAAGTGAATTGTCTCATTGAGAAATGGTGGATAAAGCTTTCTGGGCTCCGATCTGCCTGCTAGTTTCCAGCTTGGCTAAATGCCGCGGGCTGGGTGAAAGTTGTTTTATTTGAATAATTGTGGTGAAGTGCCGTCTGCTGTGACAGGTAAATTCGGTGGATTGGTCCAGATCGATGCGCGGGAACAGGGCGGGGAAGTGGGTCCAGGTCGAGTTGCTCTTTCGGAGGGTCTGTGCAGACTCGATGGGCTGAATGGCCTCCTGCAATGATTCTGTGGAGGGACCATTGCTGGAGGGGGCGGGGCCGGTGCTGGAGGGGGCGGGGCCATGGCTGGAACCGGGGGCGGGGCCGGTGCTGGAGGGGCGGGGGCGGGGCCGGTGCTGGAGGGGCGGGGGCGGGGGGGGGCGGGGGGGGGCGGGGGGGGCAGGCGCTGGAGGGGGCGGGGCCGGTGCTGGAGGGGGCGGGGCCGGTGCTGGAGGGGCGGGGCCATGGCTGGAACCGGGGGCGGGGCCTGTGCTGGAGGGGCGGGGCCGGTGCTGGAGGGGCGGGGGGCGGGGCCATGGCTGGAACCGGGGGCGGGGCCGGTCCTGGAGGGGCGGGGGCGGGGGGGGCCGGCGCTGGAGGGGGCGGGGCCGGTGCTGGAGGGGGCGGGGCCGGTGCTGGAGGGGGCGGGGCCGGGGCCGGCTGGTGCTCCGCCCACTGTCTCTCGGGGTTACCGGACGGAGGCTCCAGGAGGAAGCGGGAGGCGCTGGGCCTGAGCGGCAGGGCTGCGACAGGTAAACCCGGGGCGGGATGGAGAGACAGGTCGGGGTCGGACAGGGCCCTCCCATCCCGCGGAATCCGCCCACTGTCCCCGGAGCCGGTGGTACTGAGGGAGCCCGGCCGCCTGTGCCGCCAGGCCCAGAGCGGTAACCCTCCCCCATTGAAAATCTGTGTCCCCCCCCACCCTCCGTGCACCCCCCTATTGACAATCTGTGCCCCCACCTACACCCTGTGCACGTCCCCCACCCCCCCATTGACAATCTGCCCCCCATGCACCCCCCACCCACAATTTGTGTCCCCCCATACCCTTTGCACATCCCTCACCCCCCCATTGACAATCTGCCCCCCCATGCACCCCCCACCCACAATCTGTGTCCCCCCATACCCTTTGCACATCCCCCACCCCCCCCCATTGACAATCTGCCCCCCCCATGCACCCCCCACCCACAATCTGTGTCCCCCCACACCCTGTGCATATCCCCCACCCCCCCATTGGTAACCTGTGTCTCCCCCCATGCACACCCCCACCCCCCCCATTGACAACCTAAGTCTCCCCCCCCCCCCATGCATATCCACACACCGCCATTGGCAATCTGTATCTGCCCCACACCCTGTGCACACATCCCACCCCGCCATTGACAATCTGTGTCCCCCCCATGCACCCCCCCCACCCACAATCTGTGTCCCCCACACCCTGGGCACACCCCCTCCCCCCCCATTGACAATCTGTGTCCCCCGTGCACCACCCCCACTGACGATCTGTGTACCCCCACACCCCCATTGACAATCTGTGTCCCCCCCCACCCCCGTGCACATCCCCCACCCACACCCTGTGCACATCCCCCACTCACACCCTGCGCACATCCCCCACCCCCCCATTAACAACCTGTGTCTCCCCCCCCATGCACACCCCCACACCGCCATTGACAATCTGTCCGCCCCACACCCTGTGCACACATCCTACCCCGCCATTGACAATCGGTCCCCCCTACCCCCATGCACACCCCCACCCCCTTTTGACAATCTGTGTCCCACCCCATCCTTGACTCTCTCTCTCTCTCTCTCTCTCTCCCCCCCCCCCCTATCAGTGCAGCATTGTTTGAGAAACAGGAAATGAGATTTCAAAGACAGATAATCTGTACAGCCACTGCTGTCATGTAGAAGTCGGGGAGTGCAAACAAGCTCCCAAAATGACCACATAATGTGGGTTTTATTTGTGCTGTTCATTCGGGGGGGAAATATTGGCCGAGACATCAGGAAAGACCCTCCCGTACTACTTTGGAATCGCGCTGTGGAAATCTGTCGGTGGATGTAAGCGACGGGGCCCCGGGTTCAATTCTGGCCTTGGGTGACTGTCTATGTGGAGTTTGCAGGTTCTCCCCATGTCTGTGGGTTTCCTCCTGGTGCTTTGGTTCCCTCCAACATTCCAAAGAATCATAGAATCCCTACAGTGCAGAAGGAGGCCGTTCGGCCCACCAAGTCAGCACCGACCCTTGGAAAGAGCACCCTATTTAAACCCAACCGAGCCCCATAACCCAGTAACCCTATCTAACACTAAGGGCAATTTAGTATGGCCAAGCCACCTTTCCTGCACATCTTTGGAATGTGGGAGGAAACCCACGCAGACAAGGAGAGAAGGTGCAAACTCCACACAGTGGAGTCAGCCGAGGCTGGTATTGAACCCAGGTCCCTGGAGCTGTGAGGCAACAGTGCTAACTACTGTGCCGCCCTCAAGATGTGCAGGTTATGTGGATTGACCATGCTAAATTGCCCCTTAGTGTCTAAAGATGGGCAGGTTAAGTGGGGATAGGGTGGGGGAATGGGCCTAGGTAGGGTGCTTTTTCAGAGGGTCAATGCAGACTTGATGGGCCAAATGGCCTTATGCACTGTAAGGATTCTATGATTTCCTGCAGTACTACATGGAGCGTTAATTTAGATTGCTTGCTGAGGTTCCTGCAATAACCTCATTTTGTATTTTTTTTTGGACTGCATCTGTTGGTGCTGATTTTGCTCTTTCCATTTACACCTCCTTTATAGTTTCCTTTTTGTCCTTAATATTTCCTACCATTCACCCGATCATGGACCTTGCCTTTTGTTCTCCCCCGCCACATCTCCCAATCCCCCCAGTTTCTGTACTTGTTCCAACTTCTTCAAATTCTGGTCATGATTAACCGTGACTAACTCTGTTTCTCTATCTATTGATGCTGCCTGCCCACTGAGTATTTTCAACATTTTCTGTTTCTATTGTCTGACATGGAGGGCACCTCTTGCTTATATCTGGCTCTTCTAAATTATGGGGGTTGGCGTGGTGCAGCATTGGGTAATTAATTGTTCAGTTCTTCTGTCCCTGTTGCCGTTCATAGGGCAGCACGGTAGCCTTATGGATAGCACAATTGCTTCACAGCTCCAGGGTTCCAGGTTCGATTCCGGCTTGGGTCACTGTCTGTGTGGAGTCTGCACATCCTCCCCGTGTGTGCGTGGGTTTCCTCCGGGTGCTCCGGTTTCCTCCCACAGTCCAAAGATGTGCAGGTTAGGTGGATTGGCCATGCTAAATTGCCCTTAGTGTCCAAAATTGCCCTTAGTGTTGGGTGGGGTTACTGGGTTATGGGAATAAGGTGGAGGTGTTGACCTTGGGTAGGGTGCTCTTTCCAAGAGCCGGTGCAGACTCGATGGTCCGAATGGCCTCCTTCTGCACTGTAAATTCTATTCAATTCTATTCATCTGCCTCGACTTGGAACATGTACCTTTGTGATTCAGGATGCCATTTAAATTTATGAAAGATTCTATTGTGTAATTTACTAAACAAAGCAATCTGAATCTGTTTTCTTAAGTGGACCCTGCACTCTCTGGTTTAGTGTAACTCTTTAACCAGACATCAGAAAGTTTCGGCTTCAAGGTTTCCGTAGTATTTGATCTAAGCTGTCACTTGAGTGCATTACCGCGGGAGCGTCGCATTGCTGATAAACTTTGGCTCCGTACCCCCAGTCAGGTAGATGGAAAAGATTCCATTGTACATTTCAGACACGAGCGGGGGAATTCTACCAGTGTCCAGGCCAGCATTCCCTGTACCAACATCACTAAAACAGATTAACTGGATAATTATCTCATTACTATTTGGTGGACCTTGCTGTAAACAAATTGGTTGCCAGTTTTGCCAGTGCAACTATAGTTGCCTACACCTCAGAAGTAAGTCATTGGCAGTAAAGCTTTTGACTTATCCCAGGAATGTAAATGGTGCAGCTATAAATGTATGTTCTTTCTGTTTTTATAGGTGTTCAATGAAATCCGGTTTGTTTTCACTTAAAATAAGTAGATTATTTAATAATCTGATTTTTCAATTCTTTGATTCTTAATTTTTATCTTTGACAATTTTATTTTAACGTGCCTTGTTATTGTGTTTTTTTTAAAATTCATTTATTGAATTGTGTGTCACTGGCTAGGCCAGCATTTATTGCCCATCCCTAATTGCCCTTGAGAAGGTGGTGATGAGCTGCCTTTTTGAACCACTGCAGTCGATGTGGTGTAGGTACAGCCACAGTGCTGTTGAGGCTAAGAGTGGGGGAGGGATCCAGGATTTCAACCCAAGGATAGTGAAGAAATGGCAATATATTTCCAAGTCAGGGTGGTGAGTGTCTTGAGGAGGAACCACCAGGTGGTGGTGTTCCCAAGTGCTGTTGCCCTTGTCCTTCTAGAAGTAGTGGTCGTGGGTTTGAAAGGTGCTGTCTAAGGAGGCTTGGTGAGTTCCTGCAGTGCATCTTCTAGCTGGTAAACACTGCACTGGTGATGGAGAGAGTAAATGTTTGTGGATGGATGCCAATCAAACAGGCTGCTCTGTCCAGGATGTATAGCTTATTGAGTGTTGTTGGAACTGCACTCATCCTGGCTAGTGGAGAGTATTCCATAACACTCCTGACTTGTTCCTTGGACAGGCTTTGGGGAGTCAGGAGGTGAGATATTCGTGCCTGGATTTCTAGCCTGTGACCTGTTCTTGTAGCCACAGTATTTATATGGCTAGTCTCGTTCTGTTTTTGGTCAATGGTAAACTGCAGGATATTGATATTGGGGGATTTAGCGATTGTAATGCCATTGAATATCAAGGCGAGATGGTTAGATTCTCTCTTGTAGGAGACGGTCATTGCCTGGCACTTGCGTGGTGTGAATGAATGTTATCCTGGTCTTGTTGCGAATGAATATGGACTGCTTCGAATGGTGCTGAGCATTGGGTAATCAGCAAACATCGCACCTCTGACCTTACGATGGAAAGAAGATCATAGAATAAGCATCTGAAGGTGGCTGGGTTGAGAGTACTACCCTGAGGAACTCCTGCCAAAATGTTCCGGGAGTGAGTTTCTGCCAGTGCGTGGCTACCGGTCTCAGAAAATGTGACCGTGTTCAGTTATTATATGATGTGGAGATGCTGGCGTTGGACTGGGGTGGGCACCACTTGTTATTGTGTTTTTTAAAAATTCATTCATTGAATTGTGTGTCACTGGCTAGGCCAGCATTTATTGCCCATCCCTAATTGCCCTTGAGAAGGTGGTGATGAGCTGCCTTCTTGAACCACTGCAGTCAATGTGGTGTAGGTACACCCACAGTGCTGTTAGGGCAGAAGGGGAGGATCCAGAATTTCGACCCAAGGATAGTGAAGAAATGGCGATATATTTCCAAGTCAGGGTGATGAGTGTCTTGAAGGGGAACCACTCCTGGCCTCCTGCATCTCATCAGGTGAGGAAAGGAGCTGCGCTCCAAAAGTGATTCCAAACAAACCTGTTGGACTTGAACCTGCAGTTATATTTAAAAAGTTGAGTAACAATGAGGCTCTCAGCTTCATAACATTTAAACTGCCACCTTGCTTACTTAGCTTACTTGCAGCGAGCGGACTGACCATCTTGGCCATGTTGGAGGTTGATTGGTGTTGTGATTCTTATTTTTAACACTTCAACCCCCCACCAGACCCAAACCAGCCTTTTCTTGTGATTAAAGTGGTACTATTGCTGGAATATTGTCAGGGCCCATAACCTTTGCCGTATCCTGTGCTTTCAGCTGTTTCTTGATATCGAATGGAGTGAATCAAATTGGCTGAAGACAGGCATCAGTGAAGTTGGAGATCTCCAGAGGAGGCTGGCCTGGATCATCCACTTGGCATTTCTGGCTGCAGACTGTTGCAAAAGCTTGAGCCTTATCTTTTGCACTGATGTGCTGGGCTCCCCCATCATTGAGGATGGGGATATTTGTGGGACCTTCTCTGGTGAGGTGTTTGATTATTCACCACCATTCATGACTGGGTGTGGAAGGACTACAGAGATTGAATCTGATCTGTTGGTTGTAGAATCCCTTAACTTTGGCTATCGCTTACTGCCTATGCTGTTTGATCCACCAGTAGTTTTGTGTTGTAGCTTTGCCAGGTTGACAGTTCATTTTTCGGTGTGCCTGGCGCTGCTCCTGGCATGCCCTCCTGGACTCTTCACTGAACCAGGGTTGGTGTCCTGGCTTGGTGATATTGGCAGAGTGTTGCTTCCCTCACCGCCTGCTGCAGATCCAGTCTAGGAGCTATATCCTTTTGGACTTGTCCTGCTCAGTCTGTAGTAGTGCTACCAAGCCACTCTTGGTGGACATTGAAGTCCCCTCCCAGAATATGTTCTGTGCCCTCGCTTCCTTCAAGTGGTGTTCAACATAAGGGGAATGACAGGTGGCAAATGGAGTGTAATGCAGAAAAGTGTGAGGTGATTTATTTTGGAAGGAATGACAGGAAGACAGAGTACTGGGCTAATGGTAAGATTCTTGGTAGTGTGGACGAGCAGAGAGATCTCGGTGTCCATGTCCATAGATCCCTGAACGTTGCCACCCAGGTTGAGAGGGTTGTTAAGAAGGCATACGGTGTGGTTAGCACAACCGCCTCGCGGCGCTGAGGTCCCAGGTTCGATCCCGGCTCTGGGTCACTGTCCGTGTGGAGTTTGCATATTCTCCCCGTGTCTGCGTGGGTTTCACCCCCACAACCCAAAGATGTGCAGAGTAGGTGGATTGGCTACGCTAAATTGCCCCTTAATTGGAAAAAATAATTGGGTAATCTAAATTTTTTTTAAAAAGAAGGCATACGGTGTGTTAGCTTTTATTGGTAGAGGAATTGAATTTCGGAGCCATGAGGTCATGTTGCAGTTGTACAAAACTCTGGTGCGACCACATTTGGAGTATTGCGTGCAGTTCTGGTCGCCACATTATAGGAAGGATGTGGAAGCATTGGAAAGGGTACAGAGGAGATTTACAAGGATATTGCCTGGTATGGAGGGAAGATCTTGTGAGGAAAGGCTGTTTTTGTTAGAGAGAAGAAGGTTAAGAGGTGACTTAATTGAGGCATACAAGATGATCAGAGGATTAGATAGGGTGGACATTGAGAGCCTTTTTCCTCGGATGGTGATGTCCAGTACGAGGGGCATAGCTTTAAATTGAGGGGAGATAGATATAGGACAGATGTCAGAGGTAGGTTCTTTACTCAGAGAGTAGTACGGGCGTGGAATGCCCTGCCTGCAACAGTAGTGGACTCGCCAACACTAAACGCATTCAAATGGTCATTGGATAGGCATATGGACGGTAAGGGAATAGTGTAGAGGGACTTTAGAGGGGTTTCACAGGACGGCGCAACATCGAGGGCCGAAGGGCCTGTACTGCGCTGTAATGTTCTATGTTCTATGACAGCGTTCAGAGTCACATTGCTGTGGGTCTGCAGTTACATGTAGGCCAGACCAGGTAAGGACAGCAGATTTCCTTCCCTAAAGGGGCGTTAGTGAATCAGATGGGTTTTTATGACAATCCACAAGGGTTTCATTGTGATCATTATTAGACTTTTATTGAATTTAGATTTCGGCATCTACCATGGTGGGACTTGAACCCCAAGAGCATTGGGTCTTTGACTCTTTGGATTACTAGTTCAGTGGAAATACCCTATGCCATTGCCTCCCCATAAAGACTCAGTGCACAAATAGATTATTAGTCTTGAAGAACAGCAGAGTTGAGTTGCCACATTTTTACTTTTATGTTGAACTTCAGGTTAATGGCACGGAATATAATGAGGCTACCCTTTTAATTGTATCTACCCCCTCTAAAATAAGAGAAAGTAAAGGAAAGTTAACAGTACAATCACCCTCTGGGAGGACACCTACCATGACATTTGTCTTTGAGAGCCAGGTATATATGCAAAGTTGTCAGCTGAGAATGAGATATATTACCAGTGACACTGATTTTAGCTGAACGTGAAGAGTTCTTTTTAAGGCAAATCACCCAAAATTAGAGCAGAAAATAAGGTTGCTCCATTCATTAGGCAGCTTTTAAAAATAATTTTCACTCACTAGGCAGTTATTATCGCGCGCCATTATTAAAGTGTAAATCAAATTGGAAATTCTCATGACTGCACATGCACAGTTAAATATGGAACTCAAAAATTGGCGTCCGAGTTACACTGCTTCTCCTGAATCTACTCGGGGCTTTTTCATTCCAGTATAAATTATCTCTTGCTGTAACAAACTTTAATTACGGCCAAACAACTGTCCGGCCCTGAAAATAAATGTTACCAGACGTGGCATCACATTTGTTTAAATTTTAATTATTGTTTGAAAAGATTTAAGCTTTTTATTCTTTTCCTTTTTATCCCTCTCTTTCTGAATCCCAACTTTATTATTGTTTGACTCTGAACTAACTAACTTCCAGGTTCGGTGCTGTTCATAAATAATTCTTCAACCTGATCAGTTAAGAAGATGCCCATGTGCTTTCCCTAGTCGGGCGTGTCCCAGGTCCCTTTTGGATGGAGTAGTGAAAATCCCGCAAAACATCTGTGAAACAGTACAAGTGTAATGAATGGCTGGCACCAGTCATTTGCTCCTGAGTGCTGCCTTTGGTCCACACCACAGGTTTCCTAATCATCGACTTCATCACCCTCCCTTGCCACAGTCTTAGGCTCAAACAGACCGGTTGCAGTTTTGATATCCTGCTTGACATGCGGCTGATCTTCAGAAACCCTTTCACCCACAGCACTTACTTCCACCTCCTGATATATCTCTCGCCTTCATCCTGCCTCAGCCTGTCTGCTGCTTAAAACCTTATGCCTGCCTTTGTTACGACCAGATTCAACTATTATAATCTTTGTGCTGGTCTACAATCTTCAAACCTCAATAACATATCTTCAGTGAAATTCAGCAGCCACCTCCTTGCTTGCTGACCTTCATTGGCTTCCAATACATGAGTGCATCAATTTAAAACATTTTATCCTCCTGTTTAAATCCCTCTGTGACCTCGCCCGCTCCTAACCTTTGTAACCTTGAGCGTAGCAATTCCTGGGGAAAACTCATCTTTCAATTTCAGGCCTTTTGTGCACCTTCTTCACCGTACCATTGTTTACTGTGCCTTCAACTGGTCCATAGCTCTGGAATTCCCTTCCTAAACCTGTTTGCCATTTCACTTGCATTTGCTTTTTTAAGATACTGCTTAAAACCTACATCTTTGACTAAGTTTTTGATCACCTGTCCTTTGTCTCCTTTGGCGTGGTGTCTGTTTTTGCCTAATTACAATCTTGTGAAGAGTCTTTACTACATTATATGAATGCGGTTTCATGTTGTAAATTGTTAAGTCTGTGAATCAGCTTGTAATGCTAACTATATATTCTTCACAGCCAGTAATAATATAAAGATGGCATATTGATTTATCCTGACATTTGGTTGGGAAGGAAGGTGTGGAGATCCTGCAGACATTCCGGATGTAGGTGTTTATAAACAGCAAACATTTCTTTAAAAATGTATGTATAAACATTTAAATACCAGAGGTTTAATTGCTGCATTAATGTGACAGAATGCAGAGTAATGGCTTGGAGATTTTGGTATTGCAATTAACCCAAATAAATGGTGGCTGTTAAGGAATAATCTGTTCAGTAGTTTGGGGTTAATTTTTTAAAAAGCTGCTGCTGCAGTCTCGGACCAATGTCGGGCTTCAGAATAGGGCTACTAAACTAATGTAATTAATGGGCATCTCAAACGGTACTTGTTTTGTGGTATACATACAATCCACTCAATATGTATTACAAGTCAAATTGGAAACCAAAATATGCACAGTTGATCTCCAGCAGGGCCAAACAACAAGATGAAGCAAAGGCAGTAGTTACAGAAAATGGCAAAAATTAGTTATTGAAAACTTAATTATTAGACTCTGATGTTGATTGTTTTTATCCAAGGCCACTTCAATTGAAAAAGGCGTTGTTAGAATTGAGAGATAAAGAAACACCTGTAAGGCCAATATAAGCTTCATTACGACCTGCACTTGTAAATTTTATTAAGTTCCTCGACTTTACTGATGCCAGGTATAGTGTCACAATTGTTGTGGTTGAAGCTAGCTTGCACCACAGATCAGGAATTGAGCCTGGGAATTCCTTCATTTAAAAGATTGAGTATATAAACTCTAATGTATTTTTCCACTGTTTAACTTGAGCATAGGACATATATTTTTTCAAAGTTAGTGCATTCATTATGCTTAAGCTGAACCCACCAGAATTTAAAACAAAATTTGCTAACTCGGGATGTCTTTAGCAACAAGATTAACATTGTCCATGTATGTTCGGTAAAAATTGGTGTCAGTTTTTTAAAAAACCATACAGTTCCTGTGGTCCCAGTGGAGATAGCAACATTGGAAAACCTGCCACTAGCAGCATGATGGGATCTAATCTAGTTTATTCATTGTTCATTTCAATAACCCTCCGGTCACAATGATGTGATCATATTAAAATGCCTTCCTCAGATTCAGGAAGCACAGTTTAGGACCAAAGGAAGCACTCTTTCCATGAATACGAACAGCAATGCTTTCTGTCAAGTGCTTGATTCAATTTTTCAACTGAAAAACTCTTAGAAAACTTGAGTTTAAAATCTAAGTTGAAGTGAAAGGAAAGAGGCCAATAATTAAGTGCAACTTTTCTCTTCTGAGTGGTTCACATTTTTCAATACATTTGTAAAACTGAGACTAGACTGGATTATAAGTCTTTTGTAAAGAGATTCAATATTTGTAATAGTACAAGGAGATTCAACTGATGGGAGAGAATAGACGTCTACATGGAGGCTTCAACAAGATTTTGAACTGGTTTATTTATGCATTTAACTTGTGCTGCATTTTTAACATAGCTGAACTCCCAATGTATTTATAGTAGTTTGCCTTAATGTCTAAAATATGCGGTTTTTCTTTGTCCCAAAAAAAAATTATAAGTCTGGACTGTCAATACCTCCATTGCATGATTTTTAAAATGAACATTAATCTTCGAAAGTTTGTTTATATTTCAGAGTTTACAATAATCTGTTTGACTGCAGAATCCGGGCCAGCAGATACTTGTTGTTTATTCAGTCTGTCACCTTTTTCTATTTTTTTAGTGAGTTCTTTTAATTCTCATATAATGCTAAATGGTATTTTAATTTCTACCATACATATGACACCATATATTTACTGATAAGTTAATGTTTTAGGTTGAGTTTATGGCAGTTGTATAAAGGTTGGGATAATTCTCTGAAGTTGCATTAAAGGCATGGCTTATATTTTTAACACATCATGATTGTGTTTCTACTTTGGATGTGTTTCAGTTTGCTTGCTATGAATGAAACTATGTGAAGGAAAGGGCTTGTATTTTACATAGTGCCTTTCAAGTCCTCAGCACGTTCCAAAACACATCGCAGTCGATTAGTTACTCTGGTTATGTTAGCAAGTAACTCGAGCAGTGGATTCCTTCCTCACGTACATTCAACTATTTCCATTACAGCATTCTCTGTCAGGCGTATGTGTGACTCAGCATGCTTGGAGAATGGTGCAGAGGTTTCCTTTGCTTAAGGGAGTTTATGTGAATATTAGACAACTTTTTTCAGTTATTTATGGGAAGGGAGCTAGGGTACCAAGAGTTGCTATGATTACAGCTGGTGTTTGCTCTTACTGAGAGAGAGCGCAAATATTTATCCAATTGATTGAGTCTGATTTCAATCTTTATTCCATACACTTGAGATAGATTCCATATCATATTGAAAACATATTGCAGAAACTTCCTCAGAGTGACAATCTCCAGCGGAATGCCACTCTTGATGGATTTGCCCACCTCAATTGCAGGGTCTGTGCCTCGTCCAACCTTCCTCACTCAGGCTGGGTGAGACTGGAGCAGTGAAGCAGGTGAGCAGTAATATGGACACAGGGAAGAAAGCAATGCCCCCCCCCCCCTCTTTTACGGCACTAGCTGCCATATAGGAAATGTTTAAAGGGAGAAGGTAAATGGCTCAGACAATCGCGGGGGGGGGGTAGCGCGGTGAGGCTGAGGAGAAGGGGGGTGAGATGGGACTGGGGTTCGGGTGGGGAGAAAACGGGTCACGCCCAGCCAGAAGGTTGGGCTGGCCGGTGGGGAGGGGGGTAGTTGTGGGGGGGGGGGGACTGGTAGTTGAGGGGCGGTGGGAGGGGGGGCCAGACCAGTGAGTTGATGTGGGGTTTAAAATGATAACGTTGGAGCTAGAAGTGATTTTTTTTTCCCACTTCTAACTCTTTTTCATATTAACAGTCAGGATAAAACCTGCAGAACCATCTGAAGTTAGTGATTTAAATCGCTTCTATCAGGTGGTTGCCAGCCCAGCACAATTGTCCAGGTGAAGTTAACACTTCTGGACAATTGCTGGGTAAACCCTTAACGTGGGAACCTCCGAGAGGGATTCTCCAATGCATCATTGGGGTACCCCTAAATGGGATACTGGGGAACCAGGAAATTATGGGCCATAATATTTTGGCCAATCAAATCCCAGAAAATTATTAATATTTGAATCAATTGGGTGCCATCATTTGAATGAGACATTAATCTGAAAACCAGTCTGAGACCCATTTCCCTAGATCTCCCCCTTAAATCCTTTATTAATAATGTCAAATTTATGAACTTCTTTTATTCACTCAGTAGTTCGGGGGGTCATTTCAAATTGGAGAAAAAAAACACTGGCTTTTTTTTTGTTTTTTAGGTGGAGCTCCTGATGCTTGCTGGAAAGGTTCTCTGTAGATTGGAAGGATTGATTCTTTTTTAAAAAATATTTAAGTGTAATCCAGGTACAGTGTTTCAAATCCAGGTACAGTGTTTCAAATCCAGCTGTCCAAAAGCCCAACATTTTTCGAATATGCTATGCATCAATTTTAATTGCGTAAAAACCTTTTTAGAACTTAGCTGGACGATTTGTATAGATGCTGCACTGGCATGGTGTGGCCCGGATTAATTATCCACTTCACTGCTTGCATCCCGGGTCCTTGGCTGGGCCCAACCTGAAATCCAGCATGACCCAAATTCCAACATGCCCTCGGTGCCAAGGTTGCCAGTTTTGAGGCACTGTACCTTTGTAAAAATTTGAAATACAGTGACCTTTGGAGCATAATGGGCACATTTCAAAAGTATGCATTGAATAATCTGCAAAATAATAATAATCATATTTGTTCAAGTTAATGGACATTCTCTTAAATAACAACTTGCTATTAATATAAATAATTATCTCTTGTGCTGCTATAAAAAGTTTCTGAAATTAATATAATTATTGAAATTGTAGCTACATTTACAGACAGTCCTTAATTATAATTGTAAATGTTCTTTTCATTAGATATTCATATCAGTTTGTAATCATCAATATTCTGTTATCATTGTTTTATTATGCCTGCAAATCCTTTACGCGTCTACATTATTTTGAAAGTTGATTTTTAGATTGGCAGATAGGCTATAAACCCTGTCCCAGTAGTTCACTTGAGTCAAGTGTGACTGTCATTTGTTAATTATCTTTGTCAAGAAAATTCAAATATTTATTTATCTTGCTAGGTTTTTATAAAGCAGTATAAATTTTGTTTTAAATTTAGAGTACCCAATTATTTTTTCCAATTAAGGGGCAATTTAGCGTGGCCAATCCACCTAGCATGCATATTTTTGGGTTGTGGGGGCAAAACCCACGCAAACACGGGGAGAATGTGCAAACTCCACACAGTGACCCAAGCCGAGATCGAACCTGGGACCTCAGCGCCATGAGGCTGCAGTGCTAATCCACTGCGCCACTGTGCTGCCCATAAAGCAGTATCATTGACTCCCATTTAGTAAGTTTGTAGCATTGACACTTTTATCTCCAAACTAATTCAGTGTTACAATTTCCAACCAACAAGCTACAATATGCACTGGGAGCAAGTATGAAGGATGCTGCTATCCAAAATATCCGATCACGTGATAAAGCTGTATCTCCCAGGATTATGCCATGTGAATCATACAATCCCATAAAATATGCTGCAGAGTGCCCAACAATCATTTCATCACAGCAAAATTAGAGTATTCGCTCCTGGGTATCCATCACTGACCAGTATTTTAATGATGTGAGTGAGCACACGTGGTACAAAAGTCATGGGAGTTCAGTTGTCAGTTAAGAGCTTCACGTTCTGGTGCAATTTTGTTAAAGCTTTGCAATCTGCTGCACTTATCGATTATTCTGTATGTGTTGTCTTTCAATTGTGTTATTGTTCTTTTTTAGGACTTCCCACTTGTGCAAGTGTGGTTCTTCAGTGACAAATGGCACCTTAGAAGATCGGCATCTGCAGTGTGCAGAATCACCCGGAGTTCTGTCGGAGCCTTTTCAATCCTGTTACATGTGTAAATCACTGCGTTATTGTGTGAGCCACTGTCTTTATGCAGTCATGACTAAACTGGAGGAGCTCAACAAAGAAGCAAACATGCATTCCTCAATTCGATACCTTGGCTACTTTGCAAATATAAGCTTACTGGTGGCAATTTGTATGGGCCTATACGTCCGATGGGAGAAAACAGAAAATATATTATTGCTTGTGATATTCATCCTGGGACTTTTTGTGCTCGGTATTGCTAGCATATTGTATTATTACTTCTCCATGGAAACAGCAAGTTTGAGCCTGTCACATCTCTGGTTTGGATTTTTGCTTGGCCTTCTCTGTTTTATAGATAATTCTAAATTGAAAACTGACGCGAAGGAAGAAGCCACCAGATATTTACTACTGACCAGCATTTTGGTTAGAACTCTGTGGTCAGTTGTGGAGCGAATGTGTGGATGTGTCCGACACCAGCCTGCTGTATTAACATCTGCAGAGTTTCTGGAGCTGGTTGGATTTGCCATAGCCAGCACGGCCATGCTGATGCCCAACTGCTTGAGTGTTATCTTACTTGTTTTTGCTTTGTCGATGTTGATTGTTGATCTGCGGATGAAGTCTTTCTTGGCAGTTCCAAACTTGATAGCCTTTGCAGTGATTACATCCCTATTGTTTTTCCCTTCTTTGAAAATTAGCACTAACCCCTTTGCGTTGGCTTGTTATTTCAGTCGTCTCATTTGTGACCCACTGTTGGATCTTTATTTCAGTGGCCTATCTGTTACTGAACGGTGGAAACCTTATCTGTATGGCCGGACACTATGCAGAAGAATTTCCATATTTCCTGTAGCATCAATTGAGCTAATATTCTTCATTCTTGCTGCATTAAAACTACGTAACTTAGAACATTGGTATTATCTGATACCAGGATTTTCTATCTTTGGGATCTTCTGGTTGATCTGCCATATCATTTTTCTCATAACTTTCTGGGGTTTTCATACTAAGCTCGGTGACTGTCAAAAAGTCTACTATACTCATAGGATAGATAATAAGAGTCTGGACTGTGTTATGGCGTCAAAAGGAATGCGTCATTTTTGCTTGATTTCCGAGCGATTGGTCTTTTTCAGCCTATTATCCACAGCAGTCCTGGGTGCGGTCTCTTGGCAGGTATGTGTTATAATATTTGAAATTGCCATTAATGTTCATGAACAATGATTTACCACTTACGTTTGTAGCAGTTTACTGTACATTTCACACATGTTTCATGGTGTGAGCCATTGATGCATCTTTATGTGAACTTAGCTAGTTGCTAACACTTCAACAGAATGTCTCTCTTAATCAGCAATGCCAACTCTTTTTTTAAATTATCAATTCATTTTCATTAAACTTCATAAACATTTTAAAGTAAGGTATTCACTGAGACGGAGAAACAAACTGTGTCTTGACTCATAACATTCTTCAAATTTTAGAAGTCAGATAAAGCGATATTGGGAGAGACCTGGTGATGGTTCACCTCTGTCTCTTTGGTCAAAAAATGGTCCCTCACAACAGGGAATCTGAAGATAATGGTAACCTTTATTAGTGTCACAAGTAGGCTCACATTAACACTGCAATGAAGTTGCTGTGAAAACCCCCTAGTTGCCACATTCCTTCGCTTGTTCGGGTACACAGAGGGCGAATTCAGAATGTCCAACTCACCTAAAAAGCACCCGGAGGAAACCCACGCAGACACGGGGAGAACAAAAGTAAAATGAATGGGGAAACTGTTAAAATAATCAATGAATGGTGTTAAACATGCAGCTACCAGAATAAAAAAAAACTGGGATGCCCTTAAAGCTACAAGTTCCAAGCTAATGCTCACATTTGAGTCTTAATTCCTGCATCAACTTACCTTGGTCTCAGCATGTTGCCTGGTGCCCTACCTTGGCCTCCATTCCCTAATCCAGCTGCTTTTTTCTCATCCTCCTGGATTTCACTATCCTATGCCCATATGTATATTGACCGTTTCAATTAACAAGTATTATAAGATTGAATACTGACTTTGAGAGGACGGTGGATTAGCTTATATTCAGAGCTTGCAAGCCATATGGCTGGCACTTCAGATAAAGTTTCTATCTAATAATCTTTTTTGTCACAAGTAGGCTTACATTAATACTGCAATGAAGTTACTGTGAAAAACCCCTAGTTGCCATATTCCGGCGCCTGTTTGGGTACACAGAGGGAGAATTCAGAATTTCCAATTCACCTAAGTAGCACGTCTTTCGGGACTTGTGGGAGGAAACTGGAGCACCCGGAGGAAACCCACGCAGACACAGGGAGAACGTGCAGACTCCACACAGACAGTGACCCAAGCCAGGAATCAAACCTGGAACCCTGGCACTGTGAAGCAACAGTGCTACCCATAGTTGTTTTGAATTAAAAAGTACATATATACACCTTTTGTGCCATTTTTAACAATTTTCATGAATTACATTTGAATGGCTGAGCTTTAATGCCTAATTTTTATTTACTGACCTTGGGTCGATACAATTATTTAAAAATGCGTTTTTGGCCCTGACCAATTATTTTAGATTATTATTCTATTCAAATGGATACTGAAACATAGTTCAACATTTTACAACTGAATTAAGTGTCAGCACAGGTGCTTTCATGAATTGTTTAAAATTAAAAAGATTGTTTACTGATATTTTAATTAAATGCTGTTAATTTGGAAAACCCAAACTGAATTTATTTCGATGATTAAGGTACTAAAGTTTTAAAGCATCAAGTACCTTGAAATAAGAGCATTTTAGTTGAATTATTTCCTTTTTAAATATATCTTGAATCTTTTTGAAAATAGCGCAGGCCATATATGAACCATAAATATTAAAGTGCTATTTTTGAATGTTTTAATTGTTATTGCGGACTTTCAAATGTCACTTAAATGAAACAAACAGTTGTGTCAGAAGTATGATGATGCTTTGATAACAGCAGTGCACTTCATAATTTTCTATTTCATCTTTTTAAACTTATTTATAGATCCTAAAATAACTTGTGCATGAATAGATTTTAAAATTTGCCATATAGACCTTAAAACCTCTAGCAAGCATCACTGTTGAGCATAAATGTGCTCCTTCTACTTTCATTTCTAGAAAGGCCCTTTAACCATATCAGGTGGATTTAATAAAAATGTGGCTTTTGTGTAACTAATGTTCATTGGTTACACCGTCACAGCGTCATTGCTCTAGTAGCCTGTACCTTGCAGAGTGAGAGCATGGAGTCAGTGGGTCTGGTGCCACTCAAGTGAGAGGCTAAGAGTGATGGGCTGGGTATTGTAGTGATGTAGAGTTATTTCTGGAGTGATGCACATATTTTAAGGTTACTAATAACATCTGGATTTCTGTTGCAAATGTTATTGAACAAGGTAACTTATTTGTATTTAATATTGAGTGATTTATGATATGGTTAACTTTCACTTAGCTTGGTAAACTACAAATATTATGATGTCTAAAATTACATGCTTCTCTTTCTATTTTATGCAGCCAACAAACGGGTCCTTTATGAGTGTGTTCCTTATTGTTTTACCATTGGAATCCTTAGCCCATGGTCTTTTCCATGAATTGGGTAACTGTTTAGGAGGAACATGTGTAGGATATGCGATTGTAATTCCTACAAATTATTGCAGGTATCGTTCTACATTAAGAACTACAATAGCAACAAGCATATATTCTAACCTGATTGCTTGTAATATATTCTAACCTGTAATCTTGTAATCATATTGCTTGCCATTTTGCACTGTTAATCTGTTATAATATATTTTTTAAATCTTTTATTGTCACAAGTAGGCTTACATTAACACTACAATGAAGTTACTGTGAAAATCCCCTTGTGAAGATATGTTGCATTTAATCAGTGCTACAATTTTCCGAAAAATTTGTTAAAATTGATCAAAAATGGAATGCAAAATTCTGTGTAACTAGTGTTTCAACATAGTGATTGCTTTAAAGTAGACTTACTAATTCAGGCAATACCTTAATTAGAAGTGTGTTGCAATGTGGTTGCACATGAAGGGGTTGATATAAACTGACTGTAAAACTGAAGCAGCTGAACAACACTTGAACCCAGAGGTTTGTTCCCACCTCTGAATCACTGATGAAAAATAATCGACCTGAAACATTAACTCTGTTTCTGATACTGCCTGACCTGTGAGGTATTCCCAACATCCATATTTTTATTTCTCCTACCTTCTAATATAACGCTGTCCGACTTGCATCTGTTGCAGGTAGAGCCAACCTCAACTTGGGACTCCCTATTCCCTCCAGACATCCCTAAATCCCTTTTCTCCTGATCCTAAAGCGTGTTGGTCTCGCATGAGAAAAATCAAAATTTATATTTTCTGGTCCAGTTACTGTAGATTGAAATTTATTATGAGAGTTGGTGCATGAACTCTGCGATATGGTCTGACTTGTAAGCATTCAGCTCCAGCATTGGAAGATGGGTATCCTCTATGAATTTGGTATGGTAGCCACCTACTGCAATCTGCCATTCCAAACCAAATGTCTATATTTAAGTAACAATGGAAAGAAATAATTATGTAGAGTAACTGCACCAAAGATTAGACTCAACTAATGAGACAAAATGAGCGGTTGTCGGCATCCTTCCATCCATGCAAGATAATGGACGTGCAGCAAATCAAATCCATTGTGGAAGGGATGGCTTCATATGGTGCACTTTTGCTGTTGGCGAAAGAGACCAATCTGTGAGTTCATAAGATATATGATATAGGAGCAGAATTAGGCCATTTGGGCCGTGAGTCTGCTCCACCATTCAATCATTGCTGACCTCAACCCGGCCTTAACACCACCGTTCTGCCCATCGTCCATAACCCTTCAAACCATCACCAATTAAAAATCTGTCCAACTCCTTAAATTTGCTCACTGTCCCAACATCCACCGCACTCTGGGGTAGCGGATTCCACAGATTCACAACCCTTTGAGAGAAGTAGTTTCTCCTCAACTCTGTTTTAAATTTGCTACCTCTTATCCTAATCCCTCTCGTTCTAGAATCCCCACAAGAGGAAGCATCCATTCCACATCTACTTTATCCATACCTTTTATCATCTTGTGTACCTCAATTTGATCTCCCCTCATTCTTCTAAACTCTAGAGCGTATAGGCATAAACTGTTCAATCTCTCTTCATACGACAAACCCCTCATCTCTGGAATCAATCTCGTGAACCTCCTCTGAACTGCTTCCAATGCCACTACATCTTTCCTCAAATAAGGTGACCAAAACTGCACAATACTCCAGATGTGGTCGCACCAATGACATGTATAGTTGCACCAATACTTCCTTACCTTTATACTGTATTCCTTTAGCTATAAAGGAAAATTCCATTACTTTCTTTATTATTTGCTCTATCTGCATGCTAGTTTTCCGTCTCATGAACGAGGATCCCCAGATCCCTCTGCAACAGAGCACCCCAAGGTGTCTCCCCATTTCGATAAGTTGCCTTCCCATTTTTTCGACCAAAATGCATGACCTCACACTTAACCACGTTAAACTCATCTGCCACGTTTTGGCCCACTCTCCTAAACTATCTATGTCTATTTGTAAGCTTCTTATTTCCTCTTTGCAACTTACTGTTCCACCTATTTTTGTGTCTTCTGCAAATTTGGCTGTAGAACCTTCTGTCCCTGTCTCCAAGTCATTAATATAGATTGTAAATACTTGGGCCCAAGGTCCGAACCTTGGGGCTCTCCACTAGTACATCTTGCCATCCAGAAAAAGACCTATTTATCCCAAGAGATAAGTTCTGTCAGAGGTGCCACAATAAAGTGCCATTTGAGGTGCCATTGTGAGTTGTTTGCACTGTTAATGCCTGTTGCTAAGCTTTAGCCACTGATTGAAATGGTGACGCACACCGACCCACAGGTGATTTTCCACTATCGGCAACTAGTGTCAGCCAGGTGTGAAAATCATTGTTTTGAACCTTCCATATCAGGTCTGCAAGCATTCTTCAGGTGGCACTTTGGGTATCCAACTACGTTGCCATACAGAAATCACTTGGGTTATGTGACCTTCTTCCATTCTGTGAATTGGTCTGGGCTAACAAAGTTGCTCCGAGGAACATATGTGCTGTCATTTAAACTGAAATGTCTTAAATGAATTGAGAACAAACAGTGACTTTTTAATCAAATTTTGAACTAAAAAAAGGACAAATTACTGGAGCAACCAGTTAAATATTTATTTCTACATTTTAGAGTTAATTTTAAATATCTTTTATATTTGTTTACTTGCAGTCCAGATGGTCAGCCGACACTCCTCCCTCCTGAGCATGTGCAAGAATTGAATCTAAGGTCTACAGCCATGTTAAGTTCTGTCCAACGTTTCTTTGCATATCACATGATAGAGACTTACGGCTGTGACTACTCCACCAGTGGCTTTTCTTTTGACACTCTTCAATCAAAAGTAAAGGCGTTTCTTGACTTGCGTACTTCTGATGGACCCAGACATGACACCTACATCCTGTATTATAGTGGACATTCTCACAGCTCCGGCGAGTGGGCGTTAGCAGGTAATGTATGTTGATTAATGTGCTGCCTTTACTATTGTGGGTTTTAAAAGCACCTTAAAATATTAAAGGGAGGTAATCTGTATGCAATGTTAGCATTCATGTTAAGAGGGCTAGAATACAAGACCAGTGATGTACTTCTGAGGCTGTGTAAGGCTCTGGTCAGACCCCATTTGGAGTATTGTGAGCAGTTTGGGCCCCGTATCGAAGGAAGGATGTGCTGGCCTTGGAAAGGGTGCAGAGGAGGTTCACAAGAATGATCCCTGGAATTTTGAACTTGTCATTTGAGAAACGGTTGAGGACTCTGGGTCTGTGCTCGTTGGAGTTTAGAAGTATGAGGGGGAAACCTTATTGAAACGTACAAGATACTGCGAGGCCTGGATAGAGTGGACGTGGAGAGTATGTATCCACTTGTAGGAAAAACTAGAACCAGAGGACACCATCTCAGACTAAAGAGACAATCCTTTAAAACAGAGATGAGGAGGAATTTCTTCAGCCAGAGAGTGGTGAATCTGTGGAACTCTTTGCCGCAGAAGGCTGTGGATGCAAATTCCCTGAGTGTCTTTAAGACAGAGAAAGATAGGTTCTTGATTAATAAGGGGATCAGGGATTATGGGGAGAAGGCAGGAGAATGGGGATGAGAAAATATCAGCCATGATTGAATGGCGGAGCAGACCCGATGTGGGCCAAGTGGCCTAATTCTGCTCCTATGTCTTATGATTTTATGTATATATGTTGCATTTTTATGATGTAAATTATTGTAACATCCAGTTTGAAAACTGCAGGGCTCCTTTCAAAACTTCTGACATGATGAATATTTCCATCTATAGTTTTAGTTTATGTTATCTGGTGTAATATTCATAGTATTGAGGTGGATGGCAGCTATGCTGGAAAGGTGGTAGAGCGTTGTTCAATATAGTAGGTGCTATTTCAATAATAGTGATTTTTTTTTTTTAGTCACATTTACATGTTCTGATGTGACCTTCAATTCACCAGTGATTACTTTAATAAGCCAACAGTTGGCTGCCATCAAATCTCCGTGAGACGATTTGAAGGTAGTAATGAATAAATCTGCCAGGCTTTGTCTTATGGAATTCTAAACTTTATTTTAAGTGCTTGAGAAATTAAGACATATTTAGTGAAACCAAAATCTATACCCATTATATAAAAACAAATAGGGACTAATTTCTGTGGGACTGTTGGCCTTTACTGCAAGTGAGATGAAGTACAAAAGCAGGGAAGTCTTGCCACAATGGTACAGGGCATTGGTGAAGCCACATCTAGAGTATTGGGGCAGATTTGGTCACCTTACTTAAGGAGGAACATATTTGCATTGCAGGCAGTTCAGAGGAGATTCAGAAGGCTGATTCCTGGGTTGAAGGGTCTGTCTTATCAGAAAAGGTTGAGTAGGTTGGACCTATGGGGGCATTCTAGCGAAGTTTGCTGATGATACGAAGTTAGGTGGTCAGGCAGGTAGTGCTGAGGAAGTGGGGAGGCTGCAGAAGGATCTAGACAGTTTGGGAGAGTGGTGCAGGAAATGGCTGATGCATTTCAACGTGAGAAAATGTGAGGTCTTGCACTTTGGAAAAAAGAATCCAAGCATAGACTACTTTCTAAACGGTGAGAAAATTCATAATGCCAAAGTACAAAGGGATCTGGGAGTGCTAGTCGAGGATTCCCTAAAGGTAAACATGCAGGTTGAATCCGTGATTAAGAAAGCGAATGCTATGTTGTCATTTATCTCAAGAGGGTTGGAATATAAAAGCAGCGATGTGCTACTGAGCCTTTATAAGGCTCTGGTTAGGCCCCATTTGGAGTACTGTGTCCAGTTTTGGGCCCCACATCTCAGGAAGGACATACTGGCACTGGAGCGTGTCCAGCGGAGATTCACACGGATGATCCCTGGAATGGCGGGTCTAGCATATGAGGAACGGCTGGCGTTCCTGGGATTGTATTCATTGGAGTTCAGAAGGTTAAGGGGAGATCTAATAGAAACTTACAAGATAATACATGGCTTAGAAAGGATGGATGCAAAGAAACTGTTTCCGTTAGGCGAGGAGTCGAGGACCCGTGGGCACAGCCTTAGAATTAGAGGGGGTAAATTCAAAACAGAAATGCGGAGACATTTCTTCAGCCAGAGAGTGGTGGGCCTGTGGAATTCATTGCCGCAGAGTGCAGTGGAGGCCGGGACGCTAAATGGCTTCAAGGCAGAGATAGATAAATTCTTGATGTCGCGAGGAATTAAGGGCTATGGGGAGAATGCTGGGAGGTGGAGTTGAAATGCCCATCAGCCATGATTGAATGGCGGAGTGGACTCGATGGGCCGAATGGCCTTACTTCCACTCCTATGTCTTATGGTCTTATGGTCTTAAACTCATTGGAATTTAGAAAAATGATGTGTGATCTTGTTGGCACGCATAAGATTCTGAGACCCTTTGACAGGGTAGATGCTGAGAGGATAATTCTCCTCATGGGGAATCTGGAGCTAAGGAGCAATATTTCAAAATAAGGGATCTCCCATTTAGACGAAGATGAGGAATTTCTTCTGAGGGTTGTTCATCTTCTCTGAGCGTTCTCAGCATTTTTTAGCTAACCTCTCGATATATCTTTGGTTCAAAGCTGCTGAAATATTTGCTTTGTGTTGTAAACTCTGCAGTGAATATGCTTCCAGTTTTAAACGTGATCAGCCATAATCGAGAAAATTCATACGGCACAGAAAGAGGCCCTTTGGCCCATCAGGTACGAGTATGATTGCCCACTTAAGAAACTCGTGTTACTGATGAGCCTAATCCTACAGCCACATCTTCGACCCCGCCCTCGTCAGGTGTTTCCATGAGGTGGGATCGGTTCTTGGACTCTAGATCGCTGGTATTCCATTCTAAGGCCCCTTTTCCGGGCCTCCTCTTGCCTTCTGGTGTCCTCAAACAATTGTGTCTCTTCAATCAGGAGGTTCCTGCAATCTGAGCGAGGGCCTCCCAGGTGTTGACGTCAAGGTTACATATATTGAGGTAAACTGTCTGGTTGCCTTTGAAGCGCTTTCTTTGTTCTCCTATTATTAAGAATGCTTCCTTGAGCTGGGGGAAGAACATTTACTTTGGAAGTCGGGACTCTGACATCCTAAACACATGGCCTACCCAGCGGAGTTGGTTTTGGATGATCACGGCCTCAATGCTGGTGCTCTTGGCTCCTTCAAGGACACTGATGTTAGTACGCCTGTCCTCCCAGTTGATGCAGAGAATCCGCCTCTGGCAGCGCCTCTCCAGGGGCTTGAGGTGGCATCTGTACAAAGTCCAAGTTTCTAAGCCTTACAGAAGAGTTGGACAGACGACCGCTTTGTGCACGAGGATTTTGTTGTCAGCACAGATGTCGTAGTCATCAAATACTCTCATCCTTGGGTGTCCGAAGGAGGTGCTCACTGATTGGATATGATGTTGGGTCTCCACTTCGATATCAGCCTTAGAGGAGAGGTGGCTCCCCAGGTATGAGAAATGTTCCACATTTGGGAAGGTTTCTTCATTGATCTTGATGGAGGGAGAGACCAGATTTTGCCCCCGTGCAGGTTGGTAAAGAGCTTGAGCCTTGAGGTTGAGACTGAGACCGATTCATTGGTATGCTTCAGTGAAGGTGCCAAGCATGGCTCGGGATTCTCTTCTGAGAGAGTGGAGATGGCGATGTCACCGGCACACTGATATTCCACACGCGATGTCAGTGTAGTTTTCTTCTTGGATTTCAACCGGGTTTCCGTCCATCATGTAAATGATGTCCACTCCACTGGGAAGCTTGCACTTGACAAGGTGAAGGATTGTGGCGATGAAGATGGAGAAAAGGGTGGGGGCGACACCTCGAAGCTTTCTGTCATATTTCCATTGTTATGGACTGTCGCTGACATCTTGTCGTCGAGGAGTTGGAGAATTTTTCTGGGCAGCCGGCTTTTGACAGGGTTTTCCATTGCACTCAAAAGATCAAAGCAATTTACTGCAGATGCTGGAATCTAAAACAAAAACAGAAAATACTAGACAATCTCAGCAGGCCTGACAGAATCTGAGGAGAGAAAGGGGAGCTAATGATTCTGGACGACTCTTTGTCAAAGTTAGAGAAAACAGGGCAGCACGGTGGCCTAGTGGTTAGCACAACCGCCTCACGGCGCTGAGGTCCCAGGTTCGATCCCGGCTCTGGGTCACTGTCCGTGTGGAGTTTGCACATTCTCCCCGTGTCTGCGTGGGTTTCGCCCCCACAACCCAAAAATGTGCAGAGTAGGTGGATTGGCCACGCTAAATTGCCCCCTTAATTGGAAAAAATAATTGGCTAATCTAAATTTAAAAAAAAAAGTTAGAGAAAACTGGAAATGGGGTCAGATTTATACTGTAGTCAGGGGTAGGGGGAGGTGTGTGGAGCGGTGAGCCAGCGATAGGTGGAGATTGACAGCATTTCACAGGTACCGTTCCCTCTGGGATGCCCTGGTCAACTGCTCCATCACCCCCAACACCTCACCCTCTTTCCATGGCACCTTCCCAATCTCACATGCCCCTTTATCTCCTCCCTGCTCACCATCTCGGGCCCTAAACACTCTTTCAAGTGAGGCAGCGCTTCAGGTGCACCTCCTTCAATCTGGTCTATTGCATTTGCTGCTCCCAATGCGGTCTACTCTACATTAGAGAGACTAAACGCAGACTGGGTGACCGCTTTGCAGAACACCTCCGGTCCGTTCGCAAGCAGGATCCAGACCTTCCTGTCACTGCCATTTCAACTACCCATCTTGCTCTAACGCCCACATGTCCGTCCCTGAAGCCCGATCTAAACTGGAGGAACAGCACCTCATCTTTTGATTAGGCCCATCAAAACCTTCCGGACTTAACATTGAGTTCAACAACTTCCAGACTGTGAACTCTCTCCTCCATCTTCAACCCATTTTTATTTCTATCAATTTATTTTCATTTCTTCCATTGATCTGTTTTTCCCTCACCATTGTCCCCCCCCCACCACCACTCCACATGGGCCAACTGTTCCTAGTTACCCTTTGACACACTGCTCAGTTTTGTTCTGCCATTCACAGATACACTAATCTCTGTATGTGCCATTTACATTCCTTTTGTCTTCTGTCCTCGACGCCTTTGTCAATCTTCACCTATCGCTGGCCCCCTATCCAGCGCCACTGCTCCTCATCTATGATTGTATCACGGTTTATGAGGTCTTTGAAGTGTTCTCTCCATTGAAGGCCAGTGTTTTTTTCTATCTCTTCCGTCCATACTCTGCACTTGTTTGAGGCCTTCTTGCTTCTTGGCGAAGAGGTCTTGGACAGTCTGGTTGTTCTCGTCGAACCAGTCTTGGTGTTTCTTGGTCTTGGAGCCGATGGTTACTTCACAGCTTGAGGTGATGGCTGTCTTCACCTCTTTCCAGTTTTCCTCCACTCCATTAAAATGGACACTTTGGAGATTTGGGGGAAGATATTGTTGGATGTTCTCTAGCATGCTTGGCTCTTGAAGCGCTCAACCTTGATCTTTTTTTTTGAGCTCTTCCCTCATCTTCCGCAGCTTCTGTTGGAGTTTGATGGACATAGAGGAGTGGATGATCCGGTGGTCTGTCCAACAGTCATCTGCACTGGTCATCGCTTTGGTGATGAGGGCACCCTTTTGGTCTCGGGAGCAGACGATGACAAATGTGCCACTGCTTTGATCGTGGATGCCTTCCCAAAATCTTGAACATGTCTTTTTGGCTGAGTGATGACAAGCTGCTATTCCGTGCATTTCGCGAGCAAGATGACCACGATGAAGTTGCAATTCCCAACTCCTTCCTTTCTGATGGTTCCTTTCCAGATTTGGGAGTCCTTTCCAACCCTTGCATTGGGGACCCCAAGGAGGATGATCTTATCTTCCTTAGGAATGTTGGCGAGAAAGGGCAGCATGTGGCGCAGTGGATAGCACTGGGACGGCGGCGCTGAGGACCCACGCTAAATTGCCCCTTAATTGGAAAAAAAATAATCGGGTGCTTCAAATTAACAAAAAAAAGGAATGTTGGAGAGTATGGTGTCCGGGGTGGAGCAGAAATCTTCTTTAGACTCATCATTGGCAACAAGGGTTGAGGCACTCACCACCATTTCCTGCTGCTTCTTGTCATGTTGTAGACAGAGGCCATGAAGCATCTATCTATTCCAATCCTATTTTACAGCATCTGGTCTGTAGCTTTGTATGCTATGATGTTTTAAGTGCTCATCTAAAGCTTCTTAAATGTTGACAGTTCCCGCCTCTACCACCCTTTCAGGCAATGAGTTCCAGATCCCCACCAGCTTCTGGATGAAAAAGCTCTTCCTGAAATCCCCTCTATTACTGTAAATCTATGCCACCTGGTTAGTGACCCCTCTACTAAGGGGAAAAGTTTCTTCATATCTACCTTATGTGCTTCATAATTTTGCGCACTTCAATCAGGTCCCCCCTCAGCTTTTTCTGCTCTAAAGAAAACAGCCCCAGCCTAATCAGCTTGTAATAGTAGCTGAAATGTTTCAGCCCAGGCAATGTCCTCGTGAATCTCCTCTGCACCCTCTCTAGTGCAGTCACATCCTTCCTATAGTGTGGCCTCCAGAACTGCTCAGTGCTCTAGTTGTGGCCTAACGAGTGTTCTATACAACTCCATCATAACCTGCCTGCTCTTATATTCTATCCGCCGGCTAATAAAGGCAGTATTCAATATCCCTTCTTAACCACCCTTTCTACCTGTACTTTGTTCAGTATCTACGGACATGCACCCCAAGGTCCCTCTGGTCCTCTGTGCTTCTTAGTGTCCTTACCATGAATTTGCATCTTCCTTTGCTGAATCATCTCACACTTTGCAGGGTTAAATTCAATTTACCACTTCTGCCCATCTGAATAGCCAACTAATCTAATGCTGCCCTCCTTGCTATTTACCACACTACCAATTTTTGTGGCATCTGTGAACAGACTGATCATACCACCTACATTGTGATGCAGAACAAGGCCAGCAGTACGGTTCAAATCCCGTACCAGCTTACCTGAACAGGCGCCGGAATGTGGCGACTAGGCACTTTTCACAGTAACTTCATACTTGTGACAATAAAAGTTTATTATTATTATTACATTCCTGTCCAGATCATTAATGTACACTGCAAACGGTAAGGGACCCAGCACTGATCCAGCGGAACGCCACTGGCTTCTGGTCACAAAAACAACCTTTGACCAACACCTTCTGCCTCCTGTCATTAAGCCAATTTTTGGTCCACTTTCCCCTGGATGCCATGGACTCTTAACCTTGTGATCAGTCTCCCATGCAGGACCTTGACAAAAGCCATACCGAAGTTCATCAACTGCACTGCCCTCATCTATATTTGGGTAGCATGGTGGTTAGCATAAATGCTTCTCAGCTCCAGGGTCCCAGGTTCGATTCCTGGCTGGGTCACTGTCTGTGTGGAGTCTGCACATCCTCCCCATGTGTGCGTGGGTTTCCTCCGGGTGCTCCGGTTTCCTCCCACAGTCCAAAGATGTGCGGGTTAGGTGGATTGGCCATGCTAAATTGCCCGTAGTGCAAGTAAAGTAAGGTTAAGGGTATAGGGTGGGTTTGAGTAGGGTGATCATTGCTCGGCACAACATTGAGGGCCGAAGGGCCTGTTCTGTGCTGTACTGTTCTATATACCTAGCCAGCTAATCGAAAAATTAAATCAAATTTCTTAGATATGATCTCCCCTTGACAAAGGCCATGCTGACAATCCTTGATTAATCCTTGCCTCTCCAAGTGAAGATTAATTCTGTCCTTCAGAATATCTTGTGCAATAATTTCCCTATCACTGATGTTAGACTTTCTGGCCTGGAATTACTGTTACGACCCCCTGGGCTAGTGCATGGTCAATTTGAACCCCACTTGACCTGGAGTTGTAACACAATTGAAATTGACAAATAATTCTCAGAAAAACATTCAAACTCATTTGGCTGCCTAATATCTACAGTCACCAGATTTGTAAAGTTAAACACAATGTTTTTTTATTAATAACTATAATTTCCCTACTTCCCTTCACAAACAATGGTACCATGTTCGCTGTCGTCCAGTCCCATGGCACCTCACTTGTGGTCAGAGATGATTTGAAAATTAATGTCGCAGCCCCTGCTATTTCCGTTCTTGTCTCACACAGCAACCTAGGATACACCTCACCTGGGCTTGGGGTTTTATCCACTTTTAATCCTGCTGAAACCACTAACCTCTCTTCTTTTGATGCTAATCTGTTCAATTATATATCTGTCCCCCTCCCGGCTTTCTCTACCTACAACGTCCTTCTCCAAAGTGAACACAGATGCAAAATACTAATTTAATACCTCGCCGCCGTCTTTCAGCTCCACACTCTTTGAGCCCTGCTCTTTCCCTGGTTACCCTCTTGTCCTTAATATACTTATGAAGCACCTTGGGATTTTCCTGTATTTGGCCACCGTGTTTTTTCATGCCCCCTCTTCACTCTCCTAATTTCTTTGTTAAGTATCCTCCTGCACTTTCTGTACTTCTCTACGGCATCCACTGTTTTCAGCTCTCTGAAGGAATTTGCCTTCCATTTTTTTTCCTTATCCAATCCTGTATTTCCCTTGACACCCAGCATTCTCTGAACCTTTTGGTTCCACACTTTATCTTTACGGTAACATAAGATAAGAGCTAGGAGCAGGAGTAGGCAATTCAGCCCCTCTAAGCCAGCTCCGCCATTCAATACGATCATTGCTGACCTCTCTGACTCGATTGCACTTTCCTGCCGCCCCCATAACCCTTCCACCCATCACTAATTAAAAATCTGTCTATCTGTTTGCTTTGTACTCTCTCTCGTTCCTCTTTGACTGACTCCCACTGCTCGGATGTGGATTTATTTTACAAGTAGCTGCTCCCACTGCACTTGGCCAGTTCCTTGACTTATCCTATTAAAATCAACCTTTCCACCATCCCCCTCCCCATGAAGACACATGTCACTCTGTTCAGCTGAAAATCTCTACCACGCCAGTCAGAATCCTCTTAAATAGATATTAGATATGGTTTCTTGAATTTAATTATTTTTATTTCTTCCATGAAGTTGGCTGTTCCCTCGTCTAGCTTGCTGTAAAAAATTCAGTAATATATTTGCCATGACTAGAAACCCTGTTTGAAATCGAGTGGCCTCCTGTACAACATTCCAATGTTCTGAATTCCAAGCATTCTATTTGAAATGGCAGATGCTACAGCAATTGAACACATAATTGAACCTGTAAATCAGATTAATGGGCCTTACCAAGCTCAAATGTGGCAGTTTTATAAAAGACAAAACCTTTGTAAATACCTAATGCATAAAACCTGTGTTTCTTGTAATAAGTGATCAAATTGGAAACATTCCACACCACTACTGACAATTCTAGCCGACAACAAAGGCGTTCAAGCTTTTTGCCTTCATGGGCCTGATTGTTGGATTACCACAAAGACACATGGGATTATGTTTGAAAATTGATTCTCATCCTGTGACCTTCCTGAAACTAGGCAAGAGTAGTAGTAGACCAAATCTGTGTTGAGTATCTTATTTGGACAGACTAAGTGAATGGGCAATAACAATGGGCATCGTGCGACAATCACCAGGCAGGAATGTTCCCTTCCAGTCGGGGAACACTTCAGCAGTCAAGGGCATTCAGCCTCTGATCTCCGGGTAAGCGTTCTCCAAGGCGGTCTTCAGGACACGCGACAACGCAGAATTGCTGAGCAAAAACTTATAGCTAAATTCCGCACGCATGAGTGCGGCCTCAACCGGGATCTTGGATTCATGTCGCATTACATCCACCCCCCACCATCTGGCCTGGACTTGCAAAATCCCACCAACTGTTCTGGCTTGAGACAATTCACACCTCTTTAACCTGTGATTATCCCTCTCCCTGGATCTGTAATGATTTGATTACCTGCAAATGCTCGCATTCCAAGCATTGTCCAGCATCTCTGACTTTGTCTATATAAATGTTTCTGGAACATACCTCGCCATTCACCTGAGGAAGGAGCTGCGCTCCGAAAGCTCGTGTTTGAAACAAACCTGTTGGACTTTAACCTGGTGTTGTAAGACTTCTTACTGGGAAATAACATGGCAGAGGGAATATAATGCAAAAAAAAATGTAATTCTCCAGAGTTTTGAAGAATGAGAGGTGATCCCATTGAATTGTACAAAATTGTTAAGCGGGTTCGACAGGGTGGATGCTAGAAGGATATTTCCCCTGGTTGAGGGGTCTCGAACCAGCGGACACAGTCTCAGAATAAGAGGTAGGTTATTTAGGACCAATATGAGGAGGAATTTCTTTTGTCAGAGGGTGGTGAATCTTTAGAATTCTCTACCCCAGAGGACTTTGAAGGCTCAGTCATTGAGTATATTCAAAACAGTGGTCGATAGATTTCCACACATCAAACAGTATCAAGGGATGTGGGGTAGTGCTGGAAAATGGCATGGAGGCAGAAGATCAGGCATGATATTATTGAATGAAGGGGCAGGCCTGAGGGAACAAATTGCCTACTCCTGCTCCAGTGTTCCTATTAACATTGTCTGTGAGCAAATAACGAGTACCCAGGAGTTACCTGGTGATTCCAGGCCTCCACAATATCAGGGAGCCTGGTGAGTCTCTGAACCAGAATAAGATAGATCTGTTGGTAGTGAAGAGGAAAGAGATGGTGACCTGAAGTCATAGAATCCCTGCAGTGCTGAAGGAGGCCATTCAGCCCATCGATTCTGTACCAACCCTTTGAAAGAGCACTCTGTCTAGGTCATCAAAGCTGCTTTTGTGAACCTGTAGTAGCAGATCTCCAAACCGCAAAATTTAAACAGGGCAAATCAGTAAATATGACTGAGTAGCCTGGGCTTTGAGTGCTGGCTTATCAGGGCTGCGTGTTGGTCACATCTGACCACACTGTGTCCTGCCAGGAACTAATGAGCTGTCCTGTTAAATAGCATCTGCTTGCACAGATACAGTATTTTGTTCAGAGTCCTGAACAGAATTGATCTAAACGTTAAGATTAAATGACTCACAGATGGCATGGCATATGAATTAAATTTAAATCCACATCGTTGCAAAGGGCTGCTTTTGTTTTACAGATTATTTTAGCTTTGATGTTGACCATTCCTTTTACATTTGCAAGAAATAATAAAATGTCTCCAAGCAGAGGTGATCCAATTTTGGTTTCACAATAAATTTCTTACCATTGTCAGAAATGGTATGTCAATTTGGGAAAGCCTGATCTCTGGTGGTGTAGCAGAAAGAAGGTTATTTGTATCAGTGATAAGTAAATTTCTATCATAATCCCTATACTGTTTAGCCCCTTAATTAATTTTTCATGAAGGTGGCTAGTAACTTGAATATTTTCATTCCTATTTTGAGACCCCCAGTGACAGCACTAAATACTCCTCCTATGTACCTCCATTCCCACCTCAGAAAAGCACCACAAAAAATTCAATTTTTCATTGCTGCACTCTGTACTGGAATAATTTTCTTTGCAAAGTGCAAGCTAGCTCATGCCCAAAGTCATTCCATACAGGAATCTTAATAGCCAGCTGCCTTTCTAGTGAGATTTGAACCTAGAGTTCAAATGCCACGGCATCATAACCCATTGCGCCATAGGCTGACAAAGCCAGGATTTATTTGTGAAAGTTTTAATTTCCTCAATGAAAATCCCAGTATGTATTTTTCAGGCGGGATGAGCATTGCAGTCATTTATATTGCGCAATAAGATTGAAATAATTCAAGGTATGAATACGAACACAATTTAGGAATATAGTTACGCCAGACTGTTGTCAAAAACCACCTGGTTCAATCAATAATGTTCTTTAGGGAAAGAAATTTGCCATCCTTAGCTGGTCTGGCCTATATGGTTGACTTCTAACTGCCCTCAGAAATGGCCGAGCAAACCACTCAGTTGTAACCAATTTGCTTTGGAAAAGGCAAAAATTGGACAGAATACTCAGCAACCTAGGCATTGGAAACAGCAACGCAATCTACACCCTCTTGATCCTACACTGACATCTGGGTCTTGTGTAAAAATTGGGCAGGCTGTCCCACAGACTAGTCAAGCAGCCGCCTGACAATAGTCATACCTGAATTGTACCTTCCAGCTAATGTTCCACACACCTGTTTTTCATCCACTTTGGTAAATGTCACGCCAGTTCACTCTTTCCTATTGAAATTCAATATCCATCTACTTGACATTTGATCAACTGCTTTGGAATTTTAGTGATAGGTAAATACATCTTGTACAAAATAAATAAAATTGCATCTATTTCAAATTGCCATTAAAAACTTCAGATTATCCTGCTAAAAAAGGGTGCAAAGTGAATTGGGGGCTGTGAAATGTATTGAGTTATGATCTATGTGTTTACAATGGAATCACACTCAATAGTCTTCCAGCACAGCCCCTGCGATGAATCACAGGCCTGATCGGTCAGACATTTGCATCTGCGGTGCCACCCCACCTGGGGGGTGGGTTCCAGGCCTTTCCTTGTTTTCCTCCTTTCGGGTGGAATGAGAGCATCATTGCAAGGTCAACATCTGCTAATCATCCCACGTTCCATCCTTATCCAAGCCTGTAATTGCTTTGAACAAGAGAACAATCTTATAGTATTTTATTCAAAAGGTTGTAAATACTTCAGGACCTCAGGCTACTTAACATGGCAGTTTGCTAGTGGTCTTTGTGTATCTTCACTACACTGCTGCTATAATGTGAGGCCCCCTTCCAGCATGGGGAGGGAGAACTCAGTTTAGGAAGTAGGGGAGGCAATGGCCTATTGGCATTGTCACTGGACTAGTAATCCAAAGACCCAGGGTGATGCTCCGGAGACCTGGGTTCAAATCCCACCACGGCAGATGTTGATATTTGAAATTCAT
The DNA here is from genome assembly GCF_902713615.1 of Scyliorhinus canicula. Classification (NCBI taxonomy): domain Eukaryota; kingdom Metazoa; phylum Chordata; class Chondrichthyes; order Carcharhiniformes; family Scyliorhinidae; genus Scyliorhinus; species Scyliorhinus canicula. Next base: position 8,480,894 of record NC_052165.1, on the reverse strand, counting down.
GAAAATTTGGAGTTATAATTCTAATGGTAACCATGAAACCATTGCCAATTGTCATAAAAACCCTTCTGGTTCACTAACATCCCTTTAGGGAAGGAAATCTGCCATCCTTGCCTGCTCTGGCCGACATGTGACTTGAGATCTAAAGCATTGTGGTTGACTCTCAAACGCCCTCCGAAATGCCCGAGCAAGCCACTCAGTCCAAGAGCAATTGGGGATGGGTAACAAATGGCATCGATGCCCACGCTCCATGAACAAATAAAAGAAAACCTACCTTGGCTCTATCCTGCGGAATCGTTTGCCTTGTGCGGTTGGGCAGATATGCTGTTAAAGGAAGATCAGTTTCCCAGAAACAGTAGCAATCTGACTATCATGGTATCTCCCTTTTTCTGGGTGTTCTGGAATTAAAATGAGAACCTCCTGGTATTTTGACCTTGTATCTATTACTGAAAAGAGAAACTTGTGCCTAAAAGGCTCAGCAAAGTCTCTTGCAGCAAGGATTTGTTGCCAAAGCTTTGACAAAGAGACACCCAGACTCGAAACGTTAACTCCCCTCTCTCTCCACAGATGCTGCCAGACCTGCTGAGATTGTCCAGTGTTTTCTGTTTTTGTTTCAGATTCCAGCATGGAGCTATTTGAGACAGGGTGGGATCCTCAGTGATTCTCTTTTATCTTGCAGCAAGTCTCTCTCTTTGGTCCCATCCTAGTATTTAGGATTGTTCACTACAGAAAATAGCACCTTTTACAATAAAGGGAAAATACTGTGGGTACTGAAGATCTGAAATGAAAGCAGAAAATTCTTGAAAAACTCAGCAGGCCTCACAGCATCGGTGAAGAGAGAGAAACAGAATTAACGCTTCATGTCCAATATGATTATTCTTCAGAACTTCAGTCCAAAGACTAATCATATTGGACTCAACATTAACTCTGTTTTTCTCCCCACAGACACCGTCAGACCTGCTGAGTTTCAGCTTTTACAATAAGTCCATTTTAGCAAAAACTACCAAATACTGACAGCTTCCCGTTTGCACGACAAAATTAAATGATTCGGTCAATTGAATTTGGCAATTCAAATAGCGTAAAGTAAGAATTTAGAGCTGTACGTTTTGAGTCATCAGGTTTTTAAAAAGGGAACAACTTGCCTGTATGAAGCCGGTTTGCCATCCTCGGAGCACCTCAAAGTGCTTCAGGGGCCAATAGCAAAAGTAAATGTGGTCCTATTGCGTAGGGAATCAGTTCAGCCAATTTGTGGACAGCAAGCTCCCACAAGCAGCACTGGAGATAAATGACCTGTTGATCTGCATTTCCCACCCTGTCTTAAATAGCTCCATAAACTTGAATATCCATTTGGACATAATGTACCCGACCTCGGTTTAGCCTCTTGTCGAAAGGAAGACACCACTGTCAGTGTAGTACTCACTCAGTACTGGGCTAAAATCTCAGTTCAGATGATCTTCACAGGAGAGAAAGAGGACAAAATGCCAGTGGTGTAAGGGAACGTAAAACAAAATCAATGATAATCACTTGGTCGATTTCATAAGTGTAAAAATGCTAGTGAGGAAATAATAAGACATAAGAATTTTTTGCAATCCAGAGTACAGTGGCATAGTGGTTATTTCACTGAACTAGTAATCCAGAGGCCTGGCCTAATTATCCGACGGCATGAGTTCAAATCCTACCTTGCCAGCTGTGGAATTTAAGTTTGATCAATTTAATAAAAATCTAGAATATAAAGTACAGCAGTGGACACCACAAAAACTGCTGGAGTACTGTTATTTTTATAAAGATCTGCTTCACTAATGTCCATTGGGGAAGGAAACCTGTTATCTTTGGCTGGTGGGCCTATATGTGACTGCAGAACCACAGCAGCATGGTTGATTCTGAACTGCCTTCTGAAATGCCCTAGCAAGCCACCCTGGCTCACCACTATCTTCTCGAGGACAGTTGGGGATGGCCAATAAATGCTGGCCTTGACCTCATCTGCAAATGAATAATAAGAAAAATTGGGCGGCAAAATTATGTAATTTTCCAAAGCACAATTCCTGGATCTATCCGGAGCCAGCCTGTTAACTGCAATTGTACTTGCACAACAGGATGTAACAAAACAAAGAGGTCATGCACAGAAATCAATGTGACTAATGCGACAAATGAAACGCTAATCCAGGCTTATCTGACTTGAGGAAAGTCTTCATGGTTTTAAACTACAAGACATTTCCCAAAATACCTCTGGGAAATTTAGCTGAGGGTTGCACACCACATTAGCAACAGAGAATCTGCTTACTAAATGAAAACTGATTGCAAATAGCATCTAGTGAGAAAAAACAATTAGGCAGCATTGAATGTGCACCTGACACCACGGTGGCAGCATGACTTAACACTCTAAAAATAATAGCTTGCGTTTCCCCATTCTTTTCCATTGATGATGTAACTAAGCATTGGATGGTTTTGTTGTGCAAGTTAGAATAACCAAACGAAGCAAAACAGCAATTGTAAAGCCTTTTGTTTTTGCAAGGGTTTTAAAAAACGTTTTCCTGACCACTGCTTGTATGTCCACTCTGTCCAGGCAAATGAATCCAGGTATTCATCAGCTGCTCCCCGATATCATTCTCTGTAACAACAGATATGCTGGTCTCGGCCTTTAATTTTTCTCTTCCCCCCCCCTTGTAGAAATAACACCATCCAGTGAAGCCCTTTCTATTGATGGTGCAGCTGAAATCAGAAGCTCTCCATCTCTAGAATGCTGGATCATATATTGACCGTACCACTCCACGGTAGGGTTGTTTAGCACCAAATGAATGATGCAGCTTTAAACAATAAAATCCATTATACTCCGAAACAAATTGGCCAATCTATTTAATGTGCAGTGGATCATTTTAGGGAGTCCAGAGAGCTGTAGTTTTTAAAGACTAAAACAAATGGGCACACATGTAGCCTCCGCAATCCCTTCCATATCATGACACTGGAGCCTTTTTCCTCCCAATTTTAGTAAAGGTGACCATGAGTTGTTTGCCTGAAACTGTTAGTTGAAAACCGTAAGTATTAAGGGAATTGTGCCTTAACTGTAATGTAACAATTGCACTCTTAACATTTTCAAAATAATATCCTTGGGGAAATATTCAAGTTACTCCCTGTTCATAGTATTTGCATCCGAGATGTACTTAGAATGTAAAACTCCTGGAGCACATGAAAGACGAGATAACCAAACTCATGCATGAATAATGAGAATTTAACAACATTGGTTGGTTTTAAATTGTAACTATTATTTTCTTAAAGTGTTTGTTCACATCTTGAATCTTTTTGAAAAATGGATTGAAGCATAGTCACTTATTACTGTAATACATTATTTATTGGCGGAGACTGAAGGAATAGAAGTCTATTGTTTATTGGATGTGGGGGGAAATGTTTCCTTGAGACTTTGTTTAAAAGTTACATTTATCATCATAGCCTCAACGGTAACCTTATTAATATGTGTAAGCAGTTCCCATTCTGTACTATCATTTTAAGATAAATGTATTCCTCATCGGTTTCAGAAAGTTTATAGATATATAATGAAAGATTACAATTGTCTATTCAATAGCAAAAACGTAAACCTGGACCTGGAGTAAGTAAAAATAACAAGGTTATTGACTAACCTCCATTATAATAAAACGATAATTGCTACATTGACAGGTTTCTTTATTTGAAATTTCATATCTTTTGTCCCTCGGTGGTTTGGGGGGGACACAATGGGCGGATGTGCAAAGTCGTTCTGTAGCTCGAGCTATGGCTTGTCTGTTAATTTCCAGCGCTAAGCCTTGCTTGAAGTAACTTTCTTCAATTAATGTTGTAAGACATTCCTTATCTGGCAAACCAAAAATAGTTGCAATTATTGTATTCAGCCAAGTCCTGCCACGAGCAGTTACTTTAAACAGTGAGGTGTACAGAGAAATAGATGCAATTTTCCATTTACCTCTGGTTAGAAACATAAACTTTGTCAATCCTTTTGACTCTACAAATTATTAAGGGAGGCCCAATATCTTTATGGGTCACAAATCTCACGCGCAGGTCTAATTGATTCCTTATAACATGACAAATGTTAGAATGAATAAGACGCCAAGCAATGGAAGTTCTTATTACAAAGCTCCAGATGTCAAGTTGTTTATTATGCCACTCACTATCTTAAGACTGTATTGTCTCACTTCACAATATGGTGACAAAAGTAAGTCCGCTGGCACAAATGAAACATCTTGTAAGCTACACCCAGCACTTCAGCAGAAACTAAATAGCACAATCGGTTAAATCTTATCCTGACACATTAAACACAAAAGCATTCTCGGAAAGGACAACTTTCACAACAATTTTGTTATTTCTACTCACAGTACAATTCCATAAGACATTCATCCATTAGTAAATGAAAGCAAAAACTTTAAACCGAAATCCACTGGGCAACAAGGTGGCGCAGTGGTTAGCACTGCTGCCTCACGGCGCCAAGGCCCCAGGTTCGATCCCGGCCCTGGGTCACTGTCCGTGTGCAGTTTGCACATTCTCCCCTGCAAGCATTTAATACCATTGAATAATAACATTCCGTAACTCCTTTGGAGCCTGGTAACAATAACTGCACTCCGAGGAGTGACAAGAGGGGCTTCGCCAGCGCACGGTATGGGTTTTTAAAAATTCATTTATGGGATGTGGCCGTCACTGGCTGGGCCATTATTGCCTATCGCTAACTGCCCTCCATTTCAGAGGGCATTTGAGAGTCAATCACATTGCTGTGGATCTGGAATCATACGTGGGCCACACCAGGTAGGGATGGCAGATTTCCTTCTCTAAAGGACATTAGTGAAACAGAATGGTTTTTATGACAATCATTTCATGATCATCATTAGACTATTCATTCCAGATTTTTTATTGAGTTCATATTTCACCATCTGCTATGGTGGGATTTGAACCCTGGACCCCAGGTCTTGCCCTGGATTACTCGTGCAGTGACAATACTACAATGCCTACCCTGGTATGGTACATGTTCTTCGTAAAGGCAGGTCCTTGACTCATTATAATAAAAATAATCTTTATTATTGTCACAAGTAGGCTTACGATACAATGAGGTTACTGTGAAAATCCTGTAGTCACTATGTTCCGGCGCCTGTTCGGGTACACCGAGGGAGAATTCAGAATGTCCAAATTACCTAACAGCACGTCTTTTGGAACGTGTGGGAGGAAACCGGAGTAAACCCACGCAGACATGGGCAGAACGTGCAGACTCTGCACAAACTGTGACCCGAGGCCAGAATTGAACCCAGGTCACTGGTGCTGTGAGGCAGCAGTGCTAACCACTGTATCGCCATGACGCCCATCAGCGGACTCTGTAAATTTGTTCAGTAACTTTCCGCCACGGTTTCTTTTTTTAAAAAAAATGTTTGGATTTATCAAACCAGGTTTCATTCTGAGATCTGACTTGTTCAGTATTAGCATCAGCTGGGATTGTAACATACTCAATGCCTGTGTTTAAATATTTACATACTGATTGCGAAGAAACAAGGCTGACGAGCTTTCTTAAAATTTAAAACGAGGTCGGTTTATGTTGGGTTAAAAAGCCCACCTAAGTAAAGATACCAGAGTATTAAAAAAGGTAAACTCACTTCTCGAACTTGCATGGCCTGCATTCACACACATACAAACATGTAAATTTTACAAGTTATACTGTAGATAGTTACTTTCTTAGCCTGATTGAGGCCCAAAGCTCATGATTGAGCTTTGGGCTAACCAATGGAAATCTCAAGAAATTGAGATTTCACTGTTTGAGTCCTTGACTGCTTCCACGTGGCTGCGGCAGAAAGTTTTCCTGGTTCCTATAGACTCCATGCGTTGAGTTGACGTTTATGTAACTGCAATTGCTGGGGCCAATTTATTTTTGACCTGTAATCTACCTGTTCCATAAGCCAGTGAGTTTTGCACCTGAGATTCCTTTCAATGGAGAATTCACTTATCCCTGTGCTGGATTTAGGTTCTGGATTTAAAGAGAAGGGATCTCTTACTGCTCCATTGGCCACTTTTACAGGCTGCTTCCCTACTGTTTGGAGCATGTATGTTGTATTGGAGATTTCAAAACGGTTACTTCAGCCACCTGCCCACTCATAATGATTCCAGAAAGTGTTTCTTTACCTGATGTCTTAACCAATGGTTGCTTTTGTTTCATGATGGGATGGGGTTGTTGAGTAGATTCTGTAACGTCTCAGTAATTAACGCCATGAATAAGTATCTTGATGAGATAGGGGCATATTTCCACATAACCCATTGTTCTAGCAGTCTTTCTGTCCCTGCTGGAGGGGTAGTCTTACAGAAATGTAAATGCTGTGCCCAGAACATTTCAATAGATCCCTTTGAAGTGGTTTGTGACATCCTCAGGTGTGTCATTCCAGAGAAGGATGCATGTCTGAATTGTATTCCACAATGTAACTTCTCCAAAACTGGTCTCTGGCAATACCAGAAATCAGATGACTTGTGGCAACCTCTGTGTCTTAGCTTGTCTATTAAGAGTCCTTTGAAACAGCTCACTATATGTTCAGTCAGCTGGTGAAATTACAGATCAATATCGCTCATGCACAAGTCACATCATTGTGACAGCTAACAAATCATCCGTTTTGTACAAATGCCGTCCCATTTCCGATACAGAGCCTTCAACTGTCTTTTTATCATTTTTGCAAACTTTCGTCCTGTGCTAAATTTGTATGCTCTGTCCCTTCCTTCCACACTGGGGTTGTGGTTATCATTATCCAAATCCCTACCCCGCTCCATTCCCTCTTTGTTTCCCTTTGAATCGCCACATCACTTATCACGTTATCCCTGTCTCCTCATCCCCCCCCCCCCCCCCCCAACTATTTAGTTTGAAGCCATGAGATTCCAGATAAATGCAGCTTGAATAGAAGAACCTGCTGCTTCTGAACACAAGCTTATTTATCTGAATTTGTTTTTTTTAATCAGGAGGAGAAACACTGAGGCTGGAGACGATCGTGGAGTGGTGGAAAGAGAAGAATGCTGACTTCTGCTCTCGATTGATAATTGTTTTGGACTGTGACAATGCTCTCCCATGGATTAAAGATGTAAGAAGAATCAGTGAAAGTTTTGTCGCCGTACAAGGCGCAGAACTGGCCAAAGAGGTTGATGTTGAAGAAGCGGACCTTCCACAGTTAGGTGACTTCACTAAAGACTGGGTAGAATATAACTGCAGCCTTGACAACAGGATTTGCTGGTCAGATAAAGGCAGAACAGTTACGGCGGTCTATGGTATATCTAAATGCTGGAGTGATTACACTCTTCATTTGCCAACAGGAAATGATGTTGCCAAGCATTGGATGATTTACTTTCCTCGTGTCACTTATCCTCTGATTCACTTGGCGGACTGGTGCGGTGGGCTGAACCTTTTCTGGATGTGTAATGTTTGCTTTAAATGTTTCAAGAGGCTGAAGATGAGGTGGTTCCCACCCATAGTCCTGGACACAGGACAAGGGTTTAAACTCGTGAAATCGTGACATTGCCATCACGTGTCAACACTTAGGATTTTGTATTGCACTTAATAGGCATCCTTCCAAAGAGCCTGGAGTGAAGGTTTATACAAAGGTTAATGGGCTACAGTTGCTGAGAAGTTACTGTTTTACCCCAAGCTTATTTCTTAAACTCGACAGATTTCAGGGTTCATCAGGGCGTATACCATTTTTATTTGTCTGTTTGTGTCTGTCTGTGTGTGTCTGTCTGTGTGTGTCTGTCTGTGTGTGTCTGTCTGTCTGTGTGTGTCTGTCTGTTTGTGTCTGTCTGTTTGTGTCTGTCTGTGTGTGTCTGTCTGTCTGTGTACATATATGTTATTACATACTGCAACATTTCTAAAACTATACGAAGAATTACTGCAAATAGTTGGCAAACAGTTATCAACATTTCTAAAACTATATGAAGAATTACTGCAATAAGTTGGCAAACAGTTATAACTACTTACAGTACACTGAGATGAGCTGGCACAACTAATGTTTTGACAGCGGCTAAAATGGAAAATAATGAACATCAGTTTAAGATGTCATTATTAACCACAGGAGCAGGGGAAGCAGTGAAGTGTGACGACCAGTCATTTAACATGCCAAATGATTAAGTAAATTCTTCAGAAAAGTATACAAAAATCGGTTAAGCATACAATGTTTAAAAGTTTAGCCTGTGGAATTTGGTGGTCCATTTTAAGATTGTTACCTGCTTTCAGTTGACTTGCTCCTTTGCATGGTGTCAAATGTAAAATAACTGGAGGATTGCAGCGGCGATATGAGATCGGATGGAGAAACCCAAACACGTCACCAATCTTGATTGCAGTGAAAATCAATTCAGCCACTAGTTCATCTGTTGGAACGTTTGATTGCTGGTATTTTATACATTTTGTTACTTTAATACTAACGCACAATGATATGCAGTGTTCAGAACTGGCACTGGCCTTTCACTCAAGATTATGTTCTTTTGTTGCTGAACAACATCATCCAGAAAAGCAATTCATTTGATAGTTGGGGGCTGAGTAAAATTGTGACTGTTCAGTTTAAGGCCCACTGTGTTGTACTTTAGTTTTTAACTAAGGAATTTTAAACCAATCCCACTGGTTGCCAGAATTTAATTATCTACTACAACCACAACCATGGAGACGTCTTGATTCATATATGCAATAACACGTGGTTGTTCCAACAGCGTTATGTTGGACATGACAATCGAGGCATCCTTTTAAAGCCACAAGCTGTTTCAGCTGTATGTCAAAATAATTTGTTTTCTCGTTATTTTAAAAGAATCTTTCTAATTGCGATTATTTGCATGTAATAAAGCAAAACAGGATGCACCTTTGATTAAATGTGTTATTCTTTTGTAATTAATTGCTTTGATTTTATCTTGTTATATTTTGACATTTATTTTATATACATTTTGATCTCGCATGTACATTACTTTACTGTTCGAGAATTTATTTTTGTTATTTCAGTATGGTTCTTTTTCAGTGCTATCACTTTTAATTTCATGTTCTGTGTTCAAAATCAACCAATAAACACACCATATTTGCTTCACTTAACTTTAGTTCGACATTTTATTTATGCTTCTGCCTAAATCCTCCCTGAGCTCCAGTAGATTGCAGCCTCGCTATAACGTGATACTTCAGAGTTGGCTTTACAGAGTCTCAAAGGGTTAGATGGAGAGAAAGGGAGTGAAAAATAAGATTTTGGTAGTAAAGTTGTATTTTATTACATTTCGCTTTAAATGACGGGAGTAGTATTTTTAATTCCTCACTCAGTGTTCATTCTCATCTGTGTGGATAACTGAATTTGTTGATTTTTGTCTACTTGCCTGCTCATGAAGCCCCTTTTTAAGGTAATTATATTCTCTCCTACCCTTGAAGTTTATGCTGGGACTGTCAGTGTACATCTAAATTGCAGGGCTCAGAAGAGAATAATCAAACTCACTCCAAAGATGTGCAGATCAGGTGAATTGGCCATGATAAATTCCCCTTAGTGTCCAAGGATGTGTAGGTTCGGTGGATATTGGGGGGGCTGGGTGGGGTGTTCATTCAGAGGGTTGGTGCAGACTCAATGGGCCGAATGGCCTCTTTCTGCACTGCAGGAATTCTATGGTTCAATCTACAGTGGGTGCCCCAACTGACTCTCATCCCATTCCTTCCAAAGCTTTTGGGTACAAAGGGAAATTGTACCATCTCCTCACTCCTGCGTGCAATTTTATTTTGCATTGGCAAAAGTCACTCCTACAGTCTCCATGCTAAATGTATACAGTCAAAGAAAGAAATGTATTTTAGCCATATGTTAGTGACTTGGATTGATATTTCAATAATTTCTCCAAATACCTTTTCTTCGTGAGAGGAAATGTTTAATCTTTGGAACATAGCTGAGATTGGCAACACAACATTTGGAAGAACTTGTGCATAAACCCACAATGCACCGCTCTTGACATAAATTGAGGGGCAATCTGAATGCTGAATAGGAGGAAGAATTATTGTTAGAGAGCCAAACAGGTTTTTTTAAAGTGCAGAGGGAGCTGAATGGACTTCCAGAGAGTTGGACTCGTGTGACTGAATAAGTAACTGCTCAAAAATAAAAACAAAATGCTGCAAATACTTAACCGGTCAAGCAGCATGTGTATGGGAAAACATAATTAATCTTTAAGGAATGTTATGGACAGCAGGGAGATTAATTTAAAACAGCCCTAAATTTCTCCTCTCGCCACCCTTCTGTAACAGGAATGTTGTTTGGACTTGTTTCCCCCATTTACAAGCGGTGGCAGATTTACCAATCAGTTTTGGTGCGAGTCAATTCTTTATTAATAACCCCATGGAAACGCGAGATAGGATGAACTCAAAGGGTTAGTTTAGTTATCCACACTAAATGGAGGGATGGAGAAAATAAAGATTTACAGATCAGAGACCACAGAAGAGGAAAAAAAAATATTATTTCACATGGGCTTCAGAGTTCAGAATCAAAGTAATGTGGTATTCCTTCACAGATGTTGCTGGCCTGAAAACCGAAGTGATGGGATTCACTTTTCCAGTAGTGTTGACTTTACACAATGAGGTGGGCACACCGATGAATCATTCTTGTAGGAGATGGTACAGAAGTTTCAGCAGAAGCAATGCAATGTTCAACCTGGGCAGCGCTCCTTTTCTGTGAGGCTGCCAGTCAGATGGTAACCTGCAGATTAAGCTCTGTAGTCCAGCAAGGCAATACTACTGGTTCCACAAGCCAGAGGCCCATGTCACATGATCCACATATACAGTGTGAGGTCTTAGTGGCCTCACAGGTCGATGACTTTTCACTACGACTCCTGAGTTTTTCTAGCATTTTCTTCTGTTTTTATTTCCGATTGCCAGCATCTGTAGCATTTTTGCTTGAGTTGAAGAAGTTGCCCCGTGGTGGAGCAGAGGGCAAGAATAGCCCAATGTTAAAACCTGTGAGTCAGAAGATCATTAGGGTGCAGTGAGGCGAGGCCTTGGGAAAAATTGAAACAATATGAGAAGTGGTGGTCAAAATATTGGGGGTTTTCTTCCCTCCCTGGGCTCTTGTTGAGAAATAAAACTGCCAAGCTTAATTTTGCTGAGGGTTACTGAGGGCCTATGTTTTGCTTTTTGGGGCTCCTTTTTTATTTTCGCTGATCAATGTTGACCCCATTTTAACACATACAGTGATCATCTCCTTCCCCGACGGAGCGACAGTGCAGGTTGAAAAATACTGGAGTGCAGGACCTAACACAAATGAGGATGTTGACTTACGCGTGTTGTACAAGTTAAGGCTGGTACTGAGTGGGAGAGCATTGGATAACATGAGCTTTGAGGTGTTTACGTCATTGACTAGAGATTTAGAAGGGAGAGATTGGCAGATGAAGACATGGCTGAATGCAGTGGATACTGCAAAGGTTATGATTGGGGAGCACTGCCTGAAGCCATAGAATCTTTACTGTGCAGAGGAGGCTATTTGGTCCATCGAGTCTGCACCAACACCATCCAGGACAAAGCAACATGATTGGCACCCCATTTAGCACTCCGGGTGCAGAGTGGCAGCAGTGTGCACCATAGAGGCGGCACGGTGGCGCAGGGTGGTTAGCACTGCTGCCTCACAGTGCCAGGGACCCGGGTTCAATTCTGGCCTGAGTGACTGGCAGTGTGGAGTTTTCACTTTCTCCTACGTCTGTGTGGGTGCCCCCCACAATCCAAATAAGTACAGGTGAGGTGGATTGGCTATGCTAAATTACCCCTCCATGTCCAAGGATGTGCAGGTTACGTGGGGTTCTGGGGATAGGGCGGGGGAGTGGACCTAGGTGGGGTGCTCTTTCCGAAGGTCGGTGCGGAATTGATAGGCCGAATGGCCTCCTTGTGCACTGTAGGAATTCTATGGATCTACAACATACAATGTAACAAATTGCCAAGGCTTCTTCCAAACCATTACATCTGCCATCTATAGGAACAAGGACACGTAGATGCATGGAAATACCGCCCCCTGCAGGTTCTCCAAATCGCACCCATTCCAAATTGGAACAATATCGCCATTCCTTCACTGTGACTGGATCAAAATCCAGGAACACTCTCCCTAAAAGCATTGTGGTTGCACTTGCACCACGCGGACTCAGTGATTCAATAATGTGACTCACCACCATCTTCGCAAGGATACTTAGAAATGGGCAGTAAGCGCTAACTTTGCCAGTGACCTCACTGCCTAGGAACGAATAAATGAAAAAATATATATGTGTTCCAAATCACTCGGGGAATTCTGTGTCCTGGAATTTCTCACACCCTTACCATTGGCATGTGTTAGAAGGATTTGCAGGTTGGTAATTACCCTGTTTGGCCACATTGAGATTGCACCTTTCTTGGCCATTAGGTTTTGGGTTGACACTTGACCGCAAACATCTAACTCAGAGGTGGAGACGCCACCCACTACACCAAAGGACCTCCCAAAAATAAAGTATCGATGTAAATTGATCTCCTCTTTTGAGTTGCTGTGGGTAACATATGTAGAGTCCAGAATGTAGATTTCGTAAACTAGAGAAAAGTGTATGAGCAGAAGGAAAGCAAGTGGATTCTATGTATTGTCTGTATTGTGATTGATATGTTTGGAAACAGGAGAGAGTATAGCCGGGAAGATGGAGTGATCAATCACGTAAACGATGACAGAGAGGTCAAGGAGGGCTAGGAAAGATGGTTAACGACCCCAACCACACCAGATGTCATTTTACTTTGACCAGTGCATTCATCGCAATCAGAAACCATTTTGAAGGATTGAGTGAGGTAGAATTATAAATGCAAAACAATGACGAGTTGCAAAAAATATAACGGAGTGTTTAGGAATTGGCCTCTTAAGAGGGTTATAATTGTTCTGAGCATGATAGAGATTTAAGAAGAGGTGCAGAGGGAGATACTGCGAGAAGAAGCAAGCAGGCGCAAAGATGGAGGGATCCAAAGAAATGAGGAGAGAGGTCAACACAAAAGGTGTGGTCCAAGGATTCTAAGAAATGCAGATTAGTTTAGGAGTTGAGTATATCATTCCTAGATGTCGCTTTGCGGTAATAAATATTCTTAGACTTCTAGTGTGACTTGTCAGCTTCTTTGTTGAGCTCCTTTGTCAGCTTCTTGTCAGCTTTTTTGTTGTCAGCTTCTAAATTGAGACGCGTGTTACAATCAAGAGTGCCTGGACAGTTGTTGGAAAGATGGTAAAGGCGTAAGCGGATTGAGTCTCCTTTCCACGGGAAGCCAGCTCCTGTACTGTAGATGCCAAAGCATCAATGATGCCCCCTAATGCTTTTCTTTCTCTGGACTAGTTTGCCATCAAGTACATCCATTAGTATTTCCAGCTCAGGCTGAACTTGATGATGTTCAAGTGACCTTCCATGGCAGTCTAGCTGCATTTCATTGAACCATATAAGAACATAAGAACTAGGAGCAGAAGTAGACCGTCCGGCCCTTCGAGCCTGCTCCGCCATTCTATAAGATCATGGCTGATCTATTCGTGGTCTCAGAACCACTTACCCGCATTCTCGCCATATCCCGTAATTCCTTTATTTTTCAAAAAAACATCTACCCTATCTTTAAATATATTCAATGAAGTAGCGTCTACTACTCCTTTCGGTAGGGAATTCCATACTTTAACCACCCTCTGGGTGAAGAAGATCCCCCTAATCTGCTCCCCCTAATCTTGAGGCTATGTCCTCTTGTCCTACTTTCACCTACCAGTGGAAACATCCTTTCTACTTCTATCTTATCCATTCCCTTCAAAATTTTATATGTTTCTATTATATCCCCCCTCAACCTTCTGAATTCCAGTGAATATAATCCCAATCTACTCCGCCTCTCCTCATACGATAAACCCCTCAACTCCGGAATCAGCCTAGTGAACCTCCTCTGCACCCCCTCTAGTGCTATCACATCCTTTCTCAAGTGTGGAGACCAAAACTGCGCACAGTACTCCAGGTGTGGCCTCACCAGCACCTTGTACAACTGCAACATTACCTCTCTACTTTTAAACTCAATCCCCTTCGCAATGAAGGACAAAATTCCATTTGCCTTCCTAATTACTTGTTGCACCTGCAGACCAACCTTCTTTGACTCATGCACAAGTACACCCAGGTCCCTCTGCATAGCTTTTTACCATTTAAGTAATAATCCGTTCTATTGTTACTCCTACCAAAATGCATGACTTCACACTTATTGACATTATACTCCATCTGCCAGACCTTTGCTCACTCACTCAATGTGTCAATGTTCCTCTGTAAGGTTTTTTAGTCCTCAGTACACTTTGCTCTGCCACACACCTTCGTGTCATCTGCAAACTTGGATACCTTACACGTAGTTCCCTACTCCAAATCGTCTATATAAATTGTAAATAATTGTGGTCCCAACACCGATCCCTGAGGCACACCACTCATCATTGATTACCAGCCAGAATAGCACTAATTTATTCCCACTCTTTGTTTCCTGTTAGGCAACCAATCCTCTATCCATGCTAATACTCTACCCTTAACACCATGCATCCTTATCTTATGCAGCAGCCTCTTGTGCGGTACCTTGTCAAAGGCCTTTTGGAAATCTAGGTACACCACATCCACTGGTCCCCTTTGTCTACCTTGCTCGAAATGTCTTCATAGAATTCCAAGAGATTCGTCAAGCATGACCTGCCCTTCATGAATCCATGCTGCGTCCGTTCAATGGGACAATTTCTATCGAGGTGCCCTCCTATCTCTTTCTTGATAATAGACTCAAGCATCTTCCCCACGACAGAGGTTAAGCTAACCGGTCTATAATTCCCCATCTTTTGTCTACTTCCCTTTTTAAACAGTGGCATCACATTTGCTGTTTTCCAATCCTCTGGGACTATATAGTGCATACACCCTGGTCTATCAGTCTGGGATTGCTGCAACTACTTCCACCAGTTTCAGTGGATGCTCCGCCCCACCAAAGCCGCCGTGCCATGTATCGAAGGCCTCAGAACATTGCCTGAGACCCGTCCCCGATGCTCCGCCCCCCCACCGGCCGAGTTCCCGACGGTGTCGGTCTCTCATGGTCTCACCCGTCGGGAACTCGGCGTGGCTGCTGCGGACTCAGTCCAGCGCGCCACTGTTGGGGGAAGGACATAATTCGGGGTTGGGGGCACTCTGGGGGGGGCGTGGTCTGGGGCACACGAGCCGGCTGAAGGGGGGCACTATTTTGCGGGCCGGGTCCGCGAGCAGCCTTTGCCATGTTGCATGGCACGGCCGCTGTCGTGCACATGCACGGCCACAGACCCGGCAATTCTCCGGGGCCTATCGGCAGCTAGAGCCGGGTGCTCTACGCTGCTCTCCTACTAGCCCCCAGCAAAACGGGACATCATTGGCCGTTTTGCGCCATTTTGTCTGACGTAAGATGCCACTGTTCCCAAGCCGGTGTGGGGACATCGCTCCTGAATCAGAGAATCCAGCCCATGATACCAAACATTTTCTTACTCAGTTGGCATCAGTGGGATAGCTAGACTCGCCCTGTCAGCTCTGTCCACTCTGCCAATTCATGGACATCCTTTTGTTGTTTTGTCAGGAAAAATCACAGAAGGAATGTTAATTTTTCCGGCAGAAATATCAGCACAGATCAGGACTATTATACTCAAAAAGTGATTATTCACATGTGCCACACTCATTTATTAGAAATATCCAGCCTAATGTTCAAAGCAGAGGGACCCTGATCAACCATGCTCCAATACTGCCAGTTCGCAGCTCGAGGATTGAGAGCGTCATTCAAAACCTGTCATTCAATTCCATGTAGTATCAAGGGGGTGTGGCGCAGTGGTTAGCACTGCTTCCTTGTGCCGCCGAGGTCCCGGGTCACTGTCTGTGTGGAGTTTCCCACTCTCTGTTCAGCAATGCAGATTCCCAAACCAGACCTCATCCAGGATTACAAAAGCAAAATACTGCAGCTCCAGGAATAACAATCGAAACAGCTAGAAATATTCTGCATCTGTGAGGAGAGAAATAGATAACGTTTAAAGCTGAGGAACTTTGATCAGGACTGAGGATTAACCAAAATTAACTGTTTGGCAAAGTCATTTGATTGACCTGGGTATGTTTTTTAAACACAGGAATTTAAAACGTTAATTGTACCTTAAATAGTGCTGTGATTTTGTTAGAATATCATTGCTGGTGAAAATATTAAAATGTTCATTTTTGAATAATGTAGGGGTTAATTTTATACATCGTACAATGAAGACTGTAGTCGATGCCACATTCAAATTTGCCGCATTCCAGTTTTCTGTTCGCCTATAATAACAATACTCAAGTTTATTCTGTCTGGAAAATTAATTTCAACGGGCAATCTATTTCCGTAGAGGAGGTACATTTGTATGAAAGCACATTAAAAGTGTTTTGAAAGAAAACTTCTAATTTATTTTTAAAAAAGAGCTGTCTTCAGTGGAATTTTTGCCATTCTAATTCAGGAGAAAATAGTTTCCAATGCATCTTACATCTTCCTTAATGATGAACAAAGCACAAGGTAAGACTTTTGTCCAAATTTGTTATATTCCTTGGCCTGTTTTTACACTGAGTCAGCTTTATGTTGTAGACATCTGGGATGGCCGTCTCCAGAATACAAAATGGATGATCGCAATGACTGTAGGGAAATATGGACACTGTTAGAAAAGCAAACAGGCACAGAGTCTGCATGCATATTGGAGAAGACAACTTCCAGACGAGACTGAAACTGTAGGTCAATTAACATATTGATGTCCCATCTCCGGGAACAAAGGAAAGACACTCAAGCAACCGATCTGGCTCCAGACACCCCGGCACCAGTTCCCCAAACCAAAAGCATAAACTAAGCCAGGCCAACGGCCACCTAGGATATGGCCAGCCATCAGGGCACCCACCCCTTTATTGGACAAGATCGATAACAGTGCTTGAGATGCGGCCCAATTAATTGGGGTCAAGTTCAAGGCCCGTCCAAAAGCACGCGAAGCCCCTTCGGGTATAAGAAGAAGGCCCCGAGAGAGAATCGCTCTCTTGGATTCGGCTCTCAAAGCGGAGAGACCCGTCCAGCAGCTGCACCAGAGGCAAGTAAGTCCAAGGTCAACGCTCGCCATCAGACGGACGACCTTAGCTGTTCTCCTGTACCTCTTCGAACCCAACAACCTCAGATCCGAACAACGGCCATTGTTCCTCTGACTGAGTGGGCACCCGAAGTTAAGTATAGACGTTGGCGTTAGAGATAGTTTAGTTTGTAGTATTTTGTGCATGAGTAGATATTACTGTGTGTGTAAATAAATAGTATTGACCTTGAACTAACTAACTGGTGTATTGGTTCTTTGATCAGTATTCGGGTTTGAACCTTGTGGCGGTATCGAAAGATACCTGGCGACTCTAGAGCAAATGTAATTAGGATTAAGGAAGGCAACCGTATTGACTGCCATATTTATAACCAAATAAATATAGCAACGTTTATTGGCGACTCCGCTGGGACTCGACCTAGACGTGGCCTAGTCACTCCGAGAGAACCCAAATTTGAATTAGAATCCAATTGGAAACAGAAAAACCACAAGCATAAGACCAATACTGATCAAACCATCAAAATTCGGAAGTGTGTTAATGCATGCGTACTAACAGGGATATAAGGTAAACCTGAGAGATTTTGTTGCGTTAAACAGTCGGGAGTTTTGTAGGCCGGAAAATAGAGTAAGCTGTACCCGTGTTTACATCACCACTTTATCACCCCCTGTTTCAAATTCAGTAGAGACCGTAGAGATAGCGAGAAAAATAGCAATGAAGGCAATGGAACGCCTTATGAACCCCCAGGAATTCGAGGTTGCAGCAACCATTCGAGTAGGACAGTGTTCCATACGGGAAGAGGAAATCAGAAAGTACCTCAAAGGGAAAGGATGGCCCCTTTGGAGCGAATTCTGCACGAATGAAGAAACAGGCCCCGGAAGTATAGGGCATACTTGGTGGGAGAACCTGACAGAGATTCATAAGAAGAGCTTAGGGAAAGCTCGCAAGCCGATAGCAATCATGTCCTGCTTGGCACAATTGCGAAGCACAGAGGAAGTCGTGAGGACGCTCCGTAGAAAGATTGAAGAGAGAGAGACAAGAGTAGTGAAGGAGATGTGAACGAATATGAGAGAGAGAACAGGGAACTGAGAGAGCAGTTAGCGGCGAGGGACAAAGAGGTGGCTGATGCCAAGCGGGCACACCAATCTTGTCTCGCCCATTTGAGCAGTTTTTAGTCCCAATTCGACAAAGCCTACCAAGACACGCAACGTACGGTCTTGGTAAGACAGGAAACAGAACAACAAGTTGAGCAGTTACAAAAACAGTGTAACGATTTCCTCCCTATTCATGGACCCATCCGGATGCCTCTTAAATGTTGCTAATGTGCAGATTCCACCTCATCCTTTGGCAGCGCGTTCCAGGCACCCACCACTCTGTGTGCAAAACCTAACCCGCACATCTCCCTTAAACTTTCACCCTCTCACTTTGAACCTGTGCCCTCTTGTAATTGACACTTCCACCTTTGGAAAAAGCCTCTGACTACCCATCCTGTCTGTGCCTCTCATAATTTTGGATGCCTCTAATCAGGTCTCCCCTCAGCCTCCGTCTTTCCAGTGAAAACAATCCTAGTCTATTCAACCTCTCCTCAGAGCCAACACCCACGAGACCAGGCAACATCCTGGTGAACCTTCTTTGCCCTCTCTCGAAAGCTTCCACATCCTTCCGATAATGTGGTGACCAGGGGCAGGATTCTCCAATAATGGGGCAAAGTGTCGCCATAAATACCGGAGCGTTTTATGACGGCGTAAACGGGCCTCATAGTCCACCTATTCAGCGGCCCACAAGGGACAAGCACGGGCATCACGAGAAGCGCAGGGGAGTGGCCTGCGATCGACGTCCGATACGTAGGTCGCGTCATTGACGCAACTCTGCAGCTTCTTAAAAGAACGCATCCCCCCCCCCACACACAACCATCTGAGGGAAGATGGCCACCCGCCGTGCAGCACCCAGGTTCCATGGTGGCGATCCGGACACGCTTCTGGATGCCGTGGAGCAGAGGAGGGGGGGGCTCTGTACCCCGGACCAGGCCGCAGGACCCCAGGCAACACCGTTAGGCGTTTGTGGCAGGAGGTGGGCGCTGCCATCTGCGCCGTCGAGCCGGTAGCCAGGAAAGGCGAGCAGTGCCGTAAAAAGCTGCACGGCCTCCTCAGGGGTGAGGCACTGTGCCCCTGGCACCAACCCCGCTACCCCCCCCCCCCCCCCCCCCCCCACACACACACATGTGACACGACCCCCATCCCCCAGAAGGACGGTCCAACCCCTGCTCTGACATACATGGCTGCACCCATCCATGCCAGCCGCATTGACTGGGTGCCCTGTGCACCTATGCAATCTTAGACCCAACAGCTGGGCCGCATGCGTCGGACCACCTAACACTGTTGATGCCTGTGTGCCACCGCACCGCACCCCCCCCCCCCCCCCCCCCCACCCCCCCACCCCCAGGAGAAGAACGGTCACAACTGCAGGGAGCGGGAGAAAACTGGAGGGGGTGCAGCTGTATTGCACCCCATCACCGTGCATGCGCAGAGAGCACTGGACCTCGCTGGTGGACCCTAGGACCGAGTGGTTGCCGATGCCCAGATCGGAGGTGGGCTGCCAAGTGAGACCCCCCTGCCTCACCCCACCCCCTCACCCCCGTCTGTCTGTCTAACCATAAATGCTATCTTGCGTCTTACAGGACCAGCCGGTGATGGCCCCGAACATCCGGTGCCCCCCACCCCCGGCCAGTGCCAGAGCGGGTGGCCCCCAGGGATGCAAGCACCGATGGGGAGGGCAGCCATCACAGCAACACTGTGCCCAACACAGAGACCCAGGGCACAGAGACCCACGGCACAGAAACCCACGGCACAGAGACCCACGGCACAGAGACCCACGGCACAGAGACCCAGGGCACAGAGACCCAGGGCACAGAGACCCACGGCACAGAGACCCACGGCACAGAGACCCAGGGCACAGAGACGCAGGGCACAGAGACCCAGGGCACAGAGACCCACGGCACAGAGACCCACGGCACAGAAACCCACGGCACAGAGACCCAGGGCACAGAGACCCAGGGCACAGAGACCCAGGGCACAGAGACGCACGGGGACGGACACACGGGGGGACGGACACACGGGGACGGACACACAGGGGGACAGACACACAGGGGGACAGACACACAGGGGGACGGACACACAGGGGATGGTGATACAGGGATCAGGAACGCCACATGAGACAACACAGGAGACCCCGGACTTTGGCTCTGATGAGGACACAGACTTAGACTTTCCGTCACTACTATCACTCCTGCACCCTCCATTCCCCCCCCCCCCCCCCCCCCCCCCCAGCTACTTCCCTGCCACCCTACTGTCCATAGTTCCAGGACACAGTAGACCACAACGATGCGGCCGACCCTCCTTGCCCTCAGGCACCTGAAGCGCATCTTCAGCACCCCAAAGCACCTCTCCATCACACCCCTGATAGGACAATGGGCATCATTGTAGCGATTCTCCACATCGCTCTGTGGCCTCCGTATACCCCGTTGTGTAGAGGTTCAGGGTGAGCGTCGCCTTGAGAGGGTGAGGATGTCCAACCCCAGTCCCACGCGGTTCCAGGTGGTGCAGCATGTGGCAGATATGGGCATCCTTCTCATCTGGAGTCTCCTCCTGGATTCCCGGTCCAGGACTTCCTGGAAGGATATGCGGCGCCGGTACACACGAGGCCTCATCAGGCGCCTCCGTGGCACCACCTCCTCCTACCCCCTCCCCCTCATCCTCCTCATCGGCATCCTCGTCCTGTGGCTCCCCCTTATCTTGATCCTCCTCCTCCACCTGTCGAGCGGACGGCCCTCCAGCCTGAACGACTGGCACCTGCCCCTCTGCAGCACGCTCGACTGCTGCGGCCTCCGCCTCCACTCTGAGACGCCCCTGCACCAGCTCCCACGGGCCTTCATGCAGGGCAGCGGCCCCCGCCATGTCATCTAACATCGCTGGCAGATGCCGAAACATTATGATCTGCAGGGGCTGGTGGTAGGCAGAGTTTCATCATGGCGCTTACCCACCTCCACAACCAGGTGCTGTGGGCTACATGGTCGCCCCGGTTGGCAGATTGCACCCCAGCCACGCATGACTCCCCCCCCCCCCCATCCTCGCCCTCTCCCTCGGTGCCCCGTCACCTGTCGCCCATCCCTCGTGCCAGGGCCACCGTTTAATGGCACTGCCCTCACCGGGGGCTGCCGTGGATGCGGCCCTGGATCTACCAGCCGGTGGCTGCCGCTGGCTGGGTGGGGTACCCCTTGAGAGGCCCGGCCCCCATCCAAATGGCCGGGAGGCCAATGGTCAGCCAGTGCCCGGGGTGGGTGTCCATCACCGCAGCCGCCGTAACGGTGCCCGTGCCGTTGGCACCGCCCTATCATGGCGGGTGCTTCCCGACCACCGCGACTGTCTCCCCCCCCCCCCTCCCTTCCCGACAACCCCCTGACCCTGGGAGGCCTCCCCCCCTCCTCCCCACAGCAGCCATGCCCCTGCCCGTTTCACCAGCCCGAGGTCCCCCCACGCCGACCCCTGCCCCCTCCGGACGCCTCGTCAGCCAACACGACTGGCTGATGATTTTTTATATGTGGTTAGAACCACTCCGTCATGACTTCTGACCACGCCGTCGGGACATCGATCCACCCGGGGCGCAGCATCGTTGGGGGCCCGGAGGATCGCTCGTCGGGCCACCTCCCGCGATTCTCTGGGCCGTGCGGCGCACGCCGCGCTCGTGCGATTTGTGGGGCAGCAGAGATTCGCAAAACGGCGTTGGGGGCCATTCCGGCGGCGTGCCAGCTCGGACAATCCCGCCACAGAACTGAACGCAATACTCCAAATGCGACCTAACTACGTTTTTATATAGCCAACGCCTGTACTCAAAGCCCCGACTGATGAAGGCAAGTTTGCCATTTGGCTTCGTAATCACCTGAGATCGCGGTGGGTAACTCCCAGTCAATCCCACCACAAATGACATGTAGAAACGTTTCTGTTAGATCACGCCCAGTGTTTCAAGTTAAGTTTTGGGGTTTTGAGACACTCTCGCGGGTAACATCAGCGCGCTCCTTAACACACTTTTATTGATGGCATTTTTCGCGATCTAGGCTGTTGGCTATTATTGGACAAACGGCTGGCATTGGACGTTTTAAAACCTCAAATGCGCTCTGCTATTTCTAGCCCGAATTATATTTATAAACTAATCTCTATAAAAAAGCTTGAAATGACTTTTGTATTAAAATGTAACAGGGAGAGCGGCAGGCTGATGCAGTGGTTAGCACTGCTGCCTCATGGCGCCAAGGACCCAGGGTCGATCCCAGCCCTGGTTCCCTGTCCGTGTGGAGTTTGCACCATCTCCCTGTATCTGCGAGGGTCTCACCCCCACAACCCAAAGATGTGCTGGGTAAATGGATGGGCTACCATAGATTGCCTCGTAATTGAAACAATTTAAGAATAGAATATAAAAAAATTGAAATGTAACAAACTTTGTTGATGATTAAACAGACATGCTAATCATTCAATCAGCTTGCATCAATTTGAGTTGTAGAAGTAAGTCAATTGTTTTAATTTGCCCAACTATACAAATAAAGCTGATTATGAAACTATCAATAGATTTATGGTGGTGAAATTGAATATCGAACTTTAACTGCTGGGTAATACAGTGGGCACGGAGAGAGACAGAATCAGTTTTCAACCACCGTTTCTGGGGACATTCCAATTTATCAATGACTATTGCCACCATTCCAGGGTCTGTGATAGGAAATAATAAAGGATTAAGAACAAGTTTCTAAAGAATAGTTTCACGATTATGGCACGTTGCACATTTGGACAGAGTCTGGGTATGTAGATAGACGATCTGTGAATGCCAGTCATGCATCATTACGCCCAGAATATAAAGTACGATTTAGTCACTGGCATTCAGCCAGGAGGCAAATAGAGCTGCAGACAATCTCTGTGTGACCACACTGCAGCTGCATAGAGTGACACAGCAGCCATAACCTCTTCAGAAAATGTACAAAACCAGAACTCCACACAGCTCAGGCATTTGATTCCTATTTTTCAGACAAAGTACCTTGATAGGTAGCCCCACAGTTCAGAGAATGCAAAATTCTAATACTCCACTCAGCTCAGACAAGGCACAGAGCAAACTAATAATCCTCGCAGTTCAAACAGTGCACAGGGATAACTAACAATCTCACAGTTCAGACAGTGCACAGAGCAAACTAATAATCCTCACAGTTCAAACAGTGCACAGGGATAACTAATAATCCTCACAGCTCAGACAGTGCACAGGGATAACTAATAATCCTCACAGTTCAGACAGTGCACAGGGATAACTAATAATCCTCACAGTTCAGACAACACGGGGATAACTAATAATCCCACAGTTCAGACAGTGCACAGGGATAACTAATAATCCCACAATTCAGACAATGCACAGGGATAACTAATAATCCTCACAGTTCAGACAACACGGGGATAACTAATAATCCCACAGTTCAGACAGTGCACAGGGATAACTAATAATCTCACAGTTCAGACAACACAGGGATAACTAATAATCCCACAGTTCAGACAGTGCACGGCGATAACTAATAATCCTCACAGCTCAGACAGTGCACAGGGATAACTAATAATCCCACAGTTCAGACAGTGCACAGGGATAACTAATAATCCCACAGTTCAGACAGTGCACAGGGATAACTAATAATCCCACAGTTCAGACAGCACACAGGGATAACTAATAATCCCACAGTTCAGACAGTGCACGGCGATAACTAATAATCCCACAGTTCAGACAGTGCACAGGGATAACTAATAATCCCACAGTTCAGACAACACAGGGATAACTAATAATCCCACAGTTCAGACAGTGCACAGGGATAACTAATAATCCCACAGTTCAGACAACACGGGGATAACTAATAATCCCACAGTTCAGACAGTGCACAGGGATAACTAATAATCCCACAGTTCAGACAGTGCACAGGGATAACTAATAATCCCACAGTTCTGACAACACAGGGATAACTAATAATCCCACAGTTCAGACAATGCACAGGGATAACTAATAATCTCACAGTTCAGACAACACAGGGATAACTAATAATCTCTCAGTTCAGACAGTGCACAGGGATAACTAACAATCTCACAGTTCAGACAGTGCACAGAGCAAACTAATAATCCTCACAGTTCAAACAGTGCACAGGGATAACTAATAATCCTCACAGTTCAGACAGTGCACAGGGATAACTAATAATCCTCACAGTTCAGACAACACGGGGATAACTAATAATCCCACAGTTCAGACAGTGCACAGGGATAATTAATAATCCCACAGTTCAGACAGTGCACGGGGATATCTAATAATCCTCACAGTTCAGACAACACGGGGATAACTAATAATCCCACAGTTCAGACAGTGCACAGGGATAATTAATAATCCCACAGTTCAGACAGTGCACGGGGATAACTAATAATCCCACAATTCAGACAATGCACAGGGATAACTAATAATCCTCACAGTTCAGACAACACGGGGATAACTAATAATCCCACAGTTCAGACAGTGCACAGGGATAACTAATAATCCCACAGTTCAGACAGTGCACGGCGATAACTAATAATCCTCACAGCTCAGACAGTGCACAGGGATAACTAATAATCCCACAGTTCAGACAGTGCACAGGGATAACTAATAATCCCACAGTTCAGACAGTGCACGGCGATAACTAATAATCTCTCAGTTCAGACAGTGCACAGGGATAACTAATAATCTCACAGTTCAGACAGTGCACAGGGATAACTAATAATCCCACAGTTCAGACAGTGCACGGCGATAACTAATAATCCTCACAGCTCAGACAGTGCACAGGGATAACTAATAATCCTCACAGCTCAGACAGTGCACAGGGATAACTAATAATCCCACAGTTCAGACAGTGCACAGGGATAACTAATAATCCCACAGTTCAGACAGTGCACAGGGATAACTAATAATCCCACAGTTCAGACAGCACACAGGGATAACTAATAATCCCACAGTTCAGACAGTGCACAGTGATAACTAATAATCCCACAGTTCAGACAGTGCACGGCGATAACTAATAATCCCACAGTTCAGACAGTGCACAGGGATAACTAATAATCCCACAGTTCAGACAACACAGGGATAACTAATAATCCCACAGTTCAGACAGTGCATGGCGATAACTAATAATCCCACAGTTCAGACAGTGCACAGGAATAACTAATAATCCCACAGTTCAGACAACACAGGGATAACTAATAATCCCACAGTTCAGACAGTGCACAGGGATAACTAATAATCCCACAGTTCAGACAACACGGGGATAACTAATAATCCCACAGTTCAGACAGTGCACAGGGATAACTAATAATCCCACAGTTCAGACAGTGCACAGGGATAACTAATAATCCCACAGTTCTGACAACACAGGGATAACTAATAATCCCACAGTTCAGACAATGCACAGGGATAACTAATAATCTCACAGTTCAGACAACACAGGGATAACTAATAATCTCTCAGTTCAGACAGTGCACAGGGATAACTAATAATCCCACAGTTCAGACAATGCACAGGGATAACTAATAATCTCACAGTTCAGACAACACAGGGATAACTAATAATCTCTCAGTTCAGACAGTGCACAGGGATAACTAATAATCTCACAGTTCAGACAGTGCACAGGGATAACTAATAATCCCACAGTTCAGACAGCACACAGGGATAACTAATAATCCCACAGTTCAGACAATGCACAGGGATAACTAATAATCTCACAGTTCAGACAACACAGGGATAACTAATAATCTCTCAGTTCAGACAGTGCACAGGGATAACTAATAATCTCACAGTTCAGACAGTGCACAGGGATAACTAATAATCCAACAGTTCAGACAACACAGGGATAACTAATAATCCCACAGTTCAGACAGTGCACAGGAATAACTAATAATCCCACAGTTCAGACAACACAGGGATAACTAATAATCCCACAGTTCAGACAGTGCACAGGGATAACTAATAATCCCACAGTTCAGACAACACGGGGATAACTAATAATCCCACAGTTCAGACAGTGCACAGGGATAACTAATAATCCCACAGTTCAGACAGTGCACAGGGATAACTAATAATCCCACAGTTCAGACAACACAGGGATAACTAATAATCCCACAGTTCAGACAGTGCACAGGGATAACTAATAATCCCACAGTTCAGACAACACGGGGATAACTAATAATCCCACAGTTCAGACAGTGCACAGGGATAACTAATAATCCCACAGTTCAGACAGTGCACAGGGATAACTAATAATCCCACAGTTCAGACAACACAGGGATAACTAATAATCCCACAGTTCAGACAATGCACAGGGATAACTAATAATCTCACAGTTCAGACAACACAGGGATAACTAATAATCTCACAGTTCAGACAGTGCACAGGGATAACTAATAATCCCACAGTTCAGACAACACAGGGATAACTAATAATCCCACAGTTCGGTTTATGCATACTGCCTACAGTTCAAATCACTGCATCAGGTATCCTGGGAGCCAGCGCTGTATGAAGTGCCTTTTCTGCAAGTAATGATTTCCCATTTTCTCAGTCAGCTCATCGTAATAAATAGAAACCCAAAAGATTTAGTTCATATTAACTCAAGCAAAGAGATGGCATGGGCCCCATTTGATTTCTTCAGGCAGTTGCAACAGGTCTTGCCCAATTGTTGCTTTAGACCAGTGTTCTTCAAAGTCGGGGGCGCGACCCGCGGGTGGGTTGCGGGTGGGTGTCGGGAGTGTCGCGGAGCCGTTGCACCCGATCGCGCAAATCCCCACGCAGCAGCTGGTTTTTCATAACACCGGCTGCAAATGGCCGCAAGCATGTATAAAAAAATTCAGCCGCATTGCGCATGCGCGCACGATGATCGGTGTGCATGCGCAAATCGGGTACGCATGCGCAGTGCGGCTGCTATTTTAAAAAATGGTTGCAGCTTTTTGTTTTACAAGTTCTGTAATGGTTTTTATTCATTTATTTTATTCATTTAATTTATTTTTTTCATTTATTTTATTCATTTTATTTTTTTTTACACGTTCGGTGGGGGGAGTTTATTTGATAAAATTTTACAGGAAAGAAATTGGGAACTTTGGACAGATGGAGACTCCATACTTTCCGACACCGGAAGGCTTCACCTTCATCCAACAGGTTCTATTGGAGGAGTGTGTACGAGGGCCAAAGGGACCCAAAACCATTTCCTCCATTTTTGTCAGCAGCAAGCAAGGTAAGAGAAAATGGTGGGTCGCGCAGGTCAGCCGGCATGGGTCACAAAGGTCGGCCGGCGTGGGTCGCAAAGGTCAGCCAGCGTGGGTCGCCAAGGTCGGCCGGCGTGGGTCGCAAAGGTCGGCCAGCGTGGGTCGCCAAGGTCGGCCGGCGTGGGTCACAAAGGTCAGCCAGGTTGGGTCCCGAAGGTTGGCCTGTTGGTAAAAATGGGTTCCCGGAAAAAAAGTTTGAAGAACACTGCTTTAGACGAAACATACCTTTGCTATTTCCTCCGGAAGATTGCGCACTACTGATATGATATTGTTTCTCTCCCATGTGTTATTGATCCTAGTGCACTTTCTTTTGCTGATGTGGTCTTTTGAACAAAATAATGAATGAAAAGTCTTTGAAAATATGTGAAAGTGTTTGATTTACAAATGGTCCATTCACCAAAAATCAAAGTCATTCAAAGTTCTTCAATAACCATTGATTGAATTCACTGAATGTTAGGGATACTAATCAACCTACTTTAATTCAAATGGAAAACTATTTCACTCACTGTTGTTATCATCCTTGAGTTGGCAATTTCAGCTACTGTAACAGAGGACTAGACCAGTAAAAGTTCATCCTGATTTTCGGAAATTGGAGAGCTGATATTGGCCAGAAATATTATTCTTGTCTCAACAGCAGTTTTCTGCTAAAAAAATAGGAATAGTGTACCGATAAATGTACAAAATGTGAGTCTATATTGTCCAATGATTTGAATCCTCTTGGTACAACACCCTGGCTGGTGTGTGGTCAATTGCAGCCCCACTTGACCCTGAGTCACGACACAAGTTAATTAACCAATAATTCTTCACTAATACCCAAAGTTATTGGCCCTCGGCTGCCCAATAATCACAGTCACCAGGTTTGTAAATGTAAACGCAATTACTGTTTATTTATAACAAGATCTATAATGAAATGTGCAGCAAATACAACTGGTTAACTGTTATCTAATTCCTAATTCACCCCTTTAACTTGCCCCTCCATTTTCTACACACGTACAAGACGGGCAACCACAGAGGGGAAGAAAGGGGTAAAGAAAATCATGAGTAAAAGGGGAAAAAGAGTCTTTGTTTCAGATGGTGGTTTCCAGCACCATACTCCTATTCAAACTTTGTTTTCAGTTCATGGTTGTATTGTAGGTTCATTCAGGTCTCTGTGGTTTCAGAAATACAGTACTGACAGGCCTTTCTGGAATGAGAGAGAAGTTTCTTGCCTTTGTGTGCAAACTGTAATGGTTTTCCTGGAGACTCATTCATTCAAGTTCACTACAACCCCAGGAATGTGGCATTTACTGCCTTTCTGGAGAGAACACAGTGGGAGAGAGGCAGTAGCAGGACCTTGTCTCTCTGCTGCATAAATCATACTGAAACTCCTTGGGGCTCTGAAAATCATCCCACTGGAATAGGATCCAATCACCAACTGTTACCGGGCAGAGTACAGCCTTTTGGCCCATTCATTGGTCACCAGCCAATCAATCAAACCGAGTCCCACCCCACCTCGCTCTCCGGTGCCGACCCGCCTGGAGCTCCTACTTAAACCAGCAGAGACTAGCGGAGTGTTCTCTCCTGTAACTTCTGAATTCTGCTCTTTGACTTAAAGACACAATCCCATTAATCACCCACGGATTAAAAATAATACGGTTAAAATAAAAGATAGGGGAAATAAGGGAATAATCCAGAAGGACCCATACACTACTCATACATAACAACAACTTGCATTATTTAGTTATCTTTTAAATCATTCACACAATGCGAGTGTTGGCAAGGTCAGTATCGAATATCCATGACTAATTTGCCTTGATAAGGATGGTGAGCCTTCTTCTTGAACTACTCTGGTTCTTGTGATGTTAGGTACTCCCAACAGGGCTGATTGGGAAGGACCCCCAGGGGTCTGACCTAGCAATTATAAAAGATCAGCAATATTTCCAAATCAGAATGGGAATGTGGTTTGAAGGGAACTTGCAGGTGGTAGTGTTCCCACGCACCAGCTTCCCTTGTCCTTCTGAGTGGCAGAGGTTGTGGGTTTGAAAGCGGCTGTGCAAAAAGCCGTGGTTAGATGCTGCAGTTTGTCCTCTAGATGGTACACGCTGAAGCCATTGTGTGCCATCGGTGAAAGAAGTGAATGTTTAAGATGGTGGAAGATCAAGTGCACTTCTTTGCCCTGGATTGTGATGAACCTCTTGAGTGTTGTTGGAGCTGCACTCATCCAGACCAGTGGAGATTATTGCATCACACTCTTGACTTGCCTTGTAGATGGTCGACAGGCTTTTGGAAGCCAAGGAGATGAGTCTCTAGCCGCAGGCCACCCAGCTTCTGACCTGTTCTTGTAGCCACATTAACTACTTGGCTAGTCCAAAGTGTCTGATAAATGTTATGTGACAAGCTGCAATAAAAATATGAGTTTGGATTCTCTGATTTTTAGGCTAAGTGCCGACGCCGGCGTGGGAACTGTGGCGCTGAACCCGCACCGATCCTGGGGCTGGTGAGGGGCTAGCACCGCGCCGGGTAAAACTCCCGGCTCCCACGAAGGAAACTGTTGGAGAATCGCCGGGTCCGTGGCCGCGCGTGCGTATGACGATGATGTGCAGCGGTCGCACCGTGCTTGAAAGGGTTAAATGTGAACGGAGGGGAAGGATGGAGGGATTCTACAATTCATGGGCGTTATTCATTATGTGCTTTCGAGAATTGGATCACATCGAACATTAGGGGGATTGGGGGCTGGGAGGGTTGGGGGGAGGAGGGACTATATGTGTTAATGGTGACTATGGGTGATTCCTGATTCCTCTTTGCCATTTGTTTATGTTAACATGCGGGCTAATGTTTAGGGTTTTGGTGGGAGGATGGGATCATTGTTATTGATATGGGGATTGACATTGCATTCGTTACTGGTTATTGTTTATTGTTGGGTGTAAATTTGGGAGAAAATGTGAACAAGGAGGAGAATAAAAAAGTATTTAAAAAAACAAATGTCTCAGTTTATCACTGCATCAAAAATAATGTTTCCTCCAACAACTTCTGCGTCAACATTTCCAAGTTCAAACACATCTGCCACTCTTATCATCTCAGGGGCTGAATTAGCGAAACAATTCAAAATTGCTTCATTACACAAAATCAACCGATTAGCTGACGGATTGGTGGCAGCTTAATGGTGCCAGAGTGAAGGAAATCTCGGCCGGGATTCTCCCCTACCCGGCGGGGCGGGGGGGGGGGGGGGGGGGGGGGGGTCCCTGCATGATGGAGTGGCGTGAACCACTTCGGCGTTGGGCCGCCCCAAAGGTGTGGAAGTCTCCGATCTTTAGGGGCCAAGCCCTAACATTGAGGGGCTAGGCCCGCGCCGGAGTGGTTGGCGCTCCGCCGGCTGGCGTGGAAGGTCTTTGGCGCCACGCCAGCCGGGGCCTAAGGGACTTCGCCGGCCGGCGGAAGTCCGCGCATGCGCGGAGCGTCAGCGGCTGCTGACGTCATCCCCACGCATGCGCAGGGGAGGGGGTCACTTCTGCTTCCTCCATGGTGAAGACCATAGCGAAGGCGGAAGGAAAAGAGAGCCCCCACGGCACAGGCCCACCTGCCGATCGGTGTGCCCCGATCGCGGGCCAGGCCATCGTGGGGACACCCCCCAGGACCCCGGAGCCCGCTCGCGCCGCCTGCTCACGCCGGTAAGGTAGGTGGTTTGATCCACGCCGGCGGGAGAGGCTTGACAGCGGCGGGACTTTGGCCCATTGCGGGCCGGAGAATCGCCAGGGGGGGGGGGCCGCCTACCGGCACGGCCCCCCTTCTTCGACCCGGCGGGGGGGTCGGAGAATCCCGCCCCTCCTCTGATCACCAGAAAAGATGCAAACTCCCTTGATGTTCGTCATTTTAATGTATTGCAGGTAATCAGCTGATCTGGGTCATAACAGTCAATAATTCGGAACAATTAACTGCTGTAAAATGAGAAAGACCTAATTTGCAAGATATGATTGTGAGTTACTCAAGAATTAAATGACAAATGAACAGATTTAGCTCCATTCAGCGGCTAAGTTAATGAGTAGATGAGCTGAGCGGACGATAACATGTCTAATTCATGGGCTCTGTCGAGTTAACCGGTGTCAGCTGGATAGTATTAGTTTCAATTGGCCTTCATTTCTCTGAGGTGGGAAGCGGGAAATGTGCCGAGGCACCTGTTGGGTGTCACTATAAGAGGGGACAGTTTTGTACATTAATAGTAGAATGTTTTGAAATTTAATTAAAGCCCTCTTAATTTGACAATTTTGGTTTTCACGGTATTTTTGCCGGTAGCAAGTCATCATCACTGGGAGATTTTGTAAAAAATGATTCAGGAAAAGCAGGTAAAGTTGTATCTTGTGCTCAGTGACAAAGCAACGCTGTTCGTCACCAATCTCAAAGAAAGTTTCCCGCGACGATCCAGTGATCCCTGTGGCGTGGATTTCCGCTTATTCCGAAATCTGGTGACCAGCCCTGGGAATCTCCAGCTATCCAGCAGAAGCGAGGTCAGCCAGCAGAATAAGCAGCCAATCACATTGAAATACTTATACGCGGTCTAAGTAACAATCAGGCACAATTGTGTCACTCTGCATCAAGAGCAAGCTGAACGATTTATAACGTATGTAATGTCTTAATCCACATGGCAGCACAGTGGTTAGCACTGTTGCTTCATAGCTCAGGGACCGGTTCCAGCTTGGGTCGCTGTCCGTGTGATGTCTGCACGTTCTCCCCGTGTCTGCGTGTGTTTCCTGGGTGCTCCGGATTCCTCCCACAAGTCCCGAAAGACGTGCTTGTTAGGCGAATTGGACATTCTTAATTCTCCCTCAGTACACCTGAACAGGCGCCGGAGTGTGGCGACTAGGGGATTTTCACAGTAACTTCATTGCGGTGTTAATGTGACAATAATAAAGATTATTATTACATGTAGGCACATGCACAAACCACAGATAGAGGCAACGATTGTCAGACTGTGCGTTATGAAAGAATCAGTGTGTGTGTGCTTAATAAACTAATACCATCAGGAGTTTTTGTTCTAGAAAACAAACTTTTTTGTGAGACAAATGGGTCAAACATCAACATCAAAAATAGATTGTGCTGACTGCAGATCAAACTCATTTCAAAAACAGTTTGAAAGCACGGTTTCTGTCGGATTGGACTGATTCCTGTTGTGTCGCTGTGTGTGATGTTACTATTATGTTGACAGTTTACAGTGTTCTGGATGTTACAGTGAAAGGACTCATTCCTCCACCATTGACATGACATAATCTGCGCTTTACTGCACATTTCAATATTGTTGCTAAGTAATAGGTTAGAAACCCGAGCAGAGAATCTTTCATGCCAGCTGTCAAGTTAAATGCCATTGAACCCCAGCTCCCCTGGCACTGAGGCAAATGCTATCAGGAAAAAACATCTCATAGTATCCACACAGCTGAGCGTGCGTCGGTTCGATGTCAGAGCTTAGCTGTGGTCAATGGCGCTTGAAGCTCACTTTCCTTGTTGTAAATTCATAGCACCAGAGGCCGAGGACGCTCCGCATGGGAGGCAAGCCACTGGTCAATCCGATTTCCCATTGTAGCTACCCCACGCCACTGGGAAACCTGTGGGCGGGGGGGGGGGGGGGGGGGTGCTGCTGAAACAATAGCTCAGTGCATTATTTATTTAATCAATAAATACACATTATTTGATGTGTTGCTACTTTGCACAAAGGGAGGGGAATTTACAGGAGCCTGAGCGGAAAGCTGGAGGCCGGGGTCTTGGATGAAAACACTGTGGGTACCCGGACAAGAAGCATAAAAGAAAAATACTGCGGAAACTGGAATCTTAAACAAAAACAGAAAATGCTAGAAAAATAGCGATAACATTTCGGGTCCATATAACTCTTCTCCAGACTTTCAGAGAGGGAGAAATGTGATGGATTATATGCTGCACAAGAGGGAGTGGAGCCGCTGGAACAGATTAGCAGATCAGTGATTGATGTGAGCGAGGAGAGATTGCAGCAAAGATATGTAGGTTAGGAAACAGGAAGCATTAATGCCAGGGGAAGGTACGACTGCTGCATAAAAGCAAGGGGCTGGATTCTCCGATTCTGGGGCTATGTCCCGCTCCAGCGTGGGAACGGTGGGAAAACTGATGCAAAGCGGCCACGGATTCCCCGTTTTGCTGGGGGTTAGTATGCCTACAGTGTAGAGCACCCAGCTGTAGCTACCGGAACACCCCGGAGAATTGCCAGGTCCGTGGCCGCATAAGGGCAGGGCGGCGGCTTCATGACAGAGGCCACTTTCAGACCCGGCCCACATAATTTGGGCAGTGTGGTCGGCACGGGCTTGGAGGGCCAAGGGGCCTGTTCCTGTGCTGTACTTTTCTTTGTTCTTTGTTCTTTGTTTTTGTTCTAATAGTCCCCCCCTTCGGCTGGGGAATATTTCTCCAAGTACGCCGCTTTGGAGGGTAGGGGCGGAGCATTACAAAAGCGGCACCACCCCCGTAAACTTGGATATTCCGGCAGGTCGCCACATGCGATTATGGCGTTGATGACCGGAGAGTTCAGCCCAAGGTATCAGAATGCATTAATGGGAGTTCGGGGGGGGGGGATGTGTGTGATGGTGAACACATCTTCTCCTCAACCCCGGGGCCGGGGGGAGGGGGGGCCATCAGCATTCCATAGAGACTGATCCCTTCCTGACACCCTCCTCCACTCCTCCATCACCCCCCAACTCCTCATCCCCTTCCCACGGCACCTTCCCTTCCAATCCCAGAAGGTGCAACACCTGCCTCGTGACATCCTCCCACATCACCGGCAAGGCCCCAAACTCTCCCATCAGGTGAAGCAACATTTCACTTGCACCTCCGTCAGTTTGGTCCACTCTATCTGCTGCTCCCAGTGTGACCTCCTCTGCATTGGGGAGACTAAATGCAGACTGGGTGACCTCGCTTTGCAGAACACCTTCATTCAGTCCACAATCATGACACCAACCTTCCTGCCGTTTGCCATTTCAAATCAGCATCGTGCTGTTATGCCTGTCTGTCCTTGGCATGTGGCAATGTTCCAGTGAAGCCCAGCGCAAACTGGAGGAGCAGCACCTCATCTTCCGATTAGGCACGTTACAGCCCTCAGGACTCAACATTGAGTTCAACAACTTTCCCCTCCATCTTGACTTTTTTTAATATCACATTACAAAACCTCCACAGGGCCATCTGCCACATGTTCTTAAGTTTTGCTTTCATTGAGTACTGACCTTTATTCTTCCAGTAACACATCAAGCGAGGCAAGCTGAAGACTCAAGATTCTAGTGACTCATGACGTCCAAGAAACATGGATCTAGCTTGGAGTAGACCTCTTCACTCTCACAGGAACCGATTATCTTGTCACAGTTGACTAATATTCAAATGTTCAGACTACTGGGAGTTATATCAGCTGACATCAACGAATACCAGTGAGATTGTAGAATCCCCAGCATTGTGATGAGCAACAATGGTCCTCAGTTCATGAGCAAAGAATTCAGATGCTTCAAGAATAATTGGAAATTCAGCATGGTGTATCATGCACAATATCCCCTGTCAAGTGGAAAGGCAGAGGCAGCGGTGAAAATTATCATAGGGATCATCAAAAAATCGACTAGATCTACACAGATGTGTATAAGGTGATCTTAGAATGAAGAAACACATCTGCCTAAGTGTGAAAAGTAGACCAGTGCAGTGACTAACATCATACCACACTCTTCCAA
The DNA here is from genome assembly GCF_902713615.1 of Scyliorhinus canicula. Classification (NCBI taxonomy): domain Eukaryota; kingdom Metazoa; phylum Chordata; class Chondrichthyes; order Carcharhiniformes; family Scyliorhinidae; genus Scyliorhinus; species Scyliorhinus canicula. Next base: position 8,445,811 of record NC_052165.1, on the reverse strand, counting down.
CAGCTGGAAAACTATTTAATGAAGTCAGAAGTAGCAACAGGAGTGAGCGACAAGATCAAAGTGAAGCAATAGTCATGGGCGGCAGCGTGGCACAGTGGTTTGCACAGTTGTTTCACAGCGCCAGGGCCCCAGGTTCAATTCACGGCTTGGGCTACTGTCTGTGCGGAGTCTGCACATCCTCCCCGTGTCTGCGTGGGTTTCCTCCGGGTGCTCCGGTTTCCTCCCACAGCCCAAAGATGTGTAGGTTAGGTGGATTGGCCATGATAAATTGCCCTTAGGTTAGGTGGGGTTATTGGGTTACGGGGATATGGCGATAAATGGCCCTTAGGTTAGGTGGGGTTACGGGGTTAAAAAGTGTGGGCTTGGGTAGGGTGCTCTTTCCAAGAGCTGGTGCAGACTCGATGGGCCAAATGGCCTCCTTCTGCACCGGCTATGATCTATTTCACTTTGATAAAGCTCATTGACAGAACTGAGAGTTGAAGACGTTGCTCCTTCGCGGCAGACAGCTGATGAAGCAGATTTGATTTTACCAACCGCACAAGCAGTTGAATGACGATGAGTACCAGAGGTCAACTGTTCACTAACCAACGCAACAGATCAGCAGCTACAATTACTATAGGAGAAATACTCACCATGGCAATGCCATTCTCCAGAGGGGCCGCATCAACCAGCCGACACGAGACAAACAGCCAACAACAAATCACATGCGTGCCGTTCAAAGACTTTTTAAAAAAAATGTTTTTATTGGGTTTTATATTTGTTACATGTGACAGTACAATCAGAAAATGGAAGAAGGAAGCAAACTGTGCAAAGAACTGGGATAATATCGTCCCCCCCCTCACTCTCCCTCCGCCACGGGTGACGTTGGTTCAGTGTGTCTTTTCCTACAATCCGCTCAGGGAACTTTGACCCTGCTACAGGGCCAATCTTTGTGGCCTTGCACTCGGACCCCGTCGTCTGCTTCAGCGGCTCCCCTTCTCCTTCACTTCCTTTCTCCTTTTCCGTTAGTGTTTTTGTGTCTGCTCTGTGGATCCTCCCCCCTCTCCCCACCCCCCTGCTCTTTTGGATGTTGGCTTCAAACAGGTCCTGCAACAAGTTGGTGAATGCTTCCTCTCCTTCCCCCCCCCCCCCCCCCCCACCCCATGGCAAATTTGGTTTTCTCCAGGTGGAGAAATTCCGATAGGCCAGACAGCCAGTCCGCAGCTTTGGGTGCTGTGGCTGATCGCCAACTGAGTAGGATTCTTTGGTGGGCGATTAGGGAGGCAACGGCAAGGGCATTGCCCCCCCCCCCCCCCCCCCTCTCCCTCCCCATGAAGCGTTCTGGATGCTCTGATACCCTGAAGACTGCCACTTTCGGGCACGGCTCTACCCTCACCCCCATAACCTCGGACTTTGCCTCGGAAAAAGCTACCAAATCCCGACAAGTCTGGGGCAAGCCCAGAGCATGTGGGTGTGGTTGGCCGGGCCACCCTGGCACTGATCGCATTTGTCCTCCACCTCTGGGAAGAACCTGCTCATTCTGGTTCTGGTGAGGTGCGCTCTGTGAACTACTTTAGCTGCATTAGGCTCAACCTTGCACATGTGGAAGTGGAGTTTGCCCTGTTCAGTGCTTCGATCCAGAGACCCCCCCCCCCGACTCACCATTACTTCTATCCCTAGTTCTTCCTCCAACTTTTCTACTATCTCCTCCAGAGGGGTGTGAGCTTCCTCCAGTAGTTTCCCATACAGGCCCTCGTCCAACAGTTGGTCTAGTAGTGAGCATCCTGGCATCCATAGGTATGTTGCTATTTAACTATGGAGACTATGGTACTTTAGATCATTTCCCCATGGTACCTGGAGTCTCTCTGTTAGTTTGTCCAATGTCGCTAACCCATCGGCTGTGTAGGAGTCACTGACTGTCAATGTCCCCCGTCCTGTCTCCACCTTTTAAAGTTGGTGCCCATCATGGCTGGTGCAAACCTTGGTTGCTGCAGATGGGGGCCATGGTAAACATTTTGGTCAGACCGATGTGCTGTCTCACGGACGCCATGATCATTTTATCAATTGTGTAAAAGAAGGCCTTGGGAATGTAGATCGGTGTGGATCTGAACAGAAAGAGGAACCTGGGCAGCACGTTCATCTTGATTGTCTGTGCCCTCCCTGTGAGGGAGTGTATCCCACCTCTGCAGGTCCTTTTTATCTTCCTCCGCCGGACTGCTCAGCTTCCATTTGTGGATCCGTGTCCAGTCGTGGACAATTTGGATCCCCAGGTATCGGAATTCGCTTTGGGCTTGCTTGAACGGCAACCCCTCCAAATCTGTCCCCTCCCCCTTTCAGATTCACCTGGAAGATGTACCATTCGAAGACCTGAACGCTTCAAAAGGTGTGTGCAATGCGCGTGGAGCAGCAGACGAAATTAGAACAGACGCAAAAGAACTATTTTTTGTTCATGCGTGATCATCTCCCTTATGGGCCATGTTTGTCGAGGAACTTGCAAATGATAAGGCATGCAATTTATTTTCCTTTCTTAAGGATAAATACCTTGCACTGTGTCTCGTCCAACCCGTGCGACCTCCAATTTCATTATATGTAAGTAAAGATTTTACACACCACATGGAAGATATTCACTGCTGAAATATTGCACTCGGAGGATGTGTTCATGAACTCCATTCCTCAAATGTTCTGAAATGAAGCATCTGAGTCTGTAATCGCCGGGTACTCAGCCAGTTCAATCTCTGAACCGTGTATCGTTTTAATATCTGGTCTATTAGCTGTCTGACCTTGTTTAGGAATCTTCAGCTCAAGCTGCTGAGAAATCCAGATCGGGAGGACTGATGTGGAGTGCACAATTTCTCAACACATGCGCACTCATTTCCTCTTATCCACGTTTAGGGATCCTGTGCTTTGGGTGCCAGATCCCAATATTTAAGAACTATGTCCTAATGGGTAAGTTGAAAAGATGAACTTGTGTTTCATTTTGTTTTGGGGGGGAGGGGTGCTTCAAAGAGCAGCTTCCTTGGCCAACCTTGTGATACCACGTCTGTTATCAGTGAAATTAGCCGGTGAGCCATAGTGAAGTGGCTCCCTCTGCTGATCGAAGGATGTACCCACAATTTAGTGCTGCAACCTGGTCCAGTTTTAGAAAGGACAACCCACAAGTGAAAGTAAACGAGGATTAACTCACCACCTGACTCCCCAAAGCCTGCCCATTATTTACAAGGCACAAGCCAAAGGAGTGTGATGGAATATTCTCCCCTTGCCTGGATGAGTGCAGCTCCAACAACGCTTAAGAAGCTTCAGACCATCCAGGGCAAAGCAGCCCAGCTTGATAGGCACCCCATCCACAACCATGCACTCCCTCCACCACTGGCGAACAGTGACAGCAGTGTATATGATCTACAAGATGCACTGCTGGAACCCACCAAGGATCCTTAGACAGCACCTTCCAGCACGGGGGCAGCACGGTAGCATTGTGGATAGCACACTCGCTTCACAGCTCCAGGGTCCCAGGTTCGATTCCGGCTTGGGTAACTGTGTGGAGTCTGCATATCCTCCCCGTATGTGCGTGAGTTTCCTCCGGGTACTTCGGTTTCCTCTCACAGTCCAAAGATGTGCAGGTTAGGTGGATTGGCCATGATAAATTGCCCTTAGTGTCCAAAATTGCCCTTAGTGTTGGGTGGGGTTACTGGGTTATGGGGATAGGGTGGAGGTGTTGACCTTGGGTAGGATGCTCTTTCCAAGAGCCGGTGCAGATTTGATGGGCCGAATGGCCTCCTTCTGCACTGTAAATTCTATGTAAAAACACACACCTTGAAGGAAAAGGGCAGCAGACACATGGGAAACTATCACCTGCAAGTTCCATTCCAAGTCACTCACCACCCGGACTTGAAACTATTTTCCTGCTCCTTCACTATCGCTGGGTCCAAATCCGAGAACTTCTGCCCTAACAACACAGCGGGTATACCTACAGTGGTTCAAGAAGGCAGCTCACCACCACCTTCTCAAGGATAATTAGGGATGGGCAATAAATGCTGGCCTCGTCAGTAAAGCCCACATAAGTTCAGAAGTTCATAAAATATAGGAGCAGAATTAGACCATTCGGCCCATCGAGTCTGCTCCGCCATTCTATCATGGCTGATATGTTCCTCATCTGCAACCTACAATGTTACAGACCAAGAGCTGGATTGCAAAATCAGCCCGAGCATCTCCTCCCTTGAACACATGACCTAGGGGCGGGAGTCGGCAATTTAGCATCCCGAGCCTAACGCCCTCCATGTGATCATGGCTGATTCCCATCCTAACCTCAACTTCACCGTCCTGCCCGTTCTCCATGAATGACAAAACAAAAAGAAAGTTACTTTTTGCATCCAACACTAAAACTTCTACAAAACAACAGCATATCTATGTAAAGTTCAAACAAATTTACCAACGTAACTAATGCCTGTACAAATCTTTCATTATTTTGGTTATTTGCTGGAACAAATAAAAAACATTTCAGTGACAGAAGAAGGCTTTGTATTAATCAAATCAAAGGAGTTTGTGTTTAAACAGTTCTGTTTTACCATCTGTCTGTTTCATTTCAAATATTCTATTGCAGAAATAGAGAAAATTAAAAACATAAGTGTTTGATTCCAAACAGTTCAGTTTACTTATAGATCTAAAAAACCGTTGAATTAAAAAGTTGTGATTTGTTTGTGGGACAACGTTGCCACTAGCCCCTGGGCAGACACTGGCCCGCCACGGCCTTTTCCACACATCACAGTCCACAGCCAGGGCCAAGATGGGTCCTCAGGAAGAGATATTCAAAAGGTACCAAACGACTCCAGAGTTGCAGGGGAAATCTCAGAAACACCAGTTCTATATGCTTTTATATGCTGTGGGAGCCATAGCTGATGATGTTCTTGCGCAGCAAGGCTTCGAGGAAACCTCATCATACAAAGAGGTTTTTGAGGCTTTGGAGAAATACTTTGAGAAGGCCAGGCGGGTCCATCAATTCCCCCATCAATGATTTATATCAGTTAGCAGGTACATGTGGCTATGGGGCTTTAAATCACAAATTGATAAGGCAGCACGGTGGCGAAGTGGGTTAGCCCTGCTTCAGGTTTGATCCTGGCTCTGGGTCACTGTCTGTGTGGAGTTTGCACATTCTCCCCGTGTCTGCATGGGTTTCGCCCCCACAACCCAAAGATGTACAGGGTAGGTGGTTTGGGCCACGCTAAATTGCCCCTTAATTGGAAAAAATGAATGGGTACTCTAAATTTATTTTCAAAAAGAAGAAAAACACAAACTGATTGGAGGCCGCATTGTAATCGGGGTGGTCGACGATGCGGTGTGCGCTTTGTTGCAATTAAAAGAGGATCTAACCCTAGAGAAGTCCAAGCAGATCGGCAGGCAAGTAGAGTTGACATCTCGAAATTGACGTATCATTCGAGGCAATGCTGAGCCTCAGAAAGGGTCAGTCCAGTACATACGCCAAGGTCGGGAGCTCCACCCCCGTAAAAGCCCACAAGAAAGCTCACCAAACCAGCGAGTGCGCAGAGAGAATCTTTCCACCCAGAGCCAGATGTGACATGACCAGGTAACACCACCATGAAGAATGCTCAGCAGAGGGATCTGAATGCTTTCTCTGTACCGTCTCCGGTCATTTTTAGCAGTTTTATAAATGAAGAACATCATTCAGGGGCAGAAAATTCAAACTTATTTCCAGCCAGTGTGAAGTCCAAGAAATAGGAGATATACCTTTGCAACGAGATGACTTCCTAAGAGAGGTCAAGAAAACCAATAAATGGTTCTCATCTGCGGAATTGGAGATTCAAGGCTACAGATCAGATTTGAAACTAGGCCCCCATGCAAGAGTGTCTGTCTTATTGGAGATGATGGGCTGGCTTCCAAATTATCTCCAAGGAGTCAGAATTCAAACCTCCAAGAGTAGGGTCGATTCAACACTGCCCTCTGCCATGAAGAAACATAAATCAATGAAATGTTTTATATTTGATAGAATCAACCAATTTTTCTGCTCAGCAGGCCAGCATATTTGAGACATGGTCCCATTCAGAAGCTCGAGCAAGTATCGGCACAAGACAACAAGGTGGTGTTCAAGGAGAAATTTCCAATGTTGGTTGATGAAGCACCGGTTTGTTTCGATTTGGCAGCATGAGACCACAAGACATAGATGCACAATTAGGCCACTCGGCCCATCGAGTCTGCTCCACCATTCAATCATGGCTGATATTTTCTCATCCCCATTCTCCTGCCTTCTCCCCATAACCCTTGATCCCCTTATTTATCAAGAACCTAAATATCTCTGTCTTTTAAAAAAAATAATTTTTATTCAAATTTTTCAACAAGTTTTCTCCCAACGGTTGAAGTAAACAAGATGTAAAACTAAGCAGAAACAGAAAAATAAATCCCCCCCAATACAAAGTAATAAATTAATAACTAATAACTCGGGGGCTTTGCGTCCCTCCACTGTAAGAGAATCCTACGCCGGGCTACTAGAGATGCAAAGACCAGGGTACCGGCCTCTCTCGCCTCCTGCACTCCCGGCTCCGATGCTACCCCAAAGATCGCGAGCCCCCAGCCCGGCTGCACCCTGGAACCGACCACCTTGAACAAAGTCCCCGCCACCCCCTTCCAAAACCCCTCCAACGCCGGACACGCCCAGAACATGTGGGTGTGGTTCCCCAGGCCTCCCGAACACCTCCCGCACCTGTCCTCTCCCCCAAGGAACCGGCTCAGCCTGGCCCCAGTCATGTGCGCCCTATGCAGCACCTTCAGCTGAATTAAGCTGAGCCGTGCGCAAGAAGAGGACGAGTTCACCCTCCCCAAGGCATCCGCCCACGTCCCACCGTCAATCTCTTCCCCTCGCTCCTGATGAGCTATCAATCGAACGCGAGACGAGTTGCTGTACAAAAGTGAGGCTTTAATAAGCTAGAACTTAGCCCTGCGGTCGACTACAGTAAATGGACGACCGCCGGGCGTTCTGACTATTTATACCTCGGTATGGAGGTGTGGTTATCTCAGCCTCTCGACCAATCGGAGAGCCGTCACATGACTGGTCTCAACCAATCGGTCGAGAGGCACATGACCGACCAGGGCCAATGGTAAGCCGGTGTTCTGCACCAATGGCAGACAGCTATGCAAATCATACCACGACAGCTCCTCCTCCCACTTCGTTTTCAGCTCCTCCACCGAGGCCTCCTCCTCTTCCTGCATCATCTGATAAATCGCCGAGATCCTCCCCTCACCGACCCACGACCCGAGGGCACCCTATCCTGCACCCCCCGAGGCGGCAGTAGCGGGACCTCCGCCACCTGCTGCTTAACAAATGCCCTAATCTGCATATACCTGAAAGCATTCCCAGGGGGAAGGCCTCACTTCCCCTCCAACTCCTCTAAATTCGCAAACCCCATCGAGGAAAAGGTCCCCCATCCGCCTGATGCCTGACCTATGCCAACTCAAAAACCCACCATTCATTCTCCCTGGTTGATTATCTCTGTCTTAAAGACTTTCAGTGATTTGGCCTCCACAGCCTTCTGCGGCAAAGAGTTCCACTGATTCACCACCTTCATCTCTGTTTTAAAGAATCGTCCCTTTAGTCTGAGATTGTGGCCTCTGGTTCTAGTTTTTCCTACAGATGGAAACAACCTCTCCACGTCCACTCTATCCAGGCCTCACAGCATCCTGTACGTTTCCATAAGATCCCCCCTCATCCTTCTAAAGTTCAATTAGAAACCTCGAGTCCTCAACCGTTCCTCATACGACAAGCTGTTTATTCCAGGGATCATTCTTGTGAACCTCCTCTGAGGCCCTTCCCCAATGCTTCACCCCCGATGGGCCGATTTCCCGACGGCGTGGGGCACGTGTGCTCACAGTTTTCGGGAAACCTCATGTGGCGGCTGTGGATTGTGCCCAGCACATCACAGTCGGGGGTGGGGGAGCCGCTCCGCTGGTCGGTGGGGGGGGGGGGACTGCTGGAGCGTGGTCCGGGGGTGGTTACAGGGGGGCACTATCTGGCAGGCTGGATGCGTAACCGCTGCAGATTATCGGCGTGCGCATGCACGGCCACGGATCCGGCAATTCTCCATATCTGCAGGTAAAGCCGGGGGCTTTACGTGGCGTGGGTGCTAGCCCCCCACCAGGCAGAGCATCGGTGCAGGGGTGACTCTGACTTTTAGGTGGTAAGACTAGACACATGCTCCGGACATTGCCTCCAAATCGGAGAATCCAGCCCTAAGTGTCATTGAATAGCGATGGGGAATTCGCTGGCGGAGCCGACGGGAAACTCCCTGAAAACCCGCTACAAATTAACTCAGAAATACTTGGGGAGAATTGCGTCCACAGAATCCTTACAGTGCAGAAGGAGACCATTTGGCCTATCGATTCTACACTGGCCCTCTGAAAGAGCACAGCACCAAAGCCTGAACCCCTACCTTATCCACATTACCCCACCTAGAGGCAATTTATCATCGCCAATCCACCTATCCTGCACATCTTTGGACTGTGGAAGGAAAGTGGAGCACCCGGAGAAAACCCACATACAAACGGGGAGGATGTGCAGACTCCGCACAGACAGTGACCCAAGCTGGAATCGAACCTGGTACCCTGGCACTGTGAGGCAGCAGTGAAAATGACTGTGATACCATGCTGTCCTGGCATGAGAATGTAGCGTGGGATCCCACCATTCCTGCCAGCGGGTGTAGCCATCTAAGATGGCCACCTGCAAAGGACCATGGGAATTATGACCAACCCAGGACTCAGACAGATACAAAGCCTAAGTGTATCTCAAACACAGGTAACCAGGCCTGATCAAAACCCCAGCTCATTTCAATGGTCCCTTTTCCCAGGACAATAGAACTCCAATCAAGCAACCGATACAGCCACAGACTGTATCGGCGCCACTCCCTATTACTCAGAAAACCCAACTGCCAAGGTCAATGACCGCTCTGGACCTACCCAGCTACCAAGGCACCCGGCCCTTTATTGGCCGAAATCAAAAACAGTGATCAGAGCCTCGAACTATTGGGTCCAAGGTTAAGGACCGCCCCAAAGAGCGCAAAATCCCAGAGGGATAAAAGAGGACACAGCCATATGTTCTGTCTCTTTTGGATCCGGCCTGTGCCATCCTAATTGCAGCAGGAACAGCCAGCCAAGTTCAAGACCAACGATCGCTACCTGACGGATGAGCCCAGCAGAGACGGAGCCACTTTCTTCGAACCAGCTAAGTGAAATCCAGATAAAGGCCTTATCCATTTGCACAGTGTCGGTCACCCTGAAGTTAAGTAAAGGTTATTGTAGCTGATAGGTGTAGTTTAACTCGGAGTAGATATTGTGTTTGCATGTCGCCATAACTCGTCTGTATGTAAATAAACCATGTTTTGAACTAACTAACTGGTTGTGTGACCATTTGATCGATATAAGGGAAGGCTTGTGGTTCACCAATGTTATTGATAGAGCAACAGGGGGAAGGTACTACCAAAGCTGCCTATCATCACACAGTCTCAAAAACAGAGAATTCCATTCTAAATATATCAATTGTATAAGATCAGCCATGGTCTAATTGAATGACAAGGCAAGCTTGAGGGGCTGAATGGCCCACTCCTGTTCCCTTGATCCTATCTTCCTATGCTTTCTTAGTTTATATTAATGCTTTATCCATTTCATTACATAATTTGCGATTTATTAAAGTTTATGATGTATTTCTTTCTTTTCCCTCTCCTTATCCTTAACTAATCACTGCATATCCACAGTGAACAGAACTTTTTTTCCCTGGGACTCTATCAATTGTGTGCATGTCACAGTTGGAGATAAGACATTGTAAACCTTTCACGTGTGGCCTTATCAATTGGTTCAGGTTCTAACATCCATTCACTTGACAACACCGACAAGATAATTGCCAACTACAATTACCTAAACCTTGCCATTTAATGTCTGTCACTTTGCTGTGACAGGCAGTCAGTCCACAGTAACTCCACAGGTCTATAGTCATCATTTCTGCCGACAGTATCTGGACACAGGATGTTTGGGGCTGGATTCTTAGAGTTGGAGATTAAGTCCCCACGTCGTCGGGAAAACTGTGGTCTTTTACGGCAGGAAAGCTGGCATCGAAAGGCCATAGATTCCCCATTTTGCTGGGGGCCAGCCTGCACCTGTCGTAGAGCTCGCAGCTCCAGCTGCTGATATGGCACCCTGCTGCACTTCCGGGTCAGAGGCCACGCATGCGCACGGCCTGCAGCGGCCGCACCGTGCTCCATGGCAGACTCAGCCACGAACCTGGACCACCGAAATAGTGCCCCGCATCGGCTGCCCGCGGGGCCCTGGACCGCCCGCACACATTGCCCCCCGCCCGCCGATCGGCCCTCCCAGCCCCAGACAGCCACGCGAGGTTCCTGAATGGCAGGACCATGAGAGTCTCACGCCGTCGGGAATTTGGCCAGTCGGGGACGGAGCATCGCGGGGCGGTGGATTCTCAGTGCGTCGTACCCCACAAGTACGCCGATTCTTGGGGGGGTCGGAGAATTTTAAAACTGCCGCCGCTCCCGATTTCGGCGCCAAACCAGATTTTCCACCCCGTCGTTGAACGCGATTTCGCCGTCGGGGAGCGGAGATTCTAACCCTTGATTTTTAATGACACCCTTAGCAAAGTATCTGCATTTTGATTCAGTTGGGATCAGTTCAATCTCTGTTTGCTCCTCCACCGTTTTAAGAACGGTTTTTGTGAAAGTGTCTTCGCGCTGGAACATTTAGTGCACTTTGCCCCGGGAAATACCATTCCTCCGCTCGCCAGCACAGGAAGAGTCCTCCCAGATCGGGGCGCCATTTTTAAAGAAAATATTTTTATTGAGATTTTTGAGGTTTTTACAGAGTTTACAGAAAAATATCATCATATATTTACATAGGAATAATCCCCTCCCATCGGCAACCTCACACTCCCTGTCATTCCCCTCCACTGTTTAGATGTTCCCCGGCGCCTTGTTTTGTCTTGCATGTGTCCGTGGTTTCGCTTGTTTTCCTGTGTCCGCCCCAGCAAAAGGATTAGCAATGGTGGTAGAGAGGAGCAATTCTCCAGAAGTTGATCGCAGGAAGATCGTACGTTTTACGTGGGGCAGCTGCTAGGACCTCACCGGGCAGAACATCGGTGATGGGGCCTCGCCGATTTTTCCGTCGTAAAACTAAACACTTCCTCCAGACATAGCCTCAAAATCAGAGAATCCAGACCTTAGCCTCTGAAACGGAGAACACGCTCTACGTCTTTTGACCAGATTCGTTCCATCTTTCGGTCCAAGGGATAGGGGAGTGGATGGTTCAATCAGCCACAAAGTCATCCTGTTTTTCCTCTGGATAGGTTAGCGAGAGTCAGATTGGAGCTGAGCTCAGCAGGTGAACACAATTCCAACTGGTGTCAGAATCATTGAGAAGTTACAGGAATTCAAATGTGAATGGGCAGTAGGAGTATCAGAGTGAGCGCTGTTATTTACTACGCCCGCCAATCGGCCTGAAACGCAGTTTACACAGCTGCCAGCCATCCACCTTCGCCAGATTAAAGAATTTATTAACTTCTCTATGCCATCGTGTTGCCGGACACTAATTACCCACTAATCCTGGGGAAAGTACAGCATCAGTTGCGGTCGTTGAGTAAAGGCAGCGCTGAATAAATCAAATACACACAGAACGGCAAGTTATCTGAATGCACACCAGAAACCCAGACTGACATTGTTCCTCATGATGGAAAAACAAAGGGCAGCACGGTGGCCAAGTGGTTAGCACAACCGCCTCACGGCGCTGAGGTCCCAGGTTCGATCCCGGCTCTGGGTCACTGCCCGTGTGGAGTTTGCACATTCTCCCCGTGTCTGCGTGGGTTTCGCCCCCACAACCCAAAAATGTGCAGAGTAGGTGGATTGGCCACGCTAAATTGCCCCTTAATTGGAAAAAATAATTGGGTACTCTAAATTTATAAAAAAAAACAAAAAATGATGGAAAAACAATTTACCAGAAACTGGGGGGGGGGGGAGATTTTCCGGCCATTCCCGCCGGCAGCAACTTGCAATCCCGCCGACCGTGAGTCTCCCACCAGCCCTGCTGTGGCTCTCCCGGAGGCTTGGGGTGGATTCAACGGCAAATCCCATTGACGGTGGCGAGACCAGCTGATCCGGACGCCGGCCAATGGGAGACCGCTTCCTGCCGGCAGGAAACACGCTGCGGGGGACGCAGAAAATCCCCCCCCCGCCCCACCCCCGCAAAAAACAAACAGGTGCACCAGTGTGCTGAAATAATTATATCATAGAATTTACAGTGCAGAATGAGGCCATTCGGCCCATCGAGTTTGCACCAGTCTTTGGACGTGCCACCCTATCCCAGTAACCCCCACCTACCTTTTTGGACACTAAGAGCAATTTAGCCTGGCCAATCCACTTAACCCGCACATCTTTGGACTGTGGGAGGAAACCGGAGCACCCGGAGGAAACCCACGCAGACACGGGGAGAACGTGCAGACTCCCCACAGACAGTGACCCAAGCCGGGAATCGAAGCTGTGACCCTGGAGCTGTGAAGGAACTGTGCTAACCACTGTGCTACCGTGCCGCCCATATATGTATCTATGAATTAACTAGCAGCGCAATAACTGGTGGTTTACTAGACCGCTATTAGACCATATTAAAAATGCACAGGGTCTAACTTCCTGTGTTTGCAGTGCCAGTACAGAGTTTACAGCAGGGTTGCCGCATCAGAACAATGTATTTTCTACACTCCCGCAGTGTGTTTCCCGGCGGCGGTATACCGCCCCCCCTTGGGCAGTGGCGGGATCTTCTGGTTCTACCGCTGTCAATGGGATTTCCAAGTTAATCCACCCCTCGCCAAGGGGAAACCCACGGCGGGGGTTCGCTGTCAGTGGGACTGGAGGATACTGCTAGCGGGAAAAGCTGGAAAATCCACACCGGGGTCTTGCTGCTGGAGAGCAAAGGTTTTGGTTGTGGCGCATGTTCATTAGTCTTCATTTTAAAGGAGATGATTACAGTGCTTGTGAGCCCTGCTTCCAGGGGAGGACCAAAGGAGGTTGGGCCTCATTGCCATCAATTTTATTTGTGACCCACCAGGTCAGATCCATCACATGGTCGCCGGGCGAGCGTTAGGTGTTCCATGGCAGGTAGCCACTTGGCCAGGGAACCATGGCACGATCCAGGGCTTCTAAGCAGGAAAGCGTTATGATTGGGAGGGAGGCAAGTAAAGCCCAAGTCTTCCATGAGGCCCAAAAGAGCACTGTTGCTTCACAGCACCAGGGCCCCAGGTTCGATTCCCCACTGGGTCACTGTCTGTGCGGAGTCTGCACGCTGTCCCCGTGTCTGTGTGGGTTTCCTCCGGGTGCTCCGGTTTCCTCCCACATCCAAAGATGTGCAGGTTTGGTGGATTGGCCATGATAAATTGCCCCTTAGTGTCCAAAAAGGTTAGGTGGTGTTACTGGGTTATGGGGACAGGGTGGAGGTGTGGGCTTGGGTAGGGTGCTCTTTCCAAGAGCTGGTGCTGACTCGATGGGCCGAACGGACTCCTTCTGCACTGTAAATTCTATGAAAACCCAAAGATGTGCACGGTAGGTGGACTGCCCATGCTAAATGGGCCCTTAATTGGAAAAAGTTCTTAAAATAGTTACGTTCAGCAGTTTCTGAAGCCGATGACCCCTATTTATCTATAGTTAAAACTTTAATTCCCAAAACTAAAAGTTTATTCTAAATCACATGAATTATGAACTAGATTTGAAATAATATTAACGCCCCCAACCCACTCAGTTTCCTCCAGGTGGGAAGTGAGTGAATTAAAGGCCAATATGTGTACTTTTTATAACAACTGGTTCATTAAAAAGTGCACAAATAAATAAATCTATGGATGGATTAACATATGTAAATGAATCTCTTTGCTTAAGGCAAAGTGGTCACGAAATGGCCCGGGATGCATTGGTAAATTCATGTCACAGTTCTCCTTTTCAGCATTTCAAAAGGAATATCTTTTCACATTTATTTTTTAATCAATCTCTTTCACATACAGCTATCAGCATTCAATTCTCACTTCCTGTCTCCACATCTACCTCCAGAGTACTTGTTCACTTGTGAACAAGGTCCCAATTGCCATCCATTAGCTTGTTGTCGATGATTGCATTGACATCATGGCCTTGATGGAAATCTGGCTGAAATGCAATGACACTTTGTCCCTAAATAAAACATCTTCCTCTGCATATAGATTTCACCATTTGACCTGCCCAGACTGTCACTGTATCGTTTATCACCAATTCACAGCTTAATTTGCACCTTCCTATTCCTCTGGGACTTTATACTTCTTTAGGCATCTCACCTTCTTCCACCACTCTCACTTCTCATTTAACATCCTCATTCTCTGCTACTCACCCAAGTACCTTGAATTTTACTCAGAGACCTCTTCAGTGTTCTCTTGCCTCGGCCACTGCACTCAGCAACCCCTCATCCCTGGCGCTGCCAATCTCCATCTCAACTCATCCCACTCCCTCTCATCTGAGTTTTCTCCCCTCCTATTTTCCCTTCATCTCTCTCTAACCCTTCCCCCCCCCCCCCCCCCCCCCCCCGACCTCCCCCCACCCCCATGTAAACACCCCAATTCATATTCACAGCCAACCCTTGGGTTTTGCCATTTCATGCGGACTTGTTATTCTGGTCGTATCAATCACAGATGAGGCAAAATCTGATCACTTCCTTGGATCACTCTCCATCCACAATCCCATCCTCATCCTAACCCGACCTCCTTCCGAATGAGGCTGCCATGGGACAAAGAAATATTCCAAAATTCGCTGACAACTGCGTTTTGAAAATTCCAATTGTCTATTCATTGGCCCATTGTTCAACACAAAATGTCTGCAGCTTGGATTGGATTTGTTTATTGTCATGTGTACCGAGGTACAGTGAAAGTATTTTTCTGCGAGTTGCTCAAACAGATCATTTAGTAAATGAAAATGAAATAAAATAAAATGAAAATACATAATAGGGCAACAGAAGGTACACAATGTAAATACATAAACACCGGCATCGGGTGGAGCGTACGGGAGTGTAATATTAATCAGGTCAGTCCATAAGAGGGTTGTCTAGGAGGCTGGTAACAGTGGGGAAGAAGCTGTTTTTGAATCTGTTCGTGTGTTTTCTCAGACTTTTGTATCTTCTGCCCAGTGGAAGAAGTTGGAAGAGTGAGTAAGCCGGGTGGGAGGGGTCTTCGATTATGCTGCCCGCTTTCCCCAGGCAGCGGGAGGCGTAGATAGGTGTCGCTACTGCTCCCTCATCACTTTTGATGCCCTCTTATCCATTCTCTTCCATGATCCATGATCCATGGTCAGGGCCAGTAAACCATTCTGAGGAGAGTGAGCCATGAGGATCACGATCCACTGCTTCCTCCATCCATTCATCTGACCCGGGGCAAGTGAACCTTTCTCACCTGGGAAGTGTCACCATGTATTCTCTGCCTCTTTATCTCATGTATCAGCCATCTAAACTGTTGCTTCTTAATTGCTTTAAAACCCCTTCTGGGGTAATCTGGGATTTCCAAACCAAATCTTACATTTTGCTGTCCAATTATTCAAGGAACATAAATGTTTTACATTTTGATTACATTATGCCTCTGTTTCAATAATCGGGCATGAAATAAACCCTTTGAGGCACAGCGCAGACATTAACGCATACCAGAAGTGACATTCAAAGTATGAAAAATTGAGTTTATCTAAACTTATTGCTGGGGGGGGGGGGGGGGGGTTCAAAGTTGATTCCAAGGTTTCCATATATATTTCTTTGAGCAAACACACCTGTGACGGGAAACCTTAATAGATCGAGGTAGCTCTGCCAGTATAGTGTCAAAATATGCAAATTATATTTAATTAATGTAAACTTAAGTAACAATCGCCTCGGATGTTGTCTGCCTCGTGGTTCTCCATATCGTTCACCAATCTAATCAGCATTCTGCTCTCTGAGGGGACGAGGCTGTGCACCTTTTACATCTAATCAAATTGGATGATACAACACTAATGGTTCCATTAACAGAGCAATTCTTAGACAAGTGCAATTATGCAGGATGCTTTTTTCTGTGCTTGTGGAGTTGAAATGTTGATTTTAGTAAACCACGCAACCATCTGCTAAATTAAGAACACATGCAGTTTATCAAAATGAGAAAGTACTGGTTTAAGAACAAAACAAGTTAACATATCATGCGTTATATTTATACCCAATGAAGTTTTAATTTTTGCCTTCTGTACATTGGGCTACTGCAGGCAAATGAGTATTAATCACTTCATCTGCACCATGGATTTGTCTTGCTTGTGGGTGTCTGTGTATAAAGAGTTTATTCAAATCAGTCTAGCTGTTTATTAAAAAGCGTGTGACCTTGTATACATAGCTCCACGTGTTTGGAGTTTAAACTGCAATTTGATTGTGTGGTTTTCTTTTTTAATGCGCTATAAGAATTATAAAAGTCAATTATTTGACTTTAATGTTTCCCTCTGGGTATACCTTTCTCCATATGGATTAAATGTAGCTCTTGCGGGATAGATACAGTCCGTACGCTGAAGAATCAATTTGCTTTCTCCAAAATATTGTGGTCTCCAAAACTGGGATGTTCGGATGAAAATAATCACCCTGGCTGCCTTTCAGGATCTGGCTCTATGAGATGGGAAAGTATATCCCATTGTACCGCAGAATTTGTAATGAGAGTAAGAGTAATTATAGCTTCAATGATGTCTTTATCATTGGGAGAGTTAAATAACATTGAGCAGGCTAACTAATGATCTGTGTTATTAAAAAAATTGTCTGAAGCCATTCAGTGAGCAGTAATGACTCCATTACACCTTTGGCAAAGAAATGACTTGAATGGCCTGCGTGTGCGCAGTCTTTCTTTGTTGATTTAGCCACACGGCCTCTTCATGGCACTAACCCAAAGCAAGAACGATATGAAGAGTCTGGGAAAGTAAAACTAGCAGAATGTCAGTTTCTTGTTGTAGGCTCAACTGATGAATGAGCTAAGCACCGAAAGCTAGTGATTCCAAGTAAACCTGTTGGACTTTGACCTGGTGCTGTAAGACTTCTTACTGGGCCCACCCCGGTCCAACGCCGGCATCTCCACATCATTGTTAAATGAAGGCAAATCTAAAACACCAGTTTTAGTCCATTTCCTCCGTCCATTCCATTATCTCAACAACCAAGCAGCTACCATTAAGCCCCTGTAGTGTCAGCGAACACAAAGTATCGTGTGGAACGTTTTGGTCAGGGTTAGGTTTGATGATTTTTACACCATTCTTCATGAAGAGTTCAATTTCATGAGGAGCCCGTTGAGCCAAAACCAGCACAACTACTGCTTGTCAAAGGAAGAAAAATACTTGAAGTCACAGAAGACCTTTCAAGACCTCAGAATTTCCCAACACACTCCAATCAATAAAGCGCTTTCGAATTATTGTTGATGTTATAATGTAGGGAAATACAGCAGTCAATCTGTACACAGCGAGGTCCTGCAAACAGACATTAGATATTTGGCTGGATAATCTGCTTTTAGTGACATTAGCTGAAGGATGTAAATTTGGCGAAGAAACTGGGAAGAACACTACAGGTCTTTTGCAGATTGTGCCTTGAGGTATTTTGCGCCCCCCCCCCCCACAAGAAGATAATTGAGTGGTGTCAATTTAATATCTCAGCCAGAAAAATGGTATCTCCAACATTTACTCAGTAAAGTGCCAGCCCAGATTATTTCTTTAAATTTCGGAAGTGGAACTTCAAACTCACAACCTTCTGATTTTGGAGGTAGGATTACCACTGCTGTGCCAAGTGTTTGGTACCACCAGGCAAACGTTGTGGTCTCCAGAGTGGGGAAATGAAGAGAATAGAAGATGTAAATTAGCAATAACTTGCATTTCTGTAGTGGTCTTAAAGTAGAAAAATGTCCCAAGACCTATTTTGGAGGAGTAATAAGGCATAAATGGATGTCAAACCAAAAAACATCACGATTAGGAAGGGTGATCAAAACCTTAGGGCACCACGATGGCATAGCAGTTAGCACTGCTGCCTCACAGCGCCAAGGACCCGGGTTCGATTCAGGTCTTGGATGATTGCCTGTGTGGAACCTGCACATTCTCCCCGTGTGTGCGTGGGTTTCCTCCGGGTGCTCCAGTTTCCTCCCACAGTCCAACGATGCGCAGGTTAGGTGGATTGGCTATGCTAAATTGCTCCTAAGTGGAGTTACGGGGATAGAGTGGGGAATTGGGCCGAGGTAGGGAGTCCTTTTAGAGGGTCAGTGCAGACTCGATGGGCCAAATGGCCTCCTTCTGCAATTCTGTAGGGATTCTATGATTCTTAGCCAAATAGAGATGGATTTATACCTGCTAAAGTTCAAACTTTCAGAAGCGCAAGCTATCCCAGTAAAAGCAAATAGTGGTGGGTCAATTGGGTGCAGCGACAATCTATCTCTCAATGTCAGAGAAACTAAAGAGCTGGTCATTGACTTCAGGAAGCCAAGTGCCGTACACATCCCTGTCAGCATCAACGGGCCCGAGGTGGAGATGGTTAGCAGTTTTAAATTCCTAGTACACGTCTCCAATAATCTGTCCTGGTCCACCCACGTCGACGCTACCACCAAGAAAACGCAACAACACCT
Organism: Scyliorhinus canicula; assembly: GCF_902713615.1. NCBI lineage: Eukaryota > Metazoa > Chordata > Chondrichthyes > Carcharhiniformes > Scyliorhinidae > Scyliorhinus > Scyliorhinus canicula. The sequence goes on along the minus strand of NC_052165.1, from coordinate 8,427,195 downwards.
ACACTTCCTCAGGCAACTAAGGAAATTCGGCATGTCCACGTTAACTCTTACCATCTTTTACAGGTGCACCATAGAAAGCATCCTATCTGGCTGCATCACAGCCTGGTATGGCAATTGCTCAGCCCTGGACCCCAAGAAACTTCAGAGAGTTGTGAACACCGCCTAGTCCTTCATACAAACCCGCCTCCCATCCATTGACTCCATCTACACCTCCCACTGTCTGGGGAAAGCGGGCAGCATAATCAAAGATCCCTCCCACCCGGCTTACTCACTTTCCAACTTCACTCATCGGGCAGGAGATACAAAAGTCTGAGAACGCGCACGAACAGACTCAAAAACAGCTTCTTCCCCGCTGTTACCAGAATCCTAAATGACTCTTTTATGGACTGACCTCATTAACACTACACCCTGTATGCTTCATCCGATGCCAGTGTTTATGTAGTTACATTGTGTACCTTGTGTTGCCCTATTATGTATTTTATTTCCTTTTCTTTTCATGTACTTAATGATCAGTTGAGCTGCTCGCTGAAAAAGTACCTCGGTACACGGGACAATAAACAAATCCAATCCAATCCAATTAATCCTGTCAGAATGGTAAAGTACCTGTTTCAGGAAAACGCAAAGATGCTTGGATAAAGACAGCGGGTATACAGTTTAATGTGCTGTGATTTTGTATAATGGGTGAAAGCGAATCGGAAGTCCATTTAATATCTCTCTCAATTTATATTTCCGTTGAATTCGATGAAATAATTCAACTAAAAATTGAAATTTTTCAACTCTTTTACACCATGGAAACATAATGTAAGATGAGCTGCTAATTTGGTATCACACGCAGTCCAAATTACCCACAGGCATTCTTCAGGGTAATAGTTAACACACTTGTTATTGCTTACATTCAAACCCCTTGTGTGTTGTAACTGGTATGAGTTGTAAATGTCAGCTCTCAGGCCGGATCATATCAGGATTTTCTATTGGAGGTTTTATTACATTGGAATACTATACAGGAAATTTACAGAGCTTTGCTTCTTTGGAGTTTGGCTCCCCTCAAGCGATTGAATGGGCTGGGGAGGAGGTCATGGTCAGATGGGGAGATGGTCATGTTATTGGTGCGAGTGTTGGAAGGGCGAATGATTCTTCTTCCACGCTTTCTTGACTTTCCAATTCCATCATAGTCTTGCCTTCTTTTACTTCCTCAGCATCTTCCAGAATTAAGATAAAAACCATGCCACAAGCTTTTGCCGTGTGCCTCGTTTTCCCAATTTGTCACCATTGGGTCCCTAATTTCCATATCATTTCTTTCAGCTTCATCTTGATTACCGATAAAGTTAATAGTTGGTGTGCAGCAATTCCGCAACCCGCTTATTTTACAGCTGGACAAAAATTTCATCTCTTTTTTAAAATCACAACACATTATTTTGGAGCTCACACAAAGAGCTGGAACAAAATTATGCAGGATCCAACATACATTGTGAATAAATCTTTTCCGACTGAGGACAGCTCTGATATTCCAGCCTGCTGCATTATTTTTAATTCCAGTTTCTGGGATCTTCCTACAGTAATACAAATGGATGCTATTGTAATAGGCTCAGGTCTCGGATATAACATTCAGATATTTTGTGACATGAACATGAAGATAATGCATTAACAGCCAGCCAGTCGCAATTCTGATTCTGGCACAAGGGTATTATAACTGTAACAGGCAGCCCTGCTGCTTCAGGGCGCCGATGACCCGGGTTCGATCCCGGCCCTGGGTCACGGTCCGTGTGGAATTGTACATTCTTCCTGTGTCTGCGTGGCTCTCACCCCCACAACCCAAAGATGCGCAGGGTGGGTGGATTGACCATGCTAAATTGGCATCCTTAATTGGAAAAAAAAGAATTGGGCACATTAAAGTTAAAATAAATAACTGTAAGAAGAGAAAATGCTGGACAATCTCAGCAGGTCTGGCAGAATCTGCGGAGAGAAAAGTGAGCTAACGTTTTGAGTCTGGATGACTCTTTAATGTTAGCTTCCTTCTCTCTCACCTGGCGTTATCAGATCTGCTGAGATTGTCCAGCATTTTCTGTTTCTTGTTTCAGATTCCAGCATCCGCAGTAATTTGCTTTTATTATGATGGCATACCGGTTCCTATTATCCAAATAACTTGGCTTTTTAAAAATATTCAGCTGGATAATCATCTTGAATCTTGCAACAGAAAGGCTTATTTTGTTCCAATACAGTAGAAGTCAGCGAGTCCATTTTTAGCCCATGCCTAGTCCCGTCTAACTTCGCTGACGTCACCGATAGCGATGTGCTCAGTGGTTGGGTCACAGGAGCTACTCTTTGTTGTAACGTTGTGAATTTTTTAAATAGGCCAGGGAAAGGGCTAACGCATAATGATATAATTGACAAAACATGGTTCTTGGCAAAATGAAGATTCAAATCCCTTTCATACTTGTTCCTGAACGAAGGCAGTTAACTGTAAAATGAAATGCCACCCTTGGAAATGGTGCTGTTGACCTGTAAGAACCTAAAGGGAGTATAAAGTGATTAATGAAATGATGTCGACTCTCCAAGGTGGAGAGTAAAAATTCCGCGGTACTATTTAAAGACGAGCTTTCCCCTGGATGTAATATTCAGCCCTCAAATGACATCATTAAACCAGTTTAGCTGTAAAGTCTGGATTTAAAGTACAGTTAATGGATTTGCTATATTATCGTACAAGCAGGGTGTGACATAAAGAAGGCAGAGTAACTGAATGGATGGATAAGTACCGTGTTGTCTAGGAACTTAACATTTTTTTTTAGAGTACCCAATTTTATTTTCTAATTATGGGGCAATTTAGCGTGGCCAATCCACCTACCCTGCACATCTTTGGGTTGTGGGGGTGAGACCCACGCAGACACGGGGAGAAAGTGCAAACTCCACGCGGACAGTAACCCGGGGCTGGGATTGAACCCCGATCATCAGCGCCGTGAAACAGCAGTGCTAACCACTGCGCCACCACGCCGCCCAGCGTATAGGAAGTTTTTTTATATAAATGTTTTTATTGGGTTTTTTTGAATAAGGTAGAATTACCGTTATGTACACAGAATAAGAAACACACATATATATATATATATATACACACACATTTAGAGGAGAAGGGGCGTATAGGAAGTTGACCCAAATCTAATCATATTGACGGGACTGGAGATGTGAATAACCAACGCAGGTCCTATTTAAGGTACTTCAGTGGCCCCTGTATCAGACTATCAAAATGTAAAAGATCTGGAGGAAAAAAACATCCTGTAGAGCCAGCAGAATAAAACACGAATCTGGCCCCTGCGGGAGTATTGTGTCCAATACTAACCACCACATATTAGTGAAACATAAAAGTTTTGGAGAGGGTCCGGAAGAGATTTACTAGAATGGCAGATATTCTAGTTAAAGTAGAAGATTGTGAAATATTGGATACAGTGAGCATAATGTTAAGAATTGAGGAAAATTATGATTAAAAATTGAAATTGGCATAAAATAAAATTTAAAAAGGGAGTTAAAAAAAGCAGCTGGCTGAAAGTATTTTGAGATGTGCATTTGCAGATCAGTGCAAAAAGCAAGTGGTTACCTGTGTGACTCGGGGAGAACAATGGGGTAGAGAAGAAGTAACTTCAAAGTGGAGAGATAAGGAAATTGACATGCAGATGCTAAAAGCCAGATCCACAAGGTGGGCAATATCAAAGGGAAAGAATAATATACCCACAGCACAATAACTGGAGAAAAGGGCACATTCACAGGAGCTACCATCACAGCTACGCCCTGCTGTCTCTTCCAAAAGCATGTTATTGCTAAGCTGGCAGTCAGTAAAGAACCAACACTTTAACCGAGATGAATTTGCCTGTGCTGAAACGGAAGAGGGTTTTCCCAAACATGGCCAAGTAACCAGTGCGTAGTCATTATCTGCCGTATTTAGCTTGCTGAGTTATATAATATTGGATGTTATTTGGGAACAAAGGTGCATCTCAGAGTTCAGGAAACATAGGTAGTTCAGAACCAAGGGGTAATTTCCTGTAACACTATGTGTGTGTAGCGTATTATAGTCCTTCTTGTCGTGTGCTTTTTTTTCTTTGAAGTTAATAAATATTCTATATTAATTGATCACACAAAGCAACTGGACTATTCCTCTGTTGTTCACGTCTCTCTTATCACAGAACACCAAATCAAAAGTATACATCACTATGAACTGATGTTTTACGTTACCCATCTGGATTTTGGGATACCCTCCCATTTAACATCAACGGGGTTCTTAACGGTATTGTGAGATATACGGCAGAATCCACATTTTTATCCCAAAAATAGTGGCTGAACACGAGCAACTTGAAAATGTTGCCTCTATAATCACATGGTTAAAGGGCATAAAATATGTTGTTTACTAAGTGGGGGAGGAGTAGAGGTGTTCAGAACAGAGGAGAGAAGTTCATTATAAAAGAAGAGAAAAAAAGAGTGAGCATTCTCTGAACTGTCAATAGAAAGGGCAACATTTTTATCTTTTCTTGAAAAAAAAGTGTTCTTAAAATCCATACTTTCTTTAAGTGACTTCATAGTGGTACAAATTTATATGGCTAAAAAAAGAGACAGGTTGCTGAAAGCTTTATCTAGCACTCATCCGGACAAACACAAGAATGCCAAATTTCAAATAATCACAACAATTGATCCGCTCAGAGAAAAGGGTACTGATTGTTTGGCAAGTTCACTCTGACTGGCCAAATCCATAATGTGACTCATTTACGTTTGCTAGAAGTGACATCCATTCATACACAGGGATCTGTTCTCTTGTTGGAGGGCATTTTCTGATACTGGACTATGATATAAATTATAGGTGGCTCTGGAACTACATTTTTGCTCCTATATTACTTTTGAATAGTTCTGCTGAGACAAAAGGTACTCATTGGCTGAGATGCCTGTTTAGAAGAGGCCATTTGTAGAAATAGATAGTGAATACACAATGCTTGTTAATATCAGAAAGGACACAAAATGGCGGTTAACGATTTTAGCAATACTAAAGACACAAAATGGCTGAACTGGCCCCTTTCCTTTAACAATAAGTTACAAACTGTGTAAACTACCTCATGAGAACCAAGGGAGTATTTCAACAGCCGCTGATAACAGCTTCACAGAACAAGGAATGCAATGTACAAGTTCAAGGTTCCCCGCTGTAGACAGGCCATATCCTTGTGTTAGTTTTGAATTACTTCTGTATGAAGTTAGGGGCGGGTAAGACAACACCCACTTTAACCGTATATGTGATAACTGGAATGGTAAGAAAATTGATTGACTGCATGTAATGGATCGTGACGCGAATATAGTTGATTGATTGTATGTAAATGAGAATACAACTAATTCCGCCCCTTGAATCTGTATATTAACCCAACGCAAACCTTAGCTCAAGTGAGAAAGAGGTTTGCGAGACTGCGTAGTCTCCAAATCTTTTTGCCAGATCTGAAATAATAAACTGCTTCTTTACTTACTCAAACAGGCCTATGTGTGAATATTTTCACTTCTAACACTCTGAAAACAAAAGGAATATGTTCAAGCCTTTTTAGAATCACCCTGGAGCCTTGGAGATCCCATCATTTGCCCTTTGCCTACTCCAATGCCAATCAGAGCCTGGAAACATGACTCGAAAGGTAGCTTGACCCCTGGTCAGCAGTCACCAGAGAGGGGCATCCTGAGGGTACATAGAGTTCTCCTGCTCATGTGAGCAATGAGTACTCAGCAGCCTTGATGACCCATAAGCAGAGGTCAGAATCCCAGTGATGTTGGCCAGAGAGCTGGCGTACAGACTGAGGCAGTGTCAGTGGTTGATAAGCTGTGAAAGGTGAGGGAGAGAAGAGTTGGTCTAACTGCATCTTTAATTCACCATTGGGGGCCGGAGGTGAGTTGAATGCCAGGGAGAACGAGTGGGTGCCACTCGATGCCGGGTTGCCCCAGCTCATGTTACTAATGTACTTTGAGGAGCTGACCCTTGATGAAGTCTGACTGTAAAACCACAGGGACACTGGGGACAGAGAAATCTGTTGTCAGGGGTGGCACAGTGGTTAGCGCCACTGCCTCACAGCCCCAGGGTCCCAGGTTCAAATCCAACCTCGAGTCACTGTCTGTGTGGAGTTTGCACTTTCTCCCTGTTTCCTCCGGGTGCTCCGGTTTCTTCCCACAGTCCAAAGATGTGCGGGTTAGGTGGATTGGCCATGATAAATTGCCCTTAGGTTCCAAAAGGTTAGGTGAGGTTGCTAGATTACGGGAATAGGGTGGAGGTGTGGGTTTAAATAGGGTGCAAGGGCCGGTGCAGACTCGATGGGCCGAATGGCCTCCTTTTGCACTATAAATTCTATGATTCTATAAAATAGGTGCCCACCATAGGCAGGGTGAAAACATCTCACCATCTCTGAGATCAGTAGATATATGGCAATATGCCCTGCACAACCAGATGCCATCATTTTTAGCCGTGTGAGTATCTGTTGACTACCAATCTCCCATCACCATCTTCTCTTGCATAACTACGCCTTACACTCAGTGGGTGGAGCCCACATGAAGACAGTTGGCATGACTGAACAGCCACGCCGCGCCTGAAAAACAGCACGCCACAGAGCAACGTGGTCAATAGAAGCCAGGAGACCCCGCTCCCGGGATCTACCCGGCTTGCGACGCCTCACGAGATCTAACACGATCACACCAGACGTTGCAATGGAAATCTCACCCATTGTGAGCGGGATAACATTTTGGCAAATCTGCTTATTGGAGCGAGACAGTTAGTCTCACTTGAATCTGCAGTTTCCTGAGGCTTTGGGATCTATCCCCTTTGCCTCGGAGACCCCGGCCGAGTGCCGTTCAGCGCTGCCCTCCACAAATTGGGACCAGATGGAACGGCACTCCTGGGTGTCTCCCAGGGGATCAGAGGCCCCCAGGTGCGTGCACTCTGGGCAGGCTGGTACCCTGTCAGTGCCACCTGGGTGCCCAGCCTGGCACTGCCAAGGTGCCCTGGTGATGCTGCCATCTGGCAGGGGCACTGTCAGGGTTCTAGGTTGGCACTGCCAAGGTGTGAAGCTGCCATGTTGTTTACGCAGCGGTGATTGGGCCGGGGTGCTCTTAACAGGTGTTGGGGGGATGCGAGGGGCTTGGGGTGGGCTGTGGACCCCCAAAGTGAGGTTGGGCTTGTGGGGGGGGAGGGGGGGGGGGGGGGGGGGGTCGGAGGTGCTTCAGCAATGGAGCATCTCAGAGCCTCCTCAGGGCTATATGCGGCCTTGACCGCGCATTCCCTGCAGCCTATCTAACCCGAGTGATGTTTGATAGCGTTGTGTTTCTCGGCACTGCGTGCGTCAGGAAACATGTGGCTAAACGTTCCCGTAATGGGACTTTGTTAACATTTAGTTAAATCGCACCCAAAGTTCCCAAGGAGTCAGAGGAGGATGGCACCTCAGACCCTAAACAGTCACATCTTTCCTGCACATTCTCCTATCCTTGTTAGGTCCTCGAGCATTATTCGACAGGGTAGCACAGGGTGAAGTCCACATCATTTCAGAGCAGGAGGGTTTGGGGGAGGTAGAGTCAGAGAATGGAGGGCAAGTGCAGCTCTGTTCAGCGGCGTTGGAGGTGTAGACCCCAGGGAGTGATGAAACAGGTGGCTCCACCAGGAGGACTAGTATGAGATGGGTTGTCCACATGTCAGGATACCTGGGGCACTGCAGGACGAGGATGGAGAAGTTCATACACCTTGCGACAATGCCTCTATTTCATGTTAGAGATTTGAGGGACGAGAAGGGGAGGTGAGAGTTGACAGCTCTCTGGTGAAGCATGTGCAAGGTGAAGGATCTGGAACCTCCTTGTACCTCTGTCCTCCCCCCTTCGCACCATCACCCACTGCCCAAGGACTTGCCTGTGCTTCAACAGCTGCTCCTTATTGTTGGTCAAAACAAACTGAGAGAAGCTTGATTTCATTCATTGACATCCCCCCCCCCCCCTCCTCCCTCCTCCTCCCTCCCAACCTCCCCATCAGTACCTCCCCCCACAACCCTGCCATGAACACTTGAGACCCGGGAGTGCAAGGGTCCATTCGCCAGCCCTCAAAGCTCCAACTCCCCTGAAACAGCCCCACCCAAAGTGTCTTTGCAGCGTGAGAAAAGATCTTTCCCCTCACTGAACATAACCCCAATGAGTGAGGGTCTTCCCTGAGCCATTCCAGTTCATTCCCTGCTGTGTCACTACCACCCTCTCCCCCTTCCTGTTCTCTGCTATGGTTCTGTTGTGAATTATCAAAATTAGCCTTCTTTACAAGCTGACAATAAGCTTGTTCGTGAATTTAAGCGGCTATATTCACAGAGAAGGCGGGCAACTTCTTCCAGCCTCTGCCACTGCAGTTTAAACTCAGAGTTTGCCAGTTACCTGCTTGATGAACAAGTAGTATTTTGCCCACAGGATGGAATCTTTTATAATCAGTCACCGCCCGAACAATGGGATGGTTTCTAGGTCAGGAACTCGATTTCCTAACTGGCCGAGTTTGCAAGGGTTTTTTTTGCCCAGAACAACCACATTAGCATCCCACCTCCGGGCTCCCCAACCAATAGGAAGGGCGGGTAGGGTGGCACTCTGGATTTGGAAGGGTTTACAAGGACCCAAGGAGGGACAGTCTGGTGAGTGGCAGAACACTTTCAGGGCCAAGTTGCACACTCCGACCTTCCCAGCATCCTCCTGCACAGCACTCCTCAGGACAACAGGAGCTCCACTCATTCCTCCCTCCCTCTCTCCCGAGACCTCACCCCACCTGAGCAACCAACACTCACCTGCTCTGAGGGGCTAGACACTAGTACTCAGACACGCTGATCCTCTCTCTGCCTGTCGACCCTGTGCTGGGGGTTTCAATGTCCATCCTTACTGCCTTGCAGTGGGGCATGCAGTTGAGGATAAGGCAGCCGGCGACCCACCTGGTGCTTTAAGCAGTGGTGTGGCTCCTGATCTTACACAACTGCAGAGTTGGGATGTGCAGTCCCTGAGCTGTTTCCATGTCACGGTGAAGGCTGACAGCAGGAAGGTGCGGTTGAAGGTGAGTGAAACGTTGGAAGGTGAGATGCCTTCGAAGAGGCTGTCAAGCAACAGTAGCACACTCTGAAAGGTGAAGTCTTTTGAACACCAGTCTTTCAATGGCCATGGCTGAAACTCTTCAGTTTGACTTATCGAAGCCTTCCCATGCTGCCAGTTTCACCCAGCTCTTCCTGCTGTGCACTTGTGTTGGTCAACCTGGCCACACACAGACACTGCATGGCAGTGGTGTTATAATATTTTTTAAAGGCTAAATGCCTTTTTAAATCACCTCCAGAGCTTTCCCACCAAAGATATGGGGGTCCGCAGGACATGGGACCCACCATGTGGGCAGAGCGACTCAGCATTGTTTTCTGGAACTTTCCGACCACGCATGAAACCAGCCTTCAGCCGGCTCAGAGAATCCTGCTGAAAATATTTAACATTTCTGATATTTCCTTATTCTGTGTTTTAACTTCACCTGTCTCTGCCTCAAAGGGGCCCCCAACCTATTATTCCTTTCCATACACTTGGAAAACCTCTTGGATTTTGTTTTATTTTATACCCCTTGCTAGATTACTCTCAAATTCTATTTTCTCCCTCTTAATCGCTTGGTAATTCATCCTTCAAATAAGCTTCTTTGCTCATTCAACATGCATGGGAGTAAAATTATTCTGATGAACATTCTAATGCAGTGATGATTACAAAATATCTCACTGATTAGACAATTCAAATTCAAGAGCTCAATGGTTGAGATTTGAAAGAAATATCTATTGTTTAATTGCTCTGAAATGTAATATATGCATTTACTTGGCAGAAACTAAGAAAAACAAGAATGATAAATTGTCATTCTGGTCTGGCATAAAACTAATGATTTCCATCATAACATTAGTTTAATATATTTATAGACAAATATATACATATTAATGGCCATGGGGCATTTTACAGGACAGAGGGGAGACAGCATGTGTAAAGTAGATTAAGACGTTGCTATAGAATCATAGAATCCCTACAACTGTGAAGGCCATTCGGTCCATCGTGTCTGCACCGACCCTCTGAAAAAGCACTTTACCCAGGCCCACTCCACCCGAGTGTAAACCTGTAACCTGACCTGCACATCCCTCGACACTAAGAGGCAATTTAGCGCAGCCAATATACCTAACCTGCACATCTTTGGACTGTGGGAGGAAACCGGGGCACCCGGAGGAATCCCACGCACACAGGGGGAGAACGTGCAGACTCCACACAGACAGTGACCCAAGGCCAGAATTGAACCTGGGTCCCTGGTGCTGCGAGGCAGCAGTGCTAACCACTGTGCCGCTTCAATAACTCTAATACTAGCCTGCTATTATCCAAAACATTAACTGGCCACAGATTTATGACATTCTTTGGATTTTCATCCGGCCAAAAAGAAGTCTGTGTTCAGGAAGGAAATAATTTTCCAAACTCCCCACCATTTACTTGTCTCCTGGATTGCCGGAGGCTCCCTCATGCTCCCAATATTGCCTTCCTATCTGCTGGCCTGCTGCCACTTCCAACCAGAGACTGGGGCTGTGGCGGAAACTTGGCCCCAGGACGATTTGGCACCCGCCTTATTCTCCGCCCGCCCAAAATCCGCCCCAAGTAAAAGTCAAATGTGTGTGAAGCTAATTCACGTTCGGAACCCTTGTGACAGAATGGGATTGGGTTTAGCTGCAGCATGAAAAGTAAATCCAGGCCAGCACAGCTGAATCCACATATTCACTACTCCAGCTGTTAGACCCTTGTAAAAACACTCCAACATCTCTCTGTCACCCCCCCCCCCCCCCCATCACCGGGCTCCCTAAAGAGCCTGCTCTGGCATTGCCCACTACCACACATTGGCATTGCGAGATTAACACTATCACAGTATGTCTCTCTCCCCCCAGGGTCTGTACTTACCTTTGCATTTCCAGGGCGATCTCCCTGAGTGATTCATAAACATGAAGTCTTCGAAAGTTCCTCTGGGATCTGATTTCACCACACCTTCAGGCAGGGCTTGTCAGGAGTGCGCGGAATAATTTCCCCATAGTTCTCCTCTTGGTCTTTTCGCAATTATTTTAAATCTATGACGTCGGAGTGCAGACCCATTTGCCGGAGGAAACATTTTCGCCCTACCTGTGCCAATGAAATGCCTCGTCATTTTGAAAGCCTCCATTTGTTCTCCCCTTAACCTTCTCTGGTCGAATGAGCAGACTTTCAGGCATTAAACGTCGCGTTTAATTATTCAGTGAGGGAGGAATCATGTGACTCGGGGGGGTGGGTAATTACATTCAATGTATTCATAAGCATTAAAATGAGGTCCTTGCCCTTTGGTGAACCTGATGAGGAGAGTTTTTTTGTCTCCGTGAGCCATGTGTCTTTGGAACTCTCCTCCACCTCGAAGGGCTCTGTAAGCAGAGCTTTGAATATTTTGAAGGCACAGGTAGACGGACTCTCGATCGAGAAGAGGAGCTGAAACGCAATCGGGTGGGGAGGCGGTGGGGGGGGGGGGGGGGGGGGGGGGGGGGGGGGGGGAGTTACGATCAGATCAGCCATGATCTTATTGAATGGTATTGAGGGGCCGAATGGCCTACACCTGCTCCTAGTTTGTATGGATGCAAGATGTCAGTCATGTGGGAAGATTGGCGAGCCTGAAATTCTTCTCATTCGACCAGAGACAGTTAAGGGGAGAACAAATGGAGGCTTTCAAAATGACGAGGCATTTCGTTGGCACGGGTAGGGCGAAAATGTTTCCTCCGGCAAATGACTCCGAGGTCATAGATTTAAAATAATTGCGAAAAGACCAAGAGGAGAACTACGGGGAAATTATTCCGCGCAGTTCTGGCAAGCCCTACCTGAAGGTGTGGTGAAATCAGATCCCAGAGGAACTTTCGAAAGGCAATTGGGCATGTAAGGGGGCTAGTTTGGGAGGTTATGGGGAGAAGGTTGGGGTGACTGAATTGGGAAGCTCTTTCAAGGTGCCGACACCAGCCTGATGGATCAAATGACTCCCTTCTTTGCATTGAGATTCTATGATTCTGCTGACAGAGAGCAGTTAAACACTGCCTGCGCCTATCTTTTCCAGTGTGGGTCAATAGTAGAGAAGGCCCGGTACTGTGCAATCTGATTGACCATATCAGAAATGCGGGGGAGGGGGTAAGCGTCGAGCTGCGTGTACCGGTTGCTGGTTTGACTGTAGTCCACGACCATCCTGTGCTTCTCCCCGGTCTTAACCACTACCACCTGGGCTCTCCAAGGGCTGTTGCTGGCCTCGATGATACCCTCCCGAAGCAGCCGCTGGACTTCGGACCTCATGAAGGCCTTGTCCTGGGTGCTGTACCGTCTGCTCCTGGTGGCGACGAGCTTGCAATCTGCGGTCAGATTGGCAAAGAGTGAGGGAGGCTCGACCTTGAGGGTCGTGAGGCCGCAAACGGTGAGGGGAGGTAGGGGTCCGCCGAATTTGAGGGTGAGGCTCTGGAGATTGCATTGGAAATCCAGGCCTAGTAAGAGTGATGCGCAGAGGTTGGGGAGAATGTACAGACGGAAACGGTCGAATTCCACGCCCTGTACAGTAAGTTTAACCAGGCAGAAACCCCGGATCGGGACAGAGTGGGAACCGGAGGCGAGAGAGATCTGCCGGTTGGCGGGATGGACCGCAAGGGAATAGCGCCTTACTGTGGACAAAGCTCTCGGTGCTCCCGGAGTCGATGAGACAGGAGGTCACGTGGCCGTTGACCAGCACCGATGTGGAAGAGAGTGCCAGGTTGCGAGGACGCGACTGGTCAAGCGTAACGGAGGCGAGTAGCGGGCAATCAGCAGTCGAGTCAGATGAGTCCGACGAGGAGCGGTAGCGACCCATGAGCCGTGGCCCCATCCCGGGAGGACAAAATGGCGGCGTCTGGAGTACCTGTGTGGGAGAAGATGGCGACGGACAAAATGGCGGCGCCCATGGAACGCACATGGCGGTGGGGGATGAAGATGGCGGCGCCCATGGAGCACACGTGGCGGGAGCGGCGAAAGATGGCGGCGCCCACTGATCACACCTGGGGTCGGGGGAAGCGGACGGCAGGGCCCATTGTGCGATCGGCTGAGGCGAGGGGAAGTGGGGCGTGATAGCGGTGACCGTCCGGGACTGACACACCGCTGCAAAGTGGCCTTTCTTGCCACAAGCTTTACAGGTCGCAGTGCGGGCCGGGCAGCATTGGCGGGGGTGCTTCTGCTGACCGCAGAAGTAACAGTGGGGACCCCCAGTGAGTGCGGTGCGGTGAGCAGCGCAGGCGTAGTGCACGGGGGCGGCTGCTGGGGGGGCCGGTTGCGTGGTCCACGAGGGGTAGGGCAGGTGGGCCGATAGGCAAGCGGAGTAAGATCACGCACTACGGGAGGCGGCCGTCATGGAAAGCGCCAGAGTCTTTGTGGCAGCGAGGGCAGCCCCTTCCAGCAGTCGTTGCCGGATGGTGTCCGATGCAATGACAAAGGCATCGCGCATGAGTAAGTCAGAGTGTTCCGTGGCTGTGAGGGCCCGGCAATCGCAGTCTCGTACCAGAGGTATAAGGGCCCTCCAGAAGTCCTCAATTAACTCACCCGGCTGCTGGACGCGAGTAGAGAGTTGATGCCTCGCAAACAGGGTGTTCGTCGACTGTGAATAGTTCTCCTTGAGCAGTTCCATAGCTCTGGTGTAGTCAGTCGCATCTCGAATTAGCGGAAAGCCACTGGAGCTAAGTCTCGAGTACAGGAGTTGCTTTTTCTGAGCCTCCGTCGGGGGAGGGTCCGCTGAAGAGATGTAGGCCTTGAAAACTGCAAGCCAGTGAACGAAATCTTTCCTGGCGTGAGGCGACTGTGAATCCAGCTGCAGACGGTCAGGCTTGATTCTGATGTCCATGGTGTACGGAAAATCACACAGCAATAAATTGTGGCGCTAACAATTATTCTCAAAGACGAGAGACTAGTACAATAGAGGCTTTATTGCTGTGTGATGCTATTCCTCTGGCTGCAACTGTAGACTAGAGTCTGAGTGACTCACACGCATATTTATACACAAGCTCCCTGTGGGCGGAGCTAGCCGGCAGGGGCTTACCGGAGGAACCTGTATTACAGGTACAGCCATACATCCCCCTACTGCAAGTACGCATATCTACATTGGTTATCACCACAACTATTTTGCAGCACTGTTCTCAATATTTTGCACATGCACCTCTCTGAAATGTTTCTATCATCAGTAAAGTTGGGTTTGAATCCCCCATTTCTTATTCGGCATTTACAAAAAAATTCTCCAGCAATAGATCATTTGATGCTACTGGAAGTAAAGTTTTGAAAATACAGAGCACATAGTTCATTTCTGAAAATAGCAACGCTCCCTTGCTGCTTAGATGAGAGAAATGCAATGCAATATTCGCTGCCGATCCGACATTTATACTCTTCTTCGGGTTTTAGTTTTCTTAAAATGAAGTGATGTTGGGGATTGGGGTAATGTCGGCTTTATCCATTGCTCAGGCTATAAGCCTGTGTCCCAATTTAATCAGATCCACTATTGGGGAGGTTGTTGTGTCGGTTTTTGTGACTAGTTTTCCAGGTCGGAGGGTCCCATCTGATTTGCTGCTGCACACTAGTTTGCCCTGAAGGCCCTACAAGTGTGATTCAAAATAAGGTTCACAATGATCACACATTAATGTAAATAAACTAATTCTAATCTTCATTTTTATCTCTTTAGTCGACATCTCCAAGCCCCAATGGATCTTGGGGCTCCCATGCCAGCGGCGGCTGGGATTGGGCCCACGGTTCGGATCGTTTTACGTTGGCAATCTGGGAAGGTTGCGCCAGCTGGGAATTGGCCTCAGACGCGTGGTTCGGAACTTTTAACGTTGGTCATGCACATGGGCCTAAACGATGGGCGACACGGTAGCTCAGTGGTTAGCACTGTTGCTTCTCAGTGCCATTGACCCTGGTTCGATTCCCAGCTTGGGTCGCTGTCTGTGCGGAGTCTGCACGTTCTCCCCGTGTCTGCGTGGGTTCCCCCGGGTGCTCCGGTTTCCACCCACAAGTCCAAAGATAGAGGGGCACGGAGCACCATTGCCGCAGTCGGCTAGGCAGCCATGCAGCTGCGCACGCCGCTGATTGCCCACTGTGAACTTAGGGCCACAGGTCATTTGGGTGGCCCCCAGGGCACTCCCCTCGGTGCCCTCTGGCTCCAGCCGACCTGTCAGCAGATGGGCATGCTCCAGCACAACCAATGCCACCTTGTTGGCTGGGGTGGTGTGTGTGGGGAGTGTAATGTGTATGTGCGGCTGCAGCTTGTCAGCCTACCGAGTGTCAATCACGGACCGGGCAAATCTCGCGCCGTTTCTCATTGGAATTGATTGTGTTCTACATGGCGATGGTGCCAGCCTCTCCACAGTCCCTGAATCGGTCCAGGTTCGGCGCTAGTTTTGCTGTTGTGAAAGTCAACGGCTCCTGCCCCAGCGTCAACACAGTCTCAGGAACGGAGAATCTAGCCACATGTTTTTTCAACCATGACATTCTATACTCACGTTATGACTCAGACTCAGTTTTGCTCCCCAAAAATACAAGTTTTGCTTTCTAATTTTTTATAATAGGCTGAAGGAGATTTGGGCTGCAATGCAAACGTTATATCACATTGCTTAGTTAGGCCTTCTATGATTTGTTTTCGACACAAAACTACAAAACACCACTCAAATTGAACTAAACCGCCCGAGTACTTTATTTAGTTTCAGGGAAATTTCTAAGTCACTAAATATATAATTAAACTCCAAGTAGGATGAATGCGTTCCACGTTATGAGCATGAGTTTACTGCTTCTTACATAGGAGCCTTTTATAAGTGCTATCTTTGCAATTTATTGAAACACTTTTCATGTCCTCATTTTATCTGTGTAAGTGAATGGGTTTTGAGCGAGTTAACTTGGGCCCAATGGTGTGACTCAATTTATGTTGCGCCGCGTGCTTTTGGTCAGGCATCTAAACCGGTTGAGCTCACATGCCCTCTGCTGGCAGTATCCTGCCACTTCTACATTTGCTTGCTCGGATAATCAATTACTATAAAAAGATATCCTTGCAGGAAGACAGAGGAACTGAAAATTCGACAGGTCCCAGGTTCAATTCTGACCTCGGGTGACTGTGTGGAGTCTGCACATTCTCCCCGTGTGTGCGTGAGTTTCCTCCGGGTGCTCCGGTTTCCTCCCACGGTCCAAAGATGCGCAGGTTAGGTGGATTGGCCATGCTAAATTGCCCTTGGTGTCCAAAAGGTTAGGTCAGGTTACTGGGTTACTGGGAATAGTGTGGAAGCCTGGGCTGAAGTAGGGTGCTCTTTCCAAGAGCCAGTGCAGACTCGGTGGGCCGAATGGCCTCCTTCTGTACTGTAAATTCTACGATTCCACAATGGCTCGCAAACCAGTCTGCCATATTGTCACTCAAACAGTGAAGGTAAACACTCACCCTGCTGAGTCATCAAAGGAAGCCTGCAGCTGTAATAGGGAGATGATATTCCCTTGTTAAGTTGCAACCAAGCCAGGGAATAGGGTTTGTTCCGTGCCTGCGTGGGTTTCCTCCGGGTGCTCTGCTTTCCTCCCACAAGTCCCGAAAGATGTGCTTGCTAGGTGAATCGGACATTCTGAATTCTCCCTCTGTGTATCCGAACAGGCGCCGGAGGGGATTTTCACAGTAACTTCATTGCAGTGTTAATGTAAGCCTACTTGTGACACTAATAAAGATTATTATTAAGTTGCAATTTAGCGAGAAGGCGGCTGGTACAATATGGTCCAAAGGCGCACTTCTAATATTTTGATTGTCCGACGCAAACTAATTGACATGAAGTCAAAAAACATTCACTCATCCGTTCAAAGCAGAGAGTGTAATCGTTAAACGCTGTCACGATGACTGCGCCAAAAAATGAGGGATTCAATTAATCTAAGGGTGAAAATAATCCTGATTACCAAGCATTCTGTGCATGGTGCTTCAAAACTAATCTCTTTATGCTTCAACATAATTTCCACATTTATTTGCCTTCCCTGGTAGAATTTCATCGATATGAGTCCTGCGCGCTCCGAGATTAACATAATCATTATTTATTTAGCACATGAAGGTAGAAGTATGAAAACCCTCCAGATGATTTCTAACTTTATAAATATGTTTCTCATCTTTCATTGTTAAATGTTGGAGTTCAGGGTCCGACTGCTGCATTTCCAGGAATAAAATGTTATCTCTCGTCATCCATCCAGCTGCTAATCCTCTAAATTGTTATTCTGAAACATTCCTCATAGAAAATAGGAGCAGGAGGAGGCCATTCAGCCCTTCGAGTCCGCTCTGCCATTCATTATGATCGTGGCTGATCATCCAACTCAATAGCCTCATCCCGCTTCCTCCCCCCATTTGGAATCATAGAATCCCTACAATGCAGAAGGAGGCCATTCGGCCCATTGAGTCTGCACCGACCCTACCGAGGCCCACTCCCCTGTCTGATCGCCGTAACGACATCTAACCTGCAAATCCCTGGACACTAAGGGCCAATTTACCATGGCCAATCCTAACCTGCACACTTTTAGACGATGGGAGGAAACCGGAGCACCCGGAGGAAACCCACGCAAACTCCACATAGACAGT
Organism: Scyliorhinus canicula; assembly: GCF_902713615.1. NCBI lineage: Eukaryota > Metazoa > Chordata > Chondrichthyes > Carcharhiniformes > Scyliorhinidae > Scyliorhinus > Scyliorhinus canicula. Next base: position 8,409,554 of record NC_052165.1, on the reverse strand, counting down.
CACCCGAGACCGGAATTGAACCTGGGACAATGGGACTGTAAGGCAGTAGTGCTAACCACTGTGCCACCCCTTTGAACCCCCTCGCCCCAAGTGCTATATCTAACTGCTTCTTGAAAACATAAGGTGGCCTCCATATTATTATCTTCAAAATTTGATTTTGAATTAGCTTCAGCTGAGGAGATGACTGATATGTCAGATAGGAGTACAACTCTTGTATCATCTGAAAAAAGCAGATGTTCTGTGCTAACTACAATTGTTCATCATATACATGAATGATTTCAACTCAGGAACTGGAGGTAAGGGGTTATGGGGATCAGAACATTGGCAGAGACTAATGGTTTGTGCTGAAACATGGTTGACCCAATTGGACCATTTACCAGACATCCAGGAAAGCTGCCAACTGAGTCTCCTGCAGATCCTAATCAGTGACCCAGCACCTGTTTGTGAGACCTCTGGGAAATTGGGTTGGCCTGAGTACAGGGCCCGCTAGCCTTAGGCTTTCCTAACGTTTTTGCAACCAAGCAAGTGGCCGCCACCAGAAGGATATGCAAATATTTATAGAAGTTTGATGTACACCCAAGTTGTGCTCCTTTTGGAGTTCTTCCCACAACATTCCTGCTTGTGCCTCCATTTTCTGAAATGTACCCAGTGACTACGTAAAAGTTAGTAGAATCCAAGCTGGGTGGTGAAGTCAGAACCAAGGCACAGAGCTTTGCTTTACTTAGAGGGTTAATTGACTTTGTTCAGTCTATGGCCGCTCCATCCGCCACCCAGTGCCCCAGCTATCCCCTATTCATACGTGATCAAAGTGCCTCATCAAAGCGTGTGGAGCAGGGTTGAATTTGAAGGGTTGAATTGCCTACTTCTGCTCCTAATTCCTCATTTCTGTGTTAATCAGTACTCTGCACCTGTGTATTTTAACTACGTAAACAAGGGGCGGCATATGGCACAGTGGTTAGCACTGGGACTACAGCGCTGAGGGCCAAGGTTTGAATCCCGGCCCTGGGTCACTGTCCGTGTGGAGTTTACACATTCTCCCCGTGTCTGAGGTGGATTTCACCCCCACAACCCAAAGATGTGCAAGGTGGGTGGATTTGCCACGCTATATTGCCCCTTAATTGAAGAAAAATAATTGGGTACTCTAAATTTATTTTTAAAAATTGCATAAACAATACAATTAGTATACTATTAACAGATTCACTATTATTTAAACTATAAACTTTGAAACACAATCAAAATAATTTCAAAACAAATTTTTAAAAAATGATTTTCCACATTTCATTTAATCCATCATAACACAAGACGTCTTCTAAGAGCTCCAACAATTTCTACAAGCAAGCAATCCTTTTTGTAAAACATTCTGGTAAGATGGGTCAATGCAAATCACTAATTATCTTGGAGATCTCGCCTGTCTCTAACATTCCTTTTATGCTAGTTCTACTCTTTGCTGAATTTCATTCTCCCGTAGAGAATGGTGGTCCACATAACATTCAATGTGCAAACCTGTCTCAGAATTCCCCCTTCTAAATGTTTGATCGTAAAATCCCAAATCTATTTCTTCTACTGGAGCCAGTGTTTCTGCAGCTAAATTACTTTTAATTACCGTTTTTATTTTCTTTGCTTCCCAGGCCAATGGACAACATTTGTTATTCTTTCCCACCAAGAGTGTGATAAATCCTGCCATGCTAGAACATCCACCTGGAAGATTGCTATGCAGTGCTAATTTCATATCCTCTGGATCAAAGTCTGGAAGCTTGAGCGCACATTTCTTGGAATTTAATTTCTTTAATGTTTTACTTGCCATCAGAACTTCCTCAGCTGTAGCAAGTTAAATCACAGTACTTAGCTCCAATGTATCAAAACCAGTATCAGGTCTCGTCTGATTGCAAAATCAGTTCAACTGTTCAATAGGGGTGGCATGGTGCGCAGTGGTTAGCACTGCTGCCTCATGGCGCCGAGGACCTGGGTTCAATCCTGGCCCCGGGCCACTGTCTGTGTGGAGTTTGAACATTCTCCCTGTGTCTGCATGGATCTCACCCCCGCAACCCAAAAGATGTGCAGGTACGCTATATTGCCCCTTAATTGGAAAAGAAAGAATTGGGCACTTTAAATTCATAAAGAAAAACAAAACTGTCCAATCAAACTTGTTGAATGATCTATTTCCTCCTTGGATGCAAAATGTGAAGACCTGGCCTGAGTTATTGGGGATGGGATTAACGTTTCCTAAATAAGAATGTTGATTCAAGATCACTGCAGACTTATTAATGTCAAACCCTCCGGGCCATGGTTAGCACTGCTGCCGACGGCGCTGAGGACCCGGGTTCGAACCCGGTTCCAGGTCACTGTCTGTGTGGAGTTTGCACATTTTCCCCGTGTCTGCGTGGGTTTCACCCCCACAAGCCAAAAGATGTGCAGGGTAGGTGGATTGGCCACGCTAAATTGCCCCTTAATTGGAAAAAAAATAATTGGGTACTCTAAATTTTAAAAAAACTGTCAAAGCCTCTTCGTTTGAAGGTAGCCATGGTGTGGAGATGCCGGCGTTGGACTGGGGTGAGCACAGTAAGAAGTCTTACAACACCAGGTTAAAGTCCAACAGGTTTGTTTCAAACACCAGCTTTCGGAGCACTGCTCCTTCCTCAGGTGAATCCTGTGGGACTTTAACCTGGTGTTGTAAGACTTCTTACTGTTCTTTGTTTGAAGACCCCTCAAAGCTTGACCTCCTTTTTTATTTTGTCTATCACCCATTGCTCAAGTTTTGCAGAAACTTCGCTCAGAAATTCACCACGACAAAGACACCTGCTAGTTTTGCAATCTGATACCACAGAACATGACAGGGTTTGCTTGTAGCCGAATGAAACCCATTCTCAACAGGATGGACCAAACTAAGAAATACCACAACCCTGACACATCATTCCACCCTTGTTTAATTTTCACAGTTTCCCTTCTCTATCACTGGCTTCTTTAGATGGTTTTGGAAACACTTCCCTTTGAAATTTCTCATCTGAAAAAAAAATGCAGCTTTCATTTCAATCAATTTACATTCCCAGGAATAGGTTGTCAAAAGAGCCAAGAAAAATCTTCAAGCTCACTTTTCCCGCCGGAGAGGAGTTCATCCTCACAGCATCTTGATCACCAAATCTCTCTTCGCAACCCTGAGCTGCTAGCCTGGCTTTAGCTTTACTCGCGCCATCACAAAATGTCTTTTCTGTGCACATCCCCCTGCACGTGATGCGACTGACTGTCACCTATCCGGTATTTCGGTGTCTACACCAAATTCAAGTTCTCAAATTCCCTTTGTTTGGAATCCTTCATCAACTTATCATCAAATTTGTTTGTAGCCACTACAACTTCTCACTCATAAGAGCTTATCCATCCAGTGATATTCCTATCCTGTTCAATGGTCCTTGCTCTTGTCAAACTACAACCTCTACCTGCCCTTCTATCTCGTATGTAATGTACCACCTTCCCTGGACTATAATTTATTTCTATGTCCTCATGGAGTGCCTTAAGGCTCGCCGAATTTTCTCTGAAATCTTGGCCTGGATAAATGCTCTTTTACCGGCATGAAGGGATATTTATCCAGGCTCCGAAGAGTTTTGTTATGGGAGAGGTGTTTTCAGAACCCCAAAATGTATCATGGAGTTCAACCAACCCCCACCTTTAATGGATTGTTGCTTTTGAAGCACACGGCTTGTTCCCCAGGTGTAGTATTGCAATTATGGACACGTGGTTTTCAAAACAAAACAATGTTTATTCCATGAACTCAAATTAACCTTTTAAATAAACATTGGATCTCTTAACACCCCTTACTTCAAAGATAACCCCAAAAATAATACAACACTACCTAATCCTGCAAACTGTTCCTTTACACATCCAAAAGACTTAACAAATCCTTCAAACAGAAGCACATTAGATTTATATTCAATACTGAGACCTTTTTACAATTCTGATTTTACCAAAGGATTAAGAGATCGTCCTTCGTGGTGGAGATCACCAGCAATGCAGCTCACAGCCACACCCAAGCTTTCTTCAAACTGAAACTAAAAACTCCCAAAAAGCAGAAGTGAGCTCAGCTCCCCCTCCCCCCCCCCTCCCCCCCAAAGACATCACTTCAGTAATATGATCAGCTGCATTTCTTAAAGGTACATTTCTTAAACATCCAATTCTTAAAGGCACTCTCACATGACAGTTTGAACTAATCATTTTCCATTCCAAGGCCGAGGGGTAATTCCACATCACCAAAGGGATTTGGGGATTTCTCCTATAAACAAATGGGATCTGTAGCCCCAACTATTTGAAGTGAATCCTTCATGTGGACTCCCCATATCAGCGCAGATATCAGTTTGAAGCTCTATTCGCCAGCTAAGATTTTGTGAAGCATCTCATCAATTAATGTGTGATTAATTTGGTAAATCCCATTACTAAAGGGACTTTCTACTGCTGTGTTGCAACTACAATGTTCATGCTTTCATACATACTTCTAAATTCCCTCCATTATCAATTAGCAATTTAGCTGGTGCTCCCAGTCCATTATGCTGCCTACAATTACCTTCTGTCTTTGCAATATATTACTGCTCTCAGGCTGAATCTAGCTGCTATGTCTATGAAGTACATGAGAAAAATGTTTTTGTCTTTATCCCATTTTCTTTCAACTCCATTGCCACTATGGGCCGCGATGGTGTCCTCTTTTACATATATTGCATTTCTCACTGAACCTCCTGACAACTTTAATATAATCATCATCAATTACCCCCCGCGACCTTTGGTAGAATTCTTACCCTAATTGGCGATGTAGTTTAAAAATGATTTGACTTTTTGATTAGAAATGTCCGGTCTTGTTAAGGAGATGCAATGATGTCCTGATTGTCTAAACTCCAAAACTACAGATTTCCCCTAAATGGCTGCCTTATTCTGTTCCATATCTAATTTCATCAGCTTAAGTGGGGTGCTCTTTCCAAGGGCCAGTGCAGACTCGATGGGCCAAATGGCCTTCTTCTGCACTGTAAATTCTATGATTCTATGAACAGTTCTAATAAAGGTAGCTACTGGCATTTGCATTGCGCAACAAGGAGAAAAAGATTTCACATTACAGAAACTGTGGAAAACATAATCGAGGGATGGCCTGATTCAAGTCATCACGGCCACAAAGACATATCACCATTTGGGCCTTAATGGGATGAGGAAGCCATGTCCCAGGGTGCCATTTTTAAAGGGAGGAAGGTCCCCAAACTGGGGACCTAATATTCATAAACAGCTTGATCATTCACCCATGGGCACAGATTGGATGAGAAGACTTGCAAAAGTCTATTGGCCGGGTATGAAGAATGTCATTGAAGATGTGCGAGGCATGTCAAGAGCTTTCGCTAAGTCAACACAGAGAACCACTGAATCCACACGATGTTCCCAACCATCCTTGGTCCAAAATTGCCTCCAACCTCTTTTATACCCATGGCACTGACTGTGTCGTCGGCCACTTTCCCGAATGTAGCAGACCAAGATAGACATTGCAATGTTACATCTGAGACCAACCCCTTAAGATGCAATTATTCCATCAACGGCAGAGCTCATGTTTGGCAGACCAGTGAATGCCAATTTACTTTTTACCCATTCTACTCTCTCAGAGGGCAACTAGAGGGCAACTTTTAAAACTCCAAGAGAGATGACCAACATGTACGTAAAATCGCAGTTATGAAATTGCCAAATTTAGAGTTGGGACAATAAGTTTGCATCCATGATTCTACAGAAGGTACATGGCTAACAGCCAAGGTGACAAGGATTTGTTCAGAACCAAGGTCCTATGAAGTCGTTATACAATGGATGCAGTAGTCAACTGTGAACAAGGACAAATCTGATCCATTCCAGCCAGGTGGGAGGGGTCTTTGATTATGCTGCCCGCTTTCCCCCGGCAGCGGGAGGTGTAGATGGAGTCAATGGATGGAAGGCGAGTTTCATGTGGTGGACTGGGCGGTGTTCACAACTCTCTGCCGGTTCTTACGGTCTTGGGCCGAGCAGTTGCCATACCAGGCTGTGATGCAGCCCGATAGGATGCTCTCTATAGTGCATCTGTAAAAGTTGGTAAGGGTTAATGTGGACATGCCGAATTTCCTTAGTTTCCTGAGGAAGTATAGGCGCTGTTGTGCTTTCTTGGTGATAGCATCGACGTGAGTGGACCAGGATAGATTTTTGATGATGTGCACCCCTAGGAATTTGAAACTGCTCACCATCTCTACCTCGGCCCCGTTGATGCTGACAGGGGTGTGTACAGTACTTTGCTTCCTGAAGTCGATGACCAGCTCTTTAGTTTTGCTGGCATTGAGGGAGAGATTGTTGTTGTTACACCACTCCGCTAGGCTCTCTATCTCCCTCCTGTATTCGGACTCGTCATTATTCGAGATCCGGCTCACTATGGTCGTATCATCAGCAAACTTGTAGATGGAGTTGGAACCAAGTTTTGCCATGCAGTTGTGTGTGTACAGGGAGTAGAGTAGGGGGCTAAGTACGCAGCCTTGCGGGGCACCGGTATTGAGGACTATTGTGGAGGAGGTGTTGGTGTTCATTCTTACTGACTGTGGTCTGTTGGTCAGAAAGTCAAGGATCCAGTTACAGAGTGGAGAGCCAAGTCCTAGGTTTTGGAGCTTTGATATGAGCTTGGCTGGGATTATGGTGTTGAAGGCGGAGCTGTAGTCAATAAATAGGAGTCTGATGTAGGAGTCCTTGTTTTCGAGATGCTCTAGGGATAAGTGGAGGGCCAGGGAAATGGCGTCTGATGTGGACCGGTTGCGACGGTATGCGAATTGAAGTGAGTCAAGGCGTTCCGGGAGTATGGAGGTGATGCGCTTCATGATCAGCCTCTCGAAGCACTTCATTACAACTGACGTCAGGGCCACCGGGCGGTAGTCATTGAGGCACGTTGCCTGGTTCTTCTTTGATACCGGTATGATGGTGGTCTTCTTGAAGCAGGTGGGGACCTCGGAGTGGAGTAGGGATAGGTTAAAGATGTCTGTGAATACCTCTGCCAGCTGCCATCTCCACCTCGGCTCCGTTGATGCAGTCAGGGGTGTGTACAGTGCTTTCTTTCCTGAAGTCAATGATTAGCTCCTTAGTTTTGTTGACATAGAGGGATAGATTGTTGTCATTGAACCACTCCAATAGGTTCTCTATCTCCTTCCTGTATTCTGATTCACCATTGTTCAAGATCCGACCCACTACAGTCATGTCATCGGCAAACTTGAAGCAATTGAAGCCATGGAAACAGCGAATCAGGTTCCCTTCTTGCAAGATTGCATCTCCCAACTGCGTTCAGTTCCCGACGGCGTCCAGCTCTGCCTTTGCCCTGCTCATTTCTTGGTCTCTCACTCCGATACATCGGCTCCTGCCCATGGCCTTTTCACTGAGTCTTTATTACCAGAGAATATGGAGAGCTTGGCTGGAGCCTCGGTTACGTATTATGTTCTATGCCTGTCCAGAACATAAGTACGGGGCAGCGCGGTGGCCTAGTGGTTAGCACTGCTGCCTCACAACACCAGGGACCCGGGTTCAATTCCGGCCTCGAGTGACTGTGTGGAATTTGTATCTTCTCCCCGTGTCTGCGTGGGTTTCCTCCGGGTGCTCCGGTTTCCTCCCACAGTCCAAAGATGTGCAGGTTAGGTGGATTGGTAATGATCAATGCGTGGTGGTAGGGGGCTAGGGTGGGGTAATGGATCAGTGTAGGGTGCTCTTTCGGAGGTCAGTGCAGACCCGATTGGCTAAATGGCCTCCTTCTGCACTGTAGAGATTTCAAGGAGCCTGACTTGATTCCAAATACTTCTGGGTTTAACTGGGCCCTATTTGAAGCTGGGAGGGGAAACCCCTATTGAGCTGTTAAATGATTTCAATATTTAAAGTTAATTAATTAAGAATCAGGATCCTGACTTTAACAACCAGCAAAACGTTTCCCAAACTTTGCGGAACTCGCCGGGGTCAACAAGGAAAGTAAACAGCTCGGAGCCATTATCCAACAAAACATAGAATGTCTTGAAACAGCAAGAGTGGATTGCTGTCAGGCTGCCTGTGTGAAAGGCTTGTGTTCACAACTCCTGTGACAAGAGACACAGAGTTCATAGCTTCACAGGTGATTTCCAACTTTTTTGAAGTTATACCACCTGCTTGCCTTGATCTTATCTACCTTACGGTCAGGACAGAGCTGATAGGCAATTGGGACCAGCTGGAAGGAAGCAAGGCCGTCAACATCGGGTCTACAGGGAGAGAATTGGCTTTCTGGACCTGTCTGAGCAACCCCCCGCCCTCCCCCCACCACCGCCCCCCACAACCCACAACCCTCCCCCTGGAGCTGTGCACGACTGTCTGCAAGGAGAGAAGGCTGAGTTACGAGAAGTGGGACTCAGGGAGGTTGTGAAGGATCGGTGTGAGATGCCAATAAGATTAGGGTGATTGTTGATTATTGTAGTAATCCACGGGAGGCAGGAGTTCCGTCACCACACCAATATTTATTTACAATAATGATATTACAGGAGCAGCTACAAACAGTGCTGCTAGCAGTCCAGTCAACTTAAGACTGGCTCACAAAGCCTACACAGGTGATTATATGGGCCCCCTCAATGAGCTATCATTGAGGGAGCTCATACTCCAATTGGCCAACCAATAAAGCCAATTGGAGTTCATTACAATTATCCAAATGGGCATGCGAGGAGACACATGAATGCGGCTGACAGGTGTGTTGGCCTGACAGGAGTTGTCCTAGAGAATGCTGGGGGAAGTCAGAGTGCGGGGGGGGGGGGGGCGCGCCCCCCTCCCTCAGCAACTGAAGTCAACCCCACCCCACTCAACAGCTCTCATACCCACCCCAAATTTTGACTTTGGACTCACACAAAGCTCACACTAACAAAGGCTCACGCTGGGAAAAGGTTTAGGAAAGATTGCTTCAGAGAATGGAGCCCAGTTACACAAACACGGAACACGGAACACTGAATACAGTCATATACGTGGGATAATCCATGGGTTAGAGAGGGATCACTGTCCACAATGACTGAAGAACACTAACATTAATCAAACAATTTATCGTCACACAGGTAAAATGGTGCATTTTCACCACAGCGCAGGATTAGGAATTAAAAGTTTAAAGCTCCATCTAGACTTTTAATTTCTATTTGACAGGGGGAACAAAAGAATAACTTTCTTGAAAGAGCAAGTCCCCCTTCATTATTGTAAATTCTGCCATCTACTGGAAGTGAAACTGCATAATCTCCATATTGCGTTCAAATATTAGGTTTGAGGTACACAATACTTTTTACCAGAAACATTCTCTTGATTTAAATGCACAGTCAATTATTTTTAGTAAACGAGATAAAAATATTTCATGATGAGCATCATACTAGCTTCTAAATATACCCTTTTTGCTGACCACAAACGATTCCACTGAGATGAACTACAGGCTGTAATTTTCAGATCTGGTTTCCATTACATGCAGTAATTAGATAATTGGTTTAACTCCCCGCTCTCCTGACAGGACTTAAAGTTAGCACAAAAAAGCAATTGAAAAGAATTGGTCAGGAAATATATCAATGTTTACTGATTCTGCTTCAGTGATAGACATGGTGCAGGTTTTGGTAGAATGTGGGTATGATTTTACCACTGCGGCACGCAGGTGAATCGCTGGAGAGGTCCAAATCGAGCTTCAAGCCAGGCACGAAACCTCAAGCGAGCCATCTGGCTCGTGGCGCACAGCTCAACCTGGGCCATCTTGACTCCACAAGCGGAGACCAGTCATGATGGCCAACTGGGAGTCTCGGAGGCCATTGGAGCCCTGTGGATGGTCGGGCACAGGGCAGTACCGTGGCACTCTCCCTGGCACCTGGCCTCTGCCAGTTGGCACTGCCAGGGTGCTAAGGGACTGCTCAGGTGCCAGGCTGGCACTTTTAGGGTGCCCAGGTGCCAGGTTGGCACCGCCAAGGATCAGGACCTGAGTCGGCCATGTCTATGAATGAGCAGTGGGGGGAGGGGGGGGGGGGTGTATGAAGGATGGGGGGAAGAGTGGAGGGGTATGAAAGATCCTGTTTGGAAGGGGAAGGGGGGGCCTGAAATAGGGGTGCCCGAAAAGAGGGGGTGGTCAGGGAGCCTGAAAAAGGAGGGGGGGGGGGCAGGTAATGCCCATGTCTGCAGGGGGTTGCATTGTCCATGGGTGGGGACCCTCAATCACACAGAGATCGGGACACACTTTCAAAATGATGCCCCGATCTCTGAGGAGCCAGTCTCGCCGGCTAGTTCATAATTTTTTATAATAATCTTTATTGTCACAAGTAGGCTTACATTCAGCCCCCTACTGATGAAAATAGTTCGAAGCGTGGGCTAGACGAGGAGAAACTCCCCAAGGCCCAAAAAAGTGACTAAGTGTGGGTGAATCCAGATCTGGACCTCTCCCAAAAAGCCGGCGCGAAACACCCCAGCAAACCCGCCCAAAATGACACTTCAAAATGTTTTGGTTCAATCGTGCTCTGTATCTTAACTGCTGAAGTGACTTTAAATACATTGACAGATGCACAAACACTAGCTTTAGATGAAGGACCAAAAGTGTAATGTATCCAAATCCACGAACAATATAAAGCTGTGAGATGGACACCAATCTGTTGATAGGTTGGGTAAGTGGGCGAGAAGGGAGCGGGTGGAATCTGATGTGAGGAAATTTGAGATTATTCACTTTGGTGGGAAGAATAAAAATACTTTCTCGGAGGGTCACATGACCCAAAGGGCCAATCGGGCTAGGGCGCGCGAATCCTTGGACTGAATACCTTTTTTCTGTCAGTTAGCTTTTTGGAGCTGTGGATTACGGTACCCTTTACCTCATTTTCTTAATAAACTGTTTATTCGTTAATCGACTTGGTGGTCACCAGTCTTTCAAGATACTACATTTGGAGAACCGACCTCGGATGGAATGCTTGCCCTTGAAGCACACTTGTTCAGCTGTCTGTGACCAGTGGAAAAATTGCGGCAGACATTTGCCACGAGGTTGCCCGAGGTGCAGGTCTCAGATAATGGGACTGCTTTTACTGGCGATGAGTTCCAACACTTCATAAAAACCAACTGCATTCAACATATTAGAACAGTTCCCTCCCATCTGCTTCAAATGGACGGGCTGAGAGAGTCGTCTAAACAGCCATCAGCCTCTCCACAAACCAGACTGGCCCGTTTCCTACTCACCTATTGAGCAACACCTCACCTCACCACAAATGTTACACCCACCGAGTTGCTCATGGGCAGACGCATTAGAACAAGGTTGGATCTGATATTTCCGAATTTCATGGGGAAGGTGGAGGTAAACCAAAATGTGCAGATGAAACATTGTGGGCTGGATACGCCGTAGGCCGACGGCGAAATCGTGTTCGGTGATCGGGCGGAGAATGGGTTTTCGCGTCGAAATCGGGGCCAACGTTGGTTTGATGCCAGTCCGCCAAACTGCCGTTACCGTGACACGAGTCGCATGCCATTTCAACAATGTTGACACATCATCGGCCGGCCCACCCGTGATGCTCCGCCCCGATAGGCCGCGTTACTGCCGGCGCAGGTCGCACGTGCGGACCGTGTAAAGCGCCACCACACTCGGCCGGGATCTATGCCGCTGGCAGCGTCTGCTAGGGCTGGGGGGACTGGTGGGGGGTGGCCAGGAGGTGGGCTGTGGGACCTTTGAAGTCCATGCTGAGGCGTTCAAAGGGACGGGAAGCCTTTATCAGATGCGCTTTTTCGGGGCTGTAGAAGTGCGGCTTGCACTCCGCGCAGATGTGGCAGTTCCTGGTGACTGTCCTGGCCTCCTCGATGGAGTAGGGCAGGTTGCGGGTCTTTACAAAGTGTAAGAAGCGGGTGACCCCCGGGTGGCAGAGGTCCACGTGGAGGGCTCGAAGGCTTCCTTCTCGACCGAGAAGTGGCGGATTTCGGAAGCATGGAGGGTACAGGAGAAGAAGGCCACGGGTCTGCCCGCTTGGTTGAGGGTGGCTGGCAGAGCTACATCGGACGCATCGCTCTCGACCTGGAAGGGGAGGGACTTGTCGATAGCTCGCATTGTGGCCTTTGCGATATCCGCTTTGATGCGGCTGAAGACCTGGTGGGCCTCCATCGACAGGGGGAATGTGGCTGTTTGGATGAGGGGACGGGCTTTGTCAGCGTAGTTGGGAACCCACTGGGCGTAATATGAGAAAAAGCCCAGGCAGCGTTTGAGGGACGCATGCGCCCGGAAGGAGGACCCCTATCGCTGTGAATGTAAGCGGGGAATCCGAACAGGGAGAAAATGGTGTGGAGGGCTTTAATGATGGTGGGTGTGGTCATGTCGGGGTAGTGGGGGAGGGGGAGCTCCATTAGGGGGCGCATGCGTCCGGGTCGGGGCCTATTAGTCCATTTCGCACTACGTAGCCGAGGATGGCTAGACGGTCGGTGCTAAACACACATTTGTCCTTGTAAGTCAGATTCAGGAGCTTTGCGGTTTGGAGGAATTTGCGGAGATTGGTGTCGTGGTCCTGCTGATCCTGGCCGCAGATGGTGACATTATCGAGATACGGGAAGGTACCCCTTAAACCGTATTGGTCGACCATTCGGTCCATCTCCCTTTGGAAGACCGAGACCCCGTTTGTGACACCGAAGGGAACCCTTAAAACGTAGTAGAGCCGCCCGTCCGCTTCGAACGCAGTGTACTTGTGATCGTTTGTACGGATGGGGAGCTGGTGGTAGGCGGACTTGAGGTCCACCGTGGAGAAGACCTTATACTGCGTGATCCTGTTGACCAGGTCGGATATACGGGGGAGAGGGTCGCATCCAGCTGTGTAAACCTGTTGATGGTCTGACTGTAGTCTATGACCATCCTATTCTTTCTCCGGTCTTTCCCACCAGAACTTGTGCTCGTCAGGGGCTGTTGCTGGCCTCGATGACCCCTTCCTTCATAAGCCGTTGGACCTCGGACCTGATGAAGGTCCGGTCCTGGGCACTGTACCGTCGGCTCCTGGTGACGACAGGTTTGCAATCCGGGGTGAGGTTTGCAAACAAGAACGGGGGATCGACCTTGAGGGTCACGAGGCTGCAGAGGGGAGGCATAGGGCCGCCAAATTTAAATGTTGGGCTCTGGAGGTTACATTGGAAGTCTAACCCCAGGAGTGCAGCCGCACAGAGGTAGGGGAGGACGTAGAGTCTGTAATTTTTAAACTCCCTCCCCTGGACCGTGAGGTCCGCTATACAACACCCCGTGATCTCCACTGAATGGGAGCCAGAGTCCAGGGTGATTTTTTGCTTGACCGGGTATACAGGGAGAGCGCAGCGTCTTACCGTGGTGGGGTGGACGAAACTCTCCGTGCTCCCGGAGGTCCAGCAGGCAGGTCGTCTCGTGCCCGTTGAGCAGTATTCTCGTTGTTGCCATAGAGAGGGTGCGGGGTCGAGACTGGTCCAGAGTGACTGAAGCGAGTCATGGCAGATAGTTGGAGACTTCATCGGGCAGTGAGTAGTGGCCCGTGGGGTCCTCGGAGCCGATCCAAATGGTGGGGGGTGAAAAAAATGGCGGCGCCGTCCCCCGCACGTGGCGTCGGAAGCACAAAATGGCGGCGCCCGGGATCGCATATGGCATCAGAGGCGTAAAATGGCAGCGCCCAGAGGTCGAACGTGGCGTTGGAGGATAGGGGCAGCGAGGTTCGCAGGCCGCACGGGGCCCCTGGAGAGAGAGAAGGGGGAGTCATGCGGTCGCTGCCCAGGACAGCAGCAACCGCCTTGGCCTGGCAGATGGCCACAAAGTGGCCTTTCTTCCCGCAGCCCTTGCAGGTTGCAGATCGGGCTGGGCAACGTTGTCGGGGGTGTTGCGCCTGGCCGCAAAAATAGCAGCGGGGCCCCGCGGGTTTTTCAGGGCACCCTGCGGCGCAGGCCTGGGGGAGTCCGAATCCATGGGGGAGAGAGATGCTGAATTCCACGCTGCCCTGGAGGTCGCGTGCGGTCGGGGGCATATGAGCGTGCGTTTCTGTTCGTGACATCTAGGGAGGTAGCGAGGGACCGTGCCTCCGTGAGGCTGAAGGTTTCTCTTTCTAATAGTCTCTGGTGGATCTGTTGGAGACTGCATGCCTGCAACAAAGGCGTCTCGGATGAGGAGTTCCGTGTGCTCATTAGCGGACACTTGCGGGTAGCCGCAGTTCCTCCCCAGTACAAGCAGGGCACTGTAAAAATCGTCCAGTGACTCACCAGGGATCTGCTGCCTCGTGGCCAGTAAGTGCCAAGTGTAGACTTAATATACCGGCCGGATGAAGTGTCTTTTGAGCAGGTCCATGGCCGCGTCGTAGTCAGTCATGTCCTCGATGAGCGTGTAGATGGCGGTGCCGACGCACGAGTGGAGGATGTGTAGCTTCTGCTCCTTCGTCGGCACATTTTCCATCGTACTAAGGTAGCTGTTGAAACAAGCCAACCAGTGCTTAAATGTGGCTGTTGAATTCGCTGCGTGGGGGTTGAGTCATAGACACTCCGGTTTGATGCGGAGCTCCATCCTTTAAAATCTTGTAGATTAAATTGATGCGCGATCAATGAACAGAGAAACGAAGGAGTAGTCCGAATCGAAGGCTTTAATCTACAAGGTGTGGCCAGCAGCATGAGTACAGAAAGAACGATGGCTGCTGGGACACACGGGTTCTTATACTCCGCCTCGTAGGCGGAGCTACCTTCCTCTCGATCAATGAGAAGACAACACTTGGGCCAATGGGCAGTGAGCCTTCTACACCAATAGCAGCTCGCAGTCCCAGGTACCGTAGTACCTCTAGTCGAGTAACGCAGGCTCGAAGAGCAGGATGACACACTCCTAATTTTTATGTTCATTATTTTACAATGGAACAGCTTGCTCGTCCACTCCAGGGAACGTTGAGGATTGACCACAAGTTATGGACTGGATCACAAGCAGTACGAGTAAATTTAGCATGACTTTATTTTCCTGGTTATGGAATCTGCTACCGAGCGTTTTATTTATTAAAGTCAAAACGATTATTGAAAAGGTATTCAGCTGAACGATTAGCGCAGACGGGAAAATAGTGTGACAAATTTGCATAAATGGATTAAAATTGACATGTTAATTTTTAAAGCAATGATATAACGGGAGAATTTTAATTAGTTGAGATGAGCACCAAAGGCAAAGAAATTAAAAATTAATACTCTGAAAACTGCATTATTAAAAGGTACAAGAACTAATTGGTCAGTGAATTTAAATTAAGTAAACGTAAAAGATGAACGCAGTTCCGACAGCGCTATAAACTCAATCAATAATGCATGGACTGAATTAAGGGTGTTTAGCCTCTGGCAGCTTCTTCCCAGATTGAAGCTTTAATAATAAATGACAATCAGCAAACATCAGCTGACCAAAAATGTACACATTTTGTGACCTGGACTGAGCCAATAATACAGGTCTGTTTCGGAGAGAAGACTTAGGTTTTGTGCTGTTTCTCTTCCTACACAAGGCAGATTTTCATCTGCTCCCATAGCATGTTTTTTCCCGGAACAGGTCACTAGCCTGTCACCAGGGGCTTATAGCTGGAGGGGCGCAACTCCACATTAAACGTGGATGACCAAGAGTCTCTCCCGCTCTTACTGCCAGCCAGTGGCACGTTTGGAAGGATTGACACTCGCCTGGCCACATTATGAACGCCATCAAGACCTGGGGTGGGATTCAAACCCGGAGCTTCTAACTCGGAGGCAGGGACACTGCCCATTACGCCACAAGACCCTCTCCTAGGTTGGTGCAGTGCTTTTCATGACCTAAGGGTGTCGTGAGACATTTTGAAATGTAGACATTGTTGCGATGGAATTACACGACAACTAGGACACACAAACAAAAATGAAACATCTTGCAAGATCATCCATTTTAGGTTGTTAAATCATGCTCGGACTTTGGTAGAACCTCTTTCTCTTCGAATAGAACTTTAGAACAGTACAGCACAGAACAGGCCCTTCGGCCCTCGATGTTGTGCCGAGCAATGATCACCCCACTCAAACTCACGTATCCACCCTATACCCGTAACCCAACATCTCCCCCTTAACCTTACTTTTTAGGACACTACGGGCAATTTAGCATGGCCAATCCACCTAACCCGCACATCTTTGGACTGTGGGAGGAAACCGGAGCACCCGGAGGAAACCCACGCACACACGGGGAGGACGTGCAGACTCCACACAGACAGTGACCCAGCCGGGAATCGAACCTGGGACCCTGGAGCTGTGAAGCATTGATGCTAACCACTATGCTACCGTGCTCCCCTGGAATAGTGCTGGAGGATCTTTTATTTCCACTTGAGGGGTTATTTGGGGCCTTAGTTTAATTCAGCAGTGCGGAAGCCCTCGATACCTTACTCAAGTCCAGGTGAGCAGGTTAAGTGGATTGGCCATAATAAATTGCCCCTTTGTGTCCAAAGATGTGCAGGTTAAATGGGTTGTGGGGTGACAGGGATAGGGCGGGGGAGTGGGCCTAGGTAGGGTGCTCTTTCAGAGGGTCAGTGTCGACTCGATGGGCCGAATGGCCTCCTTCTGCACTGTAGGAATTCTATAAAGTGCCACCTAAATTATGTGCTCAATCCTCTAGACCTGGGCTTGAACCCTCAACTTTTGAACTCTTCTGATGAACTTTTGAGAATAACTTACTTGTGGACATTTCCCAAATCCATAGAGAAAAAGTAATTCACTATCTGGAAAAACAATTTGCCAAAATATAATCATAACTCATACGTATAATCACTCCTTCAATGTAGCAAATATCCAACGTGCTCGACAGACAGGGAAAGGAAGCAATTTTGAAATTAGTGGAAGAGGTAAGGTTATAAAGAATTGTATGTTGAGCTGCAGTTGGACAGTTAGGAGAGTGACCAAAAAAAGATTTTTAGTAAGGTTTTAAAAAGATATAAGAGAGACTTGTAGAGGCAGAGGAAGTGATTGGGAGGTTGGGCTGGGTATCATCAGAATACACGTGGAAATAGCCTCCATGCTTTTATCTGATGTCACTGAGGGGCAGAACAATATGTACTTAAAGAAGAGGAATGGGCTCTGAATAGATCGCTGGAGGGCTCAAGGGAAGAGAGGTAATAGTGATGTACTGGCTATAGAACATAGAACATAGAACAGTACAGCACAGAACAGGCCCTTCGGCCCTCGATGTTGTGCCGAGCCATGATCTCCCTACTCAAACCCACGTATCCACCCTATACCCGTAACCCAACAACCCCCCCCATTAACCTTACTTTTTTTAGGACACTACGGGCAATTTAGCATGGCCAATCCACCTAACCCGCACATCTTTGGACTGTGGGAGGAAATCGGAGCACCCGGAGGAAACCCACGCACACAGGGGGAGGACGTGCAGACTCCACACAGACAGTGACCCAGCCGGGAATCGAACCTGGGACCCTGGAGCTGTGAAGCATTTATGCTAACCACCATGCTACCGTGCTGCCCAAACAGGCAGCACCCAAACCACGTGAAGCCAGTCCCATAACCCGAACATTGTCGGGGAGCTACTGGAACCATGGCCTGCCGTATTGAACATCGCTGAATACTTGTGAAGGATAAGGAGGGTTCGGCCTCATGGACAGCATCACAGGGAATGTAATTTGGGACTTTGGCCAGGCCAAGGTTGATGCTGAAGAGATTCAAACAGGGAATTATGAAGCAACAACCTGCTGAAGCCCTGTGGCGAGGCTACCCATACACTAAGCAGAGATGGTGGGGGAATCATAGAATTTACAGTGCAGAAGGAGGTCATTCGGCCCATCGAGTCTGCACCTGCCCTTGGAAAGAGCACCCTACCTCCACCCTAACCCCGCAACCCAGTAACCCCACCTGATCTTCTTGAACACTAAGGGGCAATTTAGTAAGGCCAATCCACCTGACCTGCACATCTTTGGACTGTGGGAGGATACCCAGCACCCGGAGGAAACCCACACAGACATGGGTAGAGCGTGCAGACTCCGCACAGACAGTCACCCGAGGCCGGAATTGAACCTGGGACCCTGGAGCTGTGAAGCAACGGTGCTAACCACTGTGCTACTGTGCCACCCCATATTAGTTAAAGATTGCTCCCAAATCAGCTCAACCGTTGATAATAAATTCTTTGAGTCAGGCTTAGCGGAATATATTACTTTGTGTTGATGAGCAAAGAATTAACATTCTTGAAGATACTGTCATTACAGGGCATAAAATTTAATTATCCGGTTCATTCCCATTTCTTAACTGGAACATAAAAATATCTGCTTTTGAAACAAGTTAAACCATTGTGTATTGTTTGAAGAGTTTTTCTCTTGAGTATTTCAATGCCAAATTCAATTAATTTGATTACTCACATATTGACAGGTTGATCATAAGTACAAAAATGTCACTGTGGAGCAATGCAACATAATACAGTAATGAAGACATTTTCTGCAGTGCTACCAAGTTGAAAAAGAAAGGCAAAACATACTTCAACTTAAGTAATGTTCACTGACTGTACAGGTTTATATCAGTGAAGTGCATGCCATCACTGTCTCAGCAATTGGAAAATGGATGATTGTTTTGAATTGCTGTAAAGCAGAGTTGGCTGCCATGAGTTGTGGCCTTTTGCAGATTTGTGTCCTGTAATTCAAATCAGAGTTTCTTAAATAGTCAATTTAGCCAATTTCTGGTTCATTAGATGCAACATTTGTAAGTGAATGTGATGAATCATAAATGTAGTTGCATTCACTGTGTTGTTATTCACGACTGTTTTCTTGTCGGGCTCCATATTCCGAATAAAAGTCACGAATGCCAGAGTGACTACGTTGCTGGGCTCAGACATTCCTCCTTACTTGCGATGTTTCGCTTTTCATTGGCATCTTTAAAAGATTAATTGTCAACTTATACATCAACGATGCCCTTCCATCATGTTCTTCTGCTCATGGGCTTTGGGTGCTAGAGAGGGGCGATATTCCAACTACGTTACTGCTGTTTAACTCTTTTGAGAAATTGAAATGGTTCATCATAAGAATCTTGATTTCTTTGATACTTTGCTCTTCTGAAGCTACTCTGGTTGAAATGTAATCGAGCTGGTTTTCCATTCTCACTGGATGGGCAAGGATATTTTGGTTATTAAATAGGTATGTATCAGTTTCACATCGTTTTGAGACACATGACATGAAATCCAGTAAGTTCCTCAAACCACATGTATTGCTGCCTATAATTCTCACTTAAAGTGAGATTATTGTTTTGGAATAACACACTAATGTGTCTGTACTTTGGGGGGTTCACATCGCAAAAGGATGAATACATTTAGGTAACCAGGGGCTGGTTTAACTCACTGGGCTAAATCGCTGGCTTTTAAAGCAGACCAAGCAGGCCAGCAGCACGGTTCGATTCCCGCACCAGCCTCCCCGAACAGGTGCCGGAATGTGGCGACTAGGGGGTTTTCACAGTAACTTCATTGAAGCCTACTCGTGACAATAAGCGATTTTCATTTTTTCATTTCAGGTTCTCCAACTCTGAAATGAGTTCATGGGCCTCATTCCGAAATTGGGGAAATGAGGCGCCCACTCAATTCAGAGCAGTCAGCAGAGCTAACTTAAAACAAAAACATCCTGAACAAGAGACCAGTGGCATTCACCTCCTGTCCAAACCAGGCACTCTTCCAATGGTCATTGTTGTGCACATAAAACAGGAGGAACAAGGTTAAATATAGACCCCATTATCTTTCAGTTCACAAGCACCTAAGGGATTGTGAAATTATGTTGAAGCATTCAGGCAACCTATGCAGCACCTTTTACTGATTAAACCCTATTGCAGATTCTGCACTATCTACTTAATGCTGACAAAAGTGTCTTGTGGGACAGCAGAGAGCATCCTCACCTCTGAGCCAGAAGCTCCTGGTTTTGATAATCTCCAACACAGGTCACCAACTCTGAATAATTCCTTTAAATAATAATAGTTTAGGCATGATCCCGCCAGTGGGAGGGGGCATAAAATTCCATCCACTCGTTGAAATCTACGTCGATGGGAGTATACAGGAGGGCAAGATTAGAATGAAAGGGTGTAATGGTTTTAGTAGAGACAAGGGAATCAAATTTGTTGGAAAATGTGTGATTCATCCAGTCAATAGCTGCAAAGGCGTCAAAATGAATTGAGGGCCAAAAGTTAGTTGAGAATTTGAAAGTGCAGTGCTGAGTGACTTGAGGAATAATGTTTTCCAGGGATGTACACAGAAAGAAGAGAAGCCGGGAGGAGGAAGCGGAATATGGGTAGAGAATGAAGGAGATGATTAGAGATTGGCTTACCAATAATAGTTACAATGGGAGGAGCGAGACCAGAATGAAGTCAAGGAGAATTATCATGTCTTTAGGTCGGAGCGTTTATGTGGAGGGAGAGATTTAGGGAGAAAAGGAGGGCAGTAACTGAGGTGAGAGCATGTGGAGTTGAAATGGAGACTGAAATCATCAGGAATAATAACTCACTCGTTGCAGAGGCAGAGAGAGGAAAGCAGAGAAGTATACCTCACAAAACTACTGGGTGTGATACTTGGGTGGGCGGTACAGAACAAGGATTTCAGAAGAGACATGAGGAGAAGGACAAGAAGTTAAGGAGAAGTCGAGAAACAGACCAAGCTGTAATTTAAAGATCAGGCAATCTAACACCATAGCAGTTTGAGAGGCACAATTGATAGGAGGTATAGCCAGGCAGAGAAATTTCATTGAGGATAAAGATGCCATCAACACACAACCACATCTCAGTCAAGGAAGGGTATAAATTGCAGAGGTACGGGGCACAATCTTACATTCCTCCACCGACACAGGGATAGTGCCAGAAGACGGGCGGATTGCAAATGTCAGACCCTTGTTCAAAAAAGATGAGAAGAATAAACCTGGAAAATGTCAGTGATGAGGATGTTTTGAATTGAAGAGAGAATTTACAACCACTTGGACAAGCATGACTTGTAATAAAGGAGACTTAAATGTTGATTTGTCAGGAAAAATTGTGTGTGATTAACTTGATTGTGTTTTTGATGAGGAAATGGATGGTGAATTAGTGCAGCGCAGTTGATGTTGTATAATAGGGACTTACAAAAGACAATTGATAAAGTGGGAAAATTGAAGCCCATGGAATAAAAGAGGCAGTAGCAGAATGGAAACAATAGGCTAAGGGATATGGAAACAGTTGTGTTGAAAGGTGTGTTTTCAAATTGGAATGAGATATTATGATGAATGTAGAAATTGTTATGCATCATATTTCATAATTTTGCAATAATATTATTAAAGAACATTGGTATAAAATACATACAGGCAGAATACCTGCTAAAGGTGTAATTAAGGAATCATAAAAGGTGAGGTGATGATTGATTCCAACCATTTACTTGATTACAGATAAAGGTCTAATGGAGCATTACTTTGATTGCTGGAGATTCCCTGGTAAGATAATTTATGAGGGGTTGCATTGAGTACTAGCTAAGCAGGTCATGTGACATCTTTGTGGGATACAGATGATGTAATTGATGGGAGGAGCCAGATCTATGTTTACTTTTTCAGTTTGCCATAGGATTTGAGTCTGACAAGACAAAAGAATTTTAAATTGAACAACAGTTTTACAAAATGCTGTTAGGTTGAGCATAAATGTCCTGAACCTTCTCTTGAAAGGAACTTTTTCCAAAGGTCTGCACAGCAAAGAATTAAACTTTAGTTTTGCTAACTTTATTTATAAATGGCATTTATACTGTATTGTGATGCTTAATTAGAGTTAGTAGCAGGTATAATAATAACAGCTTATTTTCACAAGTAGGCTTCAATGAAATTACTGTGAAAAGCCCCTAGTCGCCACATTCCAGCACCTGTGCAGGGAGATACAGGAATTGAACCCGTGCTGCTGGCCTTGATTTGTATTACAAGCCAGCTATTTAGCCCACTGTGCTAAACCAGCTCCTATAGATATCAAGTTTATATTTTTCCTTGTGTTTAAGAATTGTTTAACTGATAATTCTGAAACTATTTATTTGGTGTCAATGTGGTTAATTCTGTGTTTAAATTAAAGTTTTAACATAAAAGATACATATTGGTCAGATTCATCATTCCTGGGGTGAAGTATCCTTTCCTCACAGATTTACAAATGTAAAAAGTTGTTTGGAGTTCTCGTCCAATATCCTAACAAATATTGGGATCTGTTCCGGCCTCCTAACAATATACAGTGGTGTTCCCGAGGATTTAGGTTGACAGCCACTGCTGTATGCTTGTGACGTGAAATTTGGAAATGTATCTATGAATGTAGCTCCAATAAATCTTTATTGTGTCAATTGATTATAATTGAGAGTTTGAAATCTTCCTGTGGTTACAAATCAAATATTCTCAGTAAAGCCCCTGCCAGCAGAAGACTTTAAGAGATATAATTGAACTTTGTAGCATACGAACAAATTGAACTTTAAAAATACAGTGATGGTTTCTTGCCGAAAGCAAGCAGCTTGCGCGGACTTAAGAGTTAGAATAGAAATATGAAAATACGAAATAAGGTTAGCGAGTAGTTAGAGAGTGATTCCGGAATGGAAAATGGCTGCTTTATCTTTAAGGAAAATATTATCAATCTGAATCCATCTGTTCCTACCCTTGTGATGTGCTGATTGGCTTGGATGAGTCTCAAATGCATTTGATTGGATGGTTAGTTGTCAGTCATCAATGTGCAACATAGATATGACTATGTTGTATCTTTGGGTGCTTTCTGTGTGTTGGAATGTAAACTTACATTTATTATCAGGTTTGGTATTTGCTGACTGCTATACATTTTGCTGGTTAGGCTGCAAATGTTTCAAATGAAATCTGTATGCTTTGCAGATTTCTCTGTCAGAGGATAGCAGTAGGGCGGAAATTAAGGTGACCAGCTGGGTGCTTGACATCCGCAACAAAATCTGGTGGCACCTTTGCCAGCCCGATCTCAAGGAGCCCCGACGGAATAAAGTTCCTAATTGGCACAGGAACCTTGCCTACTGTGGGACATCAATAAGACCTGCAGGTCAATGAGAGGCAGGCCACTCTGTAGCACCAGCAGCAGGAGGGAAGTGGATACTGTCAGTATTGCATTGGAACCTACACAGAGGATCAGCAACGAATCCTTCGGCGTTAGTTAAGTTGATCGGGATAGAAGTCCAAGGGAGGGGGGTCACTGGCCTAGGGCTGGAGGATTGACAGCAAGGGACGTGGGGTGGCTTCCTGCAGGCCCCCGCTGCCTTATGCTATGTCCCTCAACCAGCGGCGTGGGGTGGTTTCAATGGGAAAATCCATTGACAAGCGACAGGAGAAACCCGCCCATCGATTCCATGTGAGCTGGGCCAGAACCCAGATTTTAAAAGTTTGGTATGCAAGAAGCAGCTGTAAAAACAGTTGGTAAGCAAGAGGCATAGTATTGGAGTGAGAGGCATGATTCTAATGTAAACATCAAAACTGGCAGAAAACAATATTTAATAATTAATATTTAATCCCGACACATGTTTATTCAATTTAAGATCAACTTTTTTTCCAAGGAAATTCACTCAAGTTGACAGCCAATCAGGTCAGAAAGCTGTCTCAACGTCAGTCGGGTAGATTTACAGAAGCAGTTTCCATTAGAATATAATTTTCATAAATCGATTCCGTCTCAAAATTGTAAACAGGGAGATGGCAAATTGCTCATTGAGCCAGCTGCTCAGTTTGCCTTGGGCAAGAGCAGGTCTGAGGCAGCCAAAGACAAGTTAAAGCTCTGTCGCCATAGAGATTGCGAAGTTTAAGGCTTGCTACCAAGGAGAAATGGAGCAGGAGCACGCTGACATCAATGAAGAGGGAGTGACAGCACATTCCCAACAATTGGAATTCTGCCAAGGTCCTTAGAATAAGTAGCTCAGCTAATTAAGGTACCGAACCCAGGGTCTCACAAAAATAATTGGACATTAACGCCACTTCAGAACTCAACCGGACAATGTTTGTACGTGAATGCTTCATCTTAGTATCAACCGGTGCTCTTGCTCGGAAGTACTTATGAGGGAGCCAGAAGGAGCTTAAGGGAGCAAGTGACACTTGAGAAGACACCTACGATTAACCCAAAAATTGTACCACTCACCAATAAAAAAGATCGCAAACGCAGCAAGTACAAAGCTGACCAGCAGAAGTACTATTACTGCAGCGAGTAAGAATATTTTCTTCAAATGCCAAGAGCAAGGTGGAGGATCAACTTCTGTCGATTTAATTGCTGCTGGGCCTGAAAAAAATAAAATCACATTTTATTGAAACTAAAATATTAACTTACATGATGCATGTAAGAAATTTGTATACATACTGTATTATACGTATCTGGTACACTAATGCTGTTAAAACACTGGGTTAGGGGGTGTATGTATCTGCTGCAATAATACCTTTTTTTTAAATCCCGTTTTGAAAGCCAGACTTTGTGGCTGCAAAAAAGGGCAACTCAGATGTCATAAAAGTGAGATCAGCATTATTTCAAATCATAATTACAAGGAGAGGCCTAATGGGTTTTTGTTATGTTTTCTGGGGAGCAGATAATTAGAGCTATTGGGCTAGATTCTCCGCCAGCGGGATTCGCCGTTTCGTCGGCAGCGCACCCATGCACTCAGGTTTCCCGGTGGCATGGGGTGGCCACAATGGGAAATCCCAATGGCAGGTGGTGGGAACGCAGAATCCTACTACCAGCGAGCGTGTGCTGCCAAGGAAAACGCAGCTGATGGACTGGAGAATCCCGCCATTGTGTTTAAACTTAAGTAATTAGTGTAGTGATATGTATATAGAGAGACATATAAAGGGTTAATGATTACATCCTAGTGTAACACAACCACTAGAGGGCAACACTAGATTCCTGTCTCTTCGAACCAGGAGTGACTTGGCAGCAGAGTGTTAGAAAGATAGACAATAGCATAGTTAGCATGTGTTAAAATAGTTAATACTTTATTCTGAATGGGCAGCACGGTAGCTCAAGTGGATAGCACTGTGGCTTCACAGCACCAGGGTCCCAAGTTCGATTCCCCGCTGGGTCACTGTCTATGTGGAGTCTGCACGTTCTCCCCGTGTCTGCGTGGGTTTCCTCCCACAGTCCTAAGACGTGCAGGTTAGGTGGACTGGCCATGCTAAAATTGCCCTTAGTGTCCAAAAAAAGGTTCGGAGGGGTTATTGGGTTATGGGGATAGGGTGGAAGTGAGGGCTTAAGTGGGTCGGTGCAGACTCGATGGGCTGAATGGCCTCCTTCTGCACTGTATGTTCTATGTTCTACTTGATCACTAGTTATAGTTCTGTAAGAGTGTGCAAACTCAATATTAATCAATTGGTTATTAATTAAATCTGTTTTGCTTTAAGTTGAAGCATGGTGGTTTCTTGAGAATCACACCATCAGACCATTCTGGATATATAAAGCAAAGAGTAACATAACAATTAGGTCATGGGATTTGAGTGGGACAAAGATGATGTTGTAATGGGGCAGCGCGGTAGCATGGTGGTTAGCATAAATGCTTCACAGCTCCAGGGTCCCAGGTTCGATTCCCGGCTGGGTCACTGTCTGTGCGGAGTCTGCACGTCCTCCCCGTGTGTGCGTGGGTTTCCTCCGGGTGCTCCGGTTTCCTCCCACAGTCCAATGATGTGCAGGTTGGATGGATTGGCCATGATAAATTGCCCTTTAGTGTCCAAAGAGGTTAGGTGGGGTTACTGGGTTACGGAGATAGGGTGGAGGTGTGGGCTCAAATCGGGTGCTCTTTCCAAGGGCCGGTTAGGACTCGATGGGCCGAATGGCCTCCTTCTGCACCGTATGATTCTATGTTGTCTGCTGAGGAAGGCACAAACCTATAAATATACATTTATTAGTCCTGCTCAACCAGTAGGACAGTAGCCTGGAGTTATTTTCACCTTTTATTATCTCATCCAACATGGGAAATTGGCTGGTTACCCCTCCCTTTATAAACTATGCAATGTCAGGAATTAACATGTGTCGACTAACTGAGATCGACCTGTGTTTTGTCAATCTATGTAAATGGCTGCTATTGTGAAAACCTGTGGTCCCACCAGACTAGCCGCTTACCATAAAAGTTGTTAATCTTGTAGTGTTGAATGTAGCCAGAAAAGTCACCCAATTACTAATTATATCATCCTCGTCATATTTTATTGGCATCCAAATTAGTACTTAATTTTAGTAATTAAGTAAAATGCGAAGGAGTCTGATTTCTCCATGGTGGAGGTTATGGGTGTATAAGGTGGCAGTAGTGAATCAGTCACTGTTTTATATACTTCCTCGCTTTTGTCTCCGTTGTCTTCACAGATCCGCCACGGCCCATTTTCTGCCAGGATGTTTTTAAAATTACATTTAAAACTATTGTTTCAGCGCTCGGAGTCCTTAAGGCCATAAGACAACAGAGAAAGCAGCCCATTTTACCCATTACCTTTTTGGCAAACAAAAATACAATTCAGATCACCTTGGATTTTCCCTCAAAGATTTGAGCAATCAGTAAAATTTGCAAAGGGGTACAGTTGTGTCAGCTATATATTTTTTAGAATCTTTATAATCTTTATTGTCACAAGTAGGCTTACATTAACACTGCAATGAAGTTACTGTGAAAAGCCCCTAGTCGCCAGATTCCGGCGCCTGTTCGGGAACACAGAGGGAGAATTCAGAATGTCCAATTCACCTAACAAGTACATTTTTGGACTTGTGGGAGGAAACCGGAGCACCCGGAGGAAACCCACGCAGACACGGGGAGAATGTTCAGACTCCGCACAGACAGCACAGACAGTGACCCAAGCCGGTAATTGAACCTGAGACCCTGGCAGCTGTGGAGCAACAGTGCTAAGCAAAAGGATGAAGATAACAGTTTTAAATTGGGGGAAGGCCAGTTTTACTTGTCTGAGAAATGAGTTACAGCAAAGTCGTACTGAAAACGGTTAGTTGAAGATAAATTGGCGTCAGAGCAATGGATGGCATTCAGTGGGGGTGGCGCGGAGGGGGGTGCGGGCTTAGGGTAAAGTTGCTCCTGCAAAGAAAAAGGGTGGGATCAGCCAAGTCAGGGTCCCCCAGGCAATTTGCATAGAGGATTAGAAAGACAAGGCAATAAAGGAGAAGTTACATCAGACACCAAGAGCTTAATATTAAAGAAAGCCGAGAAGAATACAGAAAGCGTTGAGTGAAATTAAAAGAAAAGCTAGGAAAGCAAAATAATAATAATAATAGCTTATTGTCACTAGTAGGCTTCAAATGAAGTTATTGTGAAAAGCCCCTAGTCGCCACATTCCGGCGCCTGTTCGGGGAGGCTGGTACGGGAATTGAACCCGCGCTGCTGGCCTTGTTCTGCATTACAAGCCAGCTGTTTAGCCCACCGTGTTAAACCAACCGGTATAAAACGGGGATGAAAAAAATCCTGGGCAAGGAAAATCACGGAAATCCAAAGATGTGTTCTAAGTACACAAGAAGCAAGAGGGTGACTGAGGAAAGTGTAGAGCCTGTTAAGGACTGAAAAGGTAATCATGTGTCGAGGCAGAGGATGCTGACAAGGTTCTTAATGAATATTTTGCATCTGGACTTCCGGTGACGGCGGGCGGGAGGCAGCCGCACATTGGAGGGCTCCCGTTCGGGAATAGAAATTTCGGGGTTTTATAATGTCCAAGCTTGGGAAAAAACGGCCATGACAAAGTGGGTGAACGGAAGTCCGCCGGTGAGTGGAAAAGTCAGCGCAGGAACTGTAAGGAAAGCGGAGGCTGGAGCACCAGGGGAGGCCGCATCGCTCACAGCAGAAGAAATGACCACGGTGATGGCTGTGGAACTTGAAAAACAGTTCACAAAGCGCATGGAAGCGATGAAGAAGGAAATGGGGGCGGTATTGAAAGTGCTGGTGGAGGAGGCGATTTCCCCGGTGAGGGTGGCGGTATCGAGCGCAGCGGCGGAGGTGCGGGAGCAAGGTGAGACACTGAAGGAAGTGGAAGAGGCATTATCGCAGCACCGTGATCAACTCACCTCAATGGGGTAGGAGCTGCGGAGGGTGATAGAGACCAACAAGGGTCTGCGAGCCAAAATGGAAGAACTAGAAAACAGATCCAGGCGGCAGAATCTGAGGATCGTTGGTCTGCCCGAAGGGGTGGAAGGCCCGAGGCCGACAGTTATTGGGGGAGGGGGACCATCCCTCTCGATACGAACTGGATCAGGCTCATCGGTTGTGGAGGCCTAAACCAAGTGAGCCGCCAAGTGTAGTAACTGTGTGTTTCTGTAGGTACAGCGTGAAGGAGGTCCTGCGCTGGGCAAAGCAGAAGCGGGTGGGGCAGTGGGCTGGAGTTGGTATACGCATATACCAGGACTTTACAGTGGAGCTGGTGAGGAGGCAGGCTGCCTTCAGCCGGGTGAAGAAGGCACTGTACATCAGCAAGGTGCAGTGCGGCATAGTATATCCAGCTAAGTTGAGGGTGACCTACGAATGCAAGGACTTTTATTTTGGGATGGCGGAAGCGGCAGAGGAGTTTGCAAAGGCAGAAGGACAGTGGCTGAATTGAGAAATGGGACTGAGAGCAGGTCGTGTACTGATGTAGCCTCATGTAACTTTATTTTTTCACTGCGTGTTGGTGTATGTACGAAATGAGTCGACGCTGTATATTTGGACAAGGGAAGAGTTGGGACCAACATTTCCAATGATGATTCTTTGGGGCTTGGGTGTGTCTGCTGGGTTTGTGTGCTAAAGGGGATTTCTTGGATTTCCTGGGACCGGGTAAGGGGGAAGAAGACCTGGGCGGGGGCCTCCACGCTGGCCGGTTTAAGCCGGCCAGTGAACGGGAGTGAGGTGGGGGGAGGGGCTGTGGCCACCGGAGCCTGGCAGAACAGGTTTCGGTGAGTCTAGCCGGGGTGAATAGTTGGGGGAAGGAACCGAGGTTGGGGAGGAGTTTACAAGAGGAAGTGGAGGGGAGGGGTCTGGGAGGGAGTTGTCTACAAATCATGGGGGCCATTCACGGTACTCTTTAAGGGATTGGATGGCATTGAATATTAGGGGGGTGGGTTGGCGGGGTGGACTATATGTGTCAACGGTAACCAGGGGCGATTCCTTTTTCTTTTTTCCTCCTTGGGAGGTTTAGTTTTATTTGATGCTCATATTGTCAGGTGGGCTGTTGTTTGGGATGGTGGGAGGATGGGATCGTTGTTGTTGGTAGGGGGGTTGACATTATATTCGTTACCGTTTACTGTTTGTTGGTGGGGGCGTAAATTCTGAAGAAAATGTGAAAATGGAGAACAAAAGAACAAAATGAATACTTTGCAGCTGTCTTCACAGAGGGACTGGGGCGGGGGGGGGGGGGGGGGGGGGGGGGGGGGGGGGGGGGTGAGATTGGTTGATGATGAACTTGTGGTTAGGTAGGAAGTGTGTGAAATATTGGACGGGTGAAACATTGTAAGAGAGGAAGCCGTAGAGGGCTTGACATCTTTGAAAGTAGATAAATTGTCATGCCCGGATGAAATATATCCCAGGCTATTAAAAGAAAGCAAGAGAGGAAATTATGGGGACTCTGATCATCATATTTCAATCCTCGCTGAAGACAGAAGTGGTGCCAGAGGATTGGAGGACTGCCAATGCTGTACCATCGCTTAAAAAGGAAGAGATAATCCAAGTATTTCGAGGAAAGCTCGCTTAACTTTGATTTTGGCACTGCAGTCTCACGGCGCCGAGATCCCAGGTTCGATCCCGGCTCTGGGTCACTGTCCGTGTGGAGTTTGCACATTCTCCCCGTGTTTGTGTGCATTTCGCCCCCACAACACAAAGATGTGCAAGGTAGGTGGATTGAACACGCTCAAATTGCCCCTTAATTGGGAAAAATGAATTAGGTACTCTCAATTTATAAAAATAAAAAAATAAAAAATAAAAACTTTGATTTTGGGAAAATTATTGGAATCAATTCTGAAGGACAGTATAAACCTTGATTAATCTATGCCTTTATAAATAAAAGACAATCGACATGGATTAACATAGAAACAAAGAAACTAGAAGCAGGAGGAGGCCATTCGGCCCTTCTAGCCTGCTCTGCCATTCAATATGATCATGGCTGATGATCAAGTTCAATACCCTGATCTCGCCTTCCCCCCATACCCCTTGATCCCTTTAGCCCCAAGAGCTATATCTAATTCCTATATCTAATTAGTTAGGGAAAGGTCATGTCTGACTAACTTGACTGAATGTTTTGAGGAAGTGGCATGTTGATGAGGGCAGTGCAGTGATGTGGTCCACATGGATTTCAGCAGGGGTATTGACAAGGTCCCACAAGGCAGGCTTGTCAAAAAAGTAAAAGCCCTTGATTTCCAAGGAGGCGGGGAAAATTAGATCCAAGATTGACTGATTGACATGAAGCAAAGAGCATTGGTTGACAATGAGATTCTGCAGTGTTCAGTATTTAGCTCCTTGCCGTTTGTAGTTTATATTAGCCATTTACACTCAATCGTAGGGGGCATGACAAAGTGGTTTGCAGATGGTACAAAGATTGGTCATGCGATTGAGAGGAGGGAAGCTTCAGACTGCAGATTATTTCATCATTTGGCTGAAATTAGGAAATGGAATTCAAGCCAGAGAAGTGCAAGGTAATGTATTTTTGAAGGTGCCACAAGGCAAGGGAATCTATAATAAATGGGAGCTTGCTGAGTAGTATGGAGGAACTTGAAAGTAGAGGTAACAAGATAAGGTAGCTAAGAAGACATATGGCATGTTTTCTTTTAATAGTTGAGGTGTAGAATTTAAGAACAGAGAGGTTATGCTCAAGCCACATACAACATGATGTCATGCGAGATGCTAACTCCACCCAAGAGATAGATTTAGGCCGCAGCTGGAGTAATGTATACAGTTCTGGCCATCACATTACAGGACAGAACGTGATTACGCTGAAAAAAGTGCAGTGGACATTTATGAGGATGTTGCCAGGATTGGAAGGATTGACCAGGGGAAGGTTGTTTCCCTTGGAACAGAGGAGGTTAATGATTGACTTAATTGAGGTGCATAAAATTATGAGGAGCCTAGATGGAGTAAACAGTGACAACCTAGTTACCTGAGCAGAAGGGTCAAAAAACAGAGGGCATGGATTTGTAGTAATTGGCAGAAGGATTAGAGGGGAGACGAAGAAACATTCTTTCAGCCAGAGGGGGGAGGGGGGAGAGGGATCAAACCCACTGCCTGAAAGGGTGGTAGAGGCAGAAACACTGCATTAGAACATCTAACCACATTTAAAAAGTACTTGGTTGTCGACATTACAAAAGTCATTAGCTTCTGGGACTCCGGACCAAATGCAGGAAAGTGGTATTAAACTGGGTCTTTCTGACAAGCAGGGGCTCAATGGGCTGAAAGCTGCCTTTGTGTGTTGTAAATGTTCTATGATTTCCATAATCCTAAACATAATTGAATGAAAAGTTCCAGGGTAGAAAGCTAATGCTGCAAAATCCGTTATCATTCAACTCTTGCTTCGTTCCTTAAGAACTGTTGACGTTTCCATGGTTTCCGTAAAACTGAAACCTTTCATGTCACATTAAATATTTAATCATCTGTGTCCATACATATCCTTTCAACCTTCAGTCTTTACTTGACCAAGTATTTGTCCACTTCTTAAAATAGATAATCACCCAGCATTAACTATTTTAGATAGCAATCTGCGAGGATAAGCTTGTTCCAGCTTGGGTTTTGCCATTATTGCATTTATATGATGTAATACTATTCAAAACAATAACCTGTTTGGAACTAAACCCTGCATGTGCTGCCACATTTTAAAAACCCGACTTGTGATCCCTTCAACCTCCAATGAAGCTAATGCTGAAAAGGAGGACAGTGGAAGGGGGGTTTGAGTGCTTCAGGAGAGGAAGGATTGCATTTGAGGAGCTATTTCATAAGGGGAAGGAAAGCAGATGGGTGAAGCATTTTCATAGAATCATAGAACCATACTGTACAGAAGAGGCCCCTCGGCCCTACAAGCCTGCACTGACAAATAAAAATGACTCTAATCTACTCTAATCTCACTTTCCAGCACTTGGCCCATAGCCTTGAATGTTATGACATTTCAAGTGCTCATCCACTTTTCATAGATTGTGAGGTTTCCTGCCTCAACTACCCTCCCGGTGCATTTAAGACTCCCACCACCCTCTGGGGGAAAGATCTTTTCCTCAAATCCCCTCCAAACCTCCTGCCAAATTATGCCCCCTTGTTGTTGAGCCTTCAACTAAGGGGGACAGTTGCTCTATCTCCACCCTGCCCATGTCTCTCATAATTTTATACACCTCTATCAGGTCCTCTCTGTTGTACCACACCTGTAAAGTGGGCCCTTGTGTTCCCCATAACCAAAATCTATTTAAAGTTGTGGGTCAGGTGAACTCCATGATATACTTCGGGGTTCTCTAAACCCTGGCCCATAATATAGTGCAGTGACCACAACTGAACACGGTTCTCCAGCTGTGGCCTAACCAAAGTGCTGTACAGCTCCAACATAATCTCCTTAAAAAGTATAATCAAATTTGTTAGGCATGACCTCCCACTGACAAAGCCATGCTGACTGTCCCTGATTAAACCTTACCTCTCCAAGTGAAGATTGATTCTGTCCGTCAGAATTTTTCTCCAATAGTTTCCCTACCGCTGATGTGAGACTCACTGATCTGTACTTCCCTGGTTTACCTCTACACCCTGCTTAAAAATTGGCATAACATTAGCTGTCGTCCTGGCCTCTGGTATCTCCTCCGTGGCCAGAGAGGAATTAAGAATCTGTGTTAGAGCTCCTGGAATATCCTCGCTTGCCTCTTACAGCAGCCTGTGCTAATCTGGGTCTGGGGATTTGTCCACTTTTAAGCCTGCCAAAGCCTCCAGGACCTCCTCACTCCCTAATCCAACTGCTCAAAAACCTCCCAGCCCCTCTGTCTAAATTCTGCACCCACATCCCCCCTTCTGCCACGTGAAGACGGATGTTGAGTATTCATTTAACACCCTCCCAATGTCTTCCGGCTTGAAACACAGATTACCCCCTTGGTCTTACTCATTCCATGGAGCTATCCACTTCCCCTTCACATACTTATGGAATATCTTGGGATTTTCCCTAATCTTACCCGCCTTACATGCTTTATCATGTCCCCTCTTTCCTCTCGTTATTGCTTTTTTCAGCACCCCCTTGCACTGTCTACACTCCACCTCTGTAGGTTTTCTACCTTTCTGATGTGCAGATGCTGGTGTTGGACTGGGGTGAGCACAGTAAGAAGTCTGACAACACCAGGTTAAAGTCCAACAGGTTTGTTTCGAATCACTAGCTTTCGGAGCACTGCTCCGAAAGCTAGTGATTCGAAACAAACCTGTTGGACTTTAACCTGGTGTTGTCAGACTTCTTACTGTTCTCCCTTTCTATCTGTTAAAGGCCTCTCTTTTCCTTCGTATCCAGTCCTGAACATCCCTTGACACCCAGGGTTCTCTAGACTTGTTGCTGCTACATTTCACCCTGAAAGGAACATATTGGACCTGTACTCTTGCCACTTCCATTTCAAACTCCCCCAACTGTTCTGCTGTAGATTTACCCAGAGGTAGCTGTTCCCAGTTTGCTTTGGCCAGATCTTGCCTTATTTTAATAAAATCAGCCCTCACCCCCAATCCAAAACCTTTGTTTGCACCCCATCTTTTTCCTTTTCCATGACAAATTTTGTGAAGAAAGAACTGCAGGCAGATAAAACAATCAGGCATTACAATCGGGATTAAAACATTGGGATTCATTTTACCCTGCCAGCAGGGAATCCTGCCTGTGTGAGGACAAGATTAACATCAGCGCCTGTAATTTTGCAACCATACGATGGTTGGAAAATTGTGACAATGTTTATCTGAATTCCGCAAGTTCTTAAACGGGCAACTTCTCCCCCTTCTGTAAAATCACCCCTACAGATTACATTTATCACCAAAGAGCTGAAATCTTAGTGACGACACTGTGGATGATAAAATAGTTTAACGATGGTACTTTCGCAATAAATTATCATCTATTTTATATACACGTCCTCCCCGTGTGTGCATGGGTTTCCTCCGGGTGCTCCGGTTTCCTCCCACAGTCCAAAGATGTGCGGGTTAGGTGGATTGGCCAGGCTAAATTGCCCGTAGTGTCCTTAAAAGTAAGGTTAAGGGGGGGGTTGGGTTACGGTATAGGGTGGATACGTGGGTTTGAGTAGGGTGATCATTGCTCGGCACAACATTGAGGGCCGAAGGGCCTGTTCTGTGCTGTACTGTTCTATGTTCTATGTTCTATATATGTGCTATAAATACATCCTTGACTTTACCTGAAATTCATATCTTATGTGTGCTTGGTATTTTGTTAGTCTTTGGTTATTATTTCAGCGAGATTTAAATGGGTCACATGTCCCCGCAGAAATATTTAAGAGATACAGCAGTTTGATAAATAGATGTTTTGCTATTATCGCCAGAGAATGTTGCTCTGAGTCTCAGGATTAGGCATGCTGTTGGGGGCTGTAAAAACAGGTCTGCATTACTCCAGCCTGCCCAAGACTTGTCTGAGGAGTGCCTGAGGGCCTAACACATAATAGAAATGCACTATTCCATCTCTGTAATCTTTCCCCTTGTCCAGCTGTAGATGCATGTAAACATACAGGATAAGTACTGCCTGTAAAACATTCAGAAAATATCCTTGACTCCCATAACGAATGGGCACAACAGGTTCCATACATCACCTGTGATCCAAGAATACAACCCGCAAGAGTAATTTTAAAATGACAGATTTTGAAATATCTGTGCAATAGGGTGAACGTGCTGACTCCAACTCTGGGTGGTTTTAGCTTCTTGCAGGACACCATTAAGATAATTTTGCTTGCGGCGTTACACCATCAATGATACGCCGCTGAGGGGAAACCATACTGACATGTACTTGGGGGCGACACAGTGGCACAGTGGTTAGCACCGCTGCCTCACAGCTCCAGGGACCCAGGGTTCAATTCCGGCCTCGGGTGTCTGTGCGGAGTCTGCACTTTCTCCGCGTGTCTGCGTGGGTTTACCCCGGGTGCTCCGGTTTCCTCCCACTGTCCAAAGGATGTGCAGGTTAGGTGGATTGGCCATGATAAATTGACCCTTAGTGTCCAAATGTCAGGGGGGTTACTGGGTTACAGGGAGAAGGGGGAGGTGTAGGCTTAAGTTGGGTGCTCTTTTGAGGGCCGGTGTAGACTCAATGGGCCGAATGGCCTCCTTCTGCACTGTATATTCTAAATTCCGTGGTTCATGTCAGAGCTGTGGATTTGATTATTTGTTTAGGGAATTATTTCAATGACAGACACGTAACCGATAGACAGAGGTTGCAGCTCTTTTTTTAAATTTATACTCTAACTGAATCTATTCTGAATTGCTGTGCCTCGTACCAGCTTCAGGTTCCTTCTTCCCATTATCTTTCAACAACCCCTTTGTGGGCGCTTCAGTTTCTTCAACAATGCTGCCACATTCTGCTGGATCTAGGAGAGATTTATAGAACAATAACGTGACATAAATCAACATGTTTAAATTACTGTGCCGCTCTGCCACTTCAATAATTTCCAGCGAGCCATTGCGTGAAGACACACTAAATGGAAAATGTGAATCAATTCATTTTTTTTGTTGTCCCCTCATGTGCTGTACAGGATCTCTGGCCAGCCGAGTGTGAATAGAGATAGGAGATCGGCAGCACGGTAGCACAAGTGATTAGCACTGTGGCTTCACAGCGCCAGGGACCCAGGTTCGATTCCCTGCTGGGTCACTGTCTGTGCGGAGTCTGCACGTTCTCCCCATGTCTGCGTGGGTTTCCTCCGGGTGCTCCGGTTTCCTCCCACAGTCCAAAGACGTGCAAGACACGGATGATCCCAGGAATGGTAGGCCTAACATACGATGAACGTCTGAGGATCGTGGGATTATATTCATTGGAGTTTAGGAGGTTGAGGGGAGATCTAATAGAAACGTACAAGATAATGAATGGCTTGGATAGGATGGACGTAGGGAAGTTGTTTACATTAGCAGGGGAGACTAGGACGCGGGGGCACAGCCTTAGAATAAAAGGGAGTCACTTTAGAACAGAGATGAGGAGAAATTTCTTCAGCCAGAGAGTGGTAGGTCTGTGGAATTCATTGCCACAGAGGGCGGTGGAGGCCGGGACATTGAGTGTCTTTAAGACAGAAATTGATAAATTCTTGATTTCTCGAGGAATTAAGGGCTATGGGGAGAGAGCGGGTAAATGGAGTTGAAATCAACCATGATTGAATGGTGGAGTGGACTCGATGGGCCGAATGGCCTTACTTCCACTCCTATGTCTTATGGTCTTATGGTCTAGGTTAGGTGGATTGGCCATGATAAATAGCCCTTAGTGTCCAAAAAAAAAGGTTGGGGGGATTTATTGGGTTGCGGGGATAGGGTGGAAGTGAGGGCTTAAATGGGTCATGCAAACTCGATGGGCCGAATGGCCTCCTTCTGCACTGTATGTTCTAATGACATTTCCTTTTGTGAATTTTGAAGTCAAAACATTTAGGAGGATTTCAAATATTTTATGTTGCATGCTTGCTGGGTATATCAATGTGTCAAACATTGTCAGTTGCTTTTCAGCATTGCTTTAAATATACATGATACAGAGACAATTGTAAAAGGGGTATGTGTTACATGGTAATTGATGGGTCCAAAGGAAGGTGTGTAGAAAAGTTTAGAGGTTACTGGCTGAGATGTTTGATTTGGTTCTGTTTATTTGTCAGATAATGGTACTATATGACACCTCTGGACAGTCCCGAGCGGATAATGGTACCGATGAAAGTATCTTTGGAGGAAAGTTGAAGTCTTTGTAAGCAAGTCACAGCTTCCTTAGGGAACTGGTTTCAGGAGCACCGCAGATATCGAGTATTTCAGGGGAAGTTGTAGCACCAGTTTCAGTTTGCACATTGCTATGATGGGGCAGTGCGGTGGCATAGTGGTTAGCACTGCTGACTCACAGCACCAGGGACCCTGGTTCAATTTTGACCTTGGGTGACCGTCTGTGTGGAGTCTGCACGATCTCCCCGTGTGTGCGTGGGTTTCCTCCTGCTGCTGCGGTTTCCTCCCACAGTCCGAAGATGTGCACATTAGGTGGATTGGCCACGCTAAATTGTCCCTTGGTATCAAAGGGTAAGATGGTGTCATGGGGTTACAGGGCTAGGATGGGGAGTGGGCCTAGGTAGGGTCCACTTTCGGAGGGTTGGTGTGCAGACTCGATGGGCCAAATAGCCTCCTTCTGCACTGTTGGGATTCTATGGTTCTATGATGCTGCAGGAAGTGGTGGAGGCTTTGTGAAATATAACATCAGGTTTGAGGAAAGCGTGAGAGATGGATTATAAAGCTTGACAATACGCTTGCCCCAACTAGATGTACAGGAGGGTACCATGTACCAAACAAAATAGTTGCAGTTCCTTAATCAGTCGAGGGAGGCACAACCATTTTATTAATTCAAAAATCAAAAATGCTTATTTATTTAGCAAGATCACCTGTGTTTTATTTCTCTACTTTTTTTGCCTCTTGTCCTGAAGTTAGCAACTCTTATTGTTACATAATTGCACAAGCGTCAGTAATCCTCAATTCCTTGCCTGTGTGATCATCCTTCATGTGAACCCAAACAGTGAATGTTGACAATGTTGAACCCTGCAAATCATTCTGACCCTGTTCTCACTTAACATCAACCTTCTGAATCAAGAGAGGCGCGAGAGTTGCCTGCTGATCTTGCGTCAGGCAGGTGAAAAAGTTGCTCAAATGTTATTTTGCAGTAATACCTACTTGAAGATGGGTCACGGGGGTCTTCACAAGTATTGGCTCTGTGCAGATTGTTTATCGAGTCGACCACATAGAGTTTGCTTTCACCCTCCAAGTCAAAAATGGTTAAATCCTTGAAACCGTTCTGCATTTTCATCTGACTGAAAAAGAAAGTTATGTCGCCATCTAATTTATAAAACTGTAGTGGTTTGATGCACAGGATTCAAATTCACGATTTTTAACTATTTGTATGTATATTACGTTATTGCTACTGTAAGAAGTCTTACAACACCAGGTTAAAGTCCAACATGTTTGTTTCAAACACAGGCTTTCAGAGCACTGCTCCTTCCTCAGGTGAGGAGCAGTGCTCCGAAAGCTAGTGTTTGAAACAAACATGTTGGACTTTAACCTGGTGTTGTAAGACTTCTTACTGTGCTCACCCCAGTCCAACGCCGGCATCTCCACATCATTATTTATACTAACATTCTAGGATTTGCACATAGATGAACATTTTAGTGTAACTGCTTTACACCTATACAGGAGGATTACGAATATATTTAGAAAGGCAAAAACAAAGATGCTTCTTAATACTGTTTTTGCAGAACTTGTAAATGTTATTTCAAAATCTTTTCTCTTACTCCAAGCTACCCCACCACCATCACCCTATTCCTATCTTATCGAAAGCTGCAACACCTGGATTCTACACATGTTTCTGACAAAACCATAGAATCATAGAATCCCTACAGTGCAGAAGGAGGCTATTCGGCCCATCCAGTCTACACCAACCCTCTGAGAGATCTACCTAGGTTCACGCCCCAATCCATGCCCGTAATCCCACCTAATCGTTTGGACACTAAGGGACAATTAGCGTGGCCAATCCACCTATCCACATCTTTGGTCTGTGGGAGGAAACCGGAGCAGCCGGAGGAAACCCACGCAGACACGGGGAGAACGGGCAAACTCCACACAGTCACCCAAGGTCGGAATCGGACACGGGTCCCTGGCTCTGTGAGGCAGCAATGCCAATCACTGTGCCACCATGCCGCATCACCCTGTCAGGGAATCTTTGCTGAGATCGCCTTGACAGGGAATCAGCCCTATAATTCTTATAACCATTAATCCATTTTCGTACAGATGATTCTTAGAGGTGATCAGGTTCTGATGCCGAATCAAATTTTCATTCGAAACCTACTCTTAGCCAATATCTGAAAATAGATTTGAGCTAAAGTTACTTGATAAGGAGTTTTCGAAATGATTCATTTAATGCCTTTACTCTCATTCTGCCATGTGCAGACTCCCTCCAATCGGTATCTACAACGTACCTTTCTACAGTCATGGCACAAGGTGGCACCAATTAATTCTTACTTCCTTCTGATGCTTAAATCAGTTCATTTTCATTGTCAGTTTTTAAAAATTAATTCTTAGGATGGGAGCATTGCAGGCATTTATTGCCCATCCCTAATTGCCCTCGGGAAATTAGGAAATTAGGAAATTACGCTGCCCTCTTGAACTGCTGGAGTTCAATGTAGTAGTGTAACTGATGCAGCAGTGTGGCTTGCCAAGCCATTTTGGAGGGCAATTAAGGTTGGCCCATGCTGCTTGGGTCTGGAGCCATGTGTAAGCCAGACCAGACATCCTCCCCCGAAGAGCCAATTGGAGTTATAAGACAATTACTAGAGATTGGTCTGCTTTTGTATTCCAGATTTATTAATGAATTGAATTTTAAATTCACAGCTGTTGTGGGTAGGATTTGAACTCATGTCTCTGGACCTTAGCCCAGATTTGGTATTGGACTAGTCAGTAATATTACTGCTATGCTACTAAGTCCTCTGATTATATCAGTAAAGTTCACTAGCTTAGATCATTGTATTTTTGATAAACAGAAATAGGGATACAAACTTAATATTAAGTAAATTGTAAGGATCTTCACTTTCTGAAGTGGTTTGTGAATTTTTTAAAATAAATTTAGAGTAGCCAATTTTTTCTCCAACTAAGAGGCAATTTAGTGCGGCCAATCCACCTAACCTGCACATCTTTGGGTTGTGGGGGTAAAACCCCATGCAGGCGGGGGGGGGGGGGGAATGTGCAAACTCCACATAGACAGCGACCCAGGGCCGGGATTCGAACGCGGGTCCTCAGCGCCGCAGTCCCAGTGCTAACCACTGTGCCGCATGCCACCCTCTGGTTTGTGAATTTAATCTCTTCCTTTAAGGGTAGTAATTTATGAAAACATGACAGCACTGAAGGTTACTAATTTTATAATAATTTAAAAAATGTAAACCAAGCTTACTTTTTTTGAAGAGGGCAGAAAGAAGCCGGCCTTAGCTGCTCAAAACCGTCTAATTCAGCAATGGCTGACGATGTTATATATTTTGCCCTATTCCCTTTCCCCTGAATAACCTCACTATCCTTCCAGCCTAGAACCCTGCTCAACCTAAAGTCTGTACTAGGACTCAACACAGGTGGATTTTATACTAGGGGGGTAGTAGTCCTGCTCCAGCTCTGGTTGGCTGGCACACCCTGCAGCCATTTAATGACCGACTGGCTTTTAATTGTTTTGAAATGAAACTTCCGCACCCTCAGCAACAGGGACTTCTGCCTGGGTGAATCAAAGGCCAACAGCTCTCCGGTACCATCAGCACCACTGGGAACCTCTGCTGGCATTGCAGTGAGGCCCGAGGGAAGGCATTGCTGTTTGGGAGCCAGGACCGTAGGTAGGTCGGGGGGGGGTTTGCTGGCAAGTGCCGATAAGGGAAGGAGGGGCAAGGGTGGTGGAGAAGCTGAGGAAGAAGGGGGCTCGACCATGAGGGAAGGCATTTATGTGGGTCCTCCAATGGGTCCAAGGGGCCTGTTAAGTGGAAACCAGTTTGTCTGTCACCAGCCTGCGCAGTGGTAGCTTACCAGCGGCGGCAGGATGAGATCCTTAGGTAACCATTGATCACTTAATGGCCCTAATTCATCCAGGGATAGTCCCAGCTGCTGGTAAAATTGCGGTGGGGCAGGGGCAGATAGGTAGGTAGACGCAAGCACTATGCCAGGGCATTTTATTGCACCACCCCACTAACCCACTGCTGGGAGGGCATTAATTCCAGCCGCACATTTGTAATGCCACACATGATTAACCAGTTGTACAAAATAGTTTATTAAATTATACACACTTTACGTGACTTGTGGAAATGAATGCTGCTCCAGCAGTTCCAGCTGGGCCACCAAGGTGTCACCATTTATGTCCTGCTGAACATTAGAGATTTGTTGACAGCTAAGTTTAACCCCCTCCCATTTAATGAGTGCACTTCTATTATGGGCCTAGATCATTTGTGAACTGAATGGAAACCCCACAGCAGTGAGAGTTTAAATTAACCAAAAACAAAACAAACTCTGTAACGATATAAAGCTGAAAGTGTCACCTGATCGAATATTTAAATA
The DNA here is from genome assembly GCF_902713615.1 of Scyliorhinus canicula. Lineage (NCBI taxonomy): Eukaryota > Metazoa > Chordata > Chondrichthyes > Carcharhiniformes > Scyliorhinidae > Scyliorhinus > Scyliorhinus canicula. Next base: position 8,368,444 of record NC_052165.1, on the reverse strand, counting down.
AATCCATATGGCGGCTTTGGAGAATCATGAGTTTGGTAAATTGAGCAAAAATACATACAGTTAAAATATACAGTTATGTACAGTTAAAATCAAACTTAGATAACAATTTCCAGAACCTCTGTTCTAACTTGTATGCTTCAGGACTTTTGCTTGTTTTAAACTTTTGTTTCACTGATTAACTTTTAGAGTAATCTGATATTAAATTAAAAATTAATGAACCAGAGTCCCGGTGGCTGGTTAGTTTCCATTTGTTACGTGAAGGGTGGTTAAAACTCAGGGCCTTAATTATAGCAGTCACTACCCGCGCCACTGTCATCAAAAATAAAATATACTTACCAGGCTCTATTGTGAACCTATTGAGATTCTCTGAATGACAAATCAAACCAATGGGTTATTAGCATTACACAGGAGAATTTACAAAAATTGAGGAAACGTTTTCATTTTTTAAACAGCATACAATTTGAAATTCCCTTTACTGAAAGAGAACTGTAGCAGACCTGCTGCGCAATTCAGGCGAGTTACTCTCAGCAATCTAAATATAGATCTGACCACATTATGTACTCGGGTTTCCAACTTTTAAAATATCAAATCGACCTGGGAATATTCACTGAGAATCATTTTTGCAGTACCGTGGCTCTGTATAATTTATCATAAAAAGATTTTTGAGTTCAACTTTACATAAAATTGAAATTCATAACATGATAACAGCCCCCCGGCATCTTTGCGTAGATGTATAGTCACATCTCCAGGGACTCTGTGACCTGTATTTTTACCAGAAGGCAATATTGATCTTTTAATCTTGTTTGCAGTTTCCAAAAGAATCCACAAATGGACCTTTAACCTGCAATAACAAAAATCTCCCCTGGTTCTGATGCAGTTGTGCTGTCAAGCTAATGATTAAAAATGTGTTTAAGAGGAGCCAATCAAGGGCAGCACGGTGGCACAGTGGTTAGTGCTGCTGCCTCATGGCTTCCAAGGTCCCAAGTTCGATCCCGGCTGTGGGACACTGTCCGTGTGGAGTTTGCACATTCTCCCCGTGTTTGCGCGGGTTTTGCCCCCACAACCCAAAAAGATGTGCTGGGTAGGTGAATTGACCACACTAAATTGCCCCTTAATTAGGAAAAATGAATTGGGTACTCTAAATTTTTAAAAGAAAAAAAGAGGAGTCAATCAAAGCAGTCACAGAGATCAACAATCGTGACCCATAGATGAAACCGGGGCAGTATGGTACCATAGTGGTTAGCACTATGGTTATACAGCGCCAGGGTCCCAGGTTCAATTCCCAGCTTGGGTCACTGTCTGTGCGGAGTCTGCACGTTCTCCCCGTGTCTGCGTGGGTTTCCTCCCACAAGTCCTGAACGACGTGCTACTAGGTAATTGAGAGACTCTGAATTCTCCCTCTGTGTACCCAAACAGGCACCGGAGTGTGTTGACTAGAGGCTTTTCACAGTAACTTCATTGCAGTGTTAATGTAAGCTGAAAAGCACTTGTAAAAAAATGAGAGAGCTATCTTTATCGTTGCAAGTAGGCTTACATAAACACTGCAATGACGTAACTGTGAAAAGCCCCTAGTCGCCACAAGGGGAGAATTCATAATGTCCATGTTACCTAACAGCACGTCTTTCGGAACTTGTGGGAGGAAACCGGAGCGCCGAGAGGAAACCCACGCAGACATGGAGAGAGCGGGCAGACTCCACACAGTGACCCAAGCCGGGAATTGAACCTGGGACCCTGGTGCTGAGAAGCAGCAGTGCGACCCACTGTGCTACCTTTAGCTACTGAATTTGGTCTACTCATGTTAAAGAAAAAACATGATATCCAGGTGCTTAAAAAATGTCCCCCCGTAACAGTTAACTGGGAGCCACACTGAACAAGCAGTAAAAGATAGTTAAGAAACTTCTAGGTGCAACATTTTGCTTTTTGTTTCTTGATGATTAAACCCTGTAAACAAGTTACGGAGTTTGTATGAGATGCGAGTGAAAATAGCAGAGACCTGTGTCTAAATCAAGACAGCCGAGCACACTGTAACCCCACATTTCACAGTCTGAGCACAGCAGGAACAAGTGCACAAGACCACTGATTCATTCCTGCTCCACTTGTCACCATTTCACTGACAGGCTTCACGAGGCGGGAGGGTTGATGCACCTGTGTGAAATGAGAAGTTGGGCGGAAGCACTTAGAGAAGGTGGTGCTTGTGCAAGTGTTAGGGTGTGACTTGAGATTGTTTTTAGTACTGGTGCGAAGAGGGTGAATGTGTTTGGAATGGGGAAGAGAGGGGTTGCAATGTGACCTTTTGGTTGGATGCTGAAGGATGTGATGGAGGGGAGGAAATTATTGAAAGAGGAAATTGGTGAAAGGACTGTTGGCAGGTGTCGTTGAAGGACATTGAGATTTGAGCGTCGCTTGAGCTCTTCCTCCACGAAGCCCAACCTCCTGGCAGTGATGCTGATAGCAATCTTTCCCCCAACCACCTTTGCCCAGCCTGTTGGGTAGTTGTACTGGTGGTGAACTTATGGTGCAAGAGAAGAGGGTCCCACTCCTTTCTCTAATGTCCTCCAACATGATCTCCAAATCACCATCTGAAAATCTGGGAGCACCCCTCCAACACATTGCAGCTGACAGAATTCTGTCATTGTTTCCATTAAATTTGACAACCGGGAACACGACCTCATTTTCAGAAAATAATTCAGACTTTTAAGTAGCTCCCGTCGGTCAGGTTAAAATGAAGTCCAGATGTTAATATCACTTGGCCTACACGCTGGGGATATTACAGGAGCTTGTCCATTTCCCTACCCGCCTGGTATTAAAACCGAGATTGAGGATTCAGGGACAATGAGATGATTTTCATTCTTTGGCCAAGGGTGGGCAGAGAACTCATTCCATCCACCCAAGGGTAGCAGGAGGCTCCAACAATTTGCTTTGTCAGGCTTCATCTGAAATTTGGGGGGGGAGCTAGCTGCCAGAACTAAATATACGCCCAGATCGGCAGCTTGCCCAATGGGTGGGGAGATTCTTCGTCAGGCCACTACTGTTGAAATGTATTCAAATTCTGAGCATATAAGCAGCCAGCGACCTCCAACGTTTCAGATCGTGTAGTGAATGGCATTTGCTGGAACAGTGAAGAGCAGGGAGGAGATTCTTCGTGATGGATCCCGAGCCAAATCAACAGAAAAGCTTGTAGGCAGAAAACAAACAAATATATATTAACTCTGATTCATAACATTCAATGTTTCTTGGCTCAGAGCGAGGTGTTTATTCCCATTCCCAGAGTTTGAATGGATAATACAGCTCTTGGGACGGTACTGCATGTTGAAGCACCAATTTGCATTCACCATGGTGAGGAGAATGCAATCCTTCTATTTGTTGAGTTCACAATTCATTGAGTGGGACGAGACCAGCAATAAATGGCTTAGACAAGGATGCGACCATCAATTCACACGAGACGGAGAGTTGAAGTGAACAGGATTGGATTGGATGGATTGGATTGGATTTGTTTATTGTCACGTGTACCGAGGTACAGTGAAAAGTATTTTTCTGCAAGCAGCTCAACAGATCATTCAGTACATGGGAAGAAAAGGGAATTGAACAGAATTCAAGAAAATACATGAGAATACATAATAGGGCAACACAAGATATACAAGAACAGTGGTTTTAATCAGCTAGAACTGTGCCTGCCTGCGACTGCTCTGTACTGAGAGCCGCCTACAGGGCAGCAAATCTATATACCTCCACCCTAGGGGGCGGAGCCAGGGGCAGAGCCCACAAGGGCACCAATATGATTCAGTGCGGTGTAATGTGATATAATGGTCCATAGGTGGAGCCCACAAGGGCAACAACATAGTACAATGCAACACAGTGGTGAATGGTTGCTGTGATAATTCACCACAGACAGACTGTGACATATGGTGAAGCACCATTGCAGTTTAGGGAGAATATAGTGTTTTTTAATTCATTCAAGGGATGTGGGTATCGCTGGCTAGGCCAGCATTGACCACCCATAATTACCCTTGAGAAGGTGGTGGTGAGCTGCCTTCTTGAACCACTGCAGTCCATGTGGTGTAGGTACGCCCGCAGTGCTGTTAGGGAGTGAGTTCTAGGATTTTGGCCCAGCCACCGTGAAGGAACGAGTCAGGATGGTGAATGACTTGCGGGGGAACTTCCAGGTGGTGGGGTTCCCAGGTATCTGCTGCCCTTGTCCTTCTAGATGGTAGTGGTTGTGCGTTTGGAAGGTGCTGCCTAAGGAGCCTTGGTGAGTTCCTGCAATACATCTTGAAAAATGAAAATCGCTTATTGTCACAAGTAGGCTTCAAATGAAGTTACTGTGAAAAGCCCCTAGACGCCACATTCTGGCGCCTGCTCGGGGAGGCTGGTACGGGAATTGAACCGTGCTACTGGCCTGCCTTGGTCTGCTTTCAAAGCCAGCGATTTAGCCCTATGGTGCACGGCTGCCACTGTGCGTCAGTGGTGGAGGGAGTGAATGTCTGTGGAAGAGATGTCATCAAGCGGGGCTGCTTTGTCCTGAATGGTGTTGAGCTTCTTGTTGCTGGAGCTGCACTCATCCAGGCAAGTGGAGAGTATGAAGGCACACTCCTGAACTGCACCTTGCAGATTGAGGACAGGTTTTGGGAGTCAGGAGGTGAGTTACTCACTGCACGTTTCCTAACCTGACAATTTTCATGTCACAGTGTTTATATGGTTAGTGTAATTCAGTTTCTGGTCAGTGGTAACTCCCAAGGTGTTAATCGTAGGGGATCAGTGATGGCAATGCCATTGAAAGTCATGGGGTGATGGTCAGATTCACTGTTGTTGGGATAATCATTGACTGGTTTGAATGCTACTTCCCACTTGTCAGACCAAGCTTGGATATTGTCCCGGTCTTGCTGCATTTGGACATGGACTGCTTCAGTATCTGAGGAGTCGTTAATGGTGCTGAACATCATGCAGTCATCAGCAAATATCTCCCCTTCTGAACTTATGGCAGGAAGTTCATTGATGAAGCAGCTGAAGATGGTTGGGCCGAGGACACTACCCTGAGGAACTCCTGCAGTGATGTCCTGGAGTTGAGATGATTGACCTCCAACCACCACAACCATCTTCCTTTGTGCTCAATTATACGGAGGCTGGTGGGATGGAATGTGAGACTCTATTATCCTTGTTCTGGGAGGGAGGGGGGCAAGGGTAGTGGCGTGGGAGATGGACCGCACACTGTTGAGGGCCCTGTCCACAACTGTAGGTGGGAAATCACGGTTGAGGAAGAAGAAACATATTTTTGAAGCAACATTTTGGGAAAATGGCATCATCGGAACAAATGCGACGGAGGCGAAGAAGTTGAAAGGGATGGAGTCCTTACAGGGTGTAGGGTGCGAAGAGCTGTAGTCCAGCAGTGGGCTTGTAGTGGATATTAGTAGATCGTCTATTGCCGGAAATAGAGACAGAAAGACTCGGAGGGAACAGTCTCTGCGGAATGCTGACAGAGGGAGTGAAGGGAAGATGTGTTTGGTGGTGGCATCATGCTGGAGTTGGCGAAAATGGAGACGGATTATGCAAAACGATGTGACTCAGTTTTACACACTTGCCAGGAAGAGGGAGGGAATCGGGGGCCAGGGAACAGTATGTGGAGGGGATCAAATATGATGGAATCAGTCTTCTCAATATTTGAGAAGATTTCTGCTTAACCAATAAGGGTGTTAGACAAGATGTTTGGCAAATCGGATAACGGTCAAGAGTTGGTGAGATAGAGCCAGGTATCTCCAGATATATGTTGACCCTGATGTGTTTTCGGATCACATCGCTGATGGGGCAGCATGTAGATGAAAAATAGAAGGGGGTCAAGGATAGATCCTGAAGGGACCTCCAGGGGTAACTGTGCAGGAGTGTGGAGAAGCCATTGCAGGCGATTCCCTACAAATGTTTCAATAAGGAAGAAAGAAACGAGGTAAGGGAGTCCGACCTCACTGGACCAGGGAGGAAAGATATTGTATTGGAGGAGGATGGTGTCGTCAACTAAGTTTGAAGGCTACAGATAGCCCAGAACAACGAGAATGAAGTTTACCATGATCACAGTTACTTATCAAAAGAGCTGTTTAAATACATTGGTAGGATCAAAACGTGATTGAGATACCAAACATGGAACCGTAGGAAAAATTGACATGGACTTGGGGAGGCAACAACCATGTTCAAGGACTTTAGAAAAGGAACGAGTGGTTGAGTCCAACTCACCCAGTATTGAGGCTTATAGTACCACTGTCCATGGGCTTTGCAAAGGTTCTGAAGAGATTCCACCCAAAATATAGAGAGGCATGAAACAGTTTAATTGTATTTTCAGGTACAAATGTAGATTGTTTATTACTTAGATGTACATGGGAGCAATAGACCAAAGTTGATACCAGGCAAGATTCAGCCAAATAAATTTCAAAAGTGTCATTTTGGGCGGATTCTGTAGGGAGTTTCCCACTGGCATCTTGGGTGAGATCCAGACCAGTATTCACCCTCACTTTAGTCATTTTTATGGGCCCTTGGGAAGTTTCACCCTGGTCTAACCCACACTTTGAAATTTTTCTGAGTGGGAAGCTCAACTCAGAATCTTTGGGCAGCACGTGGTGCAGTGGTTAGCACTGCTGCCTCAGGGCACCGAGTCTCAGGTTCGATCCCAGCTCTGCGTCACTGTCCATGTGGAGTTTGCATATTCTCCCCGTGTTTGAATGGGTCTCACCCCCACAACCCAAATATGTAAGTGGATTGACCACGCTAAATTGCCCCTGAATTGGGAAAAAATGAATTGAGTACTCTAAATGTTTGTTTTTTTAAACTCGCAGTAACCCCACCCAACCTTTTTGGACACCAAGGGCAATTTAGCATGGTCAAGCCACCTAACCTGCACATTTTTGGACCATGGGAGGAAACCCACGCAGACACGGGAAGACCGTGCAGATTCCACAGTACCCAAGCGGGAATCGAACCTGGGTCTCTGGAGCTGCGAAGTAACTGCGCTGCCATGCCACCCTCATGGAGAGGAGGAGGAAACCAGATGAGAAGCCTGCTCCGCAGAGATCAGGGTGCCATTTTGAAAGGGTGCCCCGATCCCCAAGTGAGCTGGAGGGTCCCCCACCCACAGGCAATGCCACCCCTTGGTGGGAGGGAGGTCGCTGAGGGGCTGTAGAAGCCAGGTATTTCTAATACACCTAATATAGGTAAAAGATAGCTGTTTAAGCATAAATATTAAGCCCCAGTTTTAAAATGAAAGAAAACACATATTTTGCAAATTCGTTGTCATGGTTTTAAAATAACACAGAAGTCTGATAAGACAAACACTTTCCATTACATTTCTCCAAGGTCAAGGGCTGAATCCATGACAACGAGATGGCAGGAGTGAAGGTTCTACTGTTCTCACGCCATTCGAGATTAGGGTGAAACACATCCCATGACTTATACAAGCTGAAACATTTTAGACTATGTTGCCTTGTTTTTAATAAATGGACAGTTAGAACATCGAATCAAATATATATATATATTTGATTCCAACATTCTCAAAACAACAATTTTATAAAAGCAGCATAATTTACTTTACTAGATTGAAATAGACAGTTTGAATTATATTTTCGGAGTCATGTCCAGCATGGCATGATGAGATAGCATGAGGTCTCCATTGTTGCAGTAGTCAGGTCAGCATTAGACTAGTTTTTGTTGGCTTTGATAAAGCACAATATCGCACAAGTAGGCAGACAGGCAACAATTAGAAGTAATGTTACATATTGAAGATGGACAGCTTGCCATCAAATGAAATTTGTTTGAGTCTAACCCAAACCAATTAGGATTATATTGGGGTGTGATCAGATTGCTTAAGACAGATATGAAATAGTATAACCATAGAAGATTTTGCCGCCATTTTAGAGAGTTAGGGTAGTGTTAGGTTAGGTTAGAGAGGGTTAGAAAGAGAGAGTGTTTTAGGCATCTATACTTTGATCTGAACTATTCACTGTCTCTCTGTATTCATATTTCATTTTCAGACTTTGACTTTTAAAGTTATGTTTCGAGCCGTTTGTCTAAGAAGATAATTCCTGTGATTCTTTGAAAGCTTCAAATCGTCTACAAATTGCCTTTTAAATGACTTTCAAGTTGTAATCAATAGAAGACAAATAAAACAATTATTTTAAACTTGAATTTCTACTGAATTCCAGTACTCGCAAGTGCAGCTGGTAACCTTGAATTGAATGGTTTCAAAATCCCTCAACTGACACAGTCCAAATCCTTCAGCCCCCCCCCCCCCCTCCCCTCCACCCCCTCATGGGCATGGCCCCCCTGGAGGCCCTACTCTCTTTGCAGGGCCCCTACATCACGCCTCACCCTCTGGGGACATGGCCATCCCCCAATACCCTCCTAACCCCAACTTCATTTCAGCCTCCCTCTTATTGCAAAACAGGGATGACGCTGCAATGCATTAGGTGCATTCTAGGAAACCGAATGGAGGAAACACCCGATGGCTATAAATGAATTGTATTTTAATAATGAAAAGAAAATTCAGCAATGGCGCAGTGGAAAGTATGCACAAATCCACCTTTCCGTTTCCCTCTCCTCTCCATGGCCCAGCCAAGTATTTTCACAAGAAAAACTAACTAAAGCCAGATGCCGTGTTGCTTCCAGCACCAGTTTTCCTTGTACTTGTGAAATAGTTGTCAATTAATAGTCTACAAGTATTGGACAGAAAAGAATACGCACAAGAGGTTAATGAAAGTCATTGCAATACACTGTGGCATTTGTGGCAATAGATTGAAGCTGTAATCTGATCAGTGCGATCACACCGCAAGACACAGCCAGAGGCTCTGCCACCTGTTGTTGTAACTTGAAATGTTCCACTTAAAATCAACCAGGTAATATCTGAATATAGGATTTATGGAAGAATTTCACTGCCTCCCCCACACAGAATGAACTAACATTTCAAATAAGATCCTGGATTTAGATTCGGCTGAACCACGTAAACTCCGTTCTAAGCAGATCTGCTGGAATAATCTTGTTTATGAACAGGCAGGAGTAAAGCTTGTGTGCATTCCATGGAGGTGACAGTCAGATAACTGCTCACACGTAACGTGTTGTGTTGTAAGTGGATGAAGACATGACACTTTGCTGCACATGAAATCGAGGAAAGGAAAGACTTGGATTCCCATTCTTTTAACCTTCAGTCACTGGACAAATGAATAACACAATTCATTAGGCAGAGTCAGTTTTAGGGAAACACAGCCACCTCAGTATTGGCCAGGGCCCTGCGATGCAATGCTGTCTTTCTTGGCAAGTTCACCTCTGCATCCAAGGATATGGAGGAGTCAAAACTGTAGAGTCATTAGCGATAATCTTTCACGTCTTCCCTAGATGCAGGGGATGCACCAGAGAACTAGAGAATTGCAAATGTTACACCCTCATTCAAAAAAAAAGTTCACAAAGATAAGCCCAGCACAGTAGCACAAGTGGTTAGCACAGTTGCTTCACAGATCTTGGGTCGCAGGTTCGATTCCCCGCTGGGTCACTGCCTGTGCGGAGTCTGAATGTTCTCCCAGTGTCTGCGTGGGTTTCCTCCGGGTGCTCCCACAGTCCAAAGATGTGCGGGTTAGGTGGATTGGCCGTGCTAAATGGCCCCACGTGTCTAAAAAATGTTAAGTGGGTGTTACGGGATAGGGTAGATACGTGGGCTTCAGTAGTGTGTTCTTTGTAAGGGCCGGTGCAGACTTGATGGGCCGAATGGCCTCCTTCTACACTGCAAATTCTCTGAATTAAAGCCCATCAGTTTAACTTCAGTAGTGGAGAAGCTTCCAGGAACAACTATTCAGGATTGAATAAATAGTCAAATGGAAAATGTATGTTGATAGGAAGAGCCAGCATGGATTTGTAAAGAGGCAGTCACGTTTAACTGATAGAGTGAGAGTGGGATGCAGAAGGGGGTGGCATTGGCGATCTACGGGAGAATTTTGAGAGAGGACAGGGGAGGTTTTGAAAGACGGCTTGCAGTGTGCGAGGCGCTCCGGAGGGTGAAGACCTCAACCTTGTGCTCGAGGTTGGGGCTGATGATAGTGTATAGGGCGCACCTCACAAGGGAAGAGGATGAGCAGACTCTTTGAGAGAGTGGAGGACGTGTGCGAGTATTGTGGCAGAAGCCCCACGAATCATGTAGAAATGTTTTGGTCCTATCCGAAGCTGGAGAGATTTTAGAGGGAGGTTTTCAGTGTCATCTCTTGGGTGGGTGGGTGGGGGGGGGGGGGATGAGGAGGAGGAGAAGAAGAGGGTTGGGGTTGTCATCTTTGATTACACTGCTTACTGATTGCAGGTTAAAAACAAAAATTAACAGTCAATGTACAGGTGGATGTTTTGGTTTGCATATTGAGGGGTGCCGTTTTTATTTTAGGGGAGGGGAAGATTGTTATTGTATCTGCTTTGTTTTTTCTTCGATGAAAATGTTGAAAATGAGAATAAAAAGATTTTTTTTAAATGTTTAACGGATAGAGCTTTTCAAAAGGGTAACAAAGGTTCAATGAGGGTAATGCTTTTGATATGGTATATGCTGATTTTGCATTTGATACTGTGCCAAATAGACTTGACAAAAGTTACTGATGGTACAGTAGGATACAAAATCAGCTGAATAATAAGGAAACAGTAATGGTCAATGGGCTGCAAAAGGAGGTTTACAAGAATGGTTCCAGCAATGAGAAATTTCAGCTACGTGAAAATCGATTGGAGGGATTGGGACGGTTTTCCTTTGACAGACGAGGATGATTTCCGATAGAGATGTTCAGAATCACGAGGGGGCTGGACAGAATCGATAGGGAGAAACTGTTCCCATTCATAGGACAGAGAATAAGGGGGCAGATTTTAAGCGATTTGCAAAAGAAGCAAATGTGATGCGAGAAACACTTTTCATAGGTCTGGAGTGGACTGCCTACAAGTGCAGTGGAGGCAAGCTCAATCAAGGCATTCAAGAGGGCATTAGATGACGACTTGAATAGAAGCAATGTGCAATGGTATGGGGAAAAGGCAGGAGAATGGCACTGTCAATGCTAATTTGGAGAGCTGGCGCAGACACAATGGTCGGAACAAGCTTCCTTCTGCACCAGTACACTTGTGAGATTCCGTGCACTTTCCATAATTGAAGTTGAAACCAAAGGGACACAAGTGGCTTTAGTTTGTTTTATATAAATTGCTTGAGATGTTAAGATGACATTTACAAAATGGCAGCTGAAATCATAGAATTCAAGTTAATTTGGCTTCATATGCCACTGTATAGAAGCTCCAGGTTTTGTCCACTTGACTGTTTACAAAGGAAATGGATGATGCAAACATAGTAGTCCAGGAGGCACAGATATTGGATGGGATAAGCATAAGGAGATGGGAAGTACGCAAAGGATTGGAATCCTTAAAAGTTGACAACTCACCAGGGCCAGATTGATCGTTTTCAAGGCTACTGAAGGAGGTCAGGGAGGATATAGGAGATAGCAGATGCGCAGAGGATGATTTTCCAATCCTCACTAAATACAGGAGGGGTACCGGCAGACTGGAGAAATGCAAACATGGTCCCAAGAGATTATAGGAAATGCCAAACAATTATCGGCCAGTTAGTCTTACGTCAGTCGTGGGCAAATTATTAGAAGTAATCCTGAGAGGTCCTGTCACAGAGAAAAGCATGGACTAGTCAGATAGCCAGCATGGATTTGTTATGGTGTCCCGATCTGAGGTCCCGGAAAGAATCCCTGACCTTCCCTCAACGCCACCCCCCCCTCCCCCTCATGAGGGTACCCCAGCCCAATCGCACACAAACAATGCCACCTGGGCACCTTGACCATGCCAGGCTGGCACCAGCAGTGCCAGGGCACCACAAAGGGCATACAGCTGGGGGCCTCCGATCCCCTTGGAGATCCCCACGAGTGCCGTTCCATCTGATCCCAGTTTGTACAGACTAGTACCAAAAGGCGCTTTCCCAAGGCAAAGTGATCGAATCCCAAAGCCTCTGGTACCATGGGACTCTCACATTCGAGCAAGGCTTACTGCCTCGATTTAATATGCAGATTTGCCAAAAAGTGATTTTGCCCATTGTGGGCAGGATTCACCTTGCAACATCTCGCAAAAGTGCATTGAATCTCACGAGGCATGTTGGGTAGATCCCAGGGGGCGGGCCTCCTGGCTTTCATGGGCACGTTGCGCCCCAGCGAGGTGCTTTTATCTGGCGCAGCATGGCCGGAGGATCGCGCCCTAAAATTGTGTTGTTCTTTGGTAGGAAGACCATATTTACTGCCCATTCCTCAGCCCTTCAATGACATGGGGGCCTTCTTGAAATACTGTAATCCTCAAGGTAAATGGTGCTCAGTAGGAAGTTGAAGACATCAGCTCGGTAACAAAAGGAACAGCAACATGTTCAAGTGTGTCTTGGAAGTCATGACTTTGCAGCTATTGACCTCTCCATAGGAAAGTGGATGTAATCTTCTTGCAGTTGACAGAGTCAAAAGGTGTTTGCAAGAACGAAGAAGGCCATGTACAGAGGTTGATGAGAATAAATAAATAATAATCTTTATCATGGTCACAAATAGGCTTACATTAACACTGCAATGAAGATCCGAGTCGCCACACTCCATCGCCTGTTTGGGTACACTGAAGGAGAATTCAGAATGTCCAAATCAACTAACAACACTCCTTTCGGGACTTATGGGAGGAAACCGAAGCATCCAGAGGAAACCCACAGACACGGAGAACGTGCAGACTCTGGTCAGTGACCCAGGCCAGGAATCGAACCCAGGACCCTGGCACTGTGAAGCAACAGTGCTAACAACTGTGTTACCGTGCCACCCCTAGTGACATTTGATGCAAGGACCAGACTTTTTAAAGATACCAGCTTGGTTTCCACTAAAGAACGGATTAATGCAGAGTTGGTCTATTTTATGTAGATAGAACAGGCAGGCATTTCTAGAGTATCAAGGTATGTGGGATCTTTGAGTTTGGGTAAAGATGCACATCTTGGTCAGTACAAAACAGCCATTTATCACAGCAGGATTTTTATATTTAGACATTTACTTCTCAACAAGGATAGTGCAGACCAGTGTATCTCTAACAAACCACAAAAGTGCTGTAGATCTGAAATGAAAACGGTAAATGTTGGAAATACGGAGAACGTCAGGCAGCATATATGTGAAAGAAACAGAATTAACCTTTCAGGCCGATGATCTTTCATCAGAACACAAAGGATCACACCAAGCTGAAACGTTACTTTCCCTCTCCAAAGATGCTGTCAGGCCTGCCAAGTATTTCCAGCACTCTCCATTTTTATTATATCTGTGGTGCTGTATTTAAATAGTTATTTTCTGAAATCTCTCAATTTATATTTACAAACTTTAGCCAGTTGGTACAACGACAATTGCCAGTTTTTAAAAAATGCATTTATTGATCAAATTGACAACATCACAATGTCAGCATGAAGTGGATGCAATGTTTACTGTATAAATTTAAAATTCTGACCACATTAAACATGAACATTATAGCATTATGATACTGACTGTAAGTCAAGCTAGAGTTACAAAAGTTCACTTATACTAAGTCATGTACAAATTAAGTAGCATCATTCCCGTTTGTGCAAAAATTCAGTGACAAAATAAATAGAGGAATCCATTACACCTATGCTCAGGTGGTTAGTTGATATTTAGAAGTGATTGGAAACTGGAGCATGACCAGGTAAAGACTTACAAGGTGGGGCAGAAGAGGAAAAAAAATGTGGGGGGGGGGGGGGGAAGTAAAGATGAAAAAAAGGGTTTCCTCCATTTGCTATGTCTAACAAAAAAATTAATTATGATAGTTACACATAGTCCAGAGAAAAACCTTCCATTGAATTCTGGCAAGAATTTAAACGTATTCTCCAATGTCTATTCTCTTGTCACGGAACTTGTTCCTGGCCTTTGTTCTAGCTTTGCAAATGGCAGCGTTGTAAAAGTGCTGAAAAATAGAGCAAGTGATATTTTCATTACTTAAAAAAAATATAGTTTATGTTTAAAGTCTACCTCGTATGACAAACAATAGGGTTACTTTTGGAAACACAAGTTGGTAATCACCGGATCAGAAAACCTAATAGAACATAGAATGATACAGCGCAGTACAGGCCCTTCGGCCCTCGATGTTGCACCGACATGGAAAAAATCTAAAGGCCATCTAACCTACACTATGCCCTTGTCATCCATATGCTTATCCAATAAATTTTTTAATGCCCTCAATGTTGGCGTGTTCACTACTGTTGCAGGTAGGGCATTCCACGGCCTCACCACTCTTTGCGTAAAAAACCCACCTCGTGTTTCATTTCAATCCAGTCAACTCCATTTTCAAATACAGATTTACTCTGCACTACATTTTCTCCAGTCACATTTTTAATACAATGCCGGTGATCAATTTACGAATGCAATTTTGTGCCTTACCCGTTCAACACGAGAAGTTTTGGTTGCTTTGAGTGTAGCAGCATCAAGCAACAGTGGTGGTCCTAGCTCAAAGACACTGCGCACAAATTCGTTAGCCTGTTTAACAAAGACATCGAAAACATATCAACGACTGTTTGGCTCCCACAAAAACAATCAAGTAATGTTGACCGAACACGTCACTAGGCAACAAGTCATTAGGCAAAAATTTACAATCACCTCATTTACTCAAACAGCTTCACAATGCCATTTATATGCCTGGTGAATATAGTAGAAGACTAGCATCTCAAAACAAAACAATTAATGTTCAAATCATACAAGATAGAGAATCAAGCATTTCAGAAAGATATAATTCTGGGGCATGTATGGAACAAAATAAATTGAGAGCTTTTCCCACCTCGTTACACCATCACCAGCCTAGTGAAGTAACTAAGCAAGCTACTCAGAAGCCTCTGTCAAACAGTCACATTTTTCCCCCTGAAGAAAATGCCACTGGTAGCTTAGCTTCACAAACTCAGTATTAAGGCAATTAGGAAAAGAGAGTCATTGCTTCCAAGAGTAAATTCCACCTTGGTCACAATTTTCTTCCACCCAAAGGTTCATTCAAAGCTATTTTGTAATTAAATCCAATCTTCCCTTCCTCCGCTTCTGATTGTTGGCCACCGATTCCAACTGGAATGCCATCTGCAAGGGCATAATTATGCTAATATCCGCCCACCTTCAAAATAACTCTCAGCTGGTCAACCCTAGTGGATCACACGAATATCACTTGGGTAATAGTAGCTGGCAACTATACTGCATGGACTAGCACCTTTCAGAAGCTGGCAGCTGAAAAAAAAAACCAGGAAAATGTAAAAGCTACACAATAAAAAAAACACTTACTTGACCCTTATCTTTGTAGATTCACTAGGTCCTCTTCACAACTTGTACTTTCCTACCCATCTTTGTCTCATCAGCAAATTTAGTAACAATACCTTTGGTCCCTACATCCAACTAATTTATATAAATTGTAAAAAGCCGAGGCCCCAGCACTGATCCCTGTGGCACACCACTTCACAACCTACCAACTAGGGAGACCCATCTATGCTAGTTTCCCATTAGCTAGCCACTCTATCCATGCCAATGTGTTACCTCCCTATTCCTATATCAGGAGCTTTCATCTTCCCTTTGATGTGCCACTTTCTCAAATATCCTCTGGAAATCTGTGCAGTTTCTCTCGCAGTTCCCATTTATCCACAGAATACGTTATGTATTTAAAACAACTTCAATAAATTTGTTAAGCATCATTTCTTTTTCACAAAAGCACGTTGACTTTGCTAGATTGCCAATTTTTTTTTTGTAAAAAGCATCCTGCTATGATATCTTCACTAATAAGTCTTATAACACCAGGTTAAAGTCCAATCATAAAGTGAATCATTCACCTAAGGAGCAGTGCTCCGAAAGCTAGTGTTTGAAACAAACCTGTTGGACTTTAACCTGGTGTTAAGACTTCTTACTGTGCTCATCCCAGTCCAACGCCGGCATCTCCACATCTGCACTAATAACTTTCCCATGACAAGAGGTTAAGCTAATGTGCCTGTAGTTTCCCATTTTAGAAAGGTGTTACATTTGCTATTTCCAAATCTAGTGCAACCATTCCCAAATTTATGGAAGTTTGGAAAATGAAGACCAGCAAATCAACTCTCAGCAGTCATTTATTTTAGGGCCCCGCGGATAAAGTCCATCACACACGAGTGGTGTGCCACAGGGATCAGTGCCTCAGCTTTTTACAATTAAATCAATGAATTGGGCAAAGGGACCGAAGTACGGTTACAAAATTTTCCCTCAGCCCCACAATTTGCTCAATGCCACTTCCCTTAAATGTCTACAACTGACCCAATTTGCTAGTTCACTTTAAATAACTGCTTTCATGCTCTCAATTGCCCTTAAAGTTTAAAATACTAGCCTTGGACCCATTCTTCTTTCCCTCAAATTGAATGTAAAATGCTTGCTGCTACCTATGGATGGTTCCACCAGGAGGTAATTAATCCTCTTGTTGCACAGTACCACATCTCGTGTTGTCTGTTCTCTGGTCAGCTCTATAATGTTCTGCTCTTAAGAAATTATCCCAAAAATACAGTAGTCCCCCTTTATAACGCGGGTGTTGGGGTCCAAGACAGCCACCCGCGTTGCATCCGAGCCGCGGATATCCACGATGGGGGTTTTAAATTTATTTAAAAATCTATGCTAGCGCTTCCCATTGAGAGTCTACGGGGGGCGGGGGGGAGAGGTTAGACCCCCGTAGACTCACAATGGGAAGCGCTAGCATAATTTTAAAATAAATTTAAAACCCCCATCGTGGATCTAATTAAAAGTGTCAATTTCAGCGGCAGGCTGATTGTTTCAGTGAGAGAGCAGCTTCCCTCTCCGGATCAAAGTGAGCTGGCCACTGAAATTGACACTGCCGGCTGCTCTCTCCCTCCAATCAGAAACATTAAAACTTAAAAGTTGGATTGGAGGGAGAGAGCAGCAGGCAGTGTCAATTTCAGCGGCCGGCTCACTTTGATCCGGAGAGGGAAGCTGCTCTCTCACTGAAACAATCAGCCGGCCGCTGAAATTGACACTGCCCGCTGCTCTCTCCCTCCAATCAGAAACATTAAAACTTAAAAGTTGGATTGGAGGGAGAGAGCAGCCGGCAGTGTCAATTTCAGCGGCCGGCTGATTGTTTCAGTGAGAGAGCAGCTTCCCTCTCCGGGTCAAAGTGATCCGGCCGCTGAAATTGACATAATTGACAGTTGGGGTCCATAAGCCCCCCCCGCGGTATATCGCGAACCGCGGTATTGCGGAGCGCGGTATAACGGGGGACTACTGTACTCAGCTCATCCAAGTTGCCCTTCCTCATCTGATCTTTCCAGGCTATACATCCTCAGGATTATAGTCAAACCTTCCTAGCAAACTCCCATTATCCCTTCCTTTATTCTCAGTCCTATTGTGTAGTTACAATTATGGGGCCTGTACACCACTCACATAAATTACTTCTTGCCTATCATCATCTCTCCTCTCAACCCAAAGTGTTTCCCGAAATGGGTCATCCCTTTAATGTGCTATTGAGTAACAGAGCCACCATACACCCTTTTCCGGCTTCCTTCCCTCCGAATGTCACACACCCTTCAATGTTCAGGTTCCAATTTAAGTCATGTTTCTGTAATGACTATCAGATTGCAATTGCACTCCGTTAAATCGGTTTTGTTTTAACTACTACATGCAGTCAGATAGGATGCCATTCGGCCTACAAGTCTGCACTGACTGAAGATAGAATCATAGAATTTACAGTGCAGGAGGCCATTTGGCCCATCGAGTCTTTCCAAATGTGATCCTTTATCCCCACTATTTAAATTAAAACCTCTCAGCCCAGGCACGGTTCAGGTGAAGACTATCCTGACAGTACAAGCCTCATTTTCCCACAAAGCAGAATCCACTTCTCCCACATCAGTCACAGAGGCATTTATTTCTCGAATCTCATTTACCCTGTGCCAATTTGCACGTCATAATTATTACCTCTGCTTCTTCATTGTGACTATGCTGAACGTCCTTCCTCATCTTGCCCATGCCATCGATGTCTTCGTGGCTCCACATTTGGTGACGCCTTCAGCTGTTTAGGCCCTCAAATTTTCAGAATTCCCTCCTTACACCTTAATTTCCTCTTTCAAGATACTCCTTACAATAATATGCCCATATATTACATTTGGCTAGTGCTTTAGCCCCAGTGGAGGCTCCAGCATCAGGACCATACGGTTTCCTATGACTGCCCCAGAGTATGAACTTTTCCTTTAAGGGGGCAGTGTTTCCCCTCAACAAGGAGAGCCCCAGCTTGCAGAAAGACTCCAGCCTGGGTACAGGTCAGTGAAGACAACCTTAAGGGGAGCGTGATTTGTCATTGTTTTGTAAAATAAATCTTGAATGTTCATTTCTACCATCGTCCATGTATTCTGCTCACCGCGGATTCAGCTTCGCTTATATTATACATCATAAACAGTGGGACATTTTATAACCTCAACAACACTCACCTGTAGATGGAACCGTATACCAGATGCAAGCAATTCCTTGAAGGTTTCATAGGTGCGCTTTTTAACCCAGCTGTCAATATACATGCATTCAGGGCCAAATGTAATAGTTTCAGCGTCAAAGTCGCCCTCCTGTGGAAAGCAGAAAAAACATAGTCAGATGCTTCTGAATCTGGTGTTGTAGTTTAGGGTCTCTTACCTCCCTCCGCCTCCTGCCACAAATTCCCAGGTCCCTTTTAAGATTAGCAACTCCAGGGCAGCATGGTGGCGCAGTGGTAGCACTGCAGCCTCATGGCACCGAGGTCCCAGGTTCGATCCCGGCTCTGGGTCACTGTCCGTGTGGTGTTTGCACATTCTCGCTGTGTTTGCGTGGGTTTCGCCCCCACAACAGAAAGATGTGCAGGGTAGGTGGATTGAACATGCTAAAAAAGATTAGCAACTCCAGCAATTCAGTGCCTGCTAAAAACTTTCCTTCTGCTCTTGTAAGACAAGTTTAAACTGCCAATGCTTTTGACCTAATTATAAATTCACTTTATGTTACTCACCCAAGGGACAGGGAGGGGGAAGTGTTAGATTTCTTGGCTGAACAGTCACTCTGGTTTCCTCAGGAAATCTCAGGTGAGTTTCAAATATGTTCAGAAGTAAACATACCAATGTGCAGGGTTGAAGGGGTGGGGGCACGCAAAGGGAAAATGGTTAAAAAATTACAGCTTAGCTATGACAGTCGTGTGACCGTTCCTCCCATTTCAAAAACTAAGCAGTTTGCCAGTATGTACTCAATCCAATTAGGAGCAAACAAGTTTCAGTTCACAGAACCAATGATGCTCAAAAAAGGAGCAAAATTTTAAAGCAGCCATTAAATAAGCCCCAATTCACTCAAGCACAAATCAAATAGGAAAATAAGCACTTGCAAGCAGAAAATTATCCAACATTTCATTCTCACAAATCAATGTTCAATGGATGTTTGGATTCAAGTCAAACAGTAAAACTTCCTGCAACCTCAATTATTCCCACTAGAAATATCATGCAGTTAAATTAAACATTTCAAAAAAACATTGGACAAGCAAATAGATGACTTGATAAGAATAAAGACAACTATTTAATTGGAACATCAGGCGTAACTCTAGTAATTTCCAATAAAATCCATCCAGAATATTTTGTCAAACTGTCAATACAGAATAAAAATTAAGAAACTCTGGAATCATTTTCTTGTATGCACACACAAATGAATATTCAAAATAAACGCCAATACATTGCTCATGTGCAAGTTGCTGGGAAACTGCATTAGGACCAAAGTGAACAGAGCAAACAGCTGCATCTCCTTATATCGATACAGGATTTCTGACATGGGTTAGCAGCAGAGCCTTGGAAAAGAAAACAATGCAGGGAGAGTTCAATGTCAAATCAGATACAGAAAGGAGCAAGAGAAAGGGAAAAGAGTTTACAAAAATGAAAACCTGAAGGAAGAAGACTCCACATTTGTATTATTTATTTTCAGTGCCAAGAGTGTCTTGGTGGAGGGATCAATGGCCAGGGGGCACAGGGACAGGAGGTTTAGAGGGGGATGCGAGGAAATACTTCACTCAGAGGGTCTGGAGCTCACTGCCTGAAAAAGGCGGTGGAGGCAGAGACCCTCGTAAGAATTCAGAAATAGTATTTAGATGTGTACATGCAATGCCAAGGCATGCAAGGCTATGTGTCATGAGCTGGAAAAAGGAATTTGAATACTTAGGTGGTTGTTTTTGACCGGTGCAGATGTGATGCGCCTTTTCTATGCTGTCGTAGACCTCTTACGATTCAGTCTGTTCGTTAGTAATCAAGGCTTATGTCTTTTTAAAAAAAAACAAGGGGCATCTGAAATGGTCAAGACTTTCCTTTCTGTGGAGAGTTTAGTTCATAATTACTGCACAAATACAGAAACGTCACACTGTCCAATGCACAGTGAGGTGCTATTTCCAGAAAATAATGGGCAGTGTAGGACAACATTTTGATAGGCGTTTGAACATTCACCTGCCCGTCTCCTAGTTGCAGAAATAAATAGCCAGCCGTTGGCCTTCTACTTTAACAAAACATTTCAGTTCTAATAGTACCCAACACAAACATTCCAGCTTGTGACAATCATGATGCAGCCATCTTGCTATGCAATCCCAAAGAAAGAGATCAAAAACTCCCTTATTCCTTTTTCTGCCCAGACTTTCTGCCCATTGAGTACAGGAACCCTTGATGGCCAAGGGTGGAACAGGCCATCATGGATTGATAGTCAGATAAAAGATAGAGACAATACAATTTTCAATTCCACCAAAAATCTATAAAGACTGTAGCTTAGTAGATTTATCAGGATCAAGACCGTTAAATACAAAACAAGGCATCAGATATATCTGGGCAGAACTCCAAAAACTGGCATCAGCAAGAAGAGTTCATGAATGTCAAAAGATGCACTACATTTTGGTTAACAGTGACAAAAGCTGCTTATATTTTCAGAAAAGCTCGTCAGGTCTAGTTAGCTTTCAAGCAGTACACAGAGCATATGAAGTATTGCTATTAACATAGCCATAACCACATATGCAAGAAACATTTGAGAGCAATTATTTAAAAAAACACTGCACAAACAAAATGCCTCAAGACAGGATGGGCAATACAAGAGGTTGCTTTGCAGTAGTCAGGATTACGGAATGCACTCCAAAAAAAAAAACCTGGAATTACCCAAGTGACAAAAATGGAATTTCCTCTAGACTCCTGGAAGCCTCCACTGCCAATGTATGTTTCAGGAGCTGTTAAAAGCACTCTGTGGGTCCTCTAACTGCTCACCAGTTACAGAACAGTCAACTGAAGGAAAGGAACAGGAGGCTGCAAGACCAGAAAATTCAACCCAAATACAATCTAATGGACCCGCAGCAGAGCTTTCAACCTACCAACGATGGTGATAAAATGAAGGTCCCATGTTAAATAGAACAATACCTCTACAGTCTTCAATACATCTCTAAATACAGAGCGCTGTTTCTTCCGGTCCGTCTTAGCTCTATATTTGTTACCATCGGTAGCCAAACTCTTCAGCTTTCCACATAGAATATCCATATCTTCATATTCAAAATCCTGTAAGAAAGAGGTGTAACCTTTATTTGCCGTGTAAATTTTCTCTGCATAGATGTATCTAATTATCTTTTGAAAGAATTATTGGATCTTTTAGCATTATGCCACAAGCTACATTGATCCAGAAGGATAAGTGTGCATACAAAACAGGGGTTCCATTAACAGCTATGCATCCCATCATTAAGTTTATTGTCATAATACGTTGCAACGAAGATTACAGATGAGAGAGCCAGTTTCTAATGAATACGGAGTGCTTCAATCTTGCAAAGTTCAATATGGTTCACTCGTTTTTATACTCATACTGCCTTCTGCAGCAACACACACACCTAAATGTGCGGCTTGTACAAGTTATGCAATTTAAGTCTTCCAATATCATTCAGGTCAGTTGCAATTCTCAGGGGTTTGCACATTCCACTTCAATTTTCACCCTCCCCCAAGGCATGAGCTCCTTACTAGCATAAAGCTCGAGAGTGCAGCTTCTGTTTTAGTACCTTGCCCAGGTTACCATTATTCCTTTAACTTGACAGCAAATATTAGCGAGTAATTTGCTGGTATGGCTACCACAAACAAGACAAAGCCAGTCCCCATCCATACATCAAAGAGAGGAAACAAATCACTTGTCACTCACCCGCTTTCTTCCTGCCCCACCCAGCCCACGTAGTGACTAAAGCAGAACACTGAAGCCAGCTATGCATAGTGCTGCCACTTGTCAAGAGTAAACATTTAACCATAAACCAGGTGCTGTCTTACTCCGTACAATTCAACTATTAACTTTGTATAAATTGAAATATTTAAATTATAACCTGGCCACACATCCCAGTTTTGCAGTATCGTCATTACATTGAAAGATTTATGGCACAAAATTCAATCACATTATGATCCCTGCTACCTTGGGGTGCCTTCACTATGGAGGCCATCATTAATCTCATTGCACAATACTAGGTCCAGTACAGCCGGTTCTCTGATTGGCCCCAGAATAAGCTGTTCAAAAAAAAAATCCCAAAAATTCTATGAACTCTCATCAACACAACCTCTGCCATTTGCTTTTTCCAGTGTACATACTTTTTGTTCCCATCATCTTTTTTTTTTTTACACCCATGCAGTTACAATTCAGGGGGCCTGTACACCACTCCAAGTGATTCATTGAAAACTAAATCTATTACAGACAACCTGACACAACGTGCTCAAGCCCAATGCAAATTCTTTGTTGGCTTGTAAAAAGAGAGCAAACGCACTAGGAAGCCTCCCTGCCAAGATATTAGCCTGGTCTCTGCTGAGGTGCAACCCATCTCATACATGCCCCATGCTACCCATAATTTGGTTAGAATGCCCAGAAATTTAAACCCTCAGCCCTGCACCATCAGTCACACATTATTATAGAAACTCTACAATGCTAAAGGAGGCCATTCAGCCCATCGAGTCTTCACTGACCCCACCTCGGCCCACTCCCTGGTCTGATCTCCGTAGCCACACATGACCCTGCACATCCCTGGACACCAAGGGATATTTTATCATGGCCAATCCACATAACCTGCACACCTTTGGACCATGGGAGGAAACTGGAGCATCCAGATCAGCAGCCCTAACCTCCTAATTTTCTTTATCAAATGGGATCCAACACATTCTGTATTAGCAAAAAATAAAATTTACAAATTCTCCAAAGTGCAGAAGCAGGCAAGATTTACAACGCCGATACCAGAATGGAGGGGCAATAACGATCAAGACAGATTTGGGTTCTTTCCTGTGCGGGGTGGCATTATGTATGATTTTAATAAGTGTAGATGTTGAATATTTTTACTTTACCTTCTTTGAGATACAGATACAAGATAAATCACTCAAATGAATCCAGAAAATGTTTAACTAAAGTTGCTGCAATTGGCATAGATGGTTCTATTTCAGTCTCACAATATTCTCACTCATTTTCTTTATGTCCCCGCTTTTACCAAATTGAACAGATGTCAAATGAATGAAAGGCAAAAAAAAAAATTTTTTTAAAACTTACATCGCACATATCTCTAGCCAACTCAAATAGAAGCGCCATGGTCTCTCCAGCTGCAATTCTCATGTTCACATCACCACAAGAAAGAAGACTGGGAAGTTTGGTCAAATGGCTGGAATATAATTCAATTGGGAAGCATTACAATTTGTATAAATATTAATTGTTCTCATTACATATCCTTTTAATTTGTATATACTAAAGACAATTCAGTCATGCTTATTTATAAAACATTGGCACTTGTTCCCCCCGCCCAAAAAAAGTTAGATGTAGTTTTGAATTTATACAACTGTTAGTTAAAATATAAATTAAGGAAAATTGGTTGAATGTTAATTGTACATCTGATTCAATCCTACATCAGGAATGAATAATTGTGACAATTCTAAAAGGCTATTACCAGCATGCAAAAGATAAAATCTAGAATCAAAGTAATTGATATTAGCACGGTAGCATTGTGGATAACACATCGCTTCACAGCTCCAGGGTCCCAGGTTCGATTCCGGCTAGGGTCACTGTCTGTGCGGAGTCTGCACGTTCGCCCCACGTGTGCATGGGTTTCCTCCGGGTGCTCCGGTTTCCTCCCACAGTCCAAAGATGTGCAGGTTAGGTGGATTAGCCATGATAAATTGCCCTTAGTGTCCAAAATTGCCCTTAGTGTTGGGTGGGGGTGTTAACCTTGGGTAGGGTGCTCTTTCCAGGAGACAGTGCAAACTCGATGGGCCGAATGGCCTCCTTCTGCACTGTAAATTCTATGAAAATTCTATATTCGTAGCTGGCTGATTTTAAACTGTTGTCAAATGGAAGGAAAGATTCTCTACACAGCATTAATTAATCTAGGGTACACAGAACAAAAGATTTGCTTACTTTATCCAGGTAATGAATCATTAAACTACTGCATTTGAATGAACATACGTTTGAAATATTTTCTTCATTAATGAGGGTGGACAAATGGTTAGCAGCAACGTCCATGCTACCAAAGTGCTGATGCCCAGAGTTGTAGTAGTGTGGGTGTTGTTAAAACAATCTGTCTGATCCTCCTTTTGATAGGATGTGGTGAAGACACTTTCAAGGTAGGTCATTGTTAAATGCAGATCCTGTTGGCAATCAATTTGATCCTGTAAGTTTCTGGTATGGCTCTTTAAAAGGATCTACTTTATATCCATCCATTTAGTGAAATATATTTATACTCACCTCAATATCATCAGCTGCAACGTAGCAGCAAACTGCCAAACTGGTAGCACACTTGAAGAAAAGAAAAAAAAAAGTGCAAGTTAATAAGAATGGGCAACTTACTACAGGGGGCAGTTGAAGCAATAAGCATAGATGCAATGAAGAGGATCTAGAAAGACATGCAAGAACAAAGTCTACTTACAGCTCTCCGTGTCTGTACACTGACTGATTCATCAGTAAGGATGGTCTTGAAAATGGGTCTCAAACCTTTGAAGACCTCTTCGCTTTCGATGCTAGATCCCAGCTGAATGCAAAGAAGAGAGGCAACGTGGGCAGCAATACATTGTTCTTCACTTTTTCCTTTGTGATAAAAAAAGATGGTTAATTATTTGTACCTACTCAGCAGTACAAATAGCTGAGCTTCCTGGTTACCAAGTTAACTGTAGTTTTAATAGGTATATCAGCTAATGCCATTAGCCAAATGGTTACAGAAGCATGTTACACAATAAATGAGCAACTAAACTGACAAGACCGACGATTTTATGCCCAAGTTGTAAACAATATTGTTAACTGAGCTTTTGAAAAATCAAAGGCAACTTTGATTTCTTTAAATATTACCTGGCTTGAGAAAAATTACAAATCTCTGTAAAAATTACCTTTTTTGAGACAGCGTTCAATACTGTCTGTTAAGGTCACTCTTCTTTCCAGGATAAAGTCATAAAGGATTTTAGAAGAGAAGGCAGACTTTAGTCCTTCTAGAGCAGACAATCTGACCTTTGCACTGTTAAAGCAATTGTACAGTTTAGTGAAGAACATGGAGTTCTACAAGATCCACATGAAAGTTTTGAAACATTAATACACAGTGGTTAGGGATACAATTATAGCATTAAGCTCAATGGGCATGTTGTTCCCTATGAGAAAGTCAACTGTGGCATAGGTAGCCTAACTGACCCTGGAAGGAATAATAAGCATCAGACTCCATATATGGAAACGGCCGAGAATCCAAAACTTCCAAGCTACTGCAGTGGTTTAGCACACTGGGCTAAATAGCTGGCTTGTAATGCAGAACAAGGCAACAGCACGGGTCCAATTCCTGTACCAGCCTCTCCGAACAGGCCTTGGAATGTGGTGACTAGGGGCTTTTCACAGTAACTTCAATGAAGCCTACTTGTGACAATAAGCTATTATTAATAATAATTAATTATTATTAATAATTGAATGCTTAGTTGGAGGGGAAAAAAAAAGTGTGGAGGTTTGGAGCAATAGCACACTTCAATCTCAACTCCTCATTGACAGTTACAACTGATATTTAACTCACTGCAAAGAATGAGGCTCGAGTGTGAGTCCTACCATCACTTACTGAAGCTATAATCCAAATGGCAAACCAATTACTGGATACAAAACTATTATATTGGTTTCTACCAATAACAAACATTGCTCAAGCACGGAGACTTAAATTCCAAATTATACAAGGCTTTGAGTTCACCTTTTATCAAGAGTGCTGTCAATAAATCCTCTCAGTTTATATTCGTAATCCTCTTGGCTTGCTTCTTCATCAACATCTTCAATCGCTGGAAGAAAGATTGCTTTTATGTTAGACAGCAAGGTGCCATTTTGGTCATTAAAATGAAGTATGCATATGGTAGTTTGTAGTCAAATTCGATCAGCAGAATTGACAGGAGTGTAAATTAGATTACCCTTTTACTGCCAATATCTTCACATTGTCAAATTCGACACATACTCCCAGGAGGCTCAAGGTTAAACAAAGTTAGTGCTAACTGGGGAGACTCAAAGATGCAAAATGCACACATGCTTCACCATTCCTCGATTGCAGTTCAAAGCTAATAAACTGGATGGCTGCAATTTCCTGTGGAATGCATGTGCAATTAAATGAGAAATAAAATTAAATGAGGTGCAGGGACTGGAGATGGGGAAATAAATAGCAATACAAGATGTGGAAACTATATCTGGATGCCCAGAAGGAATTTAACTGCACTTGCAGTTACCCAAGTCAAAGGCTTACGATCAAGAACCAGAACAGAAGAACCGGTGATCTTTAAAAAGAAGAAATTATACAGGCCAAGTACTTTCCAAAAAGAGGGAACCAAAACAACATTATTTCCTTGTTTGCCATAACTAATTCCTCAGACAGAGAACCAACACACTTTACTGTTTTCTTCTTAGATGTTCGAAAACATATTTTTATTGTACTAGCTCACACTAACTTCACCCTCATTTTGAGTCTGTTGGGAAAATCTGCCCAACCTTTTGACCTCCCAACAATTGTCATATAATTATACACATTTCCTTTCAATTTGATACTATCCATCTTATTTAGCCAAGGGGATGCATCTTTTGTTCTTTGCCAGGTTTCCCAGTTCACTTTAGCCACCTGTACCTAAAATAGGTGCAATTACCTTGATTCGGTTCAAAACACTCGCCTTTGACCTACACTTCTCACTTTCAAACTGAACATGAATCAGGTTATGGTCGCAGTCACCTAGAGACTATTTTACAACAAGGTTATTGATTAATCCTGTCTAATTGCACATTACTAGGTTTGGAATAGCTTGCTCCCTGCTTGGCACTAAAATCTACTGTTCTAGGAAATTGGTCCAAATATACTATGAACTCATTTCCCAGGCAATCTTTGCCAATGCCGTGCACCCAATCTACACGTAGATCAAAAACTCCCATGAATATTGCAGTGCCTTTCTTATACACCACATTCACTTCTTCCAATATACTCAGCCCTACAGTGTAGCTACTGTTGGGGAGGGGGGGGGGGGGCTATAAATACCCCCAAAAGTGACCATTTAACTTTCTAGTTCTTATCTGCACCCAAACTGGTTCTACGTAGTGTTATTTTTAGCCTTTACTGCACCAATGGCACCAACAGAGCTACCCCACCACCTTTTCCGAGCTTCCCGTCATTTCAGAAACATATCCTTGAGGTCCCAGGTTTGCTCACCTTATAACTATTTCACTGTAATGGCTATCATATCATATTATTTACTTCTCGCTGTGCTAATAATTTATCCATTGTTATGTGTTGCCACATTTAAATACAAATGTCTTGGTGGTGGTGGGGGGGGGGGGGGGGAAAGAAAGAGAAAGAGTGTGTCCCGTGGGCAGGGCAATTAGTTGGAGTGTCCTGTGCAGGGCTCAGTTTGAGTGTTTACATTCAAGTTAAAAGTGGTTTCTTTTTTTTCCCCCAAAAGTAACTACCGGTGTAAAACCGGCAGAAGAATCCAAAGTTTGCGATTTAAAATCATTGACGGATGTTCCCAGTGAAGCACGATTGTCCAGGGAAAGTCAGTGCTCAGAGACAATTGCCAGGTAAACCTTTACCTGAGAAGGTAGAGAATGCTGCCCCCGCCCCCAAACAAAATCCAACAATGGGAAGCAAGGAAGTCACATCAATTACAGTACCTTGGTGGAGAGCTTTGCAAACCACAAATCCAAGTTACTTGCTTCTCAAAAGAATCCTCTGCCTCCTAATTGCCTATTATTCATGCTTGTATTCCCAAAGTTTTTGGAAAGAAATTCATCTAATTTGCATTTAAATACTCACTGCGATTCAGACTCTCCCAAGGCAGTCTATTCCACAGATCAAACACTTGCTCAATTATAGTGTTCATACATTAGCTC
This sequence comes from Scyliorhinus canicula, assembly GCF_902713615.1. Classification (NCBI taxonomy): domain Eukaryota; kingdom Metazoa; phylum Chordata; class Chondrichthyes; order Carcharhiniformes; family Scyliorhinidae; genus Scyliorhinus; species Scyliorhinus canicula. Next base: position 8,340,068 of record NC_052165.1, on the reverse strand, counting down.
AGAATCTTATCTACTTCAAGCATAAGCCATGTTACCTGCCCTAGAAAATATTGTGCATCAAGACCGGCAGTTCCAGTCGCAGACACGTATATCATGATCAATAAAGGGTTATTACAGCAGATCAGAACAGGAGGAACACGCAAGAGTTTTTCTTTGATCAATTACTCTACCTTCATCAGCCAAGCTGGTTGAATCACTAAAGCTGCTGCAGTGGCTCATTGTTTCAATGGAAGCATCCTCATCACTGAAAGGCTGCACTGCTCGGTTCTGTCTACCTGCAAGCGGTGGGAAAAAAAAAATAGTTCAACGTCCAAAGATTGACAATCCGCTTCAGCATGTACTCCAGAATGCATATCCACTAATATTCATATATAATTTAAAGAATTGTGGTCAGCAATCTTTGTAACTTGACAAAATGTTACCAAAATGAAATTCCATAGTGTAGATCTGAACCAGATTACTAGATTTGCTATTTTCTAAAAAAGAAAATTGGGGTTGGAAGCATTGCCCTAGAGATGGTGGTAAGCCATCTTGAACTGTTGCAGTCTACCTAATGTAGATACACCAAGTGGGGGTAGGAATGGAACTAAAGTTTTGACCCAGTGACAATATCTTTCCAAGTTAGGATGGTACGTCACTTGGAGAGCAACACATAGGCGATGGCGTTTGCATCTGCCTACTTTCTACATGGCAGAGGTCGAACGTTTGGAAGGAGCTGTTAAAGGAGCCTTAAATCATACACGTCAACCTGATTCCTCCCGAGTCAACAAGTATGAAATAATGAAACTTTAATTCCTGCAAACTAGCATTTCCTGACCAAACAGAAAAACCTCTTCATCCAGCTTAGTCAGTACCTGGCTACCCGGACGTTAAGTAGCCAGAAACAGTAGTCATGACTGGTTAAGGATAAAGATAAAGTTTTGGAAAATAATTGCTCCTCCAAAGGGTTCCCTCAAAATTGCTCTAATCAGCAAGATTGGGAAATTGAGTCCGATGTTATTCCTACATCCGATTCGAAGTTAAATTGGTATCTGAATTCTGATAGAACCCTTGCCTCGATTAGAATGTGGAATCCAAATTCAATCCAGAATGAGCACACAATCCAAGTTGACATGTCACTGTAATACCAAGGAAATGCTGCATTGTTGAAAAAAAATTAAGTGCACCCCACCCTCCACTTTTAATGTTCAAGTGGATATAAACTATTGTGGCAACATTTGATTAGGAGTGTTTTCAATCCGCCAACCAACATCTGTTAGTCAAGAGGAAATTTGAATTTAAAGTGTAGCCACCTGGGGTGGCCACGTCCCGATTCAAAATGGACACTCGCAAGGAGTGCAGGGAAAATTGGACAACACCAGGAGAACACAAGCAGGTGCAAGATTACCTGTGTATTAAGATTTGCAGAACCCAGACAGAACTGAAACCAATAGCCATTAACATGTTAATGAGCTATCTCCAGGGACAAAAAGAAACATTAAAACAACTGAGACCAAGCCAGACTCCCCGGCGCCAGTGGGAGCCAAGACAAAGGCAGGCCAACAACCACCTTGCCGTTGAATCTGGACGTGGCATTACATCTTTTTCGGTTCTCCGATGCTTAATTTGACTGAACCACTGGTTTATAATAAGGCTCATCATTGCTTCTATACTCATGCCTCTAATTATAATGCGCATTTTAAACACTCGCTCAACCTGCTCTGCTTCTTTCAAAAGATGTGCACAAATGATCACAGGTCTATAATAATCTTTATTGTCACAAGTATGCTTACTGCAATGAAGGTACTGTGAAAAGCCCCTAGTTGTCACATTTAGACGCCTGTTCGGGTACACAGAGGGAGAATTCAGAATGTTCAAATTACCTAACAGCACATCTTTCGGGACTTGTGGAAGAAAACCAGAGCACCCGGAGGAAACCCACACAGACAGTGACCCAAGCCAGGAATTGAACCTGGGACCCTGGTGCTGTGAAGCCATAGTGCTAACCACAATGCTAGATGGTATGGTTAACATTCGAGTACTATTATTTTTGGTATCAGTGAATATCCAACACTGGTTGAGATGAGTCCCACATGTCAAAGAATGCTATCCTCAAACTTGATAGCACACAACAGCAACCGTGCACACAAAAGTAAGCCCAAGATGGGAGGATTTGCCTTTACTCACTTTACTCTCATGTCGAAAATATTTATTGCCAAATAACAGGATCAAAATTCAGAATGCATCAAAAAGTATATATTTCCAACACAGCCACTTAATGGCATAATGCCTAGGTTCCTACATTCTGCACAACCTGCTTGGCAAAATTCTGACCATTACAACCTTCAATGCATTACAATTTTTTTTAAATATAAAAAGGCCAAGTCCTGTAAAACACAATCCAAGAAAGTAGCAAAAATTAAAATACTTGCATCATCTTTCACAAGGCCTGTTCAGGGGAGAGCCAACATTGCAGGAACAATTCCAGCAAAATTATGGAGTCACAACTTAAAAGCTAGCTGCACAATATTTGCAAGTGCTAGCACACATTATTGTACAATACGTTCTGTTCAGGTTACATTACATGACAATTTAATAATCAACAGGTGGTTATTTACATTTCAAATAAGTTATTTTCCATGCAACCACAATTCTAGATCAAGTTAACATTTGTGCCAAACCCAAATATCTCCTAAAAAATGTAAAAGCATGGGTCTATTCCCTTATCTCTATAAACAGCAAAAGTAAGCTGCCAGATGCTTACTGATTCTTGCCAACTAATTTACTTTAGTGCAGCAAGCATTTTCTATAGCCTGCATTTTGAGACAAGGAATTAAATGAGGGTAATCAACACCATCGTCCTTTCACATATTTGCCTACATAATCTGCAGGGTTACAATAAACCATTACAGTCCAATAAATGCTGATTGGCCTTGAAAAGTCACTAATAAGGCCAGCATTTATTGCCCATCCCACTATTAATGGCAAGCTGCCAAGCTTAAACTATGATATAGAGAGGCAGTTGTGTAGTCACTAGACCAGAAAACTGGATTGCCAGCCTTGCGAATAGTGCCCTGGGTGATAGGCAAATATCAAACGCTTTTGAAGAGGAGGTTATGCTTAATGTAAATCATGATTCCTTCGGAGGGGCTGGAGGTGGAGGTGGTGATGGACACAGAAGGCTTTGGGTGGAGTGGGGGTGTCTGGTGGAGCAGTTCGAGTGAGTGTAATCTGTCCGGCTACTATACAAGGCGCCAGTCATGAGTGTGTGAACTGAGTTTGGGTAACTTTGGGCCGTGTCATGGGACGAGGCAGGGGTACCCGCTCTTCCCGTTGTTCTTCACCTTGGCGATAGAGCCGTTGGCAATGGCACTTAATGCATCATGGGTCTCATTGGGTGCAGACGACCTGTGGCTGTATATTTTGGACCAGTTGGTCAGTATCAGAGGCAAAAAGAATTTGGCTGGTTCTCAGGATACAAGCGGAATATGGAGAGGAGTGAATGTTCCTCATATTGAGACTAGAGGGCAGGAAAGGAGGTTAGGGGAATTGCTGTTTAGGATGGTGGGGGTGAGTTTTAGATATGGGTATCCAGGTGGTGTGGGGCTGGGCAAGCTGAACCTGGCTTGCTTGGTGGAGCAGATGAAAGTGGATTTCAAGAGGTGGGATGGTATAGGCAGCAAAAATTACAGTGCTGCCAAGATTTCTGTTCCAGAACCTCGCAATCATCGTCCCCAATCATTTTCAAGAGGGTCATTGCGCTGATCTCTGGGTCTGTGTGGACGGAGAAGACCCCACAGGTTAAGAGGGCTTGGACTGGGGACGAGGGGGGCTGACACTGTCGAATACACTGAATTACTACTGGGCAGCAAATATCACTGCCGTTAGGAAATGGGTTGGGAGGGAGGGGTCAGATGGAGGCGGCATGGAGACTACCTCCAACATTCTCACCAGCCATATATTCCAACATTCTCAATGCCAATGGTGTGGGGGCAGCAGTTGGGGCCAGAGGATGCCTCGATGTGGGCCCCAATCTGCGATAAAGACAGGTTTGCGCCAGAGGGGCTGGATGTGACGTAGAAGGTGGCGGCAGGCAGGGATTGAGCTATTTGGCAATCCGTTTATTGGGGGCAAATTTGGAAGAACACCGCGTGTTGCCCAGGACGAATTGCTGTAGGTGCCATCCATTCCTAATCTGTAGCTCCTGAGGTTGTAGGAACTAATAGGCAATGGTGTCCAATGTCTACAAGGAGTTGATAAGAGCCACGGCAGGGGGACATCAAGCACAAGCGGGAGCTGAGAGGGGAGGTCAGGGTAGAGACATCGGCAGAGGCCTTGTGGAGCATGAACGTGTCCTTGTGTGTGAGGCTAAGCCTCATACAGATCAAAGTGGTATATAGGACACATGACGATGGTGAGGATGAGTAGGTTCTTTGAGGGTGGAGAGGATAGGCATGGGCAGTGTGCAGGAGGGCCCGCAAATCAGGGGCACATGTCTTGGGCATGTCCAAGATGGAGGGGGCTCTGGCTAGGGTTTGCAGACATGTCAAGGGTGTGGAGGTGGTCCCAAAGTGGCAATATTTGGGGTATCAAGGGAGATAGCCCAAATAGGGGCAGATGTTTTGGCCTTTGCCTCCGATAGTCTAGAGACAGATCTTGCAGGTGGCGGATCTCTGTGCAGCCAAATGCAGGTGTGGATGAGCGACCTGGCAGCATTCCCGAGGGTGGAGAAGGCTCCATTTGTCTCAAGGGGCCCCACCGGATGGGTTTACCCGGAGATGGAAGTCATTTGATTTCTTTAAAGGAGGTTTGAGAGGTCAGCAAGGGGTGATGGGGGTGCCATTAGGGGAGCCATTGTCGATTGTTCAATTCCCAGCGTGGGTCACTGTCTGTGTAGAGTTTGCACGTTCTCCCCGTGTCTGTGTGGGTTTCCTCCGGGTGCTCCAGTTTCCTCACACAAGTCCTGAAAGTAGTGTTTGGTAGGTGGATTGCACATTCACAGCAACTTCATTGCAGTGTTGATGGGAGCTTTCTTGTGACACTAATAAAAATTATTATTGTTTATTGGGTGTTCTTCTGGTACACCCAATGTGCTGTTATGAAGTAAGCACTAGGAATTTGACCCAGTGGCAGTGAACCAACATCGATAAAGTTCCAACTGAAGATGGGGTGTGGTGGGGGTAAAACTTGTAGGCAGTGGAATAACCATGCATCTGCTGCTAGTGTCTTTTCAGGTGGAGTTCACATCAAAGCAGCCTTAGTGAGTAGCTACACTGCAACATGTCGATGGCACAGGTGCTGCCACTTTCATTGGTTGTGGAGAGAGTGAATGTCGAAGGTCGTGATCTTATCGAGTCTGCACCAACCTTCTGAAAGGAGAACCCACCCCATTTTCCCATCCTTTGCCTGCAACCCTACTCAACCTATACATCCCTGGACACTAAGCAGCAATTTTAGTGGCCATTCCACCGTCTTTGGACAATGAAGAAACCCACAGACAAGCGCAAACTCCAGTGCCCCAAGGTTTGAATTGAACCCGGATCCCTGGCACTGAGGCAGCAGTGCTAACCATTGCACCACCCCTGACATCGAGATGGAGACAGATTAATGAAGATGGATGGCCTCAGAGGACCCCTGTTGTGGTGTCCTAGGACTAAGATGCCAGAATTCCTTTGTGATGGTTATGATTCCAACCAACAGACAGCCCCTCCCAATTCCTAATGACTCCAATTTTGCCACACTTGGTCAAATGTTGCCTTGATGTCAGGGGAATTCACACACCTTTTCAGTTTTTTGTCCAGAGCTGTAGCGAGATCAGGAGTTGAGTGGCCCACCTGGAAGCCAAACTGAACAGTGGGAAAGTTATTGCTGAGAAAGTACAGTCAGGTAGCACCGTTGACAACCACTTCCATCACTTTGCTGGTGATTGAAAGTACACGGACAGCAGGAACAGCATGAACTGGCCGGGGTGGATTTGCCCTGCTTTTTTAGTTTGTCCCAATACAGGAACACTTGTTCTTCAGGCTTGCTTTCATTGTTGTCCGATTAACACATACTGCTATCTTACCTTTTATGCCACTATTGTCACTTATTCAGTCCTGAATGCCACCATTAACACCCTCTTTATCTTGTGCCCATGTCATTTGTCAATCACCCTTTAGCTCAGCCATAACCCCGACTTCTGCATCACCTCCTCCAACCATATAATTAATTACATTCCTATTCAGTTCTGTTCAAGAGCCATATAGATTCAAAACATGAACATTCTCCACGATTTAGGGCAGCACGGTAGCATGGTGGTTAGCATAAATGCTTCAGAGCTCCAGGGTCCCAGATTCGGTTCCCGGCTGGGTCACTGTCTGTGCAGAGTCTGCCCATCCTCCGTGTGTGCGTGGGTTTCCTCCCACAGTCCAAAGATGTGCGGGTTAGGTGGATTGGCTATGCTAAATTGCCCGTAGTGTCCTAAAAAGTAAGGTTAAGGGGGGGGGGGGGGGGGGGGGGGTTGTTGGGTTACGGGTATAGGGTGGATACGTGGGTTTGAGTAGGGTGATCGTTGCTCGGCACAACATCGAGGGCCGAAGGGCCTGTTCTGTGCTGTACTGTTCTATGATAATGCCAAACCTGCTGAGCTTTTCCAGTTTCAGCATCCACAGTATTGTGCTTCAATTTTAATAAAACTCCACTGCTGTTTTGAGATCTTCCACACCCTAGTTATTGGCTGTGCCTCACTTTGGGCTGAAGTCCCACATCTGGTGCAGGAAATGTAAACATTCAAACTAGTGCAGTGCTGCCAATCCAGAGGTCTCATTTCAGATGAGATGTCAAACCAGGTCACCATTTTGAATGATTGTATAAGATACTTTGGCACCACTTCCTCAAGCAGAAAATGATCCACCCCGCCAGTCAGTAACTCTTATTCAATTAAAGATTCCCAATTCTCTGCCATGCTCAGTGCAGTTTGTGGGGCCCTCGCATTCTTTCAAAATGTACTAAAATTGACAGTGAAACACTGGGTGGCCATGGTGCTGAACAAAGAAAACTTGCACTAATTCATTATCCATTAAAAATGTAACTTTTAAACCAGAAGTTGATATTGGAGCCGTATTGGCACCACTACTGTACAGCATTTCAGACCGAATAACCTGCTGGGAGCCAGAGAAGACGCATGTCAATCTAATCATCTCCAGGGCAGCACAGTGCTCAGCATTGCTGTCTCAGAGCACCAAGAACCCAGTTTCAATCCCGGCCCCAGTGAGTGTGGAGTTTACACATGCTCTCAGTGTCCACGTGGGCCTAGCCCCCACAACTCAAAAGATGCGCAGGCTAGATGGATTGACTGCACTACGTTGCCCCTTAATTCAAAAAAGAATTGAGTACTCCAAAATGTGTGTTTTTTTTTTAAAAAACGAAGCATCTCCAGCACCCTTGAAAGTGGAGGGGGAAAACAATGGTTAGCGCCAGGGACCCGGCCTCGATTCCAGCCTCCGGTAAATGCCTGTGTAGAGTTTGCAGTCTCCCCTCGTCTCCGGTTTCCTCCGGGTGCTCCGACTTCCTCCCACAGTCCAAAGACGCTACTGCCTCACGGCACTGAGGTCTCAGGTTCGATGCCGGCTCTGGGTCACTGTCCGTGTGGAGTTTGCACATTCTCCCCATGTTTGCGTGAGCTGCACCACCCACAACCCAAAGATATGCAGGGTAGGTGGATTGGCCACGCTAAATTGCCCCTTAACTGGAAAAAATGAATTGGGTACTCTAAATTTATTTTAAAAATAAGAACATTTAGAACTCGGCCAGTAGTGGTTGTTGAGGGAGAAATTGTACAGCTATTTGGCTGCAGTGTAGTTCACCCGTACTCTCATGAGAGACCAGACGAAGATCCTTGGAGTTAAAAACTAGTCTTTATTTACAAGCTATAGCGTGGGCTCTTGGCGTTCCAATTAGGGCACCAAAAAGCCCAGATTTAATCATTTGTTACCAGTTATTGATGTCCAATCATGACAATCGATTAAGGTTGCATCATGCATAGTAAATGAGAATAATCAACCAATCACAATTGCCCAATGTCCAAAAGGGTTAGGGTCACTGGGATAGGGTGAAGGCGTGCACTGAAGTGGGGTGCTGGTCCAGACTCGACGGGCCGAATGGGCGCCTCACGCACTGCAGATATTCTGTGGGTGCTGGGCATTCCCCCCGGTGTTGGGGAAGGACGGCGCGCTCGGGATACCGGGGCCGCTGCCCGCCCGCCACCCGTGGCCTTCCCCAGAAGGAGCGCCCCAGGGAGGCGGTGGCCGGCTGGAGCCGGCCGGCTTAGGCGCCCGCAACACCCGCCGGGAGATGTAGTCCCGCCGCGCCCTCTGCCTCGCTCACGGCCACTGGCCGCCGGCGCGCCGCGGACTACAACTCCCAGAGTGCAGCCCCGGCGCCGCGCATGCTCAGTGCCCCCTGCCCGCCCATCCCCCCCCCCCCCCCCTGACTCCCCGCGCGCGCGGGGGCTCTCCTTACCTCCGCCGCCTCCCTTGTTGTTCCGCTTCTTGGATCTCGGCATTTTCCCGTCTCCCGCTCTCTCCGGGGCTGGGGGATGGGAGGGCGGGTGTGTGCTGACCGACCCGGCCGCGGATCACCCAATATCACCCTCCGTTCGACGATCAGCCGATTGAGGAACACTTTTTACTGTAGCGTCTCTGAGGAACCAGGTGGGAATCACCAAACGGCAATAAGAAGTAATAAATAATCCCGATGAATGGTGACGAACTCAGACGACTCATTTTACCTCCGCATTGACCAGAGTCAGCGTCAGACTGCCCGCCGCGCCGCCTTTATATGGGCGCTGTGACGCACGGCGGCGTGACGGCAATGCGTCATGGGGGGCGGGGCAAGGGGTGCCCGCGCCTAGCCAACCAGCGGAGAGCTGCCAGTTAGTATGGGGCGGGGCGGGCTGCTGGTGACACGTTGGCGGAAAGTAGCCATCCTTAGAGGACGTGTCGCTGTGCTGGTCACTTCCATGGTGGGGGGAGGGGGTTTACCCTCCAAAATAAACAGGGACCAGGATTTAATTCCCACCTTGGGTGACCGTGTGGATTCGGGTTTGATTTATTGTCACGTGTACCAAGGTACGGTGAACGGTATTGTTCCGCATACAGTCATAGAATCATAGAATTTACAGTGCAGAAGGAGGCCATTCAGCCCATTGAGTCTGCACTAGCCCTTAGAAAGGGCACCCCATTTAAGCCCATACCGAACTTATTTCCAAGAACCCAGGAACCCCACCTAACCTTTTTTTTGGACACTAAGGGCAATTTAGCATGGCCAATCCACCGAACCTGCACTTCTTTAGACCGCAGGAGGAAACCAGAGCACCTAGAGGAAACCCACGGAGACACGGGGAGAACGTGCAGACTCCGCACACACAGTGATCCAAGCCGGGAATTGAACCTGAGACCCTGGAGCTGTGAAGCTACTGTGCTAACCTCTGTGCTGCCCACCAGTCTCGACTTTTCGTTCCATACATGAAAAGACATAGGACATTCTGAAATACACAATGTAAATACATAGATACCGGCAGCGGGTGAAGCATGTGGTGTGTAGTACTGTTCAGTAGAGAAGATGCGTGGCAAGATCAGTTCAGTCCATAAGAGGGTCATTCAGGGGAAGAAACTGTTTTTGAACCTGTTGGTGCATGTTCTCAGACTTTTGCATTTCTTGCCCAATGGAAGAAGTTGGAAGGGAGAATAACTACGTGTGAGGGGTCTTTGATTATGTTGCCTGCTTTCCCAAGGCAGCAGAAGGTGTAGACAGAGTCAGTAGATGGGAGGTGGGTTCGCATGATGGACTGGGCTGTGTTCGGGACTCTACTTTCTTACAATTTTGGGCTGCACCTGTAAAAATTCAGTGTTCGACATGCCAAATTATCTTTGTTTATTGAGGAAGTATAGGGGCTGTTGTGCTTTCTTGGTCGTAGTGAAAACGTGGGTGGACCAGGAAAGTTTTTTGGTGATGTGTACACCTAGGAATTTGAAGCTGTTAACCATCTCCTCCTCAGCACCATTGATGCAGTTAGGGCTGTGTACGATACTTTGCTTCCTGACATCACTGGCCAGCTCCTTAGTTTCGCTGACATTGAGCGAGAGATTGTTGTCGTTCTACCACATCACTAGGTTCTCTATCTCCCTCCTGTACTCTGACCATCGCTGTTACAAGGGTCCTAATCGATTGTGTAGGACCGCTTCCCAAAACAAAAAGTGGGAATCAATATCTTTTGACTATAATGGATGTGTCTACTAGGTTTCCAGAGGCCATTCCAGTACGTAATATTACAGCTAAACAGATTGCGGAGGAGTTACTTAAATTATTTACTAGATATGGACTATCCACAGAAATTCAATCGGATCAAGGATCGAATTTTACTTCAAAGTTATTCAAAGAAGTTATGGATAGCTAAGGAATAAAACAATTTAAATCAACTGTGTACCATCCAGAATCGCAGGGAGCGTTAGAAAGGTGGCATCAGACATTAAAGACAATTTTGCTTCCCGAAAGGGCATTAGTGAACTAGATGCACTTTACAGCAATTACTGATAGTTGCCATGGTCACTAATATCGAGACTAGCTTTATGTACCAGATTTATGAATTGAATATAAATACTATGGCGGGATCTAAACCCATGTGCCCAGAGCGTTGGCCTAGGGATTACGAGTCCAGTGATATTACCACAATGCTACCATCTCCCCCTAAATATTTATTGTTAGTGGAGATCCTTAGTTGTCCATTTACAACGCCACAAACACTCTAGGTTTCTCTAAAGCTTAATGATATTATAACATGATCCTGTTTGTAAATTACAAATGTTCACAAAAGGACACATTTCACATGGCTAGCACTGTAGCTTCACAGCGCCAGGCTCCCTGGTTCGATTCCCCGCTGGGTCACTGTCTGTGCGGAGTCTGAACGTTCTCCCCGTGTCTGTGTGGGTTTCCTCCGGGTGCTCCGATTTCCTCCCACAGTCCAAAGACATAGAACATAGAACATTACAGCGCAGCATGGGCCCTTCGGCCCTCGATGTTGCGCCGACCTGTGAAACCATCTGAAGCCTATCTGACCTACACTATTCCATTTTCATCCATATGTCTATCCAGTGACCACTTAAATGCCCTTAAAGTTGGCGAGTCTACTACTGGTGAACCTGTGGAATTCTCTACCACAGAAGGCTTTGGTGGCCAAATCACTGAGTATATTTAAGAAGGAAATAGATTTCTAAACTTTAAAGATGTCCAGGGGTGTGGGAAGAGCACAAGAGTTTGGTGTTGAGAAAGAGGATCAGCCTTGATCACGTCGAATGGAGGACCAGGTTCGAAGGACTGAATGGCTTCCTCCTCCTATTTTCTTGGTTTCTATGACAGTGGCAGTTGCAGTGTGTATTAAGGGAATAGGCCTGCTATTGGTCCCAGCTTACCCAGTCATATAAAATATCCCAGAGTTTAAAGCATCAGACAGCATAGATGGAAGCCTCAAGATGCCTGCTCGCTCTTTGAAATAAATGTTCACTTACTTCCAATCTCATACTCTTTTTCCCAAAGCCCTCAAAATTTATTCTTTTCAAGGATACTTCCAGGGGCTGGTTTAGTACACGGCTAAATCGCTGGCTTTGAAAGCAGACCAAGGCAGGCCAGCAGCACGGTTCAAATCCCGTTCCAGCCTCCCCGAACAGGGGCCAGAATGTGGCGACTAGGGGCTTTTCACAGTAACTTCATTTGAAGCCTACTTGTGACAATAAGCGATTTTAATTTATTTTTTTCATTTTCTTATGAAAGACATGCAGGTTAGGTGGATTGGCCATGCTAAATTGCCCTTGCTGTCCAAAAAGGTTAGGAAGAGTTATTGGATTACGGGGATAGGGTGGAAGTGAGGGCTTAAATGGGTCGGTGCAGACTTGATGGGCCTTCTGCACTGTATGTTCTATGCTCTATGTCCTTTACTTACTGCTCAGTGAGCAATCACCTAAATCACGAGTCAAAAATCAACGGCTAATCACAATTGAATATTACTTTCAAAGTACGTAAGACATCTTAACACAACAGTTTAGATAAATTGTAATAGATTCTAGCCATTGTAGTGCCATTGTTTTTGTGTTGGCGTATCGTGTCAGTTGACATTGGAATGTCACTCATTCAGTGTGATGCCAAGAATTTGAAAAGTCTTTCCCAGAAATGTGCCACGGGTTATTAAAAACACGTGTTGAATGACGTGCATGTAGAGTTAGAAAACTGGCAAAAGCCAACCTGCAAAAATAAAAACAGCCCTCCAAAAATTGTCAATTCAATAATAAGCCTGATTATAAGTGTATGACATGTGAAACAAGTGGCCTTTAGAATTTAAGCTGCATTTAAAGCCAAGTATTGGAGAAAATCACAGTGACCTTATTGTGCTGCTTTACTATGTATGTCAGATAGAAAACCGATAGATTGGAATGTTTTCCAAGTTGGCTGAAAACATAAAAATTAGGAGTAGGCACCTGTTCTATTTGTACAATGGGTGGGTATATAAATTGATCTAGTGGGTGTTTGTTTCTCCCTATACTATGATTCATGCCTGGGAGGTACCAGACAGAAGCCAAGCAATTTGTCACAGGAGAAAGGGAAAGAAGGCTCATTGCTCATGACTCCTGACCACTCAGTATCAAGCAGCAATTGCAGCAATATGGGCTGGCTCTTCAAATAATCCAACAATAATAATAATCTTTATTATTGTCATGAGTGGGCTTATATTAACACTGCAATGAAGTTACTGTGAGATGGTATTAGTCATCACACTCCGGTGCCTGTTCGGGTACACAGAGGGAGAATTCAGAATGTCCAATTTACCTAACAGCCCGTCTTCCTCCTTTATGTGGGAGGAAACCATTGCATATGGAGGAAACCCACACAGACATGGGAGAACAGGGGATTATCACAGTAACCTCATTGCAGTGTTAAAGTGTTACAGTAAAGTACTTGAGGGGCAGTACAGTGGCGCAGTGGGTTATCTCTGATGCCTCACGGCGCCAAGGTCCCAGGTTCAATCCCAGTTCTGGGTCACTGTCCGTGTGGAGTTTGCACGTTCTCCCCGTGTTTGTGCGGGTTTCGCCCCCACAACCCAAAGATGTGCAGGCTAGGTGGATTGGCCATGCTAAATTGCCCTTAATTGGAAAAGAAATGAATTGGGTACTCTAAATTTATAAAAAAGATGTAAAGTACTTGTGACAATAAAGATTATTATTATATGTCTGTTGCTGTAGTACTATTAAAGAACCTAGGTTAAATTTTACAGACTGTGTGTCTTCTAAAGCTGCAATTAAGAGGTCAATAAAAGGTGAGGCCATTATTAATTTTAACCATTTACTTGTTTTCAGAGATGCTTAATGAAATATTGTGTATTTTGAATTGGTCCCGAGGGGGTTGATAATCTCAAACATTGTCTTTTGATTTAGGTAAGTAGGTCCTGGGATCTGAGTGGGATAGAGATGATGTAATTAATGGGAGGAGCCAGGACAGTAGCAAGCAGTTTTGGCGATAGGATTTTGTAGTCTGACAGGATTTGCAGGCTATTCCTGAAAGGGTCTCTCTCCCTCCAAGCAGTCTTCCAAGAAATCTCTCTACAAGAGTACAGCAAGTAACTTTATTTATAAGTGTCTTTTGATCTGTAATGAGTTTTGCTTCATTGAAAATAGTAGTTAGCATTTCAAGTATTTCCCTGTATTTTTTTTTAGAACTGTTTGACTCTTGATTGTAGAACTATTTTTCTGTGATGTTGATGTGGTCAATGCACTGTTAATAATAAAATTTGTTTTAATATAAAAGATCCCTATTTGTGAGTGAAATCACTCCTGGGGCAAAGTATCCTTTCCTCACAGTTTTACAAATTGAAAAATTGTTGGGGTCTCGTCCCAGTTTCCTAACATTAAATGGGATCTGGTCCAGTATACCGTAAACAAAATTGGGTGCTCGCCCAGAATTTAAAGGTATAATTCCCGATTTGGCTTGGGATTATTCAGTGTGAGGAGCTGGTGTTTTTTTTTAGGTGTTGCATTCGGTTAGTTTAAGTAAGGAGTCACTTGTGAAATGGTCCTTTCAGTGGCTAAGAGTTTCTTGGGTGTGGAAGAGGTCACTCGGAATGGTTTAAAACAAAGATTTTGGATTTGGGGAACAAGCTGCATTTGTTTTACCTGTAGAGACGAGGAAGCTAGAGAGAACAGCTCGGCATTTAAATTTAGAAAGGATGCCAGAAACAGTCTGAATCATTGGAATTAGCTAAAATTCAATGACATATGCAACAGTTGCAACATGATAAATAAATGAGACAGCTTGAATTAGAATTTTTAAAAAAGGAAATAGAGAGAGTGGCAATGGCAGAAGCAAAGGAAAAAGATAGCGAATTTGGAAATTGGAAATTGGAACTGCAAAGAGAATATCAACTTAAAACTGCAGCAGGAAAGGCAGAAGTTCAGGAGCATCCAGAGGGAGGATTAAGCTCCGCCCCACACCCACGTCAAAAGCCTAGTGGGATATGTTTAAATATATTCAAGCAAGTTCAATTCCCCGCTGGGTCACAGTCTGTGCGGAGTCTGCATGTTCTCACCGTGTCTGCGTGGGTTTCCTCCGGGTGCTCCGGTTTCCTCCCACTGTCCAAAGATGTGCAGGTTAGGTGGATTGGCCATGCTAAATTGCCCATAGTGTCCAAAAGGTTAGCAGGGGTTATTGGGTTACGCGAATAGGATGGAAGTGAGGGCTTAAGCGGGTCGGTGCAGACTCGATGGGCCGAATGGCCTCCTTCTGCACTGTATGTTCTATGTTTTCTGTTTACTGCAGACGTTTGGCAAGAAAAACATGAAAGCATTTTTCATCTCATCTGAGAAAGTAGCTAAACAATTTAAGTGGCTCAACGTCATGTGGATATTGTGGGTTCAAACAAAGTTAATAGATAGAGGTAGTGAAGTTTTTGCATCACTAGCAGAGGAGGTTTCTAGGGATTATGATGAGGTGAGAAAAGTCATTTTAAGTGCACATGAATATCAGAGCTATGAACACGGCTGCAGAAAGCCCATTTAGTAATGGTGTCTACCAAAGAAATCATGCTGTTATCGATGTCATGCTTTTGAAAATTTTGGGAGATCAACCAAACTGCATGCAAAATTCAGCTTTATCATGGGTGGTACATGCAAAGAATTCATTGTAGATGGTTGGGGGGTATAGTCCTTATCAATTAGTGTTTGGTTAAAATCCTAAAATTCCCCCTATTTTGGATGACCAGCCTCCAGCCTGGGAAGGGACTACAATTAGCTCAGGTTTTGCTGAACATTTAAACGCATTACATAGCTGTAGAAAAGCTTTTTTGGAAGCAGAAGTCTCTGAAAGAATTCGCAGAACTTTAAGACATAATGTACGGTCATCAGATGCCATTTTTCAGCAAGGAAACATGGTATACTATAAGAGAGACAATTCTAATGAATGGAAAGGCCCAGGGAAGATCATAGGCATAGGTGGCAAAACATTTATTTTGCAACATGGTAATCAAACTGTTAGGGTACATTCATCAAGGATAATGGGTACCGATTACAAATTTTCAAATTTAGACAGAGCAGTCAGACATGACGAAGAACCAGAGTCATCTGGTACGCATGTGTTACAGAACTATGAGGACCAGTTAACTGATATAGACAGGGTTTCTATAGAGGAACACGACACTTCTGATAAATTAGATCAGGCCATTTTTCCGAAAGGGCAACTGCCAAAGGTTGGTACAAAAGTGACATACTTGCCTGAAGGGTCTAGTCAATGGAAGGATGCAACTGTTATTAGTAGAGCAGGGAAGGACACTGGAAAGTATAAACATTGGTTGAATGTACAGCATTAAGGGGAGGAAGTTTAGACAATGGATTTGGAAAACGACGTTCAAAAATGGAGGGCACAGAAACGCAGTGGCAGTTCAGATAGTACATCAGATAGTGAACAGGTTCGCAGGAAAAGGTCGAGAACTACTGAAAGGACATCCCGCTACAGAAGAGAAAGATCAAGCAGTAGCAGTACAGAACTAGATGCCAGGCAGGAGAGGGGACGTAGTTTATCAAGATCTCGGAACAGGAGTAAGACTACGAATACTAATAGAAGTAGAAGCCCACATGCACGTGAGATTTTGGTGGCTTCAAATAAATTAGATGAAAAAGTTATCAGAGATGCTGAACAGCAAGAATTGCATAGTTGGAGTGAATTTGGGGTATACACGGAAGTACCGGATAGGGGACAAAGAGCTCTATCTTACAGATGGATTTGTACAGAAAAGTTTCTTCCAAATGGAACTTATAAGGCAAAGGCCAGGCTTGTGGCAAGGGGATTTGAAGAAAACTTAGAAGATCAGGATTAAGGGTAGATTCACCTACAATAGGAAAGGTTATTTTAAAGATCTTCTTGGCTCTATTAGCCACAAAGGCATGAGAATGCAAAGCTATAGATATAAAGGCTTCCTTTTTGCAGGGGCATCAGCTCCAGAGAGACATTTTTCTCCGTCCTCCTAAAGAAGCAGCTAACACAGAAGGGGTACTGTGGAAGTTGAACAAACGTGTATGTGGATTAAATGATGCATCTAGAGTGTGGTACTTTTTGGTAAGGTCAGTCTTGTTAAAGTTAGGCTGTTGCCAGTTGAAAGCAGATTCTGCAATGTTTTACTGGCACTATAAAGGAAATCTTGCTGGCATCTTTATGATGCATGTCGATGATTTTTTGTGGGGTGGGACTAGTGATTTTGAAGCTATTGTAATCTCTGGTTTGAGGAAAGAATTCAGAGTTGGAAGTCAGGCTTCCGGTGCATTTAAATATATTGGACTGGAAATCGGACAGACTAAGTTAGGGGTAACTTTACGTCAGCAATCTTATTTGGAAAGCATCAGCCCAATAGCAATTAGTCGTGGCCGGGTTTCACAAAAAGACACAATGGTTTCGAAGATAGAAAAAGAGCAACTGCGAAGTTTAATTGGGCAACTGAACTGGTTAGGTAGACAGACTAGACCGGACGTGAGTTTTGATGTCTTAGAGTTGAGTACAAAAATGAATGATCCCAAAGTGGAAGACATAATAAGAGCAAATAAAGTGTTGGCCAAACTAAAAATGCAGGAGTGTGTTTTGAAGTTCCTGGTTTTAAGTGATCTTAGGCATTTGAAACTCATAGTTTATAGTGATGCGTCCTATGCAAATTTATGTGATGGAGTTTCAAGCGCAGGAGGTTTTATAATTTTCCTTTTGGGGAACAATGGTAAATGTTGCCCTCTTGTGTGGGAAACAAAGAAAATAAGGAGAGTGGTCAAAAGCACTTTGGCTGCTGAGACGTTAAACTTAGTGGAAGCGGTGGATATGGCCTTTTATATAAGTCAGATATTGACAGAAATTTTGGGATTAGGGGATTTGGGTAATATACCTATTGACTGTCACATTGACAATAAATCCCTGTGGGAAAATGTGCACTCTACAAAAAGTGTCAATGAAAAGAGGTTACGGATAGACACCGCAAGTTTGAAGCAGATGTTGGACAGAGGGGAAATAACAAAAACTAAATGGGTTGACAGTAGCTATCAACTATCAGACTGTTTTACGAAAAGAGGGGCTAGTTCACAGAAACTTTTGGATATTGTCAATGAAGGGCGCCTGTTTCTGTGAATGTTGTTTTTCTTCTACTCAATAAAAAGGGGGGGGGAATCACGTGTGTGTTTTAGTTTCTTGAAATTTTAGTTTCTTGAAATTTTGTTTTCACCCAATTGGTTTTTTTTTCTCCAAGGAAGGGGAGACTGTTAAGTAATGGGTGAAGAGACATTGCAATTAGTTGTCTTATTTATGTTAGGTGTTCAATGATTGTCTCATTTATGTTAAGAACAAAGAACAAAGAAAATTACAGCAGAGGAACAGCCCCTTCGGCCCTCCCAGCCTGCGCCGATCCAGATCCTTTATCTAAACCTGTCTCCTATTTTTCAAGGTCTACTTCCCTCTGTTCCTGACCGTTCATATACCTGTCTAGATGCCTCTTAAATGATGCCATCGGGCCCGCCTCTACCACCTCCGCTGGTAAAGCGTTCCAGGCACCCACCACCCTCTGTGTAAAAAACTTTCCCCGCACATCTCCCTTAAACTTTCCCCCTCTTACCTTGAAATCGTGACCCCTTGTAACTGACACCCCCACTCTTGGGAAAAGCTTGTTGCTATCCACCCTGTCCATACCTCTCAGAATTTTGTAGACCTCAATCAGGTCCCCCCTCAACCTCCGTCTTTCCAACAAAAACAATCCTAATCTACTCAACCTTTCTTCATAGCTAGCACCCTCCATACCAGGCAACATCCTGGTGAACCTCCTCTGCACCCTCTCCAAAGCATCCACATCCTTCTGGTAATGTGGCGACCAGAACTGCACGCAGTATTCCAAATGTGGCCGAACCAAAGTCCTAAACAACTGTAACATGACCTGCCGACTCTTGTACTCAATAACCCGTCTGATGAATGCAAGCATGCTGTATGCCTTCTTGACCACTCTATCAACCTGCGTTGCCACCTTCAGGGTACAATGGACCTAAACTCCCAGATATCTCTGTACATCAATTTTCCCCAAGACCCTTCCATTGACCATATCATCCGCTCTTGAATTTGATCTTCAAAAATGCATCACCTCGCATTTGCCTGGATTGAACTCCATCTGCCATTTCTCTGCCCAACTCTCCAGTCTATCTATATTTTGTGTATTCTCTGACAGTCCTCCTCGCTATCTGCAACACCACCAATCTTAGTATCATCTGCAAACTTGCTAATCAGACCACCTATACCTTCCTCCAGGTCATTTATGTAGATCACAGACAGCAGTGGTCCGAGCACGGATCCCTGTGGAACACCACTAGTCACCCTTCTCCATTTTGAGATACTCCCTTCCACCACTACTCTCTGTCTCCTGTTGCCCAGCCAGTTCTTTATCCATCACGCTAGTACACCCTGAACCCCATACGACTTCACTTTTTCCATCAAACTGCCATGGAAAACCTTATCAAACGCCTTACTAAAGTCCATGTATATGACATCTACAGTCCTCAAAGAATTCTATTAAGTTTGTAAGACATGATCTTCCCTGCACAAAACCATGCTGCCTATCACTGATAAGTCTATTTTCTTCCAGATGTGAATAGATCCTGTCCCTCAGTATCTTCTCCAACAGTTTGCCTACCACTGACGTCAAGCTCACAGATCTATAATTCCCTGGATTATCCCTACTACCCTTCTTAAACAAAGGGACAACATTAGCAATTCTCCAGTCTTCCGGGACCTCCCCCGTGCTCAAGGATGCTGCAAAGATGTCTGTTAAGGGCCCAGCTATTTCAACCCTCGCTTCCCTCAGTAACCTGGGATAGATCCCATCCGGTCCTGGGGACTTGTCCACCTTAATGTCTTTTAGAATACCCAAAACTTCCCCCTTCCATATGACAACTTGACCTAGAGTATTTAAACATCCATCCCTAGCCTCAACATCTGTCTTGTCCCTCTCCTTTGTGAATACCGATGCAAAGTACTCATTAAGAATCTCACCCATTTCCTCTGAGTCCACGCATAAATTCTCTCTTTTGTCTTTGAGTGGGCCAATCCTTTCTCTAGTTACCCTCTTGCTCCTTACATACGAATAAAAGGCTTTGGGATTTTCCTTAACCCTGTTAGCCAAAGATATTTCATGACCCCTTTTAGCCCTCTTTATTGCGCGTTTGAGATTCGTCCTACTTTCCCGATATTCCTCCAAAGCTTCATCAGTTTTGAGTTGCCTCGATCCTCTGCATGCTTCCTTTTTTATCTTAGCTAGTCTCACAATTTCACCCCTCATCCATGGTTCCCTAATCTTGCCATTTCTATCTTTCATTTTCACAGGAACATGTCTGTCCTGCACTCTAATCAACCTTTCCTTAAAAGACTCCCACATTTCAAATATGGATTTACCCTTAAACAGCTGCTCCCAATCCACATTCCCTAGCTCCTGCCGAATTTTGTTATACTCTGCCTTTCCCCAATTTAGTACTCTTCCTTTCGGACCACTCTTGTCCTTGTCCATGAGTATTCTAAAACTTACGGAATTGTGATCGTTATTCCCAAAGTAATCACCGACTGAAACATCAACCACCTGGTCGGGATCATTCCCCAATACCAGGTTCAATATGGCCCCTTCCCGAGTTGGACTATTTACATACTGCTCTAAAAAACTCTCCTGGTTGCTCCTTACAAACTCTGCTCCATCTACGCCTCCAACACTACACGAATCCCATTCAATGTTGGGGAAGTTAAAATCTCCCATCACAACCACCCTATTGCTCCCACATTTTTCTATAATCTGTCTGCATATTTGTACCTCTACTTCACACTCGCTTTTGGGAGGCCTGTAGTAAAGTCCCAACAATGTTACTGCACCCTTCCTATTTCTCAGCTCCACCCATATTGCCTCAGTGCTCGAATCCTCCATCGTGCCCTCCTTAATCACAGCTGTGATATCATCTCTGACGAGCAATGCAACTCCTCCACCCCTTCTACCTCCCTCTCTATCCCTCCTGAAGCATCTATACCCTGGGATATTCAGTTGCCAGTAAGTGTTCAATGATTGACACTGATATGTAAAGGGGCTTCAGGTGGCCTCTGGATCAGGTGATGTGCAGAGTTCTGTGAGAGTCAGTTGGAACAAATAAAAGTGGTTTGATGAAAAGGGAACAGAACTTTTGCCTCTTCATACCACAGCATCGAATACGTTTAACACAGAGGACACCACCTCAGATTAAAGGGACGATCCTTTAAAACAGAGATGAGGAGGAATTTCTTCAGCCAGAGGGTGGTGAATCTGTGGAACTCTTTGCCGCAGAAGGCTGTGGAGGCCAATTCACTGAGTGTTTTTAAGACAGAGATAGATAGATTCTTCATTAATAAGGGGATCAGGGGTTATGGGGTGAGGGCAGGATATTGGGGATGAAAAAATATCAGCCATGATTGAATGGCGGAGCAGACCCGATTGGCCAAGTGGCCTAATTCATTATGACTTATGGAATAATTTTGAGAGGTGGATAAGCAATAAAAATAGACCTTACGTATGAAGATCTTAGGGAAATGGTTACTTTGGAGGAATTTAAAGAGTCACTTCCTGCAGTGGTGAGAACTCGTGTTGAAGAGCAAAGGATTAAAACTGCTTGACTGGCAGTAGAAATTAGCTCCGAAATCAAGGTTTGGCTTTCAACATCAATTTCAATTTGTGAAGGATAGAAACTGTGGAAATGAGAAATCTGTAGGTGGGGACGGCAAAGGAGGTCTAGTTGGAGGTATCGAGGAGAGTTTGCCTCAGGTTAAAAAGGAAATTTACGATAGCGGAAGAGATTTAAGAAAACTTAAATGTTTTCATTGTAATAAAGTTGGACACACAAAGTCGCAGTGTTGCTGGCTTACGGAAAGGACTAGAATGACTCATTAAAACAAGACAAGCCAATGGGGTTTATTAAATGGCGGAAGAAACCATGGTTACAACTGAAGAGGTGCAAAAGAATATCTAGCCTGTTCAGAGGTTGGTTGATAAGAAGGTGTCAGATCTTTTTAAATATTTTATCTGTGAGGGTAAGATTTACTCATTTGTACAAGGTGAAATAGGTAAGGAGAATAGGATCTTAAGGGATACAAGAGCAAGTTAATCTTTAATTGTGAGAGATGGGAGATATGTCGTTCAGAAGGAGTATTGTCAGAAAGGTGATAAAATGTAGAATTAGCAGTGAAAGGCATAGTGTGCCACTCTGTAAGGTTAGAAAGTTAGGTGAAAATAGAAAATTACCTTTTTCAGAGATGCAGTTAACCCTGGGTAATGATATAGCTGGATCACAGGTGGGAGTGATGCTTATTTAGTTGATAAGCCAGTGGAAAGTCAAACAACTGAGGTGTTGCCAGACAACACTGGTGTTTCCAGATTGTGTGGTAAAGAGATCACAAAGCCACATGTTGAGACAGAAGGAGATGAAATCAAGGAGTAAAAATAAGGAGGCTGAGGTTCAGTTATCAGAAACAAGCTTTGACCAGATGGTTAATAAAGAACAAAAGCAGATGGAGGATGATATGGACATCTTTAGTTCAGCAAATTTGGTAGAATTAGAACTGAACGATTTAGAGATAGAGCAGTTGTATCAGAAAGCACATACAGAAATACAATCTGAGTGTATATTGGAGTGTTATTACATCAGAAATCATGTATTAATGAAGAAATGGAGACCTTTCCATATTCAGGCAGATGAGGAATGGCCAAAAGTTCACCATTGTATTACCAGTGGGTTATTAAAAGGATGTTTTGTGGGTAACATGAGGTTCCAGTAAGGGGTCATTTGTGAGTAACGAAAACTCAAGCAAAAATACAAACATTGCCCTGGACTGCATAACGATATAGTTGATCTTTGCTGTACATAACACACATGTTAGGTCAGAGGAAAAACTCAAGTGGTAATCAAACCAGCATCCTTAAAACCCATTCCGACATGTGAGGAACCTTTTATTAGGGTCCTAATTGATTGCATGGGACCCTTTCCTCAGATGAAAAGCGGGAATGAGTATTTGTTGACCATAATGGATGTATCCACTAGATTTCCGGAGTGTTATTACGTTAGAAATGAAATGACATGAAATGAAAATCGCGTATTGTCACAAGTAGGCTTCAAATGAAGTTACTGTGAAAAGCCCCTAGTCACCACATTCCGGCGCCTGTTCGGGGAGGCTGGTACGGGAATTGAACCGTGCTGCTGGCCTGCCTTGGTCTGCTTTAAAAGCCAGCTCTTTAGCCCTGAATGATGTATTAATGAGGAAGTGGAGACCGTTACATATTCAGGCAGATGAGAAATCAAGAAATATTACAGCTAAGAGGTATGAAGAGGAAGTAACTACATTTTTTGTTACTACAAACAGACTGTCAAAAGAAATGAAATCAGATTAGGGATCAAACTTAATGTCAAGGTTATTCAAGGAATTTATGGATAGCTTAGGAGTAAAGCAATTTAAATCCACCAGAATCACAGGGAATGTTAGAAAGGTGGCCAAACTGTAAAGACCATTTTGAGGTCCTATAGTCAGGATTATCCAGAGGATTGGGATAAAGGAATTCCATTTGTACTATTTGCAATTAGGGATGCACCTACTGAATCAACTAAATTCAGTCCATTCAAATAGATTTTTGGTCATGAGGTAAGAGGATCCCTTCAATTGATGAAGGATAAATTGGCGGGTCAGTATTCTGAGACTACATTGTTGGACTATGTGTCAAACTTTAGCGAAAGATTAACTAGGGCTGGTGAGTTGGCTAGAAAGCCTTTAAAATTGTCACAGCATGTGATGAGAAAAGAGGTGGATAATAAATCAAAAATTCATTCCTTTGCTAGTGAGGAGAAAGTATTCAGTATCCAGTGCTAGGTGAACCATTAAAAGCAAGATTAAGTGGGCCTTATCAAATTGAAAGGAAATTAAGCGAGGTGAATTATTTAATACGAATGGCAGATAGAAGGAACACTAACAGACTATGTCATGTTAATATGCTCAAAGGGTAGGGGACAATTGGATTAGAGCAATCAATGTACAGTACTCTCTGGTTGTCGCCAGCTGTCAACCAGAAATCAAGAAAAAGTGAAGTCGCCATAGTCCCAGATGACCATAGGCTGCTTTCCCCTTTGAGAGGGAGAGCTGACTGGTGGTGATTTAACCCGAGGGTCACCACACCTCAGACAAGGGGCAAGGTTGAGAATGCGGAGCGTTCATGAATAACCTCAACTAGTGCAGGAATTGAACCCAGGCCGTTGGCTATTCTGACCATGAACCAACTTTACAGTCAGTTACTACTCTGAAACCTATTTGGATACAAGGATGATAACACTGAAGGGTTTTGAAAGGTTTACTATTTTAAGAAAGCTACAAGTTCAACAACAATAACTAATATTTATATGGCACCTCTAATGTAGCAAAATATGTCAAGGAGCTTCATAGGAGCATTCAAAATCAAAATTTGACACTGAGACACGTAAGATATTGGGGCATCGCAGAAGGAGGTTTTGAGGAAAATCTTGATAAGGAAAGAAAAGGAAGAGAGGCACCAAGGTTCAGGGAGGGAATTTCAGGGTTTCGGGCTTTGGTAGCTAAAGGTAAATATGATGGAGAGATTAAAATAGATGATGCTCAAATGGCCAGAGTTGAAGGTGTGCAGAAATCTCAGTGTTCTAGATGAGGAAGAGATTACAGAAATAGAGAAGGGCAAGGAGGGATTTGAAAACAAGGATGAGAAGTTTAAAATTGAAATTGCTTAACCGGGAGTCAGAGGTGAGGGGACTTGGTGCAAGTAAAAATATGGCAGCGGAGATTTTGATAACCTCAAATTTATAGAATCATAGAATCCCTACAGTACAGAAGGAGGCCACTCAGCCCATCGCGCCTGCGCCGACCCTCCAAAAGAGCATCCCTCCAGGCCCACTCCCCCACCCTATCCCGGTAACCCCACGTAACCTTTGGACACTTAGGGGCAATTTAGCACGGCCAATCCACCTATCGAGGATAGAATGTGGGAGACCAGGCAGGAATGCATTGGAATAGTCAAGATTTGAGATAACAAAGTCATGGATCAGAGTTTCAGCAGATAATGAGCTGAGGAAGAGGCAAAGTCAGGCAATATTACGGAGGTGGAAGTAGGCAGTCTTAGCAATGTTGTTGTACTGCGACCAGCTGCTCATCTCGGTGTCAAATATGATATCAAAGTTGCAAACAGACGAGCTTGGAAGCTTCATTTAGGCAAATAAGTCATCACCTCTTAGCCAGGTTTCTCTTATGATGTCAATGTAATCATTCACAGTAAGCACAAGAATGACAAAGACTTTGTTTACAAGTGCAAATACACTATGGAATGAGGAGGAAAATAATTCTCCAGCAATATCTATACAGTCAGCACTGAGAAGGATGAGTTAGTCAGGTCGGAGATTGGAAAGATAATAATAATAATCTTTATTAACATCACAAGTAGGCTTACATTAACACTACAATGAAGTTACTGTGAAAAGCCCCTAGTCGCCACACTCCGTCGCCTGTTCGGGTACACTGAGGGAGAGTTCTGAATGTCCAATTCACCTAACAAGCACGTCTTTCAGGACTTGTGGGAGGAAACCGGAGCACCCGGAGGAAACCCACACAGACACGGGGAGAACGTGCAGACTCCGCACAGACAGTGACCCAAGCCGCGAATCGAACCCGGGTCCCTGGCGCTGTGATAATGAGCTTCAGCGTTTTCTAATTTCAGTTCAATATTTCAACAAGTAGGCAGCAGATCTGCGACACAGATGCTGACTTTTAAGCTGTACCCCAATGTAGTCCAATGCAAAGTTATGATGTCAAGGTAATTCCAAGAATTTGTAAGCCAAATTTGTTGAATGATCCAGTGCTCACGAATAAAGAGTAGTTGTGGTCAGGGGAAGGGTGAAGGCCGTGTAAACTAGCAGTTCAATGTTGTTGGGGTGAAGTGGCAAACGTTTAGAACCAGGTAAATTTAAACAGTGAAAGAAAAGTCAATGCACGGCAGCAGATACTCAAGGTGTTATAATCCCAGTTGATGTTGTAATTGGGCTAGAAGGAAGCAGCACGGCGGCATAGTGGTTAGCACTGCTGGCTCACGGCGCCGAGGTCCCAGGTTCGATCCTGGCTCTGGATCACTGTCCGTGTGGAGTTTGCACATTCTCCCCATGTTTGCGTGCGTTTCGCCCCCACAGCCCAGAGATGTGCAGGGTAGGTCAATTGGGCACGCTAAATTGCCCCTTAATTGGAAAAAATAAATTGGGTACTCTAAATTTATTTAGCGCCTGAGGAAGGAGCAGTGCTCCGAAAGCTTGTGTTTGAAACAAACCTGTTGGACTTTAACCTGGTGTTGTAAGACTTCTTGCTAAATTTATTTTAAAGATGGGCAGCACGGTGGCCTAGTGGTTAGCACAACCGCCTCACGGCGCTGAGGTCCCAGGTTCGATCCCGGCTCTGGGTCACTGTCCGTGTGGAGTTTGCACATTCTCCCCATGTCTGCGTGGGTTTCGCCCCCACAACCCAAAAATGTGCAGAGTAGGTGGATTGGCCATGCTAAATTGCCCCTTAATTGGAAAAAATAATTGGGTAATCTAAATTTATAAAAAAAAAAATGTTTTTTAATTATTTAAGAGAGAAGAAAAAAAAATAACAGGACTAGAAGATCCAGAATGTGACCCTGGCTGAAGACTGTAAGGTTTTGTTTATAAAATGTGGAGGAACAGAATCACAGTGTTCAGCTTCTTGGTGGCTGTAGAGTAAAGGAGGCAAGAGTTCAGCTTCTCCACAAAACACCTTTATTTATTTGATCCAACTTCACACACACATCTCCACCAACAAATAGTGCCACCTGTAACCCCTTTATATATCAGTGACTTCTATTGGATAATTGACATCAAATTAGAATTTAATTAGAAAGTTAGTCTATTCCTAACACACAGGCGCGCTAATTAGTTTTAACAACCAGGAAAAAACTTTTATTAAACTTGAAAAGTTGATCATTATACAATACTCCTTTTTTCCCTCTCTTAGCTTAACAAGTACACACAGATTTAAAGATTTACAGATATTACAAGTGCATCTTCAACTACAATGGTCTTATTAACACACAGACTCCCTTTAAACACACAATTATACTCTGCTCTGATCCCAAGTTAGCATCTGTGGATGTCTCCCTAGACTCTCACATGAGAGTTTCCAAACTCCACTCCCAAAAATGTGTTTTAAAATCTTCTGTCACAATAATGCTTTCCCTTAGCAGTATGCATTCCTAAATCCAGTCCAGGTTTTACAAATGACTCTTTTAACTCAACTTTCCGCTCCACTTTCAATAATGATCTAGTCCAGGAATTGACACCACCCCTGTTAGGTTTCCTTTGTCTTACCTACTTTAACACAAACTCCGTGACCCAGCCACGGTTCGTGTCTGCCGTGACCGAATCATAATTATTTCAACTCACATTGCACAGGCTGTAGTAAAATCTCCCAAACCTGAAAATCACTTCAGGTATCTTTTTGGCATCTCATCCTTCTTCTCAGCTCTGTCTGTCTTTCCTGAACATTTCTCTGTTCTTGTACCTTTAACCTCAAACGTCTTGGAAACTTCTCTTCAGTTCTCAATTTTCATCAACTCGCAGCTCTTCAGATCTCCGCACTTGTTTCCTCAACAATTAGTCCATGGTATGATTTTTCTTCCAGCTGAGAGAGAGATGTTCCCTCTCTAGCCTTCTAAACCAACTGCTTCTGTCAGAGCTGTGGGGACTTTTTCCTTTCTCACTAATTATCTCCAACTACAATCAAATTTGCTGAACTAAAACCTAAAGGCTTCTCTACCTTACAAGGCCCCAGTTGCTAAGCAATCACTGCTAGTTTATTTATTCTTCATAGCGTGGCCCTCTCTAACCACCATAGAAACACCGTTGGAACTCAACCAACCCCCACACATACAAACATATTTGTTCAACATGAATCTATCTGTAGGTTTCACCCTTGCAGGCACAAAAACATTAAATTAAACCCACTTAAAACTGAACCCTATTTCTAATGTTTACTAACTTCATGGCTGATTCAGTGGGCCATTGCGATTCCCGTCTCAGCTAGCTGCCCTGGAGAATACCAGGCAATAACTTTAACAGCAACATCAGAATTTATACATGGTAATAGTATCAGACTCCAGTCTTGTGTTTCTTTTTATTCTGATTTCCAGTTTTCAACTCAGAAAATAATGTTTCATTTAAGTCTGCAATGTAATTGTCCTTTTCGTCACTTGTAGGCATAGTTCCATTCTCAGGCCCACTTTCATCAGTTCTTTATTCATTCACAAACTCCTCTTCCATATATGAAAGTTGATTTTCTCTGTTAATCACGTTTTTATTCAATTACTTGTCATGAGCAAATTTGTCTCATTTTTCTCCTTTGTAGTTGACAAAAACTTTTTAAGATCAATACACTTGTCATCATATTACTGTCTCCACAAGCCAAATCATTACCTAGGAAATAATCTATCCCTCCAATAGGTAATTTTGGAATGATTCCCACTGTAACAATACCATTTACAAAATTACTTCTGAAATTAAATTTACACAAATAAACAGTGTCACCCCTTCAATTAATACCCCTCATTATTACTTTTTCCTTCATAAAACTTCCTGGGATATACATTGTATCAGCAGCAATCATCAATGATTGATCTGCTCCTGTAGCTCTTGAAAAAATTAATTTGTTTACTTATTTTGTTAGACAAGTAAGGGGAAAGATCTCCCTTTGAAACAAAACATCCAGAACTTCCATTAGCCTGACTTCCTTCATCGTAACTCAAATAATTCTCTAAATTATCTTAGACCTATACCCTTTCTCACTGACTCTGAAGGAGTATGTTTCACCTGCACCATTGCTACAGGTTTAACAGCCGTTTCCTGATGCCTTCTTTCCTGCGACTTCAACTGATCTTCCATTTATTTTCGAACAATCTGCCGGAATATGTCCCCCTTTGTTACAGTGGAAACACTTCTGCTTCCAAATGTCACTTCAACCCTCAGTGCCATCTTTTTTGATCTGTGGTGAAATTTCCTGACCATTCCCAACTGTTCTAACTCTTTCTTGACTATTTGTTTTCTTTTCTCCTTCCCATTTTCTATCCTGCTATTGTTTAAAAAGATGATGGGCAAAAAGGTTTGGTTTGGTTCTATGGACCAGTTCATAATCATCCGCCTGTCCAGTAGTGTGAATCTTTTGTTCCTCAGCATGCATCCTAACAACCAAAGGAAGTGAATCTTTAAATTCCTCTTAAAAAAAAATCACCCCTCGAAGGGTTTCATATGTTCTCTTTATCTTTAACGCCCATATCAAACAGTCATAATTATTTCACTTATTAAATTTCCTTTATCTCCTTCATGTTTACACAGGTGTGAGTAGCTACTATTGTTCACCTCCTGAATGTCAAATATCCCTTCACGCCCCTTGAGTCGATTCTAAGGTTCATAGAATTTACAGTGCAGAAGGAGGCCATTCGGCCCATCAAGTCTGCACCGGCTCTTGGAAAGAGCACCCTACCCAAGGTCAACACCTCCACCCTATCCCCGTAACCCTACCCAACATTAAGGGCAATTTTGGACACTAAGGGCAATTTATCATGGCCAATCCACCTAACCTGCACATCTTTGGACTGTGGGAGGAAACCGGAGCACCCGGAAGAAACCCACGCAGACACGGGAAGGATGTGCAGACTCCGCACAGACAGTGATCCAAGCCGGAATCGAACCTGGGATCCCAGAGCTGTGAAGCAATTGCTATCCACAATGCTACCGTGCTGCCCTAATGTCTTTTATTAATGTCTTTTAACTCCAATCACTTCAAGAGGTACAAAATAATTTGGCATCAATCAAAGTTAACAAGTCACCCAATTCAGTTGCATCTGAGTTTGCTGAGGGAAGCTAGGATGGAGCTCACTACAATCTTTGAACCCTCTTTCGACACTCGAGTGGTACTAGAAGCCTGGAGGAGTGAAAATATTACAAACCCCTTGTGTTGTTCTCTGCTTTGCTTTACCTGGATGGCTTGGATGCCTAGTCTTGAACAAAGAACAACAAGCTTTCTTAACAAACAAAACTATAAATTGATTTACACTACCAAGATTCGTTCACATTCCTAAAGTAGAAGGTTTCTATATTAAACTATGCTATCGCTAGCTGCAGAACGCTCAAGTACACAACTGCTCTCTCTCTCATGCGTCAGCTGTCTGTCTGTATCTTCTTTGTCTTTTGCCTCTTCTTCTGACCCACAAGGCTTAGCCCCATCCCTTATATACTTATGAGACTAGCTCCCTCTAGTGGCTGTCAGTATACATTTCATTAACTCTTGCATTGCCTTCATTTATAATAATACCACACCTCTGTTCAAAAAATGGGTGCGGGATAAGCCTGATATGCATACTCCAATCAGGGGCGCCAGGGTGGTACAGTGGTTAGCACTGCTGCCTCATGGCACCAAGGATCTGGGTTCAATCCCGGCCCAGGTCACTGAACATGTGGAGTTTGCACATTCTCCCCTCGCCTGCGTGGGTCTCAACCCCACAACCCAAAGATGTGCAGGGTAGATGGATTAGCCACGCTAAATTGCCCCTTAATTGGAAAAAAATAATTTAAAAAAAATGCATACTCCAATCAGTCTAATGTCTGTGGTCAAAAAACAACCAGAAACCATTGGCAGGACAAAATTAGCTCTCACATAGTGAAGCATATATTAATCAAGGACAACCATCACAGACTTAGAGGAAGATCTGCCTGACTAACCTGATTGAACTATTTGAAGGACTAGCAAAAAGATTGAATAAAGGTAAAGCCAGCGGATGTTGTATATAGTGACTTTTGAAAGGCATTTGATAAAGTGCCACATAACAGACTTAGTGGGGAAGTAGAAACATGTTATTAAAGAGAAGGTGGTAACTGGTCTATGCAATTGTCAAAGAGAGGAGGCAGATATTAGTGGTGAATTAAAAGCAGAGAATTGCTTGAAATACTCAGCAGGTTTTGCAGAATCTTTGGCAGTCATTCACAATTGTAATTGCTTTGCAGTCATACAAAACTACATCCTTACTGGCAGTTCACCCATTTGCTAATTCCTGTGTCCTAATGATGGGCATTTAATGTACAGCAGGAAGATTATTGGCTACCCCGTTGTGTCTTTTTTATTCCGCATTGTTCCTCTCGTCTCTGTAGTTGGTTGTTTGTTTAGCTCACTGACTGCTCTCCTGTTGCTCGTTTGCTCTCTGCTGGCACTGTCTCCTCGGCCAACTTTGCTCTTTCCCGAGTCACAGGAGGGCTGCTTTACTTCAAGCACCAAGGCGACCGACCTCTCCAAGCCCCATGCTCAGGATGACAGGCCAAGGAAGGTGAAAAACAGTCGGTGGTTGCGAAATGAACCACGTCAATGTCTCTCTGAAGAACTGGTGCTGCAAAAATCTTGTTCTCAGTTCTCATTTACCGTCTAGCACTCTGAAAACTGGTGAACGAAGAACAAACAGAAGAGAACTTTGCATGGAAAAAACACCGAAAACCAACCCCCAGGCAAGGTAAGGTTAATATTCCAAGGAAAGGCAGTTGATACACACAGTTTGTAGTTTCAGTGATATGGTTCAAACACAATTTGGTGCCATCAAATAAGATGTATTTGGGTGTATTTTAGGCATCTGTTAAATGATGGACCACATTTTTTTGATATGTTGGTACAAGTAATAGCTTGAACTGGATCATCTTTATACTAGCTACATCTCAATGACAAGTTAAAGCCATACAGCATTATATTTGATATTTAACATGGGCTTTCCTGGTAGTGAATTCACACTTCTCACATTATAAAGATGGATCTGTACGGTTCACACCCTGCAACTATCAATATGAGCACTTGAGTATGGACCGGTAATGGATAAGGTTTCTTAGAAGTTATTTTTCATAGAATTTACAGTGCAGAAGGAGGCCATTCAGCCCATCGAGTCTGCACCGGCTCTTGGAAAGAGCACCCTAGCTCCATAACCCAGTAACCCCACCCAACACTAAGAGCAATTTGGACCCTAAAGGCAATTTAGCATGGCCAATCCACCTAACCTGCACATCTTTGGACGGTGGAAAGAAACCCACGCAGACACGGGGAGAATTTTGGGGTCTTCCAAATAATTAAAGTGAGAAAGCAGCTGGTAAACGTCAAATAATTCATAGAATCCCTACATTGCCATTTGGCCCATCAAGCCTGCACCGACCCTCCGAAAGGGCACTCTAACTAAGCCCACTACTCCACCCTTCCCCCGCAACCCCACAACCGAATCTGCACATCTTTGGACACCAAGGTGTAATTTAACATTGCCAATCCACCTAACCTGCACATCTTTGGATGTGGGAGCACAGGAGCACAACCGGAGCACCTGGAAGAAACCCACGCAGACACGGGAAGAATGTGCAAACACCTCATTGTCACCTAAGGTCAGAATACAACCAGCGTCCCTGGCGCTGTCAGGTAGCAGTGCTAACCACTATGCCACCGTGCCGCCCTGATTTCCTGGGCAGGTACAGAATTTGAGTAACACAGCCGTTTGAAAACTAACATTTTAAAGCACGGTACTTGTGCTCCAAGGAAATATCCCTCACCTGACATAGAAAATAAAATAATGAATCCTTTAAATAATTATTTTGTTCACCAGATAATGCTCCCATGACGTACATTTTGGGGGATAGATTCCCGATATAGAATCACCGAATCATAGAATGGTTACAGCACAGAAGGAGGCGATTCAGCTTGTCGTCTCCATACATGTTCTTTGTAAGAGCAATCTAGGACATATCTTTTGAATTTTTTTCTATGGCTATGCCTGAAAATGTGTATGGTTTGAAAAGAAAACTGGTCTTTAGTTGGCCAAAAGGTGTTGGTTTTCAAAATTTCTTAAAATTAAACCATAAGCGATGTTGTATCAATGTCTCCTGCAGATTGGCTACAGCATTGCGCAAGTAGAATGTATTTATGGCGGCTAAACCTCATTTGACGAGTAAATAATCATGGGGAGTGGAATGACAAAACCTCGGGCAATTAAGCCACAGGATACGCTTGTTACCATTGAGGATAAGTTGGCATCATCGCATTGCTCCAGTGAGAATAGGCCCTGTGAAGCGGTAGCTGTGAAAAACAGTAATAGGACTGACATGAACTGCAGGGTGCAAACATGTGAGCGGCGTAGCCCTAAAATAAGTGAAGAGCGCTACAACTCGGAAGAAGATGAGAAGCAAGAAGAAATCGAGCAGTTGTACCAATGTGTTCACAGCACAGCAGAGACATCTGTAAATGTAAGTAAAGCGGAAAAAATAAATCCATGGAACGATACAGAATCTGCAGAGCAGACACAGGCCACTCGGGGAAAGTGTAAACCACTCCAATAAGTTGCTAGATATTGTATTGATATCAATGACATTTTTCCCAGCAAGCTAATTTGTTTGCAATAGAAAAATTAAAAAGAATCCTTGATGCCTCTTTAGTTACTGATATAAAAAAAAAATTAATATTGGTTTGTCGACATGTCCCTAGCCACAGTTTGAGTTGCACAGCTTCGTGTCTCCTCAATAAGTCCATGTTCAAGCCCTGGATCAGTTTTTTTTAAATAAATTTAGAGTACCCAATTATTTTTCCAATTAAGGGGCAATTTAGTGTGGCCAATCCACCTACCCTGCACATCTTTGGGTTGTGGGGGTGAAACCCACGCAGACACGGGGAGAATGTGCAAACTCCACACGGACAGTGATCCAGGGTCGGGATTCGAACCCAGGTCCTCAGCGCCATAGGCAGCAATGCTAACCACTGTGCCACCGTGCTGCCCCAGCCCTGGATCAGTTTAATTGAGATGCTGAGAGGGACAGAAAATGAAGAGGTTCTGACGCAAAACCAGGGATTAATTAGTACATTATGACGAATGACAGAGACCAGCATAATTGCACTTTAGGGAACAAGGGACTGGATATTGGAGGGCAATGTAACATTGAAGAATTTTGCTTTAACATTTGCACTTGGGGTTTCTTTGTCGTGGGAAAGAAAAACCTTTCTTTCTGTTGAGGCACTTAAGGCTCATGTGAATTCATATGACAACAAAACAACTCTGAATTTAGTGCTAATTGGCATAAATGTTACAAAGGACTGTCTCTGTATGTGAGTTCCACTGCCAAAGCAGAAGTTAGAGCCCACTGTCAAGATTTAGAATGACCCTAATCAGGTGAAAAAGCTTTCTTTCCCATATAGATTTAATTGAGCAAATCTTCATAAAGCCACAGCTTATGCAGTTAATTAAGCAATTTTGTCCTTGTCATTGTCTTGCAATCACGTTCAACGCCTGAACGTTTAGACAAGTCGCGGGTGGCCATCTATATTGCCTGTATATTTTGTCTTTCTTTGTTGCCTTTGGCAGCTGCTGAACTGCACTGAACTGTCAGAGTGAGAGCGTTCCTAGCCACCGGCACGTTATTAATCCCCAGATACAATATCAACGCAGCAGAATAGTTTTCTTCTTGAAAATTCCCCCGTTTGCTTTCCTGGTGAAACAAATGATAAATGTGGTGAAGGTTATGAGGTCAAGCTGCTACTAGATTGAGGCTTTGCTGAGGGGCAGGGATACCAGATTGAGGCTTGGGCCACAAGACCTAAGTACAGGAGTAAACATGTCTTACTGCAGTTACACAGAGCCTTGGTGAGTCCGCACCTGGAGCGTTGTGTCCAATTTTAATCTCATTACCTCAGGAAGGAACTACTTGCCACAGAGGGGGGAAACTAATCTTCACTGGACTGATTCCTGAGATGGCGGGACTGTCCTAAGAGGAAGGATTGAGGAGACTGGGCTTATGAAGATGCATTTTGAAGGAATGCCCCATTGAAAGTCCTTTGTTGTAATTTTCTTCATCATTTTGTAAATTAAAGTGAACAGCACCATAATGAAAAGCTTAATTGCGGACCCCAAGGACGTTGCCTGGAACAGTCTATGATTTTTGTAACCTGTCGCCTTTGCTTGTTTCAAGATAGAAGTTTTCATTTTCAAGGGCAGCACGGTAGCATGGTGGTTAGCATAAATGCTTCACAGCTCCAGGGTCCCAGGTTCGATTCCTGGCTGGGTCACTGTCTGTGCGGAGTCTGCACGTCCTCCCCGTGTGTGCGTGGGTTTCCTCCGGATGCTCCGGTTTCCTCCCACAGTCCCAAGATGTGTGGGTTAGCTGGATTGGCCATGCTAAATTGCCCGTAGTGTCCTAATAAGTAGGGTTAAGGGGGGGGGGGTTGTTAGGTTACGGGTATAGGGTGGATACGTGGGTTTGAATAGGGTGATAGTTGCTCGGCACAACATCGAGGGCCGAAGGGCCTGTTCTGTGCTGTACTGTTCTATGTTCTATTTTGTTAGGCTATGATTGTAAAAGATTATTTGAACCGTAGATATAACATGACTATGAATTACTAATGAACCAAAATACAAGTGATTGTTTTTGATTCTGTTGAAGGTCCATTCTTCTGAAAACAACAACCCAGAAGCAGATGGATTGACCGTGACATTTGAAAATTTCCTTCACAACGATGGGAATCTTTACACTTGCATTACAGAAAATAACATCAAGCTTTACTTGGATGAAATGAAGGTGGGAAATTGTTAGAAATCTATTCCCAGGCACACATCTGGGCTACCCACTGTGTGCGGGCACATGAATCACATCATGAAGCTGGATTTTACTCGCCTTTGGCAACGGACTTGAAGGTGGGGGCTGATTAAATCCAGCATGTGGGTTGCCCACTGCCAATCTGCCTACCCCTGCCCTCACCACAACTGTACCAGCAATATGGGGGGGGACGGGGGGCGGGGGGGGGGGTATAGCATAGGGTAGTGAGAAATTAATGCTCTCCAATGGGTCCCATCCCATCACTGTCAGCATTTAACTGGCAGAGGGAGTGGCCCACATTGGGTCGCCAGCCCAGCAAGTTTCCATGTGCGGTTTAGTGGCGGACAGAGCGAGAGTCCCATCTTAATGGGTCCCCTCAGCTTTGACCTTCCCTCCCGCTGCAAAGGTTGTCCTCCCCCCCCCCCCCCCACCCCCATCCACCCTCAATTTCACCCCTCGCCGGAACCTGCTAGCTCGGCACCCAGTGGGCCTCCAAACACATATCCAAAATCCTGATCCAATGGCGCACGCCTTTGTCTCAAAGTGCTGGAGAGCTGCCACCCTCTGATTTGCTATTTATTTATTCCTTTACAGATCTGATCCATGCATGTCTTTTTACATTCATAAAATCACGAATGTGTATATTCCTGGACCTGAAAAACTGCTTGTGCCTTTATTAATAGGAATTTGTGCCTTTTCCGGAAAAGTGGCATAAACAAGGAAAATTCATCAACATGTTACATGAGGTATGGAACAGTCATTAAACATATGATATTCACGACAATATAAGTTCACAGATCAAGTAACAGATCAAGTAAGTGTTAATTGTGAACATACGAGCGCACTGGGACAGATGGTGACAAAATGTAAATAGATACAAAAACAATCTCAGGGCGCGATTCTCCCAGCCCCGCGCCGGGCTGGAGAATCGCCGCAATCACGCCACACTGCCCCGACGCCGGCACGCGATTCTCCGGCCCGGATGGGACGAGCGGCCACGCGGAAACAGCAGAGTCCTGCCGCCGCTTTTCATCCCTGGTCGCTGTCGGCGGGAACTCTGTGCGAAGGGTTGGGGGGGGGAGCGGCCTGTGGGGGGGGCCTTCATCCCCGGGAGTGGGGCCTCCGATGGGGTCTGGCCCACGATTGGAGCCCACCGATCAGCGGGCCAGCCTCTTCCCCCCCCACCCTACTTTGTTGCGTGGCCGGTCCCTGAACCCTCACGCCATGTTGCGCTGGAGACGACGTGCTGAAGAAGTCACCTGCGCATGCGCGGGTTGGCGCAGCCCAACTGCGCATGCGCGGGTTGGCGTGGCACCCATTTGGCGCCGGGAAGGGAGGCTAGAGCGGCGTGAACCCCTTCAGCGCCACGCTGACCCCTTGTGGGGGGCCAGAATCAATTGTCCCGGCGCCCGTTTCACGCCGTCATGAAACGCAACGGCGTTCACGACGGCGCGAACACTTAGTCTCCATTTTGGAAAATCGCGCCCCTCATGTACTATACAATAACGAACACGTATATAAAATCGAAAATGCAAATAAAAATATTTTTAAAAAAAATATGTAATTATGAACATGCAGAGCAACAAATGATAACGGCAGCGTTTGAAATTTCTGCAACTGGAATTGCCTGTTCCACATAATTGTCCCGTAAATCTATATAACCGGACAGGATCCTCTTCGACCTCCCGCTGGCGGCGTCTTCCAGTCCCACCGATGGTGACGCACTGTGGCGGGTTCCCTGGCGGTGTCACGGGTAAGCCACACAAAATGCCACAGACATCAGCGGCACTGGAAGATTCGATTGGCTGCCAATGGCGAGCTGCCTCTGCCACCATAAAACAAGCCCAACGTCTCCGGCAGCCGTACTAATCTGAACACTGAACTAACAGGGTTATTTTAATGAAATCTGCACTACTAATGTTGCAGCAAGTGACCTGGTTTTTCAGTGAAATTAAATTGAAATAATAATTCAACGCAGTGATTTCTAATTTAGCACACACTCCTAATCATATTCTATAACACACTTAATAAACTCTCAGGAGTAAAGACAAACAATTCAAACTTGCTTTGCGAAAATGTTAAGGTTTCCTTGTCATCTTGCACCAGCAAACCTACAAAGCCTGGGTGAGGAAGCTTCTGGTACCCAATGACATATTGGAAATTTTCAGACCAAAGTGTCCAATTGGGAGTCCAATAAGTTTGCCCAAAAATGGGCTGACCTAATATAAGAGATAAAAGATGGGATCATACGGAAGAATGTATTTCCAGTCATTTGTGACCTTGTAACACTGGCCGGGGGAAATCAGGCGGGATTCACCGACCCCCCGTCGGGTCGGAGAATTCCTGGGGGGGGGGGGGGGGGGGCGCAAATCCCGCCCCGACACTGGCTGCCGTATTCTCTAGCACCAGTTTTCAGGTGGGGGCGGGATTCATGCCATGTCGGTCAGGGGCCGTTGGGAGCAGCACCCCCGGCAATTCTCCGGGCCCCGATGGGCTGAGGGGGCCGTCCGTTTTTGGCCAGTCCCGCCGGCGTGGGTTACACATGGTCCCACACGGCGGGACCTAGCAGGAATGTCGGCAGGGACGGTCCTTGTGGGGGGGGGATCCGACCCTGGGGGGCCTGCACGGTGGCCTGGCCCGCGATCAGTGCCCACCAATCTGCGGCGGGGCTTGTGCCGTGGGGGCACTTCTTCCTTCCGCGCCGGCCATGGCAGAGCCCTACAGGCGTGTTTCCGCATGCGCAGACCGGCCTGCGTATTTTGGCAAATGCACGGGGGGTTGTCTTCTCTGCGCCGGCCATGGTAGAGCCCTATAGGGGCTGGCGCAGAGAAGAGAATCCCCCGCGCATTTGCCAAAATATGCTGGCCGGTCTGCACATGCGCGGAACCAAGCCGGTGGTTCCACGCATGCGTGAGATCACGCCGGCCCTTTGGTGCATGCGCAAACTCGCACTGTCCCTTTGGCGGCGGCTGGAGTGGCGCCAACCCCTCCGGCATCCACCTAGCCCCTGAGACAGGTGAGAATTCCTCACCTTGGGGGCCCGTTGCCGCCGGAGTCATTGCCGCCGGTTTTCCCGCTGGTGTGGGGACTTAGTCCCCAGAAGGGAGAATCCCACTGGCAATGTTTCCTCTCGTCCTTTGTTGCTGGAGGCCATCGTAGTGTTTTGAAATGTGAAAGGGCCTCTTCAATTAAGGCAAACATTCACAGGGTATTTAATTACATTACCCAAAGTAGTAATTTCAAAAATGTAAACTCGTCATTTATTTTATTCTCCAGCCTGCACTGTAAGACCGCATCACATTTCAGCAACCCCCACCCCCTCAAAACTGGCACACTTGTGGTACAAAAACTGACCTCAGTTTCAACCCTACACATTTTAACTATCCTTCCTGGGAAACGAGTCAGTGTTCAGGAAAAGGTTATATGGTGAGTGTATAACATATAAATCCACACTGTATATCACTGTGTCCCTGTGGGCTCCATCTGTGCGACATTGCGCGGCTCTGCCCACAGGGGGAGATGAGGAGCATGTACATGGCCCCGCCCTTGGCTCCACCCACAACCGGAAGTATAAAGCGCTGCGGTCTTGCGAGCCTGCCTTCAGTTCAGCTAGTCGCAGGCAGGCTCAGTTGTAAGTCGATTAAAGCCAGTTTACTTCAACTCGTGTCTCTGAGTGAATTGATGGTCGCACCAATTTAATCGACTTAAAAAAACTACCATGGAATCAGCCCTCAAACCTGATAGACTGGAACTCGATCCACAGGCCGCTGAAGCAAAGGAATTTTTTTGCATTGGCTTCGGTGCTTCAAGGCCTACCTGGCTGCGTCGACTACCTCTGCTGTTACAGAAGAACAGAAACTCGGTCTTCTACATGCACAGGTGAGCCATCGTATTTCAACTCAACTTGATGTTACTG
Organism: Scyliorhinus canicula; assembly: GCF_902713615.1. NCBI lineage: Eukaryota > Metazoa > Chordata > Chondrichthyes > Carcharhiniformes > Scyliorhinidae > Scyliorhinus > Scyliorhinus canicula. The sequence continues at coordinate 8,300,921 of NC_052165.1, read as the reverse complement.
ACTCTTGCACCGAGGCCCTCGCGATTCTCAACCACCTGTATGTTCGGCCCGTAAATGAAGTTTACGCGCGGCACATCTTTACAACCCGCCGGCAGCACCCTGCAGAGTCGCTAGAAGACTACCTGCGCGACCTTAAAGCTCTAGCACGAGAATGTAACTTCCAGCCGTGACAGCCTCCCAGCACATGGAACTCGCCGTCCGAGGTGTGTATGTTGTAGGGGTCCGGTCCAATTATGTGCGCCAGCATCTTCTCGAAAAAGGGGCCCAGAACCTGGAGGACACGGTAACGCTAGCGACCTTGTCAGAGGTCGCTTTTCAAAGTTTAAACTCGTTCCCGGCCGAACGCGCGACCCCATCGTGGACCCCAGACCAAAGACTGCCCCAGGCCACCCACCCACCACAGAGGGCTATCGTGCCACTTTTGCGGCCAGCCCCAACACTCCCAGCAGCACTGCCCGGCCCGCAACGCGACCTGCAGCAGCTGCGGGCGGAAAGGACACTTTGCGAAGGTCTGCCTGGCTAAAACTAAAAACTCCAACTCTAACGCTAACCAGAACACTCGCCCCTCCAAATCACAGGCACGCAGACCCCGCAATGTGGTAGCATGTGTGCCGACTCCGCCTCCGCACGACATGTGCGACTCATGGGGGCTGCCATCTTGGGCGCCATCTTCCTCGCCACCCGCCACGTGCGATCAACGGGGTGGTCACCTTGGACGCCATCTTCCTCACTGCCCGCCACGTGCGATCAACGGGGGCCGCCATCTTGGCCATCACCCGATATGCCACTCGACGACTACGACCTCCGCGGACAGTCATCACGGGGCCACTCCAGCACTGCTGATCAAGCCACCGACTACCCGCAACTCAACGCAGTCACTTTGGACCAGTCGCGGCCAAAGCACCTCAAAAGCTCCATGATGTCCGTCCAAATCAACGGATACAAGACACCGTGCCTCTTCGACTCCGGGAGCACCGAGAGCTTTGTTCACCCAGACCTGCTAAGGCGCTGCTTGCTTCCGATATTTCTGACACAGCAAACTATCTCCCTCACCTCGGGGTCACACTCTGTTCAGATACAAGGGCGCAACACTATTGCAACACTAACGATACAGGGCGCCAATTACACCAACCTCCAACTGTATGTACTCCCAGACCTCCGCGCCCCTCTCCTCCTAGGACTGGATTTCCAGTGTAACCTCAGGAGCCTAACACTCAGCTTCGGCGGACCCCTCTCACTATATGCAGTTTAGCAACACTAAAAATCGACCCCCGTCCACTCTTCGCTAACCTCACCACGAACTGCAAACCAGTGGCCACTCGCAGCAGGAGGTATAGCCTGCAGGACAGGGTGTTTATTAGAGCCAAAGTCCAGCGGCTCTTACGTGAGGGAGTCATAGAAGCCAGTAATAGCCCCTGGAGAGCTCAGGTGGTGGTCGTCAAGACCGCGGAAAAGTTCCGGATGGTGGTTGACTACAACCAGACCATTAACCGGTTCATGCACCTCAATGCGTACCCCCTCCCCCGGATTGCAGACATGGTAAATCAGATTGCCCAGTACCGCATCTTCTCCACTGTGGATCTGAAGTCTGCATACCACCAGCTCCCAATCTGCCCGGAGGACCACCACTACACGGCATTCGAGGCAGACGGCCGCCTTTTCCATTTCCTCCGGGTTCCCTTTGGCGTCACGAATGGGGTTTCGGTGTTCCAACGAGCAATGGACCAGTACGGGCTGCGGGCAACGTTTCCGTACTTGGATAACGTCACCATCTGCGGCCATGACCAGCAGGACCACGACGCCAACCTCCACCAATTTCTCCAAACTGGCCAAAAGTTCAACCTCACATATAATAAGGAGAAATGCGTTTTCTGCACAACCAGACTAGCCATCCTCGGCCAAGTCGTGGAAAACGAGGTCCTAGGACCAGACTCTGACCCTGACATAGGGGGCCAACAGAAAGCTACTAAAAAAGCTATAAAGAAGAGTAAGATAGATTAAGAGAGTAAACTTGCTCAGAATATAAAAACAGACAGTAAAAGTTTCTACAAATATACAACAAAAACGAGAGGCTACGGTAAATATTGGTCCTTTAGAGGATGAGAAGGGAGATTTAATAATGGGAGATGAGGAAATGGCTGAGGAACTGAACAGGTTTTTTGGGTCGGTCTTCACAGTGGAAACACAAATAACATGCCAGTGACTGAGAGAAATGACTATGACAGGTGAGGACCTTGAGAGGATTGTTATCACTAAGGAGGTAGTGATGGGCAAGCTAATGGGGCTAAAGGTAGACAAGTCTCCTGGCCCTGATGGAATGCATCCCAGAGTGCGAACAGAGATGGCTAGGGAAATTGCAGATGCACTAGTGGTAATTTACCAAAATTCACTAGACTCTGGGGTGGTCCCGGCGGATTGGAAATTATGAAAGTGACACCACTGTTTAAAAAAGGAGGGAGGCAGAAAGCGGGTATTATAGGCCAGTGAGCTTAACGTCGGTAGTAGGGAAGATGCTGGAATCTATCATCAAGGAATAAATAGCGAGGCATCTGGATAGAAATTGTCCCATTGGGCAGACGCAGCATGGGTTCGTAAAAGGCAGGTCATGCCTAACTAATTTAGTGGAATTTTTTGAGGACATTACCAGTGCAGTAGATAATGGGGAGCCAATGGATGTGGTATATCTGGATTTCCAGAAAGCCTTTGACAAGGTGCCACACAAAAGGTTGCTGCATAAGATAAAGATGCATGGCATTAAGGGTAAAGTAGTAGTATGGGTAGAGGATTGGTTAATTAATAGAAAGCAAAGAGAGGGGATTAATGGGTGTTTCTCTGGTTGGCAATCAGTAGCTAGTGGTGTCCCTCAGGGATCCGTGTTGGGCTCACAATTGTTCACAATTTACATAGATGATTTGGAGTTGGGGACCAAGGGCAATGTGTCCAAGTTTGCAGACGACACTAAGATGAGTGGTAAAGTGAAAAGTGTAGGATACTGGAAGTCTGCAGAGTGATTTGAATAGGTTAAGTGAATGGGCTAGGGTCTGGCAGATGGAATACAATGTTGACAAATGTGAGGTTATCCATTTTGGAAGGAATAATAGCAAACAGGATTATTATTTAAATGATAAGATATTAAAGCATGCTGCTATGCAGAGAGACCTGGGTGTGCTCGTGCATGAGTCACAGAACGTTGGTTTACAAGTGCAACAGGTGATTAAGAAGGCAAATGGAACTTTGTTCTTCATTGCTAGAGGGATGGAGTTAAGTCTAGGGAGGTTATGTTGCAATTGTATAAGGTGTTAGTGAGGCCACACCTGGAGTATTGTGTTCAGTTTTGGTCTCCTTACTTGCGAAAGGATGTACTGGCGCTGGAGGGTGTGCAGAGGTGATTCACTAGGTTAATCCCAGAGCTGAAGGGGTTGAATTACGAAGAGAGGTTGAGTAGACTGGGACTGTACTTGTTGGAATTTAGAAGGATGAGGGGGGATCTTATAGAAACAATAAAATTATGAAGGGAATAGATAGGATAGACGCGGGCAGGTTGTTTCCACTGGCGGGTGACAGCAGAACTAGGGGGCATAGACTCAAAATAAGGGGAAATAGATTTAGGACTGAGTTTAGGAGGAACTTCTTCACCCAAAGGGTTGTGAATCTATGGAATTCCTTGCCGAGTGAAGCAGTTGAGGCTCGTTCATTAAATGTTTTTAAGGTAAAGATAGATAGTTTTTTGAAGAATAAAGGGATTAAGGGTTTGGGTGATCAGGCCGGAAAGTGGAGCTGAGTCTACAAAAGATTAGCCATGAACTAATTGAATGGCGGAGCAGGCTCGAGGGGCCAGATGGCCTACTCCTGCTCCTAGTTCCTATGTTCTTATGTATGCGCCCCCTCTTACAACTCCCTCTCCCTCACTGTTCCAGGGCCCTCAAGAAGGTGCCTCGGATTTTTCTCCTACTACGCCCAGTAGGTCCCCCAGTATGCGGACAAAGCCCGCCCATTATTTAAGACTGCACTCTTCCCACTGTCGGCGGAGGCCCGCCAGGCCTTCAACTGCATTAAGGAGGACATCGCCAAAGCCACCATGCAGGCGGTGGATGAATCCGTCCCATTTCAGGTAGAGAGCGACGCCTCAGAGGTCGCTCTCGCTGCCACTCTGAACCAGGCAGGTAGGCCAGTAGCGTTCTTTTCCCGAACCCTCTCCGCTTCGGAACTTCAACACTCCTCAATCGAAAAGGAAGCCCAAGCTATTGTGGAAGCCATACGGCACTGGAGGCACTACCTCGCTGGTAGGAGGTTTACCCTCATCACCGACCTGAGATCGGTTGCCTTTATGTTCGATAACTCGCAGTGGGGCAAAATTTAAAATGACAAAATCTTGAGGTGGAGGATCGAACTCTCCACCTATACCGTCCGGGGAAGCTCAACGAGTCCCCAGATGCCCTGTCCCGCGGCACATGCGCCAGCGCGCAAGACAACTGATTACAGGCTATCCACAATGACCTCTGCCACCCAGGGGTCACCCGGCTCGCCCGCTACATTAAGGCCCACAATCTGCCTTTCTCCACCAAGGAGGTTAAAGCTGTCACCAGGAATTGCCCGATCTGCGCGGAGTGTAAACCACACTTCTATAAACCAGACAAGGCCCACCTGGTAAAGGCAACCCGGCCCTTTGAACGACTGAGTATTGATTTCAAAGGGCCCCTCCCCTCGACGAACCGTAACATCTATTTTCTCAATATCATAGATGAATTCTCTCGCTTCCCGTTTGCCATCCCATGCCCCGATATGACCTCCCATACAGTCATCAGAGCCTTGTATAGTGTCTTCACCTTGTTCGGTTTCCCCAGCTACGTCCACAGTGACAGGGGTTTGTCCTTCATGAGCGACGAGCTGCGTCAGTACCTGCTCGACAAGGGCATCGCCTCGAGCAGGACTACCAGCTATAACCCCAGGGGGAATGGGCAGGTGGAGAGGGAGAATGCGACGGTCTGGAAGACCGTCCTACTGACCTTACGGTCCAGGAATCTCCCGACCTCCCACTGGTAGGAGGTCCTCCCCGATGTGCTCCATGCAATTAGGTCCCTCCTGTGTACGGCCACAAATCAGACTCCTCACGAGCGATTATTTGTTTTCCCTAGGGGCACTAGCACGGGGGCTTCGCTCCCATCTTGGTAGAGGACACCGGGCCCTGTCCTCCTTCGGAAGCACGTCCGGACACATAAAACAGACCCGCTGGTAGAGAGGGTCCTACTCCTGTATTCAAACCCCCACTACGCATTTATTGAGCACCCCGACGGCCGACAGGACACCGTTTCCCTCTGGGACCTGGCGCCTGCAGGATCCACCACCACCACTACCACTATCGCCGAGGTACCCCTCACACTACAACCCACCCGACCCCCCCACGCCCTGCGCCCCTGCACCTACAGGCTTCCTGCGCCCCCTTTCACCCGTCACACCGGTCAGGACGAAGCTCTGGAAGAACCACCCCCGGAGTCCACGATCGGATTCGCACCGAACATCAGTTGACTAACTGGCCATAAAAAATTTAAAAACGTTATGAAATTGTATGTGTTTGAATGGTGTCAACCTCAACCTATTGTCTACCATACAACCTTGCAATGTGATTGTGATGTACAAGACTGCATTGTTATAAGTAACTTTAGCTATTCAAAGGATTACCTAAATGTGAGTCTGTAAATTGAGATTGGATCTCCAAATATTTGCATATCAACAATTTTTGATTCTTTAGATCCTTAACTAACTTACATAAAATGCATTTACGTTAATTGTGGAGCTATTCCGACCACAGAACATATTTCTTTGCAGCACATTCATGTGCCTGAGTCAATAATCCATTTCTAAAACGTGGTGTTGTGGATGAATGAGCAGTTGTCAAAATTAGATCAGTCCGAGTGAGGGTGAGGAGAAATGGGACATGTGAATAGATACAAAAGAGGACCATGAAGTTTGGGGGAGATGCGGTCTTGGAAAAAAACTAAAAGCAAGGATGCAAATATTGCTCAAATGGGAGGGAATGGAGGAGAGGCGAGTCAGCAGTGAATGAAACGGCAAGGGACTGGAGAGGAATGTGGGGGAATGTGTGGGAACAAGGACATGCCACTGGCGAAGCGGCGGGCAAGTGGTGAGGTCAACGTGAGGGGCTGCAGGAGGGAGGGAGTGAGGGGAACGGGAGGGAGTGGACCACGCAAACCAGAAGCAAAGGAGTCAGGGGGTGGCACGTGGTGGGGTAGGGAATGGGGGTGAGTGGCGAAGGGAGTGGAAGCAGACCAGCCATGGAGGGAGCAGGTTGGAGCAGGGGGATGCAAGGAGAAGTGGTGAGGGACTGTGGAGAATCAAGATGGAGCCGGAGGGGCTGGGGGATGTGAGGAGCAGCAGCTTTGGGAGTGGCAGTTGGCTGTGGGCAAGAACAGGGGATGTGGGGGAAACCAGAGCAATGTTGGGTTTTCTGCTCTGTCTTTGTTTGTTTCAGTGATTATTTTATTAATGTCAGTACGTTTGCAGGATGTACTCTCCTAGTCAGGCAGCACAAATAAACCTAAAAATGAACGGTTGGAAAAAACTTTTGGGGGGGGGTGGGTACATTTCAAAATTCCTGATGTATTCTCATTTGCAAGCTCTGTGCCTGAAGTGTTAATAAAATATTTTATTGCAGACAGCCACAAGTTCAGTCAATAGCAAGGACCAATCAAACGTGGATGTACTGTATTTCATGGATGATGACCGAGCTGGAGATCTGTGGGTTCCAGGGAAAGGAATGGTCATGACGTACATATTTGAAGTAAAATTATGTTTATTTCATGAACCTAATATGACTGAAATTATAAGGGCCAGAAGCTGAATAAATACTTGAAACTAAACTGCCGGTGGCACAGTGGTTAGCACTGCTGCCACACAGTGCCAGGAACCTGGCTAAATTCCGGCCTTGGGTCACTATCTGTGTGGGGTTTGCATGTTCTCCCGGTGTCTGCGTGGGTTTCCTCCGGGTGCTCGGGTTTCCCCCCACAGTCCTAAGATGTGCAGGTTAGGTGGATTGGCCACGCTAAATTGCCCCAAGGTGTCCAAAACGTTGTGCAGGTTGGATTAAGGGATTAATGGTATCGCGATGGGAGTGGGCTTGGGTAGAGCGCTCTTTCAGAGGGTCGGTGCAGACTCGATGGGCCAAATGGCCTCCTTCTGCATTATAGGGTTAAGGGTTACGGTGTTCGGGCCGGAAAGTGGAGCTGAGTCCACAAAAGATCAGCCATGATCTTATTGAATGGTGGAGCAGGCTCGAGGGGCCAGATGGCCTACTCCTGGTTCTTATGTTATGTTCTTATAAGGATTCTATGATTCGCTGATCCAATTGAAAGCCTTAGGTGTACACATTTTCTATATTTCTCGCAGGAGAAAACAAATATTTGTAAATACTTTGATGTGGATTGTGGAGCCTGGCTTATTTTGCCATTGCAGTGGGAAATGAATTTGGATTTCATCAGGAAACGTGTGGAACAAGTGGAGGTGAGCAACACAACTAACTTTATGAAAGCACAATGGCTGTACCGAGTGTGATACCCATAGCCCTGCATAAACCTACTCAACTAAGAGTTATTTTTAAAAGGCGTCATGCATAAGGAAAAAGGGGCGGCATGTGGCACAGTGGTTAGCACTGGGACTGTGGCGCTGAGGACTCGGGTCCGAATCCCAGCCCTGGGTCACTGTCCGTGTGGAGTTTGCACATTCTCCCCATGTCTGCGAGGGTTTCACTCTCACAACCCAAAAGTGTGCAGGTTAGGTGGATTGGCCATGCTAAACTGCCCCTTAATTGGGAAAAAAATAAATAATTGGGTAATATAAATTTATTTAAAAAAACAATGCATGAGGAGAAAAAGCCAAAATATCAAAGTGCATACATGGCATCAATATATTTTTACATATTTATTAATTTAAAACTCATTCCTTGTTGATGATAAGTGTTAACGTCCTCATGAAATACTATAAGAATTTGTTTCTAATTTCACTTGAATAGTGATCATCAGAAATTCCATGTCACAATGAATGTACAGTAAGAAGCCTTACAACACCAGGTTAAAGTCCAACAGGTTTGTTTGGAGTCGCTAGCTTTCTAAATATCCCCGAAACAAAATGATCAGATAAAATGAAAAAAAAAAACACCTCATCATTTCTTTGAAACACTTTGGAACGATCTTTGAAGTGAAAAGTGCTGTAAGAATGCCAGGTTTTCTTTCCTTTAACCTTAATGGAGATATCCTTCAGGACTATTGATGTTCATGCCCAAACACCCAAGGTGCAATTCTCCATTCCACTAGTGCTAAATATTCTTATCATTATAAAATGATCTTATCAGACTACACTCAGACTAATTTGTTACAGCTGAATATATTCCATCATTATAGCGATAGAAGCATTGGCATTGTGACATTTTACATTTTTAATCTTCCAATAATGTTTGAAATTTAGCAGCAATTATATGGGTGGCACGGTGGCACATTGGCTAGCACTGCTGCTTCACAGCACCAGGGACCCGGGTTCGATTCCCGGCTTGGGTCACTGTCTGTACTGAGTCTGCATGTTCTCCTGTCTGCGTGGGTTTCCTCCGGGTGTTCCGGTTTCCTCCCACAAGTCCCGAAAGACGTGCTTGTTAGGTAAATTGGACATTCTGAATTCCCCCTCAGTGTACCCGAACAGGCACCGGAGTGTGGCGGCTAGGGAGTTTTCACAGTGACTTCATTGCAGTGTTAATGTAGGCCTACCTGTGACACTAATAAAGATTATTATTATTATTATTATTATTAATTGTCAACCCAGCCAATAATTTACTTACAGTACAGTATAATGATTATGTATGCATTATACACTTTTACATTACTGAAAGGCAACCTGTGAAAAATCTCTTAGAATTAAAACGTAATATCTTACTAGGGGCTGGTTTAGCACACTGGGCTAAATAGCTGGCTTTTAAAGCAGACCAAGGCAGGCCAGCAGCACGGTTCAATTCCCATACCAGCCTCCCCGAACAGGCGCCGGAATGTGGTGACTAGGGGCTTTTCACAGTAACTTCATTTGAAGCCGACTTGTGACAATAAGCGATTTTCATTCATTGTCTCATTTCTTAATGTAGCGAGGAATTCCGAGCCTCAGTGATCACCGAGAAGTGACTGCAGCTCTTCGCCAGTGCAACTATGATGCAGAGGAAGTCATTTCCATTTTCTTAGCAATCTTTGGTGACAGCTTGCTGATACCATTCAAAAGCCAAAGGGACTACAAAGAAGAAAATGGTTACCGGTAAAAAAAATACATTACAGTTTTAATGAAGCAATTCTCCACTTAGCCAAATGCAAGCCGATGGGAAACATTCAAATATTTTATTTGTTTGAATTCACAACTATTGTTGCCTCGTTCCCTTTCAAAATTTCAATAAAAGGCAGGTGTATCCAATTAATAGAATGGAGATTCATGAAATTTGGTAATTAAATTTCCAAGTCAAAAATAAATATTTTATGTACCCACCCACATAAAAAGTGATTGTTTACTAAAATTTTATGAATTTCCATTTTTTAAAAATAAATTTAGAATACCCAATTATTTTTTCCAATTAAGGGGCAATTTAGTGTGGCCAATCTGCCTAGCCTGTACATCTTTGGGTTGTGGGGGTGAAACCCACACAGACACTGGGAGAATGTGCAAACTCCACATGGACAGTGACCCAGGGCCTGGATTCGAACCCGGGCCCTCAGCGCCGTAGGCAGCAGTGCTAACCACTGTGCCACCGTGCTGCCCTTGAATTTCCATTTCCAGTAGGATTCAACAACATTCCTGTATTACTGTGAGTTAATCATCAGTTTCGTAGCCAGCCGATTGACTTAAATTAACAGTGCTGTTCCGGTGGCGTTCGTGAACGGAGGGGCCGCAGCAGAAAGGCTCCCGCAGATCCACAAAATCGCGGCTTTTTTCGGGGGTATTCCCAGCGGGTTTCAAAAAAAAAATTAAAGCCCCCGCGAAATCGGCCCTGCGTACGAACCAGAAATGACCTGGGGGCCACTTGCTTGATTACCACAGCGGCAGCAGACCAGCCACCTTCGGGAAGCTGAACCCGAACCTGGTCATCAGGGACGAGGGCAGTGAGATCCGTGGCGCGGGCGTCATACGGCGACTTGTGTTGGGCCCGAGACAGTTGCATTCTTCGCAGGACCGGAAAGTTGTCCTGGTCCCGGACGTGTATTGCAGGCACTGTCGTCCTTAATTAGAGGTTCATTAACAATTGGGCTGGTGACAGGCCAGTGGACAAAGGAGTTGACCTGTAGGCAAGCAGCACGAGGTATAAGTCGGATCCCGCATCGGCCACTTTGCACAGGAGTTGTTTGACAATGTGTATCCCCTTTTCAGCTTTGCCATTGGACTGGGGGTAGTGGGGACTTGAGGTGACGTGCGTGAAATTATACCACCAGGCAAAGTTGGACCACTCCTGATGAGCAAAACACGGGCCATTATCGGACATGGCCGTGAGTGGAATGCCATGGCGAGCAAAAGTCTCCTTGCACGCACGGCTAACCGCTGTCGATGTGAGGGCATGCAGCCTAACTACCTCTGGGTAGTTAGAGAAGTAATCCACAATGAGGACATAGTCCCGGCCTTGAGCATGGAAAAGATCAATGCCAACCTTGGTCCATGGGGACGACACCAGTTCATGTGGCTGCAAGGTCTCTTTTGGCTGAGCCGGCTGGAACCGTTGACATGTCGGGCAGTTGAGAACGGCGTTGGCAATGTCCTGGTTGATGCCAGGCCAGTACACTGCCTCAGGGGCCCGCCATCGGCACTTCTCCACCGCCAGGTGACCCTCATGGAGCTGCTCAAGGACGAGCTGCCGCATACTGTGTGGAATGACGATCCTGTCCAACTTTAACAGAATTCCACCTACCACCGCCAGGTTATCTTTGATGTAGAATTGTGGGCATTGGCCCTTGAGCCATCGGTCTGTAAGATGGCGCATGACACATTGGAGCAAAGGATCCTTGGCTGTTTCACAACAAATGTGGATGAGTTGTTTGTCCATGGCGGGCAAGTTAGATGCGCAGAACTCAACATGAGCATCAATTTGGCACACGAAGCCTGTCGGTTCGCAAGGCGTGGTGACGGAATGGGAGAAAGCATCAGCGACGATGAACTCCTTACACAGGGTGTAGACCAGTTCAAAGTCATACCACCTGAGCTTAAGGAGGATGCACTGCAGGAGCGGCATCATATCGTTGAGGTCCTTCTGTATAATGTTGACCAGTGGCCTGTGGTCCGTTTCGACTGTAAATTTGGGGAGTCCATATACGTAGTCATGGAATTTGTCAATTCCCGTGAGGGGGCCAAGGCACTCTTTTTCGATTTGCGCATAGCGTTGCTCTGTGGGCGTCATTGCGCACGATGCGTATGCGACTGGAGCCCATGAGGAGGAGTCGTTGCGTTGGGGGAGCACTGCTCCAATGCCGGGCTGGCTCGTATCAGTGGAGATCTTTGTCTGCTTGGCAGGGTTGAAGAATGCCAATACCGGGGCCTTGGTGAGTTTCGCCCTGAGTTCACGCCATTCTTGCTCGTGAGCGGGGAGCCATTGGAATTCGGTGGTTTTCTTCACTAGATTGCGGAGATCTAGTGGTGTGAGATGCGAAGTTGGGAATAAACTTCCCCAGGAAGTTGACCATTCCCAGGAAGCGGAGGACTGCCTTTTTGTCCTCCGGTGTCTTCATGGCATTGATTGCCGACACCTTCTCTGCATCCGGCTGCACACCAAGCTGCGATATGTCGCCGAGGAATTTTATTTCTGGAGGGTCTCCCATTCAAAACAGCCCAGAACAGATTCCGTTACCTGGGGATCCAGATAGCCAGAGACTGGACACAGATCCACAAGTGGAACCTGACCAGCCTGGTGGAGGAAGTAAGAAAAGACCTTCAACGGGGGGCTCACTCCCACTCTCCCTGGCAGGGAGAGTGCAGATGATCAAGATGAACATACTGCCATGGTTCCCCTTCCTGTTTAGATCCATTCCGATCTTAATCCCCAAAGCCTTTTTCCAAAACGTAGATGTCTAACCATGGCGGGGGGGGGGAGAATTCCCAAACCAACACTGCAAAGAAGGAAAATCAAAGCGGGTTTGGCCTTAGCAAACCTACAATACAACCACTGGGCAGCAACGGCAGAAAGAGTGAGGGGATGGGTACAAGAACCTGACACAGATTGGGTACAAATGGAGGAGGCATCCTGTAAAGGAACGACCCTCTGGGCCCTGGCCACAGCAGCACTCCCATCCTCCTCAACAAGGTCCACAACGAGCCCAGTGATAGCGGCCACGCTGAGAATGTGGACCCAGCTGAGAAAACACTTCGGGATAACCAAAATGTCCCCCATGGCTCCCATATGCGGCAATCACAGATTCCCCCCCCCCCCCCCCCCCCCCCCCCAGCCATGCTGGATTCACCTTCAGAAGATGGAGGCGAGACGGGGACAATGATGGTCGGGGACTTCTACGTAGGGCACAGACTGGTGACACTAGATGAACTGACGAGGGAGTGTAGGCCAGCAAAAAGACAGGAAATGAGGCACCTCCAAATAAAACACTTCCTCTGCAAAGAGTACCCCGGGGCCCCAGAAACCACACTACTAGCTGACCTGATAGGCACAAGCAGCGAGAAGGTAGGGCTAATATATGGACAGCTGCTGGACAGAGCCCGGATTCCACTGGACGGGACCAGACATAAATGGGAGGTCGAACTGGGGACAGAGGTAGGGTGGGGACTCTGGAGTGAAGCACTGAGCAGGGTGAGCTCCACCTCCTCCTGCGCAAGGCTAAGCCTAATGCAGCTCAAAGTGGTGCACAGAGCGCACCTGACCAGAACCCGAATGAGCAGGTTCTTCCCGGGGGTGGAGGACAAATGTGAACGGTGCCAGAGGGGCCCGGCCAACCACACCCACATGTTTTGGGCTTGCCCCAAGCTTGCTGGGTTCTGGGCAGCCTTCTCCGAGGCAGTGTCCAAGGTTGTGGGGGTGAGGGTGAAGCCATGCCCAATAGTGGCAATCTTCGGGGTATGGAGCAGCTAGAGTTACACATGGGGAAAGAGGCCAGCGCCCTGGCTTTTGCTTCCCTGGCTCGCTGACCTGGCGGAATTTCTCCACCTGGAGAAGATTAAGTTCACCATCCGAGAGTCAGAGGAAGGTTTCCGGGATGCTGGGGGGCAGTTTGTCGGGCTGTTCCAGGCCAGCAACGAGGAGTAACCTAATAAGAATTTTTTTAAAACACCAAGATAGGTGTGGTACCAGAAGACTGTGCAACCTGGGGGGGGGGGGGATAATGGGGAAGGGGGGGATAATGGGGAAGGGGGAGGAACCATAGACTGATCCAGAGGGCAACAAAATGCACGTAGGGTCAGTGAAACGAAGGACAAACTAAACCTTTCTGTATAATAAAGGAAATTAGCGCGGGCAAGAAAAATGTGATATGTATATATACAACCGCTTATAAATATGGGAATTGCCAATAAAAAGATTTATTTTTAAAAATTAACAATAATGATAATAATCATCATTTGTGTATGCTTCACAATTCTTTTAAATAAATAATTATCGGATTGGCTTCCCTTTACTGCTCACTTTCGATATAGATTGAAAGCATGATGTATTATTTACCTGACTGTAATTATGGTGTCCCGAATGCTTTTCTTTCCAGATGTTTATTATAATTAATTATTTGCCTTCAACTACATTCTTAATCAACCAAACCACAAATAATTAGCCCTTTGCTTGTGCTGCCAAAACAGGTTGATCTGAAGTTGTTGTTACTGGAAAAGTGATACCTGATTCTGATGGGCTAGCTGCCACTTTATAAGCTTAATTTCAGGCACACAGGGTTTTAAAGTCAGATTTCTTATTCTGTGGCTTGCTCTATTATGTGGTGATCCACCACTGTACAAATATGTGTGTGCCTCTATTAGGGGATGTACAATAGTACCTGCTATTACAGGTTTGCCGGTAAGCCCCTGCCGGCTAGCTCTGCCCACAGGGAGCAGTATAAATATTCATGAGCTCTCCTGAGCTGCCATTCTACAGCTGCAATCGAGGGAATAACATCTCATGGTAATAAAGCCTCTCTTGTACCGATTCGTGTCTTTGTGTGCAATTGTTAGCGCATCATATTATCAATTCTGCTGCCTGGACTGTTCAGCATAATTGTGCAGTACAGCCCGATCTTTGTGTATATCCTGATTTGTGGTTGGGTGGCGAAGGGATCGACCCACGCCAGCAAGAACTGGAGGAAAAGCAGAAGGCGGAGGAGTTGGACACAGAAGAAGTGCAACACCAAGAGGAGGCAAAGCACGAGCAGATTCAGCGACTGGTGTCTGAGCTCATCCAAGGTTTCTTTACATGGGTGTACCCACACCCCATGGACTGCAGCGGTTCAAGGAAGCACCTCACCACCACCTCCTCAAGACCACCAGGAGACCAGCAGTCAAGGCATGTCACACTCGTCTGCCTTCTCACACATCCACTGCAGCTCATCTGCAGCCTATGACATCCGTCATCCAACTACGCCTAGGTTGACCCTCTTTCTGTCGCCCTCTGGAGGAGATTGCTGCAGCTTTCAACTCTGATCAAATGGTGGAAAACTGATATTTTATTGCTGGATGTCACTTTTTAACAATGGTTTCTGCTCTTGCAATTTCAAGTACGGAACACAGCCTCAAATCTAGTGAAAAGGGGATATTCCTAGAATTCTAATCTAGGTGCATATATTTAAAAGGAATTATTCAGATGCCCCTTCGGCAATCCATTATTGCTTATCTTGATAATAATAATCTTTATTAATGTCACAAGTAGGTTTATGTTAACACTGCAGTGAAGTTACTGTGAAAAGCCCCTAGTCGCCACATTCAAGCGCCTGTTCGGTTACACTGACTGAGAATTCAGAATATCTGATTCACCTAACAAGCACGTCTTTCGTGACTTGTGGGAGGAAATCGGAGCACCCGGAGGAAACCCACGCAGACACGGGGAGAATGTGCACACAGACAGTGACCCAAGCTGGGAATGGAACCCGGGTCCCTGGCGTTGTGAAACAACAGTGCTAACCACTGTACTACCATGTTTTGTTTTTACAGTATAAGTGCTCCTCTGATGTATACCCCGAGTGGCTACCACATCAGAGTTAAAAGGTAACTGAGGATTTTAGGCGGCTGTGACTGGTAACCTCAAGATTTCAGGGCACGGCTGCAGATCCCAGCAACTCAATGTGAGCCAGGTCAATTTGATCCACCTTGCTGTCAAGGGCATAACAGGGCGGTGGTGACGAGGCGGGACTATTGTCACCCTTAAAAAGGATTAAAAGTGCCTCTCCCATGGAGAGGTACCTCTCCCAGGTATTTGTGGAATCCCCACAGTACCAAAGGAGGCCATTTGGCCCATCAAATCTGCACCAAATCTTGAAATGAGTACTTTACCCTTTTACACTCTCCCATCCAATGCCCATGATCCAGAACCTAACCTGCACATCCCTGGACATTAAGGGGCAATTTATCATGGCCAATGCACCTGACCCGCACATCTTTGGACTGTGGGAGGAAACCGGAGCACCCGGAGGAAACCCACGCTGACACTGGGAGAATGTGCAGACTCCACACAAACAGTCAGCCGAAGCCGGAATTGAACCCGGATCCCTGGCGCTTTGAGGCAGCAGTGCTAAGCACTGTGCCACCGTGCTGCCAAGGGACTGTGCACTTCAGTGTCGCTTCTAAGACTGAGCCTTATCACGCATAAAAATAGTGTGCCTGAATGGAGTGAAGGAGTGATATAAGAATCTGGAAGCCTCTATTGATCATAGATCATAGAATTTACAGTGCAGAAGGAGGCCATTCGGCCCATTGAGTCTGCACCGGCTCCTGGAAAGAACACCCTACCCAAGGTTAACACCTCCACCCTATCCCCATAACCCAGTAACCCCACCAAACGGTAAGAGCAATTTTGGACACTAAGGGCAATTTATCATGTCCAATCCACCTAACTTGCACATCTTTGGACTGTGGAAGGAAACCGGAGTACCCGGAGGAAACCCACGCACACACGGGGAGGATGTGCAGACTCCGCACAGAAAGTGACCCAAGCCGGAATCGAACCTGGGACCCTGGAGCTGTGAAGCGATTGTGCTATCCCCAATGCTACCGTGCTGCCCTGATCACAACGGCTAAGATGGCTGCCATTTGAGATTTCATTTTTTTTTCTAATTAGGGGGCAATTTAGCGTGGCCAATCCACCTACCCTGCACATATTTAGGTTGTGGGAGTGGGACCTACACAGACACGGGGAAAATGCGTAAACTCCACGCGGCCAGTAACCCGGGGCTGGGATCGAACCCAGATCCTCGGCACCGTGAGGCAGCAGTGCTAACCACTGTGCCGCCGTATGAGCTTCCATGACACCAATGTGAGCTATCAACAAGAGGTTTAATCACAATGGACGTCACTGTCATATTCCTAATGCTGACCTGTTATCCAATTTGGATAGAGATGACTCCATGCTGCCCCAAAGTCCTGATTTGAGACTTCAAACTCAGCATCAGTGCCCTCTGCTGGGCTGGTTTGTAATCCCACCCTCCAGTGGGTGGGCATCTTTCTATCCCCCACCATAATTCCTGCACACTAATGGCCACTGATTGACCCCATAATGATCTCTCCTCTAACCTGCCTTCTAAATGATGTGTAATGCCACTCTCTGAGTTGCTGTTTGCGAGGGACACATTAGATAATGCTGCATCTTCAAGAAGGTTGTGCCTATGTCACTGAAGTGACAGGGGCTTCAACGTCTTCAGTACCTGCAACGAAAGCAAAGAGAAAGTGTTAGCTTTTAGTGTGAAGGCAGAGCGGAGAGCGATGAGAGGTGGCGGAAAGCAGCTGCAATTTGTCATGGAGTGTGTAAAATTAAATATACCTGCGAAAAGAAAGGAGAGCAGGCACAACATGTCCTCAAACCTTGCCACGTGCCATGCTATGAATCTTCCCCGTCACCGTTTTCCCCAGGATGACCAGTATGTCCTCCTCCAGGCGGGAAAGTGTGTGCGAGTAAACCTGGCCTCCGATGTTTCCTGCCATTTGCTGCACAATCTTGATGTGTAAGATAGAAGCTGAAACTTAAAGGAATTGACGGAAGGCCACCACTAGGAGTGCAGACTGCATTTTAATTTGACTCAACAAGGGAAATCTCACCAGGCCCAGACTCGGAAAGGATGGACAGATTGATAGCTCTTGACATCCCTGCGATCCATTTTGAGAATATGCCGGTCAGGGTTCAATACTTCATATATTGTGCGGAAGCTGTGAAGGATGTGTAAGCAAGAGTTACAATTGCAGTGAGAGAAAGGATTGCAAAGTGTGAATCGGAGGAGAACCAGATGGAGTGAAGTGTGAATCAGACTCGGGGGGGGGGGGGGGGGGGGGGGGCGGAGGGGGGGGGGGGGGCCTCCAAGATGGCCAGGCCTGCGATCAGGGGCTACCGATCGGCGGGCGCGCGCGATCCGGGGTGGCCTAGCTTCTTCCGCGCCGGCCCACTGTGTGGCTCCGCCATGTTGCACGGGGGCCGGCGCGAAAACGGCCGGCACGCACATGCGTGGACCCGCAGCCAGAAGTGCAGGGCCCCGTATTGGGAGCAGGAGCGGCACATGCCGGGGCCCTGCTATCCCTCTTGAAATTGGCGAATCACTACGGACTTTTTGAGAAAAGTCTGGAGTGATTCGCGCCCGTTTTCTGGCATGCGTGGGGGACATAGCCCCATTTTCGGAGAATCCTGGTGAAGATTCTTACCGGACAACTCCTGCTCAGGTCATTGAACATTTTCCATCATTGCGGCCACGTCTTAGGAGTTAAGCTCTTGGCATTTACCGTCTCACTGACCTTTTTCCATTAATGGCAGAGATTTTGCCTGACTTTTTTGCAACCCTCTCCCCTCCCAGTAGAGGAACAGCAGGCTGGATTCTCCGGTTGCCAATGCCGAAATTGCGGTTAGCAATGTGGCTTCACAGCGCCGGGATCCCAAATTCGATTCCCGGCTTGGGTCACAGTCTGTGTGGAGTCTGCACATGCTCACCATGTCCGCGTGGGTTTCCTCCGGGTGCTCCGATTTCCTCCTATGAGTCCCGAAAGACGTGCTGTTCGGTAATTTGGACATTCTGAATTCTCCCTCTGTGTACCCGAACAGGCGCCGGAATGTGGCGACTAGGGGCTTTTCACAGTAACTTCATTGCAGTGTTAATGTAAACCTACTTGTGACAATAAAGGTTATTAATTATTATTAAATCTAAGAGTCAGTGCAATTTATAGTATTGCCCCTTAGCTCCCTCTCGTGGCTAGTTTTAACATGGTATCAACTCTTCACATGCTGTACATTTGTGTAATGCCACAACGAGTGAATAGTTCTCTACTTTGTGACAATATCTTTTTAATTTGGATGGTTAACATTAGAAACAAAAACCATACAGGCCCAAAAGTAGCTGAAAAAATAACGACAAAGCTAACAGCATTTGCCGTTATTAGTGGAGAAATGCCAAAAGAATGTTCGGCAATTAAACACGGAAATGGAAAAGTAGCTGTTGGAGATTAACTACTCGGCCTTTTTTGGTAACCCAGCATTTGTTGCTCACCCCTAATTATCCTTGAGAAGGTGGTAGTGAGCTGCCTTCTTGAACCGCGTAAGTATAGTGGGTATGGTAGTTATACCCTGTAGCCACCTGGGTTGGCCATTTCCCGACTTTAAAATGGAGATTCGCTAAGAACGCAAGGAAAAATGGACAGGTACAGGAAAGCAAGCAGAATGCCAAGCTTCCTGTATATTAAGACTCGCAGAAAGCAGACAGCACTGAAACTGATGACCATCTGCATATTGATGAGCGATCCCGGGAACAATAGCAACAGTTAAGATAATCGAGGCAAAGCCAGACTCCTCAGCACCAGCGGGAGCCAAAACAAAAGAAGCCAACGGACACTTAGGAACCGCCCAGCGATCAGGGAACAGCCCCAGTATTGGGGAAATCAAACTAATCGATTGGATCCAGGTATGGGGTCCACCCAAAAGGGCGCGAAGCCCCTGGGGACTATAAATTAGAGTCCCCAAGTTCAATTCGGTCTCTTGGCAAGTCTTCTTAGCAGCCCTCAAAGAACTCAACCGTGACTCTCAACTCGGAGAGACTTGCCTAGCAGCTACACCAACAAGTAAGTGTCCAGTCAACACACGCTATGAGATAGGCGCTCCTAACCCTTAGTCCATACCAGCTAGAAGCCTCTCGAACGAGAGGCCATTGTTCCCTGACCCAGTGGGTTCCTTTTCCAAAGTTAGGTATTGGCCTTTAGTGGTATTTTATGCATGAGTAGCGATTAACAGTGTATATAATAAATGTGTTTTGATTTGAACCTTACTAACTGGTGTATTGAGTTATTGATCAGCACTTGAACTTGAACCTCGTGGCGGTATCATAAAGATACCTGGCGACTCTAGAGCAAAGGTTATAAAACAGAGCAATTAAGTGTAAAGCACACTTAGCAAAACGAGCAACAACCCACAGTGCTGATAAGAAGGACCCACCCACAGTGAAGGAATGATTATATAGTTCTGAGTCAGGATGGAGTGGAACTTGTCAGTGGTGGTATTCATAGATCATAGAATTTACAGTGCAGAAGGTAGCACGGTAGCATGGTGGTTAACATAAATGCTTCACAGCTCCAGGGTCCCAGGTTCGATTCCCGGCTGGGTCACTGTCTGTGTGGAGTCTGCACATCCTCCCCGTGTGTGCGTGGGTTTCCTCCGGGTGCACCGGTTTCCTCCCACAGTCCAAAGATGTGCGGGTTAGGTGGATTGGCCATGCTAAATTGCCCGTAGTGTCCTAAAAAGTATGATGTGGAGATGCCGGCGTTGGACTGGGGTGAGCACAGTAAGAAGTCTTACAACACCAGGTTAAAGTTCAACAGGTTTGATTCAAACACAAGCTTTCGGAGCGCAGCTCCTTCACCTGAGGAAGGAGCAGTGCTCCGAAAGCTCGTGTTTGAATCAAACCTGTTGGACTTTAATCTGGTGTTGTAAGACTTCTTACTGTCCTAAAAAGTAAGGTTAAGGCGGGGGGAGGGTTGTTGGGTTACGAGTATAGGGTGGATACGTGGGTTTGAGTAGGGTGATCATTGCTCGGCACAACATCGAGGGCCGAAGGGCCTGTTCTGTGCTGTACTGTTCTATAAGTCTATAAGGGGGCCATTCTGCCCATTGAGTCTGCACCGTCTCTTTGAAAGAGCACCCTACTCAAGGTCAACACCTCCTCCCTATCCCAATAACCCAGTAACCCCACCCAACACTAAGGGCAATTTTGGACACTAAGGGCAATTTATCATGGCCAATCCACCTAACCTGCACATCTTTGGACTGTGGGAGGAAACCGGAGCACCCGGAGGAGGATGTGCAGACTCCACACAGACAGTGACCCAAGCCGGAATCGAACCTGGGACCCTGGAGCTGTGAAGCCATTGTGCTATCCACAATGCTAACGTGATGCCCATGTATCTACTGCCCTTACCCTTTGAGGTGGTGGAGGTTGCAGGCTTGGAACGTTCTGTTCAAGAGGACATGGTGAATTGCTGCAGTGTATTTTGTCGTTGGTATACACTGCTGCCATTATGCCGGGTTGTATAGATGGAAGAATATGAATATTTAAGGTGGTTAATGGGATGCTAATCAAGTGGACTGCTTATCTTGGATGGTGTCGAGTTTCTGTAGTAATCCAAGCAAGAGAGAGCACTCCATCATGTTCCTGACTTGTGGCCTGTAGGTAGAGGGGGTCGGGCTTTGGGGACTCAGGAGGTGAGTTACTCACTTGAATTTACAGCCTCTGAGCTGCTTCAGTAGTCACTGTATTTATATGGCTGGTCCAGTTAAGTTGTTGATCAATGTTAACCCCCAGGATGTTGGGGGGAACTTGGTGACGAGAATTCTGTTGAACCTCAAGCGAAAATAAATGATCTCTTGTTGAGATGATCATTGCGTGACGCTTTTGTGACATGATAGTTACTTGTCACTTATCAGCTGAAGCAGAATATTCTCCAAATCTTGCTGCATTTGGGCGTGGGCTGTTTCACCATCTCAGAAGTTGCAAATGGTACTAAACACGGTGCACTGAACATCCAAATTTATAACCTTATGGTAGAAGGAAGGTCATTGATGAAGCAGCTGAAGCTGGTTTGATGTATCTCACTACCCTGAGAAACTCCTGTAGTATTGTCCTGGGACAATGATGATTGGCCTTCAACAGCCACAACCACCTTTCTTTATGCTCGGTATAACCGCAGCCAGTGAAGAGTAGTACAATTATTCGCACTGAGTCCAATTTTGTTCCTTAATGTTTCGTGAAAATAACATCTCACTTCAAACGCAGTTTCTTTACATGTACAGTAGAAAAGACATTAAATTGTCACACAAGGTTAAGTTGTCCTTTCAAGGCTACGTATCTTCTAAAAACGTGCTGAGCGAAAAGGATGCCATGTAAAAGGCACTGTGCCACTTTCACTTTGCCCTTTTAGGAACTCTTTTATTAAAATTAATTTATGGGATGGCTGGCCCATCCCAAATTGCTCTTGAACTGAGTGGCTTGCTGGGCCATTTTAGAGGGCAGTTCAGAGTCAACAATCCCAGGTCTGAAGTCACATGGCATTAGTGAACCAGATGGGTTTTTACGACAAGGTAATGTTTTATGGGCAGCACGGTAGCATTGTGGATAGCACAATTGCTTCACAGCTCCAGCGTCCCAAGTTCGATTCCCGGCTTGGGTCACTGTCTGTGCAGAGTCTGCACGTTCTCCCCGTGTGTGCGTGGGTTTCCACCGGGTGCTCCGGTTTCCTCCCACAGTCCAAAGATGTGCAGGTTAGGTGATAAATTGCCCCTTCGTGTCCAAGATTGCCCTGAGTGTTGGGTGGGGTTATGGGTTATGGGGATAGGGAGGAGGTGTTGACCTTGGGTAGGGTGCTCTTTCCAAGTGCAGACTCGATGGGCTGAATGGCCTCCTTCTGCACTGTAAATTCTATGACATTTAATGGTCATCAATAGACTTTCAATTTTGAATTTTTATTGAATTCATGTGCTGTGGTGGGATTCGAACCCAGGTCCCCAGAGGCCTGGGTTACTAGTCCAGTGACCATACCACTATGCCACCACCTGCCCTTGCAAAATCTGAAATGTAAAGTCGATATAACAGTTGGGTCCGTTGATTACCCTGCCACAGGAGAGTTTGGGCCAGAATTTGTGTACGAGTACAAAATGCGATATCAGATGCCAATGTCAGTTTTGTGTGGTCAGTAACAATTTTCATGTGTTTATTCCAAGCCATTTAGTAGAAAGAGACATAATCATTGATGATCTGCAACAAAAACTGCAATGCAGTAACACAGCTGTCGAGAACCTCCAAGAGAAAATTAAAGTGTTATTAGAGGAGAACAGTCGCCAATCTGAAATGATTCAGAGCCTGAACAAGAAAATCGCAGAGCTAGAGATTGATTGCAAGGAGGCCCTCCAGAGAGTCACGGTTTTGCAAAAAACAAGAAGCAAGAGCTCCAATCGTAACCAAATATCGCCAGCTCCTTCTCTGGAGCGAAAGAAACTACAGGAAATTTACAAAATCACCTGTGAGTTAAATATTTCCAACAGGCAGCTCAGATCTGTGGTTAATTTAAAAATGGCTGAGATCAGTCAGCTCATAAAGCAACTTGTGAATCCTGTGCTGAAGCTACAAAGCATCGAAGCACGATCAGCACAAGAGATCGAAGACCTGCGTTCTTTTTGCAAGAAGGAAGCTTTGGAAAAGAAATTGCTTCGCAACAAACTGCAAGAACTTTGTGGAAACATCCAAGTGTTTTGTCGCTGCCGGCAGGATCCAGCGGCTCGGACCGTACTGGGGTTTCCTTCAGACGGGGAGATATCAGTCAATCAAAATGGAAATAGGAAGGTGTTCTCCTTTGATCGAGTTTATCCTCCAACCACCAGTCAGGTAAGCAGTGGTGCAGACTCACTGCAATTCACTCCCATGAGCTACCATGTTTCATCAGTAAGTATCCATTTACCGAAATAAGCAGAAGACATTCTGAGGATTCACAACTGTTTTATTGTGATACTAGAGTTCAGTACAAAATCGTGTTTCCACTCGTCCCTTCTGGATCCTTTCCCTGTCCAGTGGGAATAAACTTGCATTTGAATACAAGCTGCAACAGCTGCTTTCAATTCATTCTGATCCAAGACATGGTTTATGCTTAAAGGGGCCTGTATTTCTAACAGTGTCATACCATGGCAGCAGGAAAACATTGGACTTCCCTCTCAATGTCCTCCCCTGACATATTACCATCCCTCCTGTCTTGAAGACCGTTTACATTGGGCTGGAGTCACAAAAATGACCGATTGGTATCTACAACAGCTGTCTTATTTTGATCTCAGTGGACCTCTGCCACAAAGAAAGATCCTATAATTGAAGATCTAAGATGTATCTGAGATTATTCAGCAGGATTAATAAATTTGTCATTTATCTAATGTCTTAATTTGTTGTTGAAATTTCTTAGGAGCAGGTGTTTGAAGGAATACGTCCCATCATTGCATCTTGTGCGGATGGCTATAATATCTGCATCCTAGCCTATGGTCAGACAGGCTCAGGAAAGACTTACACAATGATGGGTAATGAAGATAATCCTGGCGTGACCATAAGGTCAGCACCAAAATGTTGCGCTCATGTTAAAACTACCAATTGAAAGTAATGCTATTTTGCATGAAGAATCTATCACTTGTAAAGATTGAATGAGCCAGTTTTGATACTTTAGATTACAAACTAAGTTATTTAACTATATTCTTTAACTTGGCCTAATTATATATGATTGTTCATTTACTTAGGTCAATCAGGGAACTTCTACGAGTATGCCAAGAAAGAAACAACGTCAAGTATACCGCAAAGGTAATCATTATCCTAATGTTTTCAAAATTGGGCAAATACGCAACTTTTTAAAAAAATCCTGACAATTTTAGTATTTTTGGAGATAATAGTTATCGCCCTGTTGAAATTGTTTGAAAAGTCTTACTGCGAGAATTTGGATGAGGGAAAATTTATTTGCCTCAGATAACCACGAACAAAAGTTTGCATTTATAAAGCGCCTTTAAAACTTCTCAACTCACTACACAAGGTGAGATTATAATTGACACAAAGCTGGAGAAGGAAATTAGGCTGGATGCCCAAAAGCATGGTCGACAATTCATTTAAAGGATGTTCTTAAGGGGAGAGGCGGAGAGGTTTAGGAATGGAATTCCAGACCTTAGGGCCTAGACAGCTGAGGAAGGCACATTCCTCAGAGGACTGTACAGCTGGAGGAGTTTACAGAGATGTGGACAAGACCGTAGAGAGATTTGAGCATATGGATGCCTCCCCCAAGTTTGCAGGTGTGACAGTCTTCGCTCTTCTTGAATCTTTTTATCCAAGATTATTTTGGGTTTCATATCTTTTAAAAAAAAATTTGAGTACCCAATTCATTCTTTCCAATTAAGGGGCAATTTAGCGTGGCCAATCCACCTAACCTACACAACTTTGGGTTGTGGAGGTGAAACCCACACAAACAGGGGGAAGAATGTGCGAACCCCACATAGACAGTGACCCAGAGCCGGGATCGAACCTGGGACCTCAGCACCGTGAGGCAGCAATGCTAACCACTGTGCCACCGTGTTGCCCCTGAGTCTCAAAGCTTAAATCATTTCTTAAATCTGGCCTCTCACGATCCAATGCCTTTTCAACTCTCTGTGACTTTACTGAACAGAATCTGTACTGGTTCCCAGTTTCCTCTGTTCAGTTAACTCCAGACTTCTTGGAAACTAGCCAAGCTAAAACATAAAAGTCTCCCTACCTTAGAAGGCCCCTGTTGTTAAGCAATCACATCTGGCTTAATTATTTTTCACTCTGTTGCCTTTTCTAAGCACAATAGAATCTTTCGAATTTAAACCAACCCCCACACATACAAACACCTTTGCCCAGCATAAAACTAACTATAGGTTTTCCTGTTCCAGGCACAGAAACATTAAATTGAGCACACTTAATTCTAATGTTTGCCAACACAAATATAAATCCCTTAAAACTGCCTTTGCTTTCCTAATGGGTTGAAGTGGGAGGATGAGGGCACATCGATGTATCCTTGAAGTCAGGTAATGGAGTATGGGAGCGCCAAGGTTACGCAAGCAGGCACCCAATGAAGGGTAGGTGGGACAGGGGGAGGTCACTCGAGGAATGTTGCACTATTATCGCGGGGTGACCATTACTGCAGGTGGACCTCTCTGTGGGACAAACACTGTTCATAAAGGAGGCCTCTTATCCCTCCTGTCACTACCTGGGGTCTGTTGGGAAACTGTCAGGGTTTATCTCGATGTCTCCTAATGCAGCAACTGTAGGAATATTCTTGCGCTATATATAAATATATGTGTAACACAAATGAGGTAGGTGTATAACATTTGTTTGAGGGTCTCTGGTGGGGTTTATTTACAGCTAAATCAGTACAAGCAGGAACGTAATCTCTGCACATATCATGTTGTCAAGGGAGTGCAGCGGAAGACTATGGCTCCTAGTTACATGATGGCATTCATGTATCTGGCTCATCTGCACATTGGGTTTCTTAAAGGGACATCACTCTTAAAGTGATATTACACCAACGGCAGACCCACAACCACTGGGAAAATGCTAACAGGTAAGATGAGGCTGTTGACTGGCTCCATTGGGCTCCAGGCGAATGAACCTTCTGCCACCTTTCCTGCTGCCGGTATGAGAGCCCGACAGCAGGAAGGCTTGCCACCCAATGCTTTCCTGTAGCATTTACCAACCTTCCCACCACTCAGTCTGTCACCGAAGGGCTGGTAAAATCCAGTGCTGCAGGTATGATCTCTCATCATCTCTCTGCTGTAAATATTTCTCCTGTAAACAGAACTTTATTCTAACTTGCAATTGAGTAAATGCTAAATCATAACCAATTCTGACCTAACTTCGATCTGGAAGCTCGGCTGAATGCTGCACATTCTAATTTCCCCCAGGTCCAAGTTACACAGGACCACAGTCTCTGCAGTCAGAAATCAAATATTCCTTGTTTAGTTTACATTTTGATAGAAAAGGTTCTTAAAATATGACTAGACACGTCCAGGACATCTTTAAGCTTCGCTCTTTACATGGCAGTCTTTTTCACTTCCAGATATCCATACTAGAAATTTACAATGAAGCTATTCAAGACTTGCTGTCAAAGCAGCCAAATGCGGAGTTGGAGATAAGGAGCCAGGGAAAGACTGTTGTCATCCCTGGATTAACAGAGATTGAAGTGGAAACTGAAAATGACATTAGGAGAGTGATGCAGCTTGGAAACAAAAACAGAACAGTTTCATCGACAAAGATGAACTGTGGGAGGTACATGTAATCGAAATAAACAACCTGACTAGTTATTGCAGTCAACACTGTAACTTTACATACTGTTGTGTATCAACAAATTCTGTTGTATATGGGGGGTGGTGGGGGGTGGTAAGTGTTCACAAATGATTTTTCTTGTGCTTGTTATATTCTTATTTATAGAATCAATTTATGCATATAGAATCATAGAAAAGTTACAGAAGGAGGCCATTCATCCCATCTTGTCAATGCCGGCCACCCAGGTGCCCTTTCTAATCCCACCTTCCTGCATCTGGCCCATAGCCTTGTAGCTTACAGCACTTAAGGTCCAGATCCAGATACTTTTTGAAAGAATTTAGGGTCTCTGCCTCCACCACCAACTCAGGCAGTAAATTCCAGGCTCCCACTGCCCTCTGCGTAAAATAGTTCTTCCTCATGTCCCCTCTACACCTTCTGCCTTTTATCTTGAATCTCTGAACCCTGGTTCTTGAATTCTCCACCAAGGGAAACAATTTTACCCTGCCCACTCTATCTCTTCCCCTCATAATTTTGTACACCTCAATTAAGTCGCCCCTCAGCCTTCTTTGTTCTAAGGAAAATAACCCCAACCTTTCCAGTCTCTCCTCATAGCCACACTTTTCTATCCCTGGCAACATTCTTGTAAACCTCCTCTGCATTCTCAGCAGACCAATACATCCTTCCTGTAATGTGGTGACCAGACCTGCACACAATACTCCAGTTGTAGACTCACCAGTGTTTTATACAATTGCAAAATTATATCCTTACTTTTATATTCTGTACCTTTACCAATGAAGGAGAACATTCCATATGTTTTCTTTACAACCTTGCCTACTTGAACTGCTGTCTTTAAGGACCTGTGTACCTGTATGCCAAGATCTCTCACTTCATCTACACTGTTTAGTATATTCCCATTTATTGTGTACTCCCTACAACTGCCCAACCTCCCTAAATGTATGACCTCACACTTCTCTGTGTTAAATTCCATCTGCCACTAGCATCCACTTCACCAATCCATCTATATCGTTTTGGAGATTGTAGCTATCCTCTACACTGTTCACCATTCGGCCAGTCTTTGTGTCATCTGCAAATTTTCCAATCATGCTCCCCATGTTCATGTTAATATATAACACAAACAGTAAGGGTCCCACTGAGCCCTGTGGAACACCACTTGAAACAACTTTCCAATTGCAAGGGCAGCATCGCCCATTACCCTTCATGCCCTGTTACTAAGTCAACTTGTTACCCGGTTTGCCACATTGCCCTGTATCCAATGGGCTTTCACTTTCACATAAGGAGGCGATTCAGTGGAATTTCTTATTCTAATCTCACTTTTTCACTCACTCTTTTCTTATACTAATCTAAATCAAATTTAAATGCTCTCGCTCAATGGTCAACTGTTGTAAAGCTTACCAAACCCCTGTGTAAATACAATTAATTTACCTTCCTCTGATTTTTAGTAAAAGCCCTCGATTACTGTACCGATCTGGTGACTAATGTGCCCATTTGAAGAAGTCATGCCTTTACCTTCTCAACATCTCCTTCCATAATTTTGGAAACCTCTTTAAATTCCCTTCTAACCATCTCTCTTCCGATGGGGAAAAATAGAAAAGAAAGTTGAATTGAATTCTGTGTCTTGTGGTGTAGGTTATTCTATGGACTATACCACAACATGCTTCTTAAACACATGGGGCAGATTTTTTCTGGAATTGTAGTGGCAGGATCTGGGGTAGAGGTGTAGGAACAGAATGGGGAGCCACACAAGTACGACCCCTCGATACAGGACGTTTCCCAGGGCTGTCTGGGACAGAAATCGGCTGCCCGTACGACAGAGGCTGGCAATTATTAAAGCCCCAATTAAGGTGGTATCACCAGCTTGCCAGCAGCAGAGCGGATTCAACCTCAGAAGCGTGATTTTTAAAACTTTTCCGAACTTGCTTTCATGTGATCTTTTTGAATTAAATTGCCAGTTGGTGCTAAGTTACATTTATAAAGCACATTGAACCTAGGAAAATGTCCCAAGGCTCTTAACAAGAGTGATAATAAGATGGCTAAATCCCCTACTATCAACATCTTGTGTTGCCCCTCAGAAGATGGTGGTGAGTTGCCTTCTTGAACCGCTGCAGTCCCAGAGTCTGCAAGAGCAGGTCGAGGTTGGGAATTTTGTGGTGAGTAAACTCACTTCCTGACACCCTAATGCCTATCCACCATCTATAAGGCGCCAGTCAGGAGTGTAATGGAATATTCTCCACTTGTCTGGATGAGTGTAGCTCCAACAACACACAAGCTCGACACCATCCAGGACAAAGCAGCCCCGCTTGATGGCAGCACGGTAGCATTGTGGATAGCACAATTGCTTCACTGCTCCAGGGTCCCAGGTTTGATTCCGGCTTGGGTCACTGTCTGTGCGGAGTCTACACATCCTCCCCGTGTGTGCGTGGGTTTCCTCCGGCTGCTCCGGTTTCCTCCCACAGTCCAAAGATGTGCAGGTTAGGTGGATTGGCCATAATATATTGCCCTTAGTGTCCAAAATTGCCCTTAGTGTTGGGTGGGGTTACCTGGTTATGGGGATCGGGTGCAGGTGTGGGCTTGGGTAGGGTGCTCTTTCCAAGAGCTGGTGCAGACTCGATGGGCCGAGTGGCCTCCTTCTGCACTGTAAATTCTATGATAATCTATGATAATCCACTACCCTAAAACTTTCAATCCCTCCATCACCAAGACACAGTGGCAGCGGTGTGTACCATCTACAAAATGCACAGCCGAAACTCGCCAAGGCTCCTTCTACAGCACCTTCTAAACCTCCAATCTCGAGAAAAACCAGGTCAAAAGATTGATGGGAGCATGTCCACCTGCATGTTCCCCTCCAGGACACAAACCTTTCTGACTTGGAAATATATCACCGTTCCTTCACTCTTGTTGGGTCAAAGTCCTGAAATTCCCTCAGCACCATGGGACTACTTACGCCATATGGACTGCAGCTGTTTGAGAAGGCAGCTCACCACCACCTTCTCAAAGGGAATTAGGGATGGGCAATAAATGTTGGCTTAGGATGCCCATATCCTGTGAAAGAATAAATTTTAAAAGTCAATATAAAGTAAATTTCGAACTGTTATTGTGAATTTGCCCATAAGAAACAAAACTGAGACTTTCCAAAGACACTTCATGTCAGAGTTTTGCAGTCAATTGACCACGGTTTTCATTTCATTACCTGGGACGGATTAAAATGAGGACCAAGGTGGTAGCCCTGTGTACTGAACCCTCAACCTTGCTCACCTTCGTGCAGATGATTTAAACAGATTGTTGTAATGAGAGGAAACAGAGAGCTATTTTAAACGGGATTGATCTCAGCTGAGGGGTTAAGAACATAAGGCAACGCAGAATAAATAAGAAAAATGCTTTCGCCCATCTAACCTGTTCTTTAGACAGGGCATTTTACAGCCCACCATTTCATGAAATTATTGAATTGCTTCCTTAACGACAAAAGTAATTATATAAAACTCTAACATATTTCTCCATTCTTACATTTAACATCTCCACTATTAAACCGTAACTGGTTACGTTAAGCAGATGGCAGGTTCCTGGGGTGGAAATCCCCCCCCCCACGCCGGGTGGGAGAATCGCCAGGGTGCCGAGCGAGTCCCACCACGCTTCCCTGGCACCCGCACGCGATTCTCCCCCCCCCTCCCCCCAAACCGGCGCGGCCAGATTCACGGCTGGCCACTGGGAGAATCGCCGCTCGCCGTTTGTAACCGGCAAGCAGTGATTCTCCAGCCCGGATGGGCCGAGCGGCCGCCCAACACGACAGGTTCCCGCCAGCGCCGTCCACACCTGGTCGCTGCTGGCGGGAACAGCGCGGGAATGCTGGGGGGGGGGGGGGGGGGGGGCCTGTGGGAGGGGGAGGAGGGTTCTTGCACCGAGGCATGCCTCATGCCTCAGGGTAGCATGGTGGTTAGCATAAATGCTTCACAGCTCCAGGGTCCCAGGTTCGATTCCCGGCTGGGTCACTGTCTGTGTGGAGTCTGCACGTCCTCCCCGTGTGTGCGTGGGTTTCCTCCGGGTGCTCCGGTTTCCTCCCACAGTCCAAAGATGTGCGGGTTAGGTGGATTGGCCATGCTAAATTGCCCGTAGTGTCCTAATAAAAGTAAGGTTAAGGGGGGGTTGTTGGGTTACGGGTATAGGGTGGATACGTGGGTTTGAGTAGGGTGATCATGGCTCGGCACAACATCGAGGGCCGAAGGGCCTGCTCTGTGCTGTACTGTTCTATGTTCTATGTTCTAAAAGGGGTCTGGCCCGCGATTGGTGCCCACCGATCGGCCGGCTGGCCTCTCTGAAGGAAGACCTCCTTTCCTCCGCCGCCCCGCAAGATCCATCCGACATCTTCTTGCGGGGCGGCCACGGGGAGGACGGCAACCTGCGCATGCGCGAGTGACGTCATTTACGCGGCACCGGCTGTGTACTTTACGCGGCGCCGCTTTAACGCGGCGCCAAGGACCGGCGCGCATAAATGACGCGGTGCCGCTCCGAGCCCCCCGGCGGTGGGAGAATAGGGGGCTGGGAGTGGCCTCCGACACCGGACTGAAACACTCCGGTTTTCACTCCGGCGTCAGGACTTAGTCTCCCAATGGGAGAATTGCGCCCCTGATCTTTGAATGAGCTGAATTACTTTATGTCATTACTAATGGACTCATACATTCATTTTGCAGGACTGATTCAAGTTTGATCCTCCTCTAGCTCTTTAATTCTTAATTTCTAGAGAAGTGGCACAGCGGTTAGCACTGAGACTATGGCGCTGAGGACCCGGGTTTGAATCCTGGTCCTGGTCACTGTCCGTATGCAGTTTGCACATTCTCCCTGTGTCTAAGTGGGTTTCACCCCCACAACCCAAAGATGTGCAGGTTAGGCTGATTGGCCACGCTGAATTGCCGCTTAATTGGAAAAACAAATAATAACTGTGTACTCTAAATTTATTTTTTTTTAAATTGTAATTTCTTTTGATTAACCTGCATAGGAATCTGCACTTTCTCCCCGTGTCTGCGTGGGATTGCTCCAGGTGCTCCGGTTTCCTCCCACAGTCCAAAGATGTTAGGTGGATTGGCCATGATAAATTGCCGCTTAGTGTCCAAAAGATTAGGTGGGGTTTGTGGGTTACGGGGATAGGGCGGAGGCGTGGGCTTAAGTAGCGTGCTCTTTCCAAGGGCCGGTGCAGACTTGATGGGCCAAATGGCCTCCTTCTGCACTGTAAATTCTACCAAGTGTCCTTCATTGGTGTCACGTGAGAATTAGTCATGCACAACTTCAGAAAAGGGTATTCAGCCATTTAGCGTTTTTACAAACCAGGTTTTATAAAACTTTAATATCCATGTCTATCCTCTTTGACCTCCAGTTCACGTTCTCATCTCCTGCAAATACTATATGTGACAGGAGTGGATAATGCCTCTGAGGCTATATACCATGGCACACTCACACTTTGTGATTTGGCAGGATCAGAGTGTATCTTCAAAACAGAAGCTACTGGGCAAAGACTGCTCGAGGCAGCAGCCGTTAACAAGTCTCTGACTGCACTCCAACAAGTAAATGCATTTTGTACTTGCTAAAATGCTGTTGTAAGCTACCAACAACTTTTAGAAATGTTGCTTGCCTGATTTTGTGGTCTGGATTTGCTGTTCCAATCAAATATTCATAAACAAATTCAACTAGTTGAAATTTTGGAATCTGAATTGGAAATTCACTCCTATCAGGCTGAGCAGTTGCACTACAAGGTAAAGGGTTTGCGGAGGAAGATAAATATAGGGCTGAATCTTTAACCAGTGGTTGGGGACCAGACATTGGGGGCTTGTTCTGGATTCCAAATCCCATACAGCGTACTTTAAATATGTCCACCGCGATTTTCGAAGCTCCAGCCAATTAAAGACCAGAGAATGGGCTCGCTCTCCCCCTCCCCCCAGTGCTCAAAGATTGGCAGCTCCATAACTGAGGTTGGAGATGTGATGTGTGGCTGCAGGCAGCAAAGGACGAGTGAACGCGCAGTTATTTTTATTTTTTTTAATGTCACTGTTGGCTGGCAATGATCCTAGAAGGAGATTCTTGGTCCATTGTGCCCCCAGGCCCTTTCTGCCCTCTGCCCAGCGTGCCGGCCTGAACTTGGGAGCTGCCCACTTTTCACGAGGATGAGGTCTTAAAAGAACATTGAATCTAATTTGCCTAAATTGGATAACCGCTGTTTGCTGGCACGCGGACAATCTGCTGCGAGCGCACTCTCTCAAAATGACTTGGCATCAGGATTGTAGGGAGGGACCAGCACAAAGGCCAAAAGAACAATATTGTGTGCCCGCCCACCCTTTGATTCAGATCCTGCTCTTTCTAAAACACCAGCTCATAATTGCTGAATAAGTATATCATGTGTTTTGCCATTTTCTCAGATTAAATTAATTCCTCTCTTCGATGAAGATGGTATATTCACCCTCTGTTCTATAGCCTGGAATAAAACACGTCAAACCAGAAAAAAATAAAACGCTTGCCTTCTGTAATACACCACCCCCTGTCGATGGTTGCAATGATTAATCATGGCTCCTCAATTAAATTTGCTTTAGTTGTTGTTCCTGATGACTTGAAGATGAACTAACGAGTGTTGTAAGACCATTCTACAATGTTAATTATTATACTTTCCTTCCTCCATTTAAAGTCAGATATTTAAGACACCAAAATAAATCAAAATGCAAAATCCATTCTCCTATCGGCAAATCAGGATGTAGGCTTGGACACTGAAGTCATTTACACCAATTGTATCTATCTATATATATATATATATATATATGCAGCTTTCCTTTACCTGTATCTTTCTGGAAAATAACATCAGAGCTTTTTGACGATAAATTCTAGCCATATTTTATTTTGCCCTAAAAAGAGAAAGATAGTGTTAAAATGTTTTGCAACTAATTTGATTCTGTTCCTTCTTATATTGTAGGTTCTTATAGCCTTGCAGAATAATGCACTCCATGTGCCATATAGAAACTCCAAGCTCACGTATCTACTTCAGTCAGCTCTTAGCAGAGATGCCAAGGTAATGCTTCATTTGGGGGTGCTTCGTTGTTTATTGAATAATGACTCATTAATAGGCCATTGTTCCTTTGAACAATGTTGAAAAGACACTGCAGAGTGATTAGGGAATAAATTATTTAGTGCAGCTGCTCGCATGTCCCTCCACTTTGTTTCTGGGCCAGCTTCAGTAATAAATAATGAATTTACTACTCTTGGATCTGGTTATATATCAGATTGAGGTGGTAAGACGGGCAGGAGATGATGCTGCAATCTGATTAGGCTGACCGCAAATCAAATGGTGGCCTTTGTCATTTTGCAGATGATTGGTGATGAAATCTCAACATTACCAGCTTCAACATCAAGTCGCGGAGTTTCGGGAATGGTAAGTAGGGGGTAATAGAACATAGAACAGTACAGCACAGAACAGGCCCTTCGGCCCTCAATGTTGTGCCGAGCAATGATCCCCCTACTCAAACCCACGTATCCACCCTATACCCGTACCCCAACAACCCCCCCCCTTAACCTTACTTTTATTAGGACACCACGGGCAATTTAGCATTGCCAATCCACCTAACCCACACATCTTTGGACTGTGGGAGGAAACCGGAGCACCCGGAGGAAACCCACGCACACAGGGGGAGGACGTGCAGACTCCACACAGACAGTGACCCAGCCAGGAATCGAACCTGGGACCCTGGTGCTGTGAAGCATTTATGCTAACCACCATGCTACCCTGCTGCCCCAAATGCCTCCTCATTATATGTAATCACTTTTAACTCAGATCCTACGGGAAACTGTTGATACATTCTGCATAATGTCTCTTATTACTGGGCTTAAGCAAACGATCTTTGTAAAGCTGAAGTAATATTTAGCTAGAACGTGCGGGAAACAGTGTAAGGCCAGTACTCTGTTTTGTAACACTGGTTGTGCTGTGTACATGATATATCCCAATTAGACTGTCTGAATCCTTTTAATCTGAGTTCCACTGTCACAGCAATAAGACTGCCCGAAACAAAGTCACTATGCATTGTGAACATAATGTACTGTACTTCCTTGAGCACTGTGTGGTATTTGACATATCACTCACAACATTCTCGTCTCCTTTGTGCTCCAATGCAGCCAACAACAATTTTTCTTGTTTTTCTGCCATTTCCAGTGCAAATGAATCCAACCTTTTCCCTCACTCACGCTCACCTACTTCCTCAAACCTTCTCTCAACCCCGCCTGCCTCAGCGATTTCAACAGGTCAATGGTTAGTTTCCATATATTTGTTGACGATATCCAACTCTACTTCCCCTCATTCCCTCGATTTACAAGGATCATTTTTGTGCGTGTTACCAGCTTGCCGGTCTGATATAGAGATTAGCCTGAATTTCCTTCCGGCTGAACACTGGCAAGACTAAACCGCCAGCAAAAGCTTCAACTCGGTCACCAGCTGTTTGTTTAGGCTTTTTATAGGGTATGTGGAACATTCCTTGTTCCAGGCCTATCCGGGCCCCCTGCCACAACTCCTTTACCGATACATTGATGACTATTTTGGTTCCGCGTCATGCTCTCGCCTGGACCTGGAAAAATTCATCAACTTCGCTTCCAGTTTCCACCCCTCCATCACTTTCACCTGGTCCATCTCAGACACTTCCCTTCCCTTCCTTGATCTTTCTGTCTCCATTTCCGGCAATAAACTATCCACTAATATCCACTACAAGCCCACTGACTCCCACAGCTATCTGGACTACAGCTCTTCACACCCTGCACCCTGTAAGGACTCCATCCCTTTCTCTCAACTCCTTCGCCTCCGTCACATTTGTTCCGACGATGCCACTTTCCAAAATGGTGCTTCGAAAATGTGTTCCTTCTTCCTCAACCGTGATTTCCCACCTACAGTTGTGGACAGGGCCCTCAACAGTGTGCGGTCCATCTCCCGTGCCACTACCCTCGCCCCCTCCACTCCCTTCCAGAACAAGGATATAGACCCCTTGTTCTCACATTTCATCCCACCAGCCTCCGTATGTAAAGTATAATCCTCCGTCATTTTCGCCAACTCCAGCGTGATGCCACCACCAAACACATCTTCCCTTCACTCCCTCTCTCCCTCTGGCAGCATTCCGCAGAGACCGTTCCCTCCGAGACAATCTAGTCCACTCCCCCACCATACCCAGTACCTCTCCCATCATCCATGGCACCTTCCCATGCAATTGCAGAAGGTGTAACACCTGCCCCTTTACCTCTTCCATGCTTAACATTCCAGGCCCAAAACACTCATTCCAGTGTTTCACTTGCATCTCTTTCAATTTGGTCTACTGCATTCGCTGCTCCCAATGTGGTCACCTCTATATCGGAGAGACCAAACGCAGACTGGGTGATCGCTTTGCTGAGCATCTTCGGTCTGTGCGCATTCAGGATCCTGACCTTCCTGTTGCTTGCCATTTTAACACAAGACCCTGCTCCCATGCCCACATGTCTGTCCTTGGCCTGCTGCAATGTTCCAGGGAAGCGCAACGCAAACTGGAGGAACAACATCTCATCTTCCGGTTAGGCACGCTACAGCCTTCCGGCCTGAACATCGAATTCAACAACTTCAGGTGATCAGCCCCACCTCGACCCATTTGTTTTCATTTCATTTTAACTGTCTTTTACCATTTCTTTTTTTCTTAATATACATTTAATCCCCCCCCCCCAATCTTATCCACCTTTCCTGCACCTTTCTCCTCTTTGCTTCCCCCTTCCCCTCCCCCCACACCCACAGTTCATCCTCTGATGTTAGTTTCTCTGCTGTTTGACCTTTCACATCTTTTGTTCTCTCTGGGGACTGCCATTAACACTCTTTCACATTGGTATCTGTGGCCATTAGCACCCGGTTACCATGGGTTGCTGTGGCTATGACTCATCTTTCATTCTCACTCCACTCCACATTCTCTGTCTGTTAGCTTTGACAAAGAGTCATCGGACTCGAAACGTGAGCTCTTTTCTCTCCCCACAGATGCTGCCAGACTTGCTGAGATTTTCCAGCATTTTCCCTTTCGTTTCAGATTCCAGCATCCGCAGTAAGTTGCTTTTATTGAGCATTCCAATCTTGACCCTATATTGGAGGGAAGGTCATTAATGAAGCTATTGGGGATGGTTAGCATTACTCTGAGCAGCAATGTTCTGGGGCTGAGATGAACAATCACAACCACCTCCCTTTATGCTAGTGTTGTATCTGTAAAACCTCAGATACTTTAACCAGTGCATTAATCAAAAGTTTCACCCAGGTGCCCTTATTTGCGAGATGAACAAAGGACCAAAACAGGGTCACGGTTTAACACAATATTCTCGCTCAACAAAGAATGACTCAGACTCACAGCGTTTTACCCACACCTAGTGAAGGAGACTGGGAAGGCTACCATCACTTGCTGTGGATGTCTTCTCTGGGTCCCGTCTTTTTGCGATGGTTATGCCTGGAGGAGTCCCAGGTTATCGCCGAGGATCTATTCTGATGTTCTTTTGTTCTTCCTGATCTGCTAACATTGCGTCCTTGTCCCATCCAGACCCCAACTCATTAACGGGAAAGACAGGATACTCCTGTTCACACAGGATGCTTCAATCAGGACCCATTGCCCACTGAAACAGGAAGGTAAAAGCAAATTACTGCGGATGCTGGAATCTGAAACAAAAACAGAAAACACTGGACGATCGCTGCAGGTCTGACAGCGTCTGTGGAGAGAGAGAGAAGGGAGCTAACGTTTCGAGTTTGGATGACTCTTGGCCAAAGCTCTGGCCTTATATTGGAGGGAAGGACAAAGAGGTTTGACAAAGAGTCATCCAGACTCAAAACCTTCGCTCCCTTTGCTTTCCACAGATGCTGGCAGACCTGTTGAGATTGTCCAGTATTTTGTGCTTTTCTCCTCTGAAACATCCTCGTCTGACCAGCCATCAGCTCATTATGGAGTCTGACGGCTTCTTTTGTCTGTCCTTCATCCTGCTGCAAAGTTGATTACCTGTGTCTGGAAGTTTGTTGCATATTCATAGCCTGGTCTTGTTCTTTTGTGTAAATGTGAGTGGGTAATCACCAAGTCCATATAGCAATAACGAGTTTGTGTTGATGGGCAGTATCAATTCCAGCCAGCGCGTCATGTGATAATTCCTGCTCCTGACCATTGTGCCTTGCCAGCCTAACCACACCAGGCTTGGTGCCAACCATTCTTCTTAAATGTTTTTGGTCACTTCTTCCACTATTGCTTAAGAATTTCCTCCTCCACCAATATCCCTGCGACATTTGGAATGTTACAGGAATCTGTCAGCGATTGCAGCCACAACTGCAATTCGGAGCAGGGCGTGAGCAGCATCGCCAGTGGCTGTGGAGGTGACTGCGGCCATGAACATTTATGCTTCTACTTCCTTCCAGGCTGCAACTGGAAATATTTGCAACGTCTCGTTTTGCCATCTATTGTTGCATGCAGGAGACCTTGATTAGTACTGGCTACGTTTAATTTCCTCTTGCCAAAGAGCAGCAGCCAGGGAGAGAACACGGTTTCACAAAGGTCGCAAGCTTCTCGCTGATACTGAGTACCACATTGCTTTGTGGGCGCCGCATATCAGCTGTACGACATTGGAAGAGATTCCACTCCCTAACTCGCGTGCAATCATAGGCAACAAATCATACAGCTAAATGCCTAATATCCTGGCAGTGCTCAGGATGTCTTCATTCTGCGGAAGTGACTGTTCCGGCTGCATTTAGGCCACCGTGACCTGGTCGCCTCATTATCGGAAGGAGGTGGATGCTTTGGAAAGGGTACACGGGAGATTTACCAGGATGCTGCCTGGACTGGAGGGCATGTCTTATGAAGAAAGATTGAGGGAGCTAGGGATTTTCACACTGAAGAAGGAAGAGATGCGACTTGATAGAGGTGAACAAGGTGATGAGAGGCATGGATAGAGTGGATAGCCAGAGACTTTTCTCCAGGGTGGAAATGGCTGTCACAAGAGGACATCATTTTAAGGTGATTGGAGGAAGGTACAGGGGAGATGTCAGAGGTAGGTTCTTTACACAGAGAGTGGTGGGTGTGTGGAATGCACTGCCAGCAGAGGTGGTGGAGTCTGAGTTATTAGGGACATTTAAGCGACTCTTAGACAGGCACATGGACAGCAGTAAATTGAAGGGGTGTGGGTTAGGTTGATCTTAGATTAGGATAAATAGTTGGCACAACATCGTGGGCTGAGGGGCCTGTATTGTGCTTTGCTGTTCTATGTTCTATGACAAAACAAAGGCTGGTCATTGGATAACAACGGCTGACACTGACATGACTTCAACGTGCTAACCATGCATGTGGACAGCATCCACTCACAGATGACACTGGGTAGGGCCTGGTGGTGTGAGC
The DNA here is from genome assembly GCF_902713615.1 of Scyliorhinus canicula. NCBI lineage: Eukaryota > Metazoa > Chordata > Chondrichthyes > Carcharhiniformes > Scyliorhinidae > Scyliorhinus > Scyliorhinus canicula. The sequence continues at coordinate 8,262,052 of NC_052165.1, read as the reverse complement.
TTTGGCAGAGGAGGGAGATGATAACTTGAGTGTGAAATTGGACAATTGCCCCACATTTGTTCAACGTGAGGAGAGCATCATGGCAGCATCATGCAGCCGGCTCATTCTCATGTTTGTAGACTGCAGCTAGTGTAAATCAGACTAATGAGTGATCGCATGAGCTTGGGAAAGTTAGCCTGCACCTCTGTTAGCGAACGTGCACTGGTGGCTGGAGCAGCAAGTGAATGTCTTTGTACCAGCCACTTTGGCTTGGAAAAAGACAGGACGGTGGGACAACGTAGCAGAGAGCATGTTCCAAGGATCTTGAACCCTGGAGGCCTTCGAGGAAGAAGTGCTGTATCCATAGGGGTACAAAGAGACGCAGCCAGTCAAACAGACTAAAGTCAATGGGATCAGATTATTGAGGCAGTCAATGGCAGGAACCAAGCCACAAGGACCTGAACACATTGCCAGATGATTTTGATTCCCTTATACAAATGGTCAAGGTCATGGAATGCATCTTCACGTGCCGTAGCCCATCAACTGAATTTCTAGTCTCACACACTGCTCAATATATCACAGCCCTCACTAACTGCCAAACAATTTCCATCTGGAATCTTACTTAATGTACATAGCTGCACCTCACCCTCACATACTTAGCACTGCTGCAAAGCACCCACATTTCACAAGCTGTACACAGTCAGCTATTGAACCAGATTATTCCAAATAGAATGCATAGCACTCACGAAGACACTTACCTCTCCCTTGCAGCTTAAGGCGGTATACAATCTCACACCAGTAGGAACCAATCGGAGGGAGATAGGCCTGTCTGATTTGGAGCATTGGCGCCATTTTTGTCATCAATCATTTCTTGGAATTAATTGTTTGTTTGATACCTCACTTAACATCTGTTGCATCATCAAATCACTTGGATCAAAATGATGTAGCAACATTTAAACTTGTAGACAGTTGCCGTCAAATTGATTGATTTGATTTATTGTCACATGTACCGAAGTACAGTGAAAAGTATTTTTCCGCGGCCAAGGGAACATACACAGTACGAACACAATAGGCAAAAAGAATAATCGACAAAGTACATTGACAAATGGTACATCGACAAATAGTTATTGGTTACAGTGTAGAACAAGGGGCCAAACAAAGCAAATACATAAGCAAGAGCAGCATAGGGCATCGTGAATAGTATTCTTACATTGCGCAGGTGAATGGGAAATATCGTGCCAGATTCAAAGAAAACATTTCTCGTGTAAAGTTACAGGCTTATCCATTTTCTTTGACTATTTGTTGGCGACTGAAGTTTTTTATTTTTACATTTCAGGTTTGTATTTTTCTGAATATTAGTCCAAATGTCCGGAATTTGGATGGAACGTGGAGTACACTTCAGCTTGGCGCCTCAGTTGGACAAATGAGTCTTGGAAAAAACGCCCGGCATGTAACTTCTAAAACTAGCAACTGAGGTGATTTACTGAGCTTTGCAGCGGACCCGAGATTTTGTTTTATTTTTTCAAATAAATTTAGAGTACCCAATTCTTTTTTTGTCCCAATTAAAGGGCAATTTAGCGTGGCCAATTCACCAACCTGCACATCGTTTTGGGTTGTAGGGGTGAGACCCACGCAGATACGGGGAGAATGTGCAAACTCCACACGGACAGTGACCCGGGGCCGGGATCGAACCCGGGTCCTCATGCCGTGAGGGAGCAGTGCCGACCACTGCGCTACCGTGCCGGCCTGCAGCAGACCCGAGATGAATGAAATGCTTCAAAATGTTTGATAAAATGTATTTTCATTCATATAAAGCTTTCTGTAAAGGAATGACGCAAGTTACATGACAAAACCTTGCCATTTAATTTCAAAAATTATGACTTCAAATGCCACAGGGCAGCAAAGTGAAGACAGTCCTGCCGGTTATAACTGAGAGGCAATGTGTATTTGCAAAACAAGCACTGGCATTGGAAATTCAGTAAACAAGCAGCATTTCCACTCATTGGAAATGGTCTAGTTTTAGGGCAGCAAGGTGGCGCAGTGATTAGAGCTGCTGCCTCACGGCACCGAGGACCCAGGTTCAATACCCATTTTGTCCATGTGGAGTTTGTACATTCTCCCCGTGTCTGCGTGGGTCTCACCCCCACAACCCAAAAGATGAGCAGGACAGGTAAATTGGCCGTGCTAAATTGCTCCTTAATTGGACAAAAAGAATGGGGTACTCTAAATTTACTTGTAAAAAGTAGATGTCGAGTTTCATTGGATAGACTGGGACTTTTTTCCCTGGAACATGGGAGACTTAAGGGTGATCTTATAGAGGTCTATAAAATAATGAGGGGCATGGATAAGGTAGATAGTCAACATCTTTTCCCAAAGGTAGGGGAGTCTAAAACTAGGTTTAAGGTGAGTGGGGAGAGATACAAAAGGGTCCAGAGGGGCAATAAGTTTACACAGCGGGTGGTGAGTATCTGGAACGGGCTGCCAGAGGCAGTAGTGGAGGCAGGTATAATTTTGTCTTTTAAAAAACATTTAGACCAGTTATATGGGAAAGATGGGTGTAGAGGGATATGGGACAAATGCGGGCAATTGAGACTAGCTTAGTGGTAAAAACTGGGTGGCATGGACAAGTTGGGTCAATCATGCTGTAAACCTCTTCACATTTTAACCACTTTACAAAGAGCAGAATAAAGATCGGGACATACACATGGGACAAAGGTCAAGCCTTTAAATATCTCAAACAAACTTTAATGAAGTTAAAAACTTTTTTTTATTCATTTAAAAATCTATGTTCTTGTAATCATGGAATGGAAGGAATGACGCACTAGATTTCTAAAATTAGCTTTCCAGGGTCAGCAATAAAGGAATAATTAGTACACCATTAAAAACTCAGTTACACTTATTCAACAAGGCACAATATTTTTATTTGTTTTTACGGTGGGAATAATTTGTAAAATGTCGAAGTATATGTCAAATCACTGATTTCTGTGATGTTTGTACCTGCTAGGGCTGCAAAAGTACAACCCCTGGAGAAGTAAGTTATTACTGGCAAGTGCGAGATTTCTGTATTTCACTGCAGGCGGCAGCTAGCAGCTGCTGCAGGTTTCATAGAATAATGGCGGTGACCTCTGACAGTTTTATCGCCATTACAATTGCAAAATCTGGACCATTATTTTGCTTCTTCAAGTCATAGGAAAATAGTGCACTTGATGTATTCCTGTTATCTGATTCAGTTATGTGTAAATGCAGATTACTTTGTGAATATTTTAGCATAACTGCATATTCACCTTTGATGCTCAGCGGCATTTTAATTTTTCGACTCCCAGCAGATCCAGGAGCCTTCACACTCTCGCCAATCTAAACATTTTTTTCTTCTCTGACAAAACGAACCTTGTAGCAAACTGTTTTACTTCAGTCCGGAGTGACAAGGGTCAAGAATAAGCGGCCACAATATCAATTCTGTTTTGGAAGCTGAAGCCACAATGAAACAAATGGCCCACTGAGTCAACTTTCATACAAACATATGGAAATGGCGGATAAGAACAGATAGTCCATGCAGGCAACCTCATATACTCTCAGTTACATGATCTCCTTCAATTCTCTCCCTGCCAGCCCCTCGACCTCCACAGTGAAATCTACGCACCAGCAGCCACATGGTCTTCTAAGTCTGTTAAAAGGAAGGGAGGAGAGACATTAGGCTAATTCAGGGGACAAAAATCTGGGAAAGACTGCTTTGATCCCTGACTACGGTTGGAATATTTATAATGTAAGGAGTGTAAAGGGTTAACGAGATGATGTTCATGTGTTCATAGATGGCAGTACTGAGTAGTCTTATAAAAGGCTGCGTCTCAAACCATTCTGGGAGAAGGTTTAGGAGAAGGACAGTAAGATATTGAGATAGAGTGTTGTATTAGATAGACATTACAGATTACTGTAGCATAGATTTAATGCTGTTGTTTTATTATCTATTACTTAGTAGAGTGTGCAAACCATTTAAAGTAGTGCAAATAAACTAGCTTTATTTTAAATACATATTTTGATGTTCTTTGTCAACACTACGACTTTTAGTTATCTTGGAGAACTATACAAGGAACATCACAACGATCAAATGAATTATTAGGCGGTTGCCGTGTCAAGCAATTAGTGATCAATGTCCCACCCAACTTTTATACACTGTGATATCAGCCACAGCTAAACTCACTCAGTCCCCTTTAGGATATCTACAGTGAATCAATTCTCGCTGCATGAGCCAGCATTTTACTGTAGAGGCTGACGACAATCTGTGAAAACAAAACCCTCCTGACATCTAACCAAGTTCCAGACTCAAATAATTTACACCAATGCCCCTTGATTCACCCAACCTAGCTGATTCACATAGTTCATTCACTTACCTCCAGATTAGAGAGTCCAGTCTTTTTATTATCAAATCCCAATCAAATGCTTTCCTAATCTATGAGATAAGAGCCTTTAAGTCAGATATCAAGCTAGGGCACCCTTTTACAGGGCCTACCCTGTCAAGCATTTGAGAATTAGAATGATTAACCAAGTTGGGTCACAGATTTGACCAGCAAGTTCCTCGATATTTCTTTTGCCAACTTCCTGAGTTACTTTCGCTGTAGCACTAGAGGTCAGGTTTATGCCCTGTCGCAGACACTTGATCTAGTCAGGAGGCACTAAAATAAATCTGTGCTACTTTCTAAAGTGCTTCCATTTGAAAAGTTCCTGATGTTCTACTTAAGACGTGGGGAGAAAGTAGAGTTGAGAAGATTCAGTATTCCCATTTAGCGCACTCAAATCTGTTGTATGTTTCTCCTGCTCCAAACCAAAGTCCTCAACTGCTTGTAGAATTAATCATTTCCTAGTCAAACACTACAACTGAGTTAGTATTTATTGCACTAGGTGGCAGTCTATTCCATAAATTAATGACTGATCACAAATTTTAGTCCTCCAGTTTAGTTCATACCACATTCGTGCTTTTGCACAGAATATATGACTGATTCTTTTCAATTTAAAACTCAAGCTGCATCTCCCTCCCTTAATTTTCTAACTGAGAAAAGCTGAGGACAGTTCTGGTTTTGTATTCCGATAAGTTTTATTTTGATGTATTGTAATAACGAAGCACCATTTCTGCAGTGTATCTTTTCCTCTCTGCTACATGTACTAAATAATAATATATTTTGTTTTGGATAATGTTAAAGCTATTACAAATGCGCAATAAAGGAAGTTGAACAATTGATGAGTTCACAACCGTTGCTTAATGCGATGCAATTGATTTTTTTTGAACACTACGACTTGCAATTTATATAGTTGCCATCACTGTAAGGGCCCTCCCTGTTGATTCCCTTGTCTCCCCTTTCATTTTTTTGCCATCATTTTGATCCATGGATGCTTAAAGAACATATGTCATTAAGTTGAGCAGAGGAAGTGAGGAACTCAAATGTTACAACATAATACACAGTGCTAGCCTTCGGACAGCAGAACTCAGACTTTCTGGCACCCTAGAGATCAGTGGGACTTGGTTTGATTGGTTAGCTGGTAGCCAATGAATTGGCCAAGAGGCCGTATTCTGCCCGGTAACAGGCGGTGATTGGATCCTACCCAAGTGGGATGATTTTTCAGAGACCTAAAGAAAGTAGAGTCGGGTCCTGGACACTCAGAGGAAAGGAGCTGCTCTGTCTTTCAATCTGACTCTCGGTTTCTCTAGAAAAGCAGCATAGCTGCTATATTTCTGAAACTGCAGAGACCTGAATGAATCTACAGTGCAAATCATTACAGAGTGAAAGCAGAAAATGAAAGCCCAGATTGCAGGAAGGTGTGCTAGGATTGGATTGGATTGGATTTGTTTATTGTCACGTGTACCGAGGTACAGTGAAAAGTATTTTTCTGTGAGCAGATCAACGGATCATTAAGTACTTAGAACATAGAACATAGAACAGTACAGCACAGAACAGGCCCTTCGGCCCTCGATGTTGTGCCGAGCAATGATCACCCTACTTAAACCCACGTAACCCGTATACCCGTAACCCAACAATCCCCCCATTAACCTTACACTACGGGCAATTTAGCATGGCCAATCCACCTAACCCGCACATCGTTGGACTGTGGGAGGAAACCGGAGCACCCGGAGGAAACCCACGCACACACGGGGAGGACGTGCAGACTCCACACAGACAGTGACCCAGCCGGGAATCGAACCTGGGACCCTGGAGCTGTGAAGCATTGATGCTAACCACCATGCTACCGTGAGGCCTACTTGGGAAGAAAAGGGAATAAAAGAAAATACATAATAAGGCAACACAATGTAACGAGATAACACCGGCATCGGATGAAGCATACAGGGGCGTAGTGTTAATGAGGTCAGTCCACAAGAGGGTAGTTTAGGAGTCTGGTAACAGCGGGGAAGAAGCTGTTTTTGAGTCTGTTCGTGCGTGTTCTCAGACTTTTGTATCTCCTCACCCTTGGAAGAAGTTGGAAGAGTGAGTAAGCCTTGTGGGAGGGATCTTTGATTATGCTGCCCGCTTTCCCCAGGCAGCGGGAGGTGTACATGGAGTCAATGGATGGGAGGCAGGTTTGTGTGATGGACTCGGCTGTGATCACAACTCTCAAGTTCCTTGCGGTCTTTGGCCGAGCAGTTGCCAGATAGGATGCTTTCTATGGTGCATCTGTAAAAGTTGGTACGGGTTAATGTGGTCTTGCCGAATTTCCTTAGTTTCCTGAGGAAGTATAGGCACTGTTGTGCTTTCTTGGTGGTAATGTCAACGTGGGTGGACCAGGACAGAGTTTTGGAGATGTGTACCCCTAGGAATTTGAAACTGCTAATCATCTCCACCTCGGCACCGTTGATGCTGACAGGGGTGTGTACAGTCCTTTGCTGTCTGAAGTCAATGACCAGCTCTTTAATTTTGCTGGCATTGAGGGATAGATTGTTGTCGCTGCACCACTCCACTAGGTTCTCAATCTCCCTCCTGTATTCTGACTCGTCATTATTTGAGCTCCAACCCACTATGATCGTATCGTCAGCAAACTTGTAGATGGATTTGGAGCCATAAATTTTGCCACGCAGTCGTGTGTGTACAGGCGTATAGTAAGGGGGCTAAGTACACAGCCTTGCGGGGATTGAGTTTAGGAGGAACTTCTTCACCCAAAGGGTTGTGAATCTATGGAATTCCTTGCCCAGTGAAGCAGTAGAGGCTCCTTCATTAAATGTTTTTAAGATAAAGATAGTTTTTTGAAGAATAAAGGGATTAAGGGTTATGGTGTTCGGTCCGGAAAGTGACTATTGTTGAGGAGGTGTTGTTCGGGGAGGCTGGTACGGGAATGGAACCGTGCAGCTGGCCTGCGTTGGTCAGCTTTAAAAGCCAGCAATTTAGCCCAGTGCGCTAAACCAGCCCCTATGCTCTAGGGATGAGTGTAGAGCCAGGGAGATGGTGTCTGATGTGGACCGATTGCTATGGTATGCGACTTGCAGTGGATTAAGGCGTTCTGGGAGTATGGAGGTGATGCGCCTCATGACCAACCTGTCGAAGCACTTCATTACGACTGAAGTCAGGGCCACTGGACAGTAGTCATTGAGGCACTTTGCCTGGTTCTTCTATGGCACCGGTATGATGGTGGTCTTCTTGAAGCAGGTGGGGACCTCGGAGCGGTGTAGGGACAGGTTAAAGATGTCCGCGAACACATCTGCCAGCTGCTCCACGCAGGCTCTTAGTGCACGACCAGGGATCCCGTCCGGACTGGTCACCTTCTGAGGGTTCACTTTCAGGTAGGTCGATCTGACTTTGGAAGCTGTGATGGTGGGTATGGGTGTGTCCTGGGCTGCTGGGGCACTCGACAGCGGATTGTTGGTTACCTGCTCAAACCGAGCATAGAATGCAGTGAGTTCACCGGGGAGGGGTGCGCTGCTGCTGGAGATACAATCTGAAACAAAGACTCTTATCCTTTTTATTTATTGATTTACACCTGCCGTGTTTGTTTGTCTGTCTTGTGTGTGTGAGGGTGGGGACAAATTAAAGAGGGAGGATTATAGTTAACCTGTTACATTTGTTGCATATTTAATTATAGTTTTTGTTATTAATTGTTATTAATTTACAAACCTGGTGACTTTAGTTATTGGGCAGCTTTGTGTGTTCTTCAATAAATATTTATTAATTTTTATCATGTTGTGACTTCGGGTCCAATGGGGCTGGAATTGACCACACACTAGCCCAGGGGGTCGTAACATCATTGTCATATTAACATGCCCAAGGTACTTCCTTGGAGCATTATCAAACCAAACCACATGAGGAGATTTTGAAACAATCAAGGTCGTTTTAAGGGGCGAGCATTTTAAAGGAGAGACGCAGAGAGGTTTAGGGAGGAGATTCCAGCGCCTCGAAAGAGGCAGCTTGAAGGCGTGGCTGTCAATAAAAAAAAGCAGATCAAAATTGGGCAAGTGCAAGAGGCCAGAATTGGAGGAGATCTCCAAAGGTTATAGAGAAAGGGCAGTACCAGACAATGAGAGCATTTGAAAACAGGTGAGAATTTTTAAATTGAGGAATTGTTTAATCGGCAACTAAAATAGGTCAGCAAGCACAAAAGCGATGGGCAAATAGGACTCAGTCCAAGTTATATGAGCAGCATATGTATAACTATTTAAAACAATAGTGAAACTGACTTAAAAAATGTTAGTCCCCTCTTCCAACACAAAACAGGGAATGGTTTGAGAGATTACAAATATCATAATGAAATGAATGTCACAAGTTGGCTTCAATGAAGTTACTGTTAAAAGCCCCTAGTTGCCACATTCCGGCGCCTGTTCGGGCAAGCTTGTACGGGAATTGAACCATGCTGCTGGCCTGCCTTGGTCTGCTTTAAAAGCCAGCTATTTAGCTCTGGGCTAAACCAGCCCCTCACTAAATCAGCCCCTAATTATCGAGCTGTACAGTATTACTCAGAATAATAATCTTCAGTGTCACAAGTAGGCTTACATTAATACTGCAATGAAGTTACTGTGAAAATCCCCTAGTCACGACAATCCAGCGCCTGTTCAGGTACATAGGGAGAATTCAGACTGTCCAAACTACCTAATAGTACATCTTTCGGGACTTGTGGGAGGAAACCGGAGCACCCGGAGGAAAACCACGCAGACACAAGGATAATGTACAGACTCCGCACAGACAGTGACCCAAGCCGGGGATTGAACCTGGGACCCTGGTGCTGTGAAGCCACAGTGCTAACCACTGTGCTGCCCGCAATACTGTGGTAAGGAGCAGTAAAGTGACAAATAGACACGTTCTTCAATTTTACTAGTATCTGTACTTAATTTCAATAACATGTTTCATCATGTGGCACAATAAAGCATATCGTTGGTGGGAAGATCTTTTTCGGGGAGTCCGATGATCATGTACAGAGTGCAAAACTGCCACTCTGTGCTTTTACAAATAAGCTGCTGAAAACAATGAATATGGTTTTTTCTTCGACTATTTTTCAACTATTAAAAGAATTGTGTAAAGTTCTGGCTTCCGCACGTCATTGCACACAGAAACTTGGAATTTTACACTCCGCTGAGGTGGGGGGGGCAGGGCCTCAGGCAGGAAGACTGGCCTTTCCACAATTAAGGCTGATAAGCAGCCACTTAAGAGCCCTTCCGGCCCAGCCTTGATTTTCTGGTTGGCAGGCGTTTGATAAATCAGGGTGGGAAACAGAAAAAGTTCATATCCTCGATCTTCCACCGGAAGCCTCCGTTCTGAATGGAGATGCCCTCCTCACACAGGCTGGGTAACTCATCCTCCCTGGTCTATTCCCCAAGAACCCAATTTCTCCCTCGCAACCCGCTAGGATTATCCTGCCGTCCCTGGGATATCACACGCCATTACACCAGTGCCCTGCATTTCGTCCCAGGCACAGCACTGCACTTTCTGGGATTACGAGGAAGTAAAGAATTCCCCCGTGCATTACCCTTATCAACCCTGTTACCTCATCAAATAACTCAAATGTCGGTTTTTAAAAAATATATTTTATTTAAATTTTCAACATTTTTACAACACGCAAATCCAATCCCAATGTTGCCGTCTCCCCAAAATGTAATACAAACAAACCCAGCACACTGGGCTAAATCGCTGGCTTTGAAAGCAGACCAAGGCAGGCCAGCAGCGCGGGTTCAATTCCCATACCAGCCTCCCCGAACAGGCGCCGGAATGTGGCGACTAGGGGCTTTTCACAGTAACTTCATTTGAAGCCTACTCGTGACAATAAGCGATTTTCATTTAATTTCATTATTTCATTCACCTTCTTCAGATACAAGAACTCCATTAACTCCCCCAGCCACGCAGCGGGGAGAGAGAGGCTGACACTCCACAAGCGCCAGGGTCCCGGGTTCGATTCCCGGCCTGGGTCTGTGTGGAATTTGCACGTTCTACCGTTGTCTGCGTGGGTTTGCTCCGGCTACTGCGGTCTCCTCCCACAAGTCCCGAAAGGCATGCTGTTAGGTGAATTGGACATTCTGAATTCTCCCTCTGTGTACCCAAACAGGCGCCGGAATGTGGTGACTAGGGGCTTTTCACAGTAACTTCATTGCAGTATTAATGTAATCCTACTTGTGTGACAAAACAGATTATTATTATTAACAGAATCCGCCTGTGAGCAATCAATGAGTCAAAAGCTAAAACATCTGCTCCCGCACCTGTCTGCAGCTCCAGCAGGTCTGACACCCGGAATATGGCCTCCAGGGGACCCGTCTCCAAGTCTACGTGCAGGACTCGAACATGGTGCTAAAAAGCTATCCTCAAAATTTCTCCAACTTCGGGCAGGACCAGAACATAGGGACATGGTTGACTGAGCCCCTCTCACACTGCTCAAGCTAACCTCCGCTCCCTCAAACAGCCAGCTCATCCTCACCTTCATTAAGTGCGCCCTGAGCACCACTTTCAATTGAATCAACCCCAGCCTTGCAAACGAGGTTGAGGTGTTAACCTGATGCAGAACTTCACACCATAGTATTATCTCCAACCCCAGCCCTAACTCCTCCTTCCACTTGGCCTTAATCCCTTCCATGGACTTCCTGTCTCCACCATAATCATGCTGTAGATCGCCAAAACAACACCATTCTCCAGCCCCACACCGACAGCACATCCTCCAACGAGGAGGACGGTACCACCGGAAGGTTTCTTGCAAAAGTCCACACCTGCATGTACTGGAAACCCTTCTCCTGCTGGAGCCCATTCTTCACCCCCAACTCCTCCAAGCTTGCGAACCGCCCCTACAAAAACAAATCTTTCATCTCTTTCACCCCCTTCTCCTCATGTCCCCAGAACCTCTCATGCATTCTCACTGGCTCAAACCCATGATTCCCTCTTATCAGCATCACCCTTGAAATGCCCTCAACTTGAAGTGTTGTTGGAATTGGCTCCAAATCTTCAGTGTGTCCACCACCTCAGGACTATCCAAGTACTTCTCCAGGGCGAACGGTAGCAGCGCCATTGCCAGTGCCCTCAAACCCCAACCCTTTGCAAGGACCTGCCTTCACCAGCATCCACAAAGCCTCTGTCTCTCTACTCCGGACCCGCACCTTCTCCGCATTCACCGCGCAGTAATAGCGTAGCGAATTTCGAAGGGCCAAACCCCCCCCCGACTGCCACCTCCTTTGGAGAACCGCTTTCTTTATCCTGGCTAGCTTCCTTGCCCGCACAAATGACAAGACTAACTTGTCCACACTTGAAAGAATGACTGGCAAAAAGACCGGCAGACGTTGGAACAGAAACAAGAACCTTGGCAGAATGTTCATTTCTATTGCATGCACCTGGTCTGACAGCGATAAGGGGAGACCACCCCATCGCACCAAGTCCTCCTTCACTCTCTCCACCAGGTTTGTGAAAGTAAGCATGAAATGAAATGAAAAATGAACTGAAAATCGCTTATTCTCACAAGTGGGCTTCAAATGAAGTTACTGTGAAAAGCCGCGAGTCGCCACATTCCAGCGCCTGTTCGAAGAGGCTGGTACGGGAATTGAACCCGCACTGCTGGTCTGCTTTCAAAGCCAGCGATTTAGCCCTGTGCTAAACCAACCCCTCAAAGTATACAAAGTCCCACGCCACCTGCACCCCCAAATACCTAAAATGAGTTGTCGCTACCCAGAATGGCAACCCTCCCACTCCCACACCTGGAGAAAACACCACACAATATTCGCTCTTCCCTAAATTTAACTTATACCCCAAAAACACCTCAGCAACCCTATTATGTCCCTCAGCGACAAGCCCGGGTCTGAGATATACAGCAGTAAATCGTCCAGGTACAGAGACACCTGATGCTCCACTGCGCCAACCCCCCCCCCCCCCCCCCTCCATTATCTCCTTCCATCCCATCCCCTCAGCACAATGGCCAAGGGCTCAATTGCCAGCGCAAAGAGAAGGGAGAACATGGGGCATCCCTGCCTCGTTTCCCAAAATAATGGAATTCATATCGTCCATGCATATGCTGTCGGATTGTTAGATAACAATTTCACCCATGCCATAAACTTAGGCCCAAGCCCAAACTTCTCCTGCACCGCAAAGAAATAACTCCCACTCTGTCAAACGCCTTCTCTGGATCTAATGCCACCACCGCCACCTCCAGTTCCCTTCCATCTGCTGGGGAAAGAACCACGTGCAGCAGCCGCCACACTGGATTGGATTGGATTGGATTTGTTTATTGTCACATGTACCGAGGTACAATGAAAAGTATTTTTCTGCGAGCAGCTCAACAGATCATTAAGTACATGGGAAGAAAAGGGAATAAAAGAAAATACATAATAGGACAACACAAGGTATACAATGCAACTACATAAGCACTGGCATCAGGTGAAGCATACAGGAACATAGAACACTACAGCACAGAACAGGCCCTTCGGCCCTCGATGTTGTGCCGAGCAATGATCACCCTACTCAAACCCACGTATCCACCCTATACCCGTAACCCAACAACCCCCCCCCCCACCTTACTTTTTAGGACACTACGGGCAATTTAGCATGGCCAATCCACCTAACCCGCACATCTTTGGACTGTGGGAGGAAACTGGAGCACCCGGAGGAAACCCACGCACACACAGGGAGGACGTGCAGACTCCGCACAGACAGTGACCCAGCCAGGAACCGAACCTGGGACCCTGGAGCTGTGAAGCATTTATGCTAACCATCATGCTACCCCTAGGGTGTAGTACAGGGTGTAGTATGAATGAGGTCAGTCCATAAGAGGGTCATTTAGGAGTCTGGTAACAGCGGGGAAGAAGCTGTTTTTGAGTCTGCGCGTGCATGTTCTCAGACTTCTGTATTTCCTGCCCGATGGAAGAAGTTGGAAGAGTGAGTAAGCCGGGTGGGAGGGGTCTTTTATCATGCTGCCCGCATTCCCCAGGCTGCGGGAGATGTAATTGGAGTCACTGGATGGGAGGCAGGTTCGTGTGATAGACTGGACGGTGTTCACGACTCTCTGAAGTTTCTTGCGGTCCTGGGCTGAGCAGTTGCCATACCAGGCTGTGATGCAGCCAGATAGAATGCTTTCTATGGTGCATCTCTAAAAGTTGGTAAGGGTTAATGTGGACATGCCAAATTTCCTTAGTTTCCTGAGGAAGTATCGGCGCTGTTGTGCTTTCTTGGTGGTAGCGTCGACGTGGGTGGACCGTAAAGATTTTGAAACTGCTAACCATCTCCACCTTGGCCCCGTTGATGCTGACAGGGGTGTACAGTACTTTGCTGGCATTGAGGGAGAGATTGTTGTCGCTGCACCACTCCACTAGGTTCTTAATCTCCCTCCTGTATTCTGACTCGTCGTTATTCGAGATTCAGCCCACTATGGTCGTATCGTCAGCAAACCTGTAGATGGAGTTGGAACCAAATTTTGCCACGCAGTCGTGTGTGTACATGGAGTAGAGTAGGGGGCTAAGTATGCGGCTTTGCGGGGCCCTGGTATTGAGGACTATTGTGGAGGAGGTGCTGTTCATTCTTACTGATTGAGGTCTGTTGGTCAGAAAATCGAGGATCCAGTTGCAGAGTGGGGAGCCAAGTCCCAGGATTTGGAGCTTTGATATGAGCTTGGCTGGGATTATGGTGTTGAAGGCGGAGCTGTAGTCAATAAATAGGAGTCTGCTGTAGGAGTCCTTGTTGTCGAGATGCTCTGGGGATGAGTGTAGGGCCAGGGAAATGGCGTAGACTGTGAACCGGTTGCAGCGGTATGCGAATTGCAGTGGATCAAGGCGTTCTAGGAGTATGGAGGTGATGCGCTTCATGATCAACCTCTCAAAGCACTTCATTACAACTGAAGTCAGGGCCACCGGACGGTAGTCATTGAGGCACGTTGCCTGGTTCTTCTTTGGCACCGGTATGATGGTGGTCTTCTTGAAGCAGGTGGGTACCTCGGAGTGGAGTAGGGACAGGTTAAAGATGTCCGCGAACACCTCTGCCAGCTGGTCCGCGCAGGCTCTGAGTGCACGATCAGGGATCCCGTCCGGGCCTGTCGCCTTCCGAGGGTTCTTTTTCAGGAAGGCCGATCTGACTTCGGAAGCTGTAATGGTGGGTATGGGCGAGTTATGGGCTGCTGGGCACTCGACAGCGGATTGTTGGATACCTGCTCAAACCGAGCATAGAATGCATTGAGTTCATTGGGGAGGGCTGCGCTGCTGCCGGAGATACTGCTCGGCTTCGCTTTGTAGCCCGTTATGTTGTTTAGTCCTTGCCACAATCGCCGAGAGTCTGTCTGTGACTCTAGCTTGGTTTGATATTCTCTCTTAGCATCTCGGATGGCTTTGCGGAGTTCATACCTGGATTTCTTGTGCAGGTCAGGGTCGTCTGTCTTGAACGCCTCCGATCTGTCCTTCAGCAGGGAGTCAAACTTGCGATTGAGCCATGGTTTCTGGTTGGGGAACGTACGTACTGCTTTGTTTGGACGCAGTCATCCACACATTTGCTGATGTGAACTCATGTGGAAGATAGTATGGGTGGCACTTTGCGGTCAGGTATTCCAGGTCCGGGGAGCAGTAGGTCACCAGGGTCGCCACATCCAAGCACCAGGAGGAGTTGATGAACAGGCAAACTCCTCCACCCTTCACTTTGCCTGATGACGCAATGCGGTCCGCCCGGTGAATTGAGAAGCCTTCAAGTTGTATGGCACAGTCCGGTGAGGCAGGGGTGAGCCATGCCTCTGTGAAACAGAGCACACAGCAGTCTCTTACTTCCCTCTGTGAGGTAAGTCTGGCGTTAAGTTCATCCAGCTTGTTTTCAATCGCTTGGACGTTTGCCATGAGTATGCTGGGGAGAGGGGTCTTGAAACCTCGTTGCTTCAGTCTAACCTACAGACCACTGCGTTTCCCTCACTTCCTCAGTCGGCGGCTGTGGCTGGATGATCCTGGGATCCGATGGGAGAAGTCTGATCTTGAGGAAGGTAGGTGGTTGTGTCTGGCAGGGTCCAGGGAGCTGTCAGGGACCAGGGCACTGGTTACGTTTCCGGGTCACGTCTGGCAGGGTCCTGGTTGAGGTAAACTACAAGCCATGACAACATCCTGGTTGTTGTAAAGACTTGCACTCCAGAACGAACTACAGCATTAGCAAAACTATTCCAGTGCAGCTACAACAATGGCATGTACCCAAAGTGGAAAATTGCCCCAGAAGGCAGAGGAGCAGAATTAGACTATTCGGCCTATCAAGTCTGCTCTGCCATTCAGTCATGGTTGATATGTTTCTCATCTCCATTCTCCTGTCTTCTCCCCATAACCCCAATCTGCTTATTATTCAAGAACCTATCTATCTCTGACTTAAAGACAATCAGCGACTTGGCCCCCACAGCTTTCTGCGGCAAAGTGTTCCACAGATTTGAAGGATTGTGCCTTTAGTCTGAAGCTGTGTCCTCGGGTTCCCGTTTCTCCTACCAGTGGAGACATCCCCTCTATGTTCACTCAATCTTGGCCTCGCAGTATCCTGTAAGGGGACATGAATTTAAGGTGAATGGTGGATGATATAGGGGGGATGTCAGAGGTAAGTTCTTTTCCCAGAGAGTAGTGGAGGCATGGAATTCACTGCCTGTGGAAGTAGTTGACCTTCATGCGGCTATTGGATACGTACATGGATTACTGTAGAATGATGGGGTGTTCGGCACAATATCGTGGGCCAAAGGGCCTGTTCTGGATTTTCTATGTTCTATCACATGAACCTGCCTCCCATCCACCAACTCTATCGACACCGCCCGCTGCCTTGGGAAAGCGGGCAGAATAATCAAAGACCCCTCCCACCTGGGTTATTCTCTCTTCCATTGGCCAGAAGATACAAAAGTCTGAGAACACGCATTAACAGATTCAAAAACAGCTTCTTCCCCGCTGTTACTAGACTCCTGTATTACCCTCTTACGGACTGAACTGATCTCTCCACACACCGTACGCTTCAACCGATATTTATGTCTATATGTTTATGTTGTGTATTTATCGTATGTCCTATGGTTTTCATGTATGGAACGATCTGTCTGGAGTGTACTCAGAACAATACTTTTCACTGTACCTCGGTACACGTGACAATAAATCAAATCATTTGCCTGCATGAGTGCAGCTCCAACACTCAAGAAACTCAACACAATCCAGGACAAAGCAGCACTCTTGATTGGCACCACATTAATCATGAACTCACTCCACCACCAGTGCAGTGGCAGCAATACGTTC
This sequence comes from Scyliorhinus canicula, assembly GCF_902713615.1. Classification (NCBI taxonomy): domain Eukaryota; kingdom Metazoa; phylum Chordata; class Chondrichthyes; order Carcharhiniformes; family Scyliorhinidae; genus Scyliorhinus; species Scyliorhinus canicula. The sequence continues at coordinate 8,245,428 of NC_052165.1, read as the reverse complement.
CATCCACAAGATGCACTGCAGCAAGGTTTCTTTGACAGAGCCTTCCAAACCTGCAACTGCCTGTCACCGAGAAGGGCAAGGGCAGCAGACGCATGGGAGAACCACCACCCGCATGTTCCCCATCAAACCACACAACATCCTCATTAGGAATTGTATTGTCAAGGGTGGCATGGTGACATGATGGTCAGCACCACTGCCTCACAGCTCCAGGGACCCGGGATCAATTCCAACCTCGGGTGACTGTCTGTGTGGAGTTTTCACTTGCTCCCTGTGGGTTTCTTCCGGGTGTTCTGGTTTCCTCCCACAGTTGAAAGATGAGCAGATTAGGTGGACTGGTCATGCTACCTTGCCCCTTAGTGTCCAAAAGGATAATAATAATAATAGCTTATTGTCACAAGTAGGCTTCAATGAAGTTACTGTGAAAAGCCCCTAGTCGCCACATTCCGGCGCCTGTTCGGGGAGGCTGGTACGGGAATTGAACCCGCACTGCTGGCATTGTTCTGCATTGCAAGACAGCTATTTAGCCCACTGTGCTAAACCAGCCCCAGGTGGGGTTACTGGGTTACAAGGATAGGGTCTTAGGTAGGGTGCTCTTTCCAAGGGCCGTTGCAGATTTTATGGGCTGAATGGCCTCCTTCTGCACTGTAAATTCTATGAATTCTTTCACTATCAGTGGGGCAAAAACATGAAACGGCCTCGTTAACAACATTCTGGGTGTACCGACACTACAAGGACTGCAGTGGTTCAAGTCAGCGGCTCTATCTCACCATCTCGAGGCCAATTAGGAACAGCCAATGAATGCTGGCTCAGCCAACAATACCCACATCCCAGGGACAAACACAAAATGTTTTGAGAGGAATATCTCCAAAATAGACTCTGTTCACAAAATTAAAAACAAAGGTTTACTATGGGTTATTAGGAAAACATAGCCTAAGAAAGGGATGGAGAAAATTCAATTTATTAAAGGCACGACTGTTTTAAATACACAGAGCTACTAGAGAACAATTGGGGCTGCAGCTTTCTTAATCCTACAACAGATTTGCAGAACATCATCTTTCACTTCCATGTTCCATAACCACAGAACTAAAAAGTTAGTAATTTTTCTATCGTAATGGTATTAAAATAATTATGCGAAACCTCAGTTCATGGTTTTGACATTGTAATACTGGAACAAAGATCTAACATCAACTTTTCTGGTATAGCCTGGCAGCATACTCTGCTCGAACTTTCAACTCCGTCATGGAGGCAGCTCGCACTGTTTAACTGCTTCTGAATTCATTTTTAATCAAAGCTAAATTCAAGATCATGCAACTGTTTCTGACCAACCCTGCCACCTGCTTCATGCATTTGATAACTGTGATGAAATCTTTCAGATATGCAGAGATGCACGTCAGGTTAGCTCAATGTAAAAAGCTGGGATACAAACTTCAACTTTATTGTTTTAAATTTGAGATTAATGGAACGAGCAAAGTAGAAAACTCTTGACCACTTTAGAAATTAGATTTTTGTAACTGTCATAAGAACATTTCAGCAAACATTCTAAGAAGAGAGTCTTCCTCCCGGAATTGGCCAATATCAAGACACAAATAAATAAAAGTCAACCTTACAATAGATACATCACAGGGCACTTATGTTTATTAAATCTTTCAAAGGCTAATTTGCACTTTTGGATAATGTGCCCATTAGTCACTTCCTGTACTCATCTTCAGAACGTCACAGCACAGCTGCCAACGTGAGATGACACAGAAATGCAACACTTTTCCATCTACTGTGCAAACTGACAGTAACATTTAATTACAATCGTAAGCTGTTTTCCATATGTGCATCACCACTTAAGTTTTCAGGAGCTTTTTTTTTTATTCCTCTTGCCTGCGATATTTTAGAATTTGTTATCTCAAATGAGTTCACGACTTTATGCATCAAAGTGAGGGATTCATGCAAACACGTTGATCAGCACGCTCCCACATTTAAGGTATTCATTCAGTTTGTTAAAAATAACTTTTCACTCCATTCACGAAACTGCTGCAGTACAGCAGAAAATTACCATGCTCAGGAACAGCTACAACTGTCCCGAAAGGTGGGCAGACAATGGCAGCTTTAAAGTAGTTTTAACTTAATTCTTCATTTCAATATCCGGCAAGCCACCAACATTATCTGAGTGCTTTCTCTAAAGCTGGAGCATTCTTTCACCTTCGATTTCCATTAGGTGTATTTAGGTTGAAGCAATTCACAAACCCAGTGTGAAAGATTAAAAGATCTGACAAATGAAGCAAATGACTTAAAAGACACACTGTTCTCGTATAAACCTAGTAGCTCAATGACAGCAATGTGTTGCGATTATCGCTATTTAAATGTTGTTTCTCGTGAATAATTCGAACAGCTTCAAGTGTACGAATGCTGATCAATGGTACTACCCACCAGAGTATCTCTGTTTTTCTGACCAGAAAAAGAAACCAGCTAAACCCAATAAGATTAATTTGGCGTGGCATTTTGATTTGGCCATTATATCAAGAGATTACTAGAAGCTGCCATTATTAAATGGTGCACGTTTCTTTCCTTATTGAGGAAGGGCAAATGTTAATTCTTGGTATCCGAATGCTGCAGGAGATTTAGAATACTGCTATTTTTTAAAGCTTGCAAATTTGAAATATCTTCTGCAATGACAGGAATGTTTGTTTTCTGGTTGTCAGCGACGGATTCACTCTCACAGTCAGACAGCGAGCAAAGCAGAGCATCGTTTTCATAGGTAGGAAAGTAATACCTACAAACCAAAACAATAAAATCAAAGCGTCAAATGACATTTAAACATGATATACTAAATTAACTGGAGACTGCAACTACATATTGCAAGTTTGGCTGTTCAAAGGTAGTCAAATATTTAACATACATATATGGAAACCTTAAGGCGGCATGAAATTCTTTGTTCAATCTAACGCAGATAACTTGCCTTCATTGTAGTGCTTATTCCTTCACAGGCATTGATGATTAACAGAACGCTTCAACAACAGCAGGTTTAGTAAAAAAATAACTACTTGGTTTATTTCAATACGGTTAGGTCACTGGAGCATTCCATTAACTGCAGTATTCTGCAAGAACTGTGCCCTTAATTGGATTTGATTTTTTGTTTTTAGGTCAGGTAATGTATGTGGGAAAAGGAGCATTATGATCAAGCATTCTGTATTACCTAGAAACTGCCAGTTTGTTATATGAAAGTGTCAAGTGCTTTCCTGCAATAGGTTACCTGGTAGATGTGTAAATTCTTGGGAGGATTCTGGTATGTTACTAGCCCTGTTACATCATGTTCACTCTCTGATCCAAATCCCAGCCATTCGGATTATCCTTCATAATATTCCTCATTAAAGCCTCATTTAACAGCCCCCAACTTTACAGCATTACCAGTCTGCATTGCTGGTAAATTTTAGAATTTCCCCAATCTTTTCCATTAGTTCCCCTTTCATTCCAGTTTTTAATCTCCTGTTTGGTCCTCGTTTGGTTTCTGAGGTAAACCGTCACTGTGATTTTATAAATTTCTAGTTTTCTTATTTATCACTTGAAAATGAAATCACTTATTGTCACAAGTAGGCTTCAATGAAGCTACTGTGATAAGCCCCTGGTTGCCACATTCCGGCGCCTGTTCGGGGAGGCTGGTATGGGAATTGAACCGTGCTGCTGGCCTGCCTTGGTCTACTTTAAAAGCCAGCGATTTAGCCCTGAGCTAAACCAGCCCCTTATCGTGTGTTGTGTGTGTGTGCGGGGGGGGATGCTTCCATATAATACTTCCATATTATAGGGAGGATGTGAATGCCTTGATTGCACATTCACGCCTGCGCGGGTCAAAAATAACCACATATGTATACTAATCCTATTTTCCCATAGCCTTGGCATTGTAATCTAAATACTTCTTGACTGTTACGAGGGTCTCTGCCTCCACCACCCTTTCAGGCAGCGAGTTCCAGACTCCCACCACCCTCCTGCTCCTTACCTTAAATCTATGTCCCCTGGTCACTGATGCTTCCACCAAGGAGAAAAGTTTCTTACTGTCTACACCCCTCATAATTTTATACATCTCAATCATGTTCCCCCTCAGTCTCCTCTGCTCCAAGGAAATCAACCCCAGTCAATCCAATCTCTCTTTGCAATGAAAACTCTCCAACCCAGGCAAAGTCCTGGTAAATCTGCTGTCACATCCTTCCCGTAATGTGGATTCCAGAACTGCACACTATAGTCAAGCTGTGGCCTAACCAATGTTGTATACAATTCCAGCATAATTTCCACACTCTTAACCTCTATGCCTCGGCTAATAAAGGGAAGAATATCACATACCTTCTTAACCACTGTATCCACCTGCTCTGCTACCTTAAGGGACCTGTGTGCATGCACAGTAGTAGATGCATTGGTGTTATTTTTCCAAAAATGGTTAGATTTGAACGGTTCCATCCAACTGCAAAGTGGTAACTGTGAAACCTCCATTTGAGGAGGGAGGGAGGCAGAAAACAGTTCCAGCAAAAACTCCCTGCTCTTAAATTCCATGCCTCGGCTAATAAAGCCAAGTATATGATGTGCCTTCTAACCACTACAGCTACCTTACAGGACCGGCGTACATGCACACCAAGGTCCCTCTGATCTTCGGTGCTTTTCAGAGGTTTGCCTGGTTCATCATGTAACACCGTGCCTTGTTTGTCCTGCCCAAGTGTGTCATAAGAACACAAGATCTAGGAGCAGGAGTAGGCCATCTGGCCCCTCGAGCGTATTCCACCATTCAATGAGATCATGGCTGATCTTTTTTGGACTCAACTCCACTTTTTGGCCCGAACACTATAACCCTTAATCCCGTTATTCTTCAAAAAAACTATCTATCTTTATCTTAAAAACATTTAACGAAGGAGCCTCAACTGCTTCACTGGGCAAGGAATTCCATAGATTCACAACCCTTTGGGTGAAGAAGTTCCTCCTAAGCTCAGTCCTAAATCTACTTCCCCTTATTTTGATGCTATGCACCATAGTTCTGCTTTCACCCGCCAGTGGAAACAACCTGCCCGCATCTATCCTATCTGTTCCCTTCATAATTTTATACGTTTCTATAAGATCCCCCCCTGCATCCTTCTAAATTCCAAAAGTACAGTCCCCGTCTACTCAACCTCTCCTCGTAATCCAACCCCTTCAGCTCTGGGATCAACCTAGTGAATCTCCTCTGCACACCCTCCAGCGCCAGAACGTCCTTTCTCAGGTAAGGAGACCAAAACTGAACACAATACTCCAGATCTGGCCTCACTAACGCCTTATGCAACTGCAGCATAACCTCCCGAGTTTTAAACTCCATCCCTCTAACAATGAAGGACAAAATTCTATTTGCCTTCTTAATCACCTGTTGCACCTGTAAACCAACTTTTTGCGACCTGTGCACTAGCACACCCAGGTCTCTGCACAGCGGCATGTTTTAATATTTTATCATTTAAATAATAATCCCATTTGCTATTATTCCTACCAAAATGGATAACCTCACATTTGTCTCGTCACACTTATCCGGATTGAATTCCATTTACCACTGATCAGCCCATCTGACCAGCCCATCTATAATCCCGTGTAATGATAGGCTATCCTCCTCACTATTTACCACGCCACCAATTTTGGTATCATCCGCGAACTTACTGATTAACCCTCCTACATTCAAGTCACAATCATTTATATAAGTCACAAACAGTAAGGGCCCCAACACCTGCGGGACCCACTGGCCACAGGCTTCTAGTCAGAAAAATACCCCTCGACCATGACCCTCTGCTTCCTGCCACGCAGCCAATTCTGGATCCAATTTGTCAAATTTCTTTGGATCCCATGGGCTCTTACCTTCCTTATCTGTCCCCCTTATGGGACCTCATCAAAAGTCTTGCTGAAGTCCAAGTAGACAACGTCAAATGCATTTCCCTCATCTATACACCTGGTCAGCTCTTCAAAAAATTTGATCAAGTTAATCAGACATGACCTCCACTTAACAAAACCAAACTGACTGTTCTTGATTAATCTCTGCCTTTCCAATGCAGATTAATTGTCTTTCAGAATTGCTCCCACCACTGATGTTAGAGTGACTGGCCTGTTGTTTTCTATTTCATCCCTTCCTCCCTTCTTCAATAATGGTACCACATTGGGTATCCTTCAGTCCTCCGGCACCTCTTCTCTGACCAGAGAGGAATTGAAAATTGCCAGCATCCCTGGTATTTCCTTCCTTGCCTCACTCAACTGCTTGGGATACATTTCATCTGGCCGTGAATATTTATCCACTGTTAAGTCTGCCAGACTACTCAGAACCTCCTCTCTGTCTGTGTTAATTTCTTTAATTTTATCACAGACCTTCTCTCTGATTTCTGTACTCACATTGTCTCTCTCTCTCACTACTGAACACCGACACAAAGTATTCATTTATAACCCTACTTTCATCCTCGGGCTCCAGACAAATTGCCACTGTGTTCCTTAATGGGCTCTACTCTTTCCCTAGTTATCCTTTTACCCTTAATGTACTTGAAAACAATTTGGATTTCCTTTACTTTCCTGCCAGTATTCTTTCATGTCCCCTTTTTGCTCTCCTAAATTCCTTTTTAAGTTACCTCAAGCACATTATATATGCCTCTCGGGCTTCTGCTGTTCAGAGCACTCGATATCAGCCATAAGCCTCCCTTTTACCTTTTACCCAATGCTGTATAACTCTTGATATCCAGGATTAACTGAATTTGTTGGTCCCACCCTTTCTCTTTAGTGGAACATCTTGGCCCTGTACTCTCTCCAATTCCATCTTGAATGCGTCCCACTGATCCGTCACAGATTTGGCTAAAAGTGTCAGCTCTAGTCCACCCTAGGCAAATCATTTTGTTTTTTAATTTAGAGTACCCAATTATTTTTTTCCAATTAAGGGGCAATTTAGCATGGCCAATCCACCTACCCTGCACATTTTTGGATTGTGGGGACGAAACCCACGCAAAAACGGGGAGAATGTGCAAACTCCACATGGACAGTGATCCAGAGCCTGGGACCTCGGCGCCATGAGGCAGCAATGCTAACCACTGCGCCACTGTGCTACCTACACTCGGCAAATCTGATCTTATTAAAGTTGGCGTACCCCCAGTTTAGATGTTTGATCTCAGGCTCATCCCTGTCCTGAGCGGAATTCTTAAAATGCATCTAGAACTTTTTAAGCCAGTACATAAAGGGTCCTACAAGCGGGTGGTCCCTTCATTGAGTAACGAAGTTGGGAAAGTCATTGAAGTATCAGTGGAGGAATATTTTTCAGACAGTGATCATAACTCCATTAGATTTAAGATTGTTAAAAAAGTTACAAAACATAAACCTGGAACATTCCTTCAAACATAAACCATGACAAAAGGTAAAAGGACACATGATCAAAAGGCAAATTTAGGACAGATGCCAGAAAGATCTTCAGATGAAAGGTTATCAGTATTTGGAACATACGTCTGTGTGGGTTTCACCCCCACAGCCTAAAAGATGTGCAGGGTAGGTGGATTGGCCATGCTAAATTGCCCCTTAAATGGAAAAAAATAATTGGGTAATCTAAATTTAAAAAAATATTTGGAACATATTTCCAAATGGATGGCGGAGATGGAAAACCTACCTGCAGGAAGTTGAAGTTGCTCTTCTTCCTGTCTCCCGCCACTCATCGCCAGAGCCCTGACTCACAGCGAGAGTTCAGGAGAGGGAAGTGGCAAGCAAGAGGTTTGGCAAGAGGATCTCCAGAGGGAAGGCTAGGGGGCAGCAGAGGTTGCGGAGGGTCAGCAGCGAGAGGGTTGGTGAGGGAGCGGGTAAGAGGCCAGGAGTTGAAGTGCCGGCAGTGAGAAGCGAAAGAAAGGGTCAGAGAGCAGGAGGGACTGCTCCAAATTGGCAATCAGGTCACGTGACCCTATTTCAAGACCAGCACAAAACAATGTCAAATTGAATAAAGCGACACTAAATGAGAATACAGGTCCCCATTAGATGACTGACATTAACAGGAAACAACGTAAAATGGGGCAAAGTACAGGGACTTACTGTTTTTGAATTTAACACTTACTGTGGCTGATCCCATCCAGATCTGTCCAGCAGTGACATAATGTGGTTTGTTTCAGTCATATGACTCACAACCTCTGATTTTGAGCTAAATGTTTTCCCACACTGTTTGCAGCAACACTGGTGAATTTCTCTTCTGATAAAGTTCACTAATTTGACTTGCTGGTAGAAGTTTAAACCTGTGAAAATTAAAAAAAAAACACTACTTGTCAAGTGTATTCAGGATAAAACACATTTCAGCACCAAATGTCACACCATGTTGTAAGGCCCCTCATATCAGCAGTAAACATAAAAACATGTGGAAATCAATGACAGGAAGAGGTCAATTCGCCCATCAAGTCATTGTCATAATATTCTTAAGTTTGAGCGCTATGTTATAAGGTTACCATAGACTTCCTCAGAACTTTGGAAATTTCACTTTAAAGCAGAATGCAATAGTTCCTTTGGTATTGCCTTTTGCAAAAACTCCCAGTAAGATACAAGTCTTGTTTTATTACCAACACAACATTCACTAAATTCCCAGATGACACCAGCTGTGAAGAACTCACAACTGAGGACAATCTTAACTTCACACGAGCCACGGTTTCAGCAGGCATCACTAGATAGCAGTCAGGAACTGGAACGCTGTTTTTCTCTTCCATTCTGAATCTAGTCCAGAGGTCATCTGCATCAGCTCGACTAGTATCCTGCTGAAATCAGTTCAATCAGGACTGAACTTTGGATTTTATTGGGCTGTGTCAGATTTAAAGATTTTTACTCTTTTAGCCTAAAGGGGATTTTCAGGTTGATTTATCTCATAATGCTGCTACTAAGTTAATTCTGGGCCACAGGGATGTGATAAGGACGAAGGGTGATTTAAATCCTTGGACACACAATTGAAACTTTGAGCAATTCACCACTGCATCCCACTCTTAAATCACCGCAAACTGCTGCTCCTATCTAAATAAGTACAGGAGACGCACCACTTTCCCTTTGCACAGCTTATGGCCAGAATTATTCCTTCCAGATGAAACAACTTATTTGCAGTTTTTTTCCATGTAATGAACTGTGTTTGCTGCTCAAGATGCATCTCCTCTACAATGGGAAGACCAAATGGTCTCGTGGGGCACTGGCACCATTACTGTGGAAAGTGGGATCTGTACCTGTGGGACGGTCCATACGTAAACTGTGCTGGGGCTGAGGTTCTAGTGTGCTGCATAACGAGGGAAGCAGAGAGCACTGGCAAACGGGTCTTTTGCTGGTTGGCAGGGACTCAACTTTTCACAATTTATATAAATGACTTGGATGAAGGGACTGAGGGTATAGTTGCTAAACTTGCTGATGACATAACGATAGGTTATAAATTGCGATGAGGACGGAAGGAGACTACAAGGGGACATAGATAAAGTAACTGCGGATATTTAGCAAAATTGAGTATAATGTTGTCCATTTTGGCAGGAAGAATAAAACACTTATTGTCTAAATGGTGAGCGATTGCAGAGCTCGGGGGTGCAGAAGAATCTGGGTGTCCTAGTCCATGAATCACAAAAGGCTAGAATGCAGGTACAGCAAGTAATTGGGAAAACAAATCAAATCTTATTGTTCATTGTGAGGGGAATGTTTCTTAAATTTTAGAGTTCCCAATTTCTTTTTCACTTAAGGGGCAATTTAACGTGGCCAATCCACCTACCGTGCACATCTTTGGTTGTGGGGGCGAGACCCACGCAGACACAGGGAGAATGTGCAAACTCCACAATGACAGTGACCCCGGGGCCAGGATCGAACCCGGGTCCTCGGCGCCGTGAGGCAGCAGGGCTAACCACTGCGCCACCCAAGGGGAACTGATTACAAAAGTAGAGAGGTTATTCTTCAGTTGCACAGGTCACTGGTGAGTCCATGTGTGCAGTATTAACCTCCTTATTTAAGGAAAGGTATAAATAAGTGAGAAACAGTGCAGGGAAGGTTTACTAGATTAATACCAAGAATGGGCAGGTTGTCTTATGAGGGAAGGTTGGAGAGGTCAGATCTGCATCCATAAGAGTTTCGAAGAATAAGAGCTACTTGATTAAAACCTTTAAGGTCCTGAAGGGTATTGACAGGGTGGATGTGGAGATTACGTTTCATCTCGTCAGAGAATCTAGAACTAAGTGTCACTTGAAAAATAAGGGGTCACCCATTTGAGACAGCGATGAGGAGAAATTGATTCACTCAGAGGGGCAGGAGTGTTTGGAACTTTTCCTCAAAAGGCAATGGAAACAGAATTCTCGAATATTTTAAAGGCAGAGCTAGATAGCTTCTTGATTATCAAGGGGGTAAAAAGGTTATTGGGGGGTAGGCAGGAATGTGAGGTCAGATCAGCCATGATCTTATTCAATGGTGGGGAAGGCTCGAGGTGTTGAGTGGCCTACTCCTGTTGTTATTCCGTACGCTTGTTATATATGTATGTAATATAAATTGGGTAATCGCTTGGTTGAACACTTTCGGTCAGGTTGCAAGTGTGACCCTTAGCTTCCAGTCGCTTGCACTTTAATTCTCCTTCCACTCTGACCTCAATGTCTTTGGCCTCCTTCAACAAGGGTAAAGGGAAGTTTGAGGAGCAGAACTTCACCGTTTGATGACGCACTGTCCAGCCTTCCGGATTCAACTTTTGGAGTTCAACAATTTCCGATCATAGCCAATACTTCACTTTTCAGCAGAAGATGCGTAATGATTCTGCTGCTATATTTGATCACTTCCTTCTTTGCTATCACCGACTTTCCTTTTTCTTCTTTCTTTCTCAGTCTTTCCACTTCCTTAAATCTGTTACGAGTAACCATTTCCAGAACTGATGAATGATCTGAAATGATAACTCTGCTTTTTCATTCCACAGGTGATACTGAGGAGTTCCAGCAACATTTGTTTCTAGATTATTTTACATAGATAATCTTGGATTGAGCACATTCACAGCAGATGTCAGGTGTTAAAACTAAAGGAGCAAAACATAGGTGTCATGATGAGGAAAATTCTCACACAAGTTGTACTTTTGATCGAAAGTCGTAAAAATAATAAAAGTACTTGCTACATAGAGCTCTTTCAGAACTTTACAAGGGCAAGAATGGATCTACTAATATGATGGTATTGCGAATGTGAAGTTTTATAAGATGGCCATGTTTAAACTCTCCTTTACTTTAAAATGGTGTGCTAAAGAGGGGCATGCGACCTCTTACCAGTTCTGTCTGGTCACAGGCCCATGTGATTTAGCTGCCATAAGTACAGGGTATTCAGGGCAAGTCCTATTGGAATTCAAATGTGAGCTTTCATACCTGGCTGCTTGCAGACTCCCAGAGTCAGTAAGATCAAAGAAGTTGGGAAAACAGAAACCAGAACAGACCAAGCAGGATGAAAGGATGGATTTAGGGTTAACCACACAGCAAAGGGCTGCTGAGGTCAGACCCCATATTCGAGAACAAATATTGTGATAAGTTAGAGATCATAGAATCACCAGACGGAACTTTATGACAGGGAACCATGCAATTACGCTCAAAGGATTGAGTGCAGAGGTTGGTTTAAAAGAACACTGGCAGAATCACCTTCGCAAAGTAGGAAGAGAGCTTATTCAATTTTAAAGGAGAGTAGGACTTAAAACTACATGCCGAGGGAGAGCTTGTTACAACGGATAAACAGAGTGTTGGGTTTTCTGTTGCATTAAGGGGTTAAAAAGCAATACCCGTTTTGTAATTTAGTGTACCAATTGCCTAAGTAATGTTTAGTCAATGTTGATTGTAGTTTGTTGTTGCAGTAAAAGTCTTAAAAAAAGACATCTCATCCAATTCTTTGCATTGGTCACTGGAAAATTCACACCTCTTTTTAAAAGTTATCAGCTCCTAATGGGGATTATAAAAATAATTGTGCTTCTATCGTCATCTTCTTACGCAGTCCCTTGGAGTCAAGGGTGACTTGCTTCCACACTAACAATAGGCTCTTAGGTGCCTGAGGAGTCCAATGTATGAATTACAGTCTCTGTCACTGGTTGGGCAGAGGGTGGTTGGAGGAGCGGATAGGTGGGTTTTTTGCCCAAGTTGCCACATGTTTCTTTCACGGCAAGGCTAGGCTTCAACTTGCTCTTGCCGATGAAACCATTTCCTCCAACGGCTGAAGAGCTCCTCCCCGAGTCTCAGTGCAGCTTCCGCCCATCAATAGGCTTAATGGATATGATCTTCAGCATGTGACAAATCCAGGCAAAGTGCAGTGAACAGCATCAGGGCGGCACAATAGCACAATGGTTAGCACTGTTCCTTCACAGCGCCAGGGTCCCAGGTTCGATTCCCGGCCTGGGTCACTGACTGTGCCGAGTCTGCACGTTTCCCCGTGTCTGCGTGGGTTTCCTCCGTGTGCTCCGTTTTCCTCCCACAAGTCCCGAAAGGCGTGCTGTTAGGTAATTTGGACATTCTGAATTCTCCCTCAGTGTACCCAAACAGGCGCTGGATTGTGGTGACTAGGGGATTTGCACTGTAGTGTTAATGTAAGCCTACTTGTGACAATAATAAAGATTATTTATTTATTCTCATCAACCTCTGTACATGGCCTTCTTCGATCTTGCAAACGCTGTTGATTCTGTCAACCGTAAGAAGTTGTGGACTACCCTCCTTAACTTTGGCACCATTCTCTGCCTGCCCCACGATGACATGCAAGCCATGATCTTCACCAACGGAACCACCACAGACCCAATGCTTGTGCAAACTGGGGTCAAACAGGGCTGTGTCATCGCACCAAGGCTCTTCTCCATCTTCCTTACAGCAACACTCTACCCCGTCACCCTGAAGTTCCTCGCTGGAGCTAACCTACTGGATAAGTGAGAAACTGTTCAACCTCCACCTCCAGGCCAGAACCAAGACCACCCAACTTCTGTCAGGATCTGCAGTACGCAGTCAGCGTGTGTAAGGGTGCACACTCAGATGCCGAGCTACAAACCATCATCATCGTATTCACCAAAGCATATGAGAGACTAGACCTCAGACTAAACAACCGTAAAACAAAGATTTTCTACCAGCTCCCTGCTCCTGCCACACGAAACTGCATAAACAGTGGAAAGGGAGCGCAGAATCCAGAGCATCCCACCCACCCATCTCATCAAACAGCACCTGCAAAACCTGTGGCAGAGTCTGCGGATCCAGGATTGGACTATTCAGCCATTGTAGAACCCACCTCCCCGGAGAGGAAGCAAGTCATCCTCGACCCTGAGGGACTGCCCAAGAAGATGATGATATCAGGACTCTATTGTGTTGACAGATTTTAAACAAAATGTTCATCTTTTGCTCATTTTTTGCTCTTTTTCCATCTGAAAGTTCTCAGGTGGCACAAAGAGGACTCGCTGAGATGTACTGCTCTGTGCCAGACAATTAGAAAAGGGAGCACAGTAGGCCACTTGCTGTTCCCTCCACCGCTCTTGGGAATTACTTAATGACCACTGAGCACCTTCATAAAACAACACATTTGAGCACAGTAAGAAGTCTTACACCACCAGGTTAGAATCCAACTGATGAAGGAGCGCACTCCGAAAGCTAGTGATTCCAAATAAACCTGTTGGACCTGGTGCTGTAAGACTTCTTACTGTGCCCATCCCAGTCCAACGCCGGCATCTCCACATCATGGCAACACATTTGAGGTCAGGAACTCACCGTGTGGGAAAACTGCGGATGCAAACCTATGTTCCATATTTCAATAGTTTGCATCACGCCAACCCAATCAACAGCAGAAAACAGCAAAATGATGAAATAGAGAAGAGTGTTTGCAAATAAAATGGATTTAAAATATATGTATACATACCCATTTCATACTTCAAGTTCAGAAGGTCAAAGTGATGAGCCACCTACAAAACAGGACAGACAACCTAATGTCAAACAACATTTACAACAGCAGAGGGCAGTACGGTGGCGCAGTGGGTTAGCCCTGCTGCCTCACGGCGCCGAGGTCCCAGGTTTGATCCCGGTTGGGTCACTGTCCGTGTGGCGTTTGTACATTCTCCGTGTTTGCGTGGGCTTCACCCCCACAACCCAAAGATGTGCAGTGTAGGTGGATTGGGCACATTAAAAAATTGCCCCTTAATTGGAAAAAAATGAATTGGGTACTCTAAATTTTAAAAAAAAAGAATTTACAACAGCAGTACGAATAAAGTTGCATCAATACCAAACCGAATAAAATGTAAAATATATTTACCAAGTTAAATGTGAATGTATGAGATGTCGGAACAACTCATCTTCATCCAGTTTTCCAATCACATTTATAGTCATCTATTCAACATTATGTAGCATTTTACAAATAGTTGGGATATTTGCTGATTAGCACGTTACGAATCCCTGAATTTATTATAACAGTTAAAAATATCTGTATGTCAGATGTATTCATTTTACAACAATCAATTAAAAGCTACTTCTTTCGGGTGTGTAGGTTCAAAAGATAGATTCTAATTTCACCGCAACTTTTTACTTTGTTACAAGTTCCTAAACTGAGACGGTCAAATAAAATCCACGTAAATGAGGAGGAATGGCACGGTCATAAACAACGATGGAACAAAGTATGACTTCAAATATTTTGGAAACTATTTTAAACATTAACCGTGGCAGGTGGAATATAATGTAAGAGATTGTGAAATTCTGCACTTTCGCAGGAAGAATAAAGGAGCTGAATATGATTTAAATGGAGAAAGACTGACGAAAGTTGCAGCACAGTGGGATTTGGGGACCGTTGAACATAAATCACAAAAGCTAGCCGTTACTCCGCAGGATGTATACAGTACAGAATTACTGTACTGATTTCAGGAGAAATGTTGTCACAGGTACAGCATTTGATACTGTTCTAATTAGTCCTGGGACAGCATGGCAAGTATATGAGAATGCAGGGTGGCGTCTGCACATACAGATTCATTGCTTTTATTTCCTTTGCAGGGCTACAATTGTTATTTTGTTGGTGCGGGGCGATTGAGCAGTGAAGAAGCTCCAATACAGTCTGATCTCCACTCACCCCATCATATCCACTCAAGCCCCAATGAATTTCCTGGATTGGGTTTGTTCCATAGAATCACTACAGTGCAGAAGGAGGCCATTCAGCCCATCTGGTCTACATCGACCCTCTGGAAAAACACCCCACCCAAGCCCACTTCCCCCACCCTATCCGCATAACCCCACCTAATCTGCACATCTTTGGACACTAAGAGTCAAGTGGTCATGGCCAATCCACCTAACTTGCACATCTTTGGACTGTGGAAGGAAACTGGAGCAACTGGAGAAAACCCAAGCAGGTACTGGAGAATGTGCAAACTCCACACAGTTACCCAAGGTTGGAATTGAACCAGGTCCCTGGTGCTGTGAGGCAACAGTGCTAACCACTGTGCTGCAAATCAGTATGTTTGGCTCCCAGTAAGATTACCACCATCAAGAGGGAACCTGCCTGAGAAACTGAGGAAACCTTGATGGCATATGCAAGTTACAGCCCCAGAAAATCAATTGAGGGGCCTATTAGCGATCGAAGCACTCCAAAGGTTGGAACTAATAAGGTTCCCTCTGTTGGTCTTGGTGTTAATGGGAGCCTTGAGCAGTTAGTGTGCTGGACGAACAGAAGAAGAGCATGTACTACAGACCCTTTCCCTCTATCAGGAGAATGCAGTGTCTATATCACCATTTCAAATTGCTACCTTTCATACAACAGCCCCAGGAAGTAACTTGATAGACCAAATATCCACCTTCTGTACTATTCTATAAGTGGGGCAGATGGAAGTTAAATATGCCAGGAAATCTGGGCCCTGGCTTCCTTGCCTTTGTTGGGAGAGGACTGAATAGATAGCTGAGGCTCCATGGCGAAAGGAAATCCTGTTCAGTTTGCGAAGTAGGTCGGAGCCTCACAGTCTAAATTTTCCATAATTCTTCATCATAATCACTGACAATTTTGGCTGGGAATACGGGAGAGAACTCTTTCTTGCATGCCATTTCACTGTTACTTTTAGTGATGCATATTGGATTACATGACCTAAGAGCAAATTGCCTGACACCCTTTCTAGTCAGAAATGGTGTATAGTGGAGAAGAAAAAGACAAATAAATAACACCTTTAATAATTGTGGACAATAAAAGTTGTCAGTTAACCAGATCAGATACAAATTGCTTCATCTAAATCAAAGCTAAAAGTATTAATTTTTTCTTAAAGGAAATACAGTGGCCCAATTTCACAACATAAATCAAAATGTGGTTAGATGTATCCATTGCACAATCATATTGTTCTTCTACCCCCCAAAAATGGTGATTTCATTTAAAAAAGACATTTTAGCTGTTGCTAACTATTCAATGTCAACAGGGGAATGTAATAAAATCCCATGGGTTACGTGATGCTTTAATTTGTTACGTGATTGCTCATCGGATAGATTGCAGATTTCATGCTTTTCTTTTACTGAGTTTTACCTTCATGTGAAGCTGCAGTTTCTCAGTTGTATCTTGTGCTTTCTCACAGAAGAGACAAACAGCACAAACTGGAGGGCCTTGCCAATCGGACCAATCACTGTTTAAAGAAAAGTAAAAATAAAGCTCCAGAAAACAGCAACCTATTTGTTCAATATAATGGTTATTATAGTTAAATATAACAGTCTACTTCTGTTCCTAATGCTCCGATTAAATACCGCATGAATTGCCTAATGCATCAGAACAGAAGACGACAGCTGGAGGCCCAATATAAGGTAGTAACTAGTTGCAATTATTTATGGTACTTGCATGATCCAATTCATCATGAAACACATTCCAAGAATCTACTTTACTTTCGAACACATATCTATTTCATGCTTTTTATTGTTAGGTGCAACAGAAATCAAGGTCACAGATACAGGAGGAAGAGAAACTGCCAATGATAATCTGTTGACTGTGTCAAAGTTTGTGGAGACCAGTCTGAAAATATTTTGTTCTATTTTAACCATAATAAACTGGTTACCAATTTGGCTTTGGAACAAATAGAATTTTAGCTTGTTATCCAAAAATATAGCAATTTTATGGAAAAGCACAGGTAGCCTGAAAAAGGACAGTCTTTGACATTTTATAGCCTTTGGTAGATGTATCATTACTTCAGTCTCACTGAAAGGCTTCTTGTGACATATGTAAGTGAGCTGCTGAATGAGAAATATGATTTTCTTGCAAAAATAAGTCATGCCAAACTTTCCTTTCATGCACCCATTCCTTCCTTTCCAAAAGGTAATCCCAGTTTTCCACTCCTGCTTCTTGTCAGCCAGCCACTAGAAATTGAGGGATGATTGAAGGATTGCTGACTCTGCCTCCAATCTTTACCCTTGTGGTCTCTTAGTGCCTCCAACATAATGACTAGCAAGTCAGAATGTGGCCCTGGTGTTGGTCGTGAAAATTAGAGTTCATGAACTCAAGCTGTGAAACTGAATATGTGCACCGACAACAGTAACCCCTAAAACCTCTGGACTGTCGTGAAAAAAATCCCAGCTGCTTCACTACCATCCTCCAGGGAAACAAGTCCATCATCCCTGTCCAGTCCGGCCTGCAAGTGACTCCAGTCCCTAACACGGTAATTATAGATGCCCACTCAAATGGCCTAGCAAGCCACCCAGTTGAAAGGAGACAAGTGGTGTTCCCCCAGGATCGATACTGGAACCTTAGCTTTCATCATAAACAATATCGGCTTTGATGAAGGATGAGGGAGGTCGAGATCCACGTTTACAGATGCCAAAGTTAGTAAGCAAGGAAAGACGTGTGAATGGTAGATAGGCTAAATCAGAGGGTAAATCTATAGCACATGAAGTTTAATATGAAGAAATGTGAGAACATCTACACTCGATCCGAGAACAACAAATCAGGACTAATTTCTGAAGAGAGTGAGATTACACTACCAGTGAAAACAGTAACCTGGTTAATTACAACCCTATCATTATTTCCACATAAGTGCTGACTAACGAACATTTAGAACAAGAGATCTCCCCTTGGTTTTCAACTTCACCACCATTGCTGAATCTCCCATTGCCCACTGCCAACATGTTGCCAGAACCACTGCCCAGAAGCTGAACTTCGATGCATTGTACCAAAGCTGCAGCGCAAAAGTGGACCAGGGGTTTAGCACTCTGTGATGATTCGCTCCATCCTGACCCTCCAGAGTCTTTATTTGTCCAGTGATTATTAAAAAGTTTTGTGCAGGGCAGCACGGTGGTGCAATGGGTTAGCCCTGCTGCCTCACGGCGCCGAGGTCCCAGGTTCGATCCCGGCTCTGGGTCACTGTCCGTGTGGAGTTTGCACGTTCTCCCCGTGTTGGCTTGGGTTTCGCCCCCCCACAACCTAAAGATGTGCAGGCTAAGTGGATTGGCCATGCTAAATTGCCCCTTAATTGGAAAAAAGGAATTGGGTACTCTAAATTTTTATTTTAAAAAAGTTTTGTGCCCAGGTGCAGAGAAACCTCTTTTTTGTTTTAGAATCAATGTATTGTTTCACCAGGAACATTAGAACTGCTGGGGTGTAGAGGTATCTCAGTACTTTATTCAAATCCAACTGAACTATAATCCATGCAGTAGAACTTGGCACACTACATTTGTTTTTTATGGTACCCTCTCCCTGACAGATCCATCACCTGTAATCCATAACTTACACAAAAACATTCAAACGCAAAGTTACTCATAGCTTGCTAAACTAGGGTTCTCTGAATAGATATTCAGCAATGGAAATCTCTGGCATGCCCACTGCAGTTCCTCCATACGTTTTGGGCAAGAGATACAGGTTTAATGTGAAGAAGTATTTGTTTTATTTTAATGCAGCAAGTGGTAACGACCTGGAACTTCCTGTCTATGAGGATGGTGGAAGTGGAGACGGATTCGCTGTACCGAATGGGCCAAGTGTTCTGTAATGTCTCTATTTTTGTATTGCCAACCAATTGGGTCAAATTGTAACATCTTTCCAACATTACAGTTCCCTCTGTTGTCCTGAATTCCAGAAATTCTGCATTTTCTTTTTACATGATAAGTGAATTTTAAGAATTTCACCAAAAATTACAATAATTGCTTTTGCCAATAATAAGTGGACAAGTATTCAAGCATCAGACATGGGTGTTATACTGTCAGTTTCTGAATTGTAACTGAATGAACCATATTAATTTACAGTAAACTGCCTCGATATGGTTTGATGGCCGAAGAATCACGATGAAACAGCTCTGAATTATTATGGTTACATCATTGTCTGAGATGAATTGGGGAGTTTAGAAAATTTATAAACACCAGGAAAATTAAAAGTACAAATCATGTGGGGTGGAGTTTGGTATAATCACTATTGATGTTTTTTTATTGGCAATATGCCAGTGCTTGGGGGCTGGTTTAGCTCACTTAGATCGCTGGTCCGTGATGCAGAGCGAGACCAGCAGCGTGGGTTCAATTCCTGCAGCAGCTAAATTTATCCATGAAGGCCCCCCTGCCTTCTCAACCTTGCCCCTCGCCTGAGGTGTGGTGATCTTCAGGTTAAATGGTCACCAGTCAGCTCCCCCCTCAAAGGGGAAAGCAGCCTGTGGTCATTTGGGATTATGGCGATTTACCTTTACCTGCTAGTGCAACACAAATTTCTTTTTACAGAAATACAAAATGGCTCTTCAGGGTGAGAAATACGGAAAAGAATTGACATCTACAAAACAATCCCAAGTTATCACTGAGACAGCAATATATAACATATGAGGCATGCTAATGCCTCTGCTCATTCTCCCCATGTCTGTGTGGGGTTTCCTCTGGGTTCTCCGGTTTCTGCTCACAGTAGGTTAGATGGATTGCATCACAAAGATACGTAGGTTAGATGGATTGCCCATAGTATCCAAAAAGAAGGTAGGTGGGGCTGCTGGGTTACAGGGATAGGGTGGAGGTATGGGTTAGGTAGGGTGCTCTTTCCAAGGGCCGGTGCAGACTCAATGGGCTTAAGGGCCTCCTTCTGCACTGTAAATTCTATGATTCTATGATAATAAACAGAACAAACTGAACTGTCAGGGCTTGAGAACATTCAATCAGTTCCAGGTATATGCTGTGCAATGGCATAACCATGCTTTAAGTGAGACACACCTTCCAGAAAGGAAAACAAGCTTAAGTCATCAATTATCTTTTTTCTGCTATTGGTTGATGATAGAGGGGGATGGGTTAAAAGCCACAAAGCAATCTCTACCTCATTTTTCTTTTTCCTCTAGAACAGATCTGAACATCAGTTACTAATTTCCAGACTGACTGAATTATAAAGTATTCTTAATAATATGGAAAATAAAGAGGAGTAAGGCTGCAGATGGAAAGTATGAACTATTTCTTCTGTCATGTGGTGTCTGTTGCAAGTTGAATCACAACTATTAATTCTTCATTCTTGTGGTGTATAACTTAATTTAAATCACAAGGCCATAATAGTGCCTTGCAATTTCCTCCTTTTTCCTTTGATCTATTTGCAAAACAAAGTTGATTTACTTACAGAGATTATGCACAAAATGATAATAGCAACAGTCTGAAACCTTAAAACCACTTACTCATCTTGCTCTTCTATCATCTCTCTGTCATCTTCAGACTGAACCTCCTCCCAGTTCTTCCCAAGCTCCTAAAATAGGAATATAGGAATTTAACAGTAGTATTCCCAGATGTGAGGAGAAATCAGAAGTGTTCTTGTTTATTTGGTTAATGCCATTCCTTCAGAATTTTACTGATATGCTGTGACGGTTACAGATTTAAGCCACAATGTTTAAAACATCATTATAATGAGTAGCCCAATTTGCCAACCTCCAAATGAAACCGTTGTAAGTTTCCTGCTGTGTGCACTTACTTCAGATCACTTTATATAATAAATGGAAACGTACTTTATAGTACAGCAAATTATTTTGACATGAATAGCCAGCTCAGTTTGAAATAACCCACAGGAGTTCCTCAGGGTAGTGTCCTAGGCCCAACCACCTTCAGCCGCTTCATCTATGGCCTTCCGTCCATCCTAAGGTCAGAAGTGGGAGCGTTTGCTAATAATTGCACTATGTTCAATACCGATTGTGACTCCTCAGATATTGAAGCAGTCTGTGCCCACAGTAGTTATCACTGCTGCCTCACAGCGCCAGGACCGGATTTAATTTGGTGATTGTCTGTGTGGAGCTTCTACGTTTGCATCATGTCTGCGAGGATCTCCTCCGGGTGCTTCAGTTTCCTTCCACTGTCCAAAGATGTGCCGGTGAGGTGGGTTGGCCTGGGTGCAGGGTAACAGGAATAGCGTAGGGGAGTGAGCCTAGGTAGAATGCTCTTTTGGAGGGTCGGTGCAGACTCGATGGGCCAAATGGCCGCCCTTCTGCACTGTAGGGAAAAGAAGGAACAAAGAAAAGCCCAGTGTAAAGGAAGAGATTATCAGGCTGACTTGAAGTGTGCTATTTCTTCATATCTCTTCATGCTGCAAAAACATTGATTTCTAGCCATTGTAGGTAGGGTAGTATGATTCTTATATTGCAATATCTTGAAATCTTTACAGGTGTGCAGAAAGATGATGACCTTTCGAATGGCAACTGACTCTCATAGCATTGGCAGGTTTTAATGTTAAGTAACCATCTGCTTAATAAAAGAATGCTTGGAGGCACACCACTGCAGGCTCATTTTTAGGTTTCACAGCGCTTTCAATATTATGAGTGCAAGGTCATCAGCTAATTCTGCAAAAGGAAAACATTTGGGTAAAACATTATCCTTTTTAATTAGAGTTTAGAATCAAACCACTGCTGAATGATACGGAATCAAATCCAGGCTTATAATTAGTCGTTTCAATTTGCGAAACAGCAATTATGTGTGATGAGAGAAATTTGCGATAACAAAACAGGAGATTATAGAGACTCGTTAACCAATGGAAAGAGAGCTCTTTGGAACAGCTGAGTAGTAATGAACTGAATCCAAGTCAGTGCACTAATCTAATGTAATGTAGAACTGTTAGATAATAGGGGTGAGAGAAAATAAGCGTCACACTGCATTGGAACAGGATTCAAAGAGTTTCATCAGCCTTAATGCTGCAGCCAGAATGGTACGGTGTTTTCAATTGCCAGCACTCAGATATAATTGTAAATACTATATTTCAAAAAGTATGGTTAAGTATTATTCTATGTATTGATTAAATGTATGAATGCTTGATCTTAACTTTTCAAGAGCCTTATTGATTTTGAGGGATAGAACATCATGAATAAAACACATCCTCGAAAAAACATACCATCAGTCCGACGGACAGTCAGCAAAACATTAATCATGAACATCGGATGAAGCAGTTCTCAATTTCACGACAGGCTTATCGAGCGATTTAATTTGATCAGTTTTAAATGCTCCTTGACAGCCCTTTTACAATCAACCTGCTCAGAGGAATGGGGAATAAAATTATTTTCTGCAGTTTGGCCACCACTCGAAATCTAGTAGCGTCAAAATGACTTTTGGTAATCATAGAATTTACGGTGCAGAAGGAGGCCATTCAGCCCATCGAGTCAACACCAGCCCTTGGAAAGAGCACCCCACTTAAGCACACGCCTCCACCCTATCCCCGTAACCCAGTAACCCCAGCTAACCTTTATGGACACAAAGGACAATTTATCATGGCCAATCCACCTAAACTGCATCTTTGGACTGTGGGAGGAAACCGGAGCACCCGGAGGAAACCCATGCACACACGGGGAGAATGTGCAGAATCCGCACAGACAGTGACCTATGCCGGGAATCGAACCTGGGACCCTGGAGCTGTGAAGCAACTGTGCTAACCACTGTGCTACCGTGCTGCTGATACAGCAGCTGTGGACATATGTTTCAATTCTTCTATCATTTAAAATAGACAGGATAACCCCAGTACTAAATAGTGGGACAGTAAAATGTCACTGGACTTGTTAAATGTGTGTGCACTGATCTGACCTACAGTAATTTCTATCTTCATGTTGTTTTAGAATATTCCATCCTAAAATTAAACATACATCTTACCAGATAGTTGATGGTGTAAAATTTGTCATATTCATGATTTTTGGCATTGATTCTGCGATGCTGTTTTTTCCTCATGTGATCTTTGAGAGTATTCTTGTCACGGAACGTTTTCTCACAATATAAACACTGCAAACTGCAGAAAAAAGGCATTAGCAAATAACACATTTTGAAAGTTCAAAACCCTTAGCTAAATGCTCAATGAACAAATAGCTGTAATCAACCATGAAATCATCTGAAAGGTCTAAAACCTTAAAATCTTCTTGCAGGTAATTAGCAATTATTTATCTGTGACTGTATAATTGAATTGAGGCCAAGATAAAAATAACTAGATAAAGTAGACATCACTCTTTAATGCTTCATTTATGTTGATTCAATATCATATTCAAGTGCAATTCTAAAGTCTCGCAGGAACAATAGCTAAGCAATTCAATCGAATACATAAATTCATCACCAAAGAATCAGAGGTAACAGGAGGAGAATAAATGCCAGCGAGTTCTGATTCAGAAAGCACTGCATGAAAGAGTAATGAAAGCAGATTCAGTGGCAAAGGGACTTGGATAAATGCTCGGAGGGAAAAAGAATTAACAGAGCTGTGGGGAAAGATTGCTCTTTCAAAGAACTGACATGTACTGACAAAGAACTTCCCGTACCAGCCTCCCCGAACAGGCGCCGGAATGTGGCGACTAGGGGCTTTCCACAGTAACTTCATTTGAAGCCTACTTGTGACAATAAGCGATTTTCATTTCATGAAGGACTGAATCGACTCCTGTGCTGTAGCATTGTCACCTCATTTGTATCACATTCTTGCTGAGAAAAGATAAGAGGGGGCAAGAGGCAGCTTTAGGTTTGTCTGGACACTTGGGACAGTTTGCCTGTGTACTGATTTGGTAATGCAACTAAGCTGAAAGAAACATTGGGTAGCTTCAAAAGCCACAGGGAAATTAACATGGTGGTACTGCAACTCAATAGGTTTTTAGGTTTCTTTTTCTCAAGATACCACAAAGCAATAAGGCATCTCTGTCACCAATCACATCCCCACTCATTCAAAAATCCACCCTCTCAATTTGATTCACCAAAGAAATCCACTTGAGGAATGTTGGTGGGCGACATGGTAGCACAGTGGTTAGCACTGTTGCTTCACCGTGTCAGGGTCCCAGGTTCAATTCCCGGCTTGGGTCACTGTCTCTGTGGAGTCTGCACGTTCTCCCCGTGTCTGCGTGGGTTTCCGGTTTCCTCCCACAAATCCTGAAAGACGTGCTTGTTAGGCAAATTGGACATTCTGAATTCTCCCTCAGTATACCCGAACAGCAACCGGAATGTGGCGACTAGGGGATTTTCACAGTAACTTCATTACAGTGTTTAAGCCTCCTTGCGACACTAATAAAGATTATTATAGTTCTGATCAAAGTTCTTCATTGGGTGTGGCACAAGAGTGTGGAATGAAAGATAGGAAGGCACAGAAGGTGGTCATTTGGCTCAGTCAGATGCGAAACTGGGATCCAGCAGTGGATACTGGAGGCTCCAGAGGAGTCAGCAGCTGACTTTACAGATGCAGGCACAGATCGCTGGGTCCTCCATAAAGCCAAAAGATGATGGATGACCATCAAACTCATATGAAAATGCTGAGGCTCACATTGTATGGCCGGAGGCAGATGGTAAGGATCATTGAACCAGAGGCACCTGCACCCTACCATCCAAGAAAAAGACTTTGAAACCAATGAGATAGTCGGGGTAGAAACAATGGTAAAAATAAAAAGTGTCATCCGTAAATGTGCATACACAGTATAACCACCAATATAATATATTAAATCTGGTGCTCCAAACTAAGTTTATTCTTTTTTTTTCTTTGCTTTTGAAAGGATGTTTGGAGGCCAGTTTGCAATAGAAACATATTTACATCTATGCCGTCTTAAGCAGGCCTCTTGAAAGGGACACCATCAAGGGAGCAGTGTTGTGGGTAGACTCTACTGGGACTGTAACACTGGTTTAAATTTTCTTTGGTTGTGCAGCTTTATCAGTGAATCTAAACCATTTCCTCTTCTTACTGCTCTTGTTCTGTCTCTATTCATACCCATTGAGAGTCCCATGGGAAGGTTTCATGTCAGAAAGCTGGGAAGGAAAGATTTCTCTAACAATACTGGCTGAAAGGCAGCTTGAAAAATCTTTTCTAGCATAGCTGAGAAGAGATTTTCTAATTGTTTCAGTCAAACCCGATGATTCAAAACGTTTGTGGACATTTATTTGTAGCCTGTGAGCTCAACCATTACCTGATTTGACAAGTGATCCTTAGCCATAGGTCTAAATGTAATCCGTTACAATTCTGCTGTAAATGCAGTAATTTTAGAAAAAGCTGCTTTTGCCCTCATTTGTACACAAGGACGACTGTAGGCTGGTCACATCCTCTGCCAACAGACAATTCTGCTGAAATTTAACATGTATTCTCGAGTGGGTATTAACTCTGGTATATCCAGTGTTCACCTCAAAGTCACTAATTCTGAGCCCAAAAAACCTTGGAATTCCAGGCCCTCAATTTTATGTGCGCCAGTATGGCTTTATTTTCTAAGGCGTAAATTATTGAAGCAACCTAGAAGATATTGTAAAAAATATTTTGAAAAGGACAGTTTGCAAAATAATATAAGTTGGTGAAACATTTCCTAAAAATGTATTCATTCATGGGATGTGGGCATTGTTGGCAAGGCCAGCATTTATTGCCCATCAGAAGGTGCTGGCAAGCTGCCTTTCTAAAGCAATGTAGCTGGTGTTTAGATAAAATCAAATCATAGAATCATAGAATTTATAGTGCAGGAGGCATTTGGCCCATCGAGTCTGCACCTGCACTTGGAAAAAGCACCCCACTTAAGCCCAAGCCTTCACCCTATCCCCGTAACTCCATCCCACCTTTTGTGGACACTAAGGGGAATTTAGCATGGCCAATCCACCTAACCTGCACATCTTTGGACTGTGGGTGGAACCAGAAGAAACCCACGCAGTCAAGGGGAGAAAGTGCAGACTCTGCACAGACAGTGACCTAAGCCGGGAATCGAACCTGGGACCATGGAGCTGTGAAGTAACTTTGCTAACCACTGTGCTACCGTGCTGCCCAATAGAGGAGTACTGTTGAGTCAGCAATGTCCTTACTCCTTACCAGCTGTTAGGTGTGCTAGCAACAATACCGGCATCACCTAGATTAACACTCGTTCAATTCTGGAGAGCATGAAATGGCTTGAAAGTTAAGACAACAAACTGCACTAATGCCAGCAAGTCAGTTTACTAATCCACTGATTTCCAGACAAATTAAATTGTAGGCCACCACCTTTACTAAATTTTCAAGGGTGATCGAGAAAGGCTGAACAAATCTATGCACTGGTAACTTGTGACCAGTGCATGTTTCGATCGCTAGGATTTATTAATATTGTCAAATTTCCTCTAGTTCTGGTCACAGAGAGGTCAGGCTACGCTGTTAGTGGGAGAGAGAAAGAGTGCATATTTCCACTGGAAGGTTTAGAACATATGTTTGTGGAAACGTGCTTCAAAACTAGAGAAAAAGGGACATTCGATTGGTTGCTGGAACATCAAGCTGTCACAGGCAGACAAAAATAAATTTGCTTCTCTCACAAATTACTGTTGTCATAAATAATAAATCTATGCAAATAGGATGGAAGAAAATGGCTATTTTGGGTGAACAGTGGCTTCGGTGTACATGCTTGCAATGTTTTAAATCACTCAAAGCCCATCTGTATCCTAAAACAATGTTGAATGGAGCTCCATCTTTGCTTTTACATCTCTATCCATAAAGTTTAAAACATGCATACTTATCCATTTTCTTCTGGACCAAATCCAGGAATTCATTGCAGTACACAATATTGTCAGGTAGGCCCACGTTGAAAGAATGATCTTTAGCCATATGGTTGAAGAGAATAGCCCTGAACATGTATTTATAATAAAATTGAAATCAATATTTTTCATTCAAGTTCTTATTTTCATCATCACTTTTATGATAAAGTTGCACTAATATAAGTTACTATTTTTGTACTTCTGGAAGAGTTAATTTCTAAAATTAACAAAAAGTTGCAAAAATTTAAACCCTTTTTCAGCTTGGACATCAAATAACTTAAAAAGCTTCATGAAATAAATTTCATTCACAAACCCTTTTTTGCAAAAAATTCCTCATTTCCAGAAAATGGTTTTAATCAAGTTAAACAAAAAAGAAACCATATTACACGGTAGTACAATTGAATAGAATCATCTTGTGAACTTTTAAAATCCTTTTCACTGAAATTTTCATTTGAAGACCCCAATATTGAATCATGGAATCTCTCCAGCGCAGATAGAGGACATTCAGCCCATCGAGTCTGCACCGATCCTTGGAAAGATTACCCTACCTAGCCCACGCCCCGGCCCTATCCCCATAATCCCACCTAGCTTTTGGACACCAAGGGGCAATTTAATATGACCAATCCACCTAACCTGTAGATCTTTGGACTGTGGGAGGAAGCCGGAGCACCCGGAGGAAACTCACGTAGACACGGAGAGAACGTGCAAACTCCACGCAGTCACCCGAGGACAAAACTGAACCTGGGTCCCTGGTGCTGTGAAGCAGCAGTGCAAACCACTGTGCCACCCCGGAAGGTCTGCCCTCTCTGAGGACATCACCAAAAGGCTTTGCTGCAAAGAGAGAGAGAATAACGTGAGCAAAGGCCACGGATCGCGGAAAGCGATTTATGTCTGCCCCAAATTTGTCATGGAGGGGAAAGAAAATCATATGTACATGATAAGTTACTAATTAAGTTAGTCATGTGCAGAGTTCTTTGCCTTTTTGTCTGTTGATGTTTCAACTGGAGTTATTTTCTTGGTAGCTTTTGTTAGTGGTGACTTGCCATGGTCTTCTACACCCAGGTGCAGGGCAGGGAGGCAGGTACCAAGTTGACCTCAGCCAGAATGGGATTTTAGCCTATTCTGTTGGCATTACTGTGAACCAGACATTGCCAATTACCCGACTGAGCTAACCAGCCCCCCCAGTATAATAATGATAAACATGTGGAGAAAAAAAAAGGCCAAAGCGTTGTGTAGTTTCAAGAAGGAATTAGATATAGCTCTTGGGGCTAAAGGATAGAGCTATGGTTGGGGGGCTGGTTTAGCTCACTCAGCTAAATTGCTGGCTTTTAAAGCAGACCAACAGCACGGTTCGAGTCCCGTACCAGCCTCCCCGGACAGGCGCCGGAATGTGGCGACTAGGGGCTTTTCACAGTAACTTAATTGACGCCTACTCGTGACAATAAGCGATTTTCATTTCATTTTTTTCAGAAAGGTAGAATCAGGGTATTAACCTTGATGATCCACCATGACCATAATGAATGACGGGGCAGGCTTGAAGGGCCGAATGGCCTCCTTCTGCTTCTGTTTTCTATGTATGTTTCTCTGCATGTTTCTAAATATATTGCGTTTTAGCATTCTCCCAGTAATTAGTGGAATATGGTACAATGCTGTACAACAATGGAACAGGCTTTCCTGGGTCACAAGTGGCAACCAGTTAAACATTCTGGAATTTCAGTCTCAGAAAAGGCCTAGGTTTGGGAGGAAAAGAAAAGTTAACTATTTTAAAAAAGCAACTGAAAGATTTCACAAAGGTCGCTTGAATATTCCCATGGTTAAAAAAGCACAGCTGCTTCAGAAAATACAGACCTGTTTCCTGCAAATTCTTCATTACAAAACACACAGACACGAGCAAAACTGCTGTCATTCCTTTCCTGTTGCTGCTGCTCCAAAACCTCTTCCTGTAAAAGAGGAAGCGAGTCAGAGAACTCATGCTGACCATGTTATATTTATCGTAGAGAACAATGAGGCAAGAAATACACAAGACAAGCAATCTGTGAAGTTATCACTGACTGGATGATAAGCATATTAAATTTTAATCAAATTCGTGTTCTTGCAGACCATTTAATGTAAAGAATACTCATAGAAACAATGAATAATCGATATTCGTGAGAGAAAAAGAGCTAATTCATACAAGTAAATACAACACGACAAATTGAATTCCAAACATATCTTTAAGAGATAAAATGTCCTGCGGTGATTCAAAGATGAGAAGCACATACCAAACAGTAGAAAAAGAATTAGGAGAAATTATGCTCAAAAGGATAGTTTTTGAGGAGGCCCCTACAGGTTGAGAGAAGTGATGTGGCAATGCCAGCGTTGGACTGGGCTGGGCACAGTAAGAGGTCTTATAACACCAGGTTAAAGTCCAACAGGTTTATTTGGAATCACTAGCTTTCGGAGCGTAGCTCCTTCATCAGTGATGAACCTGATGAACTCCAATGATCAAGATCAAAGTTTAAGATCACTAAGGCTGCAACACCAATGAGTGGTGGAAGACAGGAGGTCAGAATCAAAGGATTAAGGATGAAAAATTGGACTGGTGGAGTTTGAAGAGTTAAGATGGGAAAGGCCCAGGGGAAGACTTTTAAATGAGGATGAAGCTTTTTTGAATTTGATGCTCTGACAACAGTGCGGTGGTCATAGAGGAGGAGTGTGATAGATCTGCATGAAGATACATAAAATGAGGACAATGGTTTCAATTATAGCAAAGTGGTGCAAAAGCGGGAGCGAATAATACTGCAGATAGAAATAAAAAAAAGATCCTTGGTGATGGACAGAAAGTTACTTTTCAAATTCAGTTCAGGTTTGAGGAGCATAGAAAGTCCGAACAGGTAATTCAGTGGGCAGCGAGAGAAAGGACACAATCAGTGGCAAAAGGTGTGCAGATTCCAGCAGAAGTCAAATAAAATGGGTTTGATTTTCCAGATGTTCAACTCCAAGGTACCCTGGTTGAACAGTAACTTGATGCTGGACAGTCGCCAACACGGTTGGTCATGAAGTTGTTGAGGATGGTGGTGAATAGCAAGACATATAGAAACTGATTACATGCCTGTGGTAAAGGTCACAGAGGGGCAACATTTAAACAAAAAAGGAGAGGGTTAATGAAATAGTTCACTGGTTGTACCGAACTGGAGTCTTGTCGAAAAAAGACATTTTTGTCAAAGCTTTCCATCTTGTATTCATCAGGACAATTGCAAGAATACCAATAGCGGGGGAACAACAACTTTATACTGAACAAGAAGAGAGTGCTGACTGGTTGGCAAATGAACTTTGATTGGTCAAGACATTGCCATGGAGAATGCACTAGTTAATGGTGACCGACAGTTAACTGTCGTGCATTGTTTGACCATTTATAGCTGGTTGAAATGTTCAAGTGGGACTGTGAAAAAAAGGCATTACTGGAGAAATACTTGTTATATTGGATAAGGGACAATGAAAGTAGGCAACAATGATTCTGTGGAGACTGCCCACGAAGGAGAAGCAGCATAAGAGGTTTAAGTGGTTGAATGCTTTGGAAAGGACTAAGAAGGACAGCCACTATCACAAAAAAGGATATCGTTGGTTAGTGCTGTATTTGCTCAATGCCAAAGACAGGATGAAAACCAGACTTGAGTTTCAAACAGAATTATGGGAGAGATAATCATGGAGTTGGTTGGTGACAACATATTCCAGAATCTTCTCAGGGAGTGAGTTTTGAGATCAGCATACAATAGAGAAGGACATTTGGATAATTGTGCTCACCCTGGCTCTCTGAAAGAGTTTTCAGTTATCTATTTTCCTAGCTTCTCTTTCTAGCCTTTTACAATTATTCTTTTTCAGATATGTATTTACTTCTTCTGAAAGGTAATATGGATTCAGCTTCATTCACTGGTTCAATAAAGTTTTGAATGTCCTGTCGCATTTAAATAAAAACCGTAACCTCATTTTTTATCTTATTAAAACCCTTCATAGTTTTCACAACTTCTGTCAGATTGCATCTTAATTATCTTCTTTTCTGGTGAAAAGAGACCACAATTGACTTTATCGCGGAAGTTGGTGAATCTTTTTGGGTCTTGACATCCTTCCTGAAGTTGGAGAGAATGGCAAGGTTCAGGAAGTACTTTGAGGAGGAGGATTGTGAGAAGACTGATGAAAGGGAGATAAATTATGCCCAAAAGCAATTGAAAAAAAAATACACTCAAGGGGTGTG
The DNA here is from genome assembly GCF_902713615.1 of Scyliorhinus canicula. NCBI lineage: Eukaryota > Metazoa > Chordata > Chondrichthyes > Carcharhiniformes > Scyliorhinidae > Scyliorhinus > Scyliorhinus canicula. The sequence goes on along the minus strand of NC_052165.1, from coordinate 8,214,390 downwards.
GGCTTCGCTGGCAAGGCCAGCATTATTGTCCATCCCTAATTGTCCTTGAGAAGGTGGTGGTCGTTTTGAAGCGCTACAGTCCATGTGTTGTAGGTCCTCCCTCAGTGTTATATAAGGGAGGGTAGTCCAGGATGTGACCCAGCAACAGTGAATGAATGGTGTCATAATTTTATGTCAGGATGGTGTGTGACTTGGAGGTGAACTTCCAGGTGGTGGTATTCCGATGTGTCTAGTGCCATTGTCCTCCTAGATGGTAGTGGTCACAGATTTGGAAGGTGTTGTCCAAGGAGCCTTGGCGAGTTCCTGCAGTGCATTTTGTAGGTGGTACACATTACTGCTTCTGTGCCTCGGTGGTGGAGTGAATGTTTGTGGATGGCATGCCAACCAAACAGGCTGCTTTGTCCAGGATGGTGTCAAGCTTCTCGAATGTTGTTGGACTGCACTCATCCAGGCAAGTGGAGAGTATTCAATCACACACCTAACTTGCGTCTTGTAGATTGGAGACACACTTTGGGAATCAGGAGGCAAATTACTCACTGCAGGATTCCTAGCCTCTGACCTGCTCCGGTAGCCATAGTATTTCCATGGTTAGTTCAGTTCAGTTTTTGGTCAATGGTAAACCCCTGAATGTTGACAGTGGGGATATAGAGATGATAATGCCATTGAATTTCAAGGGGCAAATGGTTAAGAGTCTCTCTTGTTGGAGATGGTCATTGCCTGCCACTTGTGTGGTGAGAGTGCTACTTGTCACGTCAAACCTTAACATTTCTGCAGTTGGACATGGACTGTTTCAGTATCCGAGTTGCCAATGGTGCAATCACCAGTGAACATCCACTTCTGACCTTATGATGGAAGGATGGGAATTGATGAAGCAGCCGAAGGTTGTTAGGCCTAGGATATTATTCTGAGGAAGTCTTGCAGTAATGTCCTGTAATTGAGATGACTGATCTCCAACAACCACAACCATCTTCCATTGTGCCATGTATGACACTAACCAGTGGAGCATTTTCCTCTTGATTCCCATTGACTCCAGTTTTGCTAGGGCTCCTTGATGCCACACTCGGTCAAATGCTGCCCTGATGTCAAGGGCAGTCACTCTCACCTCACCTCTGGAACTCAGCTCTTCTATCCATGTTTAAACCAAAGCTGTAATGAGGTCAGAAGCGGAGTGGCCCCGACAGAACCCACACTGAGTGCCAGTAAAGGTTAATGCTAAGCAAGTGTCACTTGATAGCACTGTTGAATTAAAGAAATACACTAGTGTTGTGAGGTGTTAGGTCGTGAGGGTATCAAAGCGACAGGAGGTGCATCAGAGTGGATAAGCTGCTAAAGGGAGGAGATGTAGAGAGTAAGGTAGAATAACAGGAGGTTGGGGGACAAGGATGAGGTTGTGATGGCTGAATGACCTCTGTGAATAGTTGCAATGAGATGAAAAAGTACAGATGTTCCCCTACTTGACCTTGGCGTGACAGAGGCAGGGAAAGGGACTATGGAGACATTTGTTGAAATGTCTTAGCTTTTCTTTACCCTCCAAAATGATCTGAGGAGGAGGATATGGCCAGAGTGTGAATAGAGTGAGGGTATTGTTTGATATGGACAAGTCAGATCTGGCATTGGAAAACCAAGCCAGTTTGAAACCAAGGATGGAAGCTGACATTTGGTAACATTAATTCCTATTTTCACTAAGCAAAAATATTTCTGAAGTTGCAAAGAAATGTCTCACAGTGCTAAGATACTTGCAAAATAAACTTCCAAGCAGATACATTCAACAACATATACTTCCAGTTGGGGGCCACAGATGAAGGAAGCACAGAATGGAGAATTGTAAGCCATGTCCCTCAGATATTGAATATTCATTTATGATGAATATCTGCTAGCATCATGCAAAAGCAGCATGGCTTGACTCATTTATTAAAATAAGGTACGATATCCCTGGTACATGTTAATGCAGGATTTATGCAGCAACATTGTAGGGTACATGAAGGGTTTACTAACAATAAATTATCAGACTAGCTCAAACTTTTCATGCTAAAAATGTGCAATGCCATGAAAAACAATAAATTCATTAATCCTATATGCAAAAGGCGCACAGGTCAGAAACAGTGCTACAACATTACTGTGATTCTCCATTTTGTACTTCATTCATCTGTGGCCTCAACTGGAAGCATGGGTCAATGAATTATCTGATGGAAAGTAATTATGCAAGTATCTTAGCATGGTGTGATATTCTTGTTTGCAAGTTCAAGTATACCATTGTTTAGTGAACATGGTAATTCATGTTGCCAATGTCAGCTTACCTTGATATAAGTCAGAAGGTGATAGATACAAGCCTCACTGTCCTCGAGTATCGATTTTACACTGTCAGCTAGTGCAGTACTTGGAGTGTGCTGCAATATCTGACGTGGCTATGGATGAGACACAAAATGAAGTGGCACAGTAGTTAGCACTGCTGCACTACAGCACCAGGCACCCGGGTTCGATTCCGGCCTGGGGTGACTACCTGTGAGGAGCTTGCGCCTTTTCCCCGTGTCTGTGTGGGTTTCCTCCAGGTGCTCCGGTTTCTTCCCAGGGTCCAAAGGTGTAGTTAGGTGGGTTGGCCATGCAAATTGCCTCGTAGACAAAGATGTGTAGGTTAGGTGGGTTTACAGGGATAGAGCGGGGGATTGGGCCCAGGGTAGGTGCTCTGTCAGAGGGTCGGTGCACTCGATGGGCCGAATGGCCTCCTTCTGCACCATAGGGATTCTATTAAGATCTAGTCTGCTTTCTTGGATGGACAAAAACAACTCAGGATACTATTGAAGAAGAATTAGGGAAATTCTATGTTCTGACCAAAAATCCTCCCACCAAAAACAAATACCGTGGGCAGTTATTTGCTGGTTGCTCAATTTTATTATTTGTACACAGGCAGCAATGTTAACCTGCATAACAATAAGCTACTGCACATCAAGTAATTCACAGTTTGTACAGTGTTTTGAGGCACTCTGAGGTAGTGACAAGGCGTTATACAAATGAAATCTTGTTTTTTTTTGTTCTTCATTATATATTTTAAAAGTTCGAGGAATATAATGTAAAACTCGTGCTTTGTGAGTTATGCTTTTATATCTCCATTATCTTTCAACATTTACTGAAGCAATTTCGAAATCAGGCCACAGGGTTCAGTCCAGAAACTAATGGATAAACAGGAAATTCCTGTTATTCCAGGCCAGACCAGAACAAGTTGCGCTGAGAAATCTGTACTTTGTGAATTATTATAATACACTTTTACAGAAATGTAAATTATTAATTATTAGTTTTCATTTAAAAGGTTTCATTGAGATGCTGTTTATATTTAAAAGATGGTTCATTTTCTGCCAGTATGGTTTAAACTATAATTATTTACATCTGTGCTACTTATCAGAATAGAATTTTTATTGTGAAATCAGGGTACGCCATGTCACTTCTGGATCTGGTCCACATTTCTAAACATAGCTTGATTTGAGTCATTACAGAGTAATAATGCAGTGGGCCTATTTCAATAATCAGATTTCTTACGTATTAGTTACATTCTGAAATTATTTTTACTGCAGAATTTTCTTTTTTTGGTGGGTTGTTGGAGTGGTTTCAATGTCTGAAACCAATCCTATAGGTGAGTACTTGCTCTGTTTTTGCCACAAAATGCTTTTACATATCCACAGAAAGTATCTAAATAATTTCTAGAAGAATAATTGTAGGAGGTCAAGAGTTGCATTTTTTGTCACAAGTAGGCTTACATTAACACTGCAATGAAGTTACTGTGAAAATCCCCTCGTCGCCACATTCCGGTGCCTGTTCGGGTACACAGAGGGAGAATTCAGAATGTCCAAATCACCTAACAGCACGTCTTTCTGGACTTGTGGGTGGAAACCGGAGCACCCGGAGGAAACTCACAGACACAGGGAGAACGTGCAGACTTCTCACAGACAGTGACCCAAGCCGGGAATCGAACCTGGGACCCTTGCACTGTGCTAACCGCTGTGCAACCGTGCTGCCAAATGAAAGGGAACTTACATTTGCAGAGCATCTTTCAAATTCTTAGTATTCCCAAGTGCTCTGCAGTCAATCAATTAAATTAATTATTACTGTTCTTTGGAAAATTTAACAACCGATTTGTGCAGAGCAAGATACCACAAGCAATGAGATAAATTGCACCAGAGAAATTACTACTTCCGTCCTAAAGTGCTACAGGATAAGTTATTTTCATCAGAGCAGGGAGTCCAGGCCTCAGTTGAACTGCTCATCCAAGAGACTGCATGTCCAAGAGTTTAGTACTCCCTGATTACTTAACCTAGATTGGATGTTTAACCCAGTAGCAGGGCATGAAACCACTGCCTTCTGACTCACCAGTGACAACAGTTTTACCACAGAGCCACCGCTTCAAGTGGCAATTTATAATTTTTCAGCACCAAATGCAATTTGGTCCATTGCTTTTGTGCAGCCTCTCTGAAAGACCTGCTCAATTAATTCCATTAATCTATTCTTTTCACACACACACACCTCATATTTTATTTTCTTTAACATTTTTCTTTTGAGAGAGATTATAAATTCTGCTTCTGCAGAGAGATTAGACCATGTGCTGCTTTGCCAAACGTGGCTATTAATGTCTAAATAGATCATTTAAAAGGAAATGGGATAAGCATTTGAAGGAGGAAAATAAAAGAATTCAGTGTGAAACTGAGGTCACAGGAGAAAGTGCCAGACAGGCATAAACACTGGGGAGGGGGCCAAATTGCCTCCGGTGCTGCATTTGAATTAATCTATAAAAACTCTTCTTTGTGGAATTCAGGCTTTAGAAGTGATGGTTCTGCGTTGGGCTGAGGATGATGTACTCTGTGAGAAATACTCCAAACAACTCTGCCACTCTGCAATCTCTTGGTTTGGTCCAGGCTAACTTCTGGTGAGCAGCTAACAAGCCCAAGTACAGACCAACATCTGAATTAGGCTCAGAGTTCAAAATTGACCCTTTACACAGAATCTCAGGCCAATCTAGAGCCCACGGAGATATGGTGTAGAATGGGGGTCTCGCCTGTTGGTTGTAAAATCAAGGTGAATCCCGCATCACCTATGTTGGGGAATAACAAATGGAACGAAGTGACCGTCAGGCACTAACCTGGTCAGCTTCAGGACCCCGTAGGCAGAAATACTGTCCACTGAGAGCTGCAGCCAATCGGAGGCCGTCAGCTCTCCACTGCCGGTAGCTGCGGTTGCTGCTGGTGAAGATCCCAGGCTGAGGACTATAATCGTTGAGGGACCTAAGCCACAGGTGAATGAGAGTGAGATGGGGGTGATGCGAAGAAGGTCAAAAGTGGGTTGGGGAGGAAAAAAATAGGTTCGGAGTGGCTTTCAGCAAGACTACCTCTTCTGAATGCTGGATTTCTTAATCAGACACTGTGCCTTTGATTGAGAAATGCCTCACGTGAGGCTGCAGGCATATCAGTGGCAGTGGAATGAGGCCCTAAAGTGGACATTAATTGCATTTGGGTAGGAAAGCTTCTCAGCCTTCGCATCCCAGACTGAATCGGATGGGAAGGCGGCAGGGTATCCACCCAACAACCCCCCATCCAAGTAAATATCTCCCTGGCTCCAAACACGCCGCTGGTGGTCATAGAATTTACAATGCTGAAGGAGGCCATTCGGCCCATCGTGTCTGTACCGGCCCTTGGAAAGAGCATCCTAATTAAGCCCTCGCCTCCACCTGTAACCCCACCTAACCTAAGGGGCAATTTAGCATGGCAAATCAACATAACCGGGGGAGAGCAGCACGGTGGTGCAGCGGTTAGCACTGCTGCCTCACGACGCCGAGGTCCCAGGTTCGATCCTGGCCCTGGGTCACTATCCATGTGGGGTTTGCACATTCTCTCCATGTTTGCATGGGTTTCGCTTCCATTACCCAAAGATGTGCAGGGTAGGTGGATTGGCCATGTTAAATTGCCCCTTGATTTAAAAAAACATCCACCTAACTGGCACATCTTTAGACTGTGGGAGGAAACTGGAGCACCCAGAGGAAACCCTTGCAGACACGGGGAGAAACTGCAAACTCCACACAGACAGTCACCCGAGGCCGGAATTCAACACAGGATCCTGGAGCCTTGAGGCAGCAGTGCTAACCACTGTGCCGTGCAGCTCACCGTGGTTTGGCGCGGGGGGGGGGGGGGGGGGGGGGGCGCGGGGGGGAATTATGAAGCTTAACTGCATGTTGTGCAGTGCAGGGGAATGTGACTGCGTATGCAGGGTGATAGCAATGGCTTATAGGATTACAACTGTTTAGCGGTAGCATACATGGAGGGTTACACCTAATACTAACAGTTACATCTAGACTGCAAAGTTATTGTATTACATTTGATTATGAGGAGAATCTGGGTGCCAAGTGTATTCTATTGATCATCACTGCAATTTTGATTAGTTACTATGAGCTACTTGGAATCAACGTTCCTTTCCTCTCTGGTTTCCCCTCTCACAATCCCTCCCCCACCTTCAATTTTCCTTCTTCATATGTAACATCTGGGTTCTTGAAACTTAAGTTGTAAGTGCAAAACAATCAGTAATGATGCTCAACTACAGAGCACCCAACATCATTAAGTAAAGGCAATAACAATAGATATCAGTAATACACAAATTTCTGATCATCAAAAAACTTTCCAGGTGACTTCTACTTCCAGTATAGGAAAACAATAGACAGAAAAACAAGGAATTATAGATGCAAAATACCTACAGAGTGCTAGAAAAATCAAATATTGGTTACGACCACGCTTTTAAAGGTGAAAATAAGTGCAACCAAATTGGCATAGAACTTTTCAGACATTCCACTGAAGCACAGTTTCATTTCTTGCGAGCTTTAGAAACAATTGTGTTTATGGTAAATCATGGCCTTCTTTAGAAAGTAAAGAAGTATTACCCTGTACTCTGAAATCAAAGAAGAATGAGGCCAGGTTTTATTTTACAAACAACCATTTTTCCCATTCCATGCCAAAGAGCAGTTGAAGTACAAATGGGATGCAGGTGACTTAGTTGCGAGCTTTTACCAGTCTCTGTTCTGGAGCCAACCTTTGTAACATACAAAAGAGAAACTAAAGCTTTCGACTCAGCACCTTCATAGCTATTTGTTGACAGGAAACCCATTTTCACGAGGAAGTATGGGTACAATCCTAGATCACGCCAGGTTTTGTCACAGCACTTCAGAACACGAGGATGTTCTAACACCACAGTATCTAAATCCAAGTAGTTGCTTCTTTGAACAACAGATTTGCCTTGAACTTTTCATCTTTTACTTCGCAACTTAAAAACATTTGTATTACCACATAATAACACCAGCCAACTCGGCATGAACGAAAGAAAACAAGAGAAGCAGAAGCCAATGGAAATTTCACTCAACTCCTGTTATTTGCAGAAGAACTACAACATATAATTGAATTATTAAAGTACTAACTACTCTTTCGTAATCTTCTTTGTTAATCTATAGGTGCAGATTAACATTGATAAAAATCAGCTGTTTTGGAATGATGCTGCAATGAATCACTGCACAGCCCATTCTCAATTTCAGACATGCTGTCTGCTGTCAGACATGTGTCTGCATCATCTTTTTTACATAAAGCTTTTAAAAAAAACTAATGCTGGTCATGATTTTTAATCCTTCTTGGGAAAAACATTTTGTACTTTGAAAAATGTAAACGTTGAAATCTCTTTGGCAACGAGACTCCATTAAGTTATTTGTCTATGCAGGAGCACATAGCCAGTTTGGGGGATTGGACAGATAAAGACAAAATAACATGTTTCCGGATAAAGAACAGAGAATCAAACTATAATGTGACCATCAAAAATGTCAAAGAAGCCAGAAACAAGAGAGAACCGGACATGTATGTACACAAACTGCGCATGAAATAAAAAAAGGTAAACAGGATTCTAGGTTTTATGTTGAGAGCAGTGACTAATAAAGTGAAGCAGTAATGATAAATCTATACGAGTTTGAGCACTGCCTGTGGTTTTGGGTGAGGAGCTTCAAAGAGCCATCAAAAATGTGCTATCAGATTAACATGGCCAGAGAGAAATTAAAGGTACAATGACAGACTTGACAAACAAGGCTGCACACGATGTATCAGGGAATGTTAACAGGATATCTAAAACAAGTTCAAAGTTTGAAAAGGCTTTGGGAGGGTAAACAGTGAAAAAAGTATTTTTACTGGTTGGCGCAACAGGGCAAGTGATCATAAACTGGTAGTGAAATCATAAAGCAGGAAGGGAGAAATATTAAAACATACAATGTATTGAAACGTACATAGAAACATATATAGAAAATAGAAGCAGGTGGAGGCCATTCGGCCCGTCAAGCCTATTCTGCCATTCATTATGCTCATGGTTGATCATCAAGTTTGATACCCTGATACTGCCTTCCCCCCCAAAACCACCCCATGTCCCTTTAGCCCCAAGAGCTGTATCTAATTCCTTCTTGAAATTACTCAATTTTTTGGCCTCAACTACTTTTTGTGGTAGCGAATCCACAAATTCACCATTCTCTGGGTGAAGACATTTCTCCTCACCTCAATCCCAATTTCTCTCCTTATCCTCAAACTATGACCCCTAGTTCTGGACTCCCCGACCATTGGGAACGTTCTTTCTGAATCTACCCTGTCTAATCCGGTTAGAATTTTGCAAGTTACTATGAGATCCCCTCTCACTCTTCTAAACTCCAATGAATATAATCCCAAACGACTTAATCTCTCCTCATATGACAGTCCCGCCATCCCAGGAATCAGCCTTTGCTGCACTCCCTCCATAGCAAGAACATCCTTCCTCAGATACGGACACCAGGACTGCACACAATACTCCAGGTGTGCCTTACCAATGCCCTATACAATTGTAGTAAAACATCCCTATTTCCTATACTCAAATCCTCTCGGCGGTGGTACGGTAGCAGTGGGTAGCATTGTTGCTTCACCGCTCAGGGTTCCAGGTTCGGCTCCCGGCTTGGGTCACTGTCTGTGCGGAGTCTGCATGTTCTCCCTGTGTCTGCGTGTGTTTCCTCCGGGTGCTCGGGTTTCTCCCACAAGTCCCGAAAGACGTGCTGTTAGGTAATTTGGACATTCTGAATTCTCCCTCTGTGTACCTGAACAGATGCTGGAATGTGACTAGGGGCTTTTCACAGTAACTTCATTGCAGTCTTAATGTAAGCCTACTTGTGACAAGAATAAAGATTATTATAATATACCATTTACCTTCTTTACTACCTGCTGTACCTGCACGCTTAATTTCAGCGACTGATGAAAAAGACTTTTCACTGCACCTCGGTACACGTGCCAATAAACAAATCCAATCCAATCCATGAGGACACCAAGGTCTGATCTGAGTATCCACCTCTCTCGATTTACATCCATTCAAATAATGATCTGCCTTCCTATTTTTTCCACCAAAGCAGATAACCTCATATTTATCCATATTATATTGCATCTGCCATGTATATGCCCATTCACTCAGCCTGTCCAAATCCCACTGAAGCATCTGTGAATCCTCCTCACAGCTCGCCCTCACACCCAACTTTCTATCATCTGCAAATTTGGAGATAATACACTTAGTTCCCTCATCTGAATTATTAATATATAATGTGAACAGTTGGGGTCCTAGCACAGATCCCTGCGATGTCTCACTCGTCACTGCCTGCCAATCAGAAAACAAAAACATTTATTCCAACTTTTTGCTTTCTGTCTGCTATCCAGCTTTCTAGCCACCTTAAGACACTATCCACAATCCCACATGCTTTAACTTTACATAGTAATCCGCTATGTGAGAACTTGTCAAAAACCTTCTAAAAGTCTAAATAAACGCATCCAGCAGTTTTCCCTGGTCAACTCTACTAGTTACATCTTCAAAGAATTCTAGTAGATTTGTCAAGCATGATATCCCTTTCATAAATCTATGCTGCTTATACTACTGCTTTCCAAATGCTATGCTATGAAATCCTTACGTGGAGATGCCGGCGTTGGACTGGGGTGAGCACAGTAAGAAGTCTTACAACACCAGGTTAAAGTCCAACAGGTTTGTTTCAAACACTAGCTTTAGGAGCACTGCTCCTTCCTCAGGTTCCTCATTCACCTGAGGAAGGAGCAGTGCTCCGAAAGCTAGTGTTTGAAACAAACCTGTTGGACTTTAACCTGTTGTTGTAAGACTTCTTAATGAAATCCTTGATTATGGTCTCTAGTAGCTTCCCTATTACCGACGTCAGGCTCACTGGTCTGTATATCCCTGTTTTCTCTCTACCTCCCTTTTTGAACAGCGAGGTTATATTAGCTGCCCTCCAATCTGTAGAAACCATTCCAGGGTCCAAAGAATTTTGAAAATGACCAGTAATGGATCTACTATTTCTCTGGTCATTGTTCTCTGGGATGAAGATTATCAGGCCCTGGAAATGTATTCACCTTCAATCCCATTAATTCTTTACCATTTCTTTACCAATACGAATTTCCTTCACTCCTTCCTGAAACTTGTGTTTCTCAGAACTTCGGTACATTAGTCATATCTTCCTTCGTGAAGACAGAAGCAAAGTACAAACTTAGTTCCTCAGCCATTTCTTTGTTCCCCGTTATGAATTCCTCATATCTGAATGTAAGGGGCCTTCATTAGCTTTTATCAATCTTTTTCTCTTTACATAGCTATAGTGACATTTTGTGATTGAAGCAGAAACATTCCAAGAGGGAATTGAAAACTAAAAATAATAAAAAGTAATAAGAGCCGGTAAATGGTATTCCAGTAGATGGCTCCGATGTGAAGCTCATATTCCCAAAGGCAAGGTGTTGTCGCATAATTGTGAATTCAAGATTTTTTTCCCATCTTGAAAGTTTATTTTTCACTTTGACAATAAAGAATAACAAATACTGTTCCAAGATATTTTGGATTTATAGCTGTGGATGCTGGAATCTGAAACAAAAGCACAAAATACTGGACAATCTCAGCAGGTCTGACAGCATCTGTGGAGAGAATGGAGCTAACGTTTTGAGTCTAGATGACTCTAGAGAGAACTGGAAATAGGGTCAGATTTATACTGTTGTGTGTGTGTGTGTGGGGGGAGGGTGGGCATGTAGCAGTGGGGCTGGATAGAGGGCCAGTAATAGGTGGAGATTGACAAAGACGTTGTGGACAGAACGACAAAGGGAATGTAAATGGAGGTGATCAAGGCTAAGAAGGGTGCTGATAGCGGCACATTAAGAGATTAGAATGTGTTAATGGCAGAACAAAGGTAAACAGTGTCAAATGACAACTATGAATTGGGATCAGATGGCCCACGTGGGGTGGAGTTGCGGAGGGAGGTCGTGGGGTGGGAAAGAAGACAATGGTGAGGGGAAAATGGATGGATGGAAGAAATACTGTCCCAACATGGTCATGTCAGCCAGTTGCTTCATCAATGGCCTTCCCTCCATCATAAAGTTAGAAGTGGAGAACTTCACTGTTGATTGCAGTCTTCACTTTCAGCATGAACAACATTCAGGCTTGGCTGATGAGTGGTGTGAATGTTACTTGCCACTTCAATGCCAGGCAATAAATGTCTGCAGAAAGAGAGAATGCAACCATCTCCCACTGACGCTCCATGGCATTATCATCGCTGAATCCCCCATTGTCAACATCCTGGAGGTTTCCACTGACAGGACACGTAATTGGATGAGTCACAAAAACTGTGGCTACAAGAACAGGTCAGATGTTGGTAACTTTGTGGCAAGTTTCATGTGAAGTACCTTTAAGAAATGGATTCTTAAGCAATGTACCTTGAAGAAATGGAGCAGCTCATATTACTGAAGTGATGTCAGAGTGGGGGAGCTGAGCTGAGATCACTTCTGCTTTTTGGGAGTTTAGTTTCAGTTTTGAGGAAGAGAGCTTGGGTGTGTCTGTGTTTGCAGTAAACTGGATCTGCTGTGATCTCTGCCAGGAAAGATTATCTTTGAATCATTTGGGTGATTTAAACTCATAATAGTAATGTATTTAACCTGATGTGTTTCTGTTTAAAGGTGTTAAGTCTTTTGGAGGTTTGAAGGAACATTTTGAGGGATTATTTAGTGTTGAATTATTTTCAGGGTTATCTTTGAAGTAAGGGGTGGTAAATGATCCAATGTTTATTTAAAAAGGTTAAGTTGAATTCATGGAATAAACAATGTTTTGTGTTGAAAAACCCACGTGTCCATAATTGGAATACCACACTGGAGACCAAGCCGTGTGCTTCAAAAGCAACAATACATTAAAGGGAGAGGTTGGTTGAACCCCATGATGCATTTCGGGGTTCTGAAAACGCTGTTCCCATAACAGAAGTAACAATCTCTTCTAACTACCCAAAGCTTGTGCACCATCTACAAGACACAAGTAAATAGTATGTTGCAATAATTTCCACTTGCCTAGGTAAGTGCTCCAACATGCAAGAAGCTCTACATCATCCAGGCAAAAGCAATCTGTATGATTAGATCCCATCCACCATCAGGGCACAGCATCAGCAAAGTACACTACTTACATGCTGCACCACAGGAATATGCTAGGCTCGTTTCAATAGCACTTTCCAAGCCCACTACTGCTACCACCTAGAAGGGCAAGGGCAGCAGATACATGGGAATGTCACCACTTGCAGGTTTCCCCTCCAAGTTACACATCATCCTGGCTATCATTGCCCTTTCACCGTCATTGAGCCAAAATTGAGGAATTCTTCTCAAACAACATTGTGGGTGAACCTACACCATAGTTCAGCAGTTCAAGAGAGTGGTTATCCACCATATTCTGGAGGACAATTAGGATTGGGCAATAAATGCTGGCTTTGCCAGCGGGATCCACATCCTCTGAGCAAATAAAAACAAACTGTGGGTTCAGATGTTACGTAACATACTTAAAGCACGAATATGATGGCCAACTGACAATTTAAACGAGATATGGATGAAAAGGTTAGGTTTATTAATCAAAGTAACTTCAAGAAAGGTATCTACAAGGAAAAGTAATTTCAAGAAAATTCAACTTGAAATGTTAACTCTGCTTATTTCTCCACAGATGTCGTCAGACTTGCAGAGTATGTCCAGCACATTTTCTTTTTATTTCAGAAATGCTTTGGATTTGTAGCCACTGCTGTAATGTTGGAAACACAGTAGTTACTTTGTGCACAGCAAGCTCCCAGAAACAACAATGGGATAATAACTAGGGTTTTGTTTTAATGCTGATTGAGGGATAAATATTGGCCAGGGCCCCAGGGATAACTCTTCTGTTATTTTTTAAAAAATAGTGCCATGGAATCTTTTACATCCACCTTAGAAAACAGACCAGAAGCCTTGGTTTAAGTCTCATCCAAAAGTTGCAACTTCAATAGTGCAGCATCCCCTCAGTACTGCACAGGAGTGTCAGCCTAGATCTGCATGTTCAAGTCATTGGAGTTGGCAATGAACCCATAATCTTGCTAGAAATAAGAGTGCTACCAACTGAACCACGACTGGCGCTCCAGGGTTAATTACTGTTGCTGAATACTTCCTGTTGAAATCTCTCCAATGCATGTGATCTTTGTACACTATGGCGCAGAGTTCCCTCTGCATTTGTGCCTAGATGTACCCTTAATTTGGACACAAACAAATCACGGGGCTTGAAAGATCACAGCATTTTGTCACGGTTTATGTGAACTATGCCCAGGTCACCTCGGTCTTCTACAATGGTCTACGAAACCTACTGTTGGAAAGAATCTCTGACGACAAAACTAATTATACCCCTAAAATAAATAAATGCTGCTAACGTGCTGAGCTTTTCCAGCATTTTTATTTTAGTTACACCCGAATTCTCAATTGCAAGCATCCTCCAATTGTACTTGTTTGGGTGAAGCGGAGAGGGTCTTTCAACAGTGTCTCCTGCTATGCCTCCAAATGCTTTTGCCATGCCATCCTCCTGGTCGTTTAACTGCATTTTTGACCATCATTTACAAGTTGATCCTGACTGCAAACTTTGATTTCTCTGAATGTCACATTAAAGATTGGAAAGATTCCTCATTTACAGGTCCATAAACATGTTGTGCTTGATATATATACATGAATGACGATGAAATTAGTGGAAACTTAAATTTTCAGATTCAAATAAGGAATATACTACTCCTGTATATTAAGAAATTTAAAGTCAGGATTTTTATTATTCCCTCCAATTGTCATTTTTTCCCATTCTTCTGCCAAGAATGCTAATACAGGAGTACAGTTCTAAGGAATCTAATCACCACTGCTAACTCAGGCTATACTTCAGATATGAATCCAGTTAAAAGTGAGAAAAGGCTACAATGGGAATTCAAAGCTAGCCCCTCCAGATTCAGAAGTGTACTTTTCTTCAATGATGATCGGAGGCCATCAGGAGCAAGAGCTGTGGCAGGCTGTCCTCTGTCTAACTCCGAGGTGTGGAAGCTAGTTGCAAAGCGTTTACTGCAGTCCAGTTGAGATAAACATAGACCAAGGCAGAGAAAGAAGATCTGTTTAAACCAAGTATATTCTCATAGAAATAGACTGCAATATTTGTTGGGGTATATATGAATCTGAATTGCAGGCAAATTGAAAAATCACAGCAGCAGTGTTATGGGAGAGGTGTTTTCAGAACCCCAAAGTGTATTATGGAGTTCAACCAACCCCCACCTTTGATGGATTGTTGCTTTTGAAGCACACGGCTTGTTCCCCAGGTGTAGTATTACAATTATGGACACATGGTTTTTAAAACAAAACAATGTTTATTCCATGAACTCAAATTAACCTTTTAAATAAACATTGGATCTCTTAACACCCCTTACTTCAAAGATAACCCCGAAAATAATACAACACTATCCAATCCTGCAAACTGTTCCTTTACACATCCAAAAGACTTAACAAATCCTTCAAACAGAAGCACATTAGATTTATATTCAATACTGAGACCTTTTTACAATTCCGATTTCACCAAAGGATTAAGCGATAGTCCTTCATGGCAGAGATCACCAGCAATGCAGCTCACAGCCACACCCAAGCTTTCTTCAAACTGAAACTAAAAACTCCCAAAAAGCAGAAGTGAGCTCAGCTCCCCCCCACCCCGTGACATCACTTCAGTAATATGATCAGCCTCATTTCCTAAAGGTACATTCCTTAAACATCCAATTCTTAAAGGCACTTTCACATGACAGTAGATTCAGTTGAAAAATGACGAAAAATCATTGAATGAACTATGGCAGATGCACTATCAGCATATTTGCAAGATACTGTAATCGTTAATCTAATTAGTTCCGTTTCAACAACTGCATTGCTGGGAAACTAAAAACTAAACAGGTTTATAAATACTTCCAAGAGTACAATCTGCATTGTAGAATTAATTCCATTACAGCTTCACACGTCATGCTGACTAATATAATAAAATTTTAGATTAGAATCAATAGTTGGAATCAATAGTTTTCAGTTGTGCAAGAACATTGCTTTCTTGTACAGAGTGTCAACCTACTTGTCCACTGCACCACTCTGTTTTATCTCAAACATAAGTAGCTTCAGCAGATACTCTCAATCTCAATGGTAAGCTTTCATTAGGAGGCTGAGTGCCTTTAGTTTCTGAATTATTTTAGTTGTATTTATATAAACTGTAACGTTGTTTAGCTTGCAACGTTTTGCAAATGTTTGGTTTTTAAAGAGTCTAATAGTCGGACAATGTCAAAAATTATCTTGCATTTCGGTAGATGTGATTTTAGTTTTCAACATTCAAGAGTGCCGGATGGACCTTTGGGCCTTAACTGGAGTAAGCCTCAAAACCTCCTTCCATCCTGGATGAACACCGATTTTAAGTTTGATTAAGGGATACAATGATATACTAGGTTTGATTAGAATGCAGGTCCCCGAAGATAGTCAAACCGTGCATCTTGAAAACCATGATTAATGGCTGGCTTAAAGCAAGGTTCATGAAGAGTCAGTCAATTAAACCCATTTTCTGACGGTACATGTTCATTTATCTTTTTTTAATATTGGCTGACAAATGACTGCAATTACTTACTAGTCTTTTTTGCTGAAGCTGCTCTCTAAGCCGCCTGTCTTCAGGTAGAACATCACACAGAAGGTAATATTCCGCTTGTTCCCCTGTCAAACGAAAATACTTTCAGTTGCTCAGTATTTGTAAACCTATTTTAAAATTCCATCTTCTCTGCATTTTCAATTGCTCTATTTTACCTCAAGATGTTCCAATTTTGTTTTACTTTTGCAATCAATTTCTTGGCACTCGAAAATATCTTCCAAAATCAGACGAGTAATAATTATTCATCAGTAAATTTTAATAGACAAGGATAGTTTTTTTCACATACTTTAAATCTGCCATACTTACCTTCAGGAGCTTGGGAGTTGGTTCTTACTACTGTACAGAAATCTGTTATTGGTTGCTCAATAAACCTTTTCTTCCAATACAAAATGTACCTTGAAACAAACCAAAATCAAAAATAAGTCACTCTTTCATTGTATACCATCTTTCTGACTGTTAATTATATTTAATATCCCCTTGCACTCTTCCCCCCCCCCATGCACAAATCTTACACACTAATTCAGAAAAAAAGTAAATCTCGTGTTCTTGAAGAGGCTAATTTGTTAAAAACTGATTGGGCTCAGGTATGAAAGTCTTTTTGATAATTCTGAAGGACCGTCTTCTGCTTAAATTAACTGAACTTTGTGAGGTGATATTGTCAAGTAATTTGGATATGCACTACAATATGGACTGCAATATGGTACATTGAAAAAATTATTATATCATTCAAATCCTGTTCAAACTTATCTGCATTGATTCTTATTTTAGTTTTCCATTTCAATAACATTCACAGATTTAAATGTTTTTGTTCGCATTTATTTGATTAAAACGTTGACTTTTTAGTGTTTGCTTTACAGTTGTCTGAGGGGAAGCTGTTTGCGGTGACAACTCCCAAGATAGCCAAGTTGTGAGAGATAGAACTAGAGCCATGCCTTTCTACCCTTGGAAGCTTTTATTTCCAGAGATACACATTAGAGATTGTGGTGGTTGGATTGGAGGTGCACAGTTTCAGCCTGCTCTCACAGGGCAAGAGTGATCATCACAAATGTCATGACAAGAAGACGTTGAAGTTAAGTCAGGAATTTGGAAAATGTCCTTTTAAATGAAGTCAATAGTGAGGAGCAGAAGGCTCCAGATTTAAAGCTGCAGGAAGCAGACTTAAAAGTAAAATAGGCCTGTGAGAAACTGGCGATCCAAGGAGATAGCCAAAGGCCTGTAACTCCTTACTGAGGGTCAGTAAAGAAGTACAGCTCAGTTAATATGGCTGAATATTTGAGGAAGCATGTGGACTGTGAAGCTTGGATATATGTGGTGATCCAGGGAGAGTAACTTTGGAAGGAGAGATTGAAACCCTAGAGGTGGACTCTTGTGGAAGGCGTCTGAGAGGAAGCATTGTTTGGGAGAAGATTCCAAAGTGAGTACTTTGAGCATTGAGATCAGAAACCTCTGAGGGAAAGACAGCGTTCCAGTGAGACCAGTTGGTTTATGGTGTGACAAGCATCTGGGGGAGTTAATGAGAGATCCATAACATTGGTTTAGGGTTGCAGCTGTCACTTGGTTTCAAAGTATGACATGTCTGACTATAGGTTACTAGACTGCACTTACTGTGATCATTAGAGTATAAAATAGGCAGCACGGTGGCTCAGTGGTTAGCATTGCTGCCTCACGGCGCCGAGGTCCCAGGCTAGGTCCTGGCTCTAGGTCACTGCCTGTGTGGAATTTGCATTTTCCCTGTGTTTGCGTGGGTTTCACCCCCACAACCTAAAGATGTGCAGGGTAGGTGGATTGACCATGCTAAATTGTCCCTTAATTGGAAAAAATGAATTGGGTACTCTGAATTTATATTTTAAACAAAAATTAGAGTATAAAATAGATTTTGTAACTTGTCCTTACAAACCATATATCTGTAAAAGCGTAGTTGTGAGTGAAGGAATAGTGTAATATGGTTCATCTTTTCCTGTTTAATAAATGTCTTACTCTTTTGTTAAAAGTTCATCAGTGAACTCTGACTCTGTTGAGAAAAGTGGAGAGCGGCTACTGAACACAAGATGTTCGGATCTACCAGGCCTAATTCCACCCTAGGATCTCTAACACCAGCTGGGATCGGAACAATAGCCATCAGCATTGTGAAGGGCAAATGCCATTCCTTCACTGTTGATTGCAACATTTGGGCCCAAGTTGTTTCCGCTATGTACTCATCAGAACTGGAAAACCATTATTTTATTAAAAACTTAAATCTTAAGTTTCTGGAATAATGTTAATTTAGATATCTGGCCAACAGCCATGATGGGTAAAGGGCCTGCCTTTGGATGCGTCAGACTGTGGAAGGTAAATTTGAACAGATAGAAATGTATGCTCTGAGGTACAATATGTTCACTGACAAATTTCTTTGTGGCTGAATGATGTATCAAAGATTCAAAAGAGGGCAAGTGTTTCTTTAATTTCTATTATCTGTGCAATCTAACTGTAGGTGAACCACCCCGTGACAGACTGGAAAAACAAATTAAGAGTGTGGAAATTGCACAATGTCAGTTGTCTGCCAATGTGTAACATTCTGTTTCTGTACAGTAAAGGGACCAGGACTCAGAATGACATTAGTGAGCTCCTAAGCAAGTGTTGAATTATTTGCACTCCCGGATCATAATATTACAATTTCAGTTATTGCTCCTTGTATTGCTAAACTTATGTTGTCACCCACACCCAACCTGTTCAAATTGACATATGAATTGCTTTACCATAGAGGTGCTTGTATATAAGACCATAAGACATAGGAGCTGAATTAGGCCACTCGGCCCATCGAGTCTGCTCCACCATTCAATCATGGCTGATATTTTCTCATCCCCATTCTCCTGCCTTCTCCCCATAATCCCTGATCCCCTTATTAATCAAGAATTTATCTATCTGTCTTAAAGACACTCAGTGATTTGGCCTGCCATTGCCCCAGCGGCAAAGAGTTCCACAGATTCACCACCCTCTGGCTGAAGAAATTCCTCATCATCTCTGTTTTAAAGGATCACCCCTTTAGTCTGAGATGGTGTCTTCTGGTTCCAGTTTCTTCTACAAGTAGAAACATCCTCTCCAAGTCCACTCTATCCAGGCTCTAGCTATACATGCAACTGTAAGTTAAATCAATTCCGAGGTGCCTGAATACTGTAAATTGACACGTGAAATGCAAGAGTCACACGAGAAAAAATAATGTCTTGGTCAGAATTGCAAGTAAATAGAATCTTGGGAAAAGAAATATGACCACAGGAAGATTAAAGCTGCTCTTTGGGATTGTTAAACAGATTTGCACCAGGCACCAGGTGCGATCCACAAATCTTAACTGCAAATCATAGAAGTCAGCAGATACTATCGGTGAATAATTTAAAACAATCCGCTACACAAAATGGAAATGTGATGGCTGAATGTTCCTGTGCTGAGGATCAAATTCTGTGCATTATGACTGAAACTTAAGGGCATTTTCCCTAGGGTTCAAACTACCTCAAGGTTAATGTAAGATCATGGGAAACTCCTCAAAACAATAAAACTTTACTGAAAGCCAGTACTTAACCCCTGTAGTATGCTGTGCGTCCACCATTTTTTGTTAATTATTTAACTATCTGTGTGTCATGGGTCAAACCTAATTAAGAGCGTGAGCTTCAATTCAGCCTTAAGTAATTTCTGTTGTAATAATCTTGTCTGACGTGGCTATTTTGTAAAAGAAAACCACCAGGAAAATTAAGTTAACTGACCAACAAGCTGTTTAATAAGCAGTAATGTCACAGATCAATGGAACCAATCTATCAAAATCCAACAGAACGTTTGGATGAAAAGGGCATCAGACCAGCAGAAGGCCACAATTAAGTAAATTTTACTTCTCAAAATAAATACCATTTTAAACATGTCTATATTGCTTCAACAAATCCAAAAATGTGCACAGTGTTGGTTCATTAAAGTTGTTGTTTGCAAGTGGGTTGCGCAATACCAGGAATTAAACCCTGAAGTGTGGGTTGAAGGACAAAACCCTGTTTTAAAAAGAGGGAGCTCACAAGCAGACCAGCAATGTCTCAATATTTCTAGACTTCGGTGCATAAATAAATGTTATTTCGTAGCCCCAGTTCCTATTTTCCACATTTTGAAGTTAAATAACACATCACCTTTTTGCACCCAGCATTGACAATTGAGGTCCTAGCTGAGCAGTTAGCCACCTTGTGGTGAAACATTTTTAAAACAGTCTCAGCTTAATCATTTTCTTTCAGAAAACATTATTGCTGCTGCGCTATGGAGGATAGGTTATTTCTTATCCTTTTTGTTTCTAAAAAGGAATCTAGAAAAATATCTACAAAATTTATTAAAAGTAGCTTCCAATTTAAGATTGCGTGAGAAAACATGCCGAATGTTTGAAAGAAATAATTAAATTGTCTACATCTGGTACGGCTAGTTGCTGGCAAAATTTCAGGAAAATTATGAACATGTTGAAGTTGAAAGAAATAGTCGTAGGTTCTTGTGGTTCACTTTTATTTATGTGTATTTTGTAGGTTCCTTGTAATACTATGCATAGATCACCAGAGACCTAAAACAGTTTCTGATATTTAGAAAAGTACCGTTCCAGGAATTTAGTGGATATTTATTCACAGATGCTTCACTCAAATCAGGAGCCCAAAATGGTCTCCCAATCACAATGCTGCAATTTCCACACCAGCAATAACCTCTTTTAGGTTCTACAAACTGACTGGACTGCGCATTTCTCAGAGACCATCCTTAATTAAGAAAATAACCTCTGGGCTCTGCTCTCTGCCCCCCAGTGTCCTTAAATCTTTTATTCCCCTCCCTTTTTATCTCCAATGTGTGTAAGGATTTCAAGGGTGCTTCCACCATTGGGACTGAGGCCATGTGTACAGCTTCCTCTTCTGATTCCCCTTTCTCACCACAGCAACCTTCCCCAACGCCCCCCTGTCTAAGTTATGTACTCTCATCTTTCTCCAGTTTCTCTCCTATCCTCCCTCATATCTTCTCTGGTGCCCACATGATGCATTTCCAGCTCCATTTCAATTAAACTGTTGACCATCCAACTTCCCTTCCTGTCCACCCCACTAGCATTCATCGTAAATGGTTCCCTTTCATCGGTTACTCTCTTCTCGCCTTTGAAAACCATCATTCTGTTCTTCAAAAAAAAAAATTCCCTCAACTTTCTGGCCGTGGTAATCTTTCCTGCAACTCCTGGAATCTCTCCGATCACTATTTCTTCCATTTCAGAGCACTAAAATGACCTGAAACATGTCACAAATGACCCTCTTCGTGACTTTGGTGCACTTTCCGTCCTGACCACTGTGCAGTCTTGTGACATCATCGGGCATACTCCACCAACTCCTTATCTCTGTCGCACAGTCAGACTACCCTCACTTGGTTCCACGAGATCCACTATGCGATCAGTCAGAGCAGGTGCAGCAATAACTTCTCTATCTCCCCTCCACTCCATTACTTCCAAAGTCCTCAATGATTAATCATTGGCTCTTTCCCCTTCTTCACCTATGTGCTGACAATTTGCAAATGTTAAAATATGGTTCCAAATACATTTGTATGACAGCGAGCACTGTCTCTACACTACCTCTTTCAACACCTGCATTCCTTCCTTTGTCAGATTCAAAATTTGACATTAAATACTGAATGAGCCGCAAACCCCTGCAGTTAAACATTGGGAAAGCTGAAGCCATCATTGTTGCCCCATCACAAACTCTGTATCCCTATCATAAATTCCAGTCCCCTCTTTGGCTACCACCTCAGTTTGAAGCAGGCTGTTTGTAACTTCAGTATCCTACCTGGCACCAAGCTAATCTTCAGACCTGTTTCTATAGCACAAGATCACATATGTCCACCTCCACAACATCGCTAGCCTCTATTCCTGTCTTAGCTCATTTTCTGCTGCCATCCTCATCCATGCTGGCCACCTTCAGAGACGACTATCCCAGTGCTCCATCATTCATAAACTTGAGCTATTCTAAAACCATGCTGCCCATATCCTATCATGCCCATCACACCTCTGCGTTTGTTGGCCTCACGGTAGCATGGTGGTTAGCATCAATGCTTCACAGCTCCAGGGTCCCAGGTTCGATTCCCGGCTGGGTCACTGTCTGTGTGGAGTCTGCACGTCCTCCCCGTGTGTGCGTGGGTTTCCTCCGGGTGCTCCGGTTTCCTCCCACAGTCCAAAGATGTGCGGGTTAGGTGGATTGGCCATGCTAAATTGCCCGTAGTGTAAGGTTAATGGGGGGATTGTTGGGTTACGGGTATACGGGTTACGTGGGTTTAAGTAGGGTGATCATTGCTCGGCACAACATCGAGGGCCGAAGGGCCTGTTCTGTGCTGTACTGTTCTATGTTCTATGAGGCAGCGGTACAAGCCAATGTAAAATTCTCAACCACATATTCAAAGTAAGAAGTCTTACAACACCAGGTCAAAGTGAAACAGGTTTGTTTCAAACACTTGCTTTCAGAGCACTGCTCCTTCCGCAAGTACATCACAAGAACAAGCCCTTCGGCCCTCCAAGCCTGCACCGACCATGCTGCCCAACTAAACTAAAATCTTCTCCACTTCTGGGGTCCGTATCCCTCTATTCCCATCCTATTCATGTATTTATCAAGATGCCCCTTAAACGTCACTATCGTCCCTCCTCCGGCAGCGAGTTCCAACACTGTCATTGCTTCAATCCCTCCCCATCCCAGTCAACCTCCCCAGCCGTACAATCATACCCACCCAACCCCAGAAGATTGCATTCCTCCAACTCTCTGTTCACCCCACTCTTGGCAATTGTACCTTCAGCGATTTAGGCTGTAAGATGTGCTGTACGATTACCTCTCTGAATCTCTCCGCTTCCCCGCCTCTTTCCTCTCTGGTCTTCCTTGAAACTTTATCCTTTGACCAAGTTTTCTGTCACCCCTAAATATCATTTCCTTAGGCAGTTGATTCCTGTTTGAATATACTTTTGTGAAGCATCTTTGGCATTTTCTCTACATTACAGGTGTGTTCCGATGCAAGCAGTTGTTGAAACTAAACGGGGATCTAAACAATTCCTACAGTAAATACGTTGTGCAGATGTAGTGGAGACAGGGAGGAGAATATTTGACAATTAAAATGACTTCCAATTTGGTTTCCTGTAGTATGTCAGCGATTGTGACAGATTTTTAATTACACAACAATTTTACAGGGTTGGGTCTGCAATGTTTATCCCTCTACACAAACGGTCCATTGCGTAGGACACCAAAACGCTGTCCAGTTTATTTTAAAAGTGTGCAAAGATTGTCTTTTCCTGTCAATGTAGAAGTTCCCTGGGCTAAAAATTGGGTTTCTCAGAAAAGAAAAATGGCAATGATATACAGCCACTCCAGGCAACAGTAATATATGACTAATTTTCCCACATGTACTGTTGCAGTATTTCTCTATCGGTGTGGTCAGGGGGATTTTGAAAAATTCTACACATTTATAAGCCTTTGTGGATATCACATGGGAAGATTAAAAATATATATAGGCCATCCCCATACAAGCTTCTGACGTCAGCAAAAATGTCTTGTACTGGGATTGAAGCATTATATGGGGCCTTTTTAAAAAAAATTTTAAGTACCCAATTCATTTTTTTCCAATTAAGAGACAATTTAGTATGGCCACCCAGCAATCCTGCGCATCTTTGGGTTCTGGGGGTGAGAACCACCTAGACACGGGGAGAATGTTCAAACGCCACACGGACAGTAACTTGGAGCCGGAATCGAACCTGAAGCCTTGGCGCCGTGAGGTAGCAATGCTAACCACTGAGCCACCATGCCGCCCCATTATATGGGGACGTTTAAATGAACTCTGGTTGCCTTGACTTCTTCAAGCTCAGTTGCTTACCATAATTACACATATAACAGGTCTTGGATGATTTACATAAAGGTTAATGCCTCAATACAAGAGGGGTCTGATAGATGATCAGCTCACTTTTTCTTGTACATTTTAGAAGTGAGCCCTACAATTTTGTAATCTGCAATGTATTTCAAGTGGAAGTTAGAATCTCCATTCCTATTCAACACAGAATAATGCGAGTGAGCCCATGAAATGTAATTCATCAAACCTTCTAAAATCTACAATCAGCTTCACATCAGCTATCACCAGTTTGTGTTCAACAATCATGTGCCCGAGTAGCTTTTCCTGCTCTTCTACAGGATAACAGTCTTCACAAAATATGCAAGGCAACGGCAGCAAAGTAAACCCATCATTAATGCAACTTGGAGACTCTGGCAAGGAGAGTGGCTCCAATATCCAGTCTTTTTTTCCTGAAAACAATACAAAATTCACTATTAGTTAAATAAATAGCACTTTCAACCAGCATTTGAAGCCCTTTCATTTATTTATAATTCTATTTGCATGGATTCAGTCCCACGATAACTGTAATATGTACTTGAGGGCAGATGCTGACTCCTGCTCCAAGTAACAAGAGGTGCCTGAAGTCAGCATCGCCATATAAGCTTTATGACTTTCTGTGCATAAGACATGTCATGGACTGCCGTCTGCATATGGCATGTGATCATTTCTCTTTATCATGTTGATGAGGGATGAATGGACATTTTGCATTCCAAGAGTGAGTAAATTTGTTTCATTCACAATATTTCATTGCCACATTCCGTCCGGCGCCTGTTCGGGTAAGCTAGTACGGGAATTGAACCAGCGCTGCTGGCCTTGTTTTGCATTACAAACCAGCTGTCTAGCCCACTGAGCTAAACCAGCCCAATCTGGGACTCTGGGGATCTTTTCCTTTCTCTCCTGGCAATGAAGCTGTATGGTACAAAAATTATCTTTGGTCGCCACTCACCATCCTTTGTAGACTTTATCGAGTTGTGGCTGCTAAACTGATACTTTGTGTCCAATGAATGTAGTGTTGCAATTCGCAATTTAGCTCAAATTCTATTCTGTCAAGTCCCACTGCAGCTTTGTCATTGATTGCATCAGTGGCAGGTACAGAAACCGACTGGGAACAGACTGGGAGAAATTTTACAAAAAGCAACTCGAAGCTACCAAAACCTAATGAATAACTAAGTAATGAGATTGTTGCAAACTGTATATTTGCAATAGCCAGTGATATTCAACAGTCTGCAAGCTGATTAGATATAATTTAAAAGTTAAGACACACAGGAGCTTCTGCGACCTTTAGGATTCTCTACCACAGAAAAATGAGGCTGTCCAGTCATTGCATATATTCAAGACAGATAAATAATTGGATACTGAGAAAATTAAGGGATATGGCGAGAGCGCAACAGGGTGCAAAAGCCAATCATGAGTGTACTGAATGGTAAGGGAGGGTCAAACAGCCAAATTGTGCAAATTGTTTGATTTCATATGCTCTTTCTGTCATGGCCACCATAAGATATAGGAGCAGAATTAGGCCATTCGGCCCATCACGTCTGCTCCACCAGTTCCTCATCCTCCCACCTCCTGCCCATAATCCCTGATCCCATACTTATTCATCAAGAACACCAGATTCCTGATTGAGTTGCTGTTACCTACAGGGCTACAAACCAAGAGCTGGAAGGTGGAATAAGACAGAATAGTTATATCTTAGAACATACGAACTAGGAGCAAGAGTAGGCAATTTAGCCTCTCGAGCCTGCTCCACCATTCAATACGATCATGTCTGATCTCATAATGTCCTCAACTCCACCATCCCGACCGTTCTCCATACGTCTTTAACCCATTACCAATTAAAAATCTGCCTAAATCTGTCGCTCCATTCTCCGACCACACTTTGGCAAATCCAACCACAAGTCGGTACTCCTACTTCTGGCTTACAAACAGCAACTCAAGCGTGCTGAGCCATTCAAGAAAGCCGTGCAGTGCTGGTCCGAGGCATCAGAGGACACTCTCCGCGATTGCTTGTTGTCTGTGGACTGGTCAATATTCAAGGCCCTGGCAGCTAACCTGGACGAGTACGCAATCACCGTCACAGACTTCATCAGTAAATGTGTCAAAGACTGTGTATCAAAGGCGACAATATGGGTGTTTCCCAGTCGGAAACCCTGGCACAACCTGCTAAAATCCTGGATGGAGGCGTTCAAGTCTGACGACCCTGACCTATATAAGAAATCAAGGTACGACGTCATCAGGGACACCAAAAGACAATACCAGATCAAACTAGACTCCCAGGCCAACGATACAAACCCAAGACATCTATGGCAGGGCTTACATGAGATCACAGGCGACAAAGCAAGGCCAGGCAGAATCTCTGGGGCTGGAGCACCCTCCCTGATGAATTGAACAAGTTTTATGCCCTTTTGAACAGTCAGCCAATGCATCAGTGCCACCCGCCCCAACAGCCTTGGATACACCCATACCAACTGTCACAGCCTCGGAAGTAAGAGCTGCCTTTTTGAAAGTAAACCTGCAGAAAGCGACGGGTCCCGACGGAGTCCCTGGGCAAGCACTCAGAGCCTGCGCTGACCACCTGGAAAGTGTATTCACAGATATCTTCAACACCTCACTTCTCCACTCCGAAGTCACTACATTCTTCAAGAAGACCACCATAAGACTACCAGTACCAAAGAAGAACAAGGTAGCCTGCCTCAACGACTACCGACCAGTGGCCCTGACGTCTGTAATCATGAAATGCTTCGAGAGGCTAGTCATGAGACAGATCAACGCCAGCTTCCCAGATTGTCTTGATCCACTGCAGTTTGCCTACCACGGCAAACGATCCACAGAAGACGCTACCTCTCTGCCCGACAATCAACTCTCGGATATCTCGACAACAAGGACACCTGTGTCAGACTGCTGTTCATGGCTACAATTCCACCTACAACACCATTATCCCAACAACCCTGCAACCTTGGACTTGACCCCTCCCTGTGCAGCTGGATCCTTGACTTCCTCACTAACAGACCGTAATCTGTCAGGATAGGCAACAGCATCTCCTCCACAATAGTCCTCAACACCATGAATTTAGGGGCAGCACAAGTGGATAGCACTGTTGCTTCACAGCGCTAGGGTCCCAGGTTCGATTCCCCGCTGGGTCACTGTCTGTGCGGTTGAGTCTGCACGTTCTCCCCGTGCCTGCGTGGGTTTCCTCCGGGTGCTCCGGTTTCCTCCCACAGTCCAAAGACGTGCAGGTTAGATGGATTGGTCATGCTAAATTGCCCTTAGTGTCCAAAAAGGTTAGGAGGGGTTATTGGGTTACGGGGATAGGGTGGAAGTGAGGGCTTAAGTGGGTCGGTGCAGACCGATGTGCCGAATGGCCTCCTTCTGCACTGTATGTTCCAAGTTCTAAACCGGGGCCTCGCAAGGATGTGTGCCCAGTCCTCTACTGTACTTCCTATACACGCACACACACGCACGAATGTGCGGCAAGATTCAGCTCCAATTCAATCTATAAGTTTGCAGATGATACGATTGTGGTGGGTCGTATCTCAAACAATGACAAATCAGACTACAGAAGGGAGATAGATCACTTGGTTGCATGGTGTACCGAAAACAACCTCTCAGGAAGCATAGCACAACACCTCCCCCCTCCGTCTACATCAATGGCTTCAAAGTGGAGATGGTCGATAGCTTTAAGTTCCTGGGGACATCACCAACAGTCTATCCTGGTCCACTCATGCTGCTGTAACAGTCAGGAGAGCCCAACAACGT
Source organism: Scyliorhinus canicula (assembly GCF_902713615.1). NCBI lineage: Eukaryota > Metazoa > Chordata > Chondrichthyes > Carcharhiniformes > Scyliorhinidae > Scyliorhinus > Scyliorhinus canicula. The sequence continues at coordinate 8,186,754 of NC_052165.1, read as the reverse complement.
CTCTACTTCCTACGGAAGCTAAAGAAATTCAACATGTCTGCATCGACTCTCACAAACCTCTACAGATGTGTCATAGAGAGCACCCTATCCGGCTGCATTACAGCTTGGTACAGCCCAAGAAACTGCAGAGTGTGGTGAACTCAACCCAACGTAGCACTCAAGCTTGCCATCCTCCCATTGATTCTGTCTACACCTCCCACTGCCTCAGGAAAGCAGACAGCATTGTCAGAGACCCCTCTCACCCAGGCTTTGCCTTCTTCCAGACCCTTCTATCAGGCAGAAGATACAGAAGTCTGAAGACCCACTGGTTTAGCACAGGGCTAAATAGCTGGCTTTTAAAGCAGACCAAGGCAACCAGCAGCGTGGGTTCAATTCCTGCACCAGCCTCCCCGAACAGGCGCTGAAATGTGGTGACTAAGGGCTTTTCACAGTAACTTGATTTGAAGGCTACTTGTGACAAAAACCAATTTTCATTTTATTTCATTTTCATTTCATCCAGACATAGGAACAGCTTCTTCCCACAGGCTACTAGACTCCTCAACAACTCTCCTTTGGACTGATCTGTTCCCTGTAAGAACACTATTCGCAACACCCTATGCTGCTCTTGTTTGGCTTTGTTCCGCACTGTAACCAATCACTATTTGTTGATGTACCATTGTCAATGTACTCTGTTGATTATTCTTTTGTCTACTATGTACGTTCCCTTGGCCGCAGAAAATACTTTTCACTGTACTTCGGTACATGTGACAATAAATATCAACTCCTTCTTAAATTTTCTCACAATCCCAGCATCCACCATACTGAGGTAGTGATTCCACAGATTCATGTTGTATTATAGGGCTAATCAACTAAATAGAACAGAAATTAACTGTCCTTAGGGAGAAGTGGTTTCTCCTCATTTTAAATTTGCACCCCCTTCTCCTGAGACTGTGACCTCTTGTTCTCCAATGCACCACATCTACTTGATCCATACATTTTATCATCTTGAAAGGCTCAATTTGACCTGCCCTTATTTTTCTAAATTCGAGAGTGCATAGGGCTAAACCCATCAACCTCTCTTTATAAGACAAATCTCTCATCTCTGCTGGAACCAACCTAGTGAACCTCCTCTGAACTACCTCCAATGCCACTACACCTTTCCTCAAATAAGCAGACCAAAACTGTGCAAAATACTTCAGATGCGGTCTCACCATTGCCTCGTACAGTTGCAACATTTCCTTACCTTTATACTCCATTCCTTTAGCTATAAATGCCAACACGCCATTCGCTTTCCTTGTTACCTGCTGTACCGACATGCTAGTTTTCTGAGACTCGCACACGAACACCTAGACCCCTCTCTACCAGTGCACCCCCAAAGGTTCTTATTTCCTCATTGCAACTTACTGTCCCATACATTTTAGTGCCATCTGCAAATGTGGTGGTAGTAACTTTTATCCCTGTCAAATAATTTACAGTGAAGGAGGTCATCCACCCATCATGTCTGCAACAGCCCTTAGAAAGAACACCCTACCGAAGAACCTGGGACCCTGGAGCTGTGAAGCTACACTTTGCTAGTGCCATCCCTGTATCCATGTCATTTACACAGATCGTAAATAATTGGGGCCCCCAAGGACCAACCCTGTGGCCGCCCCACCAGTTACATCTTGCCACCCAGAAAAAGACCCATTTATCACCACCCATGTTCTCTCAACACCGAATGAATGCCAGCCAGATCTTGGGAGGTAATGGCCTCGAAATGTTGGGTGTTCATCCCGAACCCACCTCAACTATTGTATTCTGTGCTGGGTTGTGCTGCTCTGGTCACCCACAGCTACCCGCAGCTCTGAATAGCCCAATAACTCCCGGATATTCAGCCACCTTAGTGCTGGAACAGGCCGAGCAGCCAGGTTTGCCTTGAGTGTAACCCTTCCTGCTGTGTTAATAGGAGCCAAGGGTTGGCTATGGCCTGACTGGCGCCGTGGCTTAATGGCATCCATTTGTACCAAAAAATACGCGCGCCCACTCTCACCACAGCGCGGCTGCTTTCCCTCCCTCACCCCCAAAGGAAGGAGCAAATGGACTCAACGCAACAGTAAGATGTCCCCCACCTTCCACAGCCGCCATCCCCACCGCCGCCATGACACTACCCAGTAGGCGGGGGAGGAGCCTCTGCCCAGTAACCACGACAACCCGCTGTGCAGCCAATCGGCTCGCGATGCTGGCAATGACGCGGTGGATTCCGCGGTGCGCTCTGGGAAGGCTGTAGTTTCTTCCCCCTCCCCCCGCGCCTGCGCACGAGGTCAGGCCGCCCGTGGCGAACTCCTGCGGCCCCGCCTCCTTTCTCCTCGGAACTACAGCCCCCAGAACCCACCGCCGCCCCCCCCCCTGCACCCTGGACTACAACACCCGGCAGCCCTCGCGCGCCCGCCCGCCGGGCTGCCCGGGTTCCTCTGCCCGTCCGGAGGGGCTGAACAATGGTCCCGCGGAGAAAGTGCTGGAGAAGTCGGGCGCGCTCAGGGGGACCACTTTTATCGCTGGGCCGTTAAAAACATAGAAATAATATATAATCAAACTGCTCACCATCGTGTACACCAGGGTCGACAATGTGGATACCGACGGACCATGAGAAATACGGTGTGGGTGAGTGAGCGAGCTGCCGGCTGACCGTTCCCCCCCCCCCCCCCCCCCCACACTGTGTGTGATTTTAAATATATATATTGTATATATGTGTGGAATTGCAATGAAGTGCGGAGAGTGAGAGGGAGGGGAAAGACACAAAGCTGCTGAGGAGAACCCAGGCACCACCATCAATAACATTGTTAGCGCTTCAATAACGGTGCAGGGAGACAGCAGCTCGCCCTCTCTCTGATTCTCTCTCTGTCCTTCTCTCTGTCTTATTTCTCTACCTTTCTCCATTTTCCTCTCTGTGTGTGTGTCTATGTGTCTCTCTGTATGTCTCTCTGTGTGTGTGTGTCTATGTGTCTCTGTATGTCTCTCTGTGTGTAGCTATTTGTCTCTATATGTGTCTCTCTGTCACTCTCGCTCAGGGGCTGGTTTAGCACACTGGGCTAAATCGCTGGCTTTTAAAGCAGACCAAGGCAGGCCAGCAGCACGGTTCAATTCCCATACCAGCCTCCCCGAACAGGTGCTGGAATGTGGCGACTAGGGGCTTTTCACAGTAACTTCATTTGAAGCGGACGTGTGACAATAAGCGATTTTCATTCATTCTGTCACTCTGCCACACACTCTCTCTCTGCCACACTCTCTGTGTGTCTCTATGTTGCTGTGTTTTTGTGTCTCTGTGTTTCTCTCTCTGTGTCTCTGTCTCCACTCAGCTCCCCTCCCCCTTGTTCGCTTTCAAAATGCCCTTGCCGAGAGAAGGGAGAAATGTTGCGTCTTCTCTTTGCTTTGTGGTCTCGCCGCCTTTTTATTGCCCATTTAACGCCCCCCTTCCCGCCACGAATCTTGTTTATTAACCCCCCCCCCCCCAATAAAAAATAAATCGCCCCCTAGAGTTTTCTTTCTCTGCCTCTCTTTTTCCCGTTTGCTTTACGCCTCGGCTTTTTGTCTTCCTCCCAGCCCTTCGATATGTGGGTCTGAGTCCACTGTTCTGTGTCCTTCCTTTATTGAAGCGGCTCTTGTGGGGGGTGTTTGGGTAGTGTGTGTGGGTGGGGGGTGTTTGGGTGCTGTGGGGACAGACAAAGGTTGGCCATTTACCTCGACGCCGTGTCTGGAATATACTCCAACAGAGGGAGGTTTAATTTTCTATTTTGGCTGCCGTTGCCCTGTGTCTGCCCGGAGCTGGGAGCCTCTGTGATCCGGGGTCATGGACGCCAAGAGTTGGGTGAAGTTTGGGGACCTATCGGTCCATGCTTGGCGCCGATCGGCAAACCGATCAGATGAGTGGATGGGACCAACATTCCTCTCTGTTAATTATTAAAATTAAATCCAACAAAACACCCGCTTTCCCCCCGCCCCCAGGAAACCGGGTGGTTTGATTTTCTTTCAATTGGGTGGAGTTACCAATCAGGGCAGTCTGGATATTACCGCCACATCTCAGCAGGACAGGCACATCAATTTAGGATTGACCCCCAACATTACCCCCTTTTTTGGGGGGGAGGAATAAAGAAAAGAAATGTGCAATAAGCGGCGGCGTTAAACAAATGTGAACGTGTCAATAGTTCCATTGACGCCCGTTATAATAATCAGACCAGACCCTAGGGTATAAGGTGCAGCGCTGCTGGGGAGGTGTGGGGGCATTAAGGCTGCTGGGGAGGTGTGGGGGCATTAAGGCTGCTGGGGAGGTGTGGGGGCATTAAGGCTGCTGGGGAGGTGTGGGGGCATTAAGGCTGCTGGGGAGGTGTGGGGGCATTAAGGCTGCTGGGGAGGTGTGGGGGCATTAAGGCTGCTGGGGAGGTGTGGGGGCATTAAGGCTGCGGGGAGGTGTGGGGGCATTAAGGCTGGGGAGGTGTGGGGGCATTAAGGCTGCTGGGGGGGTGCATTAAGGCTTCTGGGGAGGTGGGGTTTACGGCTGATGGGGAGGTGTGAGGGGGCTGCTGCTGGAGAGGTTGGGAGGGGCTTTTAGGGCTGCTGGAGATGGGGGACTTTAAGGCTGCTGGACAGGTTGGGGGGGGGCTTTAAGGCTGTTGGACAGGTGGGGGGGCTTTAAGGCTGCTGGACAGGTGGGGGGGGCTTTAAGGCTGCTGGACAGGTGGGGGGGGGGTGCTTTAAGGCTGCTGGACAGGTTGGGGGGTGCTTTATGGCTGCTGGACAGGTTGGGGGGTGCTTTAAGGCTGCTGGACAGGTTGGGGGGTGCTTTAAGGCTGCTGGACAGGTTGGGGGTTGCTTTAAGGCGGCTGGAGGGGGGGGGGGGCTTTAAGGCTGCTGGAGGGGGGGGGCTTTAAGGCTGCTGGACAGGTGGGGCTTTAAGGCTGCTGGACAGGTGGGGGGGCTTTAAAGTTGCTGGACAGGTGGGCGGAGGCTTTAAGGCTGCTGGAGAGGTAGGTAGGTGGGTGGGGTGGGGGGGGGCTTTAGGACTGCGTGGGTGGGCGGAGGCTCCAGGGCTCTCCTGCTGCTGTTGGGGGGGGTGGGGCTCTCAGGCTATTGGGGAAGGGCTGTAGTGCTGCTGGGGTGTGTGTGTGGGTTCGGGGGGGGGGGCCTATTGGGGAAGGGCTGTAGTGCTGCTGGGGTGTGGGGGTGGGGGCTATTGGGGAAGGACTGTAGTGCTGCTGGGGGGTGTGTGTGTGGGGGGGGGGCGGGTGTGTGTATGGGGGGGCGGGTGGGGGGCTATTGGGGAAGGGCTGTAGTGCTGCTGGGGTGTGTGTGTGGGGGTGGGGGCTATTGGGGAAGGGCTGTAGTGCTGCTGGGGTGTGTGTGTGGGGGTGGGGGCTATTGGGGAAGGGCTGTAGTGCTGCTGGGGTGTGTGTGTGTGGGGATGGGGGCTATTGGGGAAGGGCTGTAGTGCTGCTGGGGTGTGTGTGTGGGGGTGGGGGCTATTGGGGAAGGGCTGTAGTGCTGCTGGGGTGTGTGTGTGGGTTCGGGGGGGGGGCTATTGGGGAAGGGCTGTAGTGCTGCTGGGGTGTGGGGGTGGGGGCTATTGGGGAAGGACTGTAGTGCTGCTGGGGGGTGTGTGTGTGGGGGGGGGCGGGTGTGTGTATGGGGGGGCGGGTGGGGGGCTATTGGGGAAGGGCTGTAGTGCTGCTGGGGGGTGTGTGTGGGGGTGGGGGCTATTGGGGAAGGGCTGTAGTGCTGCTGGGGTGTGTGTGTGGGGGTGGGGGCTATTGGGGAAGGGCTGTAGTGCTGCTGGGGTGTGGGGGTGGGGGTGGGGGCTATTGGGGAAGGGCTGTAGTGCTGGTGGGGGTGGGGGCTATTGGGGAAGGGCTGTAGTGCTGCTGGGGCTTCAGGAGGAAGGTGAAAGGTTTGGAGTGTCATGCCATTGATCGGTTTTTTTGTGAATGGAGGTTTATAATGAATCGGGGCTGGTTAACATCGCGCAGATGTCCTTCACGTCTGCCCGAAATCTGCCGGATTGTTCATTCCAGCGGCTCAATGCCGACCTTCTGTCCTTCAGAAGAAATATTATTGCCGGGGCGCATCTGGTTTCGCCCACCGATCAATGGTGATTGAAATTTCCGCCCCCACCCCCTGCGATCTGGCCAAAGTTGTGCTGCCCATCTCTCTACAACAGGACGGGCCGTTTCTTTAGTTTCGCTCTCCGGTTTGGTGGATCCGCAGGATTTGGAGCCCGGGGACTCCCTTCAATGTAAAGTGGGCAGGAATCTGTCAGTCAGTGTCTCGATCAGAAAGTCCCTCCTGGAGGTCCACTGGGTCAAGTCGGCATTAGTGACGCGTTGTGTTCAAAAGTGTCACTTCGTCTTTGGGAGTCAACATTTCCACTTGTTCATGGGTGCAAGTTTGTTTCAGATTGTAACATCGCTCAGAATAAATTGGTTTGGGGAGAGAATTCTGTGTGTCAACCGCGACTTGGAAACATTGAACCAGTTGCAATCGGGGGCAGGTTTTCAATCACCGTGAAGCAAATGGACTGTGTTTGTGTTGTCGAAAACCCAGCTGGATGGATACATAGTTTACTGTTTAATTCCCCTCGCAAGCCATTTATCTCTCATCCCTTTGTAATAAATTGGAGATTGGCTACAAGACAAATCGGCCAACCAAGTATAACATTGGTGGTAACAAAAAGTGTATCATTCTGAAAAGATTGGCTTGTCACAGGCGATGAAAGGCAATTCGCCATTGATCGATTCTGACGTTTTAACTGTGACAAACTAGTTTGTAATGTTTATGCGTTTGAAAAAATCAGAAAACAATTGGAGCCAGTGCCGAAGTTTTCTGTTTTTGAGACATCACCTTCAGGATTCGATTGTACTATAACTTCAGTCTCACTTGGGCATAAGACTCAGATGATTTGAATACAGCCACTGAGGTGGTCCTTGGGAAGCTCTGACCAATTGAAATTGGCTCCAGGTTGCAGAAGCATTTATGGTGTCCGGCCACAGGGCAGCAAGGTGGAGCAGTGGGTTAGCCCTGCTGCCTCACGGCTCCGAGGTCCCAGGTTCGATCCCGGCTCTAGGTCACTGTCCGTGTGGAGCTTGCACATTCTCCCCGTGTTTGCTTGGATTTCGCCCCACAACCCAAAGATATGCAGGCTGGGTGGATTGGCCACGCTAAATTGCCCCTTAATTGGAAAATGAATTGGGTACACTAAATTTATTTTAAAAAATGGTGTCCGGCCAGAATTTCAGGGCATTTAAGTAACCCATTCATTGGTACTTAATACATTTCAACACGATTCTAAGATTTTCGTTGAAGGGCCTACACGCCCAAGACATTTTTTTTGAATGTTCAGAAGAATGCACATGTTGGAGATCTGAGAACTCTCGATGGGTCAGTCAACATCTGGGGAGAACAGTGGGGGTTGTTTCAGGTTTTAGCCTGTTCATCCCAACTGTTCTGTGCAAAGGTCAACTCTGATCTTGTCTCCTGGCGGTTGGTTGCTGCCTGACGACGTTGAGTGTTTCCAGCATTTTCTGATTAAAAATTTACTGGCCAGACACCAAGCCCTTTTCATGTGCCTAACCACATAGTGTGGCCTGCAACCTGCAGCAAAATAAGGATGCTGCTGCCAATGAATAGCCTCTTGCAATAAACGGTCCTCAACCATAGCTCCAGAAGCTATTTTTTATTTTAAAAGGTCCAACTCTCAACTTTGTAAAATGGGGAAACCAGGGCGAGGGCGAAGAGAATCTAGTTGAAGGCCAATGGAAGTGGTGTAAAGTAAATCAGAATTTCTTATTATTTGGGGGGGGGGGGGTGGCTTTGCTATCCTTGATTTTACTTTGTGACAAAAGAGCAGTTGTAAGTTCTGCAGAACAGCAAAGCTCATGGGTGACTGGGCTTAAAATTAAAACCATACAAATGTTTTAAAATCGACTCCTTGTGAAAAAAATATCCCAAGAGATAAAGTTGCCAATAATGCGGCTGAAGTTTTGAAGTTGGTGGGGGAAACATAATTTGTGATTGGATCGAGATGACAGTGAGGCGGATTTGAAAATGGACAAATCATCACAGCAGTTTTATGTCTGAGTGCCAACTTGAAAATCTGCCCTGATGAATCTTTTGAATCTGGAAATTAAGCAGAGTGAGCACCAGCATTAGACACTCTATTGATTGGATATATTGGAATCAGGGCAAAGTTGTTTGGTGCAGATTATCTCTCAACATGTTACAGTAAAAGAAACTGCTGATTGTCAGAAATATTTTGTACTGGGGTTTGCAAATTCATGGGCACAATTCAAACAGTGGTGCATCTAATCTAATAGCGCATTCAAGATCACTGCCTCTCTCATTTGCAGTATTTACACATACATATGAAAGATGGGGCAGCAGGGTAGCATGGTGGTTAGCATAAATGCTTCACAGCTCCAGGGTCCCAGGTTCGATTCCCGGCTGGGTCACTGTCTGTGTGGAGTCTGCACGTCCTCCCCCTGTGTGCGTGGGTTTCCTCCGGGTGCTCCGGTTTCCTCCCACAGTCCAAAGATGTGCGGGTTAGGTGGATTGGCCATGCTAAATTGCCCGTAGTGTCCTAATAAAAAAGTAAGGTTAAGGGAGGGGTTGTTGGGTTACGGGTATAGGGTGGATACGTGGGTTTGAGTAGGGTGATCATGGCTCGGCACAACATTGAGGGCCGAAGGGCCTGTTCTGTGCTGTACTGTTCTAAATGCACATCTGTATATCGGATCTATAGACTATTTTGATCTCTTCAAGCCACATTTGCAATTAAGTGTGACAATGAAGATTGTAAATCACTGTGCAAGAGTTCGTCCGATGTTGATAATATTTACAACCTGTTTTACTCCTTTGTAAAACTGCTGTTTCGGTAGCCGATACTATTATTAGCACTGCCCTCCTATTTTGCAAGCACAAAAATCCATTCTTCCTGTCACATGATAGGCAATATCTTGGACAAATGTCAGTCCCAGTGAACGTGCAATGGTAACTCTTGACCGGCTGAGACACAGGATTTCATACATTTGAAATATATATTCAAGGCTAATGTAAGCTTTGCTGGATCAATTTAAAACATATGGCCGATATCATAATCACTTGTGTTATACAACCATAGAGCTTTACAGTATGAAAACAGGCCCTTCTACCCAACTTGTCCATGCCGCCTAGAGAAAGGAAATTATATAATCCCTTGGACTTCTTTAATGTACAAGGCACAAGGAATCAGTTTCTTAGAAAGGATTGGGTAAATGTTTTATTAGGATCCTGGACCAGACCTCAACAGTGGTTAGGATACTGGACGGAACCCCAATATTTTATCTTAATTTTGTAAGACTATGAGGAACGATGCCTCGCTCCAGAAGTGATTTCAGGAAGAAATAGGATTATGGTATATTAAACAAACTTTATTACTAACACAGTATTAAAATATTTTTAATATCACACCAAAAAATAGCTTATAATTACCCCTTAAACAATGCTAGTCAATACAATGATTGCAGTAATCCTTAACTGCGATCTCTATTCCCACTCAAACTTTGACCGGGCAGCACGGTTGCACAGTGGTTAGCACAGTGGTTAATACCAGGCACAGGGAAACAGTTATATGTAGGTATAAAGCGGTGTGTGTGTTCTGCTCGAAGAAAATTGAAACTAAGACTGGATCACGTGAAATGAAATGAAAATGAAAATCGCTTATTGTCACGAGTAGGCTTCAAATGAAGTTACTGTGAAAAGCCCCTAGTCGCCACATTCCGGCGCCTGTTCGGGACTTAGTGATGTCATGTTGATGTCCCAGAAGACATTTACAGGACTTTGTGTAGAAATATTCCCAGAAACATGCATGTAAATGTTTTCTGCACCCTCTATAAAGCCTTTGAATCCTTTGTAGAATGTGGCACCTGTAGCTGGTCAGGACACTTCAGTTGAGGCCAAACCACGTTTATAAGGATTCACCATGACTGACGTCCTCTTGAACTATCTGCCTCTATTTATAAAATCCAAGATCCCATATGCCTTTTTAACCACTTTCTTCACCTGACCCACCATCTTGAATGATTTCTGCACCTATTACCCCATGTCCCTCTGTTTCACTGCCCCTTTTAGAATTTTATCCATTCATATTGTCTGTCCTTGTTCTTCTTACCAAAACGTATAATTTCACACTTTCTGCATTAAATTCGATGTCAGGTCTCTGTCCATTCCATTAGCCCCCCCTACCCCCCCAATGCCGCCCTAAGTCCTCATAATTCACAATGTTTCCACATTTTGTGTCATCAGCAAATTTTGAAACTCTGTCCCACATGCAAAAGACATTAATGCAGGTCAATAACAGTAGTGATCCAAGTTCTGATCCTTGGAGAACCGCACTGTACCTTCCTCCAGTCTGGAAAGCAACCGTTTACCACTCTTGCCGTGCTGTCACTGTCCCTTTCATTCCAGGGGCTTCAACTTCACTGACCAACCTGTTATGTGGCACAAACAGAAAATACTGGACGATAGGTGCTGGTCTGACAGAATCCGTGGCGAGAGAAGGGAGCTAACATTTTGAGTCTGGATGTCAAAACCATCAAGACTCGACACGTTAGCTCCCTTCTGTCTCTACAGATGCTGTCAGACCTGCTGCGCTTGCCCAGTATTTTCTGTATCAGATTTCAGCATCCGCAGTAATCTGTTTCTATCTTCTGTTGTGTGGCACTTTATCAGATGCCTTTGTAAATCCATATACATCGTGTCAACTGCATTAGCCTCACTAACCTTCTGTTGCCTCACTGAACACCTTATTCAAGTTAGTTAAAATCAACCCACATTTGTCCAAGTGACTTAATTTTGTCTCAGGCTATCGTTTTTTAAAATCCTCCCACCACCAAAGTTAAACCTACTGACCTGTAGTTGTTGAAATTACCCTAACACTCTTTTTGAACAAGGGTATGACATTTCCTGCTGCCTGGAATCACCCTTGTATCTCAGGGAGATTGGAAGGTGCCTGTGCCTCTGCAATTTCCACCCTCCCTTCCCTCTGTCTCTTCTGCATCCCATTCGTTCATAGCGACTTATCAACCAATCTTTCTGAAACTTCAGGGGAAGCATTAAATGGATATTTTTCGTCAGTGTTTACACTGGAGAAAGACAATGTTGTCGAGGAGAACACTCGGGTTCAGTCGACCAGGCTAGATGGAATTGAGGTTCAAAAGGATGAGGTGTTAGCAATTTTAGAAAATGTCAAAATAGATAAGTCCCCTGGGCCAGATGGGATTTATCCTAGGATTCTCTGGGAAGCCAGGGAGGAGATTGCAGAGCCTTTGTCCTTGATCTTTATGTCGTCTTTATCGACAGGAATAGTGCCGGAAGACTGGAGGATAGCAAATGTAGTCCCCTTGTTCAAGAAGGGGAGTAGAGACAACCCTGGTAATTATAGACCTGAGAGCCTTACTTCGGTTGTGGGTAAAATGTTGGAAAAGGTTATAAGAGATAGGGTTTATAATCATCTTCAAAAGAACAAGTTGATTAGCGATACTCAACACTGTTTTGTGAAGGGTAGGTCATGTCTCACAAACCTTTATTGAGTTTTTTGAGAAGGTGACCAAACAGGTGGATCACGGTAAAGCTGTTGATGTGGTGTATATGGATTTCAGTAAGGCGTTTGATAAGGTTCCCCACGGTAGGCTATTGCAGAAAATAAGGAAGTATGGAATTGAAGGTGATTTAGCGGTTTGGATCAGTAATTGGCTAGCTGAAAGAAGACAGAGGGTGGTGGTGGATGGCAAATGTTCATCCTGGAGTTCAGTTACTAGTGGTGTACCGCAAGGATCTGTTTTGGGGCCACTGCTGTTTGTCATTTTTATAAATGACCTGGAAGAGGGTGTAGAAGGATGGGTTAGTAAATTTGCAGACGACATGAAGGTCGGTGGAGTTGTGGATAGTGCTGAAGGATGTTATAGGATACAGAGGGACATAGATAAGCTGCAGAGCTGGGCTGAGAGGTGGCAGATGGAGTTTAATGCGGAAAAGTGTGAGGTGGTTCACTTTGGAAGGAGTAACAGGAATGCAGAGTACTGGGCTAATGGCAAGATTCTTGGTAGTGTAGATGAACACAGAGATCTCGGCATCCAGGTACATAAATCCCTGAAAGTTGCCACCCAGGTTAATAGGGCTGTTAAGAAGGCATATGGTGTGCTAGCCTTTATAAGCAGGGGGATTGAGTTTCGGAACCACAAGGTCATGCTGCAGCTGTACATAACTCTGGTGCAGCTGCACCTGGAGTACTGTGTGCAGTTCTGGTCACCACATTATAGGAAGGATGTGGAAGCTTTGGAAAGGGTTCAGAGGAGATTTACTAGGATGTTGCCTGGTATGGAGGGAAGGTCTTACGAGGAAAGGCTCAGGGAATTGAGGTTGTTTTCGTTAGAGAGGAGAAGGCTGAGAGGTGACTTAATAGAGACATATAAGATAGTCAGAGGGTTAGATAGGGTGGACAGTGAGAGTCTTTTTCCTCGGATGGTGATGACCAACACGAGGGGACATAGCTTTAAATTGAGGGGTGATAGATATAGGACAGATGTCAGAGGCAGTTTCTTTACTCAGAGAGTAGTAGGGGTGTGGAACGCCCTGCCTGCAACAGTCGTAGACTCGCCAACTTTAAGGGCATTTAAGTGGTCACTGGATAGACATATGGATGAAAATGGAATAGTGTAGGTCAGATAGGCTTCGTATGGTTTCACAGGTCGGCGCAACATCGAGGGCCGAAGGGCCCGTACTGCGCTGTAGTGTTCTATGTTCTATGTTCCTGTTTGTCAACATTTGGCCCATCCAATCTCTCTCCACCTCTTTCACTGTGACTTCTGTCACATCATCTTCCTTGGTAAAGACCGATGCAAAGTTAGTGCCTCAGCCATACCCCCTGCCTCCATGTGTAAATCTACATTTTGATCCCCAATTGTCCCTACCTATCCTTTCAATGTTTCTATGCTCTCAAAAGATTTTTAGATTTTGTTTTATGTTGGCTGAAAATCTCTGCTCCATTTTCCAAACAAAAAGTTGACTATTCCAACACATTGATGGTGTTGTGAATTGGGGAAAATTAAAATTAAAAAACAAAATTGAGATAAAAGACTGGGCGATATCTGAAGAGATGGTGAGATGCAATTGAGCATATCAGTGTAAAAAGAATGTTTGCCTGGGTGGCCGGAGGAAAACAATGGGGATTGGAAAAGGTAACTTCAAAGTGGAGAGACCATAAGACATAGGAGCAGAATTAGGCCATTCGGCCCATTGAGTCTGCTCCACCATTTAATCATGGCTCATTTGTTTCTCATCCCCATTCTCCTGCCTTCTCCCCATAATCCCATATCCCCTTATTAATCAAGATCCTATCTATCTCTGTCTTAAAGACGCCCAGTGATTTGGCCTCCACAGCCTTCTGCGGCAAAGGGTTCCACAGATGCACCACCCTTTGGCTGAAGAAATTCCTCCTCATCTCAGTTTTAAAGGATCGTCTCTTCTGTCTGAGGTGGCCTCTGGTTTTAGTTTTTCCTACTAGTGGAAATAGCCTCTCCACATCCACACTATCTCAGTATCCTGTAAGTTTCAAGAAGATCCCCCCTCATCCACCTAAAGTCCAGAGAGGACAAACCAGAGTCCTCAACTGCGCCTCTGCGACAAGCTCTTCATTCCAGGGATCATTCTTGTGAACCTCCTCTGGACCCTTTCCAAGGTCAGCACATGTTTCCTTGTATAAGGAGATAAGGAAATTGACATGTATATGCAAAAAGTCGACTTCATAGGGTGGATAACATCAAAGGGAAAAATGGCATGTCAATAGACTACAATTGTGGAAAAGGGAAGAAAGAGACAAATACACATCCAACTGCCATCAGCTATATTCAGCTGCAGAAACAGTCTCCTGAAAACAATAAGAAGTCTTACAACACCTGGTTAAAGTCCAACAGGTTTGTTTCAAACAAGAGCTTTCGGAGCACTGCTCCTGAAAACAAGTTATTGCTACGGTAATGCTCAAACCAAGCAGATTTCACTTTCACTGAAATGGAAGATGGCTTTACCAAATGAGACCACATAATCTGTGCGTGGTAATTGTTTGGATATTGCTTGTAGAGTTATATTAATATTGGATGTTGTTTGGGAACAAAAGGGCATCTCTGAGTTTAGGGAGCATTGATAGTTGGAACAATGGGGTAATTTCTTGCAATAATGTATGTGTAGCCATTGGTGTACTTGCATGTTGTAGTATATTGTAGTCTTGTAGTGTTTTTTTAATTTTAAGTTAATAAATATTATTTTATTCATTGTTCAAACAATGGCTAGACATTCTCTCCCCTTCACATACCAAATTGAAAATATAATAATCTTTATTAGTGTCACAAGTAGGCTTATATTAACACTGCAATGAAGTTACTGTGAAAATCCCCTAGTCGTAACACCCTGACGCCTGTTCGGGTACACAGAGGGAGAATTCAGAATGTCCAATTTACCTAACAGCATGTCTTTCTGGACTTGTGGGAGGAAACCGAAGCACCTGGAGGAAACCCACACAGACACAGGGGAGAACATGCACAGACAGTGACCCAAGCCGGGAAACGAACACTGGGTCCTGGGCTGTGAAGCAACAGTGCTAACCACTGTGCTACAAAGAACCCATGTTGTACCAAATTGAAAATAGACACCACAAATAACCCTTTTGGGTTTGGGATACTTGCACATTTAACATTTGCGGGGTTCTCAACAATAGCCATCCTCCACTTTCTACCTTCCATTAACTTGAGGTCATCCAAAACTGCTGCCTGTGTCCTTGTACGGGGTTCTACTTGCCCATCACCCGTCCGATCACTGACTCATCAGCTTCCAGCTCATCAATGCCTTAATGAGTCTCTCATCCTTGTTTTCAAATCCTGCCCTTCTGCTTCCCCCTTTGAAACCTCCTCCACCCCGAGAACCCGACAAAATAGCTTTACATCTCCAATTCTAGAGTTTGGAGATTTTAATCACGCCACCGTTGGCGGCCATGCCTTCAGCTGCCTCGTTCCCAAGTTCTGCAATTCCATTCTTGAACCCCTCTTCCTCTTTCTCCTCTAGGGACACTCTTAACCATCTTGGCCATCTGACCTAATATCTACTTATGTGGCCTGTGGTCATGTTCTATTTATGCCTTTTGTGAAGTATTTTGGGATGTTTTACTGTATTAAAGATGCTATACAAGTACATCTTGCATATGGTATGCACTGCTACATTGATTCTGGAGAGGATAAATGTTAAAGACGATGGTGACAATCAAGCAGTCTGTTTTGTCCTGGCTTTGAGCTCCTTGAGTGTTGTTGGAGGTGCACTCATCCAGAAAAATGGAGAGTATTTCATAACACTCCTGACTTGTGCATTGCAAATGGAGGACAGGCTTGAAGGAGTCAGGAGCTGCTCACCATGGAGCTCACAGCATCTGACTTGCTTTTGTGGCTGGCCCTGCTCAGTTTCCGGTCAATCGTAACCCCTAGGAGGATGTTGGTGTGGATTCAGTAATGATATATTGTCAAGGGATGATGGTTGGATTCTTTCTTGTTGGAGATGGTCAATACCTGGTACTTGTGGCATTAATGTTGCCACTTATTAGTCCAAGCTTGAATGTTGTCCAACTCTTGCTGCATGTGGACATGGGGGGGGGGGGGGGGGGGGGGGGGGGGGGGGTGGAATTCTCCGCTCCCGGGAAAAATCGGGAGGGCCATCGTGAACTCAGCCGAGTTTCACGACGGCCTCGGAGGCCGCTCCTCGCCCCCTATTCTCCCCTCCCGGAGGGGCTAGGAGCGGCGCTCCGTAAATCCCGGCCGCGGGGATGTCGCGCCGTGAATGACGCGGCCGGCGCGCCTAATGACATCAACCGCGCATGCGCAGGTTGGCCGGCTCTAACCCGAGCATGCGCGGCTGACGTCATGAGACTGACGGCACGAACCCGCACATGCGTGGTGGCCGTCTTTCCCCTCAGCCGCCCCGCAAGACGTGGCGGCTTGATCTTGCGGGGCGGCGGAGGAGAAATAGTGCGTCCGATTTGGACGCTGGCCCAACGATCGGTGGGCACCGATCGCGGGCCTGTCCCCTCCCGAGCACAGTCGTGGTGCTCTTCCCCAAACAGCCCCCTAGAAGCCCCAAACAGGCATCTGGTGCCCATTTCACAATGGCAGCGATGAGGTGTGTTTGCCGCCGTCGTGAAAAGGTCGTGAACGGCTGGCCGCTCGGCCCGACGGGGTCGGAGAATCGCCGTTCGCCGTGAAAAATGGTGAGCGGTGGCGATTCTTCCGAGCCGGGGGGGGGGGGGGGGGGGAAAGAGAATCGTGGGGGGCGCCGGGGTCATGAAAAATGTTGGGGGGCCCTCCCGCGATTCTCCCACGCCGCGTGGGGAGCGGAGAATTCCGCCCGGGGTGTTTCCGCATCTGAGGAGTTGAAAATGGTGCTGAATATTTTAAAATTATAAGTAAATATCCTCACTTTGACCTTATGATGGAGGGAAGGTCATTGATGAGCAGCTGAAGCTGGTTGGGTCCCGGTCACCATCTTGAGGAATTCCTGCAGCAATGTCCTTGGATTGAGATGATTAACCGCCAGTGGGAGGTCGTGTCTCATTAACTTGATAGAGTTTTTTGAAGTTACAAAGATGATTGATGCAGGTAGGGCAGTGGATGTTGTCTATATGGACTTCAGTAAGGCCTTTGACAAGGTCCCTACAAATGGTAAAGTCACACGGGATCAGAGGCGAGCTGGCAAGATGGATACAGAACTGGATAGGTCATAGAAGGCAGAGAGTAGCAATGGAAGGGTGCTTTTCTGATTGGAGGGCTGTGACTCGTGGGGTTCTGCAGGGTTCAGTGGCAGGATCTTTGCTGTTTGTAGTATATATAAATGATTTGGAAGAAAATGTAACTGGTCTGATTAGTACTTTTGCAGACGACACAAAGGTTGGTGGAATTGCAGATAGCGATGAGGACTGTCCGAGGATACTGCAGGATTTAGATCATTTGGAGACTTAGGCGGAGAGGTGGCAGATGGAGTTTAATCCGGACAAATGTGAGGTAATGCATATTGGAAGGTCCAATACAGGTAGGGAATATACAGTGAATGGAAGAACATTCAAGAGTATTAACAGTCAGAGAGATCTAGGTGTACAGGTCCACAGGTCACTAAAAGGGGCAACACAGATTGAGAAGGTAGTCCAGAAGGCATATGGCATGCTTGCTTTCATTGGCCGGGGCATTGAGTGTAAAAATTGGCAAGTCATGTTGCAGCTGTATAGAACCTTAGTTAGGCCACATTTGGAGTATAGTGTTCAATTCTGGTCACCACACTACCAGAAGGATGTGGAGGCTTTGGAGAGGGTGCAGAAGAGATTTACAAGGATGTTGCCGGGTATGGAGAGCATTAGTTATGAAGAGAGATTGAATAAATGGTTTGTTCTCACTCGAACGACGAAGGTTGAGGGGCGACCTGATAGAGGTCTACAAAATTATGAAGGGCATAGACAGAGTGGATAGTCAGAGGCTTTTTCCAAGGGTAGAGGGGTCAATTACTAGGGGGCATAGTTTTAAGGTGCGAGGGGCAAGGTTTCGAGGAGATGTATGAGGCAAGTTTTTTACACCGAGGGTAGTGGGTGCCTGGAACTCGCTGCCGGAGAAGGTGGTGGAAGCAGGGACGATAGTGACGTTTAAGGGGCATCTTGACAAATATATGAATAGGATGGGAATAGAGGGATACAGATCCTAGAAGTGTAGAAGATTTTAGTTTAGACGGGCAACATGGTCAGTGCTGGCTTTGAGGGCCGAAGGGCCTGTTCCTGTGCTGTACTTTTCTTTGTTCTTTGGCACAGTGGTTAGCACTGCTGTCTCACAGTGCCAGGGACCTGGGTTTGATTCCGGCCTTGGATGACTGTCTGTGTGGAGTTTGCACATTCTCCCTGCGTCTGCGTGGGTTTCCTCTGGGTGCTCTGGTTTTCTCCCACAGTCCAAAGATGTGCAGATCTGGTGCATTGGCCAGGCTAAATTGCCCCTTAGTCCACGTCCGGAGGCGTCAATAGTAACATTATGGGAATCCTGCAGCGTTTTGGGGCCTTTTCTGGTTACAAGATAAATATAGGAAAGAGTAAATACTTGTGGTTGGGTTAATAAGGCACTGCACAGACATGGACAGTGACGAGTATTTCTGTGATTGTATTTCTGTCAATCTAAATACACTGCTACTAACGGGTCCATTTCCCAACTCATTGTTCTGTGTCTAATGAGCTGGCAATAGTGTTAAGTCTAACATTCACAAGTCAATAATCTTTCCATATGATTAACTTTCAATCTTCCTTTGTTTTCTCTCTGTTTATTTTAAATTTTACTTCAGTAATAATTCTTTGTGGAAATGGGTGGGAGTAGTTATTGAGATGGGCAATCTGAGGGAGCTGGAATTCGACCTCTGATATTCATGATTTCCTGAAGCATTTCCGGTCACCAATCATTTCACCTGTATATGTTAGTACAGTCTGTCACTAGTCTTCTGGAAGTTTGTTTTTTTGCACAATTGCGAAGTAGTTTTTATTAGTCATTTGATATATTGCTTTTGTTTTCCAAATGGGAATGTTGAATTGTCTGTCTTATTTTTGTTTATGGAACCTTGTTGAGCGCAAATTAGTTTCCATGTATGCCTGCAATATGTAGTGACTAAACTTGAAGTAATTTATGCTGCTGTCCTTTGGGGCATCTTAAGGATGTGTGAGGCACTATATAAATGCAAGTTAATATGTTTTTTGTGAAATCAGGTTAACAGGCTTAACTCTAAGATGGGCCATTATCTTGTGAAGGCTGAGCCATTTGACCATTGTATCAAATTGATAGTTCACTGGCAGAAGGGAGGATGAACGGGTATATTTTAACATGAGAAATATAATGCATTGGGAAGGATTTGTTCAAGTTTAGACCAGGGGTGGGCAAACTACGGCCCACGGGCCGCATGCGGCCCGCCAAAGGTCTTTATGCGGCCCACCAAGTCATTAAAAAAAAAGAAATGTTTTTTTAAAAACAATAATAAAAAAAAAAAAAATTTTTTTTAAGGTTAATGGGGGGGGGGGGGGGGGGGGGGGCTGTTGGGTTACTTACTGGTATAGGGTGGATACGTTGACTTGAGTAGGGTGATCATTGCTCGGCACAACATCGAGGGCCGAAGTGCCTGTTCTGTGCTGTACTGTTCTATGTTCTATGTTCTATATGAGGCGCCCAGAATCATAACCGGGTGAAGTAATTATTTTACTTAATATACTATGCGGCCCTTTAAAATTGTGAATTTCTGAATGTGGCCCTTGCGCGGAAAAGTTTGCCCACCCCTAGTTTAGACACAAATAGTGAGGAATTCTTGAGTTTGTATAGAATGGAACCATTGGAGTGATTACCAACGATATAACAAATTTATTACAAAGAGTTGAACTAAAATTAAGGGTTTTCCTTTTTAATTGTTTAGAATATTAATTTAGATATTAACATTTTGAACATTCAATTCATGATAACGTTGCACCTTGCTTCACCAGTTATCTTCACAATGGAACACCTGTGAAGCTGGGATTGATGGATTCTGTGGGTTATATTTAGCTGCCCTCACGAATATTAAAAAAAAAGGCTTTTATAATTTTGTTCAAGAAAAATCCAAATAAAATAAAGGTTGCACCGAATGTATATTTTGGAAGCATAATTCTGTACATAATTTTAATTTGAAGTGCGCTAATAGTTGAATTGAAGATGATGCACATCATACAGGAACACGGGAAAGTTGCATGTGATGTAAGGATCATTCTGTCCTTAATGATGAGATATTGTCATATTCACTCAACACTTAACTGATACTGCAGCACATTCAAATGTTTATATTTGTTAAATTACTGGCACAAATGAAATGGTGATGATGTCTGGAAGTAAATTGTTCAATTCTACTTTGTTGTTGTGTGTGGATCCACTCCTTATTTGCATATGTTAGCTCTACTTCCTGTGGGAAATACAGTCTTTGAGAGGTTTGATTTGCAAATCTTCATGGACCTCTGTGGTTCATTTCACAAATTATGGTCAGTTTTAGCCTTGGGCAACAAAGCAAATTATTGAATATCATAAGGATTTTCTGATATGTTGACAACATTGCTTTTACGTTGAAGAATTATGAAATTAATTAGGTTATATTTTGTTATAATTGTATTTATGTGGATAATGTGCTTCAAGACGAAATTCATATCGGAGTCATTGAAAAAGCATGATAAGTCTAAAATAGTGTCACTAATTTCTATATTGAAGACATATCAGTGAAAGCAAAAAATAGTAAGGCAACAGCTGCAGCAGTACATTAAGGCAACATCTAACTTGCATAGAATTTCATTTTGATTTTTTATACGAGCGTGCAACAGGTATCCTACGCTATGAAGTTCACTATTTTTCAAAATCATAATGCAACTGGAGAAAAAGTGGATTTGTGCCAGAATTATAAAACTCCTTGATATCACAATATAGAGTGCCAGTTAGCTCATTGGCTAGATGGCTAGCATATGGTTCAGAATAGCACCAATGGTGCTGGTTTGCTTCCCGTTACAACTGAGGGTAGAGTGGGTAGACCTTCTCGTCCGACCCCTGAGGGCAGAAGAAACAAACTACGCACAAAATCTGCCCAGAGAATGGCGCTGGATCATCTGCCGAAAATGGTCCTTTGGGCAGAGCACACATAAGATTATATGCAGTGTGAAGTAACATCAAATTGTACGTGTAAAACTGGAATTGACAGCCTGTTTTACACTTTTCCAATCTGCAGAAATGGAAGTAAAAATTGGGAGCTATGTGAAGAGAGCTGCTGACTCACTTATTGCCCATTTACATCATTGCATAAAGTCAACACGTAACTCTGTGCATCCAAATAATCTGGAAAGGTAGTTTTTTAAAGTCTCAACAAGATTCTCCTTCATGTCGCTAGAACTGGCAGCCGCACTCTGGAACACCAAGATTTTTCTTTCTCATCGAGTACCCAATTAATTTTTTCCAATTAAGGGGCAGTTTAGCGTGTCCAATCCACCTACCCTGCACATCTTTTGGGTTGTGGGGATGAAACTCACGCAAATAAGGGGAGAATGTGCAAACTCCACACGGACAGTGACCCAGAGCCGGGATCGAACCTGGCACATTGGCGCCGTAAAGCTGCAGTGCTAACCACTGCGCCACTGTGCCGCCCACTCTGGAACACCAAGATAATGTGTTTCAAAAGCCTTGGGCAGCAGGTCCGATGTCAGTTGGTGATTTTTGTTGTGTTTTTGTGGTATTACTGTTACCCCTCCCTTCGCTTACAGTAGGTTTTAGGAATTTGCCAGGAATGTTGCCCATATGTAAAATTACATACCGAATGCAATGTGGTACCCATGTTTCAAATGAAACTGGTTCACTGAGAATGCACATATTTGTAGAATTCTCCAAAATCTTTGGGGGAAAAAAAATAAACTGGGAGAAACTGGGGCTGGTTTAGCACACTGGGCTAAATCGCTGGCTTTTAAAGCAGACCGAGGCAGGCCAGCAGAACGGTTCAATTCCCGTATCAGCCTCCCCGAACAGGCGCCAGAATGTGGCGACTAGGGGCTTTTCACAGTAACTTCATTGAAACCTACTCGTGACAATGTGATTTTCATTTCATTTCATTTCAAATGTCAAATTAAGGGCTTCTCTTTAAATCTCCAAATATGTAACTCTGCAGATTATGTTGTGTAACTACTGGCCTGTCAAGCATACGTTCATAATATTGGACTGAAATAGCTGCTTCAGGGTGTGATTGTTTTAATTTCTTGACTATGCAGTCTTAGGGTGGCACGGTGGCGCACTGGTTAGCACTGCTGTCTTACAGTGCCGAGGACCCGGGTTCGATCTTGTTCCCGGGCCACTGTCTGTGTGGAATTTGCATGTTCCCTCTGTGTCTGCATGGGTGTCACCACCACAACCCGAAAGGATTTGCAGGGTAGGTGGATTGGCCGCGCTAAATTTACCCTTAATTGGAAAAAAGAATTGAGTACTCTAAATTCATTTTTAAAATTGACTGCCGTGTTTGGGGAAAAAAGGTAGTTTTAAGGGAATTATATTTGTATTGGTAAACATTAGAAATAAGGTCTAGTTTTAAGTGGGTTCAATTTAGTGTTTCTGTGCCTGGAAGGGTAAAACCTATAGTTAGATTGATGCTGGATGAAGATGTGTTTATGTTGGTTCAGTTCCAACTGTGTATGTCTTGTGCTTGGATTGGACTACGGCGTGAAGAGTAAGTAGAAGTAAGTCATTACTTAGCAACAGGAAGCCACTTTCCAGTGGGAAAGACTTTCCTTTGTTAGTTTTAACAGGAAGCCAGAGCAGTTGGAGACCGACTCTGGGAGGGTACAGCTCTCAACTGCGGCAGAAGGAAGACTGACCAGGGTGGGAACTAAAAAGGCTTTCTAAACTACAGTCCAGATAACCAGGGAATTGAGATAAAGAATGTTTAAGACGACTGGAGTTAAGAACACAGAGGCCAACGTGTTGTTCAGAAGAATTCAAAGAAGAGTAAACAAAGTGTTCTGAGATTTAAAGTGGGACAGCAGACTTCAGAAGTAGAATAAATGTTTGATGTAATTTTAATCCAGTCTGGGAATCGAGAGTTAAAACAGTTTGCACAGCAATCAAGACAAAGCAATCCGAAAGGAGTTGGTGTAAAATCCTGGACTGAATTCACTGTTCAAAGTGGAGTGGAATCTTTGTATAAAAGTGTCATTTGGAAAACCTGGGCTGGGGTTTGGAATGAAAATCACTAAGGGAAAGCATTATTATTATGAGAGAAGGTTTTAAAAGTGTTTTTGGGAGTGGGGTTATGGAAGCTCCCACATGACAATCATCTGTGGGAGGATTCTGAGGAGAAATCCACAGACACTAACTTGGGTTCAGAGCAGAGTGGGTGTATTTGACCACAGTCATCTTGTGTGCTTAAAAGGGACCTATTGTCTTAATGAGACCATTGTAGATTAAGGTGTACTTTGTAAAACATGTTAATCTTTAAATCTGTGGGCATTTATTCAGCTGAGAGGGAGAAAAGGAGTATTGTATTATAATCTAATTTTTAAATGTTTAATTAATGTTAAAAGTTCATTGGCAGTCCTGTGATTCTGTTCCCCTGCAGTTTATAAACAATAAATAAGTTCTGGCCTTTTGAGCCAGAGTTCCGTTCTGTGATCTTCCTGCCCAGTTATAACATTAACTGGGATCGGAACAGCAGTCATCAGAACAGCAGTCATCATCTGTGCACTTGTGGTATTCAGATCGCCATGCCATGGGCTTTCCTACATCAAGTACTGCATACTCATCACCTCTGTTTCTACCAAGCTCCCTCAAATTCTTGTATTACATCATGTTGATTCAAGATCCTGATCCTTCTTTTCACATTCCTTTGGCTTTGGTGGTGACAGCCTTGGTTTTATCATGCCTTTCTTGCATCATTTATGCTCTGGAGGCTTAAACACACAATTTAAGCTGACAGACATGTTCTATTTTAAGAGCATGAGTTAAATGGAGGACCCATTTGCTCTCTGGTGAACATGATGTGGAGATGCCGGTGTTGGATTGGGGTGAGCACAGTAAGAAGTTTTACAACAATAGGTTACCTGAGGAAGGAGCTGCGCTCCGAAAGCTAGTGTTTGAAACAAATCTGTTGGACTTTAACCTGGTGTTGTAAGACTTCTAACTGTGCTCTCTGGTGAATGCAAAGGGTCTGTGTTACGCGAGGAGAGGACTTTTCCTGCTGTTCTGGTCAACATTAATCCATCCATCAAAATCTCTGAAACATTACCTTGTAATGTACTTCATTACTTTTGCGGTACCTTGATGGTTACAAATTAATTGCCCCCTTTTTCCAACATCACCAGTCACTCGTTGCAGAAGCACTTAATCGATTGAAATACTTTGGGACATGCTGAGGTTGTGAAATATGCCGTATAAATGCAAGCTCTTTTCTTGCTCCCCTCCACATCGAAATCATCTCCTCCCTCAGCACAGCTTCACACACCTTTTTCTTTTTCTGACAAATTACCACCCATTCCTGTTCATTCTTCTCCACCATTGGTCACTTTAACCCTGCCTTAAGCAATTCTCTTTTATTAAAACATTTTCCTCTTGTCACTTCTTTCTTTACCTTCAAAAAATCCCCTTTAAAATGTATGCTTTCAACTGTGCCTTTGCATAATTCATTATTCTCCGTTCTCCTCAAATCTTTGAATCATAGAAGGATCCACATTTTAAACCTCATTAATAATCTTTGCGAAAGTCTATTGAAATGTAATTTGTCGTTGCTGCACATACCGTGTGGTGAAATGAAATGAAATGAAAATCGCTTATTGTCACAAGTAGGCTTCAATGAAGTTACTGTGAAAAGCCCCTAGTCGCCACATTCCGGCGCCTGTTTGGGGAGGCTGGTACTGGAATTGAACCGTGCTGCTGGCCTGCCTTGGTCTGCTTTAAAAGCCAGCGATTTAGCCAAGTGTGCTAAACCAGTGTGAAAGATTGATCACCAGTAATGCACTTAAAGCCCAAATATAAAAATAAAGTACTTGTATTTATGTAGAGACTTCCAGCCCCCAGGACATTCCAGAAGAATATTTTGAAGCGCCGCTTGCTTCTGTACGAAGCAGCCAATTTACGCAAGGTCCTGCTAACACCAATGTGATAATGACCAGACAATCTATTTTAGTGATATTGGTTGAGAGTTAAACACTGGCCAAGGCAAACTCTCGTGGTCCTGTTTAAATTAGTGCCATGGGATTTATTTTCATCCACGTGAGAGAGCAGATGGAACCTTGGTTCAGTGTGATTATCTGAAGGAAGCCACAGCTATGCTGAAGTGTGTTAGCCTAACCATCACTCGAGGTGAGACTCGATCAACAATCTTCGGATTCCGGAGTGAGTGTTGCAGAATGAGCCATGACTGACATCTTTGACATACTAGTGCCTATTCCGATGTTGCAACTTGTGTACTGGTATGATGTTGATGAAAGGTTTGCAGGGTAGGTATCATTTTGAATAATTCATCAGCCACTAACCCCCCCTGTAAGGTGTGAAAGTACTGCAGTGTAGCTTTCTCTGTCTGAAAACGTGACAAAAATAAAACCTTTGAGTTTACTCCATATGTGTAATGGATCTCACACAAACATTTTCACTTGGTTCCCGATTTCCTGCTTTTTTTTTTACATCTACAAATTCATGCACAGCCCAAATTGCCTTTTTGCCTCTTACTACAGCAATGCTGCCTATAATTTTCTGATATCTTCCAGCTCCTCAAAACTGAGAATGCAGATTGAGAGTAGATCCTTAATCATGCCTTTAAAATGCTGCATAGAGCATTGCTAAACAGGTCAATTTTAAACTGTTTAAAAGCAATGTACTGTGCTTGACATCTAAATTCTGCTGTTTATCATAACAGGCCACCGTGGTCTTTTCACAGATAAGGCTCCTAAGTGCTATGTGATTCATAGAATTTACAGTGCAGAAGGAGGCCATTCGGCCCATCGAGTCTGAACCAGCTCTTGGAAAGAGCACCCTACTCAAGGTTAACACCTCCACCCTATCCCAATAACCCAGTAACCCCACCCAACACTAAGGGCAATTTTGGACGCTAAGGGCAATTTTGGACGCTAAGGGCAATTTTGGACACTAAGGGCAATTTATCTTGGCCAATCCACCTAACCTGCACATCTTTGGACTGTGGGAGGAAACCAGAGCACCCGGAGGAAACCCACGCACACACGGGGAGGATGTGCTGACTCCGCACAGACAGTGACCCAAGCCGGAATCGAACCTGGGACCCTGGAGCTGTGAAGCCATTGTGCTATCCACAATGCTACCGTGCTGCCCTTAGTAAATATAGCAGCTATTCAATATCTGACTATTTAGATCAAAATTAACACCAATTTTCTGAAGTGTATTGATTTGAAGATTTTTAATCTGTGGACGTTAATCTCCAAAACCAAACACGTTTCTACAAAACTGATTTGGAAACTTGGGTCAGGAGGTGAAATAATCCACACGTATTTCACGCCTAGCACACTGCAATTCACGGGAATAGAGGCACTGCATATTATTGGCAATTGAAGATGGCTGTCACCTGACAGGATTTGCAATTGCTAAGTTTGTTCCAAATATTGTTGCAATAGGGAAAAGTGAAAATAAATATGAAAGAAAATGACAGGGCAGAAATTCTGAAACTTGCATTGAATTCCAAGGCCGCAGAATCCCAAAGCAATAAAGGTAAAGTTGCCATAGTCCCAGATGACCATAGGCTGCTTTCCTCAGCCTGCAAATAAATAGGGGTCCTGGCTTTATGCGATGAAATAAAACATAACACAGTAGCTCCAATTAAGACTTCCCCTTTACACTGTACCACAGTTCTCTCCAAGTAATGTCCTCTGGTCAGCTGTTTACACTGAAGCCATATTAAACTATTTTATTTAAGCCCTGTCATAGTAACAAGATCCCTTTTGATCCCTTGCTTTAGCAATTTTTCCTTACATCTCCATTGAACCATTTCTCAGTCATTCTTCTGAGGTTAAAAAAAATTGAGGTGATAACATTTTACATGAGCCTGAACCAGATTAGGCTCTTTGTAGCACATCTTTTGTCCAACAGTGCTTGAACCACAGTGAACTTTGCTAACTTCTGGAACAGTTTCAACATGGCATCATAATTAGACATTGTTGGATACTACTACGCTGGAATCCAAAATAAATATTTTACATCATAATTAGACATTGTTGGATACTACTACGCTGGAATCCAAAATAAATATTCTCAAAGAAATGAGTAATTTAAAATATGTCTTGCAAAAATACAGCTGAAAAAAATGTTCATAGTGGTAGACTGACATTCATCCTACCTCTGCTTATTCGCAATCTTAAAAAAAACACATCACAAATCTCCCCAGCCATATCCTGCACCTGACTCGTATTAAGTCCATAACATTCAAATTATTATTCTTCCACTGGTGACAGCAGCACAAGTTCAATCTATTCACCAAGTAATTAGAGTAAACTTGCATTGGAGTACGCCAATGCTGCATGTTTGAAAAGGTTTTGATCCCTTGGGATTGCAAAATCTATTTCCTTGTCTCCCTCTGGTGCAAAAAGTCAAACACAATGATTCCCCTTGACTTTCTCAGCCCAAAGCAACCAAAAACCCCGTGAAAGTGCCCATTGTTCATTCTAACCTCTGTAGAAACTACCAGGGAGAGTTCACTTTAGAATAACTGTTGTGAGCAGTTGTCTGTTGAGGTAATTATTGTAATAGGGTGCATCATTGATCATACAAATATTATTCTGACATCTACGTTATAGCTTAGTCTACTTGACCTAACTTTGGTGCAGTGGTATTGCAAATTAAATACATTTCTTCACTGTCGTGCAATGATGAACCAAAAGACCAGATCAGGGGCAGCACGGTGGCCTAGTGGTTAGCACAACCGCCTCACGGCGCTGAGGTCCCAGGTTCGATCCCGGCTCTGGGTCACTGTCCGTGTGGAGTTTGCACATTCTCCCCGTGTCTGCGTGGGTTTCGCCCCCACAACCCAAAAATGTGCAGAGTAGGTGGATTGGCCGCACTAAATTGCCCCTTAATTGGAAAAAATTATTGGGTAATCTAAATTTAAAAAAAAAAGACCAGATCAAATGCACAAGCACTTCTGCATGTGTCACTGGTTCAACAACATATTGAGGCAATTAGGTAAAACTATGACCTCGAGGCTATCAGTTGGACATATGCAATTCAAAGGCATATCAGATTCCATTTTTTTGTTCGTGCATGGATTTTTAAAAATTCCGCTTTTAAATTCCACGTGAACGTCTTTGCTTCCTTCCATCCATCTCTCCAAAACTTGCTAGAATTTCTTTATTCAAGGTTTTTATTGGTTGCGTATTCTTTGACCTTTTGGTCTCATACAGGAATTTTGTTTAACGTATGTTGTTTTTATTTATTCTTTCATGGGATGTGGGCGACGCATTTGTTACCCCTGTCTCATCACACTGGAACTGGGTTGTTTGCTAAGCCATTAGAGGGTGTTGTAGAGCTGATGGGCGGGGTTCTCCCATTTGGCGGCAGAGTGTCCACACCGTGTGGGCCCCGATCGCTGGCAAGGCCCCATCGGAGGCACCCCCGACCCTGTGCACAGAGTTCCTGCCCGCTGCGACCAGGTGTGGACGGCGCCAGCAGGACTCTGCTTCTTTAGAGTGGCCGCTTGGCCAGAGAATTGGCGGCCCGGCCGCGTAGAGCGGATCGCAACCGGCGCTGTGCCAAAGGGCGCCGATTCTCCGTTCCGTGTGGTGCAGTTGCGGTGATTCTCCGGTCTGGCGCGGGGCTGGGAGAATCCTGCCCCATAACTTTGCTGTGGGCCTGAAGTCACATGTTGGCCAGACCAGGTAAGGACGACAGACTTCCTTCCCAAAAGGACATTACTGACCCAGATGGGTTTTTATGACGATCGATAAGGTTTCATGGCTGCTACTATTGAAACTAGCTTTTAATTCCAGATTTTATTTGATATTAAGTCTTTGGAGTGTTCATTCCCATTGTTGCAGCATATCTTAGTGAGAAAACTACCTGGTGCTGCTGAAACAAAAGATGAGCTGCAATCTTAATGGGCTTCTCTGAAGAGAATGGGGTAGTCATTGAAACTCATACTATTTCTGCTACTTTTGAAGCATGAGTGAGGTTGTGTTAATTTCCGAGACTTCACAGTCACAGCAATTTTCAATTTATTTCCATTCAGAAGCACCAAACATGGATCTAACAAACCAGCCAATTGACTATTCTAACCCAAAGATTTACCCACAATGTTAACTTGTCTGTTCTTCGCACAAGTGATTGATTGATATTTATTGTCACAGGTACCGAAGTACAGTGAAAAGTATTTTTCTGCGGCCAAGGGAACGTACACCGTACGCACATAGTAGACATGGGGCTGGTTTAGCACAGGGCTAAATCGCTGGCTTTTAAAGCAGACCAAGGCAGGCCAGCAGCACGGTTCAACCTGTGCTGCTGCCTTGTTCTGCATTACAAGCTAGCTATTTAACCCAGTGTGCTAAACCAGCCACAGGTAAGTCATTCACGCAAAGCATTGTGTCAATTAAATTATAATAAATTCACGATAGGAATGAGACGCTCACAAATTTGTGTTCGGTAAGGGCAGCATGGTAGCATAGTGGTTAGCACGGCTGCTTCAGAGCTCCAGGGTCCCAGGTTCGATTCTCGGCTTGGGTCACTGTCTGTGCAGAGCCTGCACGTTCTCCCCGTGTCTGCGAGGGTTTCCTCCGGCTGCTCCGGTTTCCTCCCACAGTCCAAAGATTTGGAGGTTATGTAGATTGGCCATGATAAATTGCCCTTAGTGTCCAAAAAGGTTCGGTGGGGTTACTGGGTTAGGGTGGAGGCGTGGGTGTGGAATTGGGTGGGGTGCTCTTTCCAAGGGCCGGTGCAGACTTGATGGGCCAAATGGCCTCCTTCTGCACTGTAAATTCTATGTCTGTGTGTCTGTGTCTAAGTATTGCTTAAAGCCTGAAATTTCTCTTTCACCTGATCATTCTGCTGGAAGAATTATCCCCCATGGCCAGAGCTTCCCAAAGTCGACCAGTAAGGCCATCTGCAGCCGTGTTACACTGGAAGTCAGCTTTCCATCAGTCATGCCGTAGCCACTGGGGTAGAACTGCGTGAAAGAACAAAAGACTTGCATTTAAGTAATGTTTTTAACAACTCTGGATGTCCCAAAGTGCTTTCCAGCCAATGAAGCACTTGTAAAATGTAGTCACTGTTGTAATGCAGGTAATGTGGCTGCAAATATTGCACACCGCGAACTCTCACAAATCGCAATGTGAAAAGGACCGGGCAACCTGTTTTTGCGATGTTTGTCGTAACAAAGCAAGATAGGAACTTATGGTGTCGGAGAAAATCATATTAACTGGACAGAGGGTTGGTTGGCTCACAGGACGCAGAAAGTGAGGATGAATATGTAACATTTGAGTTGGCAAACTGTAACGAGTGGTGTGCTTCAACTAATTACAATCTCTATAAATGATTTGGATGAAGGGTGAAACTGTATGGTAGCTAAATTTGTACCTGACACCAAGATAGGGAGGGGAGAATTGTGGTTGGGGCATAAGAGTCTGTGAAGTGCCAAGATCTTTGAATAAAATGAAGATTTTTGAATTGATTAAAATGAAGATTAAAGAAGCTTTGGATAAAACAAAGTTTGAAGAATTGGATGAATGGGGAATTGATAAGTGCAGTTTGGAGTGTTTTGATATGCAAATTAGCTTAGCAGCAGGGAAACGGATATTTACTTTAGTGAAATGAGGAACAATAGGGTGTAGAATTATAGGTGTTAAAATAAATAAGAGATGGGTTCATACTGGAGGTATAACAATGCATGTCACACTGCATGCTAAAAGCATGGCTTCCTCGGCATTGTTTGGATAGAATAATATGACCAAAAAAAGCGGTATATCAGTGGCAGGGCTAGCTCGCTAGAGTCGTGGAGGGAGGAAGAGTAGAATGAATAGCTAAGATGTTAGCTGCACCCGGCTAGAAATGGAAATTATCTCGAAAGCAAGCTTATTCCGAAAGCTGCTTTTTTGAAAACCTAATTTGAATCTGAACCTAAGAAGATCACTTTGTAAAAAAAGATAAACTGTGTGTGGCTACTATTTTCTGGATTTGGCTTCAATAGATAAACATTATGGGTAGTGTTTTAGGACAAGTGACATTCTTGGTGTTTAGAAATGTGGGATAGATTTGAATGGGGTTAATACAAGTACAAGTGTGCTGTGTCCGTGTCCCCATTACGCAGTTAGAGTTTTGTATTGTGGCCTTGTGCGTTTTACAATTTGACAAGCATTCTTCTGTTTGAATGGATTCAACAAGACTGGATATTTCCTCACTGGTCTGCATATCTTTCGTCACATTGTGCTTAATTGCAAAATAAACAATTCAGAATCGGTGTTCCAAGTTACCCACAAAACACCACTGGATTTTGTGCCATGTTGAATTGTCTTCCCATATTTTGGATTAAGTAGGATTGAGGGTAGCTGAAGTATTTCTAGAATTCTTTGTCACAACTCTTGTGGTGCACATGGGAAACGTTGTTTGGGAGTCTTGTAATTCAGTGTGAGCCTTTGGTATTGTCTGCCATATTCCTCATACCTACTGTATTTCCTTTACATGTAAAAGTGACTTATTTTTGAGGACATATTAAATGTGATAAATGGTAAATAGTGAGCCCTTGGTATTGTCTGTCATATTCCTCATACCTACTGCATTTCCTTTACATGTAAAAGTGACTTATTTTTGAGGACATATTAAATGTGATAAATGGAAATGGTAAATAATCTATGTGCTGCTGAGCCCTAAAGATTATTAAGGTCGAAGGGTTCAATAGTCAGTTTGCAGAAATCAACTAAGGCTTCTATGTCCTAGCAACTTGGGCATTGAAGATGCTACATGTCCCAAGGTGCTTCAATCAAAATTTGACTGCAAACCACAAAAGCTGACGTCAAGACGGAAAGCCAAAATCTTGATCAAAGAGGTAGGTTTACAGGAGCATTTTGAAGGATAAGAGATACCGAGGGGCTGAGGGAAGGAATTCCAGAGTGTAGAGTTTTGTCAGTTAAAGGCACGCTGTCAATGATGAGTGATTTTAAAATTAGGGATATGCAGGAGGTCCGAGTTGGAGGTGCATAGATATCTTGAAAGTTGGTAGGGCTGCAGAAGATTAGAGATAGACAATTAAAACTATGGAGCAACTTAAGGATGGGAATTACAAAATTGAGGTGTTGCTAGACTTGGGAGCTTGGCAAGCACACGGTTGAACATGATTTGGTGCAAATTATGATACAGACAGGAAAATATAAGCTGAGCACAGTTGGGTTACGGGTATAGGGTGGATACGTGGGTTTGAGTAGGGTGATCATTGCTCGGCACAACATCGAGGGCCGAAGGGCCTGTTCTGTGCTGTACTGTTCTATGTTCTATGTTCTAAGTCTTACAACACCAGGTTAAAATCCAACAGGTTTGTTTCAAACACGAACTTTCGGAGCACTGCTCCTTCCTCAGGTGAATGGAGAGGTATGTTCCAGAAACATTTATAAAGACAGTCAGAGATGCCAGACAATGCTTGGAATGCGAGTATTTGCGGGTAATGAAATCATTACAGATCCAGAGATAGGGGGTGATCCCAGGTTAAAGAGATGTGAATTGTCTCAAGCCAGGACAGTTGGTAGGATTTTGCAAGTCCAGGCCAGATGGTGGGGGGTGAATGTAATGCGACATGAATCGAAGACCCCGGTTGAGACCGCACTCATGCGTGCGTAACTTAGCTATAACTAACTTTTATAGACTTTGTCTATATAAATGTTTCTGGAACATACCTCTCCATTCACCTGAGGAAGGAGCAGTGCTCCGAAAGCTCGTGTTTGAAACAAACCTGTTGGACTTTAACCTGGTTTTGTAAGACTTCTTACTGTGCTCATCCCAGTCCAACGCCAGCATCTCCACATCATGCCTACAGATGCTGCCAGACTTGCTGAGATTTTCCAGCATTTTCTCTTTCATTTCTTTTGTCACATGGAAGATGGGTGGTTTGGTCGTGTTTTCAACTAAACCAAAGTGATATTCTTGTGTCATGAAGTTCTTATTTCAATTTCCAATCCAAATTTTAGCAGAAAGTCTAGGTTACCATTTCAGCTGTCTCTCCTGTTTGGTTGGGACAAAATGTTCCTGGATTGCAGAGATTAAATTGAAACTTGCGTTGTTGCCTATGCTGATGGGAACTCGTGCTAGAATTTCCGGTCCAGCACATTGGTTGACACTGGACAACAAAAACTGACAAAATAACTGCAAATGCAACACAACCAATAGAAGTAATAGTGAGTTGGCTTCAGTTTTCTTCCATTGCATTTCAGTTTCCGA
This sequence comes from Scyliorhinus canicula, assembly GCF_902713615.1. Classification (NCBI taxonomy): domain Eukaryota; kingdom Metazoa; phylum Chordata; class Chondrichthyes; order Carcharhiniformes; family Scyliorhinidae; genus Scyliorhinus; species Scyliorhinus canicula. Next base: position 8,153,758 of record NC_052165.1, on the reverse strand, counting down.
GATTCTCCTGCCTCTGTTGATCTCCCACTTTTATGCAGAGCCCTCTAAATACACCATTCCAGCTGCTTAACCCTTTGAACTGATGCCGGGTTGAAGTCTGGTGCTCTGTTGTATACTTTTGCGATTTGTGACCCGAGAGCCAAAGAATTATGGAAACTGTATCCTGCTCATTCACATGATGGATGCAGAATAAACCATTTTGTTGGTTTATATGTGGCAACATTTCATGAGTGCATTTCAGTCTACTTTCCAGAAAAACGTGATGACATATGTATCTATTTCCCTCAGCGAGAAATCGTTTTGTTACAATCCTCCGATTATGCTGTAGTTTAACTAAATCTTGTGCAGTAAACGCGTTTTGTTGATAGTAGGAAATGCCAGTGTGCTTTTGGAAGTAGCAAGTGATGCAGAACTTGTAATGCTTACCAAAAACAGTTCAAATGGCCACACGTACCATTTGGAGATTTTATTGCTGATAATTTGCTGCTATATTTGCCTACGTAGCAACAAGGATTATACTTCAAGAAGTAATCCATAGTGAAGGATTATAAGATGCTACATAGAACATACAGTGCAGAAGGAGCCATTCGGCCCATCGAGTCAGCACCGACCCATTTAAGCCATCACTTCCATCCTATCCCCATAACCCAATAACCCCTCCTAACCGTTTCAGTCACTAAGGGCAATTTATTATGTCCAATGCACCTAACCTGCATGTCTTTGGACTGTGGGAGGAAACCGGAGCACCTGGAGGAAACCCACGCAGACACGGGGAGAACGTGCAGTCTCCGCACAGACAGTGACCCAGCGGGGAATCGAACCTGGGACCCTGGCGTTGTGAAGCCACAGTGCTATCCACTTATGTTATTGTGCTATCAACTGCAGATTTATTTTATCATTAGCTACTGGGGTCATAGCTGTCATTTTAGATCTAGTTCCATGAGCACGTTATGGGAGCAAGTTGTTGAGGTTATAGTAACTCTCCTAGCTTTAATGAAGCATTCTGCCGTGTGTATACAGCTGTTCTGGACATTTGGCAACTGTAACAGTTTGCTAGTCACTGTAAATTTATTTTGTTTTGTTTCAATAAAATATGCTATTTGTGTGCCCTATTAGTCTGCAATGACAAAATTATAGGTTTCCACTGATAATTCCTGGATTTAGTTTCAAGCTGGCAAATCATTTCAATTTATAATTTTTGCTATTGTTTTCTCAAATTTATAATCAAGGGATCATGCAGTTTAAGTTGTTTTCTGATCTTGGATAAGGTACTCTGCTCCCATTTGGTGCTGAATTGCAAGTTCAGTAGCAATGGAGTTCCTGACAGCTGCTGATAGTAGTGTATGATCAGAAATACTGGTGGATAAGACTGCCTGCACGGGGGAATGCAGGCAATGCTTGAGAGAAAAGATGTTGGCGGGATTAGTGTCTCAGGGAAATCCAGGAGCCAGAAGTATTGAAAGGAATAATTTATGAGGTGACTGCTTTTGGCAGAGCTCCAACTGCATGTTATGTTGGTCGAGGTATGAATTTTATTGCACGTGCTATCCTTTATAAAATACAGTTTTGGGCAAGTATTGTGAAGTGAAATGAATGGCAGGAAGAAAGCTGGAAACCATTACCTCAACGGGTTGTGTTCAGAAGTGGGAAGGATCGATGGGGAGCGTGAAATGCGAGGTAGACTAGAATGGGCTTGGAGTGAATGTGTGCTAGTGCATGGAGTGTGTAAATAAGGTTATTGATTCAAGGCCCTGTCACACTGCTGGAAAAGGATGATAGACTTGCAGCTTTGAAAACCATCTTTTTGGCAACAATTCCAGAGAAATAGGAGCTGTTCTGCCACTTGCCAAAGTCTGGACAGAGTGGGAATTAAAAAGGGGCTGGCTTCTTTTTTTTAACACAAATTTCGAGTACCCAATTACTTTTTTAATTAAGGGGCAATTTAGCGTGGCCAATCCACCTAACCTGCACATCTTTGTGTTGTGGCGGTGAAACTCGGGCAGACACAGGGAGGATGTGTACACTCCACATGGAAAGAGTGACCCGGGCGCGGGATTGAACCCGGGTCCTCAGCGCTGTAGGCAGCAGTGCTAACCACTGCGCCACCCTGCCATCCCAGAGGCAGGCTTTCGAAAGCACAAGTTAAAGCCCAGCTAATCAGGGAATTGGGACGGGAAGAATTTTTAAGAAGACTGGAGAGAACGGAGGCCAAGGTATTGTTCAGAAGAATTCAAAGAAGACTAAACGAAGTGTTCTACGCAGTACAAAAGATGTATAAACTGTGCAGCAGTGACAATACAGGACACAGACTGGGGAAAATATCTGTATTCGGGGCAATGGAGGAGGGGGGAGAAGGGAAACGTTATTGATCACTGTTTTCACCCCAACAAATAAAAGAAAGGACTGGATCTCTTTCTGGAGAATGAAACGCGGCAAGTGGATCATCCATGGATGTGGGTGTCGCTGGCAAGGCCAGAGTTTATTTCATTTTCAGTGGGGGAGTAGTTGGGAAACAGCGATCACAATATCATTAGATTTAGAGTGGTTTTGGAGAACAAAAAGAAATCAAAAATGAAAATGCTGAACTGGAAAAAATCTTTTCAGCTGAGTTTGAAAGGAATCCAAGATTGGCAGTGAACAATAAATTAGTTCTGGAGGCATTCAAAGGATTTGGATTGGATTTGATTGCATTTGCTTTATTGCCATGTGTACCGAGGTACAGTGAAAAGCATTGTTCTGCGTACAGTCCAGACAGATCAATCCATACAAGAAAAAACATAGGACATACATAGATACTCGACAGCCATCAGATGAAGCATACTGAGTGCCGTACTACTCAGTACAGAAGATCTGTGAAGAGATCAGGTCCGTCCATAAGAGAGTCATTCAGGAGTGTGGTAACAGCGGGGAAGAAACTGTTTTTGAACCTGTAAGTGCATGTTCTCAGATTTTTGTAGCTCTTGCCCGATGGAATAAGTTGGAAGAGTGATTAAGTCTTGTGGGAGGGGTCTTTAATTATGCTGCTCGCTTTCCCCAGGCAGCGGGAGGTGTAGACAGAGTCAATGCATGGGAGGCTCTTTCGCTTGATGGACTGGACTGCATTCACAACTTTGTAGTTTCTTGCAGTCTTGGGCTGAGCAGTTGCCATACCAGGCTGTGATTCAGCCATGAAGGATGCTTTCTATGGTGCATCTAATAATAATAATAATCTTCATTATTGTCACAAGTCGGCTTACATTAATAGTGCAATGAAGTTACTGTGAAAAGTCCCTAGTCCCCACATTCCGGCACCTGTTCGGGTACACAGGGAGAATTCAGAATGTCCAATTCACCTAACAGTAAAAATTGGTGTGAACATGTCGAGTTCCTTTTAGTTTCCTGAATCAGTATAGGCGCTGTTTACTTTCTTGATCGTAGCGTCAGTGTGGGTGGACCAGGACAGATTGTTGGTGTTGTGCACACCTAGAAATTTGAAGCTGTCAACCATCTCCACCTCGGCACCATTGATGCAGACAGGGATGATTACCATACTCTGCTTCCTGACGTCAACGACTCTTTAGTTTTGCCTACATTGAGGGAGAGATTGTTGCTTTTACATCACTCCACTGGGTTCTTATCTCCTTCCTGTACTCTGTCTCATCATTGTTTGAGATCCGACCTGCTATGTGTCATCAGCAACCTTGTGAGTGAAGCTGGAGCCAAATCTTGCCACCCAGTCGTGTGTGTATAGGGAGTATAGTAGGGGGCTAAGTACGCAGTCTTGTGGGGCCCTGGTATTGAGGACTATCGTGGAAGAGGTATTGTTGTTTATCCTTACAGACTGTGGTGTACAGATCAGGAAGTTGCGCATCCAACTGCAGAGGGAATAACCAGGTCCTGGGTTTTGGAGCTTTTAAAGAGCTTGGCTGGGGTGATGGTGTTGAAGGCGGAGCTATAGTCAATGAATAGGTGTCTGACGTAGCCTTGCTGTCGAGATGCTCCAGGGACGAGTGTAGGGCCAGGGGGATGGTGTCTGCTGTGGACTAGTTGTGGTGGTAGACGAATTGCAGTGGATTAGACCTTTATAAGACCATAAGACATAGGAGCAGAATTAAGCCACTCGGCCCATCGAGTCTGCTCCGCCATTCAATCATGGCTGATATTTTCGCATCCCCATTCTCCTGCCTTCTCCCCATAACCGCTAATCCCCTTATTAATCAAGAACCTGTCTAACTCTGTCTTAAAGACATTCAGTGATTTGGCCTCCACATCCTTCTGTGGTAAAGAGTTCCACAGATTCACCACCCTCTGGCTGAAGAAATTCCTCCTCATCTCCGTTTTAAAGGATTGTCCCTTTGGTCTGAGATGGTGTCCTCTGCTTCTAGTTTTCTACAAGTGGAAACATCCTCTCCACGATCAAGGCATTCTAGGAGTATGGAGTTAATGTGTCTCATGACCAACCTTTCGAAGCACGTCATAATGATTGATATCACGGCCACCGGACGGTAGTCATTGAGGCACGTTGCCTAGTTCTTCTTTGGCACCGGTATGCTGTTGGTCTTCTTGAAGCAGGTGGGAACCTCTTAACGGAGTAGGGAGGTGTTGAAGATGTCCGCAAACATATCCGCCAGTTGGTCCGTGCAGGCTGAGTGCACAACCAGGGACTCCGTCAGGACCCGTTGCTTTCCTGGCGTTCACTTTCAAGAAGGCCAGTCTGACTTCGGAGGCTGTGACGGTGGGTATGGCTGTGTCTGAGGCTGCGGGGGCATTTGACAATGGTTTTGTGGCTTCCTGATCGAACCGAGCATAGAATGTCAGTTTCCCTTGGAAGAGGGGACATGAGGAAGGACATGATTGAGATGTGTAAAATTTAGAGGCATGGATTTGTAAAAATAAATTTAGAGTACTCCATTTTTTTCCTCAATTAAGGGCAATTTAATGTGGCCAAATCATCAACCCTGCACATCTTTGGGTTGTGGGGGTGAGACACACGCAGACACGGAGAATGCAAACTCCACATGGACAGTGACCGGGGGCTGGGATTGAATCCGGGTCCTCGGCACCGTGAGACAGCAGTGCTAACCACTGCGCCACCCTGCCATCCCAGAGGCAGGCTTTCGAAAGCACAAGTTAAAGCCCAGCTAATCAGGGAATTGGGACGGGAAGAATTTTTAAGAAGACTGGAGAGAACGGAGGCCAAGGTATTGTTCAGAAGAATTCAAAGAAGACTAAACGAAGTGTTCTACGCAGTACAAAAAGATGTATAAACTGTGCAGCAGTGACAATACAGGACACAGACTGGGGAAAATATCTGTATTCGGGGCAATGGAGGAGGGGGGAGAAGGGAAACGTTATTGATCACTGTTTTCACCCCAACAAATAAAAGAAAGGACTGGATCTCTTTCTGGAGAATGAAACGCGGCAAGTGGATCATCCATGGATGTGGGTGTCGCTGGCAAGGCCAGCGTTTATTTCATTTTCAGTGGGGGAGTAGTTGGGAAACAGCGATCACAATATCATTAGATTTAGAGTGGTTTTGGAGAACAAAAAGAAATCAAAAATGAAAATGCTGAACTGGAAAAAATCTTTTCAGCTGAGTTTGAAAGGAATCCAAGATTGGCAGTGAACAATAAATTAGTTCTGGAGGCATTCAAAGGATTTGGATTGGATTTGATTGCATTTGCTTTATTGCCATGTGTACCGAGGTACAGTGAAAAGCATTGTTCTGCGTACAGTCCAGACAGATCAATCCATACAAGAAAAAACATAGGACATACATAGATACTCGACAGCCATCAGATGAAGCATACTGAGTGCCGTACTACTCAGTACAGAAGATCTGTGAAGAGATCAGGTCCGTCCATAAGAGAGTCATTCAGGAGTGTGGTAACAGCGGGGAAGAAACTGTTTTTGAACCTGTAAGTGCATGTTCTCAGATTTTTGTAGCTCTTGCCCGATGGAATAAGTTGGAAGAGTGATTAAGTCTTGTGGGAGGGGTCTTTAATTATGCTGCTCGCTTTCCCCAGGCAGCGGGAGGTGTAGACAGAGTCAATGCATGGGAGGCTCTTTCGCTTGATGGACTGGACTGCATTCACAACTTTGTAGTTTCTTGCAGTCTTGGGCTGAGCAGTTGCCATACCAGGCTGTGATTCAGCCATGAAGGATGCTTTCTATGGTGCATCTAATAATAATAATAATCTTCATTATTGTCACAAGTCGGCTTACATTAATAGTGCAATGAAGTTACTGTGAAAAGTCCCTAGTCCCCACATTCCGGCACCTGTTCGGGTACACAGGGAGAATTCAGAATGTCCAATTCACCTAACAGTAAAAATTGGTGTGAACATGTCGAGTTCCTTTTAGTTTCCTGAATCAGTATAGGCGCTGTTTACTTTCTTGATCGTAGCGTCAGTGTGGGTGGACCAGGACAGATTGTTGGTGTTGTGCACACCTAGAAATTTGAAGCTGTCAACCATCTCCACCTCGGCACCATTGATGCAGACAGGGATGATTACCATACTCTGCTTCCTGACGTCAACGACTCTTTAGTTTTGCCTACATTGAGGGAGAGATTGTTGCTTTTACATCACTCCACTGGGTTCTTATCTCCTTCCTGTACTCTGTCTCATCATTGTTTGAGATCCGACCTGCTATGTGTCATCAGCAACCTTGTGAGTGAAGCTGGAGCCAAATCTTGCCACCCAGTCGTGTGTGTATAGGGAGTATAGTAGGGGGCTAAGTACGCAGTCTTGTGGGGCCCTGGTATTGAGGACTATCGTGGAAGAGGTATTGTTGTTTATCCTTACAGACTGTGGTGTACAGATCAGGAAGTTGCGCATCCAACTGCAGAGGGAATAACCAGGTCCTGGGTTTTGGAGCTTTTAAAGAGCTTGGCTGGGGTGATGGTGTTGAAGGCGGAGCTATAGTCAATGAATAGGTGTCTGACGTAGCCTTGCTGTCGAGATGCTCCAGGGACGAGTGTAGGGCCAGGGGGATGGTGTCTGCTGTGGACTAGTTGTGGTGGTAGACGAATTGCAGTGGATTAGACCTTTATAAGACCATAAGACATAGGAGCAGAATTAAGCCACTCGGCCCATCGAGTCTGCTCCGCCATTCAATCATGGCTGATATTTTCGCATCCCCATTCTCCTGCCTTCTCCCCATAACCGCTAATCCCCTTATTAATCAAGAACCTGTCTAACTCTGTCTTAAAGACATTCAGTGATTTGGCCTCCACATCCTTCTGTGGTAAAGAGTTCCACAGATTCACCACCCTCTGGCTGAAGAAATTCCTCCTCATCTCCGTTTTAAAGGATTGTCCCTTTGGTCTGAGATGGTGTCCTCTGCTTCTAGTTTTCTACAAGTGGAAACATCCTCTCCACGATCAAGGCATTCTAGGAGTATGGAGTTAATGTGTCTCATGACCAACCTTTCGAAGCACGTCATAATGATTGATATCACGGCCACCGGACGGTAGTCATTGAGGCACGTTGCCTAGTTCTTCTTTGGCACCGGTATGCTGTTGGTCTTCTTGAAGCAGGTGGGAACCTCTTAACGGAGTAGGGAGGTGTTGAAGATGTCCGCAAACATATCCGCCAGTTGGTCCGTGCAGGCTGAGTGCACAACCAGGGACTCCGTCAGGACCCGTTGCTTTCCTGGCGTTCACTTTCAAGAAGGCCAGTCTGACTTCGGAGGCTGTGACGGTGGGTATGGCTGTGTCTGAGGCTGCGGGGGCATTTGACAATGGTTTTGTGGCTTCCTGATCGAACCGAGCATAGAATGTCAGTTTCCCTTGGAAGAGGGGACATGAGGAAGGACATGATTGAGATGTGTAAAATTTAGAGGCATGGATTTGTAAAAATAAATTTAGAGTACTCCATTTTTTTCCTCAATTAAGGGCAATTTAATGTGGCCAAATCATCAACCCTGCACATCTTTGGGTTGTGGGGGTGAGACACACGCAGACACGGAGAATGCAAACTCCACATGGACAGTGACCGGGGGCTGGGATTGAATCCGGGTCCTCGGCACCGTGAGACAGCAGTGCTAACCACTGCGCCACCCTGCCATCCCAGAGGCAGGCTTTCGAAAGCACAAGTTAAAGCCCAGCTAATCAGGGAATTGGGACGGGAAGAATTTTTAAGAAGACTGGAGAGAACGGAGGCCAAGGTATTGTTCAGAAGAATTCAAAGAAGACTAAACGAAGTGTTCTACGCAGTACAAAAAGATGTATAAACTGTGCAGCAGTGACAATACAGGACACAGACTGGGGAAAATATCTGTATTCGGGGCAATGGAGGAGGGGGGAGAAGGGAAACGTTATTGATCACTGTTTTCACCCCAACAAATAAAAGAAAGGACTGGATCTCTTTCTGGAGAATGAAACGCGGCAAGTGGATCATCCATGGATGTGGGTGTCGCTGGCAAGGCCAGCGTTTATTTCATTTTCAGTGGGGGAGTAGTTGGGAAACAGCGATCACAATATCATTAGATTTAGAGTGGTTTTGGAGAACAAAAAGAAATCAAAAATGAAAATGCTGAACTGGAAAAAATCTTTTCAGCTGAGTTTGAAAGGAATCCAAGATTGGCAGTGAACAATAAATTAGTTCTGGAGGCATTCAAAGGATTTGGATTGGATTTGATTGCATTTGCTTTATTGCCATGTGTACCGAGGTACAGTGAAAAGCATTGTTCTGCGTACAGTCCAGACAGATCAATCCATACAAGAAAAAACATAGGACATACATAGATACTCGACAGCCATCAGATGAAGCATACTGAGTGCCGTACTACTCAGTACAGAAGATCTGTGAAGAGATCAGGTCCGTCCATAAGAGAGTCATTCAGGAGTGTGGTAACAGCGGGGAAGAAACTGTTTTTGAACCTGTAAGTGCATGTTCTCAGATTTTTGTAGCTCTTGCCCGATGGAATAAGTTGGAAGAGTGATTAAGTCTTGTGGGAGGGGTCTTTAATTATGCTGCTCGCTTTCCCCAGGCAGCGGGAGGTGTAGACAGAGTCAATGCATGGGAGGCTCTTTCGCTTGATGGACTGGACTGCATTCACAACTTTGTAGTTTCTTGCAGTCTTGGGCTGAGCAGTTGCCATACCAGGCTGTGATTCAGCCATGAAGGATGCTTTCTATGGTGCATCTAATAATAATAATAATCTTCATTATTGTCACAAGTCGGCTTACATTAATAGTGCAATGAAGTTACTGTGAAAAGTCCCTAGTCCCCACATTCCGGCACCTGTTCGGGTACACAGGGAGAATTCAGAATGTCCAATTCACCTAACAGTAAAAATTGGTGTGAACATGTCGAGTTCCTTTTAGTTTCCTGAATCAGTATAGGCGCTGTTTACTTTCTTGATCGTAGCGTCAGTGTGGGTGGACCAGGACAGATTGTTGGTGTTGTGCACACCTAGAAATTTGAAGCTGTCAACCATCTCCACCTCGGCACCATTGATGCAGACAGGGATGATTACCATACTCTGCTTCCTGACGTCAACGACTCTTTAGTTTTGCCTACATTGAGGGAGAGATTGTTGCTTTTACATCACTCCACTGGGTTCTTATCTCCTTCCTGTACTCTGTCTCATCATTGTTTGAGATCCGACCTGCTATGTGTCATCAGCAACCTTGTGAGTGAAGCTGGAGCCAAATCTTGCCACCCAGTCGTGTGTGTATAGGGAGTATAGTAGGGGGCTAAGTACGCAGTCTTGTGGGGCCCTGGTATTGAGGACTATCGTGGAAGAGGTATTGTTGTTTATCCTTACAGACTGTGGTGTACAGATCAGGAAGTTGCGCATCCAACTGCAGAGGGAATAACCAGGTCCTGGGTTTTGGAGCTTTTAAAGAGCTTGGCTGGGGTGATGGTGTTGAAGGCGGAGCTATAGTCAATGAATAGGTGTCTGACGTAGCCTTGCTGTCGAGATGCTCCAGGGACGAGTGTAGGGCCAGGGGGATGGTGTCTGCTGTGGACTAGTTGTGGTGGTAGACGAATTGCAGTGGATTAGACCTTTATAAGACCATAAGACATAGGAGCAGAATTAAGCCACTCGGCCCATCGAGTCTGCTCCGCCATTCAATCATGGCTGATATTTTCGCATCCCCATTCTCCTGCCTTCTCCCCATAACCGCTAATCCCCTTATTAATCAAGAACCTGTCTAACTCTGTCTTAAAGACATTCAGTGATTTGGCCTCCACATCCTTCTGTGGTAAAGAGTTCCACAGATTCACCACCCTCTGGCTGAAGAAATTCCTCCTCATCTCCGTTTTAAAGGATTGTCCCTTTGGTCTGAGATGGTGTCCTCTGCTTCTAGTTTTCTACAAGTGGAAACATCCTCTCCACGATCAAGGCATTCTAGGAGTATGGAGTTAATGTGTCTCATGACCAACCTTTCGAAGCACGTCATAATGATTGATATCACGGCCACCGGACGGTAGTCATTGAGGCACGTTGCCTAGTTCTTCTTTGGCACCGGTATGCTGTTGGTCTTCTTGAAGCAGGTGGGAACCTCTTAACGGAGTAGGGAGGTGTTGAAGATGTCCGCAAACATATCCGCCAGTTGGTCCGTGCAGGCTGAGTGCACAACCAGGGACTCCGTCAGGACCCGTTGCTTTCCTGGCGTTCACTTTCAAGAAGGCCAGTCTGACTTCGGAGGCTGTGACGGTGGGTATGGCTGTGTCTGAGGCTGCGGGGGCATTTGACAATGGTTTTGTGGCTTCCTGATCGAACCGAGCATAGAATGTCAGTTTCCCTTGGAAGAGGGGACATGAGGAAGGACATGATTGAGATGTGTAAAATTTAGAGGCATGGATTTGTAAAAATAAATTTAGAGTACTCCATTTTTTTCCTCAATTAAGGGCAATTTAATGTGGCCAAATCATCAACCCTGCACATCTTTGGGTTGTGGGGGTGAGACACACGCAGACACGGAGAATGCAAACTCCACATGGACAGTGACCGGGGGCTGGGATTGAATCCGGGTCCTCGGCACCGTGAGACAGCAGTGCTAACCACTGCGCCACCCTGCCATCCCAGAGGCAGGCTTTCGAAAGCACAAGTTAAAGCCCAGCTAATCAGGGAATTGGGACGGGAAGAATTTTTAAGAAGACTGGAGAGAACGGAGGCCAAGGTATTGTTCAGAAGAATTCAAAGAAGACTAAACGAAGTGTTCTACGCAGTACAAAAAGATGTATAAACTGTGCAGCAGTGACAATACAGGACACAGACTGGGGAAAATATCTGTATTCGGGGCAATGGAGGAGGGGGGAGAAGGGAAACGTTATTGATCACTGTTTTCACCCCAACAAATAAAAGAAAGGACTGGATCTCTTTCTGGAGAATGAAACGCGGCAAGTGGATCATCCATGGATGTGGGTGTCGCTGGCAAGGCCAGCGTTTATTTCATTTTCAGTGGGGGAGTAGTTGGGAAACAGCGATCACAATATCATTAGATTTAGAGTGGTTTTGGAGAACAAAAAGAAATCAAAAATGAAAATGCTGAACTGGAAAAAATCTTTTCAGCTGAGTTTGAAAGGAATCCAAGATTGGCAGTGAACAATAAATTAGTTCTGGAGGCATTCAAAGGATTTGGATTGGATTTGATTGCATTTGCTTTATTGCCATGTGTACCGAGGTACAGTGAAAAGCATTGTTCTGCGTACAGTCCAGACAGATCAATCCATACAAGAAAAACATAGGACATACATAGATACTCGACAGCCATCAGATGAAGCATACTGAGTGCCGTACTACTCAGTACAGAAGATCTGTGAAGAGATCAGGTCCGTCCATAAGAGAGTCATTCAGGAGTGTGGTAACAGCGGGGAAGAAACTGTTTTTGAACCTGTAAGTGCATGTTCTCAGATTTTTGTAGCTCTTGCCCGATGGAATAAGTTGGAAGAGTGATTAAGTCTTGTGGGAGGGGTCTTTAATTATGCTGCTTGCTTTCCCCAGGCAGCGGGAGGTGTAGACAGAGTCAATGCATGGGAGGCTCTTTCGCTTGATGGACTGGACTGCATTCACAACTTTGTAGTTTCTTGCAGTCTTGGGCTGAGCAGTTGCCATACCAGGCTGTGATTCAGCCATGAAGGATGCTTTCTATGGTGCATCTAATAATAATAATAATCTTCATTATTGTCACAAGTCGGCTTACATTAATAGTGCAATGAAGTTACTGTGAAAAGTCCCTAGTCCCCACATTCCGGCACCTGTTCGGGTACACAGGGAGAATTCAGAATGTCCAATTCACCTAACAGTAAAAATTGGTGTGAACATGTCGAGTTCCTTTTAGTTTCCTGAATCAGTATAGGCGCTGTTTACTTTCTTGATCGTAGCGTCAGTGTGGGTGGACCAGGACAGATTGTTGGTGTTGTGCACACCTAGAAATTTGAAGCTGTCAACCATCTCCACCTCGGCACCATTGATGCAGACAGGGATGATTACCATACTCTGCTTCCTGACGTCAACGACTCTTTAGTTTTGCCTACATTGAGGGAGAGATTGTTGCTTTTACATCACTCCACTGGGTTCTTATCTCCTTCCTGTACTCTGTCTCATCATTGTTTGAGATCCGACCTGCTATGTGTCATCAGCAACCTTGTGAGTGAAGCTGGAGCCAAATCTTGCCACCCAGTCGTGTGTGTATAGGGAGTATAGTAGGGGGCTAAGTACGCAGTCTTGTGGGGCCCTGGTATTGAGGACTATCGTGGAAGAGGTATTGTTGTTTATCCTTACAGACTGTGGTGTACAGATCAGGAAGTTGCGCATCCAACTGCAGAGGGAATAACCAGGTCCTGGGTTTTGGAGCTTTTAAAGAGCTTGGCTGGGGTGATGGTGTTGAAGGCGGAGCTATAGTCAATGAATAGGTGTCTGACGTAGCCTTGCTGTCGAGATGCTCCAGGGACGAGTGTAGGGCCAGGGGGATGGTGTCTGCTGTGGACTAGTTGTGGTGGTAGACGAATTGCAGTGGATTAGACCTTTATAAGACCATAAGACATAGGAGCAGAATTAAGCCACTCGGCCCATCGAGTCTGCTCCGCCATTCAATCATGGCTGATATTTTCGCATCCCCATTCTCCTGCCTTCTCCCCATAACCGCTAATCCCCTTATTAATCAAGAACCTGTCTAACTCTGTCTTAAAGACATTCAGTGATTTGGCCTCCACATCCTTCTGTGGTAAAGAGTTCCACAGATTCACCACCCTCTGGCTGAAGAAATTCCTCCTCATCTCCGTTTTAAAGGATTGTCCCTTTGGTCTGAGATGGTGTCCTCTGCTTCTAGTTTTCTACAAGTGGAAACATCCTCTCCACGATCAAGGCATTCTAGGAGTATGGAGTTAATGTGTCTCATGACCAACCTTTCGAAGCACGTCATAATGATTGATATCACGGCCACCGGACGGTAGTCATTGAGGCACGTTGCCTAGTTCTTCTTTGGCACCGGTATGCTGTTGGTCTTCTTGAAGCAGGTGGGAACCTCTTAACGGAGTAGGGAGGTGTTGAAGATGTCCGCAAACATATCCGCCAGTTGGTCCGTGCAGGCTGAGTGCACAACCAGGGACTCCGTCAGGACCCGTTGCTTTCCTGGCGTTCACTTTCAAGAAGGCCAGTCTGACTTCGGAGGCTGTGACGGTGGGTATGGCTGTGTCTGAGGCTGCGGGGGCATTTGACAATGGTTTTGTGGCTTCCTGATCGAACCGAGCATAGAATGTCAGTTTCCCTTGGAAGAGGGGACATGAGGAAGGACATGATTGAGATGTGTAAAATTTAGAGGCATGGATTTGTAAAAATAAATTTAGAGTACTCCATTTTTTTCCTCAATTAAGGGCAATTTAATGTGGCCAAATCATCAACCCTGCACATCTTTGGGTTGTGGGGGTGAGACACACGGCAGACACGGAGAATGCAAACTCCACATGGACAGTGACCGGGGGCTGGGATTGAATCCGGGTCCTCGGCACCGTGAGACAGCAGTGCTAACCACTGCGCCACCCTGCCATCCCAGAGGCAGGCTTTCGAAAGCACAAGTTAAAGCCCAGCTAATCAGGGAATTGGGACGGGAAGAATTTTTAAGAAGACTGGAGAGAACGGAGGCCAAGGTATTGTTCAGAAGAATTCAAAGAAGACTAAACGAAGTGTTCTACGCAGTACAAAAAGATGTATAAACTGTGCAGCAGTGACAATACAGGACACAGACTGGGGAAAATATCTGTATTCGGGGCAATGGAGGAGGGGGGAGAAGGGAAACGTTATTGATCACTGTTTTCACCCCAACAAATAAAAGAAAGGACTGGATCTCTTTCTGGAGAATGAAACGCGGCAAGTGGATCATCCATGGATGTGGGTGTCGCTGGCAAGGCCAGCGTTTATTTCATTTTCAGTGGGGGAGTAGTTGGGAAACAGCGATCACAATATCATTAGATTTAGAGTGGTTTTGGAGAACAAAAAGAAATCAAAAATGAAAATGCTGAACTGGAAAAAATCTTTTCAGCTGAGTTTGAAAGGAATCCAAGATTGGCAGTGAACAATAAATTAGTTCTGGAGGCATTCAAAGGATTTGGATTGGATTTGATTGCATTTGCTTTATTGCCATGTGTACCGAGGTACAGTGAAAAGCATTGTTCTGCGTACAGTCCAGACAGATCAATCCATACAAGAAAAAACATAGGACATACATAGATACTCGACAGCCATCAGATGAAGCATACTGAGTGCCGTACTACTCAGTACAGAAGATCTGTGAAGAGATCAGGTCCGTCCATAAGAGAGTCATTCAGGAGTGTGGTAACAGCGGGGAAGAAACTGTTTTTGAACCTGTAAGTGCATGTTCTCAGATTTTTGTAGCTCTTGCCCGATGGAATAAGTTGGAAGAGTGATTAAGTCTTGTGGGAGGGGTCTTTAATTATGCTGCTCGCTTTCCCCAGGCAGCGGGAGGTGTAGACAGAGTCAATGCATGGGAGGCTCTTTCGCTTGATGGACTGGACTGCATTCACAACTTTGTAGTTTCTTGCAGTCTTGGGCTGAGCAGTTGCCATACCAGGCTGTGATTCAGCCATGAAGGATGCTTTCTATGGTGCATCTAATAATAATAATAATCTTCATTATTGTCACAAGTCGGCTTACATTAATAGTGCAATGAAGTTACTGTGAAAAGTCCCTAGTCCCCACATTCCGGCACCTGTTCGGGTACACAGGGAGAATTCAGAATGTCCAATTCACCTAACAGTAAAAATTGGTGTGAACATGTCGAGTTCCTTTTAGTTTCCTGAATCAGTATAGGCGCTGTTTACTTTCTTGATCGTAGCGTCAGTGTGGGTGGACCAGGACAGATTGTTGGTGTTGTGCACACCTAGAAATTTGAAGCTGTCAACCATCTCCACCTCGGCACCATTGATGCAGACAGGGATGATTACCATACTCTGCTTCCTGACGTCAACGACTCTTTAGTTTTGCCTACATTGAGGGAGAGATTGTTGCTTTTACATCACTCCACTGGGTTCTTATCTCCTTCCTGTACTCTGTCTCATCATTGTTTGAGATCCGACCTGCTATGTGTCATCAGCAACCTTGTGAGTGAAGCTGGAGCCAAATCTTGCCACCCAGTCGTGTGTGTATAGGGAGTATAGTAGGGGGCTAAGTACGCAGTCTTGTGGGGCCCTGGTATTGAGGACTATCGTGGAAGAGGTATTGTTGTTTATCCTTACAGACTGTGGTGTACAGATCAGGAAGTTGCGCATCCAACTGCAGAGGGAATAACCAGGTCCTGGGTTTTGGAGCTTTTAAAGAGCTTGGCTGGGGTGATGGTGTTGAAGGCGGAGCTATAGTCAATGAATAGGTGTCTGACGTAGCCTTGCTGTCGAGATGCTCCAGGGACGAGTGTAGGGCCAGGGGGATGGTGTCTGCTGTGGACTAGTTGTGGTGGTAGACGAATTGCAGTGGATTAGACCTTTATAAGACCATAAGACATAGGAGCAGAATTAAGCCACTCGGCCCATCGAGTCTGCTCCGCCATTCAATCATGGCTGATATTTTCGCATCCCCATTCTCCTGCCTTCTCCCCATAACCGCTAATCCCCTTATTAATCAAGAACCTGTCTAACTCTGTCTTAAAGACATTCAGTGATTTGGCCTCCACATCCTTCTGTGGTAAAGAGTTCCACAGATTCACCACCCTCTGGCTGAGGAAATTCCTCCTCATCTCCGTTTTAAAGGATTGTCCCTTTGGTCTGAGATGGTGTCCTCTGCTTCTAGTTTTCTACAAGTGGAAACATCCTCTCCACGATCAAGGCATTCTAGGAGTATGGAGTTAATGTGTCTCATGACCAACCTTTCGAAGCACGTCATAATGATTGATATCACGGCCACCGGACGGTAGTCATTGAGGCACGTTGCCTAGTTCTTCTTTGGCACCGGTATGCTGTTGGTCTTCTTGAAGCAGGTGGGAACCTCTTAACGGAGTAGGGAGGTGTTGAAGATGTCCGCAAACATATCCGCCAGTTGGTCCGTGCAGGCTGAGTGCACAACCAGGGACTCCGTCAGGACCCGTTGCTTTCCTGGCGTTCACTTTCAAGAAGGCCAGTCTGACTTCGGAGGCTGTGACGGTGGGTATGGCTGTGTCTGAGGCTGCTGGGGGCATTTGACAATGGTTTTGTGGCTTCCTGATCGAACCGAGCATAGAATGTCAGTTTCCCTTGGAAGAGGGGACATGAGGAAGGACATGATTGAGATGTGTAAAATTTAGAGGCATGGATTTGTAAAAATAAATTTAGAGTACTCCATTTTGTTCCTCAATTAAGGGCAATTTAATGTGGCCAAATCATCAACCCTGCACATCTTTGGGTTGTGGGGGTGAGACACACGCAGACACGGAGAATGCAAACTCCACATGGACAGTGACCGGGGGCTGGGATTGAATCCGGGTCCTCGGCACCGTGAGACAGCAGTGCTAACCACTGCGCCACCATGCTGTCCCTTAAGGGGCATAGATAGAGAGACGGGAACAAACCTGTCCAATGATCAGGGGCATAGATTTAAGGTAAGGGGCAGGAGGTTTAGAGGGGGTGTGAGGAAAAACCTTTTCACTGAGAGGGTGGTGGGAGTTTGGAATTCGCTGCCCAAAAGGCTGGTGAAGGCAGAGACCTTTGTCACATATAAGCAATATTTAGATGCACAACATCTTGGGCCGAAGGGCCTGTACTGTTCTATGTTCTATGTTCCATGTGCACTTGCAATCCCAGGGCATCCAAGGCTATAGGCCAAGTACTGGAAAATGGTTTTATTTGGTTTTGACCGTGCAGATGTGATGGGCTGAAAGGCCTTTTCTGTGCTGTATGGTTCTATGACTAATCCAGGATGAAATCCATCAGAACCCAGAGATGTAAGCCTGCAGCTCCATCATTTTGCTCAATACCACTTCCCTTGTGAAATGTAATGTTACATAGTTCTCCTCTCCCTTCCACCTCTGATATACAACTATTACTGGAATGTTTTTGTAGCTTCTATAGTGGACAGAAGCAAAATATATGTTCATTTTATCTGCCATTCCTTATTATCTTCTATTAACTCCCCATTGTCACTCTCTGGAAGGCCAGCGTTCACTTTACTTATTCTTTTCCTTTGAAAATACCTGCTGGGCCATCTTGCTATCCAGTTTTACATTTCTAGCTCATTGCTTCTTGCTCTAATTTCTTTCTCCCGATTAACCTTCTAATCATTCTCTGCTGTTCTTTATTTCTGACCAATGACCTTTTTAAGTTTGATACTTTGCTTAACTTCTTTAAGTAACCACGGATGGTTGGTCCACCCCTTAGAAATTTTCTTTATTTTAGGAGTATACTTCTGAAATAGTCTCCTAAAAGTTTGCCATTGCTGCTTTATTGATCTATCCTCTGGCTTTGTATCGCAGTTAACTTCAGTTGGCTCAGCTTTCATACCTACCCTTAGTTGCCCTTATTTAAGTTTAAAATACTAGTCTTAGACCCACTTTTCTCCCTTTCAAATTGGATGTAAAATATAATCATATTGTCATCGCTGCTACGTCGGGATGCCTTTGCTCTGAATTCATTAATTAATCCTGTCACATGGCATTGGGTAGACCATTGTCCTTCTGAAGTAATGGTTCTGCCTGGACCTCTCTGGAGAAGCCTGACTGTACTCTTAAGTGGTTGTCCCGATTCTTGGTCTGCTGTATCCTCCACACCCTGGCCATCGTGGGGTAACAGTACTTGCAATGCAACCAGGGATACAGTAAGCAGCCCAGAAGGAGGAGAAAAAAAGATAAGCAGGAAGAGGGTAGACTGTGGTGTTGCATTGGAAACCCTGGAGGAGCCTCTGGTCACTTGTCATTTCCACTCCTCCTTCTGCTCAGAATGTCTTCTGTAGCTAATTACAAGCTAGCTTTAAGTGGTACTCACCTTGTACAGGCTTGAATCTGGTGCTGAGGAGTGCAGCCACTCAATAACGTGTTTAGTGCTGGGCTATCATTTAAATTACTAGGCAGCACACAGCTTACCTTCCTCTGAATGGACATGGGTTAATCAAGCATCACGATATGCATGACTGTTTTCTGGTCTAAAGTAATTTCCCCCGTAGTCTTTGAAAACGTAGCTGATAGAATGCCACATTACTGCTTTCTCAGAAAATAGAAACGCATCTTAACTTGGGTTTGCAATTGACTGCAGGTTAGGTTTCAGAAATTAAAGGGGAATGAGTTAGTGAATATTTTTACTGAATGGAGTGAACTATGTAATGGGCCCATGTTACGAACAATGAACAATGTAGAGTTTTTCTTATTTATATATATTTTATTTCTTGTGTTAGCATAAAAAAGGTAAAAGTGCTTTAGGTTTCTTGTGCCTGTATCTGTGTGTCAACCCCTGAAGGTTAAGAAATGGGTTGCAGGGGTTGCAAAATGAACAAAAGTAGTACAGCATTACTGTTGCCCAGTGATATTGGTCCAGTCCGCATAGATAACACAGGCATTGAGGGAATAGGTGTTCAGTGTGGTTCAGACGTATTTCAAGCTTTCCGACAAGAAAAACTTCAAGGCTAGTGGGACAATAGTTAACTGAATTATTAGTTATACGACTCAGTAAAGTGATCACTTTGGCAGAGGTGCTGCTGGAAGGGTAATTTGAGGGAGCTCATTTATTTCCCCTGCGATTGGGAAAAGACATTTGAAGAGTGTGTTTTTGGTGTCTCTGGGAGAGATGGGTGGGAAGCATCGTGAATGCTCTGTAATTCGCTGGAAGAAGACTGTAACCGTGCCAGTTCCAAGCAAGAACTTTTTGTGTCAAGCTGGTGGTAAATCTTCACTGGATTATGCGTGTGTAAAGATATTGCTGGGGTAAAGGAATCGTGAGAATTTGAATCATTGTCTTGTGTTTGTATTAAGATCTTTCCAACCTTATTGTCTGGTGTAATGGGGATCTTTTTACTTGTTTTAAAAAAATATATTCTTCGTATTAAAAGTTCATCAGACTCCTGTACATTTGTTGAGTAACTTTCTTCCACGGTTTAACAAAAGGTTAGTATGTATAAAGCTAGGTTTCTCTACGGATCTGATGGTATTAATAACAGCAGTTGGGATCAGAACACCCTGCAGGAATAAGGATGGGAGCATGCTTGCCTTGTTGAATAATAAATGTCCTGAAGTTGGGTATAGGGAGTCCAATTTTGAAGCTTGATGCGAGTTTAGCATATTAAACAATGAGCAAGACTTTAGGAGGGCACCAGCAGATTGATGAAGTGGGCAGACGTATGCAGATGGAATTTAAGTGTGAAGTGGTGAACCTTTAGGGGTAACAGCATGGAGAGACAGTGTGATCTACGTGGCAATGTTTTCATGAGGGTGCACGAGCAGGGGAATCTAGGTATTGCACGTTCACTAATCTTTGAAGGTGCCGGGGCAAATTGATAAGCAGTTAAGAAAGCATATAGGATGCTTGGCTTTGTCAATAAAGCATTGAATATAAAAACATGCAAGTCATGTCAAACCTTCACAAATTGTTGGTTGGGACTTATTTGGAATATTGTGTACCATTCTTGGCCTGTCGGAAAGATTTGGAGACCTTCCAAGAGGATGCGGAACAGGTTCACCAGGATTATACCAGGGATGAAAGTCTTCTGTTATGTGGAAAGATTGAGGAAACTAAGATTGTTCACATTCAACCAGAGAAGTTTAATGGAGGACCAAATAGTTGTTCAAATTTGAGTGGTTTGACGGAGCAAGTAGTTAGAAACAGCTTCACCTGGCAAGCGGGGTTGGCATCCAGAAGTCATAGATTTAAAATAATTGATAAAAGTAGAGTTAAATAAGAGAACAACTTTACCAAGAGATTTAAGATCTGGAACACACTATTTGAAAGGGTATCTTATAGGAACTTTTAGAAGGCAACTGACTGCACTTGCCTTTGAAGGGAACTAATCTGCAGGGATTAGTTGGTGGGAAAAAGATGGAGTGAGACTAAAACTGACAGCTCTTTGAAAGCAACGGCAAAGGTTCCTTGGACCAAATGGTAGTTTCCTGTGCTGCAAAATTTGGATTCTATCCTGAGTGCTGACCTAGATTTTCTTTGCATTTAGAGCTTGCCACCCAGAGAAGGTCATTCTTTAATTATCCCTGTCTACAGGATCAAGTTTCTTTACTTGCTGAATGTTCCCAACGTACAAAGATAAATTTCATTGAGGTAGATCTGGAGAAATGTACCAGTTGTAGGTAGATTTAATCTGCTGCCTTTATGGTATGGCCCTCACTGAAAATGCAGGTTTGTTAATCCCATGGAAATCCCAAATCACTTGACCTATTTGGAAATTGGGGAAAGTTTTGCTTGCACACCATTAGTGCATTTGCATCATTTGTAATTGGGAGTTCTAGTTGAGGGTCCAGTGCCATTGTTTTATTCTAGTGTTTTATTCCCCTTTTAACTTGTCCCCTTTTTTGTTTCAACAATAAACAAAAACCCTCCGACAAAATAGTTCCCTTTCCTTCCCTCAGTGCACATTTGCTTTCTTGTTTCGTTTAGGGTCGCATGCATGATCTGTGGCCAAAGATTTGTTATATTAACCCTGACATGGTGAAAGGTTGATTCAAAGAATAACCTGGAGTGATTTTTATGATTTTGTAGATACGATGATCTTTATTCTGAAAATGATCAAAAAATACTTATCCAATGGTGGCGTAATGGTTAGCACTGCTGCCTCACAGCGCCAGGGACCCGGGTTCGATTCCCACCTCGGGTGACTGTGTGTGGAGTTTGCGTATTCTTCCCATATCCGCGTTTGTTTCTTGGTGCTCTGGTTTCCTCCCACAGTCCTTAGATGCACAGATTAGGTGGATTGGAGAAGCTAAATTGTCCCTCAGGGGTGAGGCTACAGGGCCTCTCTCTGAACTGTCGGGATTCTATGATTCTATTCTATGCCAGACATAGGTCTCACACAAATAATTGACTAGTCTGGCGCAAGATTGTATTTTTCAACAAGTAACCCCTGTGTTTAAATGTCCCTTAGAGTCTTCACACGTGTGCTCAGATCTCGAGGACCCTGTAAAATTGAAAATATTTGCAAGAACTGGAAGGGCTTGTTAAACATCACTCTGCTTTGCCCTTTTATATGTCCCGATAACATATGTCCCGATAACCTGTACCTCAGATGCGGTGGTCTCTCTCGTCCATACTTGATGAGCTACTTTATGACAAATAACAGCTTTACTTGTACATTGTTCACACTCCATAGAGGAAAATTAGTCTGAAATAGTCACTAATTTGCAGTAACAGGCAATAATGAGAAACTAGCATTTAATTTTTTTCTTTATTATTTCATGGGATGCGAGTGTCAGTGGTAAAGCTTGCAGTTTTAGTCCATCTCTGATGGCCAAGACTGAACATTTCAGAAGGGCAGTTAAGAGTTAACCACATTCCTGTGGGTCTGGAGTCACGTGTAGGTCAGACCAGTTAAGAGTGGCAGATTTCCTTCCTTAAAAGGACACGAGCAAACCAGATGGATTTTTGAAACAGTTGATGGTAGCTTCATGGTCACTGTTACCGAGACTAGCTTTCCGAATCCAGATTTATTAATTGAATTTAAATTCCACCAGCTTCCGTGCTAGGCATGGTCCCAGAGCATGAGTCTGGGTCCCTGGATTACTAGCCCAGTGATGACACTCTTGAATTTCCTTTCCATACCTCTCTGCCTTTCTACCTCTGGTGATATCTTGGACAGTTGCCCTAATATCCTCACGCGGTCTGGTGTCATTTTATTTTACAATGCCTCTGTGAAGTGCATTAGGTTTTATTACGTTAAAGGCATTACAAAAAATACCAGTTATTGTTTGACAATCGTTTTTTCACTGAGAATATGTCTCAAAAGCATTGTACATGTCAAATAGAAAAGGTCAAAAAGGAATGTAAAGTCATTACCTGTGGGACTCCAACAATAGTGCAGGTCATAAAAAAAACGACACTGCCATATTTAATTCTGAAAAGTTGTGTTCCACTGGCAGCACGTGCACTGAACCAATGCAGTAAAATTTTGAAGTGGAGATCAAAAGCATTGAAATAACGAGGGGGGGGCGCAGCACGGTGGCGCAGTGGGTTAGCCCTGCTGCCTCATGGCACCGAAGTCCCAGGTTCGATCCTGGCTCTGGGTCTGTGTGGAGTTTGCACATTCTCCCTGCGTTTGCGTGGGTTTCGCCCACACAAACCAAAGATTCTTAGGATAGAAACAGTTGATGGGGCAGCAGGGTAGCATGGTGGTTAGCATAAATGCTTCACAGCTCCAGGGTCCCAGGTTCGATTCCCGGCTGGGTCACTGTCTGTGCGGAGTCTGCACGTCCTCCCCGTGTGTGCGTGGGTTTCCTCCGGGTGCTCCGGTTTCCTCCCACAGTCCAAAGATGTGCGGGTTAGGTGGATTGGCCATGCTAAATTGCCCGTAGTGTCCTAAAAAGTAAGGTAAGGGGGGGTTGTTGGGTTACGGGTATAGGGTGGATACGTGGGTTTAAGTAGGGTGATCATTGCTCGGCACAACATCGAGGGCCAAAGGGCCTGTTCTGTACTGTACTGTTCTATGTTCTATAGATGGTGGCCATGCTAAATTGTCCCTTAATTTGAAAAAAAATAATTGGGTACTCTAAATTTATAAAAAAAAAAGAAATAATGAATGTGTTTAATATCAAGAAAACCCAACATGATTCATAAGAACATAAGAACATAAGATTCAAATTAGTTTAAATGACTTGAGGTAAGTGGTGGTTCTGGAATAGTTAATTTTGAGGCATACATTATACAATGGGAAGAAAAATCATTTAATGACGAGAACACAATATTCTCACAAATAGCCTGTCAATGCAATATGTTAACAGAATTTTTTTTTTCACTTGTTTGGGGAAGAATAGTTGTGCGAAGATATACATGTGTTACAGAAGTCCCAAGTTATTTTTCTAGCTACAAATATCCATTGAGAGTTGGAGGCTTTCGTTGCATCTGCATGTGGGAGGAGTCCGAGAACTAGTTTTCCTTTTCAAAGTGCGAGTGAATCATCTGAGTCTTCGCCAATTTACACATATAGCCCACAATGCAGACAAAGGAAATTATATTGAACCAATCTGTACATGGACCGTAGGAAAACATTTAAAAGCAAGGGATAAAATGTGGAAGATTGAAGTGCGAACCATCTGTTTTGAAATTACAATGTTTACATAAGAATGTGTCCAATCATTAAAATACGAAATTGCTCTTAAATTTCTTTGTTTTCTGTTGTTAATGTGCCACTGCTAATGTTTATGGGTTGTGTGGATGGCTGAAAGCCGCCTTAGCATTTCAGAATATGGAAAGTACGTCGCACAAAAATAATATCAAAACTTTCTTCATAGTAATCATAGAATTTACAGTGCAGAAGGAGGCCATTCGGCCCTTGGAAAGAGCACACTACCCAAGCCCATACCTCCCTTATCCCCGTAACCCAATAACCCCACCTAGCCTAAGAGCAATTTAGCATGGCCAATCCACCTAACCTGCACATCTTTGGACTGTGGGAGGAAACCGGAGCATCCGGAGGAAACCCACGCAGACATTGGGAGAACGTGCAGACTCCGCATAGACAGTGAACCAAGCCGGGAATCGAACCTGGGGCCCTGGAGCTGTGAAGCAACTGTGCGAACCACTGTGTTACCGTGCTGCCCTCTGGTTATGATGTACTTGCACTGACACGTGGTGGGCCAGCTGAAAGAATGATTAAAAATTAAGGTACAATATCACCAACCCACAATTGTAGCTTTTCAGGTACATGTGTGAGAGTTCATTTTGAAATACAATCTTAGCCGTTTCTGCTTCTGCTCCGGTTTCCTCCCACAGTCCAAAGATGTGCAGGTTAGGTGGATTGGCCATGCTAAATTGCTGAATATGTTTCTGTTTGGTGTGACGATATGTATATTGCCATTTTGGCAGAAATGATGTACACAAATAAAAAATGGATTGACTATTCATAAGTCCATGGTGAGAAAGGCCCACAATGGGTATCTTCTGGGTAGAAGTAATGTAGCATGCTGGGATGTCATAATGTCATTGGTGATATGATATAATGAGCAAAAATATATTTCTTGTTACAAATTACAAGTTCTGGGCATTCTCTCATGTCCACATATCAATAAAAATGTCCAAGAATGGGATTTCTTCTATAATGTAAGCAATGCAACGTGTTATCTGGGGCTGGTTTAGCACAGGGCTAAATCGCTGGCTCTGAAAGCAGACCATGGCAGGCCAGCAGCACGGTTCAACTCCCGTACCAGCCTCCCCGAACAGGCGCCGGAATGTGGTGACTAAGGGCTTTTCACAGTAACTTCATTGAAGCCTACTTGTGACAAGTGATTTTCATTTTCATTTTTCATTATCTTTCATCCATCCTTGCTCCAAGGCTTGATGCGCTCTGAACAATCTCTCCTTTGATTTCTGTTCTCCGCTTCCTTTGCCTGCCCCATAGGCCAGTCCACATTTTTGAGCTTTTGAAAAGAGGTTGAAATCGTTCATGTGGCAATGCATGGCAATGAGTTTGGATCTTGGGGATGCGGTATGAAGGCTGTTGTGCTCTCTCTCGTTGGAGATGGTCACTTTTTGACACTCGGCGACGCAAGTATTACTTGTCACTTAGCAACCCGAGACTGGATGTTGTACAGATCATGCTAATTCTATGTCATTTATTTGAGGATTTATAAATGGAACATTACTTGTGCAATAAGCAGTGATCAGTCCCACTTCTGACCTTATGATGCAGAGAAAGCTATCCGATGATATTTTCCGGTTCTGCATTTCTGATCAAACCGAGCTGGCTTCGTTTCTGTTCCCACTTGAAGTTGTTGGATTTAGAGTACCAAGAAGATATGTGGGAACTATTTCGTACTGTAATGATGCACATTCACTGACTTGATTTAAAAAAACAAAAGGTTTTATTGAAAAAGGAAAAACCAAACAGTGGCCAGCAGGTTCTTGAGTCCCTTTATGTCTTCTGCCTATGTAAGGACTCCACACACTGGGGTGATTACGCACTCTCAGTCCCAATTGGTGCCCTAAACCTTAGGCTGGTTAGCACAGGGCTAAATTGCTGGCTTTGAAAGCAGACCATGGCAGGCCAGCAGCACGGTTCAACTCCCGTACCAGCCTCCCGAACAGGCGCCGGAATGTGGTGACTAGGGGCTTTTCGCAGTAACTTCATTGAAGCCTACTTGTGACAATAAGTGATTTACATTTTTGTTCTTTTAAAGTTTTTTACGCAGAGGGTGGTGGGTGCCTGGAACACTTTACCAGCGGAGGTGGTAGAGGCGGGCACGATAGCACCATTTAAGAGGCATCTAGACAGGTATATGAACGGGCGGGAACAGAGGGAAGTAGACCTTGGAAAATAGGAGACAGGTTTAGATAAAGGATCTGGATCGGCGCAGGCTGGGAGGGCCGAAGGGCCTGTTCCTGTGTTGTAATTTTCTTTATTCTTTGTTTTAAACCAGGTGACCCGCTTTTGCTGTGTTGCCCTTAAAGGGGCAATCACCACAATTACTATTATTCTTAAAATTTTAAATAAATTAAAAAAAAAAAAAATTTAGTGTACTTTCATTTTTTTCCAATTGAGCGGCAATTTAGCGTGGCCAATCCACCTACCCTGCACATCTTTGGGTTGTGGGGTTGAAACCCACGCAAACATGGGGAGAATGTGCAAACTCCTCACGGACAGTGACCCAGAGCCGGGATCAAAATTGGGACCTCGGCGCCGTGAGGCAGCAAAAAAGAAATAGTTGAGTAATCGTGGTTATTTTTGTTTTAGCAAATGGCTGCTGCTTGCCTCTACTTCACCACTGCATTTAATTTACTGATATTACTCTCATTGGGTCGCGTGCTAAAAAGCTGCAAGGTTTTTTTTGTATCACTTGTATTAAACCGCAGGGTTGCTTTAAATGCTCTTCTTGGTTCATGAGATCCTTGTGATCCAGTTGAAGAAAACTGCTTTGCTTGTCAACTGGAAATGCCAACAATAAATCCATGTTCGTTTTTAATTTATAGCCTAAAACAAAACCATAAATCTTTAAGATCTTTAGTGCAGGAGAAATGTAACACTTGATATGTGTGTCTGTTTTTACAGCTATATCCAAGGTTCAATTTATTAATTTGGTTTTTATATGACTGCCAACATGCTGAGCTCCACTATCTTCAGCTGTTTCATCAATGGCTTTCCCTGCATCCATAAGGTTAGCAATGGGGTTGGTCATTGCATGAAGTTCTGCTCCGTTCATTCCTCAGCATTGGCATGATCTGTACAACATCCAGGCTTGGGCTGATGAGTGGCAAGTAGTTGTGCCACTTGAGTGGCAAAAAATAACCACCTCCAACAAGAGAGAGCACACCATCATCTTCCACATTCTTGCCACGGAATCTTCTCTCCATCAGCTTCCTGGCTTCACCCTCGGCCAGAAACTAAGCTGGACCACCTGCCTGGCACAAGTCATATTCTTCATTTGCTTAGATGGGCACAACTGCAAGAACACTCCAGATGCTAACTACTATTTGGGACAGGGGTCACATTTCACCAAATTCTCTACAAGCACACACATCTACTCCCTCCGAGACTTTCCGAGCTCTGTACTTACTAACTGCATGACGCACTGTAATGACTAGTCGAGGCATTTTGAATAGCACCTCCGAAAGTAGCTGCCACCTAGAAGGATACGGTCAGCAGGTGCATAGAAACACCATTACCTCCAAGTCTGAGCAATATATTATCCTCCATTATTGCTGGATCTCCCGACACTAGCATTATGGAAGCACTTTCACCACCTTGATGTCCACGTTTCAGGAAGGTGGCCAACCATTAGCAACTTGGTGGATTATAAATTCTGGTATTCCTTGCGCTGCGGGCATCCCAACACTTGTTTAAAAATGTGTTTTTTTTCCCCCAGTTCCTGTCAGCAATGTATTTTTGTCTTGTCTTTACATTTTTCACAAATGTTGAATGGAGCCTTGCAGCGACTCCAGAAATACAAATATTGGAAGGTAGAAAGCCCATTAATACTGATATAGTTGACTTAAGTATACACCTGTGTCAATTATAATACTGCTTCAATCTGATTTTCATTTAATAATTAAATGTTGTACAATGCCTGAAAAGAACCATAATTCTAGCTTAAACATATATTTAAAGTTGAACTACTTTTAATTGTATGTTGACCTTTGTCGAATCATAGAATGGTGCAGTGCAGGAGGAGACTATTTATTTGATCTAATATGCCTGTGCTGTTTGAAAGATCTATCCAATTAGTCCTGTACCCAATTCATTCCCATATTTTTTCACTTCACCTGTTTATTCAACTCACTTTTAAAAGTTACAATTGATTCTCCTTTCAATACCCTTTCAGGCAGTGATTTACATGTCACAACACCGTACTCCGTTAAGTAATTTCTCCTCTTGCCTCTGGTTCTTTCACCAATGACCTTGAATTTTCTTCTTGCTTATTTGAGCCAAAGAGAAAACCGTTGCTGCTTCTGGATTTTTGTTGTTGTCGTTCAACCATAGTCGTTCTGATCCTGCAAACGATTCTGTATGCCTCCTCCAATCTTATTTCCCCAAAATTACCGCCAGTGCATCCTCCAGTACTGTGCCTTTGTATATAATAATCTTTATATTATCACAAGTAATAACCTGCCTAATCTCATTAACCAGCACTTGACCCATAACCTTGAATGTTATGATGTGCCAGGTGTTATCCAGGTACTTTTTAAAGGATGTGAGGCAATCCACCTCTACCACCCTCCCAGGCAGTGTATTCCACACCATCACCACCCTCTGGGTAACAGGGTACTTCCTCGCATCCCCCTAAACCTCCTACCCCCTCACCTTGAACTTGTGTCCCCTTGTGATTGACCCTTCATAATAATAATAATCTTTATTATTGTCACGAGTACTTGCATTAACGCTGCAATGAAGTTGCTGTGAAAAGCCCTTGGTCGCCACATTCCGGCGCCTGTTCAGGTACACACAAGGAGAATTCAGAATTCTCAGCTGGTACAGGAATTGAACCCGCGCTGCTGGCCTTGTTCTCCTGGACTTCGCTTGTTTCACTGTTCTTCAAACTTGATTCAGCAACTTAATAATGCTCCATGCTGACTCTACCCTCCCAACATCATTGTTATCTCATCAAGGGACCTCTGACTTTAAGTCCTTCCTCCTTCCTATTATCACCATCTATTTCTGATTTCCTGGTTGCTATCCGGTTTATTTGGATCCTAATTTTTATGTAGTCAGACTGATATAACTTCCTGGAGTCCATTTGTATCCGTGTTTTGTCTGTCGTTCTGAACCCGACCCCTTCATTCTAGTTCCTACTTTTGTTTGTTCGTATGAAGTTCTTTGCTCATTGGACCCCTTTCTGCCATTGTCGTGCCCCATTTCATATCTACTTTCTTGGGTCCTTCACTATCCCAGATTCTGACCCGCCTACTCTATTGTCTGTATCCCAGGCATGCATCCCTGACAGCTAAGCTGAGAGCTTTTTCTCTCTGCCGTCTTTGGCATTCTCCAGGTTGATCGAGGTATTCCGCACTAACTCTTTTTATGAGCAGCAATCCCAATTTCCCATCCTATTCTCTTGAGAAACTTGCCAACCAGCTTATCCATTGGGGGCTAATATTGCCAATCATCTTCCCATTCAACTTGCCCCTCCCTTTACTGATTCTGTGGACTCTTGTCAGTGGATCTCCCTGTCTGAGTGAGCCTCCGATCACATTCATGCCATTGTGATGTTTTCACTCCATATCATTGCCCAACTTTGCCCTTGCCTCGAGATCATAGCTGCTGAAATGCTCATTCAGTCTTTTCTAATTCATAGAATTCATAAAATTTACAGTGCAGAAGGAGGCCATTCGGCCCATCGAGTCTGCACCAGCTCTTGGAAAGAGCACCCTACCCAAGGTCAATACCTCCACCCTATCCCCATAACCCAGTAACCCCACCCAACACTAAGGGCAATTTATCATGGCCAATCCACCTAACCTGCACATCTTTGGACTGTGGGAGGAAACCGGAGTACCCGGAGGAAACCCACGCAGAGACGGGGAGGATGTGCAGACTCCGCACAGACAGTGACCCAAGCCGGAATCGAACCTGGGACCCTGGAGCTGTGAAGCAATTGTGCTATCCACAATGCTACCGTGCTGCCCTAATCTAATGTCTTGAATGTTTTACTGCACTCCTGGGTGGTGTACCTAGACCCCATCTCTCCAGAATAACCTCCTTGACCTCGGGCGATCCAAAGCACTGCTGTCCATGTCCTCATTGGAACCAAGTTCCGTTGGCCCTGTCACTGACCTTTTTTGGTTCTTGGTCAAACACACCTTCTCATTTTCATCTTTCTTTTCAAATCCATCCATGGACTCCCCGAGCCCATTGCAGTAATCTCCTTCTCTCTGGATATCTGTATTCATCGAATTCTTGACCTTGACGATTCCTGATTCTAATCGCTCCACCACCGGTGGTCACACTATCTGTTGCCTAGGCCCTTATTGCTGGAATACCCTGCCTCCATCTCTCCAATTCTACTTCACTTTCCTCCTTCAATTCAACCAAATCTACCTCTCTGACCAAGCTTTGGTCATCTGACCCAAGATTCTAGCATTTCCTTGTAAATTTAATTTTTTTTTCCCCAATTCGGGGGCAATTTAGTGTGGCCAATTCGCCTATCCTGCACATCTTTGGGTTGTGGGGGTGAGACCCGCGCAGACACTGGGAGAATGTGCAAACTTCACACCAGTGATCCGGGGCCAGGATTGAACCAGGGTCCTCAGTGCCCTGAGGCAGCAGTGCTAACAACTGCGCCACCGTGCCACCCTATATTTTATAATGCTCCTGAGAAGTGATTTGGGATATTTTAATACATGAACACTGCTATAAGTTGTTATCCTGACCCTTCTGCCACTGGAAACAGTTTCTCTTTATTCATTCCATCAAAACTCTTCATGATTTTTAACACCATCAGATTTGCTCTTACTGTTATAACCCATCTCATGGAGTAGGGATGATCCACTACCACGGTGAGCTTGTAGAATATGAGCTCCCACAATAAGGGGGCAGGGGGATCCTGACCTAAGTCAATGTACCTTTGTATGAATAGGGTTGGCGAGTCAGGCACCGACTGGAGAAGTCCCAGTAGGGAACTATTGGAGCTGCGTGTAGTTAACGTGTTAAATAAAAATAAGTTTTGTTTTCTCTACAACTTGGTGTGGACTCTTTTCTTGCTCTTTACAAAACCTATCCTTCTGTCAGAAGAACTACCCTAGTTTCTGCACATAACTGAAGTCCTCCATTTGTGGTACAATTTGGTAAATCTCATTCTGTACTCCCTGAGGCCTTGCCACGCATGTGTTGACTAGAATTGGATACAATCCTCCTTAGCCAGTGTTTATAAAAGGTTTAACCTTGTGTGGGCTGGTTTAGCACAGTGGGCTAAACAGCTGGCTTGCAATGCAGAACAAGGCAGCAGCGCGGGTTCAATTCCCGTACTGGCCTCCCTGAACAGCTGCCGGAATGTGGCGACTAGGGGCTTTTCACAGTAACTTCACTGAAGCCTACTCGTGACCATAAGCTATTATTATTATGTCCTTGCTTTTGTGCTTTACATCTCTATTAATAACGCCGCTGGTCCCATTTTGGGAAGTTTTCACATTGTAACACAAAGTTGGTGCAGCATTTGCTTTACAGTATAATACATTTGAGATAATCAGAATTGCAACCCTGTAACATCTATCGTTCATAACATTTTTCAAGATGTATAGAGGGTTGCATCATGTTAACTCTGATCAATATGGATTCCTCAATATTTCATCACGAACAACTTGGACTTGTATAATCTCTTTCACACAATATGTCTGTAGATGCTTTACAGGAGTGTTTCAGCTGCAAAGCGTACATAATTTCTGTAAGTTTTCTCTGCAATTTGAATCAAACTGTACTTGTGGCATTGTGTACATTACTATAATTCTACTGAATAATGTGCCTTTGGGCTATGGCTGTTACACATGGAGGAGAATTTATCCTTTTCAACGGTGTCCCGTTTGTGATGATTTAATTTTTTTTTTTTGAAACACATTTTATTCAAACTTGTATCAAAGTAGGTTATAGCAAATAAACGCCCCGGGAAACATTCTTCCCAACAATCAACGATACAGTTTGTACAGATTTTTCTCCCTTTTCAGACCCCCTCCCCATCACCCACTTCTCTGCGACAAACAGCTCCTCAAACACGGTCACAAACATCTCCCAACTTTCTCAAACTTCCCTGCTGAGCCCCTGAACTCGTACTTTATCTTCTCTCACTGCAGGAAGTCATACAGGTCACCCAACCATGCTGCTACCCCCAGTGGCGATGCTGATCGCCACTCCAGCAAAATTCGTCGCCGTGCATTCAGAGAGGCGAAGGCCAAGACATTGGCCTTCCACCTCTCCATGAGCTCCGGCTTCTCTGAAACACCAAATATTGCCACCGAAAGGCCCGGGTCCACTCCCTCCTCCACTATCCTGGCTAAGACCGTGAACACTCCAGCCCAGAATCTTCCCAATTTTACACAACCCCCAAAACATGTGCGCATGATTCGCTGGCCCCGCCCACGCCTCTCACACTCATCTGCTACCCCCTGAAAGAACCCACTCGTTCTCGCCCGAGACATATGCACCCTGTGCACCACCTTAAACTGTATCAGGCTCATCCTTGCACAAGAGGAGGTCCCGTTTACCCTTTGCAGTGCCTCACTCCATACTCCCCAATTGATCTCCATTCCCAACTCCGCTTCCCATTTCTCCTTGATCTTCACCACCCGCTCGCCTCCCTGCTCCCCAAGCCACTTATAATGTATATGCTTATCCCAATTCTTCCCTCCCCCTCCCCCTCCACATCCGGAAGCAGCAGTCGCTCCAGCAGGGTGTATCCCGGCAGTCTAGGGAACCCCTTCCAGACCTTTCATGCAAAGTCCCTAACCTGTAGATACCTGAACTCACTACCCCTCGGCAGCTCTACCCTCACTACCCCTCGGCAGCTCTACCCTTCCCCCAAATACAAATCCCTCACCTTGACCAGTCCCACTTCCCTCCACCTCCTGTATACTCTATCCATCCCCCCCGGCTCAAACCCATGATTCTCGCACAGCGGCGTTAGCACCGACATCCCTTCCACCCCAAAATGCCTCCTCAACTGATTCCATATCTTCACCGTGGACAGCACCACTGGGCTTCCTGAATACCTACTCTGAGCCATTGGCAATGCTACCGTCACCATAGCCCTCAAACTAGACCCCTTACAAGATTCCTCCTCCATCCTAACCCACTCCACCCCTTCTCCTTCCCACCACCGCCGCACCTTGTCCACATTCGCCGCCCAATAAGAATGAAGCAAGTTTGGCAACACCTGCTGCCTCAGCCTTTGTAGCAGGATCCTCCCCTCCCTCGGCACCTTCCCCGCCCATACAAAGTCAGAGATGATTGTGTCCACTTTCCCAAAAAGGGTGTTTGGTATAAAGATCGGGAGAGCCTGAAAGATAAACAAGAACCTTGGCAGAATATTCATTTTCACCACTTGGACCCTCCCCGCCAACGTTAAGTGCAGTGTTTCCCACTTCTTAAGATCCTCCCTGGCCTCTTCCACGAGCTTCGTTAAGTTCCACTTACGGAGCCCCGTCCATTCCCTCGCTACCTGAATCCCCAAGTACCTAAACCTATCCCTCGCTACCGTAAATGGCATCCCCCCTCTAAATTAGCCCGCTGTGCTAGCTCATTCACTGGGAATACCTCGCTTCTCCCTACATTCAGCTTGTATCCCGAGAACCCTCCAAACGTCCCCAACAGGCCCATAATCCTTCCTGGACTCTACAACGGATCCAAAACATACAGCAAGAGGTCATCGGCATAGAGCGACACCCGATGCTCCCTTTGTCCCCTCATTATCCCCTCCCACTCTGCCGACCCCCTGAGAGCCATCACCTATGGCTCTACGGTCAGCGCAAACAGCAGCGGTGATAGCAGACACACCTGCCTTGTATCCCTGTGTAAGTCAAATCTTTGTGAGCTCATATCATTCGTCCTCACCCTCGCTCTTGGCGCCACATACAGCAACCGCACCCATGCCACAAATCTCGTCAAAAACCCAAATCTTCCCAAAACTTCGAACAAGTACCGCCACTCCACCCGATCAAATGCTTTCTCCGCGTCCATGGACACCACCACCTCCGGTACCAGAGCTCTCGACGGATTGATCACCACATTCGACAGCCGTCTTTTTTTTTCTTTTAAATATTTTTATTGAAGCATTTGTGACATTTTTATAACAATAACAAACAAAACAATAATAACATAAACTTAGTAAACTAGACATTTCCCACCCAACCCCTTCTGTACATCCGTTAACCATATTGCACCTCCCCCCCCCCCCCCCCCCCCCCCCCCTTCAGAGTGCTGCTTCTGCTGACATTTAAATTTTCCCCGAGAAAATCGACGAACGGCTGCCACCTCCGGGAGAACCCCAGCATTGACCCCCTCAAGGCAAACTTTATTTTCTCCAGCTTGAGAAACCCAGCCATGTCATTGACTCAAGTCTCCTTACACGGTGGCTTCGAGTCCCTCCACATACTCGGTGGCTTCGAGTCCCTCCACATACTCGGTGGCTTTGAGTCCCTCCACATTAACAGCTCTCTTATATTACTCGCGAGCTGCCTGCCCTTCACGAAGCCAGTTTGAGCTTCTGCAGCCACCCCCGGGACACAATCCTCCATCCTCACCGCCAACAACTTAGCCAATACTTTCACATCCGATATGGATCGATACGACCCACATTCCACCGAATCCTTCCCTTTTTTTGGGATTAGTGTAATTACTGCCCGCTTCATCGTCTCCGGCAACTCCCCATTCCCCTAATGCCACTTGTGTGGGGCCATGAGCACCTGTGAAGGAAGCATCCACTGGAACTATGCCATTAACTTGCCATATATGACAAGGAGCCGAAAGATTTTGGTGCTCAATACTGCAGCTAATGTGCTGTTTTAACCTTGCACAGCTGAACATGTGTTCAGCAGGCAAGACCGCCCACGTGACCACCCATACCCCACTGACACCATTTAAAGGGATGATCAACTACTTTGAGGTTAGAGGTTGGTTGGAAGCAATAATCAGTGGAAGTCATTGTATAAGTGTTTGGTTTCTTCAATTGTTCAAAGCTTCTCCAGTCTAGCAGCACAGTGGTTAGCACTGTCGCCTCACAGCGCCAGGGTCCCAGGTTCGATTCCTGGCTTGTGTAACTGTCTGTGCAGAGTCTGCACGTTCTCCCCGTGTCTGCGTGGGTTTCCTCCGGGTGCTCCGGTTTCCTCCCACAAGAACCGAAGGACGCGCTGTTAGGTGAATTGGACATTCTGAATTCTCCCTCAGTGTACCCAAACAGGTGCCGAAATGTGACGACAAGGGAATTTTCACAGTAACTTCATTGCAGTGTTAGTGTAAGCCTATTTGTGACAATAAAGATTATTATTATTAATAGTATGACACATATTGTGAGGGACTTGGTCCTGACTTCATGGAGCCTATATGCACCTCTTGCTTCCAGACATGGGTGTCATGGCAAGTTTGTATCCACTTGCATTTCAGCATGATGGGGTGAGTAAGCAGTGGAAATCGAGCAACTCCAGCCAGGGAGGAAGTTGAGGTTGAGATAGGATCTCAGCAATAGACCGCATACATTCCGAGGATTTGGGGAGCAATTTCTCCATGTAAACTTCGGAGGAACAATATTTTACTGTCGTCTTTGGGATCCTGAACAAAATGGGAGTCCCAGGCCTGTACTTGCTGGTAGAGAGCACAGCACAGTGATATTCCTGGAGCTGACTTCCAAATTGGCTGCCTTTTGAGCTTTCCACCCAATTGAGGATGATCGACGTATTCCTGTTGCTGTTGGTTCAATCACAAGGCTGGCAGCACTTGAGCCTCATCAGTCCCACTGGACGAGCAGAGTGCTGCTAAAGAAATCGGGGCCTGGAGGTGAAGTTAATATCTTTATCAGAGCGGACAAGCTTCTGGGCCTTTTGAATCAGAGGTGAAAGTCCCCCCGTTTAGAACATAGAACATTACAGCGCAGTACGGGCCCTTCGGCCCTCGATGTTGCACCGACCTGTGAAACCATCTGAAGCCTATCTGACCTACACTATTCCATTTTCATCCATATGTCTATCCAGTGACCACTTAAATGCCCTTAAATTTGGCGAGTCTACTACTGTTGCAGGCAGGGCGTTCCACACCCCAATTACTCTCTGAGTAAAGAAACTGCCTCTGACATCTGTCCTATATCTACTACCCCTCAATTTAACGCTATGTCCCCTTGTGTTGGTCATCACCATCCGAGGAAAAAGACTCTCACTGTCCACCCTATCTAACCCTCTGACTATCTTATATGTCTCTATTAAGTCACCTCTCAGCCTTCTCCTCTCTAACGAAAACAAACTCAAGTCCCTGAGCCTTTCCTCGTAAGACCTTCCCTCCATACCAGGCATCATCCTAGTAAATCTCCTCTGAACCCTTTCCAAAGCTTCCACATCCTTCCTATAATGTGGTGACCAGAACTGCACGCAGTACTCCAGGTGCGGCCGCACCAGAGTTTTGTACAGCTGCAGCATGACCTCGTGGCTCCGAAACTCAATCCCCCTACTGATAATGGCTAGCACACCATATGCCTTCTTAACAGCCCTATTAACCTGGGTGGCAACTTTCAGGGATTTATGTACCTGGATGCCGAGATCTCTCTGTTCATCTACACTACCAAGAATCTTGCCATTAGCCCAGTACTCTGCATTCCTGTTACTCCTTCCAAAGTGAACCACCTCACACTTTTCCGCATTAAACTCCATCTGCCACCTCTCAGCCCAGCTCTGCAGCTTATCTATGTCCCTCTGTAACCTATAACATCCTTCAGCACTATCCACAACTCCACCGACCTTCGTGTCATCTGCAAATTTACTAACCCATCCTTCTACACCCTCTTCCAGGTCATTTATAAAAATGACAAACAGCAGTGGCCCCAAAACAGATCCTTGCGGTACACCACTAGGAACTGAACAACAGGATGAACATTTGACATCAACCACCACCCTCTGTCTTCTTTCAGCTAGCCAATTACTGATCCAAACCGCTAAATCATCTTCAATCCCATACTTCCGTATTTTCTGCAATAACCTACTGTGGGGAACCTTATCAAACGCCTTACTGAAATCCATATACACCACATCAACCGCTTTACCCTCATCCACATGTTTGGTCACCTTCTCAAAAAACTCAAT
This sequence comes from Scyliorhinus canicula, assembly GCF_902713615.1. Taxonomy (NCBI): domain Eukaryota; kingdom Metazoa; phylum Chordata; class Chondrichthyes; order Carcharhiniformes; family Scyliorhinidae; genus Scyliorhinus; species Scyliorhinus canicula. The sequence continues at coordinate 8,116,940 of NC_052165.1, read as the reverse complement.
AAGGTTTGTGAGGCATGACCTACCCTTCACAAAACCGTGTTGAGTATCGCTAATCAACTTGTTCTTTTCAAGATGATTATAAACCCTATCTCTTATAACCTTTTCCAACATTTTACCCACAACTGAAGTAAGGCTCACAGGTCTATAATTACCAGGGTTGTCTCTACCCCCCTTCTTGAACAAGGGGACAATATTTGCTATCCTCCAGTCTTCCGGCACTATTCCTGTCGACAAAGACGACATAAAGATCAAGGACAAAGGCTCTGCGATCTCCTCCCTGGCTTCCCAGAGAATCCTAGGATAAATCCCATCTGGCCCAGGTTATTTATCTATTTTTACACTTTCCAAAATTGCTAACACCTCCTCCTTGTGAACCTCAATCCCATCTAGCCTGGTCGACTGTACCTGAGTATTCTCCTCGACAACATTGTCTTTCTCCAGTGTAAACACTGATGAAAAATATCCATTTACTGCTTCCCCTATCTCCTCTGATTCCACACACAACTTTCCACTACTATCCTTGATTGGCCCTAACCGTACTCTAGTCGTTCTTTTGTTACTGATATACCTATAGAAAGCCTCAGGGTTTTCCTTGATCCTATCTGCCAACGACTTTTCGTGTCCTCTCCTCGCTCTTCTTAACTCTCCCTTTAGGTTCTTCCTGGCTAACTTGTAACTCTCAAGTGCCCTAACTGAGCCTTCATGTCTCATCTTAACATAAGCCTTCTTCTTCCTCTTGACAAGTGCTTCAACTTCCTTAGTAAACCACGGTTCCCTTGCTCGGCAACTTCCTCCCTGCCTGACAGGTACATACTTATCAAGGACACGCAGTAGCTGTTCCTTGAAGAAGCTCCACATTTCAATTGTACCCATCCCCTGCAGTTTCCTTCCCCATCCTATACATCCTAAATCTTGCCGAATAGCATCATAATTGCCTTTCCCCCCAGCTATAATTCTTGCCTTGCAGTATATACCTATCCCTGCCAATCGCTAAAGTAAACATAACCGAATTGTGATCACTATCACCAAAGTGCTCACCTACATCTAAATCTAACACCTGGCCGGGTTCATTACCCAGTACCAAATCCAATGTGGCATCGCCCCTTGTTGGCCTGTCTACATACTGTGTCAGAAAAACCTCCTGCGCACACTGCACAAAAACTGACCCATCTATAGTACTCGAACTATAGTATTTCCAATCAATATTTGGAAAGTTAAAGTCCCCCATAACAACTACCCTGTTACTCTCGCTCCTGTCGAGAATCATCTTTGCTATCCTTTCCTCTACATCTCTGCAACTATTCGGAGGTCTATAGACAACTCTCAACAGGGTGACCTCTCCTCTCCTGTTCCTAACCTCGGCCCATACTACCTCAGTAGACGAGTCCTCAAATGTCCTTTCTGCCACCGTAATACTTTCCTTGATTAACAATGCCACCCCCCCCCCCCCTCTTTTACCATCTTCTCTGTTCTTACAGAAACATCTAAATCCTGGAACCTGCAACAACCATTCCTGTCCCTGCTCTGCCCATGTCTCCGAAATCGCCACAACATCGAGATCCCAGGTACCAACCCATGCTGCAAGCTCACCCACCTTATTCCGGATGCTCCTGGAGTTGAAGTAGACACACTTCAAACCAGCATCTTGCTTGCCGGTGCCCTCTTTCGAACTTTTAACCCTATCCCTGACCTCACTACTCTCAACATTCTGAATGAACAAATGAATGAAAAATGAAAATCGCTTATTGTCACGAGTAGGCTTCAATGAAGTTACTGTGAAAAGCCCCTAGTCGCCACATTCCGGCTCCTGTCCGGGGAGGCTGGTACGGGAATCGAACCGTGCTGCTGGCCTGCTTGGTCTGCTTTAAAAGCCAGTGATTTAGCCTGGTGAGCTAAACCAGCCCCTGTACATCCTGTACACTGGGACTACAGTTTAGGTTCCCATCCCCCTGCTGAATTAGTTTAAACCCTCCCGAAGAGCACGAGCAAGTCTCTCCCCCAGGATAGTGGTACCCCTCTGGTTCAGGTGAAGACCATCCTGTTTGTAGAGGTCCCACCTACCCCAGAATGAGCCCCAATTATTCAGGAAATTGTTGGACCATGACTTGGGGCTGCTCCCCCTCCCCCTTAAGGATCCCAAAAACACACTCGGAGACATCACGAACCCTGGCACGTGGGAGGCAACACACCAACCGTGAGTCTCTTTCGTTCCCACAGAACCTCCTGTCTGTTCCTCTAACTATGGAGTCCCCAATGACAAGTGCTCTGTTCCTCTTCTCCCTTCCCTTCTGAGCAACAGGGACAGACTCTGTGCCAAAGACCTGTGCCCTATTGCTTACCCCTGGTAAGTCGTTCCCCCCCCAACAGTATCCAAAACGGTATACTTGTTATAGAGGGGAATGACCACAGGGGATCCCTGCACTGCCTGCCGGTTCCCCCTCGTTCCCCTGATGTTAACCCATCTACCTTCTTCTTTTACCTGAGGTGTGACTACCTCCCTATAACTCCTCTCAATAACCCCCTCCGCCTCCCGAATGATCTGAAGTTCATCCAGCTCCAGGTCCCTAACGCGGTTCTCGAGGAGCTGGAGTTGGGTGCACTTCCCGCAGATGTAGTCAGCAGGGACACTCGAGGTGACCCTTTCCTCCCACATTCTGCAGGAGGAACATTTAACTGCCCTAACCTCCATTCCCACTGAACTAACTTCCCAACTATTGAAAACGAAAAAAAAAGATTTTAAAAACTTGTTAGTTTAGCAATCCGACGGACAGAACTTTTTTTTTGGTTAGAGGAGGAAGATGGGTGGGAGACACTATGTAAGTAGTGTTTCGGGTAAAGCTGTCACTCGAGAACAGCCCCTTCACAAACCTCCTTCAACTTGCGCTGACCGCACTGCACGTATGCAAATCTCCCCAGAACAGCCAATCAGAAGCTCTGCTCTGCTGCCCTCTGCTAGATGCTTGCCTTCACTCGAACTCCTCGTGTCACTTGCGCAGGTACACCTTCAACTTACGCTGACCGCACTGCACGTATGCAAATCTCCCCGGAACAGCCAAACAGCCATCTGCTGGTTTGTTGGTGTCTTGGCAGGAACCTTAATTGACAGTGGTCCTGTGTGGTGCTTATTACTCTGGAGAATCCCGGAGTGCTGCCAGGAGACAGGTCCATTAGGCTAGCAGTGTCAGCACATGGCAGGGTGGGCCATTCTGTGGGCAAAATGCTGGGCAATTGCTAAAACAGCCCCTAATTGGGCATTATAGGCATAAATTAACTGCTTGTTTACATGGTGCGAGTAGCTAATACCATTTCCCTGTTTGTCTCTGGAAAGCTTCCCAGTGGCAGGAATGCATCAGGGAGCCGCCCGACAGTGCTCCCGCTGACTTTCTGATTTACTTTCGGGTTCGGTTCATTTCAGAGTTGTCCTGCGTCATCCACAAAGCATTTCAGTCAGGTCCCTCCATGTCCAAGTGTAGCGTAATACCAATGTAGGGGCTGGTTTAGCACAGTGGGCTGAAAAGCTGGCTTGTAAAGCAGAACAAGGCCAGCAGCACGGGTTCAATTCCCGTACCAGCCATCCCGAACAGGTGCCGGAAAGTGGTGACTAGGGGCTTTTCACAGTAACTTCATTTGAAGCCACTTGTGATAATAAGCGATTTTCATTTAACTTCCTGCAGATTACTGCATAGTATCTTGACAGCAATCATGATGGCTTAATATGGAGCCAGCTTGCTGTGCCATCTGCATTTGAGCCATCACAACACAACCCGAGTCAGACGGGTTATCTACTGACCACATGGCTCAATACTCCAATGTGTGACCCACACATATAATGAAAGCCATACTGCCATATGGAATATGGTTGAGCAGACCATTGGGGTGCTAAAGCAATACTGTCCCTGAATCCCTCTGGTGGAGAACGTGGCAAAGCATGTGTCCAGGGTTGTGATAAGCTGTTGTATGCTCAGTACTGTCACAAGCAGAAAGGTACGGGCCTTGCTCACAGGATATCGCAACCAGCTGAGGAGGAGGCAGGAAGATCACAACCCCATTCTGTTGGTGTCTCCATATCAGTTCATCTTCCTGCAGGACCAGTGAATGCAGCCCCAACTCCCTATTTGTAAACCTGCCCATACATGACCTTTCCTCTGTTACTGATCACCACCATGTCTGCTTGGCCGCAGTATAGAAATAAATACCAAAGGGCAGCTCGGTGGCGCAGTGGGTTAGCCCTGCTGCCTCACGGCGCCGAGGTCCCAGGTTCGATCCCGGCTCTGGGTCACTGTCCGTGTGGAGTTTGCGCATTCTCCCCGTGTCTGCATGGGTTTCGCCCCCACAACCCAAAAATGTGCAGGGTAGGTGGATTGGCCACGCTAAATTGCCCCTTAATTGGGGGGAAAAAATGAATTGGGTACTCTAAATTTATTGTAAAAAATAAATGCCAGCACAGGCATAAAATTTCAAACCAAAATAATAAATCAAACTATGCCATAATACATACAGTTTTCAATTTATCACCCGTGTGCATTCCATTACTGGCCATCTTTACCAGCCCTGGTGCTCCCACTCAGCACTATCTCTGTGGCAACAGCATGGCTTGTGGAGGGATGCCCAATTTCAGTGGGTGAGACTGCAAGACAGCCTTGCAGCTTGACCTGGACCAGCTCTGGCTTGAGGGCCTGGCTTCAGATTGCAACATCTGGACATGGGTTGTAGGAGTTTGAGCTGACAGGCTGATGGGCAGTAGCAAAGACATCTGCAGCTTGGTATGGTGGGAAATGAGATGGTATAGTGTGTGTGTGCGTGTGTGCGTGTGCGTGTGTGTGTGCTTGTGTGCGTGTGTGTGCGTGCGTGAGTGTGTGTGTGTGATCTTGAGGTATTGTTGACCGTTGGAAGGTCTAGGGACGGCTGTTGGGTATTTAGGTGGTTGTCACTTCGGCTCAGTTGTCAGCACTGTTCAGTCACAAGCTCCCAGATTGGAGTAGGAAAGTCATTCTGGTGACGTACTGGGGTGCAAAGTCATACCTGTCTTTCAGATGGAATGATAACCAAGACCCCATCTGTCTGCTCTGCTGGATATAAAAGGTCCATTGGAACTATGTTGAAGAACAGGGGAGTTTTTCCTGATGTCATGGCCAATATTTATCCCTCGGTCAACATCACGTTAAACAGACTTCATGTCATAATCATGTTGCTGTGTGCATTCTGCCTGTTGTGTTCTGGGCATTTAGACGGTGACTATACTTTGAAAGTATTTCATTGACTGTAAAGCACTTGGAGATGAGCTGTTGTGAAAAACACTATATAAATGTCAGTCTTTTTACTGTGAGGTGTAAAATTGGGGAAACGCAGCTGAGGAAGAGCAGATGGAAGATTATGGGAGCTTTGTGCAAGGTCTTGGGAGTGTCAGGAGGGGAAAGCATGGTCAGGCACGTGGTCATGATGACAGATGGAGAAAGGGGGGTGATTGGGTGAGTAAAGGAGCGAATTGAAGGTGAAAAAGAATCCATCCCGAACCTCCCAAGAAAATGTTTCAGAAACAAGGACTCGAAACCTGGAGAAACGATGACTGGGTAATTTGGAGGGAATTGTTGTACTTTATTGGAATTTATTTACCAGTTCAACAGGCAGCAAGCCTTCAGCATAACCTCTCGCTACATGAAGGAAAAGTGTTTCAACCTTGACTAGAAACTGATTCCAACATGATGCTGCATTTGTATTGTTTGTACAGCAGCAGCTAAAAATGCCCCTACTTAAAGTTGACAGGAACACTGGCTTTTACTACAATTGACCAAGTCAACTTGACTCGAAACGTTATTTTATTTTAATTTTTATCGTTTACAGGATGTGGGCGTCGCTGGTTGGGCCAGCATTTATTGCCCGTCCCCAGTTGCCCTTCAGAAAGTAGTGGCGAGTTGCCTTCTTGAACCGCTGTAGCCTGAGGTACAGGTGCACCCACACTGCTGTTTGGGAGGGAGTTCCAGGATGTTGTCCCAGTGACAGTAAAGGAACGACCATATATTTCCAAGTCAGGGTGGTGAGTGACTTGGGAAACCTCCAGGTGATGGGTTTCCCAGGTATCTGCTGCTCTTGTCCTTCTAGACGGTAGTGGTGTGGGTTTGGAAGGCGTTGCCTAAGGAACCTTGGTGAGTTACTTCAGTGTGTCTTGTAGATGGTACACACTGCTGCTACTGTTCGTTGGTGGTGGAGGGTTTTAATGTTTATGGGAGGGGGAGCAATCAAGCAGGCTGCTTTGTCCTGGATGGAGCTTCTCAAGTTCTTTAAAACAGAGATGAGGAGGAATTTCTTCAGCCAGAGGGTGGTGAATCTGTGGATCTCTTTGCCGCAGAAGGCTGTGGTGGCCAAATCACTGAGTGTTGTTAAAACAGAGATAGATAGATTTTTGATCAATAAGGGGATCAGGGGTTATGGGGAGAAGGTAGGAGAATGGGTATGAGAAAAATATCAGCCATGATTGAATGGCGGAGCAGACTTGATAGGCCGAGCGGCCTAATTCTGCTCCTATGTCTTATGGTCATATTGTTGGAGCTGCACTCATCCAGGCAAATGGAGAGTATTTCATTACACTCCTGACTTGTGCCTTGTATATGGTGAACAGACTCGGTGGGGGGGGGGGGGTTACTTGCCGTAGAATTTGTAGCCTTTCACCTGCCCTGGAAGCCACTATTATGGTGAGCCCAGTTCTGTTTCTGATCAATGGTAACCCCCAGGATGTTGTTGATTGTGGGGGATTCAGTAATGCTAGTGCCATTGAATGTCAAGGGATGGTGATTAGATCCTCTCTTGTGGGATACGGTCATTGCCTGAGGAATGTAACTTGTCAGCTCAAGCCTGGATATTGTCCAGGTCTTGGTGCATTTAGACATGGATTGCTTAGTTATCTGAGGAGTCGTGAATGGTGCTTCTGACCTGATGCTGGAAAGGGAGGTCATTGATGAAGCAGCTGAACATGGTTGGACCTATTGCACTATCCTGAGGAACTCCTGCAGTGATGTCCTGGAGCTGAGATGATTGAACTCTAACCACCACAACCATCTTCCTTTGTGCCAGCTGTGACTCCAACCAGAGGAGAGTTTCCCCCCTGATTCCTATTGACTCCAGTTAGCTTCATTCACTCTGCACAGATGCAGTTGAGGAACAGTGGAGAACCTTCCAAGTGATTTTTCACAGTGCTCAGCAAAGGTTTATACCAACAAAAAGGAAGGACGGAAGAAAGAGGGAAAATCGACCGTGGATATCTAAGGAAATAAGGGAGAGTATCAAATTGAAGGAAAAAGCATATAAAGTGGCAAAGATTGGTGGGAGACTAGAGGACTGGGAAATCTTTAGGGGGCAACAGAAAGCTACTAAAAAATCTATAAAGAAGAGTAAGATAGAGTATGAGAGTAAACTTGCTCAGAATATAAAAACAGACAGTAAAAGTTTTTACAAATATATAAAACAAAAAAGATTGGCTAAGATAAATATTGGTCCGTTAGAGGATGAGAAGGGAGTTTTAATAATGGGAGATGAGGAAATGGCTGAGGAACTGAACAGGATTTTTGGGTCGGTCTTCACAGTGGAAGACACAAATAACATGCCAACGACTGATAGAAATGAGGCTATGACAGGTGAGGTCCTTGAGAGGATTGTTATCACTAAGGAGGTAGTGATGGGCACGCTAATGGGGCTAAAGGTAGACAAGTCTCCTGGCCCTGATGGAATGCACCCCAGAGTGCTAAAAGAGATGGCTAGGGAAATTGCAGATGCACTAGTGATGATTTACCAAAATTCACTAGACTCTGGGGTGGTCCCGGTGGATTGGAAATTAGCAAACGTGACACCACTGTTTAAAAAAGGAGGTAGGCAGAGAGCAGGAAATTATAGGCCAGTGAGCTTAACTTCGGTAGTAGGGAAGATGCTGGAATCTATCATCAAGGAAGAAATAGCGAGGCATCTGGATAGAAATTGTCCCATTGGGCAGACGCAGCATGGGTTCATCAAGGGCAGGTCGTGTCTAATTAATTTTGTGGAATTTTTTGAGGACATTACTAGTGCAGTAGATAACGGGAAGCCAATGGATGTGGTATATCTGGATTTCCAGAAAGCCTTTGACAAGGTGCCACACAAAAGGTTGCTGCATGAGATAAAGATGCATGGCATTAAGGGTAAAGTAGTAGTATGGATAGAGGATTGGTTAATTAATAGAAAGCAAAGAGTGGGGATTAATGGGTGTTTCTCTGGTTGGCAATCAGTAGCTAGTGGTGTCCCTCAGGGATCCGTGTTGGGCCCACAATTGTTCACACTTTACATAGATGATTTGGAGTTGGGGACCAAGGGCAATGTGTCCAAGTTTGCAGATGACACTAAGATGAGTGGTAAAGCGAAAAGTGCAGAGGATACTGGAAGTCTGCAGAGGGATTTGGATAGGTTAAGTGAATGGGCTAGGGTCTGGCAGATGGAATACAATGTTGACAAATGTGAGGTTATCCATTTTGGTAGGAATAACAGCAAACGGGATTATTATTTAAACAATAAAATATTAAAGCATGCTGCTGTGCAGAGAGACCTGGGTGTGCTAGTGCATGAGTCACAGAAAGTTGGTTTACAGGTGCAACAGGTGATTAAGAAGGCAAATGGAATTTTGTCCTTCATTGCTAGAGGGATGGAGTTTAAGACTAGGGAGGTTATGTTGCAATTGTATACGGTGTTAGTGAGGCCACACCTGGAGTATTATGTTCAGTTTTGGTCTCCTTACCTGAGAAAGGACGTACTGGCGCTGGAGGGTGTGCAGAGGAGATTCACCAGGTTAATCCCAGAGCTAAAGGGGTTGGATTATGAGGAGAGGTTGAGTAGACTGGGACTGTACTCATTGGAATTTAGAAGGATGAGGGGGGATCTTATAGAAACATTTAAAATTATGAAGGGAATAGGTAGGATAGATGCGGGCAGGTTGTTTCCACTGGCGGGTGAAAGCAGAACTAGGGGACATAGCCTCAAAATAAGGGGAAGTAGATTTAGGACTGAGTTTAGGAGGAACTTCTTCACCCAAAGGGTTGTGAATCTATGGAATTCCTTGCCCAGTGAAGCAGTTGAGGCTCCTTCATTAAATGTTTTTAAGGTAAAGATAGATAGTTTTTTGAAGAATAAAGGGATTAAGGGTTATGGTGTTCAGGCCGGAAAGTGGAGCTGAATCCACAAAAGATCAGCCATGATCTCATTGAATGGCGGAGCAGGCTCGAGGGGCCAGATGGCCGACTCCTGCTCCTAGTTCTTCTGTTCTTATGCTGTCAGGCCTGCTGAGACTGTCCAGTATTTCCTGTTTTTGTTTCGGATTCTAGCATCCGCAGTAATTAGCTCCTATTTTATTGTACTGGCTTTTCTTCGCTTTTGTGATCAGGACAAATATAATGATGCTTTTCCAGTTTGCAGGAGGTGTGAAAATTAAGTGACCAGAAAGTGCAACAGGAAGTGTGCTATTATGATCCCCAGAGAGACTGAGAACTTTTAGAGAGATAGGAATTTCCCAGTAATCGACTGGACTGATCACACAACAAGATGTCATGTTTTAAGACTTACTAAAAACACACCAACATACACAAAGCCTGCCTTGGTCTGCAACTAGTGCAGCAAACTGCAGAAACATTATTCCCGAGTAACTTCCAAACACAGCTGAAATCCGCAAGCTGCATTGATATATTACATTGCACTCTCCACAGAATTGCATCCTTGCGGTCAAAGTTCTAAACTCCTCCCAGGGTCCTTTCTGCTTCAGGGTGAATGTTCTAGGGCCCTTTTTAAAGAGAGTTTTGAAAGGGCTTGCTGTTGTCTCTGGTAATTCTGTGGTCTTTAACTCTTTGCCATCTCCTTTTACTAGAATGGATTCTGTCCTCACCAGCCCTTCACTTGATCATTACTCCAAATGCAGTCTCTTTTGCCAGCATAACAGCACCGGTTGTGCGTCACCGTCTAAACCTCTGGGTCTGATTGCCTCTGAGAGCCGGTCTGAAAGCAGCTGCCTTCTCTTTTCCGTCTCAATGTTAAAACTGGTATCTTGCTTTAAATAAATTCCACTCTGGATTCCTGTCCTCATGACAACCATTTCACGTGGGCTTGACTATGGGCAGATTTAGTAAGAAGTACCATGCCCCTCTCCAAACAGCTCATTTAACCTGGAATGAAAGGAGACAGTTTAAAACAGAATTCTGTAATGTCCAGCATCCATAACAATGCACACAATGATATCTGCATTTTTGTGTGTTTTTCATTTGAAATTTAAGATATGTACCTATTATTATGTAGATCAGTGTCATAATATGTTAAAGACTCGCCATGTAGGACTGGTTGAATCCAGATGTAGTTAATTGCAATTCTGTTGAGCAAATGAATGAGTAGTGGATATCTTGTGATCTTTAATCGCAGTTGTACAATACAGCACATGTTCTTGAAGTTAGTTTTGTGTTTATAATTAAAATAAGGCAGAATTAAGTGTCTTCTGATAATTGAGTGCTTGACTTGGTTACAGAATGATTGCTGGTGAGTATATTTATTTCTCATGTCGAGTATATTTCACTCTATTATGCAAATCTGTGTATGGCATATTCTACAAAATTATGCATGGGGCAAAAATGATTGAGGGTAACTGCCCTTGACATCAGAATTCGACTGTGTGTGGCATCAAGGAGCCCCAAGTGAAGACGATGGGAATCTGGGGGAAATTTTGTTACTGACGAATCATTTATAGAAGAAAGAAAGATGTTTGTGGTTATTAAAGACCAATCATTTTAGGGGCCAGGACATTGCTGCAGGTCGTCAGGGTAGTGCCCTTGGTCGAAACATTTTCAGCTGTTTCAAAAATTACCGTTACTTCATCCCAAAATCAGAAATCATGATTTCTGCTGCCGATTGCCCTGTTCAGTCTGTCCATGACTCCTCAGACGGCCATTTCCCACCACTTCTGTGACGCGAATGTTACCGATCACTCATCAGCCCAAATTTGAATGGTGGCCAGAACTTGCTGCAGATGAACACTGACTGCTTCAGACTTCTCGGGTACGAATAGTACGTGCCTTCATGCAGCAATTCTGAACATTATTCAGGCTGAGGCTGATGTGTGGTGCATATGTTACTTGCCACACAAGAGCCAGGCAATGGCTGTCTCCCAAAAGAGATAATCTAGACATCTCCCCTTGACATTCAACGACATTAACGTTGCTGAATTACCCGCCATCAACATCCTGGACTTTATCATTGTCAGAAGTCAAATTGGACCCGCCAAATGAACACTGTGGCTACAAACCAGTCAGAGGCTGGGAAATCTGCGGAGAATAACTGAACATCCAACTTCCGAAAACCTTCCCACCATCTACAAGTTGCAACTTGGGAGTATAATGGAATACCCTCCACTTGCCTGAAGGAGTGCAACTCCAACAACACATCAGAAACTCTTCAGGACAAAGCACATTTGATTGGCATGCCATCACCTCCTGAAACATTCGGTCTCCCCCCACCACTTATGGCTGCAGTATGTGCCAGTTACAAGATGGACTGTAGCAACTGCAAAGGGCCCTTCTACAGTACTTTACAAACCCACGGCCTCTTCCACCTGGAAGAACAAGGACAGCGATTATGCATTCTCATGCCCAAAGATTTGAAATCATCATGCTTTTAGACTCCATGCTGGAGCTTCACAAAGTACATTTCTTACAGCCATGTAGCTGATAGACTGATGCATTGTTGTTCAGCATCTGACTGCAGTGCAACAATAAATATGGCACCTTGGAGGTACATTCTCATAACAATTAATTTCTATTTCTTTATGAATAGTATAACAATTTAACATCCTTCCATCTCAAAGATGCTGCAGCCAAATAACTCACCTCTTCCAATCATTATCTTTTTTATTATACAAAGATTAATAATCACCTGAATAATCACCTGAACACCTTGGAGTCTGTTATAATGTTACAATTATAATATGATAGTGCAAAGGTTATAATGTTATGATTCCTGCAGGGAAGCCATAAACCAAAATGAGCAAATTTACAGATGATCCCAAATGAAGAAATTGCAACAAGATTCCCCTTTTTGCAGCTTATTTCTTGAACACAAATCAGAATCTGTGCAAATTAAACGTGAATTAACAGGCAAAGGATACTCATTTTAAAGGTAAATGTCACTTTTAAATAGTCGATACAGCAGCATAATCACACGTATTTGCATCACTCCCTGGGTGGATGTTGTGTAGTTACACAGTTCCACAATATGCTGTTCTTAATTCATGCAGGGTAATTCAGGAGGATTATCCAATAACCGCTATCACCTTTGAGTTTCACGGGTACAATTATGATCAAGGCACATTTCTGCGAACTGTCTCTCACTTGGGTCATGACAAGCTTGAGGATGTAGCTTTACAGAATTCCTTTTCAACCAACCAACCAGTAACACTCTGGCTCATGGTCTGGGCACATATGGCAAAACAGTCAGCTCTGCAACATCTCAGCACGGTCATCTCCAAGCTATTCTTGCTTTACCACAAAACGTTGACCCTTTCCTCTACTGTAGTCTTTTAGAAAGCTGTTGAAAAAACCTGCATCTTTATTCAACCTTCTCAAATGCCCTTCACGCCATTATCGGCTGCCCAATTCATTGCGGACTACAGAGGCCACAGCCTCTTAGTTTTGGTGTGATTTGTCAGTTGTTTTCTCTGGCACTAATTTGCATTGATTTTTCTGAACGTAATTCAATATGAAAGATGTAAAATGTTTGGTCTTAGTCAGACACCGCTGCCACCATGTTATGTCTTCTAGCTCCTCAAAGTTCAAAAGAGTCACACTTTTAGACTCTATGCTGGAGTTTTATTGAGTATATTTCTTTTTTTCAAATTTAGAGTACCCAATTTATTTTTTTCCAATTAAGGGGCAATTTAGCATGTCCAATCCACCTACCCTGCACATTTTGAACTGTGGGGGTGAGACCCACGCAGACACTGGGAGAATGTGCAAACTGCCCACGGACAGTGACCCAAGGCCAGGATCGAACCTGTGTCTTTGGCGCTGTGAGGCAGCAGTGCTAAACACTGCACCACTGTGCCGCCCCTGTTGAGTACATTTCTTACAGCTCTGCCATGTGGTTGGTGGACAGACGCATGCTTCTCAGCACATGGATATGCTGCAGCAGTAAATGTGGCGACCTGGGTGCACGTTCGCATAACAATTTGTTCCAATTGCTTGATAAATAACATAACAAAATAGCAGTAGCAGCAGATTTAAGGGAACAAACCACCTGCAACATATCTCCAAGTCACACACAACCCTGACTTGAAACTCTGCTGTCGTTCCTTTACTAACTCTGGGACATTATTGTGGAACTCGCTTAAAGTACTCTTGCTGCACAGGCCAGCTGATTATCTCAGTCTCACCACTACCAGGACGGCAACAAAAGCTGGCTTCGCCAGAGTCACCCACATCCTGAATAATAAAAGAAACATAGCCCGTCCTGCCATTGATGTTGAACGGCCAACACTGACATAACATGGTGGCAGCGGTGTCTGACTAAGACCAAACATTTTACATGTCACCTTGTGCAACATGCCGTAACCTCTAATAAATGTTGCCTGTCGTGCAATCAGGTCCCCAGCTTCCAATAGTTTGCTTAAAATGATTTCTGAAATCCTTTTCAGACCCTTTCTTTTTCTTGGTGACTGTAATCTGTGGTATTTTGTTTTAAATTAAAGTTAACACATGATTATCAGACGGGTAACATTAATTCAGTGTGCTCTCGTTTGATGTATTCATTTGAATCTTCACATGAAGGCTTCAATCCAAAAGTCTTGGACTTTATCTTTGCCCAGAAATGAGAGTTAAATTTAGATTGTACTTCCCTAATTTTCCAGCGTTCAGTTGTACTGATCGAATATTATAGTTTTGTTCTCAAAAGAAATTTGTACACATGTTAGAAGCCAAAGTTCAAATCCTGTTGAGATTAAAATTAATATTGAATGTTTTTTCTTGTACAAATGGTGACTGACTGTGTGTGTGTGAAAGGAAAGATAACTCATTAATTATTTTTTTAATAAACATTTTATTGAGATTTTTTTTGTATTATAACAACAACACAAGAAACAACGTACATGAAACGATAAACATAGTGCAAAAGCTGTCTCCCTTCCTTACAGGCCCCACCTTTATTAACCCCCTACTCTCAGCATGGAGGTTCGCACACAGATTCTCGATGTAGGCCCAGTACTTTGTGACCAAGACCTGTGTAAAAACATACTTCAAGGATTGTGCTGACTTCAGAAAATTGATATTCGTAGCTTCAGAGGAACAAGTTTGCTTTGATGCCTGTGCAATTGTAAAGTGAGATCTCTAAAATTTGACTTCTACTTCCACTTCAACTCCAAGTAAAACTGGTAGCCCTTTGTAAAAACTATCAGAAAATGGAGCACACTGCTCCCTTTTTTAAAATAAATATATTATTGAGGTACTTTTGGTATTGTAACGACAAAATAAATAATGTACATGGAAGTATAAACATAGTGCAAAAGCTGTCTCCCTCCCTTACAGATCCCACCTATTATTAACCCCCTACTCTAAGCTAAACAACACCACCCCTCCCCCCCCCCCCCCCCCCCCCAACCACTCTGCGGACGATTAATTTTCCACAAAGAAGTCAACGAACGGTTCCCGCCTCCAGGCGAACCCTAACAGTGACCCTCTCAAGGCGAACTTGATTTTCTCCAAACAGAGAAAGCTAGCCATGTCCGATAGCCAGGTCTCCATTGTTGGGGGCTTTGGGTCCCTCCAAGCTAATAGAATCGGTCTCTGGGCTATCAGGGAAGCAAAGGCCAGAACGTCTGCTTCTTTCTCCTCCTGGATTCCCGGGTCTTCCAACACCCCGTAAATTGCCACCTCTGGACTCCGCGCCACCCTTGTTTTTAACACCGTGGACATGATATTGGCAAACCCCTGCCAAAATCCCCTAAGCTTTGGACATGCCCAGACGATGTGGACATGGTTCGCTGGTCCTCCTGCACATTTTGCACACCTGTCTTCCACCCCAAAGAATCTTCTCATCTGGGCCATTGTCATGTGAGCCCGGTGAACGACCTTGAATTACATCAGGCTGAGCCTGGCACATGTTACGGATGCGTTGACTCTATTCAACGCATCCGCCCATAGACCATCCTCTATCTCTCCTCCCAGCTCCTCCTCCCACTTGCAATTCAGCTCCTCGGTCTGCGTCTCCTCTGACCCCATAAGTCCCTTGTAAAAGTCCGAGATGTTCCCTTCTCCTACCCACCGTCTGGAAACTACCCTGCCCTGAAACCCCCTTAATGGTAGGAGCGGGACTTCCTGATCATGGCTATATTCGCCGCCCAGTAATAGTTACTAAAATTTGGCAGCATCAGCCCGCTCTCTCCCGACTCCGCTCAAGCATTACCTTCCTTACCCGCGGGGTCTTGCCCGCCCAAACAAAGCCAGAGATCACTTTGTTGACCCGTTTAAAAAAGGACCGCGGAATAAAGATGGGAGACATTGAAACACGAACAGGAATCTCGGGAGGACCGTCATCTTCACCGTCTGCACCCCCCCCCAGCTAATGACAATGGGAGTGCGTCCCACCTCTGAGAATCGTCCTTCATTTGGTCTACTAGTCGGGCCAGATTTAATTTATGCAGCCGGTCCCATTCCCATGCCACTTGAATGCCGAGGTACCTAAAGCTTCCCCCTACCAATCTAATCGGCAGGTCCCTCATTCGCCTCTCCTGTCACCTCGCCTGGACCACAAACTTTTCCCCATGTTTAGCTTATACCCTGAAAACTGTTCAAATTTCCCTAGAATCCTCATGATTTCTTCCGATACATACAGAAGCAGGTCGTCTGCATAGAGCAAGACTCTGTGCCCCCCTCCCGCCCCTCCCTCCGGAACAGCCCCTTGAGGCTCTCTGAGCAATTGCCAACAGCTCTATAGCGAGCACGAACAACAGTGGGGAGAAGGGGCATCCCTGTCTTGTCCCCCGATGCAGTCTAAAATAGTCCGATGTTGTCCTATTCGTCCGTACACTTGCCACAAGAGCCTGATACAGCAACCTGACCCAGTCAATAAAGCCCCACCCAAATCCGAACCGTCCCAGTACCTCCCACAGATAGTCCCATTCTACCCGATCAAAAGCCTTTTCTGCATCCATTGCGATCACTACCTCCACCTTCCTACCTTCCGGGGGCATCATGATCACATTTAACAACCTTCTTACATTTGCCACCAACTGCCTACCCTTAACAAACCCCGTCTGGACCTCCCCAATAATGTCCAGAACACAATCCTCAATCCTGGAGGACAAGATTTTGACCAGAAGTTTGGCGTCCACATTCAACAGGGATATTGGCCTGTAGGACCCACACAGCTCCGTGTTCTTGTCCTGCTTCAGAATCAGCGAAATTGTGGCCTGTGACATCGTCGGGGGCAACACCCCTCTTTCCCTTGCCTCATTGAACATCCTCATCAACACCTGCCCCGTCCGGCCCCGGGGCTTTACCCACCTGCATGGCCTTCAGACCCTCCACTATCTCTTCCAACCCGATCGGGGCC
This sequence comes from Scyliorhinus canicula, assembly GCF_902713615.1. Taxonomy (NCBI): domain Eukaryota; kingdom Metazoa; phylum Chordata; class Chondrichthyes; order Carcharhiniformes; family Scyliorhinidae; genus Scyliorhinus; species Scyliorhinus canicula. Next base: position 8,100,350 of record NC_052165.1, on the reverse strand, counting down.
CACAGCCCTTCTCCCAGCTCCTTCAATACAGAAGGCATTACAAACACCTTCCACTAAACGAAAAACGAGAAACTTCTTTTTAAAGAACAGAGAAACAAAAAGAAAAAAAAAACATGAATGTTGCAGCAAAGTTTTAAAGTTCTCAGTCCACCACCAGTCTTTTCCTTTTCACGAAGTCCAGCGCATTCTCAGGCGACTCGAAGTAAAAGTCCTGTTCCTCGTTTGTGACCCAGAGACGGGCCGGATACAATAGTCCGAACTTTAGTTTTTTCTTAAAAAGGATCGACCTAATCTGGTTGAAGCCTGCTCTTCTCCTGGCCACCTCCACACTCAGGCCTTGGTAAACCCGCAGGATACTATTGTCCCACTTACGGCTCTGTGTCTGTTTGGCCCACTGTAGAATGCGCTCCTTATCCAACTACCTTTTGAATCTCACCACCAGTCCATCACATGAACCTGCCTCCCATGCATTGACTCTGTCTACACCTTCTGCTGCCTGGGGAAAGCAGGTAGCAAAATCAAAGACCCCTCCCACCTGGCTTACTCACTCTTCCAACTTCTTCCATTGGGCAGGAGATACAGAAGTCTGAGAACACGCACAAACAGACTCAAAAACAGCTTCTTCCCCACTGTCACCAGACTCTGAAATGACCCTCTTATGGACTGACCTCATTAATACTACACCCCTGTATGCTTTATCCGATGCCGGTCCTTATGTAGTAACATTGTGTACCTTGTGTTTCCCTATTATGTATTTTCTTTTATTTCCTTTTATTTTCTTAATGATCTTTTGAGCTGCTCGCAGAAAATACTTTTCACTGTACCTTGATACACGTGACAATAAACAAATCCAATCCAATCCAATGTGGCAGCCAATTTACACACTGTAAGATCCACATAAACAGAATGTCACAGCGACCAGGTGCTTTTAAAAAAAAAAAAATGACGTTGATTGAGGGTAAATATTGAGGATTCCCCTGCTGCCTTGAGTAGCACCATGGGATCTTATTTTATCCAGCTGAGAGGTGCAATCACGCTTTAACTTCTCATCCAAAAGATGCGACCTCCATCTATATTCAGGAATGCAGCCCGAGGTTTCTGTGCTCCAGGGATCTTGAACCCAATATTCTGATACAAAAGTGAGAATCCTACGCACGGAGTTATGGCTGTCAGTCTGGTTTGAGGTGGCCTCTTGTGTTGCTCGGCTTTAGTGCATTACGTTGCTATGATGGTTAGCACAGCCGAAAACATTTCCGGTTATTGCAGGAATGGTTGTACCTGCAGCTGAAAACAAACATAGACTGTTTTTATCGTTGGTGAGCCAACAAATTTGTTGCTTTCGAGGAAATAATTTTGGCTTTGGCAAAATGAAAGTAACACGGCCAGAAATGTTGTGAAAGGTACGATTTAAACTGGGAAAACTGCACATTCCGATTAATTTACTGGATCGTTGTCGGCCAACTTTAAACCTTGTCAAAAGCAGCAAAAGTAATCCACATCCCTTTTTCTTACCCCATCTTGTTTCATCAATGGGGAATGCAGTGATATTTTTATTGATTGAAAACTTGTGACTACAAGGTTTTAATCACCAATATGGAGACTGAGTATATTTTAATTAAATTGAACGTCCAGTTTCTACTCTAGAGTTGGGGGTGATTGGAGTGGTGTGGGATGATGAGCTGACCGAGGACATGAGCCACTGCTGCAGTCTCAAAGCCAGAGGGGGTGCATCATGGGGTAAATTCTGAAAGCCCCTGGTATTTTTGAATCCCTGCTTGCTCCTAGAAATGGATACTGATTCTAGCAAAGCTTCCACTGGTGCAAGCAGCTGATGTGCAGGTTCGGTGGATTAGCCATGCTAAAATTGCCCCTTCATTTCCAAGGACATACAGGTTAGTGGGGTTACGGGGGAGTGCGCTTTCAGAGGGTCAGTGCAGACTCGGGCTGAATGGCCTCCTGTACTGTAGGGATTCTATGGTTCTACTAGACCCGAAGCAGCTCTGGTAAATTGAATGTCTACTTTTAATATTTTGATAAATGTGTTTATACATAGAATTTACAGTGCAGAAGGAGGCCATTTGGCCCATCGAGTCTGCACCGGCTCTTGGAAAGAGCATCCTACCCAAGGTCAACACCTCCACCCTATCCCCATAACCCAGTAACCCCACCCAATACTAAGGGCAATTTTGGACACTAAGGGCAATTTATCATGGCCAATCTACCTAACCTGCACATCTTTGGACTGTGGGAGGAAACCAGAGTACCCGGAGGAAACCCACGCACACACGGGGAGGATATGCAGACTCTGCACAGACAGTGACCCAAGCCGGAATTGAACCTGGGACCCTGGAGCTGTGAAGCGATTGTGCTATCCACAATGCTACCGTGCTGCCCAAACATAATAAAATTTATGTTGAAACATCATAAAATTATATTTATTCCTCCTTTAATTTAATTGAGTACCAATATATTTTCCACTTGTAGTTAAGTACTGAAATGTTTGTTAAGGTGAAGATGTGTTTCTCAATGACTTAGCTAATTCCTTCCCCCCCCCTCTTCTGTTGTACCTGATACATGCTATTTTCAATAGTTGTAATAAAAATCTTGGCCATCGATGTCTGCAAGCAACTGCTTTCAGCTCAAACCTTGGAAGTTATCAAAAGCAACTTCACTAATCATCCTTGTCCCTTATCAAAACTTGAGACGCATATGTAAAATCTCATGAAATGTGTAGAATTGCATTGAGAGCAAGAAGTAATAATCCAGCTACTAATCTGTAAGCGGTTCACAATCCCTTCAACTCGCACAGATGGGGGAGTCTTTCACACTGTTTAATATTCTCTTCGGCTGAACAAGGTTAAGATAAGGTATTAACTGCAGCATAGAACTTTAAACTGGCAGTGCTGGCATCAAGTCAGCATTGTGAAATGATTGGCACCATGAAATGTCAGCTTTACATGCTGCTAGCAATCATTGGTATGTGCACACAGACTCTGCAAGTAAATATCCATATCACAGAAGTCAGTTTCAAACTTCATGAGGCCTCATATCCCTACAAGTCCTGTACTGCACAGTTGAATTTCTACCATGTTAACTGTTCTAAAGCATTTAATTATTTTATTCAAAGTTTAAAGGGTTATTTAATGATTTATTTGAACATGATGGGTCAAATTTTCATCTGGGCATGGAGATGTGTTTTGGTGCGGGTTATTTTTTTTGAATAATTTTCCTCTGCATTTTCAACCCAATTTCCTCCTTATTGTTCCGTTACATTTATTGACAGGCCCTCTGCTTTGAAATTGAAATGAGATTTCCTTTTTTTTTACCCCCTCAGAGAGTAGGGTCTTGTTTGAACAGCCATAGTAATTATCAATGCTTGGCTGAGTATCAACTGCGAATAGGTTTCAACACACTAGGCATTCCATTCATTTGAGAATAAACAATATTCTCAAAAGAATTGGAATAACGGATTGTCCCTTTGTGGTTTCTAATTTCTTGACACACGTTAATGGGGGGGGGGGGGGGGAATGCATTCTGCAATGTGATAAAACCTTGAATGTGCTTTTAATTCAATGTAGTGCAAAAATGCATCCTAATAGTCCTGTGCAATGATTAATGATGCTTTAACTGAAGTTGTTTGGTATATACAGTATGTTGGTAGAATGCATCAAATGCTTGCCTACAAGTAATCTTTTAAAGGATTCCTCCGTCAGTTCATAATTAAAAGGCTCATCACAGCCTGAGTGAGGTGGCATTTTTTCTGGGGTGTGGGGATATCATGTGTCAGGTCGATGTACCTTTACGAAATGGGTGTTTATCAAATAGCTGCAGTGATGTCAGTGTGTGGGTGGAGCTGGCAGCTGCAGTGTGTTTTTGGTTTTGTTGGTTTTGAGCTGCAGTGCGTTTTTGGTTTTGTTTTCAGAGTTGGAGAGCTGAATTCAAAGCAAGCAGCTGTGTAATAATCTCACTCTCTACAAGCTAAAGAATGCCTTCAGCTCATTGATGATTTCAAAGTAATACCTGATTCTGTAGAGAATTTAAACCTGCTGTCTTTATTCAAAAAGGGTTTAACTTATGGATGGTATTAAAAAGGTTTTGAGGGTTATCTATAGAGTACTGTATCTTTTGGGGTGTTATCAGGATCAGTAGTTGATAAACTCTTTACTGTGTGTTTATAAAATGTTAACTGGGTTCATAGAGTAAACATTGTTTTCTTTTAAAAATACTTTTTAGATCTCTGTTGCAGCACACCTGTAAGTGTGCTCCCCATAACCACAATCTATTCAAAGTTGTGGGTCAGGTGAACTCCATGATATACTTTGGGGTTTTCTAAACTCTGGCCCATTACACATAGAAAGATAATTTTTCTTTCGGGGAGTTAGAGTTCCGAACTCTTGTGATGTGTTTGTATCGTCAGTAATCAGTTTTCAGCTATTGTTGTGTTGCATGCAGATCAACATTTACGCTGGTGCTGTGTGATACTCTCGAGGCTGAATATGTTTACAAACCATCCAAATCTAATCTTATTTACATCTTACAACTCTAGAAGGACCATGCTTGATGGTATGGGTGTCTTTTCTTCTGTCACTATGTTCCTGCACTATGATGTGCTTTGCTGTAACATGGCGCATATACACAAAAGCTGTGTAAATCACAAACTGTAGATACTAAGCAGAATGGCAAAGAAGTGGAGAATTTTAGAGTGGGGAGGGGGGGGGGGGGGTGGGGCTTGAAGGCTCATTTAAAAAGCTTTTGGAAAGCCTGGAGGTCGGTGTTGCAGGTTCATGCGTTTCTAAGGACAGTAACCAAGTAAGGAACTGAGGCAAAACGTAGTTCAACAAATGGAGGGTGTGAAGGTAGGTTCAGGGTTAGAGAAACCTGGGGTAAGGAGGGGCAAGATGAGCGAATTGGAAGAACAAGGTGCGTGATTCTCCCAGCCCTGGGCCGGGCCGGAGAATCCGCATGACCGTGCCACGCCATCCCGACGCCGGCACGAACCCGAACCATTGGTGCCAGCGAGGTTGGCACGGCGCCGGTCGTGGGCTGCTCTACGCGGCCGGCCCGCTGATTCTCCGGCCCGTAAGAGAAAAAACTACGCCCTCCGCCGTCGTTCTAACCTGCCCTGAGCCGGCGGGACCTCCGTGTTGAAGGGTCGGGTGGCGGCCTGTGGGGAGAAGGGAGGGTCCGATCCCGGGGTGGGGGGGGGGGGGGGGGGGCGCTCCGATATGGCCTGGCCCGCGAACGGGGCTCACCAATCGGCGGGCCGGCCTCACTGGCTGGGGGCCTCCTTTCCTATGCGCGGACCCTGTAGTCCTGAGCCATGTTGCGTTGGGACCGCTGCTTTGAAGGAGGCCACTGCGCATGCGCGGATCCCGCAGCGCACAGTTCGCGCAGGGATCGGTAGCTGGAGCGACGCAAACCACTCCAGAGCTGTGCTGGCCCCCTGTCGAGGTGAGAATTGGTTCTGGCAGTGGCCCGTTCACGCCGTCTTAAAATGCAACAGTGTTTACGATGGCGTGGACACTCTGCCGCGGGATTAGAGAATCCCGCCCAAGAATTCTGAACTCTGTTCATTTGGCCATGAGGGGACACGGAGGTTATTTGAGATTTTGTATGGTTTTGGATGCATGCTGTGACAAAGTAACTTTAGCTTTTCTCAGCTTACCACAGAAATCAGCACTTGCTGTCTCAGGGGAGAAAAAACAAGTGGAGCATTGGTCATGATCTGATATTGTTGAACTCTGTATTGAGTCCATAATTCTTGAAACGTCAAAAAGACAGTCAGGGAAGGTGAGGATGGAAATAATCTGGAAGGATGCCATTTGTTACAAACATGGATTTTGCAAAATGGTTGTTTTAAAATGTCGCCTTCAGTTCCAGGTGAAATTGGGAATTCAGAAACATCCCAGCTTGGAAACATGCCTTTGTGGTCTGGTTGCCATAGCAGTGGAATTCGAACAGAAATCTCTTGGTTTTCACACCTGTACACTGACTCACAGTAAAGAGACAGCTGGGTTACTTCAGTGAGTCACGGAGGGAAACTCTGCTCTGCAGAAGCAGAATGCTTGTAACAATTTGATTTCTGTTTGAAAGGAACAGAACGGAACAGATGGGCCTTTTGAAGACTTGAGGAACAAGGAGTCAGACAGGTGGGACTTGCTGGTGGTAGTTGGACCTGGCATGGATGGCACAGGTAGTAGTTGTAAAGATCCCGGTGACATTAAACCTTTATCGGTCTAGGTGATGGTGGGAGAGGACTCCCAACATACCCCAGTATGCCGACCATGAGAGCATTTGGGAGGCCACCGATACCATTTACTTCAGAATTGGCGAGTGTGTAGTCTTTTCCTTCGGGTGCAAGCAGGATGGATGCCAGCAGAGAGGGATTTCCACTCCTTGTCATGCTTCTGTGCGCCCAGACAATGGAGAGAGATGCAGGAGTAATGAGCGTGACTATAAATGTGCAATTGTCCAAATAGTGGTTTCCCTGCCTTCACAGTAGGCCGCTACAGTATGCACTGGAGCAGGTTTTGAAATCTGGATGGACCACTTTGTTCCGGATGGATTATTAGTGAGTGCATTCTCAGGCTCCACTTTCAATGTAATTGCTTCTCCTGACCAACATGGATGCACGGTTGCTGACTATCACATCCATTTACTTGCATAAATCAGCTAGATGTGGAGGAAGAGGAGATAGAGGGAGATAATGAGAAGTTTGATCAGTGGGATTTAGATCTGTCAGAAATAGATGGTGTGTATATATGCCGAGGTCCTGAAGAGTCAACTTCCCTTCTTTAATTTGTGAAGTTCTGCTTATATTTTGTACAAAGTACCATTGCCTAATTTTGATTGTGGAGAGCACAGTTAGTATCATGTATTTCCAGCTTTGTCACCAAAAAAAAAAGCTATGCACAAATACATCATGCAAAACTTTCCCCACCAGAACAAAATTGTGTGGGATGGTGTGGCGAATGAATTTGTGTGGGATGGTGTGGCGGGGGAAAGGAAGAGGGGGAAAGACCAAATTTACAGGTGTTAGTAAAATCTTCAAAATGATGTCTCCGGAAGATTAACCCAGCTGACGGTGCATTTTTCAACCAAATATAAGAAAATCTCTCTAGTTTGACAAAGAGTCATCGGACTCGAAACATTAGCTCTTTTCTCTCTCTACAGATGCTACCAGACCTGCTGAGATTTTCCAGCATTTTCCCTTTCGTCTCTTTTTTGGTCTTTACCATCTTTTTCCGAAGGGTTCTTCAGTAAAAGAAAGTAAGAAGTCTTACAACACCAGGTTAAAGTCCAACAGGTTTGTTTCAAACACGAGCTTTCGGAGCGCAGCTCCTTCTTCAGTCACCTGAAGAAGGAGCTGCGCTCCGAAAGCTCGTGTTTGAAACAAACCTGTTGGACTTTAACCTGGTGTTGTAAGACTTCTTACTGTGCTCACCCCAGTCCAACGCCGGCATCTCCACATCATCAGTAAAAGAAAGGTACAGGGGAACTTTCATGAGGGGTAATTTGGCGGATCAGACTCTGGCACTATCCCGAGAAGTTGTAGAATATAGTTAGTTTGTAAGATGGCAATTCTCCCATAATGCCACCCTGAATTACAGATCCTCTGTAGGGAGAATAGAATGTGTAGAGCGAGAACTTAAAAATAACCATAACACGTTCAGAGCAAATGTGATGGTATGTTGAATCTTAGTATATTACTTTATCTGAAATGTTAGATTGAGTGGGGATTGCAATGCCTTGAAGAGGTCTTAATTTTGTAAAATTACTGCACAATATGTACCATATTTATTGTAATAAAATTGCACAATAGTAAGATTGACTAATATTCAACAGAAGTTTGCATTCCAAATATTTCTAAATGGTCCATCTGCCCAGTATATATTGAACAGATATGGATATACTGTGCTCTTGTCCTGACTCAACAAGCAGCCTTGATTGAACTATTATTACATTTAAATTCCTCGCACTCACCATCCTGTGATTCCTCCGATTGGGGCTCAGAATTGGTAGCACTAGCCTTCATTTCAAAATGGCATTGGCCACATCTACCTGTTTCATTGAGTGAGAAAAGGGAATTGGATGTTTATCTAAACAGAAATGTTTAGAAGGGTTTGGAGAATACGCAATGGAGTGGGACTAGCTGGGTAGTTTTACAGCAGTGCTCACCAACTAATTTCCAATGTGACCCAATTTTAACTCCTGATGCCAACAAAAACAAATGTGAAAATAAAGTAGCATAGCAACATTCGATATACCATTAATAATAGTTGTGTATTATAGGTCAGCATAATATATAATATAAATATGAAAATCTGTGTTTGCGAAAAACTTTATTATAATGTTACTTTATGCACTCGTGTGGTTTCAACCAATCTCTTCATATTCCACGGTGACAGAAAACTGCGAAGCCTTTCTAGCCCAACTCCCTGACATTTCTGCACAATTTAATCAGCCCACTTTTACAAATCCATATGCGCCCACACACGTGTGCAATTAGCTTCTCCCTCTCTCCCCCTCCCCTCTCTCTCTTCCTCCCTCCCTCTCTCAACCCCCCCTTCTCTCTCTCTCTCCCCCCCTCCCCTCTCTCTCTCCTCCGTCTCTCTCTCTCCCTCTTCCCACCTCTCCCTGTTTCTCCCTCCCCCGTCTCTCTCTCCCCTCTCTCTCTCCTCCCCCCCCCCCCCCCCTCTCTCCCCCTTTCTCTCTCTTCCCTTCCCTCCCCTCCCCTCTCTCATCAAGCTGGTGGCAGCCAGCAGGGAGATATGACAGCTCTGACAGCCCAAGCTAGTTTGCAGCTCATTGACCAACTCCCTGCCGGTGTTGTACCTACCAGATATTATTCCCTGTTAGAATTTCACTTTCTATTAACATATTTTTAATTACAACTTGCTATTCTTGCAAAGTTGAAATTTACGGTTTTCTTTTCCAATTAAGGGGCAATTTAGCGTGGCCAAACAGCCTACCCTGTACATCTTTGGGTTGTGGGGGTGGGACCCATGCAGGCACAGGGAGAGTGTGCAAACTCCACCTGGACAGTGGATGGGAATCAAACCCATGTCTTGGGCGCCCTGAGGCAGCAGTGCTAACCACTGTGCCACCCCTCCACCCCCCCTCCCCCTCTGTCCCAGTTCTTATAAAGTTAACTCCCCGACACTTAGTGAAGCAAACCGATGCTTGGAGGATAACTCAGTAACTGATGCTATTCAAATTTGATCATGTAACAATTCGGAAAGTTACTACCCCACCAAACCTCATCTCCCTGCACCCTCTGTCAACACCAAGACGTTCACTGATATAAGAATTGACTCCTCAGGCTCTAGTTAATTTTTTTTCAGATCAATTAGTTCAGTGAGCCACATTGCTATCATCTCTTGATGCACGCCAGTTTTCAAGATGAGCTAAGGAACTGGAACACGTTGAATTAGTGAGTGTGCTGCACGCAACTGGTTAAATGGTCTGGGGAGAAAACAAATCCTGGAGTCCAGGCTACTAGTGCTGGGATTGATTCTAGTGGAAACCCTCAATGGGAGAAGACTAGAGAGGCTTAGGAGAAAATCCATGACTCAATGTTGACCTTGTTCTTAGTTTTGGCTCCCTTTTGAGACACAGCTGACACTGACACGATAGGTCAACTTGTCCCTTGTGCTGGAACTTTGTGTGTGATTCTTTTGAATCATTTTGTAAGGACAACCAAAAAAAAAATATTTTTTTGTGATATATGAACAACAGTGAAAGCACCTTTTATCATGACTTGAATTGATTTACGAAACTGAACGCATATATTGTGGTTCGAGTTGCTTGCAGCATCCTACATTAACTGCACCACATGCACAATCCTGAGTTTTGTTACATTTGGGATGGTTTTGGATATTTCAAACACCAGATTTGTTGCTCGGTAGATCCTGTTTTTCTGCTCTCCTGCAGTTGAGTTTGGCCTCATCAGACATTGGATAGGATTTTTGTGCCAACAGAATAACCCAATTGCGCCCCAGTGAATATGTGCACAGTTGAGCAATTTTCAAGTGCTTGTTTTGGAATTTTTTGCACATCATCCGTTTTAAATACGTTTGGCTGAAACCCTGATTTTGAAAACAAATCGCCTTCCTGTCACCCACCCATCAGAGTGAATATACGTTTCAGGCCTCCAACTCATTTAAATGTTTTTGCTGAACGTTGATGAATATTTTTGTGGTGGTGTTTATAAATTGGAAAAACAACAATTATCTTGACTTGAGTATTGTTTTGTGGGTTGTTCTGGAATGTGCGGTAAGATAGATTTGACATTGTGCCAGAGCATCTGAATGGCATCATGCTTTTCAATGCGTTGTCAATTCCCTTTAAAGCTTAAACAGAACTACAGTGCACTTGTAGAAAGAATTTCTTCGAAGCTTTTAAAAGGCCGAAGGCGGCATATTTTGCAAGGTTTGCATGTAGCTTAAGTTCACCACTTTGAAAATTGTTGAATGAGTTTGCTGATTCATTTTCTGTAATCTATAGATTATTGGCCATTTTAGTGTACTGCAGATTTTTACCGTTGCTTCTGAGTGGACTGGGTGTTCACTTGCTTTTAACGTACAAGGTTGTGGCAGACTTAAAAGCACAGTAGCTGTGGAAAACGGGAGGTCAGAATTTGCTCACACTTGATCTTGACCTCGGGTTACATTTATGACTGCTTGTATGAGTTTACTGTGGAGGAGGGGCCATGTTGAAATACTAATTTGCAGAATGTTTGATTTGATTAATCATGAAATCAGCCAAAATCCAAAAGGGTAGTGATTTGCAACAGGCCCACTTCTGCAGTAGGTTTTCTGCTGGTATTGATTTGGATACTTCTGAATACATGCCTGCATATAGCGATACTTGACTGCTGAATTTTCCCCATCGCATCTCCAGCAACACTCCCTATACAGGCTCCTCATGTCGTTGAAATGCTCCCCTGGGGGGGCACAAGGATAGAACATTGATGCTTGTGTACGTTTGTTATTTGAGGACCCATTGTACCAAAGATGCGCACATTTTGGCTACTTGGCCAAGACTATGTTAGAATAGACTTGCATAACTGGACAAAGAAAAAGAGCCTCGCAGGTTTGTACATGTTTCACGGTGCTTTTAATGATTTCATGAAACATGCTCAGACATTACTGTTGGTGGCCAAACAACTAAAAGCAACTCTGCTTCTGACATGTTAAACCTCACTTAACTTGCGAAAATTACACCTTTATTGTGAACCCAGTGCTCTCAACAGTTCTACTTTCATCTCCTCAATTAACTAAGATTATTTACCTGAGTTTTTGTGCAGGAACAGATTCACACTCGTATCTGTATCTCCGTTTATTATGGAATACCTGGTACTCTGATCATTGAAACAGACAATTTTTAAATTTTATAACTTTTCCTAATGTAACTATACTTCATTTTTCCCCCACAAGTTCTAAAAAGCCATAACGTGCAAGTACAAATTTAGGTCCAATATTACACCTTCTATTTTTTTGCTATAGAGGAAGTAGCCTGTACAAAGGTGATGGGAAACTTGGAGGGGAAGGCAATTTTAACTGGTGACGGAGAATAGATCACATACTTGTTCAGGACACGATATTCGGAAAGAACTGAAATGAAAACACTTTAAAGGCTATTGAATTTCTGCTTCATTTTATTCTGTTCCTGACAAGTCATTCATTTTCTTTTCATTCTCTTAATCAAAAGTGGGGGGAAAAAAGTAACAAAGTTCCTGCTACAGTTAATGCCACAAATTGTTTGCGACCATCTTTGATGCAGCTTTCAAAGCGGCCTTTAAACAGGGTGGTAACCAATGCAGCACATGGGTGGCACGGTGGAGCAATGGTTAGCACTGCTGCGTCACGGCGTCGCGCACTTGTGTTACTGTCCGTGTGGCGTTTGCACGTTCTCCCTTGCCTGCATAGGTCCCATCCCCACAACTCAAAGACGTGCAGGGTAGGTCAATTGGCCATATTTTTTTTACTAAAACCGTAACCATCACATTTGTACAAAGCCAAACGGTACAAACATTAATTTTGCATTGGAGAAACAGGGTACCCTCCCGTCAGTACCAACGTACGGGGAGGGGGGCAGCATACTCTGATTATTAAAACAGTTCACAACACAGTTGTACAAAAAACAAACGGTACAAGCACTAAACTTTGCGCTGGAGACCAGATACTCTCGCCTCTGTACCAACAGAAGGGAAAGGAAGGGGGGGGGGGGGGGGGGTGCTAAATTGCTCCTTAATTGGAAGAAAATAATTGAATAATCAATGCAGCACATTATTCTTCTGTAGGACTGTTCTCTCAATCACAAAAAAGTGTGCCATGTGATCACGTCACACTTGCACAAGAAAAATGGAGCAGCTTGTGATAAAACGGCAATCCCCACTCAGATACACCCCAGTGATGAAGTGCTGAAATAAACTTGAACATTAAACATGTCAAAGCATTATTCTGAGCACCCAATTGTTAGCTGCATTTGAACCAATTTTTCATAATTGGCACTGCTATAAATCTGTAAAACGCTACCCCTAATTACTGTAGTCTGATACATTACAGGGTTAGCTATTCAACCAAAAAAAGTTCTACACACTAAAGTGACGTGTCCTTGTATAAATACAATGAAGGTCCCTGGCAGGATAAAATAACCTTCTAACATCTGTGGGAAAGATATTGAAGTTCTTTATACACAATTAACTGCTTTTGTGAGCAGTAACCTTTTGTACAGCAAAAAGTCCACAGCAAGATCTGACAAGCAGTGTGATGAATGAATCTATTTTTAGTGCTGTAGGTGGAGATGTAAATTTTGGCCAGGGCAGCAGGATGACTCTCCACTCTGAATATCACTGTGAACTACCAGTGCAAGAAATGAGTTCAGTAGACGTCTGACAGTACTGCTCGAGTGTCAGCCTACATGATGAGCTCAGGTCCCCAAATGGGGCTCAAGCTCTTGTTGCTTCAGCCCTGAGGGTGTTACAAACTGGGAAAGGTTGGTGTCAGCTGATAGAACATTTAAACTTAAACCCAACTGTCGCACGTTTACAACCTATGTCACTTGTATTTTGCAATTTTCTTTCCAAGCAAAGCTAGTAATTCATTACATTTGAAGTCAGCAAAACGCATTTTAAGACTGTTTTGCATTTCTTGTGAAGATTGACTGCTGTTGACACCAAATAATACTAGCATCATGGCGGGAGTAGAACTCCTCTCAGGAGAGTTATTTCCTTTCTCTTGTGATGGCTCATGTGCTTTTGGGGTAAAATCTATTTATTTTATGATGGGGTGATGATCTCTTTCAGAACAACGTTTCTCTGGAAGATGATTGCTTGCAAAAAGCAACTTGTTTGAGAAACTGATCATGTGACCAAGTTGCCTGGCAGACAAACGATAGAAACGTCAAGGGTCAGCAAGACGTTTATTGCAGGGAACAACTATTTCAATCAGTTTAGTTTGGAGGAAGCTGGCTGCAGGGACCATCTGATTTAGCAAAATTCAGCTGAAATTCTTTGTGCTTGCTAAAAAAAAAGTTTAAAACCCTTGATAACTGAGGACTTTTGTTAGCCATGGGCTGGACTCCTGGGATAGCCTAGCTGAGAAGAGGGGGGGGGAGAGATTGAGTTTCTACAGGCAACATTTCAGAGTCCGAGAACATGAGGAGCAGAAGAGTCCTGACCCAAGGTGGCTATGCTTAAGTTTCTAGATAGACCAGTGTCGATAATTGTGGGATGGTTGGAGGAGATTTGTCAGATTTTTTATACATAACAGAATTATGGGGATAAGGTGGGAGAGTGAGGTTGAGGATTATCATACCAGATCAATCATGATCTCATTGAATGGCGGAACAGACTCAACGTGCGGAATTACCTACTTCTGTTTGACATCTTATGGAAAATCTTGCTAGAACTAAGAAGGTTCTAGAAATCTGACCCCTTATACAATCTTTGAAACCGTACTCGGACCAAATGGTTAATCTTGCAGTTTCAGTCACCCTGGGAACTGTAATTTGAATATCTTTTAACATAATTGTCCACATAAGATATTCTCTTTGATTTTTGTGTGTAGAATTCGTTGGTTTTTATAATGAACCTTGTAACTTCATTCTTTTAGTAAATACCTGGATTTCCGAATTTCAAAAAAACAAATCTATCAAACTCACAACACTATTGGAGAGATCGGGAAACTTGAAGCTGCAAATTCTGTGCTCTGGTTGTGTACCTTGACTGTGCAAAATTTGGATGTTTAGATTTTAAGAAAGTGCTGTTTAGTACACACAATTTATTTGTCATTCTTATTGATGATATTGGAGAAATCCGTACAAAAATATAACTTTTGTTTCCTGTTTTCCTTACCTCTTATTCTCCATCCACCCTTCAAAGAATTTGACTCCCCACTGGGGGGGGGGGGGGGGAGGGGTGCTGGTTCATAGCCGGTTGGAAACTTTCGTGGAGTTTAGCTCTTGTGAGGTTCTGGCCACAATATCTGATCATGTGAGATCTCACCACCTGACATCTGTAAATGTTGTTCCATATAACTTTTACACGGCGCGTGGTTGAGTATCTTTGTTTAATGTCAGTTGCTGTTGTGTGACAAGTTTGGAGAACGAGGAGGCCACCAGCAAGCTGGCAGGGAAGAGGGAAATTGAACGTGAGGAAACATTTGGGAGGGGTGGATATCAGGTGGGGGGAATTTTGATTTTTCCAGTTGGTAATTTAACTTAATTGCACTGATAACTATTGGCAATGCTGGTAACATTCACATTCCTCTCCAATTGAAATCCCTTACTGATGATCTAAATGTAATTGGTCGTAATAGGTGAAACATCTCTAAGTTCAACCTGCAACTGGTCAGAATCACAGTGCAGAGGAGGCTCTTCGGCTCATTGAGTCTGCACTGACATGTGACAAAGACCTGGTCTACCTGCTTAATCCATTTACCAGCACTTGACCCATAACCTTGAATGTTATGATGTGCCATGTGCTTATCCAGGTACTTTTTAAAGGATGTGAGGCAATCCGCCTCGACCACCGTCCCAGGCAGTGCATTCCACACCATCGCCACCCTCTGGGTAACAAGGTATTTCCTTGCATCCCCCTAAACCTCCTACTCCCTCACCTTGAACTTGTGTCCCCTCCTGATTGACCCTTCATAATAATAATCTTTATTATTGTCACAAGTAGGCTTACATTGATACTGCAAATGAAGTTACTGTGAAAATCCCCTAGTCGCCACACTCGGGGGTCTGTTCGGGTACACTGCGGGAGAATTCAGAATGTCAAATTCACCTAACAGTACGTCTTTCGGGACTTGTGGGAGGAAACCGGAGCGTCCGGAGGAAACCCACGCAGACACGGAGAACGTGCAGACCCGACACAAGTTCAAGGTGAGGGGGTAGGAGGTTTAGGGGGATGCGAGGAAATACCTTGTTACCTAGAGGGTGGTGATAGTGTGGAATGCACTGCCTGGGAGGGTGGTAGAGGCGGATTGCCTCACACAGTGACCCAAGCCGGGAATCGAACCTGGGATCTTGGCGCTGGAAAGCAACAATGCTAACCATTATGCTACCGTGCCGCCACAGGCTGTCTGTTTACAGACAGAATTACAAACGGGTGGAAACATAAGCTCTACACATCTTCAGTGGCAGAAGTAATGACTCACCACATATCGAACATGAGATCTTTTTGATCAGTTTTGCTTAGCTGCTCACAGATGAGTTCCCAGGACCAGAAGAAGTTATGCTGGACATTAATCTTTTCCACTAATCCCATAACATCTTGGTCAAAGTTGCTCCCAGATTAAACTGAAAATTATTATTCTTGGTGTTAAGATGAGACACAATTTCCTAATTCTAGCATGCACCTGTACCATTAATGTGCAGAGGATCTTTGCACTGAGGAAATTGTTTTTCACAATTTAATTCGAGCATGTCGTTTGATTAACAGAGGGAGCATCCGGTAATACAAAGAACGTATCTTGTTGTGGGTGGGAAACGTGGTGCACTCTTGATCTTCCATAGCCTTTGTTCGATCATTTGTAGGCCCCGGCATTCTACTTGTAAGACTGTGTCAGTACCTGAAGGGAAATGACAGCCCCACTGTAACATGGTTTGGACTGCTGGCTGCGGGGGGGGGGGGGGATAATAGAGGAATAATAACACACAGCACCTGTGGTATCTCCAAGGGCAAATTGATGCTCCATTCACTTTTGTCGGACCTCCTCATCCCTGTTTATCCTCGCCACCCAAAACAGAAAAACATTGATTGCTTAATTTGCATAATTCATGCATGACGTGATAGTTGATTGCAGAGATTATAGTTCACGTGAATGGTGTCCCTGTTTACTTGATTTTGAACCTATTGGTGCAGGAAATTAAATGGATGAAAAAAAATGCACTAGCAAAGAAGGTGAACTAATAGTTGGGCGCAGCAATACCACTTGAGCCACTGGTAGATGAAGGGAGGACTTCACAAAAGAGGATTTGAGGATAATGGAAGCTTGGAAGCTGGCCAAGGTTATGAACGTCAAAATTGGGCATTCAAACCAATGGTGAAAGTTGAGAAATAGTTCTATGGTGAAATCTACAAACATATTTCAATATAGACTTTGAGGCACTTTTTTGCTCACTGATAAAATACACGATATTATCCAACTTCTTTAGTTCTTTCCTATCAAAAACAAAATCCTACCAAGTGTCCTGGCTTGAGACAATTCACACCTCTTTAACCTGTGATTATCCCCCTCTCCAGTTGCTCCGTCTGTACCTGTAAATACTTAATTACCTGCAAAAGACACACATTCAAAGTATCATCTTGCATCATTGGTTTTGTCTCGTGATTCCAATCAAACCTGTTGGGCTTTATCCTGGTGTTGTAAGACTTATTACTGTGCCCACCCCTGTCCAAAGTCAAGGTAAAAATTAGTAGCATGAAATTTGAGCAAGAATTAAATAACCATCAGAATTAATTAATAGAAAATTTGAATACCACTGAGAAAAAGAGACATGCTGTTGAAGCTTTTCACCTTGCACTCATCAGGACTGACGCAGGAACAAATTTCAACGGGAAATTTGGCATTTTTGTGTCTGTCATGATGAGGGTGCAAGATGCAAGGCTTTGAAAGCATGACTCTGTTTAGCAATACAGAAGTTCTATATTAATAGAAAGTTATCTAATGTGTAAGCAGCAACACGTTTCCCTCCAGTGTTTTATGGGACAATACAGAAGGACAAGAGCAGCAGATACCTGGGAATGCTCCAAGTTACTCACCGCCCTGACTTGGAAATATATTGCCGTTCCTTCATAGTCACTGGGGCAAACTCCTGGCATTTCCTCCCAAACAGCACAGTGGGTGTACCTACACTTCGGGGACTGCAGAGGTTCAAGATGGCAACTCGCCACCACCTTGTGAAGAGCAACCAGGGATGGGCAATAAATGCTGGCCTAACCAGCGGAGCCCACACCCCTTAAAAATGAATTAAAAAAGAAAAGTTGCAAAGTGAGCATTTTCATGAGTGCTAGCTATCCAGTGATGACCATACAGGCTGTTGCTTATGAGTATTTTAAACAAAAAATAAGCATTGATTAGAAATTGCCTTTTCGTTGCCCTCTTATAAGAGGATGGCCCATCTTATTTAAAGCGATATTGTACTGTTTATTAATCTGTCTACATGGGGTATTAAGGGAAAAGATAAATGGCAATAGTCATCATACAACCTTGCATAAGTATTGTAGATGGGATTGCTGTTTTTTTTCACCAAGAAGATGAGTAGCAAAGGCTGGTACACCTCTATCTCTCTCTTTCCTTTTTTTTCCTCTGGGTGTTCTGGTTTTCTGCTACAAGTCCTGAAAGATGTGCTGGTTAGGTGAATTGGATATTCCGAATTCTCCCTCCGTGTAGCCGAACAGGCGCCGTAGTGTGGCGACTCGGGGATTTTCTCCCCGATCCACTGACGCCCCAACTCACCTGTTGGGAAGACCTCGGGGGGGGGGGGGGGGGGGGGGGGGGGGGGGCTGCACCAACCTCACATGGGCACCCTGGGCCTGATCCCCAATGCAGGCAAAATACCACATTGGCACTGTCAGCCTGGGACCCTGGCGCTGACATGGGCACCCTGCCAGTGCCCCTGCCAGGCTGTCCTGGTGGCTTTAGTGCCAGGGTGCCCCCGGTTCAGATGCCAGCCATCATAAGGGCTTCCAATCTCCAGAGAGATTCCCACCCCCGCCCCCAAAATATGGCATTCTGCCTCGTCCCAGTTTGTGGGCAGCAAAACTGTGCCCGGCTGGGTTCTCCTCAGTGAGGCCAGTAGATCCCGGGAGCCTGTTTGATCTGCCGTTGGCAGAGTTAAATGACTGGGCAGGATCCAGATCGTGACATCTTGCAAGATATAGTTTTTTTTTAATAAACAATTTTATTGAGGTATTTTTCGGCGTTGTAAACAGTTACAGACATCAACAAAAAGAAAGCAAAAAAGGCAAAAATATGCAAACATCCACGTACAATCAATACTTCAATCGTACCACACTGCACAGGCCCGCTCCTCTCCCATCGGCACTACCCGCCAATTTATCCTTCCTACTGTACTCTAACCCCTCCCCCCCCCCCCCCCCCCCCTCCGGCTGACGCTCACTCACTCTCCCGCAAAGAAGTCAATGAATGGTTGCCAACTTCGGGCGAACCCCTGTACAGATCCCCTCAGGGCGAACTTAATTTTTTCCATACCCAGAAAACTCAACATGTCTGAAAGCCACAACTCAGTCTTCGGGGGCTTTGAGTCCCTCCATGCCAATAATATTAGTCGCCGGGCTATCAGGGAAGCAAAGGCCAAAACATCGGCCTCTTTCTCACCCTGGACTCCCGGGTCTTGCAAGATATAGTTACATCTCGCGAGGCGTAACGATCGTCGGGATTCCTGGGAGAAGCCTCTCCTGGGCTCTCCCTGCTGCATCATGTTCTGACTCCGGCAGGATGAGGCTGGTAAATCGCACCCACTTTCCTGATTCGAAACCTGTTCCAGCTCTAATGCTAACGAGTCAGAAAAGTTGAATGAATTCCTGTTGGCTTCAGACGGCAAACTAGGTTACACGGCCACATGCTCTTCATCTTTTGTGTCGATGAACAAGTTCCCATTTGTGGCTGGATTTAGCTTCACCGAGTTGATGTGTTTTCCCATAAGTCCTGTTCCAATCATTTGGTATTGTGCTTCATAGAAAACCATTCACTCTGGATCTTACAATGTTTCACTATTCTCTCTCTCTCTCTCTCTCTCTCTCTCTCGAGGCTATTCATTGCTGTGCTGCTGATATTGGACCTCATATTGTGAACAAAGAGTTACGCAGCTGTGGAAACAGTTCAAATCAACGTGGGTTTTATTGTAAAATTTGTCAGGTGGTTTATTACTAGTTCTTCAAAAAAAAATCAAATAATTACGTTTTTGATTCATGGGTCTGCTTGGCATCATTTGGACCTCAACAGTGGAACCAAAATATCCTCTTGTGAAAGCTGGTACACCTGTTATTATTTGGCGTCACAATCACCAGTGATAGACATGCAGAGTCAGGAGTGGTAACTGACCTGCAGGACTGTATTCCCAACCTGTCATTTAGCTTGCAAATGTTGAAGAACAGTAATATCCCTGATGAGGCGATGCGTAAAACGGCAGAGACCTGAATTAACCAGGTGCCTTCTGTTCCTTTCGGAAGTTATGCTTCTTATGGAATTCGCCAATTTACTATGAATCCAATCAGGGGTTGTTGGGAGAAAGCCGGAATGACAATTGTTGTTACTGCACTTAGTACTTGCCTAATAATATGAGTGTAAAATGCTGCCACGGCAGCTAGGGATAATTTAGAATCAATTAATTAATAAATCTGGAATGAAATGTTAATTTTTTAAATCATGCATGCACTAGGGTATATTTAAACAATCCATCTGGTTCACTAATATCCTTCAGGGAGGGAAATCGAGCATTCTATCTGGCCTGGCCTACATGTGACTCGACCCCTGAAATATTGTTGTCTCTTAACTGGCCTTTCAAATGGCCGATGTTCTGATCTCAGTTGATGTTATCACTGTTTAGTCAGGTCCCGGAGTAGACACCGACTCAACTGATAGTAACTTTTATTTTTTTGTTTAGTGACATGGATGAAGAGTCACAGGGCTGCTAATTAAATTCAAACAAAATAAAACATTTATTAAAGAAGAAAATATGAACTATAATACACTACTCTTTCACCCCAGCTGTACCTTTACAGATATGCACAGATTTAAAAAGATAACAAGTTACAAACTTTATCTTGTGCTCTAATGTTCTGACTCAGTACACATCGATGTAAATCAATAAGGAGAAGGTTCTGGGAAAACTGAAAGGTCTGAAGATGGATAATTAACCTGGACATGATGGACTATACAGCTGAGGTGATTGTGGAGCCAATGGTGGCGTTCTTTCAGCAATCACCGGAGGCAGGGAGGGTCCCGGAGAACAGGATGTAGCACCTCTGTTTAATAAGGGAGGGAGAGAGAAGACGGGAAATTATAGGCCAGTTAGCCTGACTTTGGTCATTGGCAAGATTTTAGGGTCCATTATTAAAGATGAGATTGCTGAGTACTTGAATGTGCATGATGAAATTAGTCAGCATGGCTTCATCAAGGGTAGGTCGTATCTTTTTTTTTTTATAAATGTTTTTATTCAGTTTTCGTATTTTATATTGAACAAATTACAAATTGTTAGGAGAGAGAAAAAAAAACAAACAAAAACAAACACGCAAAAATTAACATACATATTTACAGGTAAGCATCTTCGTAGTAGTAACTGCGCCCCCCCCCCCCCCCCCCTTCCCCCCCTCAACATGTTTATTTAGCTTGGTTTTGGGCCTTAGCTAGCCATCGAACCCCCGTAACGAACCTGTAGCCCCCCCCCCCCTCCCGCTACCTTCCCCCGACTATTCTTCCTCTTGTACATTGGCCACAAATAGGTCCCGGAACAGTTGCATGAATGGCTCCCACGTTCTGTGGAAGCCGTCGTCCGACCCTCGGATGGCAAATTTGATTTTCTCCATTTGGAGAGATTCCGAGAGGTCGGACAGCCAGTCCGCAGCTCTGGGCGGTGCTGCTGACCGCCAGCCAAACAGGATTCTACGGCGGGCGATCAGGGAGGCAAAGGCAAGGGCGTCTGCCCTCCTCCCCAGGAATAGATCTGGCTGTTCTGAAACCCCGAAGACCGCCACTATCGGGCATGGCTCCACCCTCACTCCCACCACTTTGGACATTACCTCGAAGAAGGCTGTCCAGTACTCCACGAGTCTGGGGCAAGACCAGAACATGTGGGCGTGGTTGGCCGGGCCTCTTTGGCACCGTTCACATCTGTCTTCCACCTCCGGGAAGAACCTACTCATACGGGTTCTTGTTAAGTGGGCTCTATGTACCACTTTTAGTTGCGTCAGGCTGAGCCTTGCGCACGTGGAGGTGGAGTTGACCCTATGCAGTGCTTCGCTCCAGAGTCCCCACCCGATCTCCATCCCCAGGTCGTCCTCCCATTTCCTCCTTGTTGCGTCCAGTACGGTGTCGTCCCTATCTACCAGTCGGTCATACATGTCACTACAGTTCCCTTTCTCTAGGATACTTGCGTCCAGTAGGTCTTCCAGTAGTGTCTGTCGTGGCGGTTGTGGGTACGTCCTTGTCTCCTTTCGTAGGAAGTTTTTGAGCTGCAGGTACCGTAGCTCGTTCCCCCCAGCTAGCTGAAATTTCTCTGTCAGTTCGTCCAGTGTTGCGATCCTGTCGTCCGTGTATAGGTCCCTGACTGTCAGTGTCCCCCCGTCCTGCCTCCACCTTTTGAAGGTGGCGTCGGTCAGTGCTGGTTTGAACCTATGGTTGTTGCAGATGGGAGCCCTGTTCGACATTTTGGTCAGGCCAAGTTGCTGCCGCAGTTGGTTCCAGGATTGGAGGGTGGCTGTCACCACTGGGCTGCTGGAGTGTTTTTTGGGTGGGGATGGGAGTGCTGCCGTGGCGAGGGCCCGGAGGGAGGTTCCCATGCAGGAGGCCTCCTCCGCACGCACCCACTCAGCTTCTGGCTCCTGGATCCATCCCCTTACTCGCTCGGCTGTTGCTGCCCAGTGGTAGAATTGTAGATTCGGGAGGGCTAACCCTCCCCTGGTTTTTGTTTTTTGTAAGACCTTCTTTGGGATCCTAGCATTTTTACCCCCCCATACGAACGCCATGATGAGTTTGTCCAGCGCTTTGAAAAAGGCCTTGGGGATGTAGATCGGAATGGATCTAAACAGGAAGAGGAACCTGGGCAGTACGTTCATTTTGATCGTCTGAACTCTCCCCGCGAGGGAGAGCGGGAGTGTGTTCCATCTTTGCAGGTCCTTTTTAACTTCCTCCGTCAGGCTGGTGAGGTTCCATTTGTGGATCCCTTTCCAGTCATGGGCTATTTGGATCCCCAGGTAGCGGAATTTATGTCGGGCTTGTTTGAACGGCAGCCCCTTTAGTGCTGCCCCCCCCCCCCCCCCCCTTGCGGGTGTAATGGGAAGATCTCACTTTTGCTCATGTTGAGTTTGTAGCCCGAGAAGGCTCCAAACTCTTTCAGGAGCGCGATGATTCCGTCCATGCTGCTTTGTGGGTCTGAGATATAGAGGAGCAGATCATCCGCATAGAGTGAGACTCTGTGCTCTCTACCTCCCCTTCGGATCCCCCTCCAATTTTTTGCTGCCCTGAGCGCGATTGCTAGCGGTTCGATTGCTAGTGCGAACAGCAGCGGGGACAGTGGGCATCCTTGTCTGGTGCCCCTGTGCAGCTGGAAGTATTGGGAGTTGGTATTGTTGGTCTGTACACTCGCCATGGGAGCGTTGTACAGGAGCTTTACCCAAGCTGTGAACCCTGTTCCAAGCCCGAACCGCTCCAGTACCTCTATGAGGTATATCCATTCGACTCTGTCGAAGGCCTTTTCTGCGTCCAGGGAGACGATCACCTCTTGTGTTCTCTCCCCGGAGGGGGTCATTATCACGTTCAGCAGGCGCCTGATGTTCGCAGTCAGCTGTCTACCTTTGACAAAGCCCGTCTGGTCCTCTGTGACCACCTCAGGTACACAGTCTTCTAGCCTTTTGGCTAGGATTTTGGCCAGTATTTTGGCGTCTGCATTCAGCAGAGATATGGGTCTGTATGACCCACATTCCGTTGGGTCTTTGTCTTTCTTAGGTATCAGCGAGATTGAGGCCTGTGCTAACGTGGGTGGCAACGTGCCCCTAGCTAGCGAGTCTGTGAACATCTCCCGCATGTGCGGGGCCAGCGCTGTCGCAAATTTTTTGTAGAAGTCCGCCGGGAATCCGTCCGGTCCCGGCGCCTTCCCCGCCTGCATGGAGCTAATGCTCTCCATGATCTCTCCCAGTGCTAGTGGTGCTTCCAGATCCCGTTTTCTGCCCTCTCCCACAACTGGTATGTTCAGTCCGTCAAGAAACCGGTTCATCCCAGCCTTCCCCGTTGGGGGCTCTGAGGTGTACAGCTCTTGGTAGAAGGCCTTGAAGGTTTTGTTAATCTTCTCTGGTTCTGTTTCCAACGTGCCTCTGGTATCTCTGATTTGCGCAATTTCTCTGCTGGCTGCCTGCTTTCTCAGCTGGTGGGCCAACAGGCGGCTGGCTTTGTCTCCGTGTTCGTACAGGGTCCCACGTGCCTGGCGGAGTTGGTGTACTGCTTTCCTGGTGGAGAGCAGGTCAAAGTTCCTTTGTAATTCTTTTCTCTCCGCCAGGAGTTCTACAGTCGGGGCCTCGGAGTATTTATGGTCTACCTCCAGTATGGAGTCGACCAGCTTCTGCCTAGCCACCTTTTCCTCCCTATCTCTTTGCGCTTTGTAGGCTATGATTTCCCCTCTTAGTACGGCCTTAAGCGCTTCCCAGAACGTGGAGGGTGAGACCTCCCCGTTTTGGTTGATCTCAGTGTACTCCGCTATGGCCTGCGCTATCCTTTCGCTGAAGGCCTTGTCAGCTAGTAAGGGGTAGGTCGTATCTGACCAAGCTGTTACTATTGTTTCAGGAGGTAACAAGAAATTAGACAAATTTTCAGAATGCCTTTGACAAGGCATTTAGCTGTTTAGCACACTGCGCTAAATCGCTGGCTTTGAAAGCAGACCAAGGCAGGCCAGCAGCATGGTTCGATTCCCGTAACAGCCTCCCCGAACAGGCGCCGGAATGTGGCGACTAGGGGCTTTTCACAGTAACTTCATTGAAGCCTACTCGTGACAATAAGTGATTTTCATTTTTCACAAGGTGCTGCATAGGAGACTGTTAAATAAGTTAAGAGCCCATGGTGTTAAGCATAAGATCCTGGCATGGATAGAGGATTGGCTGACTGGCAGAAGGCAAAGATGGGGGAGAAAGGGGTCTTTTTCAGGATGGCAGCCAGTGACGAGTGGTGTGCCTCAGGGGTCTGTGCTGGGATCACAACTTTTTACAATATACATTAACAATCTGGAAGAAGGAACTGAGGGCACTGTTGCTAAGTTTTAAGCTGTTACAAAGATATGCAAAGGAACTTGTCGTATTGAAGGGGGGGGGGGGGGGCAGTCTGCAGAAGGAGTTGGACAGGCTAGGAGAGTGGGCAAAGAAGTGGAAAATAGAATATAGTGTGGGAAAAGTGTGAACTTATGCACTTTGGGAGGATGAATGCAGGCATAGACTATTTTCTAAATGGGAAAAGGCTCAGGAAATCCGAAGCACAGGGAGTCCTAGTTCCAAGATTCTCAAGATTAACATACGGCTCAGTCAGTTAGGAAGGCAAATGTGGCAAATGCAATGTTAACATTAATGTCGAGATGGCTCGAATGCAAGTGCAGGGATGTACTTCTGAGGCCGTGTAAGGCTCTGGTAAGACCCCATTTGGAGTATTAAGAGCAGTTTTGGACACGGTATCTCAGGGAGGATGAGCTGACCTTGGAAAGGGCCCAAAGGAGGTTCGCAAGAACGATCCCTGGAATAAAGAGCTTGTCATATGAGGAGCGTTTGAGGACTCTTGGTCTGTACTCGTTGGAGTTTAGAAGGATGAGGGGGGATCTTATTGAGGCCTGGATAGAGTGGACGTTGAGAGGATGTAGGGAAAACTAGAACCTGAGGGCAAAGCCTCAGACCGAGGGGCCGATCCTTTAAAACTGAGATAAGGAAGAATTTCTTCAGCCAGAGGGGGTGAATCTGTAGATCTCTTTGCTGCAGAAGGTTGTGGAGGCCAAATCACTGAGTGCCTTTAAGGCAGAGGTAGATAGGTTCTTGATTAATAAGGGGACCAGGGGTTATGAGGAGAAGGCAAGAGAATGAGGATACGAAACATATCAGCCACGATTGAATATCAGAGGAGATTCAATGGGCCAAATGGCCTAATTCTGCTCCTAATGGCCACATGTGGTCAGATCCACCACACTCTGAAACCAGGTGAGATGCTACCCAAAACAACCTCGGGATTTCTCATCATATCCCTCTGGGTGCTTCACATTGTGAGCCAACTGTTCTCTCTGGAAACCTGACTCTCACATGAGTGTTTCCAGACTCAACTCTCGATGAACATGCTTGGAATCTTGCCCCAAACAAAATTTTCTCTCGGATTCCTTCACCAAGGAGCCACCCCAGCGTTTAAATCTCTCCGCTCTGTATTCCTCTGCCTCAGATTGCCACATGCATTCAAACTTCTACACAATCTCCTGGGTACTCAGTCATGCTTCACGGGCTGTATTCGAGTGTCGCCAAACATTTAGAGTACATAGATAGAACAGTACAGCACAGAACAGGCCCTTCGGCCCTCGATGTTGTGCCGAGCAATGATCACCCTACTCAAACCCACGTATCCACCCTATACCCGTAACCCAACAACCCCCCCCTTAACCTGTCTTTTTTTTTTTAGGACACTACGGGCAATTTAGCATGGCCAATCCACCTAACCCGCACATCTTTGGACTGTGGGAGGAAACCGGAGCACCCGGAGGAAACCCACGCACACATGGGGAGGACGTGCAGACTCCGCACAGACAGTGACCCAGCCGGGAATTGAACCTGGGACCCTGGAGCTGTGAAGCATTTATGCTAACCACCATGCTACCGTGCTGCCCATTTGATTTACCTCTGCCACCTGTCTGGCTTCTCACCTAGCTCACTTTAAAACTGATTCCCGCAGCGGTCTCTTTCCTCCTTTTGTACTTTTAACTCCACCAAACAAGGACCTTGTTTAATTCCTTGTTCTTTGTTTCTTTAATTTAACTGTCTTACTGAGATAGTCTTTCTGTCTCCAATCCTTGTTTAATGGGACTTTCTTTTGTTCTTTTGGGAAGTCTGCTCGAGGTAGCTCCCTTGTCTTATCCCACTTCTCTTGGTTCCAGCACAATTAATTCAAATTGAATTCAAAAGTTATTTCTGTCTCAGGGTAGCCCCTGGTTGCTGGGCAACAGCCTATTTTTTCTTTGAACACAAGTTTGTTGTCACATCATAAGCCCTTTTTGCCATGCATGCATCTGAACCAAACTGAATTTATTCAGCCTATCAAATTCTGAAAAACAAAATTAAACTTAATGTTATACCTTATTTTTAATACCCACAAATACAATACAGAATATTTAAAACTACCTCGGATTCCTGACACACAGAATCACAGAACAGGGGCGTGATTCTCCCCTACCCGGCGGGGCGTGGGGGGGTCCCGGCGTAGTGGAGTGGCGCCAAGCACTACGGCGTCGGGCATCCCCAAAGGTGTGGAATTCTCCGGGTGGCAGAGAATTTCTGCCATGGCGGGGGGTGGGATTTTCAGCGGCCCCGGGCGATTCTCCGATCCTGCGTGGGGTCGGAGAATTTCGCCCCTGGTATGGCTCAGACGCAAGTGGCTCACCACCACCAGCTCAAGGACAATTGGGGATGGGCAATAAGTTCTAGCAATGCTCTCACCCCAAGAAATCAATAATGCAAAACAACCAACCCCGCCTTGTTGGTTGCAGCTTCACTGCCAACCTCCTAAATCCCTAACAGGTCTTTTCTCTTTGAGATCCTTGAATGATGGAGTGCCACTTACCTGTGTGTTTACTTCCCTCACCAATTGCTGTTCAATTCTTCAGTTTCTGACAAGCTAATTTAACCTCTGATTATTATTGTCAAACTGCTAATGTGTTTAATTGTAATAATTCAACAGTCCTTGTAACTTCTGCCCCTGTCACTCTCTACCATCAACTCTGTTGCTGCTTTTGGTTTTTTGGTGTTTGCTGTTGGCAAGTTCGAAGTATTACAGATCCTAATAGATTATTTACAGGAAAATAAGCGTATGAAAGTATTTTAACTCCTTGGTAATAGATGGTTGAATAATAACTGAATGGCTTTCGGTGCTTTATCCAAGTGATCCTTGACTAAATGTTGATAGGCTGGTCTTGGGGCCATCATTGCTAATATCAGTAAAATTTCACATGATGCCCACACTCTGTCCCTCGCCCAGCACGCTGAAATAAACCATTGGACACCTGCAAGGCTTTTTAACAAGTGAAGATTGAATTTGAAGTTTCCTATTTTTTCTGTAATCTCTGGGTCAGCTTGTTGCGGCATTGGAGGAAGCTACAAACTAAGTTTTAAGCATCAACTATGAATGGGGGAGTTTACAATTTTGCATTCAACTGTTATTACTTTTTATGGGCACCCACCACTTTATAGTTATAAGCCTTTCTTGTTTTAAATTACATTTTAATGCATGTTGGTGAGTCTTGCTTAATGAATTGAGCTTGAGGATGGTACACTTCCTTACCGATCTTTCTGAAATCCTTATCAGTGCCATGATGTGCAAAAGGAGTCCTTTTGTGCAATGGCCCCTCCTGTTAATTTCCTGCCTCGATGAAAATCCACAAAATGGATCACTGCGTGGCAGGATAATTCTTGCAAGGAACTGATGGACATAAACCTCTTAAAATTAAGGACCATGCAAATAATCAGTAATATCCAAGAGTGCATGGTGTGTGGCTTTTCAGTTTGTCAGCATGTCAGGCAAGAAATTGGGCTGGTTAGCCCGTAGGACAGTTGAGGTTTACTCAAACTTTTAAGTTGCTTTCAGATTTGCGGATCCCTGACCAAGAGTACACTTGCCTTTTTATTGCCACAGAGCCACTGTTCCTTTCTTTAGAAATGTTGTTTTGTATGAATGTTAACAAATTGTGGAAAATAAGAAAGGTTACTAACCTTACTCGTGAACTAAATTTTGAAGTATTAAACTGGGTCAAAATAGTCTGCAGGATTAATATAAAAACCTTCATCATTCTTGTAAGGAATTGAGTCCTGGAATGCCCATAGATAAGTGAGTGCTTCAACATCCTGAGGGTTACCATTGACCAGAAACTGAACTGGATTAGCCACATTAATACCGTGGCTACCAGGACTGGTCAAAGGCTAGGAATGCTACGGCAAGTAAATCACCACCTGACCCCCAAAGCCTGTCCACCATCAAGGCACATATCAGGAGTAAAATAGAATACTCCCCTTGCCTGGATGAGTGCAGCTCCAACAACACTCAAGAAGCTCAACACTATCCAGGACAAAGCATCCCGGTTGATTTCTCCTCCTTTCACAAGCATTTGAACCTTCCACCACCGACGAACAATGGCAGCCGTGTGTGCCATCTACAAGATGCACTGCAGTAACTCAGCAAGGTTCCTTCGACAGCACCTTCCAAACCCTCGGCCACTACCATCTAGAAGGACGAGCAGCAGAGACCTGGGAACCCCCACCACCTGGAGATTCCTTTCCAAGTCACTCAGTACCCTGACTTGTAAATATATCGCTGTTCCTTTGCTGTCACTGGGACAAAATCCTGGAACGCCCTCCCTAACAGCACAGTGGGTGTACCTGCACCTCCAGGACTGCAGCGGTTCAAGAAGGCAGCTCACCACCACCTTCTGATGGGAAACTAGGGACGGGTAATAAATGCTGGCCTAGCCAGCGACGTCCACATCCTGTAAATTAAATGTTTTTAAAAATCTGCTGTTAGGGAAACTAATTACTAATGGAGTGACTCAGTCAAATTTCTTCCTCCTTTTAATTGATCTGGAAAATTGTGAATGAAACTGAGTGAAGCTTATTTCTACAGGCATGATTTTGTTTTGCTGAAGCTAACATGAACAGCAAGTTAATGATTATTAATTTATTAATAAATGGATCTTTTATTTCTGTCCGTTTGTAAGCATATAATTTCAGAGAACATTTGGATGTTTAAAAAATGTCGAGCGCGAAATTGAGCTGGTAGGTTCTTGCCCTTTTGTGTTGTGTGCCCTTGTAGCTGCTGAACGAAATTTGCAGCATGCGTACACAGTATGGGACGCATTACACCGGATGCTATATTGGTGCAAGCATTAGCTCACACGCTGAATGGCTATCAGAGGTATCTGTTTGAGGAGCTGGATATACAAATCCATTTCCTATCAGTCTGAAATGCGGCGATGGGTATGCCAAATTCAGTGCCAGCAGGCTGCCGTTGTACAGTGAGCATCAAGATGCTGCATCAACTTAGGCACATTAGTTGTTGTGGTGTCACTGCATCTCTCTCAGCTCCACCTTTATTCCACAATGTAAATGGCATTTCTCCAGTTTCCCAAACCTGAGCAAAATAAATCTCCGCATCAGTGCCAAAACATTGAGAAAAATGCTGAACTGTACGACACAGAATAGGGAAACAAAGTACATGGAAATGGCCTCCATTGCATGAAATTCCAATCAACGAAGTGAAAAAGCAACACTTGCAGATATGGGCTATGAATTCAAGTTTCTGGAGCCCATGTTTCCATATAATATTAGATTAGGTATAAGATACACCATCCAGTAACCCAACACATTCTGACGTGTAGTAAGTAACATGAGAAAGATGATCAGGAAATAAAAAAGCAATTCCAGAATTTGTAGGACTGAGACAAGGTGAAAGAATGATCTGACTTTGTTATTCTGAAAACAACTTGCAGATAAAAGGATCAAACTGAGATCAATCTTGTTAGTTATTCTTGCTAAATCTAAGACACAAGATTTGTGTACATGTACCTATGGACAAAAACGCCTTATGCATGGGGTGGGATTCTCCGACCCCGGGCCGGTCGGTGGCCGTGTAGATTCTCTGCGTGCGTTGGGCTGAATGGCCGCCGAGGTAGGCCGAGTCCCGCCACCGCCGTTCACATGTCCTACCCGGCGGGACCTTGGTGTTAATCCTGCGTTGGTGGGAGTGGGGGGATCCGACCGCTGGAGGGGCCGTGCAATAGAGTCCACCGTGGCTTCTATTGGTGGGGCCCTATTTTACTCTGCACAGGGCCCCTGAAGCTCCCCGCCATGCTGCGTTGGGGCCGGCTCGGAGAAGGCAACTCATGCACATGCGCGAGTTTCCACTGGTCGTAACGGCATGCGCGAATTTGCGCTGGCCGCAGCGTGCCTGCATAGACCCGCGATGCCCGTTTGACACCGGTATTGACAGCTGGAGCCGTGTCGCTCCAGTGCCGTGTTAGCTCCCTGTGATATGCAGGATCGCTGATCCTGGGGGCCTGTTGACGCCGTCGTAAAACACAACGTCGTTAACGATGGCGTCAACACTTAACCTCAGGATCAGAGAGTCCCGCCCAGGGTTTGTGACAGATTTTGTATCCAAAGTTGTATCACTCTTCTGGCATGTATGTGCGTTTCATGTCATCCTAAAGCTGCATCTCTTTATTGTGGAGATTTCTTGCAACAGTCCAGCCATTGTTCAACAAACCGAATTAGGAAATAGAAGGTTTGTATGGGAGAGAATAAGGCAACTGCTTATACGTGGTGCATAGTAACGTGTACGCTCTGTTGGTTCAAGATGCCAGTTGGTTGGTGACAGCGTGGCTAAACCTTCTGGAGGATACCAGACAGTTTTGTGGAGATGCAGTGACCTTGTGTGTTCAATTTGTATTTTGATGATGTGAAGAAAGATGTTTTAGTCCCAGTATTAATAGTGGAGAATACTTCCCTGAATCTGTTACCATGATGTGAAAATTATCCAAATTGTTCTTCATACATATTAGAATGTAAAACTTGTCAATTGTCGAAGAAATTGTTTGGTTATTCAATCTCTTGGGTAATTTATAAAGCTTTTTATTATCAACGTCTGTCTTTGACTACATTTCTTGCTGTTAAGAAATTATTTTACTTCCACCGTTTAACTTGACTTTACAAATACTTGTGGGAATGAGTTGGATGATGTACAAAGTGTTGCTTCTGAGTTTGGGGCTAGACAATAAGAAGTATTTTAAGGTGAGGAGGGTGATGGTGTGTGTATTATATATTCCAAAATATTACCAATGATTTCCATTTTTACCTTGCACTCCCTCTGCTCCTTGCCAACCCTTTGCTAGAGTGCACCTAACACTGTTTGTCATCTTTAAATCTCTTCTTACCATGTATGCCTTTCATTCTCTTTGTCTTCTGTCTATTCAAATGGTTGAAAAAGTTCCTTTGAGCTTGAAGAAGTACTCGGTTACATGTTTCTTGACGTGCATTGGACTATTTTCGCTAGCTTAGGACATTGTATAATTGATGCATGAATTATATTTTGAATTTTATAGAAATGTATTACTGTAAATAACCATGCATTGTGAAGCAGTTATGCTTTTAAGAAAAAAAACATCTGTGCATGTGTCGGGCATTAAATTCATTTGCACAGTGCTGCTTCTAGTGAAGGTATGGAGCTTTATGTGAGGTGCTCTTGCATGAGAAATGCTGTTGACACCTGCCTGTGTGATGTTAGGGGACACGCCTGTGTGCACCACTCCAGTTCACTGTGTACCCGAAGGTGTTGAAAAATTGAGATTGTGATGCAGAGTGAGGAAATCTAAATTGGTCAACTTGTGTGCAGGCACTTCTGCAAAAGCGAACAGTGTGAAACAAGGTGGGCCATGTCGGGGGCTATTTAAAGGGCACCCCGGCAAGTTGCAATCTTGCTTGTGTTCGGGTAAAGTTTGTGGTGAAACACCAGTGAACTGCAGGAGCAAATTATAGGTTTTTGCTGACCACAGGAAGGAAGTAAATAACATTGTCTTGTATTGGTATAGAGGCAGTAATTGCGGTGCTACCTCATTGGAACACAAGCAAAAAAGGAGGCAGAAAGGGGAAGGAAGTTCCCGAGTTTAGAGCCCTACCCACAAAGGGTTTTCTGAGAGCACCAATCCTATATTGCACTGAGGCAAGAGCAATGTCTCGGGAACCTGTGCTTCTCAAAGTAGGTCATAACAGAGTTGTGCCACCTTCACAAGGACTTGGAACCTGAAACCAGGATACGGACAGCCCTCCCGGCCACCATTCCCTTGAATTTAATTCCATGTGGAGGTTGGCAACACCAGCAGCATCTCACAGCGAGCTGTGCACAGAAGGATCAGGGAGGTGACGGACACTTAACAGAAGGAGAGGGGATCTCATTTTTTTCATTTGAGGAAGGAATAGCAGGATGAAAGGAGACAGGGGGTCATCAGGACAATGGGATTCCTCATGCTGCAGGGCACTGCCAACTGCACAGATAAGGGCCACCTGCACATCAACAGGGATCGATGCTGCAATGGTTACTGCCCTGTATTCAGTTAGTGTGTGACCACACCAAGAAATTCAACTTGGTGAATGCCCTCTGTCCTGCCCTGGGGCTGCAGGATGAAATGTAGGATGGCCGCTCAGTAACACAGGCTACCCACCACACATGTGGCTTATGATTATCTTCCATCATCTCAATTGCATAAGGTCAGAGGGCCTTCAAGGGAAGCCATGGAGAAAGCTAGCATTCCCTCAGAAAGATCTCTGCAGTCCACCCCACGAGGATCACAGAACTGTTACGATGCAGGAGTAGGATTGGCCCATTGTGACTGCACCGACTCCAAACAAGTATCATGACTTAATGTGTTCCCCCGCCTTTTCCCCGTATTCCTGCACATTGTTCCTCTTCCTGTAATCTTCGATTGCTCTCGTGAATGCCTCGATTGAACCTGCCTCCAGCACACTTACAGGCAGAGCACTCCAGACCCGAACCTGAACCTGGATGTCATGCTGGATGCGACATCACAATGTTGCAATAATGAGGGCCCTACCGTTACCACCTTAGACCGAGGGCCACCTTGGAAGGAGGAAGGGAGGGGGTCACATCCACCTGCTGATTTGGAACAGAATCTTACTTTGTTGGGCCTTACTTTAGTTGAAATGAGCTTCACAACAATGGGAATGAACCCACCATTCCTTACTACATCACTTTCAGACACCATGTGACAAATTTCCTTGGCCAACATCATTCTACAGAGGACAGCAACAAAAATATTAACGTCAATAATAACAGAAACAAATCACCTTCGTGCATGTCTTGGGGATGCTCTTCACTCTTCTTGCGCTCAATGATGTGCTACCCCAGTTTCTACCACATGGCTAGTGAAGGTTTTGGCCTTGACAATGCATATGGCTTTGGGGGATGCCCTTGGGCTGTTCTGTACCTTGAGAACCTGGTTGGACTGCACTACCTTGGACTGAGTGGTCACAATCTGGAAAGGCTGTCTGAGAGGCAAAGGCATTGATGAGCTGAAAGTAGTGGGAGCATGAATTCTGTTATTCTGAGAGATAGCACAGCAGGATTGTGCTCCCATCATTTCCTTTCCCTGGGTGCAGCACCTCCACAATCTCCTGGAGCACATGTGAAAGGGCTGCTACGTGGATATCCAAGGCCTGCTGAACACAGATTTTCAGTAGAATGGCAACCGTCAGTGCTGCAAGGGCAGCAGTCTGAACCTGCTTACCAGGGATCTAATGTCCTCCATCTCGGGTTGGACTGCAATACTCGGACACTTGGAGGCCTTGGCCTGCATTTCAGTCGAAGCTGACAGCAGCCGTCCATATTTTGTGGGTTGATCTGGCTGTGCTGCCAAGAGGTGCCACCACTTCCATTGTGGAAAAGGTGACTGCTGCATGATGGTCTGTATCATGGCAAAGTCGATCTTCATGTTCAGGACGAATGATTGGAGGCTATCTGCTAGGGTTACCAGTTCAGCGAGAACCTTTGTGCATTATCAATATTTTCCGATAACCTACTCTGATTTCTCATGTATGTTCCCTGCAGCAGAACCTGGTGTGCGTTCTTCTCTCTCTCTGGGGGTTTGCACACAGGCTGACCTTTATTGCCCTGTACTGGCTGCAGGCCACTATTCCCAATGCATCCAGACTCTCTATACTAGCCCCCGAGCCCCACACAGTGCTAGTATCTAGGCTGGTGACTGAGAGTGTCAGGTAAAGTGATGGCACTTCTCCCTCAACAATCTGCTGCTCAATCTGTTCCTTCCTCATGCAGCTGCAGTGCCTGGCCAGGCAGCAATTCATGATAATCTGAAAGCACAACAGTATAAGGGGAGTATAGGTCGTGAGACGTTGTTCCGATGAATCTATGCGCCATCACTTCTGGTGGACTGAGAATGCTGGCACGCTAGTCCTGAACCAGTCCTCTGGTCGTCTTCTGATGTGGTTCAGAAGCAAAAGAGAGAGGGCAAATGAACATGCGTCTGTTTGTTTGAGTGATATTGCTGCCACAGCTGAACAGATATAGGTTTGGAGTGTGTGCGCAGCTTGCATAATTGGCAGGTATGCATGGTGAGGTGTATAAGCATGTTGGGGTTGATTCTTTCATGTTGGAGTGATGCTGAGTGAGTGATGGGAGTTGTCGTGCATTGAGCAGTGTGAAAGATGGTGGCAGGTGTGAAATGTCATGCGCAGATGCAATCAATCCCCTTAAACACTTGACATTGTGGCAAAAGTCGCGTCCGGGATAATGTTGAGCTTCTTAAGTGTTGTAGCTGCACCTGGCAAGCAAGTGGAGATTATTCCATTTCACTCCTGACCTGACTTGTACCTCGTGGATGGTGGGTGAAGCTTTAGGGAGTTGGGAGTTAAGTTACCTGCTGCAAAATGGAGGTTGTGACCTCCAGGAGCTATGGTATGTGGCTGGTCTAGTTGGTCCAGCACTGGGTTAAAGTACAGCTCAGTGCTGAGTATACCTGAAACACAACCCCAGCAAAGACTCAGTTTCAGCAAATAAAGTGGAGGAAACCTGGAAATGAAAATTGCTTACTGTCACAATGAAATTACTGTGAAAAGCCCCTAGTCGCCACATTCCGGCGCCTGTTCGGGGAGGCTGGTACGGGAATTGAACCCGTGCTGCTGGCCTGCCTTGGTCTGATTTAAAAACCAGCGATTTAGCCTAGTGTGCTAAACCAGCCCCTTTTAGTGGTTGTGGGGGTAAACGTTGTGTCTATGAGTGTGTATATGTGTGTGTGGGGGGGGGGGGGGGGGGGGGGAGGAGGAGAGAGAGAGAATGATAATTCCTATAATAACAATCTTTATTATAATCACAAGTAGGCTTGCATTAACACTGCAATGAAGTTACTGTGAAAATCCCCTAGTCGCCACACCGTCTGGCTCCTGTTCGGGTACACAGCGGGAGAATTCAGAATGTCCAATTCATCTAATAAGCACGTCTTTTGGGACTTGTGGGAGGAAAAACTGTGCACTTATGAATTTTGTCAAATGTGGCAGCAGCAGAATGCTATAATTTCAGTTTTGTGGTCAACATGCAGATGAGACACATCAAGGAATTGGTGTGATTCAATGTTCAATCATAACATTTAGAAATGAGGAACAGACCCATATCTGCTCAATCTTTCATTGTGTGCTTAACCTTGTTTTTCACTTGAACTTGCCCAATCATATCTTTAATCAAGTGAATATTGACTGAATTTTGCTGATGGCAAAGTTGAAATTGTTTTGTGTGGTTTTAGGACAGAGGATCAATCTGGCAAAGACCAGAGTTTTCATTTTCATTATAATTGTTTTCTCCTTGGGCATAGTTTGTTGAGTGAATTAAAACATCTTAATGATGAAGGAGGCTTGTACATGTTTGTGACTATGGCATCTATAAACATTTTCAACTTGAGCTCCATTCCCTGAAAGCATTCTGTGGGTGTTTTGTGTTGAATCTCTTCATGTAAATATTGCTTCTTGATGAACTCTTCGATGTTTTTCCTGTTGTGTGCATATATTTTAACACATTTGAGATTGTGTTTGTAAATGTGGTTGTGGATTCCTTAACTACTGCAAGAAGGAAACTATCGGGGTTTGTGCTGATTTTCTGTTGATGAATAACTCCATGGAATCTACAGGGTCATAGTCTTATGATTTCTGTTGAGGCCTATAACGGAACGGAGTCCAAGTACTTTTAAAAATAAATTTAAACTTCCAGTTAATAGTTGAAAGGATCAGACAAGAGTCCATGTTTTAAGACTTCTGCTATAACAAAAGATTAAAAGCGCTGTCGTGGGTGACATGTACTTGAAACCACAAATCAGAACCTACCCCTTGTTCAGCACAAACAAAAAACACTTCACAGATATACTTAATACTTTAAGTAGGCATTCAATTCTTGAATCAGTTCAAGGTGACTCTTGGCTTCTGAAGGTTTATTCCTGTAATTTTCTTTTAGCTCAAAAATTTAAATCTCAGATATGTCTTTCACAGTGAATTATTTTCCTCTGGAGGTTCTTGATCCAGTGCCGGTTTTGTTGAATTCTGCAACCTTGTTTTAGCTCCTTATGAATTACATCTTAATGCAAGTGCAAGTTCTCACCTTCATTCCTGCATTGTGAACCATCGCATCTTGCTGCCTATAGCTGCTCTTCCTCTCCCGGATCCTGGCAGATGAACTGACAGTTTTCCATCATATCTTTGACCTTATTCAACCCCCGCCCCCGAAAGACGATCTGCATGGAAACGTGAATCACATGGGCCATGTATCCAGGCAGAAATGCTAATTAACTATCCTAACTCTCTTTTAACTGAGAAGCAAATGGACATTTCAAAGTGGAGTTTACAACTTGATCACCTGACATTTTCCTGGAACTTTGGAAATGTCCAGTCTATCCACTGTTTGCATGCAGGCTGCTGTCATCATTTTTGACCCCCCCCCCCCCCCCCCCCCCCCCACTTTACTCTCTAACAATTAAACCACTCAGACTTGTTGACAGGCTGACCTCAGAACAGTCCACATGACCATCTCCATTCACCTTAAAGACACAGTCCTAAAACAGAATCTTAGAAATCTCAGTTGTGGCAATGATAATTTGTGTAACATGTTGCAGGGAACATGGTCCTAATTATGTACGTTTTTAAATGAGTTGGTGCAAAAGGAGACATTTTTTGATGCAAAAAAATATGAATTCCTTGGAGGAGCAAAACATTGCTCGGGTAAATCAAGCCCAGGAAAAGAATGTTGAACATTAACTGCACCTTTGCCAATTCAACAGTGTTTATTAGATTGTTGAACTGCAAAACACTTGAGATCCCATTAGTTAGTGAGATGGTTTCCAAGGCGTACATCTTTCTGTGGAAGAAGAGGACGTAAATGAGATGACCTAATAACCAAAGCGCTCTTTATTTTCTGTCTCCAGTGACCTTTTGGGGTGGTGGTGTAGTTATTGAGAGTGAAGATGTGTGCATTTATGTTAACATTAACCACATAATTCATGGAACTTGATTTGGCATCAGTGTTGTTTGAAACTTAAATTTTCTGCTACAATGTGAAAAATCAAGTGGGCAATGTTGCACGGATAATTATTGTATTGGCTGTTGCTAAGAAGAAAAAATTAGCATGACATTGCACCTTTCACCTTTTTTTTGTAAATTTGGAGTACTCAATTCTTTTGTTTGTCCAATTAAAGGGTGATTTAGTGCGGCCAATTCACCTACCCTGTACATCTTTATGTTCAGTAAGAAGTCTTACAACACCAGGTTAAAGTCCAACAGGTTTGTTTCAAATCACTAGCTTTCGGAGCGTAGCTCCTTCCTCAGGTGATTGCAGTGCTCCGAAAGCTAGTGATTTGAAACAAACCTGTTGGACTTTAACCTGGTGTTGTAAGACTTCTTACTGTGCTCACCCCAGTCGGCATCTCCACATCATCTTTATGTTGTGTGGGTGAGACCCACGCAGTCACTGGGAGAATGGGTCCTCAATGTTGTGAGGCAGCAGTGCTAACCACTGAGCTACCATGCCACCCTGTACCTTTCACCTTCAGTCTATCCCAAACTGCTTTACAACCAGCTTTGTGGCCAATTAACTTAGTTAAATGTGTAGTTACTGTAGGAATTGCAGCAACTAATTTGTGCACAGCAAGGCCGCATGAACAGCTATGTGATAGTAACCGAGTAATCTGTCAACCGGGAGAGATCAGGTATCACTTTAAAGGTGTAATACTTCATGTTTTTTCCTGATCTAAGTTGGCAACATTATCAAGTCCAAACTCCAAGTATGAGCAGCGGTGAAAAATCATGAGACTCTGAATAACCTCGAATGGTTGCTACATTAAGGGGCTGGTTTAGCACACTGGGCTAAACAGCTGGCTTGTAATGCAGAACAAGGTCAGCAGCGCGGGTTCAATTCCCGTATCGGCCTCCCCGAACAGGCGCTGGAATGTGGGGACCAGGGGCTTTTCACAGTAACTTCCTTGAAGCCTACTTGTGACAATAAGCGATTATTATTATTATCAAAAAACACAGAAGGAAAGGAGGGAAAATTATGTTGTTTATATTTTAGGAATTAGATGAAAAATCAAATAAAATGTGGTGTTGAATCCAAAACTGGACACTCGAAAATCTCTTTTGATTATGAAGGTCAAATATTCCACACCATAGTAATCATCTTTACATGTTCAGAACATTGGAATTTATTCACCTAGTTTAGATTTCAAACACTTGGGCACTCGTTTGCTCTTAATTTTCTAAATGAACGAGATAGTACACAAGCTTTATTCTGTACCGAAGTTTCCTTTCTCTGATATAAATCTGCAAAGTGCAGATGCCCTTTACAGTTCTTGCTTTTAATGATTAGATGAATTTCATGTTCGAGTCATGCTTGCCGAAATGCACATTTATGAAAAGTAGATTACAGCGGATGCTGGAAATCCAAACTAAAAACAGAAAATGCCGCAAATGCTTAACAGATAAGCAAGCGTCTGTGGGGACAGAAAGAATGACTGTTTCAGAAGATATGATGAAAGGTGGTCTGCCTGAAGTGTTTCACTCTCCACAGATGTTGCCTGACCAGCATTTTCTGTTTCTATTCCATATTTATGACCTTTTCCATTTTAATCCCCATTGGTTGTACAATTCAGCTGTATTGATTTAAGAAGCGGCAAATGTGAAAAATGTTTGTCATGCATAATGTTGATCAGTGTGCGTATTTCTAAATCAGGGCGACCGACTGTTCTGGATTTACTGGGACCATCCCACCTTTTGAGGCACTCATCCTGCATTACGCTAGGTGTCCGCATTGGAAATGTTGTTTGCCCTGTGATCTCAATCATCAAATTCCGTGCATGTGTAGTTCTCACATGCACAATCTGCTCTCCTCCCATGTCCTAACAGACTTGGCAGTATCCACCCCTCCTCGCTCTTATAGGTCCGTCAGAACCTTCAACCCGCTCAGATGCCGAAGTCCCCCTTAATTTATTCCCCGAGAGTTGGTCATCCTTGTTCTAAATGTATCCTGTTGATTCATGTTGTATATGGTGTGTACGTGCTTTGGGTTTATGGAAAACCATTGCTCCTGCTAAGCATTCTTATTTCCTCCTCTTTCAGTGATATCTGGTTTTCGGGGAACAGTTTCTCATGGTTTGCCATTAGAAGTGGGAGACACAGTTCAAATACTGGAAAAATGTGATGGTGAGTACAGCCAAATAACGGAGGAAGTGAAACATCCTTCACTAGAAAACGTTATTACACAAATTGAAACTTACCTTCTCCAATGTGTGAACATGCACACACGTGTTTGATAGTATGACTAATGAAAAAAGTCATACAAAGGTGTTGGCCAAGAATTTTCACTTTCGTTCCAGTCAGCAATCTGATGCAAATTGTGCATTAGTTTTCCAAAGGAATCTTTATTTTGCTTGAGCTTCTGCTCAAACTCATTTGTATATCATGGAAAGTAAAATCTTGAATGAATCAGCACAGTCTGGCTGCATTTTAGAACATGAAGCAAAGACATAATTTTAAAATTTTAACAAGGTTTAACCTATTGGTAAGCTGGCGCACTTAAAAAAAAAAAAAAAAAAATTTAGAGTACCCAATTAATTTTTTCCAATTAAGGGGCAATTTAGCGTGGCCAATCCACCTAACCCACAAATCTTTGGGTTGTGGAGGTGAAACCCACGCAAACACAGGGAGAATGTGCAAACTCCACACGGACAGTGACCCAGAGCAGGGATCGAACCTGGGACCTCGGTGCCGTGAGGCAACAGTGCTAACAACTGCGCCGCTGTGCTGCCCCCCCGGTGCACTTCTAATAATGCATCTGAAGTGGATTTGTCAGAAGAACTGACCATTTTCACGCGGAGTTTACCGGCAAGGAGTAGCCTAATTTTAACTGAAAATCACTGTTTACTTTTTTAAAACACTGCAAACAATTTATTAGTTTCAAAAACACAAAATACTGGATGTTCTCAGCAGGTCTGACAGCGTTTGTGGAGATAGAAGGGAGTCAGTGTTTCGAGGCTTGTCAGAGCTGGAGGGAACTGGAAATTGGGTCAGATTTGTACTGTTGTAACGGGGGGGGGGGGGGGGGGGGGGGAGAGAGATATGGAGTGGTGGGGCTGAGTAGGAGGGGCCAGCGTTTTGAGGATTCTTTAATCTCCTCAAGCCCCTCAATCCTTTGACACGCCTGTACTCCTGTGACGCTGGCCCCTTGAGCATCCCCAGTATTAATCATTCTGCCATTTATGGC
The DNA here is from genome assembly GCF_902713615.1 of Scyliorhinus canicula. Taxonomy (NCBI): domain Eukaryota; kingdom Metazoa; phylum Chordata; class Chondrichthyes; order Carcharhiniformes; family Scyliorhinidae; genus Scyliorhinus; species Scyliorhinus canicula. Next base: position 8,059,566 of record NC_052165.1, on the reverse strand, counting down.
CATGCCTTAAACTGCCAAGGCACCAAATTCTAAAATTCCCTTCATCGTGCTTCCTTACCAATCTTTTCTCTTTTTAAAATTCCCTGTAAAGTTTAAGGTTTAGGTCATTTTGTCCCACAATCTCTTCATCTGGCTTGGTTGGTGTGAATTATTGTTTCATTCCATAAAGCATTTTGGGAAGGTTCGTATGTTAAAAGTGTGCTATAAATATACTTCAATTTTTCACTGCACTTGGAACAGCTTCCCCATTCAAGGAGCAATTAAAAATGGTAACTTGCTGAATTTTCATTCCAACAATTAAAAATAGATTTATCAGAAAAATGTAACATTTTCAAAGTGTCTCATCCACCTTGTATGGGCAAGCTGATTTTAATTGTTTTTAGAAAACTAGGCAGAACCATTTACTAGTTTTATTGGACAGAATTAAAATTTATGTGGAGCCAACTAATGCAATGTCCCAAAAAATATTTGTGTTACGAGTTTTCTCTTTAGCCTGCAAATAGACAAAATTAATGGAAACTCACAATGGTGGATAATTAAATGTGCAAGTGTGGGCATAGATTGCTTATAGTATGATATATTTTCACCTTGTACAAAAGATTGCAGAAACTCCCTTGTGCTAGACTTAATGTGCATTTGAAATGTCTCAACCTTTTGCACTGGTTTGGGCAATTTGGATGAATTATGCTGATTAAAGAGTACACCAAGTGAAAACTCAAGTCAGACTGTCTTATGTTGACATCTAGACCTGGAGTGTTAGTTGAAACACAAGGGTATACTTTTTCGTGTGAGTGCAACAAATTGTTTCTGCCATTAACTAGACTTGTCCTTGCCCTTCTAACCTCAACAATCTTTTGTGTGACAAGATGCTGGTAAACCTTGCAGTGAGAGACGACAGGTACCCAGTACCTGCGTAGGTAGGGAAAGCAATTCTGTATCTGCTGAATGATCAGATTAAAAGATTGAGATATTAACGTTGTAAATGAGAAGGAATTGTGAATTTGGGTGAATTCAATGTCAAATCAAATACAGAATAATAAACAAGGGAGACTGAAAGATTGAAGTAAGTGAAAAGGAAGAGACATGAAAGATAATTTTAGAAGAATATTACCTTTTAAAGTACCCAATGATTTCATCACGAAGGAATGACACTCCACACTCAGTTAATTATTAATGTCTGAGAAGTTAAGAAGTTTGTCAATAGTTAATGCATACCATACTATTAAAAACATATCTGACAGTTAATCCAGAATGAATTGAATATATGTGACGTTCAACTGGCCTCAGGCTCCTTGCCTCACTTTTGACCCCCTCTCATTTCGGACTAGCTCTAATTTTCTGGGGTGCATTTAGTTGAGTTTTATAGTGCAAATACAGCACTTTGATGCTACTCAAGGCTATTTTATGGTGAGGCAGACAGCAAGATGCCATTTTCAAGATTCTGGCTATGGAACAGGCCAACTTGGAAGGCAACTTTTCAGTTCCCTGTTTCATCGCATATCTGCCTGCCCCTGTTATAGCATTTGTGCACAAACTTTGACAAAATTGAGCCATTAATTTGCCAAGAAGATCTTTGGAATCTGCGACTGTTATGACTTTAATGGGTTCCTTGATCATAGAATCCCAACAGTGCAGAAGGAGGCCATTCGGCTCATCAAGTCTGCACCAACCCTCGGAACGCGCACCCTATCTAGGCCCCCGCCCTAATCCCTCCGAACCCCTCCTAACCTTTTGGACAGTAAGGGGCAATTTAGCATGGCCAATCCACCTAACCTGCATATCTTTGGACTGTGTGAGGAAACTGGAGGAAATCCATGCAGACACTGGGAAGCAGTGCTAACTCGATGCAGTCACCTGAGTTGAAGCCGGGTCCCTAGTGCTGTGAGGCAGCAGTGCTAACTACTGTGCTGCCCCTGGGAGCATTGTGATGCTCGTTTCCTGTAGACTTCTGTTAACTCCTGTTTTGAAGTACATTCCAGCACTGTTGTTAATGCAGTTTGACTTCTCTTTTTTTGTTTTCTTCTTTAGGCTGGTACAGAGGATTTGTTTTTAAAAATCCAAGCTTTAAGGTACGTATGTTTGGACCCCTTTCATGTTATTGTACCTGAATGGCGGCCAATGATTTATTTCTGAAATCAATGCTTCTTAATCTCTAAATTCCGAATGTGTATCCAATAAAAATTTACACTGGTATTTTGTGTCAGTTGGCAAATATTTTGATAGCTATAATGCCTGCATTTCTAAAGAAGTTTTTAAAAATTATGATTAGAAATGAAAGTTTTGTATTTTCTATTATTATTATGCCAGTCTGCTTTCTCCATTGCATTGTACAGTGAATCTGTTCCATGATATTTCTTCAAAGTTAGTATGCCATCTCAATTATTTAAAAAAAAAACTTGTTTAGTCAGCGGGTTTTACATTACAAGAGGGGGGTCTCATTTATTTATTTATTTATACATTTAGAGTACCCAATTTATTTTTTTCAATTAAGGGGCAATTTAGCGCGGCCAGTCCACCTACCCTGCACATCTTTGGGTTGTGGGGGCGAAACCCATGCAAACACGGGGAGAATGTGCAAACTCCACACGGACAGTGACCCAGAGCCGGGATTGAACCTGGGACCTTGGAGCCGTGAGGCAGCAGGGCTAACCCACTGTGCTGCCCAGGAGAGGGGATCTCATTGGCACGTATAATATTTTGACAGGGCTGGATGTAGGGGGTGATGTTCCTCCTGGCTGAGGGAGTCTAGAACAAGGCAGCACAGTCTCAGGATATGGGGTAGGCTGAGATGTGGAGACGTTTATTCACTCAAGAGGGTGATGCCCTTGTGGAGTTCTGTACCATGGAAGGCTGTGGAAGCCAAGTCTGAAAATATTTAAGAAGGAAATGGATTTCTGGACACTAGAGATTCGAAGAGTATGGGGAGAGAATGGAATTTAAAAAAAATAGTTACATGGGATTTGGACTTCGCTGGCAGCATGGCGGTGCAGTGGTTAGTACTGCTGCCTCACAGCGCTGAGGACACGCATTTGATCCCGAGCCCGGGTCACTGTCTGTGTGGGGTTTGCACATTCTCCCCGTGTCTGTGTGGGTCTCACACCCTCACAAACCCATAAAGGCTCGGTGAATTGGCCATGCTGAATTGCCCTTTCACTGGAAAAAAAAAATGAATCGGGTACTCTACATTTTTAAAAAAAGAGGCGGAGGTGGTGGGGCTGCACGGTAGCGCAGTGGTTAGCATTGCTGCCTCATGTTGCTGAGGAATCGGGTTCAATCTTGGCTCCGGATCACTGTCCGTGTGGAGTTTGCACATTCTCCGTGTGAATGCATGGGTGTCGCCCTCACAATCCAAAGATGTGCAGGCCAGATGGATTTGATGTGCTAAATTGCCCCATAATTGAGGGGAAAAAAATAATTGGGTACTCTTAAATTTATTTTTTTTAAAAGATAGAGGTGGTGAGCTGCCTTCTTGAACTTCTGCAGTCCATGTTGTGTAGGTAGATCCACCATACTATTAGGGAGGGAATTCCAGGCCTTTGACCCAGCGACAGTGGAGGAACAGCGATATATTTCCAAGTCAGAATGGTGTGCGAGTTGGAGGGGAACTTCCAGGTGGTGGTGTTCCCATGAATCTGCTGCCCTTGTTCTTCTCGGTGGCAGGGTCCATGGGTTTTGAAGGGGCTGTCTAAGAAACTTTGATAAGTTCCTGCAGTGCAATGGTGGAGAGAGTGAATGTTTGTGGAAGGAGCGCCAGTCAAGCTTCTTTGTCCTGGATGGTGTTGAGCTTCTTGAGTGTTGTTGGAGCTGCACTCACCCAGGCAAGTGGAGAGTATTCCATCATACTACTGACTTGTGCCTTGCAGCTGGTGGGTAGGCTTTGGGGAGTTAGGAGCTGAGTTACTCACTGCAGGGTTCCTAACCACTAACCTGCTCTTGTAGCCACAATTTTTATGTGGCTACTCCATTTCAGTTTCTGGCCAACGGAAACCTCTCCAGGATGACAGTGAATATCAAAGGGCGATAGTTTGATTCTCTCTTACTGAAGATAGGCATTGCCTGGCACTTGTGTGGCGTGAATGTTACTTGCCACTTTTCAACCCAAGCCTGGATATTGTACTGGCCTTGCTGCATTTGCACATGGACTGGTTCAGTGTCTGGGGAGTCATGAATGATGCTGAACATTGTGCAATCATCAGCGAACATCCCCATGTTGGAAGGAAGCAGATGAAGTTGGTTGGGCTTAGGACATTACCCTGAGGAACTCCTGCAGTGGTGTCCCAGGTCAGAGATAACTGACCTCCAACAACTACAGCCACCTTCCTTTGTCCTAGGTATGACTCCAACCAGTGATGAGCTTTCTCCTTGATTTCCTTTGATGCCAATTTTGCGAGGGCTCCTTGATGCCATACTCGATCAAATTCTGCCTTGCTACCAGGTGCAGTTCGTCTCACCTTGTCTCTGTGGTTCAGCTCGTTTGTCCATATTTGAATCAAGGTTCTAATGAGGTCAGGAGCTGAGCGACTCTTGCAGAGCCTAAACCGAGTGTCCGTGAGCAAGTTATTGTGAAGTAAGTACCACTTGATTGCTCTGTTGACCCCCTTTCATCACTTTACTGATGACTGAGAGTAGACTGATAGGGCAGTAATTGGCTGCGCTCGATTTGTCCTGCTTTTTGTGTACAGGACATTATTGGGCAATTTTCCATATTGCTAGGTAGATGTCAGTGTTGTAGCTGTACTGGAACAGCTTGGCTAGGGGTGCAGCAAGTTTTCAGTCCTATTGCCGGAATATTGCCATTGTCTTTGCAGCATCCAGTGCCTTCTGTCGTTTCTTGATATTGTGTGGGATGAGTCGAATTGACTGAAGACTGACATCTGTGATGCTGGGGATGTTCAGAGGAGACTGAGATGCAACATCATCTCGACATTCCTGGCTGAAGATTATTGTGACTGCCTTGTGCTGGGGTCTCTAATCGTTGAGGATGGGGATATTTCATAGAATCCCTATGGTGCAGAAGGAGGTCATATGGCCCATACTGACCCTTTGACTGAGCACGCTACCCATGCCCATTCCCCCCTTTCCCCGTAACACCTAACTTGCGCGTTACTGCTCACAAAGGGACAATTTAGCACAGCCAATCCACCTAACCTGCACATGTTTCGACTGTGGGATGAAACCAAAGCACCCGGAGGAAACCCAGGCAGACACTGGGAGAATATGCAAAGTCTACACAGACAGTGACCCAAAGCCAGAATTGAACCCAGGTTCCTGGAGCTGTGAGAAAGCAGTGCTAACCACTCTGCTACCATGCCACCAGTGGAGCCTCCTCTTCCTCTTTGATTGTCCATGACTGGATGTAGCAGGACTACAGAGTTTAATGATCTGATCCGTTGGTTGTGAGATCCCTTAGCTTTGCCTATCACTTGCTGCTTATGTTGTTTGACATGCAAGTTAGTCCTGTGTTATAGCTTCACCAGGTTGACACTCGTTTTTCAGTATGATCGTTACTGCTCCTGGCATGCCCTCCTGCACTCTCCATTGAATCTGGGTTCATCCCCTGGCTTGGTGGTGATTGTAGAGTGAGGGATATCCTGTCCATGAGATTGCAGATTGTGGCTGAGTGCAATTCTTCTGATTTTGGTGGCCCACAGCATCCCATGGTTGCCTAGTTTTCAGTTTCCAGATCCGGTCAGAATCTGTCCCATTTAGCATGATGGTAGTGCCACACAATACCTTGGAGGGTATCCTCAGTGTGAAGACCGGTCTGTGCTGTAGTCACTCCCACCGATACTGTCATGGACAAATGGCAGGTTGAAGAGGATGAGGTTGAGCTGTGCTAAACCGTCCCTTTGTGAGCAGCGATGTGCAGGTTAGGTGGGAGATGGCCAGCTTCATCAGTTGTCGTGCTACTCTTGATGGGCATTGAAGTCCCCCATACAGAGTACATTCTGTACCCTTGTCACTCTCGGTGCTTCCTTCAAGTGGTGTTCAACATTGAGGAGTATTGGTTAATCAGCAGGAGGTTTCCTTGCCCATAGAACATTACAGCGCAGTACTGGCCCTTCGGCCCTCGATGTTGCGCCGACCCCTGAAACCATCTGAAGCCTATCTGACCTACACTATTCCATTTTTATCCATATGTCTATCAGTGACCACTTAAATGACCTTAAATTTGGCGAGTCTACAACTGTTGCAGGCAGGGCGTTCCACACCCCTACTACTCTCTGAGTAAATAAACTGCCTCTGACATCTGTCCTATATCTATGTTTGACCTGAAGCTATGAGACTTTATGGGGGCTGGATTTGACTCCCAGGCCAACTCCCTCCCACTGTGCTGCCACCTCTGCTGGGCCTGTCTTGCCGGTGAGACAGGACATACCCACGGTAGCAGCACGGTAGCATGGTGGTTAGCATAAATGCTTCACAGCTCCAGGGTCTCAGGTTCGGTTCCTGGCTGGGTCACTGTCTGTGCGGAGTCTGCACGTTCTCCCCGTATGTGCGTGGGTTTCCTCCGGGTGCTCCGGTTTCCTCCCACAGTCCAAAGATGTGCAGGTTAGGTGGATTGGCCATGATAAATTGCCCATAGTGTCCTAAAAAAAAAAAAAAGTAAGGTTAGGGGGGGGGGGGGGGGTTGTTGGGTTACGGGTATAGGGTGGATACGTGGGTTTGAGTAGGGTGATCATTGCTCGGCACAACATCGAGGGCCGAAGGGCCTGTTCTGTGCTGTACTGTTCTATAAATGGTGATGGTGGTGTCTGAGACATTGGCTGTAAGGTACGATTCTGAGAGTATGATTATGCCAGGCTGTTCCTTGACTAGCCAACGAGAGAGCTCTCCCAATTTTGGCACAAGTCCCTGGATGTTCGTCAGGAGGATTTTGCAGGGTCAACAGGGCGTTGAAAGAGGATCAGAGATGGAGGATCATAATGAATGGCGGAGCTGTCTCATAGAAAATACAGCACAGAACAGGGCCGAACTTTTGTCCTAGATTAAGAACAAATTGATCTACACCCCATCATTCTACCATAATCCATGCACCTATCCAGTAGGTCTTGAGGGGCAAAATGGGCTCCTCCAGCTTTTATTTTCTATGTTTCTGAGTCAAATCCACAACAGGTTTTAATGTTGAGCAGAAAGTGTATTTAAACAACCATGCATCTTGTATTACCAATGGTCCATCCAAAGAGAACAAATTGTCACAAGTCTATTTTTGTAACGTGTTTCTCAAGAATGAATTATGTGGTTTAGATGTAACAAAACTAGTTTTTAAAAAAAATAACTATTTTTATTCTTGTAGGGAATTTTTCCAGCTACCTATATTCACTTGAAAAATGCAAATGTCAAAAACAAAGGGTAAGTATAGTGACTGAACTGTGATAGAGAAGACTGTTTTCCATGTGAGGTTAGGAATGTTAATGAAATATTATGATTTACGCAGTTGCTAGACTGAATGACTAGAGTAATTACCATATCGCAGCACCCAGATCCACGCAGAAAGAAATAATTCTTGGACATGGCAGATCAAAATGTCCTTCATAGTCTATAATTGTTCTCCAGTGGTGATCAAATAAGCTGCCTACTGGAGGCTTTCATGAATAACATTGAGATTAATTGGTATTGAGCCCTGAAAATATATTCTTGTGCATGATTTACACACAAAGGATTTACAGAAGACTATAATGAGCAAAAATAACTATTGTCGTTTTCCTTTTATACATTTGAGTACATGTCGAGCGAGTGAGGCTAACAATTACATTATTTTACAATCTGTTTGTAGATTGAAAGAAATACTCTTTGAACATCCAGTCCAAACCTTTTCTGACGGCTTCTGTTGACACTTTTCTTTTGGCTATTTGTGACATGGTGACTTGTTAAAGCACAAATTAAATGGCTTACTGGCTATGTGATCCCTGATTTGTTCCTGGATTGTATTTAGTTGAAACCCAAGTGTAAATAAAGAAAGAACATTGACCTGAATCCTTTAACCTCTTATTACTTTTGGTGACCAGAAAGATTGCAATTGGATCTAATGTTTCTTCCAGGATGAAATTTGAATGTGTATAGTAGTCTAGCGTAGGTACCTTTAATTACGTTTAAGAATCTTGTTCCTTTCCATTGGAGTTATTCTTCTTATTTCTAAAGTTAGTTAATTTTAGGTGGATTGACAATTCAAGGCTCAGCATCTTGATATTAATGCTGGGTTGCACAAGCCCCCATGACCGCCATTTCTGACACTGGCAAAGTATGAGGTTGAGGTCACGGGGCCTTGGGTTACTGTGCAGAGTTTGCACCTTCTGCGTGGGTTTCTTCCGGGTGCTCCGGTTTCCTCCCACAGTCCAAAAATGTGCAGGTGCGGTGGATTGGCCATGCTAAATTGATGCTTAGTGTCCAAAGATGTGCAGGTTAGGTGGATTGGCCATGCTAAATTGCCCGTTGGTGCCCAGAGATGTGCTGAAGAGGTAGGGTTGTGGGGATAGGGCAGGGGATTGAGCCTAGGTAGCGTGCTCTTTCGGAGGGTCAGTGCAGGTCCAATAGGCCGAATGACCACCTTCTGCACTCCAAGAATCCTGCAAATCTTGTTTAACTCCCAATGGGTGCCTGGATCATTAGCAGTGCACCTCCGTCATCTGCCGGATTTTTGAAGTTGTAAAATGGGTTGATGACTGGCTTCTCTGGGAGTGGGATGGGCATGCTTCCCAATGCAGAAACATTTCCTCTGCATTCTAATGTCCCCGAATCCCATCTAACCCTTTTGGAAGAGGAATTTGAAAAACTGAATAAATAAAATTGAGACTCTCGATCATGTCTCGCACCCAGACACACAGTTGTGCCCCACATCTACCAATTGACAAATCGGTATACCTTTCGTTTGGCATATGGCTTCTCATGTTTTACCAGGTTGGCAACAAGGAAATATTAGCTTCAAAGTCCCCTCCCCAGCCACTCCCACCCCCTTCTCTGATATTGATGACCAGGATTTGTCGTGGCTCCCCGCCAATAAATTGAACAATTCAAATATGTCATAAGATATTAAGCAAATTTGCCCAGACTCCTCATAAGCAAAGAATAAAATGAAGGAATTAAATGCCATCTATTTATACTGTATATTCCTGAATGGGTAGCTGGTGTAGGGACTTTTCCATTGGTGGAATTGTGTTTCGAACAATTTGAGGTAAATACTGTGTACATCTTTTGTTGATCATACCGTTGAACAATTTGTTAAACATGGGTAGTTATATGCAGGAATGCTCAGAAGTTGCTCATAAGACTTGCTGTTTCCACATTCTGAGTGGAATTGTTTTCACTGGAGAAATTTTTCATCACTGAAGTTAACAATATAAAAGTTTAAATTATCCTCTAATTTTAAAGGATCAAAATGCATAAATTCGCCTGGCAGTTTCATGACGCATTGCAAATGTATGATAATCAGCTCAAGGATGATGTGATTTTTCTTATAACCACAGGCAATTTGAAACAATCATTCCAACAGAAGACACTGTCATTACAGAGATGACAGGAACGTTACGAGAATGGGGGATTATGTGGAAACAGCTTTATGTGGTAATAGTTTTCTTGCTTCTACAAATCTCAGTCTATTGTCAAATATACTTGCGTGGGTTAGATACACTCCTCCAATTCTGTCAATTTTCTTTTGACTTCTTGACACCAGAAGAGTAGGATAGTGTCACGTCTGGTGATAATTGCAGATGCTCCGTTCAAAGCTGTGACTTCTGGGACCATAGGAATTTACCGCAATTCTGTCATTATTTTCACACACAAATAATACGGTTGGGTGAGCAGTGCATCCAGAAGCCTTGTTCGCATTTAAAAATAGATTGGGCCTAATGAATCATTGCACATTTCTTATTTCTCTCTCATGTGGACATTTTTGACACTTGCGCACAGTTTGAACAGCCAGGCTAGCTGAAGTGGCAATGGTGTGATTTTAATATGAAATCTTTTCTTCAACTGCCAGTGAGTTAGTAGGTTGGCAGTACAAATGCCCCCAATTGCAAATATCCATTTTAACTTTCAATTTTTCTGACAGACATATTTCTGAGACTCGTAATATTTAACTGTCTGTTTTGGTTTAGTTTTAATTTGGATAAGTTGAACCTTGGCGAAGGCTATTTAATCAAAAATATATTCCGAAGTACGGAAATCCTTCTGAAGGAATTTTGCGCGGAGCTTTTCCCGTCTGAATTATTTCAGACATGGGTAGTACAGTAGCACAGTGGTTAGCACAGTTACTTCACAGCTCCAGGGTCCCAGGTTAGATTCCCGACTTGGGTCACTGTCTGCGCGGAGCCTGCACCTTCTCCCCGTGTCTGCGTGGGTTTCCTCCGGGTGCTCCGGTTTCCTCCAAAGACATGCAGGTTAGGTGGATTGGACATGCTAAAATTGCCCTTAGTGTCCAAAAAAGGTTAGGAGGGGTTATTGGGGAAAGGGTGGCAGTGAGGACTTAAGTGGGTCAGTGCAGACTTGATGGGCCGAATGGCCTCCTTCTGCACTGTATGTTCTATAGTTCAGTAGCCGAAGTGAACCGTTACTTCCATATTCTTTCTCATTAGACCCAGATAGGCAGAGCAAGGATTCCATTTTTATTCTTGTTGTTTCCTTTTGTGCTGCCATTTGGTGGGAAGAGGATCATTTCGAAAACATTCCAGGGCATCGACCTTGGGTCAGGAGATGCTGTGCAGTTATGGGAGAGTGGAGACTGAGAGTTCAAGATGGGAGGGGTAATTGTGCTTAAAATAAAATGGATGGGAAGCTGAGCAAAGATAATAGTTCCAGTGCCATCACATCCTGTGCTGATCATTGTTTTGCTTGTCGTCGCCCTCTCAAAGATGCAGAAGACAGCTGTTGCCATGCCCAGTTATGAAGGGGTTTTATATGCACCGGTTAGTTTGTTAGTAAACTGAAAAAGTGCATAGAAGCAGGCCAGTGTGAAGCGGCGATACACCTGAAAAAGAAATTGTACCCTGTTTCGGTCTGTGTTTGCTAAGGAGATCATTTCCAACTTAGATGAACCAACGGTGAACCAAAAAACAAAAATCCAGATGCAGATTACCGATAGTTGAGTTGATTCAGGCCCATTATTTACACAGCTGCTGTGAATCGGGATTTCCTGAGAGTCTGGCTGCTGTATTAAAAGACTGGAGGAGCTCGTTCAGTAATAAAAATGTATTCCTCAGCTCTCTGCTTGAATTAAAAAAAAAACACATAAAATCTTCTGAAACCACATCCACCTGCTCAGAAAAATCCTTATTTAAATCCAGGTCCCACATCCCCATGGAAACGTGGCATTTCAGGTCAGGAGGACTCTGGAGAAATGTTCAGCTACCATCTGCCACAGGCTCAGTTAGTGAATATTTCAGTTGATCAAAAGGGATTGACGTCGTTTTCATTAAAGGAAGCTGATCCAAAGCTGCCACTCATTTTCTCGTTCTCGTAACAGCCAAATGTGTGCAGCGTAAATAAAATATCTTTCATTTATGGGCCATTGTGGATATGCAGTCAGTTGTTAGCCTAATTATTAATTATTCTCTCCTTCCCTTCTCCAGTTGATTGTAACACTCTGCTCTTCCGTTCTCCAATAGATGGTAGCATTCTTCTTCCTCCTGCACCCCCCACCCCAGATCACAATTAAGCCGGCTTCCCCTGGTTGCCCCTTGTCACTCTTCCCCAACTCTCTTCTCGGGCTGCTGCTGTACTGGGACACTGAACTGTGCTGCACATTATGGGTAGGAGGTTGGCAAGATCAGAAATTCCCACCCACTGTGCAACCTGGTGCCGCGGCAGATAGGAACCAGGGGCAATGATACGGGTTGGCTCCAGAGTCCGAGCACGACGCTTTTTATTTGTAGCATGGCATCATATTTTCAGACTGCATGTCAGAAACATATCATGAACTTCCAGTGGCCTTGATCATTATCAAATAAAATTAGATGAATACACTGCAGTAGCTTGTGTCATGATCTCTGTATATGTCAATACATGTTTATTTAATGTACAGTCGGGTGATCACTAGATTGCAACACTAACAGGAACTATATAGTTTCCCGCTCTTTCTTAGTATTAGTGTGTACTGCAGCTAGAGGATAGACGTGACCAGCTCAGAGTCTAGTGTATTATATATATTTTTAAAAATATTTTTCTATTCTCCTCCTTTTTCACATTTTCTCCCAAATTTACACCCAACAATAAACAATAATCAGTAACAAATGTAATGTCAAGCCCCATATCAATAACAATGATCCCATCAAACACCAAACATTGGCCCGCATGTTAACATAAACAAATGACAAAAAGGAATCAGGAACCACCCATAGTCACCATTAACACAGCCAGTCTCTCCCCCCCCCCCCATCCCCCCTAATGCTTGATGTGATCCAGTTCTCGAAAGTGCATAATGAATAACGTCCATGGATTGCAGAACCCCTCCATCCTTCCCCTCAGTTCAAATTTGACCTTTTCAAGTGCTAAGAATTGCAGCAGGTCCCCCCGCCATGCCAGGGCACAGGGTGGAGAGGTTGATCTTCACCCTAGCAGGATCTGCCTTCGGACGATCAACGAGACAAAGGCTACAACATCTGCCTCCACGCCCATTTCCATTTCCAACCCCGGCTGGTCCGACACCCCGAATATGGCCTCCCGGGGGCCCGGGTCCAGTTTCATGTGCACCACTTTAGCTATTACCCTAAACACCTCCTTCCAGTAATCCTCCAGCTTTGGACAGAACCAAAACACATGGACATGGTTTGTGGGGCATCTCCTGCAACGTTCACACCCATCTTCTACCCCCTCAAAGAGCCAGCTCATCCTCGCCCTTGTAAGGTGTGCTCTATACACCACCTTCAGCTGTATCAGCCCCAACCTCGCACACGAAGTGGAGGCGTTCACCCTCCGGAGCACCTCACACCAGAACCCCTCCTCCATACCCTCTCCCAACTATTCCTCCCACTTTGCCTTGATCCCTTCTAGTGGCTCCGCCTCCTCCTCCAAAATAGCCCCATAAACCGCCGATACTACCCTCTTCTCCAGTCCCCCTGTTGTCAGCACCTCCTCCAGTATTATATTAATGGTTAATTTAATCTAATTTTAGTTAATTCTATTACTAGTCAAAGTATTAAAGTAAAAGAACTCAAGTATATATTTTGTTAATCAAATAATTTGTCATCAACTGGAAGACTTCAACTGTTTATCATCAAGTTAAATACAACTCGGCAAGACAAATGAGTAATATATATATTACATCTCTGTAATGTAACAGCTCGCACAATCCTGCGACAGGAGAACCCTGCACCTGCAGGCTACACCTTCTGCTTTCCAGTAAGATCTTCAGCCATGCACCATGTTTGTTATCATTTGAAAACAGTCTTCCATTGTGTCTGGTAAGGAGTGGTGTTGGTGACGGAAAATTGAAAGAGAAAGCCACTACACCAATAGCAAAATTTGAGTGGGAGGGCTCAGAATGAGTTGGGACGGTCAAAAAGGAATCCATATATTCTGGATAAAGAATTATTGAAAGTTTTAAACATAATCCCAGGACGCAGACCAATGTGTGAATGACTTAAAATAGAAATGACAAGTCCAGATCTGAAGTGCACATCTACTTTCGAGCTGTGTTCTGACAGATCAGCTTCTACATTCGGTATCACAGGCAGCAATATTTCAACAAATTAATTAATTACTTGTGAAATGCTTTGGGCATCCTGAGGATGTGGAAGATAGTAAATAAATTGGTTTTTTTCTGCATTATAATGTCTATTCATTGCCTAATTGAGAGAATTTTTACCTAATCCCCACGTTATTTCCCAGACATTCAAAACTTTGCTGAGCACTTAATCCATTAACTCTTACCGTGACATGTAGTAAAGTTATTCACTCTTAATTTCTACCTGTCCTCGGAAAGCCAACAAGTGAGATTACTTGTAAATTTTAATTCTGATGAAGCATCAATGGGCTGAATTTTAGCTACCGACACCGAAAACAGGAGCCAGGAGTTCATTTTTGGGTCAGAAATTCTCCTTCCAGTGGGAAACTGAATAAAGTTGTAATTTCCACATGACTGAGGCCTTAATTGGCATGGAGACATGCTTCCTGTTCAATTAAAGATAACGGGCGAACTTTCAAAGCTGGATGGCCAATCGGAGGCCTTCCAACTTCAGAGAAGCACACGGCAGTAGTACAAAGTAGCTAACTGGGAGGGCGCGGGACGGTGATCTCCCAGCCACTTTTAAAACTTTAACAAAAAAATGCAGCCAGGCCACCACTGTTGGGGGTGGGGAAAATCCCAGGAAGTGTGAATCCCTTTGACTGTAAACATAACCAGGCGGGGACGGCAACTGGGGCCTACTTGGAGTGCTGACACCTTGGAGTGCTGACACCATGGCCTGTCGCTGGGTGCCCATCCCCAGGCGATCAATATGAACCTTATCGTGTAGGGAAACTGGAGGTTGCTGACGATCTTTCGGTGCGCTTAGCAATCTTCTGACTGAGCCTAAATGCCTGCCCACCTTGTATGGTGGGCAGCCTTTCCAGGCTATAAACTTTGTATATTTTTCTGTTAATTGAAATTATTTTTAAATCTTATTATTGCCTCCGTTAGCATTGCATTTTTGGGAGGATGTTTTTGATATGAGCCGTGATGTCATAGAATCATAGAGAAGTTGCAGCACAGAAGGAGTACATTCAGCCCATCTTGTCCGTGCCATCCCGAGGTGCCCTATCTAATCCCACCTTCCTGCACCCGGTCCATAGCCCTGTAGCTTAGAACATTTAAGGAGCAGGCCCAGGTACTGTTTAAAAGAGTTTAGGGTATCTGCCTCCACCGCCGACTCGGGCAGTGAATTCCAGACACCCACTACCGCCTCATGTCCCCTTTAGACTTTCTGCCTTTTATCTTGAATCTATATCCCCTGGTTCTAGAATTCTCCACCAAGGGAAACAATTCTATCCTGTCCACTCTATCTTCCCCTCATAATTTTGAACACCTCAATTAAGTCACCCCTCAGCCTTCTTTGTTCCAAAGAAAATAACCCCAACCTATCCAATCTCTCCTCGTAGCTACACTTTTCTAACCCTGGCAACATTCTTGTAAACCTCCTCTGCACACCAGAGCAATTACATCCGTCTTGAAATGTGGTGACTAGAACTGCACACACTACAATTCAAACATTGCGTCCTTTCTTTTATATTCTATTCTTTGCCAACGAAGGAGAACATTCCATATGCTTTCTTTACAACCTTGTCTACTTGAACTGCTGTCTTTAGGGACCTGTGTACCTGTACGCCAAGATCTCTCACTTCAGGTACCCCTCTTAGCATATTTCCATTTAGTGTGTACTCTCTATAACTATTTGATCTCCCTAAATGAATGACCTCACACTTCTCGGCGTTAAATTCCATCTGCCACTGTCGCCCATTCCATCAATCCATCTATATCATTCTGGAGATTGTAGTTATCCTCTACGCTGTCCACCACTCAGCCAATCTTTGTGTTGTTGGCAGATTTCCCAATTGTGCTCCCCATGTTTACGTCCAAATCGTTAATATATAACACAAACAGTAAGGGTCCCAACACCGAGCCCTGTGGAACACCACTTGAAACTTTCACTTTCTTTACCGGTCTGCCATGTGGGACCTTGTCAAATGCCTTGCCAAAATCCACGTGCACAACATCCACTTCACGATCTTCATCAACCCTTCTTGTCCCTTCCTCAAAGAATTCAATCAAATTTGTGAGGCAAGACCTTTCTTTAACAAATCCATGCTGACTATCTTTGACTAGTCCATGCCTTTCTATGTGACAGTTATCCTATCTCTCAGGATTCTAGTAGTTTGCTCACTATTGACGTACGATCCCTTTTTAAACAATGGGACCACGTTTGCATTTCTCCAGTCTGCCGGTACCTCCCCTGTATCTAATGAAGATTGAAAAATCATCCTCCAAGCATCTGCTATCTCCTCCCTGACCTCCTTCAGTAGCCTCGGAAACAATCCATCTGGCCCTGGCGACTTATCAGCTTTCAAGGATTCCAATCCTTTGAGTACTTCCTCTCTCTTTATTCTTATCCCATCCAATATCTGTGTTCCTCCTGGACTAGTTTATCTGCGTCATTCATTTCCTTTGTAAACAGAGACAAAATATTGACACAAACCCTTCCCACAACCTCTGCAGCTACACACAAGTTCCCTTCTTCATCTCTGGTAGGTGTAAAATTGCATCCGCTGTCGTTGGGTTTGCCACTAATTAGTTGACAATGTCAGCGTATATCAAATTCCTTGTGGTTTGTGTTTGCCAATTTCTCCAAAGGGAATTTTATTTTTCTGTAACCTGCAAAGTCTTGTATCTTATTTCTCTCTACCTTTTACAGAAGAATGAAGGGGATCTGTTCCATCGACTGTGGCACGTGATGAATGAGCTGCTTGATCTCCGAAGGCAAGTACTCGTGGGGCATCTAACACATGACCGGATGAAAGATGTAAAACGGCACATTACCGCTCGCCTAGATTGGGGCAATGAGTAAGTATTCCCTTCTAATTATGTTACTTCAATGTTTTACTTCATTTGCTCTCCCGCAGTAGTTAAAAATAAACAAAATGTAATCACGGAGAAAATTAAGATGCTAACATCAATGTTGTGCTGAAAGCACTAAAGGAAAACAGAACGGCAGTTGTATGAATAATGGGTAATTCAATGTACACTTGATTGTTGGTTTAATGCAATACAACTGGCAAAATAACATTATTTAAAGGAACAAAATTGGATGGAAAGTCTGAACTGCCATAATTTTATATGTTCTGCATGTCTCTCTGGGAAAGGTTTTGTAATGTAAGTGGTCATGGCTTTTGCAAGCACTGTCAGCTTTCAAATGAGCAATTTTAAAAACTTGTGTGTTTTCCTCAGTGAAGTGGAAGTTTTTATATTGTTACTAAGTTTCTAGAAAATGCTGGACCTAAAAATTCAAACATTTTCAAAACTATCTAGCTATCAAAGCTAAATAGGAAGATGAATAAGCTATTTCTGCCTCTTGAATCCCTTTAGCCATTCTAATAGATTGTAGCAGATCTGTATCTCTATTTTGTCGGCGTTGGTCCATACATCTCGACAGTCTCGCCTCTCAAAATTCTATCAATCTCGGTCTTGAAAATTCCAGTTGATTCAGCATCCACCCTTAAACATTCAGTCCC
This sequence comes from Scyliorhinus canicula, assembly GCF_902713615.1. Taxonomy (NCBI): domain Eukaryota; kingdom Metazoa; phylum Chordata; class Chondrichthyes; order Carcharhiniformes; family Scyliorhinidae; genus Scyliorhinus; species Scyliorhinus canicula. Next base: position 8,042,370 of record NC_052165.1, on the reverse strand, counting down.
TCCACCACAAACACACAGTGGCAGAGGTGTGTACTATCTACAAGATGCACTGCAGGACCTCACCAAAGCTCCTTCAACAGCATCTGCCTTCCAAATCCACAACCTCTACCATCTGAAAAGCAAGGGCAAGCGGATACATGGGAGCGCCGCCACTTGAAACCTCCACCTCCAAACCACTCTGCATCATGACTTGGGGCAGCAGGGTGGTTAGCACTGCTGCCTCACAGCGCCAGGGACCTGGGTTCAATTCCGGACTCGGGTCACTGCGTGTGTGGAGTTTGCACTTTAATCCCGTGTTTGCGTGGGTTTCCACTGGGTGCTATGGTTTCCTCCCACAGTCCAAAAATATGCAGGCTAGGTGGAGTTATGGGTTTAGGGTGGGGGAATGGGCCTCTTTTTCAGAGGGCTGGTGCAGGCTTGATGGGCCGAACGGCCTCCTACACTCTAGGGGTTCTATGGTATCACAGTTCCCTTACTGCTGATAGCTGAACATCCTGGAGCTATCTCCCTAACAGCACCTTGTTAGACCACATGAACTGCACTGGTTCAAGAAGGCAGCTCAGCGTCACCTTCTTGAGCATAATTAGGGATGGAGAACAAATGCTGGCCTCGTCAGCAACGCGCACATCCCCTCAACAAATTTTTTTAAATCTCTGGCTGAGATCGATTAACCACCTAGGTAAGGGTTGGACATTATTACGACTGACTTTGATGCTGAGACGTGGCTGTGCAAACTTCAAAACCGGACATTGGTTGGTTTTGAATCTTGAAGTCCCTTGGCAAACAAGGGGATTTCTTGGTGGAAAGAGAGAGCCTGGAGAAGCTGACTGTTATCTTCACTGGAGATAGAAATGAGTTATGTGGTTCACAAAATCAAAGGAGTTGTTTTGCAGGTCAAAGGTAATTAGATCACATTTCTGGTGGAGCATCCCAAGGATGTCATATGTCCATGGAGATCTATTGTAGGGAAGTTTCCTTTAGTGTGTAGAGTTTTTGTATGTTTTTCTTTTGATTATAAAGTACGATAACCAGTGTTGGCTTTGTTTGGCATATATGCAGTGAAATAATTTGTTTAAATCATGGAATCTTATGGCTTCATGGGCGTAAATTGGAGGGAGTTCTCTTTAAACGTCGCGGTCTCTGCAGGGATTGCAGCACCTTTTTGATCCCAGTGTCTGTGTGCTTCATCAGCTGCATTGTTATGGTTGTTAACTGCGTTTTGGGCTTGAATGCTTTTGCAAGTACGTTTTCAAAATTAGTTATGATATCCTGATCAAATATTTAATCTGAGGGGCTGCCGGTGAGGGCTATGCAAGCTTTTGTTTCTGGCAGCAGTTCACTATGGTCTTTCACTGGTTTAAACAGCAGTTAGACGATTCATAGATAAACAAAAGGAGCATACTTTTCAGTTTTTAAGTGAAGGTGTCGATGGGATTGCACAATGTGTTTGTGTCACTGCTGCGAGTTTGACTGTGTGGTGTTGATCAGTCACTCGGTGGTGGTAATTGTAATTCCTACCCTGTAATTTGTGTCTATTGAGATTCCCAGCACAAGATATAATACCCATTTCCTTTCTGGCGCACACAAAGAGGCAGAATTCAAAGTGCCCAAATGCCTTGGCAGCCACTTATCTTAACTGACATCAGTTTTCTTATCACTTGTTTTTATCAGTGGTTAAGTATGATCAATAGTAGTCCTTTGATGTTGTACTTTGCATGCACAGGCAACATTTGCCTTCAGCATATTGTTCTTTGTTTATGTCTAAATGTGACACATTATGATCTGCACATGGAAAGGGCTTCTCAAAGTTGCTGGGAGCCTTTAGGATTTTTTTTCCGCTTGGAAAGCCAAACTGCTCTTTTATGTTGCTAATTCAAAAAACATTCTGAGCCGTTTGCTGTATTTCTGCCATACCAGATACCTTCAGTCCAGATTCCCAGTTGCAGCTTTCTTCCTCCCAAATGCCAAAGACAGTTGCAACCACGTTGTTTAGCAAAGTTATTCAATTGGATTGGCCTAGTTTTTCAGGAGGAAGAGAAGTTCCAGTGGTAGGAGGAAAGAGTTACCTTGGCATTTCAGCTGTCTGACGCACAGTCTTAATTAGTCTATGAATTACATTCTCCACCCAGGCATGAGTACTTCAAATGTAGAGAACGAACCTTGCCTTCGCTGTCTGCATTTTATCAGGCAGCATGCCACAACAGTAGGGGCTGTTTAGCTCACTGGGCTAAATCGCAGGCTTTGAAAGCAGACCAAGGCAAGCCAGCAGCACGGTTCGATTCCCGTACAGCCTCCCCGAACAGGCGCCGGAATGTGGCGACTAGGGGCTTTTCACAGTAACTTCATTGAAGCCTACTCGTGACAATAAGCGATTTTCATTTCTTTTCGTATCATTTTTGGCAACACAGTGGCATTGTGATAATCCAGAGGCCCATGCTCTGGGGGGGGGCAGTGGTTCAAATCCCACCACAGCGGCATGGAATTGAAAGCTATTCTCAAAATAGTAACCATGCTATATTGAAAAAAATCCCACCTGCTTCACGACTGTCCTTTTAGGGAAGTGAATCTACCATTCTTTACCTGGCCTGGCTGACTTGTGACTCCTGATGCAAAGTAGTTGACTCTGAACTGCTCTATGAAATGGCCCATAGCCCAGCAAACCAAATTTAGGCGGATTTCCTGAGATGCGGGTCACCTATCATGGCCATCAATGCCTCTAATGCTAATATTGTGGTATATGTGAACAGGAAGGTTTACCATTCTATCAATGTCCTAAAGGTACCTCAGCAGCAGCACCCAGTGCTGGTCCATAGTGCAAACACTATTTTAACGGAGCAGGCTGACTAAACTTTGGCTGCTGGAGCATCATAGTTATGCCTAAAGAGAAAGGACAGTAGGGGATCTGCCTTCAACAGAAGTCTGGCTGGTTATGTGATTATCTTCTCGAATCTGAGATTTAGGTCAGGTAGGATCCTGCTGTAGACCTTTGAGAAAGTCTTCCAAATTCTGATGCCTGCCATAGAACATAGAACAGTACAGCACAGAACAGGCCCTTCGGCCCTCGATGTTGTGCCGAGCAATGATCACCCTACTCAAACCCATGTATCCACCCTATACCCGTAGCCCCCTTAATCGTACTTTTTTAGGACACTACGGGCAATTTAGCATGGCCAATCCACCTAACCCGCACATCTTTGGACTGTGGGAGGAAACCGGAGCACCCGGAGGAAACCCACGCATACACGGGGAGGACATGCAGACTCAACACAGACAGTGACCCAGCCGGGAATCGAACCTGGGACCCTGGAGCTGTAAAGCATTTAGGCTAACCACCATGCTACCATGTGCTGCATAGTTTTACCATTCATAAGAAGAAATTTATTCAGCTGAGAGACCTGGAAGATGGGGCTCCTGTCATAGAATTTGCAGTCCTGAAGGAGGCCATTCGGCCCATTGAGTCTGCTCCTGCCCCTGGAAAGAGCACCCTACTTAAGCCCAGGCCTCCACCCTATCTTCATAACCCAGTAACCCCACCTAACCTTTTTGACACCAAGGGGCAATGTAGCATGGCCAAACCACTTAGCACATATTTGGACTGTGGGAGGAAACGGGAAGAAGTCCACGGAGACACGGAGAAAGTACAAACTCCACACAGACAGTCATCCAAGACCGGAATGGAGCCCGGGTCCCTTCAGCTGAGGCAGCAGTGCTAACCATTGTGCCACCTTGCCACCCACCGTGCTGCCCTGTCACAGCCCATTTGATGCTGAAACCCAGGTCCATGTGTTTGACACCTCGTCTTGATTATTCTAGCACATGTCTGGCTGCTCTGCCCATTTCTATCCTCTAGAAATGAAGTTTATTCCAAACTCGTGCCTAACTCTCACCAAGTTCCATTCACCCATCACCTCATGTGCTCGCTGATCTACTTTAGCTCCCAGTTCACTTGATTTTAACGTTCTCATTCTTGTTTTCAGATCAGTTCAATGTCTATCCCCTTCCTTCTGCAATCTCCTTCAGACCCACCACAGTCCAGGATATCTCGGCTATTCTAGTTCTGCCCACTTTAAGCATTCCTGATTTCATTTACTCCACCATTGGTAGCAATGCCTCCAGTTGTCAAGGCTCTAAACTCTAAAATTCTCTACCTGAACCTCTGAGTCTCTATCTCTCTTAGCTCAATAAAATCATAGAATCATAGAATTTACAGTGCAGAAGGAGGCCATTCAGCCCATCGAGTCTGCATGTGCTCAAGCCCACACCTCCGCCCTATCCCCATAACCCAGCAACCCCACCCAACGCTAAGGGCAATTTTGGACACCAAGGGCAATTTAGCATGGCCAAGCCACCTAACCTGCACATCTTTGGACTGTGGGAAGAAACCGGAGCACCCGGAGGAAACCCACGCACACACGGGGAGAACGTGCAGACTCCACACAAATGCTCTTTTAAAACCTACCTCGGACCAACCTTTTGGTCATCTGTCTCCTTGTGTAGCTGTGTGATTTGGAGTGAGGGACCTTTTGATGTTTTGCAATGGTGAAGGTGACATTTACAAGAACAAGTAGGAGCAGCATGTAAGACCAGAAGAACCTCAGTGAGTAGCTTGGTATGCAAATAGTTTGGGTGAAGGTGTCTGTTCCCAATCTGCTGCTAAAATAGAGTTGCACTGACATTATTTTATAAGACAAGAGTGTGAATGGTACAGCATGTGTTTGGAAGCTGCATTACTGATATGGCATGTATGCTCTGAGGTTATGTTTGCTTGCATTGAACAGGCATTCCTTGTTTTTTTTTGAATGGCCAGCTTTTAGATATAGCTAACTTGACACTCTTTATCAGCCCAGAGAGCATGGCAGCTGCGGCGGTGTGTGGCTTGCCAGCTTCTGCTGTGGCAGCTGCACATTGGCTCCATTCGGAGATTTCCCCGAAGCCCCAGAAATAACTGCTTCCCTCAGCATCGCCTCCTTCAGCAAGGCCTCCAGCCTCTCTCTCGTGAAAAGGACAGTTGTTGGTCGGCCTTCGACTATGTTCCTTCACAGGAATCAGCCTCTCATTAAGTAATCTCGCGCTTTGCTCCCCCATCCTCCCCCATAGTGATTCGGGAGTGTGTCCTTACCACTCACCTTGATAGACTAGAGAAAGCTTTGTGCTCGTTTCCTGACGGACAAACCAAGTGGAAAATTTGCTTTGTTGTTTACTAACGATATCTGTTCACCCTGGGCTTCAGGCTACTCCAAAAAGAAAAGTGACTCTGCACCCACTGGAGCTTTAAATAACTGTGGGCTCTGGGTCGCAATCCGGTGCAAAGAGATTTCTCACTACCTTTGTCATTCAATCCTCTCCTGGCTGCTGTTGACTGAACAATGTGGCTGATTTCCCTGCTACGGAACCATTGTCTCTTTGCCATACTGCCACACCCATACTGTTTGTGTGGGCCGCCTGATCTTGTTTTAAAATTGCTATTATTGAGCATAGGCACTGCATTATTCTGAGACAAACTTTAATTTTTGGAGCTTTCTAAGTTGACATTGAATTACTATAATGGATGGATTGTTTGGGCATTTTTTAAATGAACAGTTTTACAATGGGATAAATGATTATATGCCCTGTATAATTTATAATAGGCCGCCAGCTAAAGCATGAAAAAAATTTGTTTAGATTATTATTAATAATTCATAATTTTTACAGATTCATTTTTAATTTTGAAGTATACAATTAATGTGCATAAATACTGGAATAAATATTGTTAAGAATATTCGATAATTTGAGCTTTTAATTACAATTTAAATGATTTATTAATCTTTGGCAAGTCAGCGCCTTTTGTCTTGCATATCTGATGCCTTTACATGACTGCCTCTTGTGTAGCAGATGGTGCCAATGTTTCCCTACAGACTTGACTTTGTGCAACAATCTCCAGTATTATTCATTGTACATTATGGAGTAGTTTTTAATTTGTTTTCCATTTCTAGTATCTTTCGGATTGAAAAGTTTGCTTATCTATTGTCACTACCTAAAAGTTGATCAAGAAGCTGAAACATTCTGCATTGATGATGAAGGTTTTGCTGTTGGTGCTATTTTTGAAAGGAGAATTATTTGGCATTCATTTTCTTTTTACCTTTTTAGCACAAAACCCTCAAGGTGATGATATCAGTTAAGGTGTTGAAGGGGTTACTGAAACTAATAGAATGGAGGAGTTTAAAGGCACAGCTGAGCTCCCATAGTCACCAAAAGGATTATTTTGTTGCTGCTTTTTCCGCTTGCTCATTTCTCCAAATGATGCACCCTGCTTGACATTAAGTCATTGCATCAAATTATATTTAATTTTTAAGAGCAAGCCTCACCATTCATGTCTACTTTTGAAATCAGACAATCAAAGCTGTATATGGTGTTTAAAATATTTTCATATATTCAGTTATAGATCCTCAGGAAATCCTATTACAAAATCTAAGTTGCAGCAAAGGAGCCAAGACATTTAGGTCAATATTACTTGATATCTGGAATGACATGTTGAAAAGCATAGCTCGAAATCCAGAAGCTCCTGTGCTGCTGTCTGCTGCATTACCATGTTTGAGTAGTACAGGTGTCACAAAATGGTAGGGTGTTACGAAAATTATTTTTTTGCGAAAGTAAAATGAAACTGCAATGTATTTTGCAAAACCATGTATGGGCATCAGCTTAGAGAAAGTAAAGAATAGGAAACGGAGTATTTTTTGCAATTGATACATTTAGCAGTCATTTCTGTGAAGCCAGGAAGCAGGTAAGACACAGATGAGGTATTAAAGAAACAACAAGAGAGAGGGGCAGCCAACCTCCAGAAACAGCTCAGCTCAAGAAAATGTGTTAAAAGCAAAGAGCCAGTTTGTGCATGAGGCTGCTTTCCTTGCTGAACCAAAGACCGTTCTCAAGTCCCGGTCACTTGAGCTGTATGGTGTAGTAGTCACTGGCTGAATTTGACCAATAGGTTTATGGTTGTTTGTGAAACGGAGGGGTCTCAGTAGAGTTTTTAGGATTACGGGGGAAACGGATACTTCTGGGTTTCCAGTTTCCAGTCTTTCAGGAATTAAATGCTTACTGTTGATGTGCTGAAGTATAAGATTGTTTTTTGTAGTGTTTCATTATCTTCCTTTCCACGTTAAATACTTTTATTGTTGAATGAAACGGAGGTTTGAGTTCCTGCTGTTTTCCGCAAACATTCTCACTCAACCAAAAAAAACCCCACGCGAAACCGGTGTTTCAGGTTCGAACATAACATCAGTGGGGTTTTGTGACACGGGGCACATTGATGCAGTTCAGAATGCAACATGAATTGTGAAAATTCTGGCTCTAAAAATGTTTAAGGGGTCTGAAGTTGTCGAAGGCTGTTCACCAATTCCTGCTTCCCAACAACTTCTCGCCTGGCAAGTATTGATTTTTGAGTTGAATTTTTTCCAGGAGCAAAAGAGTAGGTGAAATCAGTTGAGAATAAAATGAACTCCGTTTGTGTCAAAAGCAACATCCTGTCTCTGTGCTACATATTTGGCTTCCTCACATCAGGCAGCAGGGTAGCATGGTGGTTAGCATAAATGCTTCACAGCTCCAGGGTCCCAGGTTCGATTTCCGGCTGGGTCACTGTCTGTGTGGAGTCTGCACGTCCTCCCGCTGTGTGCGTGGGTTTCCTCCGGGTGCTCCGGTTTCCTCCCACAGTCCAAAGATGTGCGGGTTAGGTGGATTGGCCATGCTAAATTGCCCGTAGTGTCCTAATAAAAGTAAGGTTAAGGGGGGGGTTGTTGGGTTACGGGTATAGGGTGGATACGTGGGTTTGAGTAGGGTGATCATGGCTCGGCACAACATTGAGGGCCGAAGGGCCTGTTCTGTGCTGTACTGTTCTATGTTCTATCAGTCTTAACTCGTGTTTATGTAAGAAAGGCAACTTCTGTACGCAGAATGGTATTCTGTGCAGTGGGTAGAAAAGTGTGGCATGAGAAAAAATATGCCACACTGCATTTTCTGGAATGACCCCTTTGATTATATATGTTACATTGTATGAAATACTTTTGCTCTGCATTGAAAGATGATTAAGACCATACTAACAGATTATTAAGCACAGACTAAAACTTTAATCGTTATTTACAAATAAACTTTTGCATAGAAGCAGTACATCACAGCATAATATTTGAGAACAATACGAGATATAAATGCTTGATAAACTGAGAAAAGAGATTGTCCAAAGTATTTTTCTTTTCGGTAACGCCTGAATAAGAATTTGATATAATAATAACCTCACATGTAATTTCTAGTGTCTGTGAGGTTAAAACCAATACAAAGCAGGAATCCAGAAACATGGAGCTGCCCATAGCTGTTCTGTTGGCTTCACCTTTGACAAGCAAATGATTTCTTCCCAATGTTCAGGCAGTGAAGTTGTCAATTGTTAAAAATATAGTTCAGGGCCCTGAAATTGCACGGTCCTGCACTGGAACAGGATCCCATTTGTCCATCGTAAAATACCCCAAATCTCTGGAATGTGGTTGTGAACGTAGTTTGGGTGACTGGCTTGTAACCATAAAAGTGCTTTACAAGCAGTGCGCAGTTCCATCAGCACATGTTGGAATGAGGTTAGAGATGCCCCAAACTCCGCCAAGGGTGAAAGATTTTGCCTTGTACTCTGAAATAATTCAAAAATTGCGTTATTAAAGTTAACCCACCCACTCTGGGATTGAATACATTTAATTTGCCACCTTTTGGTGCCTTCACTGGGTCTCAAATAGCTCTTACTTGCTGTGTATTCCACTGGAGCATATCCTGAATTTGCCTAGCAACAGCAGCAAAGCGAAGTGCACAAATTATAATAGGATAGAAGATGATAAAATCATGGGATTCTTACAGTGCAGAAGGAGGCCATTTGACTCATCAAGTCTGCACCGACTCTCCGACAGAGCACCCTACCCAGGCTCAATCCCCCATCCTATCTCCGTAACCCCATCTAGGAGCAATCTAGCATATCCAGTCCACCTAACCTGCATACCTTTGGACAGTGGGAGGAAACCGGAGCACCCGGAGAAAACCCATGCAGACTCTGGGAGAATGTGCAAACTGCACACAGTCACCCGAGGTCGGAATCGATCTTGGGCCTCTGGCGCTGTGAGGTGCTAGCCACTGTGCTGCCATTCAGCAACAGGTAGAAATCTGTCCAGAGACCGCAATACACAGAATTCAAAAGGCCCCATTGATATGTGTGTCTTCCATGAAGGAGATTAGATGGCTGCTTAGATAAGAATCAGATATGAATAGTTTGAGGAGCAACAGTCTAAAGACGATAGGGAAGATCACTGAGATATGCATATGTTAATATACAGCCAAGGACATTGATGGGGGCAGTCAGCCGAATACACAGAAGGCATAATCGCAGAGGAACAAAGGTTTAATTGGCCTGATGATCAGAAGCCAGAGGGGCAGTTAATATCAAGCAATCTCAGAGAGCAGACAAACCAGCTTCCAGCCACCAAACCTGAAAGCTAGTTTTCCAGCTAGCAGCCTAGACGTCAAGTTTACTTGAATCAAGCCTCTAATCCTAAAGCCTGGTCAGTGCAGAAAGCCTTTGTAATGGCAGCTTTAAATATCTTTGCTGGACCAGGAAAATACTTTCCCCAGACTTGACTATCATTCCTGTAATGTGCAGTAACTATCAGCTAGTTATTTAATCTGGATGTTGTTTGGGGAAAGTCTTACGAAGTTCAGATATTGTGGATATATTTTGGAACAAGGGGTATGTTCTGTATAGTGTGTGTGTGTGTGTGTGTGTGTGTATGTGTGTGTGTGTGTGTGTGTGCGCGCGCGCGCGCGTGTGTTTAGTAATTGATGCATCTTAATTGTGTGGAGTAGTCCTGTTCTCGTGTATTTGTCTTTACTTTAAAGTCTTCAATAATTGTTCCACGACAACTGGGCTGTTTATTCTCATTGGAGTTTATCTTGTCTCCTCACACCAAAAGAAAAGAAAAGTGTTGGAACTGGTGTTCCAAGTCGGGATGCCCTTGTAGAGAACATCAACGTGGTTCGTGATGAGTGTAAGTGGCAAAATTTGAGGTAGCTCAGGATCTATCTTAGACACGCTCTAATACGTAGTGAGGGGGTTTAGTGGACGGCTCACCTGCACTTCTGCAGACCAGAATTTTGACTGAAAATTATACCAGGTGGGCATCTGGTATTTCTGGGCTCTTCCAAGCGATTAAAATCTCAGTCCCGTGGTGGAATTATAAACTGCTGCTGTTCCAAAATGGTTAGTAGTCATATGTCAGCCTTAAGTTGAGATTCCAGCGATATCACAACCAAATTTTATTCCATCTTCAGCCAAGATCTACACCCACAGGTAACACCATTGCACTCTGACCCACTGAATAACTATCGAAACGGGAATCTGGTTTCCTCATTTTACCCAACTGTGGTACTGAGGCTAATGGCATTCCTGCTGCTGTCACATCCGGGGTGGAACTAAGGACCTTCCTGGTCTGTTTGGCTCCGATATTGCCCAGATAAACCTGTTAAACGACCAGCTGCTCACAGTTATGTTTCATAGCCTGTAAGTTATTGCTGTTCAAAAGCGAAGAAAAGCCACCAGGACTTTGCCTTTTGAGCCTCGATGTTGGGCTTGGTTGCAATTTCATGCAAGTTCAATGGCTTAATTTTAAATCAGTGGGAATTTTACTTTGATAAAGGCTAATTCTCAAACACCAAACTGTAAACACTAGCAGTTGGCATGTTTGCCAAGTTAAATTAACATGGATTGTCAACTATTACGTTTAGCACAGAAAATAAAGCTGAGGCAATCTATAATGAAGTCTGTTGCTAAGCTGATTAAGATAATGGCTTATTCATAAATGACAATACATCAATATCGCAAACTCTTTTTGAAACTGTTCAGCTGTCACGTTCATTGATGCAGGAAATTGGTATAAATTAATGAGAAAACGTTTAGGTCCCAGTTTTTGAGTGAGTTATGATCCAAATACGGCACAAATGCCTCTTCCTTTTATCTGTAGGTAGTGTTTGTTTTCCATTACATTCTGCACGATTAGCGTTTCACATTCTGTTACTCTGCAGTGAGGTGCACAAATTGAAGTTTCACCATGCATGTTAGGTTTTTGAGAATATCCCTCGACAGAAATGAGTCTGCAAGAACTCTTTATTTATACCATGAGTTTTAATTCTGGAAATTAGTGAAAACAATCAGCCTGTGTCATGCTGCACTTTTAACGTACCAAATACGCTTTGAAGCTGCAGCCTTTTGGGGGACAGTCAGATCTTTCTGCGACTGTCGGTCGCTTTTGGTAGTTTTCTGGAGCGCATCAATGTGATCAATAGAAAACACAGAACCACAGACTCTTAATGCACAGAAAGAGGTCATTCGACCCACCATGACTGTGTGATGAATGTAGGAAATTGTTATCCATTATGTTTTCTATTTTGTAATAATGTTATTAAAACCCTGGGTTCAAATTCATGCAGGCAGTATGTCTTTGGATTTTTAGGTTGGTCCTGAAAGGGTGTCTCTCCAAAAGTCTGCACAGAGAACAACAAGTAAACCTGATTGCTAACTTTATTTATGAGTGGATTTTGAATTGTACAAGGTTGCTTTGTTGGAATACATAGATAGTGGTAGGTATAGATAGTGAGTTAATGTTTTTACTTTTATTTAAGAACTGTTTCAATGTTAGTTTCAAAATGAGTTCTTTGATAATGCGATTGAGTCTGTTTTTAAATTAAAGTTTGTTTTAACATAAAAGAGGCGACTGAGTGGGACATGAGTGAGATGTGTAAAATTATGAGGGGCACAGATAGAGTAGACAGGAAGAAACTTTTCCCCTTAGTGGAGGGATCAGTTACCAGGGAGCATAGATTTAAGGTAAGGGGCAAGAGCTTTCAAGGGGTTGTGAGGAAGAACGTTTTTACACAGAGGGTGGTGAGAGTTTGAAACTCGCTGCCTGAAAGGGTGGTGGAGGTAGCAACCCTCATAACATTTAAGAAAAAATTAGATGTGCACTTGGAATGCAACACATACAAGGCCAAGTGCTGGACAATGGGATTAGAATTCTTGGGTGGTTATTTTTGACCGGCACAGATGGGATGGGCCAAAGGGCCTTTTCTGTGCTGTAGACCTCTGTGACTCTATAAAAGATACTTATTGGTCAAAGTCATGACTCCTGGGGTGAAGTATCCTTTTGTTACAGTTTTACAAATAGCAAACTGTTTGGGGTTTCATGTCCGGCATCGTAACAAAAGGTGTATCCCAACACCTGCACCAGCTCTTTGTTAGAGTTAAACCAATCACACTGTGCCACACTCTTCCCCTCGCCTTAACTTGCTCAGTTTCAAATTTTTATCTACTTTTCCTTTCGATATGGTGGCCACTGTCTCAGCTATTTCCTGCGGCAAAACACTCCGTGCTCAATCTCCGTGTGAAACAGTTTCTTGTAATTTTCTTTTCACTTCTTTGTCACAGCTTTAAAACAATAACTCCAACCAGAGGAAATAACTATTACCTATCCCCTTTGTCGTGATCTTAACAATGTGAATCAAACTCATTTAATGACTTCACCGCTCCAGTTGACATGCAAGAGTCTCCAGTCGCTTTTCAAAACTCTCCTGGCACCATCCCGTCGTGCCTGACGTCGTGCTGACTCTGATTTTTTTGTTGTTGTTTAACTGCTACCGCAGGCAAAATTTCAGGAATTTAAATTGGATAATTTGCTGCTGCTTGTAATGATTCATGCATTTAAGTTTGTGACTTGAATCTGTCATAGCAACTTGACCATATATCAAGGGGATGGGCAGAGTGAATACTGACTGTAGAGAAGAAGGCTGAGTAAGGGTAAATTGCAGGCCATGTGAAATTCTACCAAATGTCTTTCATGTGCTTCAGTGGAGACATTCAAAACCTCTGTGATTGAGCAAGCTGTAGAATTATGCCTTTAACGCCGCTACATGGGCATTAAAATGACAAACCAATCACTGTATCTGAGCCCTGAGTGCTGTCAGAAGACACTGAATGTTCTTAAAGCTTTGTTGGCAGAGTTTAAAACTGCCACATCAGGGATTTTTTTCCCCCCCGAAAGCATCATTTCAGCTCTGGTTGTAACAGATTACAGCCTGACGCTCATACCTGTCACCTTTGGTGACTCCTGTAGTGACCTAAGGCTGGTCTGTGAGACTAGCATTTTTGTTGTTGCTTCCTCACTGCTCCTACTCGTGATGTTTAATGTACTGGCTGGGGTATTTGTTCTCTCCTAACATTAAAGGCGTTCATTCTAAGCTTCAGAAGTGCACAAGGCTATTGAACAAGTCACCTGGGGATATTTAGAATGCAGCTTCACGTGAAACTGGAGTCACGGAGCTGGAAAAAATTGGAAGTGGTGTGAGATGCCCTTTTTGACTTGCTGGAGTATTTGAGTTGCACGCTTGGATCTGACACTGGAGTAATACTGCTGCGGTTCAAATTGTGACTTAATAACCTGCAACCAAGTCAGCTATTTCAGAATTGCCAATACTGCTGACTTCAAATTTGAACAGTCTGCAAAGAAGTATATTTTGCTCGCTTATTCAAAATCCTGTTTTGAGTGTGTTGCAATGTTTTCCGATCATACATTTGGAAGACTGAAGCCATTGCCTTCGGTCCCTGCCACAAACTCTATTCCCTTGCCACCAGTTCCATCCCCGTCCCTCGACGTGGCCTTGGGCTGAGTCAGACTGTTTGCAACCTCGGTGTCCTTTTTGACGTTTCATGGAGCTTCTGATCCAGTGTCACCTCTCTGTTACAAAGATCTCCATAAGATTGCCTGTCTCGTTCAAAAATGCTTCATTGGCTGCAAAGTGATTTGGGTTGTGCCAAAATTGTGAAAAGTTCTTTTTAAATTTCTGCCCCCCCTCCCCTCCCCAAGCCTCTCCAACTTTAAGTGACTACCTGTTTCATCAGGCTTTTGATTATCCACCACATTAGCTCCTTTGTTAACTCAGTGCCAAACATTATCTCTTGCTTTTCTGCGTAGTGCCTTGGGATGTCTTGCTCATGGAATAAAAAGGAAAGTCAGCACTTGGATAAGAAATTGGCTTTTAAAGTTTTTTTTTTCATTTTGTTCACGGGATATTGGCATCGTTGGCTGGGCCAGCATTTATTGCCCATCCCTGAGGCATTTACGAGTCAACCACATTGCTGTGGATCTGGAGTCACGTGTAGACCAGACTAGGTAAGGACGACAGGTTTCCTTCCGAAAGTACATGAGTGAACCAGCTGGGTTTTTGCGACAATTGACAATGGTTTCGTGGTCACTGTTTAATTCCAGACTTTTAAAAACTTGAGTTTAATTTCACTATTTGCCGTGACAGTATTTGAACCTGGGACCGCAGAGCATGACTCTGGGTCTCTGGATTACTAGTTCAGCGATAATACCAAAACGCCACTGTCGCCCCAGGCTGAGTGACAGGCAATAAAGTAGTGATAAAGGGTTGTTTTTCAGACTGGAGGAAGATTTGTAGTGGAGTTTGCCAGGATTCTCTGTTGGGATCCTTGCTTTTCCTGATACAAGTGACCCAGACTGTGGTGTTCAGGGCTTGATTTCAAACTTTATAGGTGATATGAAAATTGGAAATATTTTCAAATGTGATGAGGACAGTTGTGAACCTTAAAAGTGTTGGTGAATTGGACAGACAAGCAGCAGATTAAGTTTGAGGTGAATCATTTTGAGAGGGTGCTGGAGGCAGGTTGGATCGAGGTTTTCAAAAAAACAATTGGATCGCTATCTGTAAAGCGAGAATGTGCAAGATTACAGGGATAAGTCAGGAGAGTGGGACTGGGTGGAAGCATTTTCAGAAAGCCAGAGAAAACCAGAACGGCTGACTAGACTCCTGCATTTTAAAAATTGCAATTCTGTGTTAAAAGGATTTATAAATATAAATTAATAATTCAAAATAAGAGATGCCACAGTTTGGTATCGCACTGTGACTTCCATAACGACACGCAGTTACTATATGGTGAAATATGGGACTTGAAAATTGTTCCAATCAATTATATCTTCTTTTATCTTCATAAATAGACAGATGGGCCTGGATCTGGTTCCAAGGAAAGAGTTCAGTATGGTGGATCCCGATGACATCAGTGTAACAGAACTATACAAATTGGTGAGCATCTATTAATGTTTTTATATTGCTAACTTGTTATATAATCTTAATTTGAAGGAGAGATTAGTGATGAGGCAATTGTACAAGAGGGATTAGTTGTGTAGTAACTGTTTTAAATTTCTAAAGCTATTCCTTCAATATTTTTACTCTATCTTAAATATTACAGTTGTAGAATGTGTCTCCGAAATCAGTGCCTACCCTGAGCTTCTCCTCTGTGCCTCTGCTTTGAGGAAGAGCAGAGGGAGGATCAGGAGGCAGATTGCAGGGAAGCCGAGTTTAAACAAGCAGTGGAGGTAATCTCTCCCCTTTTCACATTGCTACCCACATCCTTGTTTCTGCCGATGCAAGCGGGCTGCTTCATCTTGACCCCTTGGTAGCAGTTCAGAAAGCTCTTCTCGCTTTGCAAAGTAATATCCAGGTTTTGCCAGCTGCTAGACAGCTGCAGACACAGCTCGTTAAGGGAGACCTTCAGTTGATTAAAATCTGAGAACATTTCCAAATTATTCCCATCGTCATGATTCCCTTTTGGTTCGAAAATCAGCTCAATCATTGGGTAACATAATTGTACAAATACCAAGGCTTCCAGGTGGGAATTAAACCTTTGCACAGACATTGCCCCCACCTTAATTCATTTAATTCTGTCTGTATCGTATAAAATAATCTGACAATTTTCTCTGTTTGAAAGCCACTGCGCTTCCTCCACATGTGGTGGCCTTTTGACCTTCATACTGCCTGCTACTTGAAGCTGTGTGTCACTTTGAGCAGCCAATTTGCAGACAAGCTGGACTTGATAAAACCGATTATCAGTGGTGGTGGTTGTGGAATAAATGCTGTCACGGATAACAGGAGAACTTTGTGTGATCGGGTTGTGGCAAATTACTCAATGTTATTTGAAGAAGGAAAAGGAGAGTCTTTCTTTAAAGCCTGACCTGAAAGTGCAGTAAAAACCCCCCAGTGTCAGTTTAGATCATATGATCAAATCTTCTGACGTTTGAGCACACAACCCACCGTTTGACTGGAGGACAAGTGTGCTGTGCCTGTGACCAGGGTGATGGCTTGAAGTTGGCCTTCTTGACAGGCTTCTGTGGGGTCACGCCCTCAAATTGTTGGTTTAAGAAGAGTCAGCTTTACAAGGTGCTTTCACTGCAACCCCTTAACTCCATTTTCGAGGCCTTCTGATTTAGCTTCAATCTGTGCTTTTTCCCCTCCTGCCATATTCTAATTGACTGATAACAACAACAGTTGACAGGGTAACCTTAAGAGGATGGGGCGGGTGGAAGTTGCGAATGACAGGACTGAGGATGTTAAGATCGTTGACTTTTATGAGCCAAGTGCAAATCAGCAGTGCTTTTGGATTCAACCTAATTCTGTTGCTCCTCTGCGGAATTCGACATTAGCTTGAGAGAGAAGGAAGAGAAGGAAATAACAAGAAAGTAGATAAAGGTGAACCTGTAGATGTAGTTGGATCGGGCTCCTTATTTCAGAAAGAACATAAATACATTCATAGACGCTCAGCTACGGTTCACTCAGATGATTCCTGGGCTGAGGCAGTTTCCTTATGAGGGAAGGCTGGACAGGCTAGGCTTGTAGCCATTGGAGTTTCAAAGAATGAAACATCGAGATCCTGAAGTCCTCAACATGGTAGATACTGGGAGGCTATTTCTGCCTGTTGGAGCGACTGGTTTAAAAAAACGTTATTCCTTTAAAATGGAGATGAGATTTTTTGAGGCTGCTAATGTGCTAAATGATAAGTAAGGGGGGGGGGGGGGGGCGCAGAGAACGGGAGGGTCAGGGAAGGAAGTGACCAGTGGGAAGGTCAGGGAGGGAGGTGGCTGCGGGAGGGAGGCGGCCGGGGGAGGGTCAGGGGAGGCAGGCGGCCACGGAAGGGTCGGTGGAGGGAGGCGGCCGAGGGAGGGTTGGCGTGGGGAGGTGGTCGGGGGAAGGGAGGCATCCGAAGGAGGTGGCAAGCGGGAGAGAGGGTTGGAAGAGGGAGGCAGCAATCCGCCGTACCTTGATTGGATCTCTCCCATGACCTTGCTGACATTAACTCTTAAATAAATTGTAACTTCCCCCAGCTCAGAATTGAGAATTAAGCCATTATCTTCAGCCAACTGCTCCTTATTCATGTTGATTTGGCTGTGAGCAACTTGAATGGAGCTGATTGGCTCCTTGTCATCCTGTTCAGTCCATATCTTTGGCTATACCTTTCAAATTGCTAATCCACAAGGGTCCCCACAGGTCTGGAGAGAGGGCAAAGTTACAAGAGAGATACATATCCACACAATATTTTTGAGCGTCCCTTGCTAACAGCACTGTGGGTGTACCTATTGATGTGTCCATCAATTCACTCGAGACATGAGTAGAAGTAAACCGTGGCTTTAATTAACTTAGAACAGTGCCTGCCTGCGACTGATCCAATACTGAGAACCGCCTACAGGTCGACTGTTCATACATGCCCCAACATGTTCCCCTATAGATAATGCCATACAATGGCCCATAGGAGGAGCCCACAGATACAAATACAAGGGCAACAGCACAGATACAAATACAGTGGTGGATTATTGGCATAATACATTCACCACATCTACACCACCTGGACTTCAGTAGGTCAAGATGACTCGCCACCCACCTTCACAAGGGCAATTGGAGATGGGCAATAAATGCAGGCCTAGCCAGCGAAACCCATATCTTAATGTTGCAGCTTTTAACAATAAACCTGACTCACATCTGCCACCCAGTACAAGGATGGAGTGAGTAATTTGTCTAGAGGTGTTTCTAAGCAGGGTGCAAAGTATATATCAGTTTTAAAAAGCAGATTCCATCTGCTCTAAATGGACATCAAGGCCATTTCTTTGCTCAATTTTGAAACATATAGGGTGGGTTTCTCGGAGAATCGCCGGGGGGCGGGGGGGGGGGGGCGGGCGTGAATCCCGCCCCGCCGCTCTGACACTGGCTGCCGAATTCTCTGGCGCTGGTTTTCGGGCAGGGGCAGGGATCACGCTGCGCCGGTCGGGGGCCGTTGGCAGCGGTTCCCCGGTGCTTCTCCGGGCCCCAATGGGCTGAGCGGCCACCCGTTTTCGGCCAGTCCTGCCGGCGTCAAAGTGACATGGTCCATCCCTGGCTTGGAGGGCGGCTAGCGGAGTCCTGGTGGGGGGGGCAAGGTGGCCTGGCCCGCAATCGGGGCCCATCGATCTGCGGGCAGGCCTGTGCCGTGGGGGCAATTTTTCCCTCCGTGCCAGCCTCTGTAAATCTCCGTCATGGCCGACTCGGAGAAGAAACCGCATGCGCAGGAAGCACTCCGGCGGTTCTGCGCATGCACCAGAACACGCTGGCAGTTCTGCGCATGCGCCAACTCGCGCTGGCCCACGGTCGTCCTTCTCCGCCTTTTGGTGCGGCGCCAACCACACCACCGCCGGCCTAGCCCCCGGAGGTGCAGAGGATTCCGCAACTTCCAGGCAGTCCGACGCCGGAGTGGTTTGCTGTTCTTGGCGCCAGCGTCGGGCCATCCCGGCCATGGTTCCTGAATTAAATGTCAACGTTGGAACTTTTGGAAAAAAGAAGGGATAAGCTTGTTATCTTGATTATTTATGTCGCTATGCTAACCCTGGAATAAAGTCACTCTGAGGATACGTAAATGGATAAAAGATGAAGATAAATAATTTGCAGAAAAACAGACCAATCCCTCAACTAATTAATTCATTTATGCAGATCGTCTGAACTTGCTCAAGCTGTGAATTTAAAAAGGCCTGTTTTTGCATGTCATGTCATTTGACTTTTTGTTGGAATGATAGTTTAATGTTATTGTTAAGTCTCAGTTGCAGTCTCACTCTCTAAACTGAGTGATCAAGTGTTGCTTAATTAAGTGTGGTATCATTCATGATGCTTAATTGGTGTTCTCTTCTCCTGACCAACGTTCCACTAGATTACTTCAGTGAGGATTCGCAATCATATTTGCAAATGAGCAGAATTGATTTAATGTTCTTACAATTTCTCAAATTAGATTTCTTTTCTTCAGTTACTGCCCTGAAAATCCGAATCGATGCCATTATTGGAGATTGCCCGTTACAATTGTGTGAATAAAGACACAGGCAGGGTACCGGGAGCTGTAAAAATTCCCTGTCCCTGATCTCAACATTGCACTTCAACCTAAATTCAAATTAAACCTAATGAAGGAGTATTTATCTATATTAATTGCAAAGTGACCTCAATGTCCTGTCAGACCACGAGTTGTTTCTCAAACCCTATAATTGCTTATTTCTCGCTCCAAAACCTTCTGTTTCTGTCAATACCCTAGTTTCAGAGTGGCCAGGAAATCTCGTCCTTCAATTATTTTGCGTCCAATTTCTTTCTGTCAGCATTCTGAGCTCTCCCCTACAAATAATGCCATTCATGTAATACTCTTCCATCCATATCCTAAGCCCCACTCTCCCTTCACCTATCCTTTTCCACTTCCATGCCCCCATGATTGCCCACTGCATCAAGACCCTTGCTCCCATTAAAAAATTCCTCAGGGACCTTGCTCCCACCTAGCATAGCGATCTCATCCACCCCATTGTGCCAGCCCTCTGTTCGGATTCCAATGATGACGACAGGGAGAACCAGGCTGAATATAGAAAGTGAAAAAAGAAAATCTGCAAAGGAGAGAGAGTATGGGAAACTGCAAACATATTAAAGAGAGCCCAAAAGGTTTCTGCCGGCATATAAACAATAAAGGGATAGCAAGAGAATGGGTGGGGCCACTTGGGGACCAAAGTAGGGATCTACAACTGGAGGCAGATGGTTGGCAGAGGTACAAAATGAGTTGTTTCCAACTGTCCTTACCAAGAAGAAGATACCACGCAAGCCATGGAGGAAGTAGCTGAGATACTGGTTGGGCTAATAAATAACAAAGGGGAGGTATTAGAAAGGTTGACTATACTTAAGGTTGGTCAGTCACCAGGAATGGATGGGTTCCAGCCAATGATGCTGAGGGGGGGGGGGGGGGGGGGGTAAAATTAGAGTCGCTAACCTCAATCTTCCTTGGAAATGAGAATTGTACCAGAGGACTGGAAAATTGCAAATGTTTAAACCCTTTTTCAAACGAAGGTTACGAGGATGAGCCCAAAGCTACTGAACAGTTTAACGTCGGGTGGAAAAGCTTGTAGAAATGATTATCTGGAACAAGATGAACTGTCGCTTGGATTTAAGGAAACCCGGCACGGATTTGGTACATGCAAATAGTATTTAACTTGATTGAGTTTTTTGATGTGGTATCAGCGAGGAGTGATGAAAGGCATTGTAGCTGATGCGGTGTACAAAGATTCCTAAATGATGCTTGAGGAAGTTCCTGTAGGCTTGGTGGTAAAATGAAAACCCAGGAAATAAATGGGACAGTGGCAGCATGGATATGAAGTCGGCTGAGTGACAGAAACCAGATTTGTGGTAAGTCACTGAATATTTGGCTGGAGAAATGCACACCATGGCGTTCTCCAAGGGATAGGGACCATGGCTTTTCTTGATGTATATTAACAACCTAGGCTTCAGTGTACAGGGCAGTATTTCAAAATTTGCATGTGACACAAAACTTGGAAACATTGTGAACTGTGGAAGGACAGTGATCGACTCAGGAGGGCATAGACTGGTGGGATGGGCAGACGCATGACAGAAGTGCGAAGTGATACATTTTGGTAGGAAGACTACGAGAAACAATGAGGTCCAAGGAACAAATCAATAATATAATAATAATCGCTTATTGTCACAAGTAGGCTACAATGATGTTACTGTGAAAAGCCCCTAGTCGCCACATTCCGGCTCATGTTCGGGGATGCCGGTACAGGAATTGAACCCACGCTGCTGGCCTTGTTCTGCATTACAAGCCAGCTGTTTAGCCCATTGTGCTAAACCAGCCCAGGGGGGGTATATGTGGTTAAAAAGGCACATGGAATCGTGGGCTTCATAAATAAACACACAAATGCAAGGAAGTGATGAAGACCATTTAGAGTACGCTGGTTTGGCCTCAACTGGAGAATGGTGCTGTTCTAGACACCATACTTTGGGAAGGATGTGAAACCTTCAGAGAGGGTGCATAAAACCTCATGAGTATGGCCTCAACCGGGACTTTGGATTCATGTCTCATTATATTCACCCCCCCACCATCTGGCCTGGGCTTGCGAAATCCTACAACTGTCCTGGCTTGAGACAATTCACGCCTCTTAAACCTGTGATTATCTCTCTCTCTCCAGTCACACCATCTGGACCTGTAAAGACTTAATTACCTGAAAAGACTCGCACTCAAAAGTATTGTCTTGCATCATTGACTTTGTCTATGTATGTGTTTGTGGAACCCACCTCTTCATTCACCTGAGGAAAGAGCAGTGCTCCGAAAGCTAGTGATTCCAAACAAACCTGTTGGACTTTAACCTGGTGTTGTCAGACTTCTTACTGTGCCGCCCCAGTCCAACGCCGGCATCTTCACATAAAAGATTTATGAGGTTGGTTCCAGGGATGAGAAGCTTTGGTTTCTTCGGGCTAGGGGCTGTTCTCCTTTGAAAAGGGAATGTTGCGTGGAGATTCGATGGAGGTGTTAAAATTGGAGGCATCTTGCGAGAGTAGATTAGAGAAAACTGCTTCCACTGGTGGAACAGCCACAAACCAGAGGGGACTGGCTTTCGGTGAGAGGCAAAAAAAAAATTAGAGGTGACACGAGAAAAAACATTTATTTTGCAGTGAGTGGGTAGAGTCTTGAATGCACTGCCCAATAGCTCATTTGTGGCTTTCGAAAAGAAATTGTAAAGGCTATTGAAGAGGGAAGATTTGCAGGGGTGCAGGAGTGATATTAACTGGACTGTTCATGTAGATAGTTGACATGGATATAAAAGGTTTGGGTCTCCTCCTGTGCTGTCCCCAGTCTGTGATTCTATGTCCTTGTATCGACTGTTCTGACGTCAGTGGCACAACCTACAGCTATATCGATCTGTGACAAATTCCATGGTATTATCACGACAACTTGAAAGAGTTACCTGGTTTTGTGCATAAATATCATTGTGCAATCTGCACATAAAGCCAAAGCTGGGATAGATGGAGAATGGCTGGTTGGCCCCAGTGAGTCCAGCTTCCGGAAGAGAGATTTTGCCCGACTTCCATGCATTACTAGTCTCGAGCTAGCCCATAGACTCAAATTGTGGAGTTTCACCAAAATGAAAAATGTATTTAAAGTTATCTGGTCAATTATCAGGCGGCTTTCAAAATTGCTTATTTGGTGTCTTGAATGGTTGGCTGGTTTGAAATGGCAGAAGGTCACAAGGATGTGCCAGCAGCTGTTCTCTGCATGTTATTCTTGTGGAATGTGAGACCGGAAGACACTTGTGCTTAACCACAGAGGGCGTTCAGCATCGTGTTGCTATTGGACAAGAGAACGTTTTGTCACTTATGACTAAGTGGAGATTGGATTTGGTGCTTGTGGGACTTTAGAATGTCATTATCGAATCCTTTAGGTTCGACACAAAGGGGATGCTTGGTTTCACACTTCGAGGCACAGAAACATTAAATTAAACCCACTTAAACATGTACCTTATTTCTAATGTTTACCAATATAAATCCCTTAAAACTACCTTTGTTTTCCTAACAGCTGCAGCTCTTGCAGGCTACTGCTTTCAGTCTTCAACCTGATTTACTTAAAGGCTACATCCTAATTTGGAAGGCACGAAGTAGATTGCAAAAGCAAAGTGCTGTGGTTGTTGGAAATCTGAATTAAAAACAGAAAATGGAGGAAGGACTCAACAGGTCTGGCACCATCTGTAGTAAGAAGTCTTACAACACCAGGGTAAAGTCCAACAGGTTTGTTTCAAACACAAGCTTTCGGAGCACTACTCCTTCCTCAGGTGACTGGAGAGGTCACCTGAAGAAGGAGCTGCGCTCCGAAAGCTCGTGTTTGAAACAAACGTGTTGGACTTTACCCTGGTGTTGTAAGACTTCTTACTGTGCTCATCCCAGCCCAACGCGGCATCTCCACATCATGGCTACCATCTGTAGTGAGAGACACCGAGTTAATGTTTCAAGTCAGTGACCTTTCATTAGGACAGTTCTGATGAAAGTTCAGTGACCTGAGGCCCCACCCCCTGGTGAAGGTATCCCCCCACCCCCCGAGTCCGCGGCCGCAGCTGACCATTCCTGACAGGCAAAACGTGGTTAGAACCACGCCGTCAGGAACTCGGCCAGTTGTCGTTGAAGAATCGCTGTGAGGGCCCCTGTCAATGGCCCCCTACCTGTGGCGCGTAGACCGCATGTGCGCGTGATTCACGGCGATTATCCGGACAAACGTGGGAGAGGCGTGGCGCCGGTTTTTCGGCGTCAACGCCAATTCTCCACCCCCGTGATTTTGGCACAGAGGCTCAGAGAATTCCGCCCCTATCTTCCTTCTGAAGAGTCTTGGGACATTTTCAAGTTTGTATATCAATTCAAGGAAAAACAACATTGGGTGCCGTGGAGATATTGATGACACCATAAAATAGACAATTGTCATCCTCCATTCTCTGAGGGAAGCAGAGTGGCTAACACATCCCAGAATGAGCTGGAGAATTGATTTATAATTTGTTTGGGGGCATTGCTGGCTTGGCTTGTTTCTATTTGCCCTCGAGTTTATTTCAGAGGGCATTTTAGGAGTCAGTCACATTGCTGTGGGTCTGGAGTCACTGTGGGCCAGACCTGGTAAGGTCAGCAGATTTCCTTCCTGAAAGGACGTTAGTGAACCAGATGGGTTTTTACAACAATCAACATTGTCATCATTGTAGACTTTTAATTACAGATTTTTAAAATTGTATTCAAATTTCACCATCTACCATGGGTGGGATTCGAACCCTGGGTCTCTCGCTTACTAGTCCAGTGATTTTACCACAGCACCCACCATCTTCCCAACATTTTGTGAACCGTACTGAATATAAAGCAGGATGGCTATTGTGCTGTACTGATTCCACCAATTTAACAACCAAATAATT
Organism: Scyliorhinus canicula; assembly: GCF_902713615.1. Classification (NCBI taxonomy): domain Eukaryota; kingdom Metazoa; phylum Chordata; class Chondrichthyes; order Carcharhiniformes; family Scyliorhinidae; genus Scyliorhinus; species Scyliorhinus canicula. The sequence goes on along the minus strand of NC_052165.1, from coordinate 8,018,251 downwards.
CTGAATGTCATAGAGTTTCTGCAAACCCTGAACTACTAATATAACAGCAGATTATGGATGGAAAGATGGCAATTGTAATATATACCCATCTTAAATTTAGATGCTTAAATTAGCAAAAGGATTTGAGGTTTGTTCAATTCTGCAACGTGAAACTAGTTTTGAAGATCACCTGTAACAGAATGTGTTGAAATGGCCGAACATGGTTCCTAGCAGATCGATTCTTCATTCCGGCTTGAATGTGCATTGAAAAATCATCATTGTGTTTCAGCAGATTTCATTACCCACTTAATAAATGCAACGGACAAAGTAAAAGGTGTATATATAGTTACATTTTATTGAGTCCACAATTGTCTTCCTGCAATATGATATCTGTTTATTTGCATGTACATATGGGATTGCAAAGGTCAGAAATATATCGCAATTTGCCACCTGACTCAAGTCCATGTTGACTGATCAGAATATCAATATGGAAATTAATAAAGTTTAGTGTATCCATCAGAGATAATGTAATGGTGCAATTTTGTTACAGTGGGGATACTGTAACAGGAAATAGACCAGTACCCTGATGCTTCTTTTAATAGGAATGGCTATGAAGGAGACTTCCGGTGGCGGTCATGGACTTTCGGACCAGGTGTTCCACTCAGGGCTGGACTCAAAGACCAGCAATTTTGATTAGTAAGCGAGTAGCATTTGAGGCTGGGAGAATCGTGTCAGATAAGGGGGGAGGTACATAATGGCGAGTGGTAGGTTGGAGGGTGCACGAGTGGTGCTCGTGAACATATATGCTCCGAACTGGGACGACGTGGAATTTCTGAGGTGTGTGCTAGGTAAGATCCCGGACTTAGAGTCACATAACCGGATTTGGACCGGACAATATCCAGGTCAGGGAGGAGGCCGGCTGCGGCAAAGGAATTGAAGGGTTTTATGGTACAGATGGGGGGTATAGACCCATGGAGGTTTACACGGCCGAGGGCGAAGGAGTTTTCTTTTTTTTCTCAAGTCCATAAGGTTTACTATCGTATTGACTTTTTTGTTCTGAGCAGGGCGCTAATACTGAGGGTGGTGGGAACGGATTATTCGGCAATTGTAGTCTCGGATCATGCCCCGCATTGGGTGGATTTGCGGGTTAGTGAGGAGAGAGGGCAACACCCGTTATGGAGACTGGATCTGGGGTTGCTAGCGGATGAAACGGTCTGCGGGCAGGTGAATAAGTCCATCCAGAACTATCTGGAAACTAATGACACGGGAGAGGTATCTGCGGCGATGAAGCAACAGTGCTCCCTCTCCCCGGTACTGTTTGCTTTAGCTATCGAGCCACTGGCCATGGTGTTGAGAGCTTCGAGGAACTGGCAGGGGCTGGTTCGGGGGTGGGGGGTTGGTGGAGCACCGGGTCTCACACTAAACGGACGATTTGCTTTTGTACATTTCGGACCCGTTGGAGGGGATGGGGGAAGTTATGCGGATCTTGGGAAAATTTGGCAGTTTTTCGGGGTATAAATTGAACATGGGGAAGAGCGAGATGTTCGTGATTCAGGCTAGAGGGCAGGAGGAGAGATTGGGAGAGCTGCCGCTTAGAATGGTAGGGAAGAGCTTTCACTATCTGGGAATCCAGGTGGCTCCGAAATGGGAGGCTCTGCATAAGCTTAATCTGTCCCGGTTGGTAGAGCAAATGGAAGGGGACTTTAAGAGATGGGACATGCTCCCGCTATCACTGGCGGGGAGGGTACAGACCGTGAAAATGACGGTCCTCTCCAGATTTCTGTTTGTCTTTCAGTGCCTCCCAATCTTCATCCCCAAGGCCTTTTTAAAGCGGGTGAACAAGATCATTTCAGGCTTTGTGTGGGCGTATAAAACCCCGCGGGTAAAGTAAATGTTGTTGGAGCGTAGACGGGGGGAGGGTGGGTTGGTGCTGCCGAACTCCTGCAACTACTACTGGGCGGCTAATATAGCCATGATTAGGAAATGGGTAATGGGGGGGGGGGTTCGGCATGGGAGCGGTTGGAGGCGGCGCATGTAAAAGCACCAGTCTGGGAGCACTGGTAATGGCACCTCTGCCGTTCTTGCCTGCCCGATACTCCACAAGACCGGTGGTAGTGGCGGCACTAAGGATCTGGGGGCAATGGAGGAGGTATAAGAAGGTGGAGGTGCGTCAGTCTGGACCCCGATTTGTAACAACCACAGGTTTGTACCGGGCAGGCTGGATGGCGGGTTCCAGAGCTGGCAGGGGGCAGGAAATAGAAGGATGGGAGATCTGTTTTTTGATGGGAGCTTTCCCAGCTTGAAGGCGCTGGAGGATAAATTTAAACTGCCGCCAGGGAATGGTTTGAGATATTTGCAAGTGCGAGACTTCCTGAGGAAACAGGTGTTGGCCTTTCCGCTGCTGCTGCCATGGGGGGGATACAGGATAAAGTAGTTTTTGATACCTGGGTGGGGGAGGAGAAGGTGTCGGATATCTACCAGGAGCTGTTGGAGGCAGAGGAAACCCCGGTGGAGGAGCTCAAGGGCAAGTGGGAGGACGAGCTAGAAGGACAGTTAGAGGTGGGTCGATGGGCGGATGCCCTAAGCAGGGTCAATTCCTCCTCATGTGCCAGGCTTAACCTAATACAATTTAATGTGGTCCACAGGGCACACATGACAGTGGCTAGGTTGAGCAAGTTTTTCAGGGTAAAGGATAGATGTGCGAGGTGCGCGGGAACCCCAGCAAACCATGTCCACATGTTTTGGGCATGCCCGAAACTTTAGAGGCTTTTGGCAGGGGTTTGCGAAGGCAATGTTCACGGTGCTAGAAAAACGGGTGGTGCCGAGTCCGGAGATGACGATCTTTGGCGTGTCAGAAGACCCGGGAGTTCAGGCAGTGAAAGAGGACGACGTCCTGGCCTTTGCCTCCCTGGTAGCCCGGAGATGGATCCTTTTAATGTGGAGGGACTCGAAGCCCCCGAGTGTAGAGACCTGGGTCAGTGACATGGCTGGGTTTCTCAGTCTCGAGAAAATAAAGTTTGCCTTAAGAGGGTCAATATTGGAGTTCTCTTGGAGGTGGCAACCGTTCGTCGACTTTCTCGAGGAGAATTAAAACGTCGGCAGAAGCAGCATTCTGAAGGGGGGGGGGTGGATAGGTGTGAGATGGTTGAGGTGTGTGAGGGTTGGGTCGGGTGGGGAAATGCTTATTTTACCATGTTAATGTTATTGTTTTTGTTATTGTTATAAAAATTTTGCAAATACCTTAATAAAAATATTTTTAAAAATAAAGGAATGGCTATGATGCCAAATGAAAGTTGGTAACCAGGATGCCGTTTTTGATGATGGGGTTGTGGTCCTCTTTGCACGGCCCTTGTGTGTAAAAGTGTGGTTAATGGGGGATCAGAAGCCGAAACGACCTCTCCCGGCCCCTGCTGTAAGCATCTAGAATTAAAGCAAATGACCACCCTGCCATGCCTCCAGCATCATTTGAGTGGCAGCAGCGTGAAAGCTGGCTTAATTACAGTAAATTGAAGGTTGTCACTGATTTTAATGCGGCTGAGATTTGATAATTACCGTAATCTTTTCAGCAAAGGATATTGGGGTAACGGTGAAGTTGTGCAGAAGTTTCAAAAGTTATGAAGTAGTTGAGTTATGGAAGTTGTTCAAACCGTAATTCACTGGAACTTCTGTGATAGAATAATGGTTTATTTCATAGCTCAAATTCCAGGTCTTTATATTGGGCCAGATCTGGTTAAAAGTACAAGAAAAATAACGATATGTGCCATTATTAATCATCCAGTAAATTCAGGGGATTGAAGGATAGGTCTGAACCTGTGAATCTCTAATAATCTTTATTGTCACAAGTAGGCTTACATTAACACTGCAATGAGGTTACTGTGAAAGTGCCTAGTCGCCACATTCCAGTGCCTGTTCGGGTACACAGAGGAAGAATTCAGAATGTCCAAGCATGTCTTTCGGGACTTGTGGAAGGAAACCGGAGCACCCGGAGGAAACCCACGCAGACACAGGGAGAACATGCAGACTCCGCACAGACAAGGGACCAAGCTGTGAATCGAACCTGGGAAATGAAAATTAAATGAAAATCGCTTATTGTCACGAGTAGGCTTCAAATGAAGTTACTGTGAAAAGCCCCTAGTCGCCACATTCCGGCGCCTGTTCGGGGAGGCTGTTACCGGAATTGAACCGTGCTGCTGGCCTGCCTTGGTCTGCTTTCAAAGCCAGTGATTTAGCCCTGTGCTAAACAGCCCCTTGGTGCTGTGAAGGTATAGTGGTAACCAACTATGCTACCATGCTGCCCAACCCATTTATGAGTCAATTTACACCATGCCAATGTTTGCTGTGTATAAATGACCCTTTGCTTCCCCACTATGTTTGTGTCATAACCCTGATGAGGATCGTGAGGAAACCATCATTGATCTCCCGTGGGTACAAGCTTCTTAGATAGCCGGCGGACGCCACCCGTCTGGGTCTTGTTATTCACTGATATAAAAGCTGGCCCAAAGCGGGGCCTGAACAGATAGTCCTCCCAGCAAGGATTGTACTGCGAATGAGATCCTGCTTTACACATGACTTTGTACATCGTTTATGTTCAATTTTTGCAAGTTACTAAAGTTTGCATATTTGCTGAATTTTCCAGTAGTACCTAGCAGAGAACGAGAGGAGGGGAATTTAATTGCAAAAAGTATTGTTTCAATGATGCATTAGTTTTTGATGCAGTGCCAATCAACCCCTCTGGCGTGAAAAGTGTCCAATTTAAGCTGTTAATTGTTCGTATAGATAATAGAGATTTTTCCAATAAAAAAAACACACCATCTTTACTCTTTTTCTCAATCCAATTTTTTTTCCCTTCCATTTCTCTTTCTGAACCTTTAATGACCCTACTTCAGCCATTATCTTTCAGCATCCTTCTCTGCTGTTCCACTATTTCTTTCTTGATCTTTAAATTTCATTGATTGAGAAGACGCTTCACCGAGGCTCCAGGTGCCTGACTACCCGAGCCGCAGGTCAACTCTTACCGCCAGTAAATTACACCACTAAAGAGGTTTGAGCTGAATGGTATAGAGTGTGGCTAACGAACAGTGAGCTGCAAAGCATCCTGCTGCAGAAATCTGAGTAGTAGGTGCAGTTGACCTGAGTGAGAAAATTCTAGTGGCATGTCACAAATTGTCTTTCAGGGAAAGGGCATAGCTTTCACTGTACAGCTCTGCCTCCGGATTGCAGTTCCTTGTGGGATGATCACAGGCAAAAATTGGAACCCTTCCATCGTAAAAAACTGGATAAATAAATTTCAGTGCACTGATTATGGAGAGGAGAAAGCCTGTTGTTACTACGATCATTTTGTTGTGCAGCTGTCCATGTGACTGGTGGTTTTCTAATATTTGGTTTGATTTTTGTGATTTGCTAACAGATGGAGCACAGACATCGAAAGAAAGATACCCCAATACCAACGAGCTCCCACCACCTCTTTCTGCAAATGAAGAGTCTGATGTGTGCTAATCTAGGCGAAGAACTAGAGGTCTTCTTTTCAATTTATGATAGCAGGGAAAATCATCCCGTCAGGTGAAGAACAATTTTTCAATTTTTTAAAAACAGAAATAAACTTTTTCAGCATAATTCGCCGTATTTGAATTGAGTTTGCTGTGGGATTTGTCTGTTGTTAACCTGCAGTTTCAGCTGCTAAATAATGTAATTGAAGCAGATTCCAGCCATTGGTTCCTTTTTGAAATGCTTATACACTCGTCAGTGAAAGCCTGAAATCGATCGCCTGTTTCCCAAATGCGGACTCTTCATGTCAGTCCTCTAATGTGTAATGAGGTACCAAAAAAAATAGTTATTAGATTTAAAGCATCATTACTGAAACAGCTTCTTTTAAATAAAACATGACACTATGGATTACTCCCAAATAAACCGTGAAACATGAGCCTGCAGCCGTAATTAAGTAGAGCCTGCCTCTGATTGGGGTTTGGTAGGCAAGGGATTCCTGGTTGACACACTTCAATGTTCTGCTGGAGCTGTGTTGTACATTGCTGCTGTGTTGCTTCCTTTCATACACGTCCCCTTGAAATAAAGCTCAGAGTCAGCTTTGTTTGGAAGAAGTCTGGGTTCTGATTGAGCAGGTTGTGAAGATGTCAGCATACTATCTATGCTGAAATATTGTGCAGCACTCGGTGCTGCATCGCTGGGGGTGCTGGATTTCCGGTGAGCGGTTAAGCTGTGGGGTCCAGTCTCTGACCAGATGGACATAAATATCTCCCAGTTATATTTGCAGAAGAGTGGGGAGTGCTCCGAGATGCCTCGCTAGCATTGTGTGTCTCTGGCATCACCACCGTAAGAGCTGAACTGCTCATTCACCTAATGTACTGTTTGTAAGGCTTTGCTGTGTGGGAAATGATTTGTCAAATTTGCTCCCATTACAGCAGCTCCTGCACCTCGAAAGCCAACCGTTGCTTCTGTAGAAGTTTAGCCATTCGGAGGATATGCTATAAAAATATTAGTTCCCGTTGCAGCATTTTCTGGAGTGGGATTCTTAGCATACTCTTTGTTATGTGTCGACAATCGGTTTGGAAAGTTATGTGATTTGCTTTTGCCAACTATAATGAATAGCACACCCTTGCCCATTGCTATTACTAAGGCATTCTGAGTATTAACTGGAGTTTTCACCTTGGATACAAAGGCATGCCCAAAATGGTGTTAAATTGTCCATTTTGACAGTAATAATAAAGAAAAAGCATATCATCTTAATGGTGAGAGATTGCAGAAGGATCGGGGTGTCCTGGTGCATGAATTGCAAAAGGTTAGTTTGCAGGTGCAGCTAGTAATTAGGAAAGCGAATAATGTTATTAACCCTTGAATGTTAAAGGTCAGGCTTCATTTATGCCGGGCATTGGTGAGACCACATCTAGCATGTTGTGTACTGTATTGATCTCCTTATTTAAGGAAGGATGTAAATGTGTTGGAAGCTGTTAAGGGAAGATTTATTCGGCTAAACCTGGAATGGGTGAGTTGTCTTAGTTGTCCAGGCAACTGCTGGAGTCTCGAAGAGTAAAAGGCGACTTGATGGAAACATGCAAGAGCCGGAGGGATTTTGCAGGGTGGATATGAGGAGGATGTTTCCTCTTGTGAATGATTCTAGAACTAGCAGTTTTTAAAAAAAGGGGGGCGATTCTCCAAAATGGAGAGAAACTGCTGATGCCCGAGTGAAACCGTGTTTCACTCTGGGGTCTGAGGCCGCTCCTCGCCCCCTATTCTCCCTCCCCACCCGGGGGGCTAGGAGCGGCGGTGCGCGAAACTCGTGCGTCGGGCCTTGATGCATGTGTCAAAGTGGCGCGCCGAGAATGACGCGGCCGGCGGTGCCTAAGTGACGTCAGCCGCACATGCGCAGGTTGGCCAGCACCAACCCGCGCATGCGTGGTTGCCGTCTTCCCCTCCACTGCCCCGCAAGACATGGCGGCTTGATCTTGCGGGGCGGCAGAGGGAAAAGAGTGCGTCGTTTACAGACGCTGGCCTGACGATCAGTGGGCACCGATAGCGGGCCAGACATCTGATGAGCACGCCCGTGGTGCTCGTTCCTCCCTCCGCCCCCCCACAGGCCCCACACTTACCTGTCGCGCGATGTTCATGCCGGCAGTGACCAGGTGTGGTTGGCGCCGGCGTGAACCGGTCGGGTTCGTCAGGCCGCTAGGCCCACCCGGGCCGGAGAATCGCCGGTCGGCGTGAAAAACGGCGAGCGGCGATTCTCCGAGTGGCGTGTCGCAAAACGCAACACGCCATTTGGGGGGGTGGGGTGGGAGAATCGCGGGGGGTGCCAGGGCGGCGTGTCATGATTCGCCCGGCCCTCCCACGATTCTCCCCCCCGGCGTGGGGAGCGGAGAATCGCGGCCAAGGAGTTGTTAATTTAAAATGGAGATGAGGTGAAATATTTTCTCTTCGGGTCATAAGTCGTTGGAACTCTTCCTGAAAAGGTGATGGAAGCAGAGTCTTTGAATATTTTGAAGGCAGAGGTGGATGGATTTTTGATAGGCAAGGGGGTGGCAGGTCACCCAAGCGGATTGGTAGGCAGGAATGTGAAATTAAAGATTAAAATTAGATCAGCCATGATCTTATTGAATGGCAGAGCAGGTTCAAGGGCCCAAGTGACCTACTCCTTAATTGTATCTTCGTATGTAAATTTGAAAATTGATTCCCCCACCCCCTCCTTTCAAATCTCCATTCAATCTATTTGTATGTCACTGAATATAAAATCTGCCATGTAATGGTGCAATCAGGCACTGTTTTAGAATGTAATGTAGAAAATGTTTTAAATATCCTCATATATTTAAGAATGGTAACATTTCATCACATCTATAGTATCGAGACAGTCCTTCGGTCCAAACTGGTCCATGCCAACCAGAATTCCCATCTAAGCTAACCCCATTTGCCTGCATTTGGCCCACATCCCTCTAAACCTTTCCTATTCATGTATATGTCTAAATGCCTTTGACATGTTGTCAATATCCCTGCCTCAACCATTTCCTCCGGAGCTCATTACACATACCCCCCTCTGTGTTTGGGGAAAAAAAAAAAGTTGCTCCTCTGGTTCCCATTATTTCTTTCCCCTCTTAACTTAAACCTATGCCCTCTCGTTCTCGATTCTCCAACTCTGGGGGAAAAAGACTGAGTGCATTCACCCTATCCATGCTTCTCATGATCTTCTACACCTAACAAATTCGTGAGGCATGATCTCCCGTGCACAAAGCCGTGCTGACTACTCCTAATCAAACCGTCTTTCCAAATGCCTGTATGTCTTATTCCTCAGAATCCTCTCCAGATACTTACCCACCACGATGTTTGTCTTACCTGTCCATAATTCCCAGGTTTTCCTTTGTAGCCCTTCTTAAATATGGGCACAACATTTGATATCCTCCAGTCTTCTGGTACCTCACCCGTGGCTAACGTTGATCCAAATATCTCGGCCAGGGCTCCCGCAGTTTCTCCTCTAGCCTCACGTACTGTTCTTGGATATACCTGGTCAGAGCCAGGAGATTTAGCCACCTTCATACATTTTTATACGTCCATCAGCTCCTCTACTGTAATACGAACTGTCCCCAATATATCACTACTAACCTTCCCAGGTTCCCAAGTCTTCATGTCTTTCTCCACGATAATCACAGAGGAGAAGTATTAATTGAGAACCTCGCCCATCTCCTGCGGTTCCACACGTGTGTCCACTTTGGTCCTCGAGGGCTCCTATTCTCTCTCTAGTTAATTTTTTTCCCTTTAATATACTTAAAGAATCCCTTTGGATTCATCTTAATCCTCTCAGCTAAAGCTACCTCATGCCCCCTTTTTGCCCTCCTAATTTCTTTCTTTCTTGATTCCTGTGTCTCCTGTACACCTCCAGGGAATCCCTTGATTCCAACTGCTTGTAACTGAGCCGTTTCTCCTTCTGGCCAAAACCTCAATATGTTTTCTCATCCATGGTCCCCTACTCCTGCCAGCCTTGCCCTTCACCCTTACAGGAACATAGCGACCCTGAACTCTAGCTGTTTGACTTTTAAAGGCCTCACACTTGCCAGAGGTCCCTTTGTCCTCAAACAGGCTACTCCACTCAATCCTTGCAAGCTCCTATCTAATTCCATCATGGGGCCGGTTTAGCACAGTGGGCTAAATAGCTAGCTTGTAAAGCAGACCAGGGCTGGCAGCGGGGGTTCAATTCCCGTACCAGCCTCCCCGAACAGGCGCCGGAATGTGGCGACGAGGGCCTGTTCACAGTAATTTCATTTGAAGCCTACTTATGACAATAAGCAATTTTCATTTTCATTTCATTTTTCATTTTCATCAAAATTTACCTTGCCCCAATTTAGAAATTGCACCTGTGGACCAGTTTTTGATCCTTTCCATAACTATTTTAAGATTAATATAATTATGGTCACTGGTCCCAAAGTGGTTTCCCATTGTCACCTCAGTCACTTGCCCTGCCCTATTCCCCAAGAGTAGGTCAAGTTTTGCCCTTTACAGAGTTGGAACCTCCACATACTGCCTGAGGGAAACTTTCCTAAACACACTTAACAAATTCCACCCATCTAAGCCCTTAATACTATGGCAGTCCCAGTCTATGTTGGGGAAAATAAAAATCCCCGACAATAGGGTCTGGTTTAGCTCACTCGGCTAAATCGCTGGCTTTTAAAGCAGACCAAGCAGGCCAGCAGTACGGTTCGATTCCCGTACCAGCCTCCCCGGACAGGCGCCGGAATGTGGCGACTAGGGGCTTTTCACAGTAACTTCATTGAAGCCTACTCGTGACAATATGCGAATTTCATTTCATGACTGTGGTGAATGTAATATATATGATATGATAATTCACACTGTCTTTATAAAGCGCAGTAGCGTTTTCCAACCACTCAGGAACTTGTACTGGGCTCCACCCTTGGCTCCGCCCATGACTCCTCCCCCTAATGCTGCTGTATAAATACCCTTGTCCAGAGTCAGCCTCAGTTAACTAGGAGTTCATCAACGGGTAACAGGGTGGCATATTCTAATTCTCGTTGACTATTTGGGACCTCCAGTACAATCCCAGTAAGGTCACCATCCCCTTCTTATTTCTTAGTTCCACCCACAAAGCCTCGCCCGATGATCCCTCTGTTAATTCATATCTGACTACTGCCGTGATGCTCCCCTTAATCAAAAATGCAAACCCGCTCCTCTCTTTCCTACACCTGTGTCTGCCTAAAGCACCTGTACCCTGCAACATTAAGCTGCCAGTCCTGTCCCTCCTTTAGCCATGTTTCAGTTATGGCTACTATAATATCCCAGTCCCACATACCTATCCATGTCCTGAGTTCATCAGCCCCCTTGCATTGAAATAGATGCAATTTAATCCAACAGGTTTTGCCCGCTCCCTGCCGTGCTCCTGCCTATCATGTCTGTTCAGCTTACCGTTGCTGAGTGCTGCATCCCCTTTCAGCCCCTCATCTGCTTCCCTGCTGCTGAGGATCCCACCCTCCTGCCAATCTGGTTTAGTTTAAACCCTCCCTTGTAAGCACGAGCAAATCTGTCCGCCCCGGTTATTGGGCCCCCTCCATTTCAGATGCAACCCGTCCCTCTTAAACATATCACTTCAGCCCCAGAAAAGATCTTGGTGATCTAAGAATCTGAATCCCTGCCCTCTGCACCAATTCTTTAGCCACGCATTCAGCTGCCATATTCTCCTGTTCTTACCCTCAGTAGTACGTGGCATTGGAAGTAGTCCAGAGATTACCACCCTTGAGGTCTTATTTCTTAACCTTTTTCCTAGTTTTCTATCATCACTCCTCAGGATAACACAGCTGAAAATAGCTTTCCCCCACAAACAGACCATTTATTTAATGTCTAGTCCATCAGCTGTCAGTAGACTGATTTTTAAGAAGCTGGGATTAACTTTAGAAAGCTACACAAAACAATTTGTTAGTTATATTGGGTACAGTTGTCAGTTTTTCATAAAAGATTTTAAGTGAAAAGCAGTAAATGTTAGAAACACTCAGCAGGTTTGGCAGCACCTGGGGAGTAAGAAGCAGAGTTAACTTTTAAAGCGTGTGTGATTAGGACTCGAGGAAACTTGATTCTTGCCCAACGCAATTTGTACTTAAAATGCTACCATCTTAGTGCTTGTCAGGTGGATGTACCTTTAAGAAATAGGTGTTTAGCAAATAGTTGCAGTGATGTCAGTGTGTGGGTGGAGCCGGGCTGTCTGTCTGACTTTTACTTTTGTTTTGAGCTGGCAGCTACAAAGCGTCTTAGTTTTGTTTTCAGAGTTGGAGAGCTGCATTCAAACCAGAAGCTCTATATCTCCCTGCAATCTAAGACTGTCTCCAAATCACTTGATGATTTGAAAGTAATACCTGTTTCTGTAGAGAATTGAAACCTGCTGTCTTTATTTAAAAATAGTTTTTTTGACTTATGGAAGTTGTTTGGAAAGTTATTAAGGGTTACCTATGGAGTACTGCATCTTTTGGGGGTTGTCAGGGTTGGTATTTGATAAACTGTTTACTGTGTATTTATAAAATGTTAACTGGATTCATAGAATAAACATTGTTTTTGTTTTAAAATACTTTTAGTTCTTTGTTGCATCACACCTGTAAAGTGGACCCTTGTGTTCCGCATATGCAAAATCTATTTAAAGTTGTGGGTCAGGTGAACTCCATGATATAATTTGGGGTTCTCTAAACCCTGGCCCACTATATGCTGCTTTTATGATTTTGGGTGAAACCATGACACGGCCAGCACAACCATGCCAAAACTGAACGATATTGCTCTAACCTGTGCCAGAAATGTGAGTTGGTGAGCAGAATTATGGCAGAAATTCCAACTTGTCTATGATAGTTGTACCTTCGCAGTGCACCGTGACAGAACTAGTTCGGCCAAGAGTTAGACAAATGTGCGTGAGTTTCAGTACGTGGATGAGACGTCAGTTACATTTATCTCAGCATTACTATGTCATAGAACCATATGTCATTATCTCTCCTACTATGAAGTACTAGAAACGTTTCTGTTTACCGCTGAGCAAAATACTAAATTGTTCGGAAGAGTAGATACATTTAAGAGGGAGTTAAATCAGTATGTGAGGGAAAGGGGAAAAGAGGGGTATATTCATAGATGATGAAAAATGGGAGGAGACTGGAGTACAGGGATGTACTTCAGCAAGGCTCGTTCAAACCCATGACCTCTAGGAAGGACAAGGGCAGCAGGCGCATGAGAACACCACCACCAGGACGTCCCCTCCAAGCCACACACCGTCCTGACTTGGAAAGATGTCGCCGTTCCTTCGCTGTTTCTGAGTCACAAATCCTGGAACACCCTCCCTCACAGCCCTGTGAGTGCACCTACACCACATGAATTGCAGCGGTTCAAGAAGACAGCTCACCACCACCTTCTCGAGGGGCAATTGGGACGGGCAATAAACGGTGGCTGAGCCAGCAATGCTCACACCCTGTGAATTTTTTTTTTTTAAAGTGCCGTACAAGCATCAACATGGTCTAGTGGGGAAAAATGGCCTGATTTTGTGTGGTTAACAGAAAAAAAATACAGTGCAGAAGAGGCCCTTCGGCCCATCGAGTCTGCACCGGTTTATTCAATGTAATTCATTTATTCCTCATTCAAAGCTTTATTATTTTCAACAATCACTGAGATTACTTGGCTGTGATGTTTCCGAGCTCTGCAGACCTGAAGTATATGTATTAAATGGCTTTTCATGCTCTTACCTTGACACAGAGTGATGGTTTATTTCTGTAATAGCAACTAGAAGTCTGGTGAAGTATAGCTTTGGAGTATCATGATTTACGGTGTTTGTGTGGTTTGATAACAAATCTGCCTTTTCACCTGTGAAATTGAAAACCTTTCTTGTAAGATTCCTCGGCAAATTATTCCGTTAAAGTGGATTCTTAATTTATTTTTCTGTCCTACTTTTCTTCGTCTTTCATCACATTATACTACAGCGTGATAGTGTAAAATTAATCCAATTGTTGGACTATGGTCCATTAACCTACCTCGGAAGGAGATAAAAAGGCTTGGAGCTAACTTGCAAAATCAGTGGCTCCGAGTGTGGCAGTGTCTCTGGATGCAAGGTCACCGATTCATTGCAGAAAAGTTTCATCGGCAGAGAGTCTCACTGCCTGGGAACAACCTTGCAGCGGCAGGTTGATAGTGGCTGTTTCTAAGTGGATGACATCCTAAGTTGCAGGTTTACAGTCCCATACTGGTCTCCAGATCTTGGCAGGCAGCTCTGCCTTATGTTTCAGGCAGAGAGACACCTGCTCAATGATGGCATTTTAGCTGAACCAGATTCCATTGCCAAAATAGATTGTATTCACTGATTTTGAAAGCTGCAGTGCAGGTTACTGGTTAATGGCAGAACAATGAACAGTAAATACAACTAAGCTGGGCCTGAAATTTTATAACTTCCTGCAAGGATTTATATAGTGTCATAAGATCCCTACAGTTCAGAAGGAGGCCATTTGGCCCATCGGGTCAACACTGACCCTCTCGAAGAACGCCCTATCCCCATAACCCACCAAACCTTTTGGTCACAAAGGGGCAATTTAGCATGGCCAATCCACCTAACCCGCATATCTTTGGACTGTGGAGCACTCGGAGGAAACCTGTGCAGACAGAGGGGGATCGGGCAAACTCCACACAGTCACCCCAGGCCAGAATCGAACCAGGGTCCCTGGAACAGTGCTAACCACTGTTGCACCGTGCTGACCTTGTTATCATGTCTCTGTGAATTCCATCCAGTTTGTTTTTTTCCCTCCAGTCAAGATCATACAGTAAAGTGCTCCACCATATGGTTTTACCCCAGGACATTTGGGTAACGCGTTACAAAATTTAAAGTTGTACTTTTATGAAATGCTATCAGTCAGCCAAGTTGCAGAATATTTTAACAAGGTGATTCTCTTCTCCATCAATGAGAAGAGTTTCAAGGTGGGTGTGCCCACATTCTCGTATGTCAGTTCAGTTCTGATACTCTGGTAATCAGCTGTTGTCACCCCGTGGTTCCATCTTCTGCCTTTATTGAGAATTTCTTTTGCATACTTCATTTCTTCAACAAATGGTCATTGCTTTACTTCCAGCACGATTAATTGTGGTGCGAGGGTTGACATGGGATAAAAATAAAATGTCAAGCAATTATTGTAACTTGAAGCATTTTATCGTTGCTAATTTATCTGAATGGTTCAAATCATATTTTATTGCTGTAGATGGTAAATTGCAATTGATAAAGCTGTTATTAAAAGGTGAAAACTGCACGGGGGCTTCACCTAAGATTATTCAAATAGCACCTTTCAATGGTAAAGATTGTTGCGAAAGGCTTGATTGCCGGCATTCTGCCCTTGGTGAATTGCAGCCAAGGACTCCCAGCCGAGGCTGGAAATTGCCTGTTGAGCCACAATTATGATGCCCAATAAATCACAGGATTTCACCATGTACAACTCACGAACAGCTACTTCCCAAAATGCCAAAGAATCTGCAATGTTGGCATTTTTAAAAAAAAAGCCACATCTCTCGATAGTTTCCGCAAACGTTTCCTGAACTGCACGAGAGTCTGTGTTTATTTAGCGTCGGCCTTCCTTCATCAACAGAGCGCATTGATTTGAATTGAAATGTTAGCAAGTTTCCCATCCAGATTCACCTTGATGCCTGTGCTTCACACTCCGATTTCACCTTGCCTTTTGGGACCAGTTTTTTTTTCTTATTCAGGGGGTGGATCAGTTCTGTAATGAATTTGGTTTAGGCGACGTGGCCAGGGTCACTTTGCGATTGTCTGACTGGGATGAAGGTGTGCAGTGAGGTTATCATTATCCCCAGCTGGAATATCCCACCTTAGCATAGCACTCCATCTAGTGGCTCAGACAAGAATTGTTTCCTGGTCTCCAGTGACAAAATGCTTGCAAACATCGAAGAAGAAAATAAATTAATCTCCATCCAGGCATTTGATTCAAATTGTCGCTCAGAGGGCCTCATTTAATTTATGCAAAATATGGATTGCAGTGTTTTGCATTTAACTTTAATCTGATCAGACAGAATTTCATTGGGGTTCAGATACCAGTGCCAGATTTTAATATGGGAACAGCTGGGTCCTTTCATCCTGGATTTAACACAGTGCAACTTTCTTTTCACATAACAAAGACCTGTTTTTATATAGCATTACTCGTGTCGCTCAAACATCTCAAAGCATTTTACAACCATTCTTCAAACAGATCCATCAAATCAGAAGAAACAGATTAAATGGGCGGCACGGTAGCACAGTTGTTAGCAATTTTGTTTCACGGTGCCAGGTTTAATTCCCGGCTTGGTTCACTGTCTGTGTGGAGTCTGCACGTTCTCCCCCTTGCTGTGTATGGGTTTGCTCCGGGTGCTCTGATTTCCTCCCACAAATCCCAAAGACGTGCTTGTTAGGTGAATTGAACATTCTGAATTCTCCCTCTGTGTACCCGAACAGGCGCCGGAGTGTGGTGACTAGGGGCTTTTCTCTGTAACTTCATTGCAGTGTTAATGTAAGCCTACTTGTGACACTAATAAAGATTATTATTTTTTAAAAATCCGAATTTACTTTTGTTTTAAACTTTAAAGCAGTCTTCTATTCACTAGCAGTTTCCAGTAAACACCAAAAAGATGATTGTTATTGGGTAAGAAATTAGCCCGAATTAGCAGAATACCTCATGGGAATGGGTAGAGCCAAGGCCCACCCAATATTGGGTCTTGTTCACATTGAAGAGGTGAACAGTGGACTCTACTGGATATTCCCAGGCAGCTAGTTGGTAAAGAGAATTTCAATTGCCCACTGCTAGGTCTGAGAGAGGGTCAGCAGACTTGAGGGTGGGAAAGGGCAGCGACTGGGATAATGAGGCGGCTGGGAGAGGGAGGCAATTGGGAAAGAGTGGCCAAGAAAGGGAAGAAGGTGGCGATTGGTGGGGTGTAGAGAAGCCAGCCTTGGCAGTCAGTGGCCTGTGGTTTTAATGTGAAGCCAGAACGAACAATCCTTCCTCTAGCTCCACACTCGAGGAACTATCTTATAAAAATGTACTTCTTTGGTATTCCTCTAATAATCACTGGTTAAACCGCTCGGAAACTCAGTTTCCTGAGCACAGTTTGCCTAATATGGCAAAGACTCCATCATTCCATTCTTTGCATATGTATTTCGAAATCAAAATGTTAGGCAGTGCACCTTTGAATCTGTGAATACACACATCTTGCTTGCCATGTTGTATGTTCTGGTGCCTGTTCACTGCACCTGTAAAAAAAAAACTCATTACATTTTCAGGCCTACTCGTGATTTTATTCAGAAAAGAATGATTCTCTCGACCTGTGTTTTGGGTCTGGAATCCATGGCCTAGAAGTGTGGTGGAGGCAGGTTCAGTCGAGGCATTGAAGAGGGCATTAGATGATTAATTGAACAAAAACCATGCGCAAGGTACGGTGAAAAACCAGGGGAATGACACTAAGTCATGATGCTCATTTGGAGAGCCGGTGCAGACACTTTGGGCCGAATGGCCTCCTTCTGTGCCCTAACAATTCTGTGAGTCTGTGCCCTATTATACGAAGAGGAATCCCTTAACATCAATGTGCCACAATCAGCATCCTCCTTAGCCTTAATCACCACCATTTAAATACCCTGCGTTTTTCTGCCCACAGCACCTTTGTCAATCTTCACTTATCGCTGGCCCTCTATCTTGTTCCATGCCCCCCACCCCCACAATGGTATATGTCTGATTCTATTTCCAGTTTTGACAGTCAGTCGGACTATGAACGTTAGCTCTCTTCTGTCTCCACAGATGCTGTCAGACCTGCTGAGATTGTCCAGTATTTTCTATTCTTGTTTTGAATTCCAACATTCGCAGTAATTTGCTTTAATGTGAGATGAAATGTATTAGTTAACGGTCAGTCATCCGACATGAGTGCTCCTTCAATTCAAACACCACTTGCAGCTTCAGTACAGCTAAAATCATCTCCATCTGCAAAACTTAGACGCGTACTTTGGATTTGAGTCCATGTATGAAAAGTGAGTTTGAATCCACTCGCTATTATCATGGAATCATAGAACCCCGACAGTGCAGAAGGCGGCCATTTGGCCCATTGAGACTGCACTGACCCTCCGAAAGACCACCCGACCGAGGCCCCGTCACGTTCTGTAGACTGGCCGAAGTGAATGATGAACTACAGAACAATTGGTTTAAATAATTTATTATGAAACAACTGCGTGAGAAAGATAACTAGGATAGGGCAGCAGGGTAGCATAGTGGTTAGCACAAATGCTTCACAGCTCCAGGGTCCCAGGTTCGAATCCTGGCTTGGGTCACTGTCTGTGTGGATCTGCACGTTCTCCCCGTGTCTGCGTGGGTTTCCTCCGGGTGCTCCGGTTTCCTCCCACAGTCCAAAGATGTGCAGGTTAGGTGAATTGGCCATGCTAAATTGCCCTCAGGGTCCAAATTGCCCTTAGTGTTGGGTGGGGTTACTGGGTTATGGGGATAGGGTGGAGGTATGGGCTTGGGTAGGGTGCTCATTCCAAGAGCCGGTGCAGACTCGATGGGCCGAATGGCCTCCTGCACTGTAAATTCTATGAAATCTATGAAATAAAATATTAAACTACAAAGACTAATTAACAATTGTAGAGCTACTGCAAAATACGTCTATCTTCCAGCACAACCTATTCCCAACTCCCCAGCCACAGGGTTCTACAGTGCCACCTAGTGGTCGAAGGTTGTGCATAACATTATGTACAGACTTGCTTTATGCATATTATCACATGCCCAACCCCCCACCCCACCTCTGTAACCCCACCTAGAGGTAATTTAACATGGTCAATCCACCTAATCTGCACACCTTTGGACTGTGGGAAGAAATCAGACGACCTGGGGGAAACCCACGCAGATACAGGGCGAATGTGCAAACTGCACACGGACAGTCACCCGATGCCGGAATCGGACCCGGACCCTTGGTGCCGTGAGGCACCAGTGCTAACCACTGTGTCACCCAATTTCTCCTCTGCTGTTTGAGCTTTTCCACTTAATGAGAAATATGCAAACTCTGCAGTAATCGAAACTGAAATGGACCTCAACAAAATTGCTTTTTAATTCCACGATGCCTTAATTGTTCCAGTTCTTTCTTGACCTTGGGGTCCTGGTTCACATTTGCCCTTGGACATGCTTGGCTATTCATTTTCTGCTCTGATGCTGTCTTTGTGATGTTTAAGCTGCTGATTGCTGGTGCTTTGCATGAGAGAATCCAACTGAAACTAAAGGATTTTCCAGCAATTTCTAAGATGTTTACTGTATCCAGTTGGTCTCGGAGACAAAGTTAATACATAAGACCAGACTGAGAATGCAGATGAAGGTAGTTAAACATGTATTTCTTTCAAAGGAAATCTGCCTAAAGGAGTTTATTTTACTTGTCTGACATACTGATACATTCTGTTTAAGAATATCAGTTGGAAAATGATAGCAAGCCCCATTAATTTCAATTATCTTGCGTTATTTTAACATGCTTTAATTGCATGTAATTGGTCATCTTATTTTAAACCCTGATTTGCCATATGTTCCTGAACAATACCTTGCCACATTCCACACATTGCAGGCATTTCTGATAACTCAACTGCAGGGAAAGGTCTATTTCATAAACGTAACCAAACAAGTGTTTTTAAGATGATGCACTTTAATGCAAATCTACTCGTTAGATTTATGAAGGCAAGAGCTGAGATTTGAGATGTAGAAAAATTACACTGTATAATTAACCTAATTTGCATCGAGAATTAGGTCATATTAGCATAATTCATTTAGATTTTCTAAATATTTGCACTTCAAGCTTCCTGGGGACAGGAATTAGGATTTATTTAACGGTCAAAGTCACTTAGCTCTTAAGATCACAAGATAAATACTGAGAAGGAAGACCATTTGCCTCATTTTAGTTCTGTGATCAGCAAAGGCACTTTTAGAAATTCTAATGTGATTAAAAAGTCAGCATTTCTATCTCCATAAAGGCCCATTCTGTGTTGATTGCTCTTTGTTTGAAGGTGATTTCATATCTGTCTCAAATTTGCCTTTCATGAGATTGAATCTGTCTTCCTTTGTCCTATCGCAATTTTCTACCTTTTTCGTCCCATTCTGTAACTTTTATCCCTTGATAACTCTATAGCTGTTGTCTCCTTTTGAGAGTAAAAAGCCCATGCTTCTCCAGCTTTTTCTCATACCGGTGACTAGAACTGGCTAAACTACCTGAGGTTTAACCTCTTTTAAAAAAATAAAAAATTTTTTTTTTTAAAATTTAGAGCACCCAAATCTTTTTTTACACTTAAGGGGCAATTTAGCGTGGCCAAGCCACCGACCCTGCACATCTTTGGGTTGTGGGGGTGAAACCCAAGCAAACACGGGGAGAATGTGCAAACTCCACATGGACAGTGAGCTGGGGCCAGGATCGAACCCGGGTCCTCGGCACCGCGAGGCAGCAGTGCTAACCACTGTGCCACCATGCTGCCTTCTGAGGTTTAACATGACCAGAATATAAGGAAGCTTCAACAGCATTTTCTTTCCTGTTTTGTATTCTACTGCATTGGCTATGTACTTAAGTACTTAAGTATTATTTGTTTGGTTGACCTTTGCCCCAACGTCACTAGTATCTTTTGATGCCTTTTAGCTTCATTCTTCTTTTGATTTCATTCCAAGACAAAATGTTCAAGACCTAATCTGTCATTCTACTGCTGGCTTTAAATCATTTTGGATTTTCTGAGTTTCTTTCTCCGAGCAAGTATCTCATCTATGTTGGTCTCATGTTTGCGTTGAGTTTCTAAATGCAGGGTGTGAATGTAAACTAGAACCAATAGCGACCCATGTACCAATCGCTGGCTACCAATGCTCAACATTCTCCTAACATGTTGCCCAATTGCTTTGCAATACTTAGCACCATGGAGCAAAAATATACCAGAGATACAGTTTATCTGTACAATATGTTACCAATCTTAGGTCTGTGTTCCCTTTCTGTCCGCAGAGCCTTATTAGTTCTTCCATTATAAATTTATTCGAAAGCTACCTATGTAATTGCTCACCCTGTAATTATACCCTCCTGCCATTGGTGGAGCTGTCTCCCCTCAATTTTACATTGCTGTTGGTATGGCAAATGACTGTGTCTAGGTTTCTGCTTTCCACAGTGCTCCGACTTTGCTATTTCAATGTAAGTAGTGACGAATCTAAGTATTACCAGATAGAACTTGGGTGAGAATGCAAGTCTCTACGATGGGGTCTGATTTAAATGTGCATGCCCAGTTCTTCCTGTGCTGTCTTCTGGCCCTGTTCAACTGAAGACAATACTTTAATCTTGACTCCCTGAATGTAACTCGACAAGTGAACATGTGGGAGTTATTCCCAGAGGTTAATTTAATTCTTGGGGTTGGATTGAAAACGTACTGAACAAATCAATCTGCCCGACGTGACTTCATGAAGATCGAGCTGTGTTGGCCTTTCTGCCTCTCCTCGCCTTCCCCTTAGTGCTTATAAAATCGTACAATTCTTCTCTTCCATTAATCCAACCTGACAAAATCTGGTAATAAATCAATTTGGACAATGACTGGAAAGTCCTTTATGGCAAAAATTGATATTAGACACTGAATTATATCAATGATTCATGAGCTCCACCAGTGTGGCAGGATTAATTTCCAAAGTATCCAAATATTATAATGCACGGCAGCAAACCTATGTGTGAACTGCTGACCGAATAGAAAGTTGAGGCCGGAAGTGATCAATGTATCTGACAGTTCCTGGCTTCTGTTAATTTTTAATTTCTGTCTGGTGTGCGCTGGCGAATTCTGATTATCCCGTAAGCTTGAATTTCGGAATGTGTGTAAGGGCCTTGCGTTCACAGTAAGATTTAGCCAGCAATTATTATCTCCTATATTGTTTAACATCATGTTAATCATAGAACCAGCACATAACTTTTCTTGAGGAAATATATCTGTCTCATGTCGACGATATGGATAGTGAATCTAATATTTAAACAGTAACATAAACAATATTTAATCATGTTTGCTTTTGATCATTATGTTGTCTCCATGACTGCTGCATCTTTCTTTTGTATTGCCCTTTTTCTGTTACTTCTGTTCTGGGCTAATGGATTGCTTACCTTCTGTTGATGACTGGTTATAAATTCCTCTATGCATATTTGTAATGGGACATACATTGCCACGCTAAAGCTTGTGGCTCCCCTGCAGCCTCTGCTCTTAGATTTGGGAATTTAAAAAACCTCTAGAGGCTAGATTTGAATTTAATCTGTGTCTCGGGTGAGCATCCATCCCACGTTGTGTCCCCCCTCAATCGTGTCCACATTTGCTTCTAGTTTATTTCATACAAGTTGATGCCGACCAACCCAGTAAGGCAGCTTCAAGTTTGAATATACAGTTTAGAGCTTGCCGCACTAACAGCTTTTCAGAGCGCCGTGCTGTCACTGGAACCCAGCCTATCTTTGCACGGTGTTTAGTCACTCCAGTCCGTGTCTAGGTTCTGGGTGTATGTCATTGTTTGTACGTCTTTTTGGCTTTTAACATCTCAAGAACACATGTCCAGCGCATGATATTTTCAGCTACAGTGCGTGCATTGAGGTCAATTTTAGCCTAAATATCCACGAGCCATGCATGCTTTCTTTTTTCTTTGCCAAGATCATGGGGCACAGAAGGAGACGTGTCTGTTGAGGTAATCTGTGCTTTGGGAGGATTGGTAACTGATTAGGTAACGGGACTTGGTAGAATCATTCTTTTGCTTTTCAACCGAGAATGCAATTGGTAGAGAGTATATGGATTTTTAGAATGTGTTAATAATGCTTCTCACGAGAAGAAACTGATTTATCAGAGGATTAACATATAACACATCCCCATGGTCACTGCTGTGGAACTTTCATGTATCGTCCGGCTGCTTAAGGGCAAGAGGATTTCTGAATTCCGTTGACCTTTGCCCCAACGTCGCTAGTATCAAAACACCCTTGAAACTTCTGTGAGATCAAAAAAATGTAAAGTGCAGAATTATACTTAAATGCAAAATAAAGCAAATTTTAAAAAAAAAACCCTATCTCAAGAGTTAAGAAACCAATGCACAGACTGGACAGGGCAAGCCACCAAACCATCTCCTTGTTTGCTCCAAAAACCAATTCAAATTCAATCCGGCCCATGATCCAAGGGACATAGTAAATCCAAGCCACCAGGAACAGGCATTACACCTTGGATTGGATTGGTTTATTGTCATGTGTACCAAGCTATAGTGGAAAGTATTGTTCTGCATGCAACTCGAACAGATCATTCTGTACATGAAAATAAAATTGATAATCGGGTTAGTACGGTTATAGGAGATGTAAGAAGAGGATTCCGTGTGAGAGAGCTCGCAGAGAGCCTCCACACTCCAGCGCCATCTTGAGGAATATCCTGACCTTAGCCAAAAGGCCAAGAAGCGTAAATCGGCAAATTGAATATAACAAAACCAAACCAAAATGGCAACAGTATTTCAAGCTCATTCGGTGACAAATCCACACATTTAATAAATAGTGTTGAAAGCCAAGGAGTGACATTTTGATGCAGTGCTTGTAATGTTATGTATAATGCCAGTATAGTAAAGGGTTAATATCTGAATCTGTGTGTAAATCAAACTCTAGAGGGCGTCACTAATTCACTGTATATAAGACAGCACCTCTAGGAATTCTGGGAGAAGCCAAAGATAAGCTGAAGAGAACATGAAGAGAGCAGAGCGAAAGTTGAATAGAGAAATATAGCACAAGGTCAAGTCATAGTGTAGTTTATTAGTTAGATAGAATATTGAATACTGTACTGCAGATTCAGTATCATTAGTTTATTATCTGTAACTCAGTAGAGTGTGTGAACTTTATTTTAGTTTAGTAGTGTAAAATAAATTAGTTTTGATTCAATCTTCTTATTTGCATATTCTTTGTCAACATTACTTATCTGGCTGTCTTGAAAGAAAAGGTAAGGAATATAACAGTGCTGAGCTTACATTGCCGAAGAATCTGAAAGTAAGACTGGATGCACACTTTCAAGGCGATAATGCTACTAATCTTTTCTCTTCATCTCTGTTCCTATACTTGGTGTCCAAATGAGCCTTTTATGCAGGTCAATAAAATGTCTTTATTTGTATGTATACAAATAGATTCTGACCTTTCTGCTCCTGGAGCATTGCCTTTTCTGGATACTGACTGAAAGTTGGAGTTGGGTGTAGATGACATTAACAAAGGATTAGCATGTGTCACAGAAGCAGTTTTCCATTTTAATTTGGTTAAAACACAGCTCACTAAATCAGCGTTCAGAGATTAGTTTGTGGAGTACGAGTAAACCAAGAATGAAGCAGATGGGAAATGCATTTTATTTTTGTTTCTAAAAGAAAGGCCAAGAAAGAGCTCCACCTGATTTTCCAGCATTTTCAAAGCCATCAAAGTGCTTGGTCAGCTCCTCTATTCTTGAAGTGGAGTGCTGAATGTTTACTCGGGGAATCCTCACTGCATGGACAAAGAGAGGTTTCCAACCCCAAACTATTATTACACTAATGCCAAAATCGCAACTCTGTACAAAATACATTTTCATGTTCCTTCCAAGCTCACGTTTTCTTGGCACATGTGCTTACCCATCTCACAGGAAGGTCAAAGGTGAATATTCCTCTGCTCTTCTCCATCTTTTCTTAAGCCTCGAGGTTTGTGTCACAGTGGTCTTAGATTCTGAGGTAGGATGATAGTCAATGATTTCAACTTTCCAACTGGACCTCCTTAATTTCCAACGTTCTTGGTGATTTTTAACTTGAGAAGGACAAAGTCTTCCCCCTAAATTCGTGGATGGGCATGGAACTAATACTGCCCTCACTATGTTTCCCAGAAAAGACAGCAGGAGCCTAGAAAGCAGCATTAGCACTACAAAGAAACTTGGCCTGAAAAGAAAACTTGTGATGTTCTGGAGGGGTGCCTTATGCATGTCATCCTTTTCCACGTTGTGATTCAGAAGCAACCTCCTTCCTATATGCTGCAAGTAGCTTCAAAGCTTGATAAGCCCTCTTATTAAATTAAATTTACAACACCGAATTTTGCATGCCGGTGAGACATCGGGGTACAATTTAAAAACTAATTTCACAGTCTATATCTGGGGCAGCACGGTAGCATTGTGGATAGCACAATCGCGTCACAGCTCCAGAGTCCCAAGTTCGATTCCGGCTTGGGTCATTGTCTGTGCGGAGTCTGCACGCCCTCCCCGTGTTTGCGTGGGTTTCCTCCGGGTGCTCCGGTTTCCTCCCACAGTCCAAAGATGTGCAGGTTAGGTCGATTGGCCATGATAAATTGCCCTCAGTGTCCAAAATTGCCCTTAGTGTTGGGTGGGGTTACTGGGTTATGGGGATCGGGTGGAGGTGTTGACCTTGGGTAGAGTGCTCTTTCCAAGAGCCGGTGCAGACTCGATGGGCCGAATGGCCTCCTGCACTGCAAAATTCTATGATCTATGATCCTTCAATAGTCCTGTATTTTCTTTAACTATTTATCCAAATTTCCCTTTAAAAGAACCAACAATTTCTGCCTCAAACACTCGATGCTCCACAAATCCTCTAAATAAATTTCTTCTCGTAAAGTTCCTCACTTTTAATGATTTTAAATTAGTGATCGCTTGAGAAAAAAATCTCTATTTTATTCTATGAAACTCTTGATAATTGTAAACCATTTACTGGAATGGCTCTTGATCTACCCTTACGTATATTGCCATCTTTTGTTTTCCCTTCTGTAATAACCACAGTAGCACAATTGGATAGCACTGTGACTTCACAGTGCCAGGGTCCCAGGTTCGATTCCCCGCTGGGTCACTGTCTGTGCGGAGTCTGCACATTCTCCCCATGTCTGCATGGGTTTCCTCCGGGTACTCCGGTTTCCTCCCACAGTCCAAAGACATGCAGGTTAAGTGGATTGGCCATGATAAAATTGACCTTCGTGACCAAAAAGGTTAGGAGTGGTTATTGGGTTATGGGGATAGAGTGGAACTGAGGGCTTAAGTGGGTCGGTGCAGACTCGATGGGCTGAATGGCCTCCTTCTGCACTGTATGTTCTATCTTCTAAATATATTCTCGGATATCTGCATTGAATAGCCTTTGCACACTGCCCATTCTGTTAATTAATCTACTCTGAGAAAAATGGGAAGAAATAGGGCAATGGTAATCGATTGAAACACCTGAGGATTGTATTCTATATTTCCTGCAAACTAAAACAAGTTAATATTTATCTAACAGAATGTCATTAATCTTATCAAATGAACAGCTTATTCTTTAACGTCTCAGAAACAATTAAGTACTTTCTTCCTCATTAAGTCCATGGCTTCTTTTAATGCCACTTTTAAACATCATGGCAGGCTTTTTATTCATAAGGGCACCAATATAAATTATGAAACATTTTTTGGCAATGTTTAATTTATGGATTGTTTTCAAGTGCAGGAAAAATTGATGTTCCATGTACTTAAAAAGTACAGAATAAAATGAATTATTTTGCTATAATGTGCATCTTTTGCAACTTTGAGTAATATATGAGCTTGGCGGTTTCTGTGTGCATCAATCTCATTAGAATATGCTGAAATTTACAAGTGACGCAAGTCAGCATACTCCATCAAGGCTGAAGGAAAACTATATTTCCCTTTAAACGTGACAATTAAAGTTTCAGTTCATTCACCATTATTCATGTTCATTAGTTATGGCTTAAGAACGTTAAGTTGTCATGCAACTAATACAGATGGCATAAAAAACTTTTTTTTAAACTTTTTTTTAAATTTTAGAGTATCCAATTATTTATTTTTTCAGTTAAGGGGCAATTTAGTGTGGCCAATCCACCAACACTGCACATCTTTGGGTTGTGGGGGTGAAGCCCACGCAGTCATGGGGAGAATGTGCAAACTCCACACGGACAGTGACTTTAAAAAACAATCCTTTATAAAGAAACAGAAAATATACAATGTGCCTCAGTGGGGATGTGTATATTCAACAATAGAAAACACGAAAAAATTGCAGTTTAAACACCAAGGAAAATATCTCATCTCCTTTTGCACCTGAGAATCTAATTGTAATTGGAAGACTGCCACTTGGCAAACGCAATTGCAACAAATTCTTCTGTAAGGCTCTAGAACTTGATTGGGACTCGTGTGGAAATGCATTTGGGCCGAGGAATCAATAAATAATCAGAAAAGATCAAAGTGGTTTAAGCATGACTCACCTGCTGAAAACTCCAGAATCATTGAGTTCATTCAAGTGACTTGTGGCCTGATTGCATGTGTGCACCTTGCCAGATCAGTGCGTGAAATTACAGGTTGTCATTTCTTGCGGGATTGTCAGCAATATATCTGTCTTTTTATATTTCCCCAGCTATCAAGTTAAAACTCTCAGTTTTAACAATTTGTATTCTCTTTCCATGCATTTTATTCTCTCTCATTTATTCCTCTCCTTTGGGTCCTCAGAAACTTCTGATCCAAGGTGAGCAGATACTCTGCTCATATAACTCAGTTTTTGACCTGCCTGCCAGGAAAAGCACACAGGCAGTTGAAAGTAATCCATCTTTTGACTTGGGCAGAGGGTGAAACGCCGGGCCATGTCTTGGTACTTTTACATGGATATTTCATTTTAATTTCCGAACCATTTTAATAAAATTGGCAAATAAATTGTAGATTTTATAATGTAACCAAATTTCATTCATGGGATCAAGGTGTCGTGTGCTGTGCCATCCCTAATTGCCCTTTAGGTGAGAGGCTTGCAAGGTCATTTCAGAGGGCATTGCATTCAACAGTCTACCACATTGCTATGGGCCCACATTAGGCCAGACCAGGTAAGGATTTCCTTCCTAAAGGACGTGACAACCAGACAAGTTTTTTTTTTTAACCACAGTCGTCAATGGTTTCATGGTTATTACTAGACTTTTAGTTCCAGATTTATATTGGCAATTTATATCAAATTTCACCACCCGCTGTGGTGGCACTCAGACCCATGTTGCTTGTTATGCTCTCCTTAATTTGCTCTGTTTTAATTATGCTAGTTCAAGAGTCGCCAGGTATCCTTTCGATACCGGCACAAGGTTCAAAACCGAATACTGATCAGACTCCATACACTAGTAAGTTTGAAATCAATGCACGTTTATTTACGCACACAGTCAATTATACACATGCACAAACTCTGCTCACTAAACTATCACTACTACTAAAAGCCTATACTTGGCTTTGGGTGCCCACTCAGTCAGAGGAACAATGGCCGTTGTCCAGTTCTGAGGCTGCTGGCATCGAACTGGTATAGAATAGTAGCTAGGAGCGCCTATCTCGTAGCGTGCGTTGACTTCGGATTTGCTTGGCGGGTCTCTCGTCGCTGAGAGCCAAGGCCAAGGTGAAGAAGAAGAAATCGATCTGTCTTGGGGGCTCCTCTTTATACCCCAAAGGGGCTTTGCGCCCTTTTGGGCGGGCCTTGAACTTGGCTCCAATTAATTGGACCATATCCTAATCATCTGTATTGATTTTCTCCAATAAAGGGGTGGCTGCCTGATCGCTGGGCGGGCCCTAGGTGACTGTTGGCTTGCCTTTGTTTTCGTCTCCACTGGCGCCGGGGAGTCTGCTCTGGTATCGTTTGCTTAAATGTTTCTCCTTTGTCCCTGGAGATAGCTCATTAGTATTCTATTGGCTGGTAGTATCGGTCTTGTCTGGGAGCTGCAAACTCCAATCCACAGACAAACCTTGCACCTGCTTGCTTTCTTAGCGTTGTCCAATTTTTCCCTTCATTCTCTGCAAGTGTACATTTTGTAGCCACCAGGTGGCTACACCCAGCACCTAGGATTACCAGTCCATTGACAATAGCATTATGCCACCCACGATATTCAATTTTAATATGACCTCGTACATCTAAATTATAAGAGAGTTCAACAAAAATAAAATGCACGTTCATCATCTTCTGGAAGCAAAAAGAGAGGGGTTTATCTTTATCTGGAGGCCTTGTGTATTAATCTATCTTTTCTCATACGGGGATGTTGATGGATTTATGTTCCAGTATTTTCTGCCTTCATTTCACATTTCCAGCAGTTCATTTATTTTAAATTAAATCATCAAACTGTTTCATCAGTTTATCTGGGATTTTTACAATTTTAATATGACTCCAAAATCTTCTCTTCACAAAAAGAAATCCATCCACAAACCGATATTGCAGGGAATCAAAATGAATCAACATGCTTTTGTTCAATTCCCATCGAGACCGACCCATGTTTTAAATTGGATGGACATGGACCAGTTGTCTTTCGTTAATTAGTATCAAGGAACATACTTTACATTTAATTGAGCACCACCATGTTTGATGAAGGTTTTTCGTCATGGGGTACGGTAGCACAATGGTTAGCACTGTTGCTTCACAGCTCCAGAGTCCCAGGTTCGATTCCCGGCTTGGGTAACTGTCTGTGCGGAGTCTTACACGTTCTTCTCATGTCTTTGTGGGTTTCCTCCGGGTGCTCCGGTTTCCTCCCTGAAAGATGTGCTGTTAGATAATTTGGACATTCTGAATTCACCTTCCGTGTACCCGAACAGGCGCTGGAGTGTGGCGACTAGGGGCTTTTCATAGTAACTTCATTGCAGTGTTAATGGAAGCCTACTTGTGATAATAAAGATTATTATTATAAGTGAGTGACATTAGCACATCACTGTACTCACCTGTCCATTAAACTTGCAAGTGCAGCAAAACCATTTCGCTTACATGGGATAAAAAGTTGTTTCTTTTCATTTTTAGTCAGCTCAGTAAAATTAATTCAAAAATAGTAACATCAGGGGTGGCACGGTGGCGCAATGGTTTGCACTGCTGCCTCACAACACCGAGGTCCCAGGTTCGATCCTGGCCCTGGGTCACTGTCCGTGTGGAGTTTGCACATTCTCCCTCTGTCTGCGTGAGTCTCACCCCCACAACCCAAAGATGTGCAGGGTAGGTAGATTGGCCACGCTAAATTGCCCCGTAATTTGAAAGAATTGGCCCTTAATTAGACACCTTAAATTAAAAAAATAAATAAATAAAAATAGTAACCTTCTTGTGTATATGACTTTCCTTCACACAAAGACCATCTTTGCTTCAAGATCTACTGGAATGGTGCCAGCAGGGACTGTAGAAATGAGGGTTCTAATCCTTCGAACAGAGAAGGTTGCAGAGAGTTTTGATAAATGGGTTCAACATCATGGGTGATTTTGAAATGGCGAGTAAGGCGGAGCTGCTTCCAGTGGCTTAAGGACTGATAATTGGAGAACACCATTAAACACAATTGGCACAAGCACCAGAGGCGACATTGGAAAATATTTCTATTAACACAGCAAGTTGTTGTGACCTGAAGGAATGTTGCAAGTTGATTCAGTGACAACTTTCAGAAAGGAATTGGGTAAATAATTGAAGCGAAAAATCAACCACCGGGCTACTGGGGAAAGATCAGGGGCTAATATCATGGGCAGCACGGTAGCACAAGTGGCTAGCACTGTGGCTTCACAGCGCCAGGATCCCAGGTTCGATTCCCGGTTTGGGTCAACGTCTGTGCATGGTCTGCATGTTCTCCCTGTGTCTGCGAGGGTTTCCTCCGGGTGCTCCGGTTTCTTTGCACAGGCCAAAGACGTGTAGGTTAGGTGGATTGGTCATGCTAAATTGCCCTTCGTGTCCAAAAAGGATAGGAGAGGTTATTGGGTTACATGGATAGGGTGGAAGTGGGGGCTTAAGTGGGTTGGTGCAGACTCGATGGGCTGAATGGCCTCCTTCTGCACTGAATGTTCTAAGCAATTGAAATCTCTCTCAAAGAATCAGCATAGACATGTTGGGCTGAATGCTTTGGCTCTGCGCTGTGTAATTCTATGATCCACTGCCCTGTGATTTATGTGAGAAACTATATAATAACAAAGACCATTTTCAACACTTTAAGGCCGTTAAAATAATAGTTACAATAAAACTTTTATTTTTGAGTGGTGGGTATATTTTATTACTAGTCATTTGCCAGTACTCTATCATGTAACGGATCATATCCGGTTGACTTACTGGAGAGATGATTCCAATTGTAATGTCTAAGATCACAGGTCAAAGGATGATGGATCCTCATGGCTAATTTTATTTCCTTGCAGTGAAAGGTTCTTTGTAAAACTGAATAAGAATGGATTGCCGAAATTTCCAGAGAAAATGGAAAGGCAATGCACACTGTTTGTTGTAAGTATAAAATTTACAGTAAAACTTTTATTACATTACTGGTTCGCAACTAACAGGACAGATATTCATCTGGTTCAGCATCTTTCAATTGTTAATTTAACGTGTCTGCAGTTTATACCATCTCCCGCCTGTAGCCCTTGAAAATGCTATTTATTCTGATACTTCACCTTCTGCTTGAGTGGAGAGCTTGTTCTGTGATCCATGATGCTCTGAACTTTAAGAGGAAAGTTAATTTTTATGTCTGTGATTTGTATATAAAATGTATCTTTGTGGAAAAGTGAGTTCCGAATAGCTAAATCCAGGCCATTAGCCATGGACGTCAAGTAATGATTAGCCCCCCCTCCCAAAAAAAAAGAAAATTGCATGTTACATGAGACTGAAAATTACTTGCTTTAAAATAGCAACTACTTTACCAAGTAGTGTAACTAGTCCTTAGCCTACAAAGGTACATAGACATATTTCATGCTACCCTTGAATCATTAGTTCACAGATAATATTCTGAATTAAAAAGATAAACTATAAAAATAAAGCATTTTGTATAGATTTGTCATGGAGGAGATAACTTTCAGTACATTTAGTACATTTTTTATCTTATGAGATGCATTGCAGTTTAATTAACTTCTTGAAGTATTGACACAAACCCTGGAAGTTTGTGTTCGAGCCAACAAATATGTGTGTTTACTTTATTACAGATCGACAATATTAGATTTGGCATCTCTGTGATAATGCTTTCTTCCCCATGTCCCAAATAATTCTCGCACCAGAGGTCAAAGAAATCTTGTGCCCAATTTCAGGAAAAAGTCAGAGGGAATTCTCTCTCAACTCTTGAGGCAATTCAGCAAACTTCAGGAGGCCATGTTGTCTATTACATATCATTAGATGCAATTAACACCCCCCTCCCCCCATTTCTTGCCACTGATCATGATGATCACAGGAAGCCCTTTAAAGGGCTTTATCTAAGGCCATAAAAGACCATCTCCATTGGGTTGACCTTAAAGATTACAAACCTCCTTTCTTACTGAATGTATGTGCTCAACTATCACCCTCTTAAAGTTTTGGAATATCCTTTAGCACCCTGGCTTGCTTGGATCGACTATGCCAAATGTTTACTGCCCGCTGAAAAGAGAGTTGAGTAGCAATTTGTCAGCTAGCAAGTGCAGGCATGATGTGGCAAAAACACATCCAGAGAGTTCAGCCAGAGACTTGCCCAAAATTGTCCCTTCTCCATGTCTCATCCTCTTCACTGTCCATGTCTGCCTCATCCATGTTCTCCTACAAAAACCCCTGCCCTTCTCTCCCATCTCCCCCTTGCTCTGCTTCTTTGCCGTTGGCCCCCGCTCCCTGCCTCATTGTCCTCCCCCTTGCCCTCCTTTTTCTCACTTCCTGCATTCCTGTCACCTAAAGAAGGGAAAGAAAGTTAGCCGTCGAACATCACCTTGTCATGTTCATGCACGAGATAGTTTGTACTTAACTTGATATAAAACATAAGAACAGCAATGATGGGGGGGGACGGGGACGTGAGGAGAGGGGCACAGTGGTTAGCTTCACAGCTCCAGGGTCCCAGGTTCGATTCCGGCCTCGGGTGACTGCCTGTGTGGAGTCTGCACGTTCTCCCCGTGTCTGCGTGGGTTTCCTCCGGGTGCTCCGGTTTCCTCCCACAGTCCAAAGATGTGCAGATTAGGTGGATTGGCCATGATAAATTGCCCCTTAGTGTCCAAAAAAACTTGGGTGGGGTTCCTGGGTTACGGGGATAGGGTGGAGGTGTGGGCCTAAATAGGATGCTTTTTCCAAGAGCCTGTGCAGACTCGATGGGCCGAATAGCCTCCTTCTGCACCGTAAATCTATGATGCTTTTAACTTTTAAAATAATACAGCTTCCTATACTGAAATAGATATGCGATCAGTTTCACTGGTTGATAGTTTACCCCATCCTTCCACTAGTTGGTGAATCACAAGATACCTATTGTAAGCCTTGAAGTAAATTGCCACCCCAGCCACAAATATTGTCCAGCTCAAGGAAAGCAGAAGCGACTGAGATGTTTTTTTTTTAAAAATAATTCCGTTTCATTCACTCAAGAAAAATGTTCCAAGTTTCTATTTCACAGTTTCAGAAACATTGACCAGAAAGGTCAATTCAGCCAAATGATCAATTTGTTTTAAACCCTCAGTATAAAGCTGAGAAGACCCAAATGAGTGAGTAATTCAGTAAAACGTTGTAAAATGTTCTTCAAATCTGCTCTGATTTTCCTGTGTCATTTTCAGGATTTGGGGAGCAGCGACCTCAGGAAGGACATATATATTACTGTTCACATTATAAGACTGGGTAAAGTCATTTTTTTGAAATTGAACAAATTGTAATTTTTTCAAACTTTTTTTTTTCCCCCTGACTGCTTTTGTGGCAAAAAGTGACTGCATGTTTCTCTGATATGATCCCATAGGTCGAATGGCAGCAGGAGAGAAGAAAAACACCTGCAGCACCCAATATCGGCGGCCGTTTGGTTGTGCAGTCCTGAGCATTGCAGACTTGCTGCAATCTGAGAGGGATTCCAAAGAGGACTACATGCTTAAAGTCTACATGTACAGTAACATTTCTCTCTCTCTCTTCAGTCTTCTTTACTGAATGATGAGGTTGGGTGAGCATGGCTGCCTCACAGTGTCCGGGGCCCGGGTTCGATTCCGGTCTTGTGTGACTGTGTGGAGTTTTGTACGTTCTCCCCGTGTCTGCGTGGGTTTCCTCCGGGTGCTCCGGTTTCCTCCCATGGTCCAAAGACGTGCAGGTTAGGTGGATTGGCCATGATCAATGCATGGGGCTACAGGGATAGGATGAGGGAGTGGGCCAAGGTAGGGTGCACTTTGAGAGGATCAGTGCAGGCTCAATGGGCTGCTGTACTATGATTCATGACCTGAGATTCCCATCTTTAAAAGTTTCTTAAATAATTGGTGTTCTTTTGGGTTCTTGTCCAAATGACCTGGACAGGTGTGGCTCATAATTGGCCCCTAACTGCTTGTAGGAGAAAATTAAATTGCATTGTTTTTTAAAAAGGCAACCTGCAGAGTTTCGGCAAGTTCATGCTCAATATCCACTAACAGCACTGCAATGTTAAGCTGCAAGTCTAGGGAAATAGCTCAGTGAGATACTTTCTGCTTATGAGTTACTTCGCAAACAGCAGCATAATCTATGCCTCAAATTACTTGCGCTGAAGTGAAAGCAAATAGAATTGACTATGAATTTTAATGTATACGGCTGTCTGTACCGTATCCTCTTACAGGATTAACCTTGCGAAGCCATCATTCAGTTGTAGTTTGTTACTTGGATTTGATTGTTGGTGAATTTTCAGAGAAGTGTGCATTGAGGCATGGTGAGATTTGCTCCAAGCGAATCTAAGGCAGAACGCAATTTGGAAATGCTACAAATACACAAATCAATTATCCAGCAGAATTTGACAGAACGGTGGGTTTGGTGGCCTATGCTGCTTCTGTGAGCTGGGAGTGACTACACTTGACATCGAGCAGCATTTGACCGAGTATGGCATTAAGGAGCCCGAGCAAAACTGGAGTCAATGGAAGTCAGTGGCGAAACCGTCCACTGATTGCAGTTTATACCTGACACAAAAGAAGATGGTTGTGGTGGTGAGAGGTCAATCATCACCGTTCCAGGACATCACTGCAGGAGTTCCTCAGGCCCAAGGCCCAACCATCTTCAGCTGCTTCATCAATAACTTCTTTCCATCAGAAGGTCAGGAGTGGGGATGTTTACTGATAACTGCATATGTTCAGCACCATTAAGACTCCTTAGATACTGGATACAAGCAAGACCTTGACTTGGGCTGACAAGTGACAAGTAACATTTTTGCCACACAAGTGCCAGGCAATGACCACTCCCAACAAGAGATAATTTAACCATTGACATTCATTGATAATATCGTCACTGACTCCCCCACTATCAACATCCTGGGGCTTACCATTGACCAGAAACTGAACTGGACTTGCCATATTAATACTGTGGCTACAAGAAGAGGACAGAGGCTAGGAATCCTGTAGTGAGTACCACGCCTCCCGATTCCCCAAAGCCTGTCCACCATCTACAAGGCACATGTCAGGTGTATGATGGAGTACTCTTCATTTGCCTGCATGAGTTCGACATCTGGGACAAAGCAGACTGTTTGGTACCCATTCCGCAAACACTCCCTCCACTGTTCACTACCGAACAGGATGTGTATCATCTACACTGCAGGAACTCACCAAGGGTCCTTAGGCAGCTCCTTCCAAATCCACAATCATTAGCATCTAGAAGGACGAGGGCAGCAGATACCTGGGAACGCCACCACCTGGAGGTTCTCCTCCACGTCAATCAAGGCATCCCCTCAGGCACATGAGCCTTGCACTGCCCAGCTGCTGAGGAACAATCTACAATGATGCAGCAGACATCTAAAAGATGATTTGATATGCACTTCTGTCTTGCAAACATTTTTGACTAATTTTAAATAAATTTACATTTAAATTATTACAGAAAAGATTTAGATTTATTGTTTTGTTTAAAAAGATTTTGCACAGCTTTCAATGCTTCGTACTACTTTGGGATTGATTTCCTCATCATAGTGATGTTTAGCTTTCGAGAGGTTGAAACAATAATATAGAATATTTGTTTAGACTTAACATTTCTACCTCAAATTCTGTTGCAAGAAAACAATTGTGTAACTTATAAAACTATGCACTATACTTCATGATTGACTCCCTTCAATACAGAGTTATCTGTGCTGACTCACCATCCTTATTACGAATTATGTGTTGCTGTTATAACAAGGTGTAGATTTCTCCGCTTGTGTCTGCAGATATTAAAATCAACCACTTTGCAGTAGTTGACTCCTGTTGAGTCACCCTGATGGGGATTTACTGCATCTTTCTGCTCATCTACTTTTACACTAATGTTTTCTGTCTGATTGTTATCGCACCGAATAAATGTTCAATTGTTGGTTTAAATCTTGCCTGTTCTCCTTCATATTCTTATCGCCACAATGTAGGGGAGGAAGTGGCGTTGCGGTATTGTCACTTAATTAATAATCCAGAGACCCAGAGTAATGCTCTGGGTACCCGGGTTCGAATCCCACTGTGGCAGATGGTGGAATTTGAATTCATTAAAAATCTGGAATTAAAAATCTAATAGTGACAATGAAACCATTGTCGATTCTCGGGGAAAAAAACCACCTGGTTCACTTTAGGCAAGGCAATCTGTCATTCTTACCTGATCGGGCCTACATGTGACTCCTGACCCACAGCAGTGTGGTTGAATCTTGTGACCTCCGGGATGGACAATAAATGCTGATCCGGCAAGCGACGCCCACATCCCAAGGAAAAAAAAAAATGGTTGCAGACTTCCTGATTTCTGCTGCTCTGGCCTCTGGGCACTTGCCTGGCAAGTCACCACCCATGTGTCTGAGGGACATGCTGGGATCGTTCAGTTTCATTGGCACCTTGCCTGTGACTTCACGGGTGAATGCTTATTGCAGATCGAATGTTGTGGGGTGTGGCAAACCCTTATCTGGGGCATATTTTAGGATAACCGCCTGCCTATCTATACACTAGAAGATTGTTTTATGCTCTTAATGGTAATTTGCATTCTTGCCCAGTTCCCCCACATGCATGATTGCACCTTTCCTTAATTAAGTAATTGGTGATGCAAAATGGTCTCATCAGCTATAGTTTCAGTGGACAACCCTGACTTTTAAGATTCATCTACCTATTTGTTTTACCAGCTGGATCAATCATGAATGGTAGAGTGGCGAAGGACAAAGACATTGTGACATTGTGACAAACACATTTCCTGATGCAGTTTGTTACATTTTTTCAAATTTTTTTTTTTTACAGTATTCAATTTTTTTTTCCAATTCAGGGGCAATTTAATGTTGCCAATCCACCTGCCCTGCACTTCTTTTGGGTTGTGGGGGTGAAACCCATGCAAACACGGAGGAGAATGTGTAAACTCCACACAGACAGTGATCCAGAGCCAGGGTTGAACCTGGGACCTCGGCGCCCTGAGGCAACCATGCTAACCACTTGCACTGCACTTTGTTACCATGCAGGATCTAAGTTGGGCATTGCCACGAATAAGCACGTTGAAAGAGTATTATTAACCCTTCTTGTTGATGAAAGTGATGGATCTCTCAAATGGAGCCTTTCACAAAACATCAGTCCTATCGAGGACAAACCTGCCCCCTGAGGAAGCCAGCTTTTGGAAATGGATCTATACTTTTGCTGTTTAGGAAATATGGTAATTAATGAAGTCTGATGTCCTGCAGACAATGGCAGCTATCACCTGTTAACTGTAATTCCTCACAGTTCCTTGGCTGATCTTCGCCCAGGGCCTGAGATATGAAGTACAGTCATAGAAATTGTCCTCGGCATCATTGCCGCTGACGACGCCCTACAGAAGGTGAACTGCAGCTCCAGGTATTCCAGAAAGGATTTCTGAGTCGGCCAGTTAAATCATTGTTGCAGTGTAGTCTACGCATGCACAGATCTTTCAACAGTACGTTGAGTGAGAGGGTGGGTCGCTAGATCAGTTCAGTCTCTAGTTTCTCCCCTTGCTTCTTCTCCAGATAACCCATAATGAGAAAGAAGGGGGATGTGCCATGGATTGGCCTTTTCAAAGCTCCTAATGCAGAGAAAGAGGTGGAGGTCCTAATGGTAATTGCCTTGAAACACCAACAGATCCAAGATGGTGGAACTAGCAAGAAACACCTGCCAAAACTGGGTGGGGGTGGCCGGGGGGGGGGGGGGGGGCAGGGGGGTGGGGCAGGGGTGGGGCAGGGGTGGGGGGGGGGGTGGGGTGGGGGGGGGCGCGTCTGCCAAAATTGGGGGGAGAAACTAAGCAATTCCCAAGATGGCTATGGCGAGGTCAGGTCGCTCTCCTGGATGGATGATAAAAGGGGAAAAAATTCACATCAGTCCAAGTCACCAAACTGCTATTCTCTGGTCTAAGTGGCTGTGTCCAGTAAATGAGCGATCAGCTAATGGTGGGCCGAGTAGCAAGAACCAGCTTATCAGATTAGCTGAGTCCACCAGGGACGATGCACATGTCCCAGTAAATAATGGTAAAGCATGAGAAATGGCAAAACTCAGTTATTCCATAATTTCCTGGAGTGTGCTGTACAAATGAAAGCACACACTGTTAATGTGTTATTAATATGCCACAGGTTTCCAACATTTTTGGCTCAACCTTTGTTAAAAGATTAGTCACAGCCAATCTTTTACTACTCTTTACTGTTATGTATTTCCAGCAGCTAGTGTTTTTTTTTGTTTCCAATATGCAGAATCGGCATTTAAGACATGCAGAAAAACATTAGTGGGCATTAATTCAAAGTTCTGAACAGTTAAGCAGAGTTTTACGGGTTTGCACTGCTATTTGTTAAATCCCCAGGACTCATGAAAAATGTGCTGTTCTTTTCAGAGCTCACCAAAAAAGTTCATTTTTTTTAAACAAATGAGTGAAGAGGCCTATCGCAGTTGTGATAAGTCAAGCTGGGTGTTGTGTATCATTTCCTCCTTGTGAATTCTGTTTAGCTGATGCAGAGAACAGATGTAACTAGTCAGTGCTGAGTTCCTTCCAGATGGAGCACAATTGCAGTTCAGTAGTTAAAGATGCATTGTGACCTTGATGGTCCCCATTACTTGAGTGGATACGCCCCGTTGGGGTGGCATACTGGTTAGCACTGCTATCTCACAGCACCAGGGACCTGGGTTCGATTCCCGCCTTGGGCCACTGTCTGTGCGCAGACTGCACCTTCTCCCAGAGTCTGTGGGTTTTCTCCGGGTGCGCCGGTTTCCTTCCACAGTCCAAAGATGTGCAGGTTAGATAGATTGGCCTTGCTAAACAAATTCCGCTCGTGATGTGCAGGTTATGGAGATGGGACAGGGGGGTGAGCCTAGGTATGGCCCTCTTTCAGCAGGTCGGTGGAGACTTCATGGGCTCAATGGCCTCTTACTGTATTGGGATTCTGTGCAGAAGTAAACAACACTGTTTTTCAAACTTTTTAATTCTCATTTGGCACCTTTTCAGAAACAAAAGCTTACTCTTACTTTGTAAATGAAATTAATTTTCCTAATGAATGATAAATTATGTGGAATGTTTAAACGTGCTGTTGGGGGATGGATGGGGCGGAGTTTCAATAAAAGTTGTGAACTATATCCAAGAATTGAGGGAGAACTAATTGAGCTAGCCTTTCAGTAGAACTATTGAATCAGCCCTCCAGTGCAGCAAACTTTATTCTTCTAATTTAGCGACAGAGCAGAAAACCAATGAAAGGGAAGAAGAATTTCAGGCTACGTAACCATAATTAAAAAATTAAATACAAAATACTTAATTTTCAGCGATGATTGTGAAGGAATCCAGCTGTTTACTTACAATGTAAGCAAATTGTACCAGTCACAGGGGTTTTGGCAGAACTTGCTTCATTATTTTTTTTTATTTAAAAAAATAAATTTAGAGTACCCAATTCATTTTTTCCAATTAAGGGGCAATTTAGCGTGGCCAATCCACCTATCCTGCAAATCTTTTGGGTTGTGGGGTTGAAACCCAAGCAAACATGGGGAGAATGTGCAAACTCCACATGGACAGTGACCCAGAGCCAGGATCGAACCTGGGACTGCGGCACCGTGAGGCAGCAGTGCTAACCACTGTGCCACCGTGCTGCCTGAGATTGTTTCATTAATGACCAGAATCCCACTGAAGCACATTATTAGGGCAGCTTCATTTTGGTTTGCTTATATTTTGCATGTTTGTTAGTGCAATTAAAATTCTATTGTTTTTAAACTAGCTGGTCATGTATAGGTATAGATAAATACACTTAACATGGGCAGCACGGTAGCATAGTGGTTAGCACAGTTGCTTCACAGCTCCAGGGTCCAAGGTTTGATTCTCGGCTGGGACACTGTCTGTGTGGAGTCTGCACATTCTCCCTGCGTGTGAGTGGGCTTCCTCCGGGTGCTCTGGTTTCCTCCCACAGTCCAAAGACAGTCCAAAGCGGGTTAGGTAGATTGACCATGCTAAATTGCCCTTAGTGTTCAAAAAAAAATGTTAAGTGGGGGTTACTGGGTTACAGATATGGGGTAGATATGTGGGCTTCAGTGGGGTGCTCTTTGTAAGAGCCATTGCAGACTCGATGGGCCGAGTGGCCTCCTTCTGCACTGTAAATTCTATGAAGGCTGGTGTCACTGTACCCTCCCCTACCGGGTTAAGGAGATGGTTTGTCACTGACCCCAAAGGACATTATCTAATCCCAGCCACTATCATGGCCGGCTGGTTAAGTATGTGTCCAGTATCTTTAAACAATTTTAGATGTTTACAAACAGCTTTTTCGGAATCCCTTTTGAACCCGTACATTTCATTTGATTCCAGGT
This sequence comes from Scyliorhinus canicula, assembly GCF_902713615.1. NCBI lineage: Eukaryota > Metazoa > Chordata > Chondrichthyes > Carcharhiniformes > Scyliorhinidae > Scyliorhinus > Scyliorhinus canicula. The sequence continues at coordinate 7,978,191 of NC_052165.1, read as the reverse complement.
GCAATACCGAAAGTGAATGGTACCAAATACATGAAAATATTATCAAGAAGCTAAACGCACGGTACAATCTGACAAGTTCAAATGCCGGTGAGTGGAACATTGTTAATGTTTTGTGCCACGCTCCGGTTTTTCCATCCCTTTCTTTAGGAATACATAGTGACATGCTAAATGCCCATACCATTGGGAGCATTCCCAATAGAACTACATGGCATAAGTAGAACTGAGATACGTTCCGGGTTCACGTCGAAACCTGCATAGAAACTGTAGAAGACAAATTAATTTTGTTTTGCAATACTCCCTCAGAAAGGGATGTAACCACCAACTTTCAGATTTAGTTCCAGATCAAAATGTTATGAAGTAGTAATTCCACAGTATTGCCCCAACAAAATACATCAAGTGACTGTACTTGGTGCAAGTAAGTATGCAGCTCTTATGCAAATAAGCTCTCACTCGGTAGCTTTCAAAAGAAAATACACATAACCTCTCAGTTGGACTGGACAGCACCTTCCAAACCTACACGCTTCAATAGTAAATAATAATAATTATTGTCACAAGTAGGCTGACAGTAACATTGCAATGATATTACTGCGAAAATCCCCTAGTCGCCACAGTCCGTCGCCTGTTCAGGTACACTGAGGGAGAATTCAGAATGTCCAATTCACCTAACAAGCTCGTCTTTCGGTACTTGTGGGAAACTGGAGCACCCGGAAGAAACCCACGCAGACACGGGGAGAATGTGCAGACTCTGCACAGACGATGACCCAAGCCGGGAGTCGAACCCGAGTCCCTGGTGCTGTGGAGCAGCAGTGCTAACCACTGTGCTACCGTGATGGTCCAGAAGGTCAAGGGCAGCAAATGCATGGGGGCAGCTCCACCTGCAGGTTCCCCATGCCATCTGATTTGGAGCGATATCTATTGTTCCTTTAGTATCGCTGGGTCAAAATCCCAGGACCCCCTCCCTAACGGCGCTGAGAATGTACCTACATCACATGGACTGCATTGTTGCTCACTGGCATCTCCCTGGCGCGGGGGGGGGGGGGGGGGTTTGAATGCTGAACTTTTCAGCAATGTCCACATCCCAAAAATAAATAATAATGATTGATCCCAGAACAGAACTGACAGAGTGGAAGCTTTTCCTGCTGCATAAAATATCGCTTGATGTCGACACTGGTTCCCTAATTTAGAAAATCGCAAAGAGCGAGTTATGTTCTTCAGCTAATTGATCAGAAAACCCAACAAAGGATACATTTTTCTGAAGTATTTCTGCAACATGAGCAGAATAAAGATCTTTAATGGGTAAAAGGAGACATTTTGTGTTGAATGTTTTTTTTCTTTTTATAAATTTAAAGTACCCAATTCATTTTTTCCAATTTTGGGGCAATTTAGCGTGGCCAATCCACCTAAACTGCACATTTTTGGGTTGTGGGGGCAAAACCCACGCAAACACGGGGAGAATGTGCAAACTCCACACGGACAGTGACCCAGAGCCGGGATCGAACCTGGGACCTTGGCGCCGTGAGGCGACAGTGCTAACCCACTGTGCCACCGTGTTGCCCTTGTGTTGAATGTTGAAGAACAAATAGGATTAGCACAGAGCGAAGGGAGGAACGGCAGCAGCAACTCCCTCCTGCACTGTATTTAAAAAATGGCTGGGGATTTGTTGGAGTGTGTAATTAACAAGTGAATGCCGGACTAAATTCTGTTCTGCTTCTTGCTATAAATTCAGTATTCAGCAATTGGCACGTTTGGCTATCTGTTATAGTTCAGTAATTAAAAACAAGCGATTTACTTTGTGTTTGGAGTTTAACATCCATGAAATGGTAACATGGTGTATTTGGTATTGACAATATAAAGCAGCAGAAACAGAACGCACAAAGGGTGCCATGGTAACAATTTAGAAAACTGTCACTTGTTCTCAAAGGGGAAGGGATCTGCCCAATGTTGTGCATTCAGCAATGATGATGCCCCTGCTTCGGGCCTTTTCGAAAGAACATAAAACTGTTTTGAACAAACAAAAAACCCTCCACTGGTGATGGAATGTTTATAATGATGAAAATTATGGCGATTGGTCTTTATTGGGCCTTGCTCTTTTAATAATGTTGCCTCTACTTTTATGCGCACAGAATTAAAATTCAAAATTTTCTGAAGATTTCAATTTTTCAGTCAACACATTTCTAGTTTTACGATATTGACAATTTGAAACTGAATCTTTTGTCCTAAAATCATAGAATGACGCTAGGCAGAAGGAGACTGTTCGGTCCATGTCTGTGATGGCTCATCGAGCTTTCTGACGAGTCTCGCACCCTTCCACTTTCCCCTGGCCCAGCATTTTTCAGTTTCAGGTATTTGTCCAACTCCCTTTTGAGAGTTGTTATTCAACCTGCTTCCACCACCCATTTGGGCAGTGCATTCCAGGTCATGACTTAAATAAAAATTCTCAATTCTGCTTTATTGATCACTTTAAAATCTGTCCTCTGATATCTGCCTGTTCTGCGACTGGAAATACATTCACTTATTTACTCTAGCAAAACCCTACAAGAATATTTTCTCCATCAAACCTTCTCTTCTTTTTCTTTGCTGTAACGAGAACAACAGCAGTTGCTCTGGACCCTCCACAATAACATCCTGGGGTGGGGGAGGGGCTAGGAATCCTGCAGGGAGTAATTCCTCTCCTGACTCCCCAAAGTCAGGAGTGTGTTTGAATACTTCCCAACTTGCCTGGATGAGCGCAGCTCCAACAACATCAAGAAGCTCAATGCCATCCAGGACAAAGCAGCTCCGCTTGATTGGGATCCCATCCACAAACATTCACTCCCTCCACCACTGACACACAGTGGCAGCCCTATGTACCATCTACAAGATGCATTGCAGCAACTCACCGAGGCTTGTTCTACAGCAGCTTCCAAACCCACGACTACTCCCCTCAAGAAGCACAAGGGCTGCAGACACATGGAAATACGATCACCAGGAAGCTCCCTTCCAAACCACGCCACCCCAACACTGAAATATATCGCCATTCTGTCACTACTGTTGGGTCAAAATCCTGGAACTCCCGCCCCTAATAGCACTGTGGGATGTGCCTATACCTCAGGGACTGCAGCTGTGCAAGAAGGCAACTCTCTACCACCTTCTGAAGGGTAACTAGAGATGGGCAATAAATGCTGCCCTAACCACCGATGCCCACATTCCGTAAATTAATTTAAACAAAAAATAGATTTTCGATGGTCAAGGGAGCCGATCGTTATGGGGGACTGACCAGAATGGGGAGTTGAGGCCACATTCAGATCTTATTGAATGGCCTGTTCCTGCCTTCTAATAATTCTGGACTTAGATTTGAGAGTAACTTAAAAACTTCCTGAGTATTCTGTGGCCCTCTTGAATTATACTAGGTTCCCACATAATAAAGTTTGGCTTATACTTCAGAACATGAATGTGTACACTTTTGTTTCAATGCCCCCCCCCCAATTTCAACTCTTCCCTAGCTCCGCAAAAACCTTGCTTTACACTGTTATCATTGGATGTTGAATTTCTGAAATACTAACTGAGCTGTCGTCTTCACCTACACCCTCCTTATTAAAACTTTTTCATAATTGTCTCGCCTGACAGGGTCCCATACTGCCATCCTTGCCTAGCTGTGCTGGCTATGGTGCCTTAGTCAATAGTCTTTTATGCTTTTGTTTTTAAACCCCTTTATGACCTCGCCTGGCTCAATCTCCACCATCCCCTCCAGCGACATGTCCATGCTTGAGCTCCATGCTGCCCAGACCAGGCTGGCTGCCCAGACCAGGCTGGCTGCCCAGACCAGGCTGGCTCCCCGCGTGGAAAAATCAGTTGTCCAGATTTGAATGGGAATTGGAACAGGTCCAAATTGTGCTACTCCCAGTCAGTCTTCAGTGTTTTCAGCGTCGCAATTTGCAGGTGCTATTTCAGCAGTTTTATGTTTTTCCTCGAAAGCTTGTTCCCTCTGTCCCTCCATTTTGCTGCATCCTTCTCTATTTTCAGAAGTCCATCTGCAGCCTTTATCTTGAATGTCCTTTCTGCTCCGATTATGAATTCAATTCCTGTTTTGCCGCCATCTTAAAAAGTACTTTATGAATGTGAGGAATGCTGCAGAAAAAAAAACACTTGTAAATTTTGTTGTCACAAAAAATTGTAAATTTAATTTAACTCTTCTGAAGAGAGATGGTCACGCCAATGGTAAGCACCAAATGAAATGAAACTCTAGGGGAAAGATACAGTTGATACTCTTTGAAGAAAAATGACAGAAACTTCATCTTTACAGCAATACATTGTATCTTCATCACAGCCATGTGAGATGATAAAATGGATTGTACACAAGGTACACAGGGCCCTGTACTAAAGCTATTCCCCCATCCTGTGCGCAAATAATGTTGCTTTATAAGGTCTATAAATTACACAAAACAAACACTGGCTAAAATATTGAAACCAGGTCAAATTCTTTTCAAATAGTTTCAATCTGCTCTTTTCAGTTTCTGGATGTGTGTCAAACCTGACAATATTTCTGTATCTCTTTGGAAATATAATCTTTCAGGTATTCATTTCCCATAAACGGTTTCATCGCATTTTAAAAAAAAAGCTCCATACACCTTTACATTGCTATGCAATTATTATTGTTTGATTTATCATAAATGAAGTAGGGAAAGTCATTAATTGTTTTATAGTTTGATTTGCCATATGGTGAGGGAACAATTGCTGCTGTCCTCTGCTATTCTCCCTGTTGGAGACCAGCATGGAAGCTGCTTTCAAGCTGAGCCCACTTCGTTGATTCCCGGAAGCTAAAACATTGAACATTTGGCTTATTTGGCATCAATATCTTTTGGCATGAGGCAAGATGGAGCAACCCTGTGATTTTGGAGCTGACTTTACATTTCCTGTTATGTACGTGCATATGAGTTTCTCATTGCATGAGTCGGCATTATGCGACAATCTTGAGACCAGGAGTAGCTACAGTTTAGCTTTAATACTATCCACTAATTTGAAGTGGCATTTCAAGCACTAGCGAAACGGTGAACATTTTGACCAGGATTCAGTGTGTGTACTGATTCTGTTGAACTGTGGTGATTGGGCCAATTTGGAAGACAGTTACAGTAATGGTAATCGTGATGTGGAGATGCCAGCGTTGGACTGGGGCGAGCACAGTGAGAAGTCTTACAACACCAGGTTAAAGTCCAACAGGTTTGTTTCGAATCACTGGCTTTCGGAGCACTCACCTGAGGAAGGAGCAGTGCTCCGAAAGCTAGTGTATCGAAACAAACCTTTTGGACTTTAACCTGGTGTTGTAAGACTTCTTACAGTCATGGTAATGTCACTGGTCTAGTAATCCAGGCTAATACTGTGGGGAATGGGTTCAAGACCTACATGATAGCTGGTGGAATTTGATTTCAATTAATAACTCTGGAATTGAAAGCTAGTTTCACTGATGGTGACCATGAAGGTATCACAGCTTGTTCTTAAAAACCCATCTGGGTTACTACTGTCCTTTGGGGAAGGAAATCTGCTGTGCTTATCTGGTCTGGCGGATATGTGACCTCCAGACCCACTGCCCTCTGAAATGGTTTAGCAAGTCACTACGTTCAAGGGCAATTCAAGATGTGCAACAAATGCTGACTTTTATGATGCTTACATCCATGAAAGAGCAAGAAAAAACTACAAATCATACATGAAGGCAAATCCTCCATTCTCATCCTTGTTAAAGTTGATGTGGTCCTGGCCTTGTATTTGGAGGGTCCAGGCTTCATTGTCATTCTTATGAAGGAATAATACCAGTTCACTATAGATTTCATGCTTTGGCATTACTTAGGAACATAGTGGTGGCACAGTGGTAATGTCGCTGGACGAGTAATCCAGTAACCCTGGCTTATTCTCTGGGGACTTGGGTTCAATTCCCATTATGGCAGCTAGTGGAATGTCAATTCAATGGATAAGTTGTAGAAATGGTAACCATCACGAATATTCTTATTCAGTCCAGCATCCATGTGATTCCAGACCCACTGCAATGCAGTTGGCTCTTATCTGCCCTCTGAAATGGCCTGGAAAGTCATTCCGTGTATCAAACTGCTACAAAATCTAAAATGAATGAAACCGGAAGTTCCATATTCAAAGCAGCGCTGTAGTTGTATCTACATCCCAGGAATGAATAAATTGAATGCGATTTTGGGTAATGAACCAGGCCAGGTGTTAGATCTGGAGGTAGGTGAGCACTTTGGAAACAGTGACCACAATTCGGTGACCTTTACGTTAGTGATGGAAAGGGATAAGTATACCCCGCAGGGCAAGAGTTATAGCTGGGGGAAGGGCAATTATGATGCCATTAGACATGACTTAGGATGTGTTGGTTGGAGAAGTAGGCTGCAAGGGTTGGGCACACTGGATATGCGGAGCTTGTTCAAGGAACAGCTATTGCATGTTCTTGATAAGTACGTACCAGTCAGGCAGGAGGAAGGGGTCGAGCGAGGGAACCGTGGTTTACCAAAGAAGTGGAATCTCTTGTTAAGAGGAAGAAGGAGGCCTATGTGAAGATGAGGCATGAAGTTTCAGTTGGGGCGCTTGATAGTTACAAGGAAGCGAGGAAGGATCTAAAGAGAGAGCTGAGACGAGCAAGGAGGGGACATGAGAAGTCTTTGGCAGGTAGGATCAAGGAAAACCCAAAAGCTTTCTATAGGTATGTCAGGAATAAAAGAATGACTAGGGTAAGAGTAGGGCCAGTCAAGGACAGTGGTGGGAAGTTGTGTGTGGAGGCTGAGGAGATAAGCGAGATACTAAATGAATACTTTTCGTCAGTATTCACTCAAGAAAAAGATAATATTGTGGAGGAGAATGCTGAGACCCAGGCTATTAGAATAGATGGCATTGAGGTGCGTAGGGAAGAAGTGTTGGCAATTCTGGACAAGGTGAAAATAGATAAGTCCCCGGGGCCGGATGGGATTTATCCTAGGATTCTCTGGGAAGCCAGGGAAGAGATTGCTGAGCCTTTGGCTTTGATTTTTAGGTCATCATTGGCTACAGGAATAGTGCCAGAGGACTGGAGGATAGCAAATGTGGTCCCTTTGTTCAAGAAGGGGAGTAGAGATAACCCCGGTAACTATAGGCCGGTGAGCCTAACGTCTGTGGTGGGTAAAGTCTTGGAGAGGATTATAAAAGATACGATTTATAATCATCTAGATAGGAATAATATGATTAGGGATAGTCAGCATGGTTTTGTGAAGGGTAGGTCATGCCTCACAAACCTTATCGAGTTCTTTGAGAAGGTGACTGAACAGGTAGACGAGGGTAGAGCAGTTGATGTGGTGTATATGGATTTCAGTAAAGCGTTTGATAAGGTTCCCCACGGTCGGCTATTGCAGAAAATACGGAGGCTGGGGATTGAGGGTGATTTAGAGATGTGGATCAGAAATTGGCTAGTTGAAAGAAGACAGAGAGTGGTAGTTGACGGGAAATGTTCAGAATGGAGTTCAGTTACGAGTGGCGTACCACAAGGATCTGTTCTGGGGCCGTTGCTGTTTGTCATTTTTATAAATGACCTAGAGGAGGGCGCAGAAGGATGGGTGAGTAAATTTGCAGACGACACTAAAGTCGGTGGAGTTGTAGACAGTGCGGAAGGATGTTGCAGGTTACAGAGGGACATAGATAAGCTGCAGAGCTGGGCTGAGAGGTGGCAAATGGAGTTTAATGTGGAGAAGTGTGAGGTGATTCACTTTGGAAAGAATAACAGGAATGCGGAATATTTGGCTAATGGTAAAATTCTTGGTAGTGTGGATGAGCAGAGGGATCTCGGTGTCCATGTACATAGATCCCTGAAAGTTGCCACCCAGGTTGATAGGGTTGTGAAGAAGGCCTATGGTGTGTTGGCCTTTATTGGTAGAGGGATTGAGTTCCGGAGCCATGAGGTCATGTTGCAGTTGTACAAAACTCTAGTACGGCCGCATTTGGAGTATTGCGTACAGTTCTGGTCGCCTCATTATAGGAAGGACGTGGAAGCTTTGGAACGGGTGCAGAGGAGATTTACCAGGATGTTGCCTGGTATGGAGGGAAAATCTTATGAGGAAAGGCTGATGGACTTGAGGTTGTTTTCGTTAGAGAGAAGAAGGTTAAGAGGTGACTTAATAGAGGCATACAAAATGATCAGAGGGTTAGATAGGGTGGACAGCGAGAGCCTTCTCCCGCGGATGGAGGTGGCTAGCACGAGGGGACATAGCCTTAAATTGAGGGGTAATAGATATAGGACAGAGGTCAGAGGTGGGTTTTTTACGCAAAGAGTGGTGAGGCCGTGGAATGCCCTACCTGCAACAGTAGTGAACACGCCAACATTGAGGGCATTAAAAAATTTATTGGATAAGCATATGGATGATAAGGGCATAGTGTAGGTTAGGTGGCCTTTAGATTTTTTCCATGTCGGTGCAACATCGAGGGCCAAAGGGCCTGTACTGCGCTGTATCGTTCTATGTTCTATGATTTCAAACTGTCCAAATGGCTTGTGCTAAATATGGAATCTGTCTTGCCAATCCCAGTAAACAGGATATCCTCAATTACTCACTGCATCAAATCATAGTCTCCTTCTGCACTGTAGAGATTCTATGTCAGGCTGTTGCTTAACTAGTTTGTGAGACAGCTCTCCCAACTTTGGCACAAGCCCCCTGAAGTTAGTAAGGAGGACTGTGGCTGAGTTTGCCATTGTCGTTTCTGGTGCCTGGTTCGATGCCAGGTGATCTGTTCCGTTTCATTCCTTTTTTGTGCTTTCGTAGCCGTTGAATACAACTGAGTGGCTTGCTGGGCCATTTGAAATGAAAAATGAAAATCACTTATTGTCACGAGTAGGCTTCAATGAAGTTACTGTGAGCAGCCCCTAGTCGCCACAATCCGGCGCCTGTTCGGGGAGGCTGGTACGGGAATCGAACCGTGCTGCTGGTCTGCTTTCAAAGCCAGTGATTTAGCCCAGTGTGCTAAACCAGCCCCTGAGGGCAATTCAGAGGGCATTTAAGAGTTAACCACATTGCTGTGGGTCTGGAGTCACATGTAGGCCAGACCAGGTAAGGGTGGCAGATTTCCTTCTTTAAAGGACATTAGTGAACCAGATGGGTTTTTACAACAATCGTTTCATGGTCATCATTAGACTTGTAATTCCATCACCTGCCATGGTGGGATTCGAACCTGGGCCCCCAGATCATTAACTTGGGTCTCTAGATAACTAGTCCAGCGACAATGCCACTGTGCCATGGGTCCCCCGAATACAAAAGGCAAATGGAATGTTCGTGAAGGACTGGAGTATAAAAGTAGAGAAGTAAGAAGTATTGCAATTGTTACAGGGTGTTGGTGAGACCACATCTGGAGTTTGTGCGCAGTTTTGGCCTCCTTATTTGAGGAAGGATGTGGTTGCTTTGGAAGCAGTTTAGAGGCAGTTAACCAGATTGATTCCAGGGATGAAGGGGTTGACCTATGAGGAGAGCTTAACCAGTTTGTTTTTTCTCGTTGGAGTTTATAAAATACTAAAAGGGATTGATAAAGTCAACGTAGACCAAATGATCCCTTTTGTGGGTCAATCTAGAACGAGAGGTCACAGATATAGGTTAAGAGACAGTAGATTTAAAACTAAGAAGGGGAGGCACTACTTCTCGTAGAGGGTGGTGAATTTGTGGAACTCGTTGCGTCATAGTGCGGTGGAGCCCGAATCATTAGTGGGCAGCATGGTTGTATAGTGGTTAGCACAGTTGCTTCACAGCTCCAGGGTCCCAGGTTCAATTCCCGGCTTGGGTCACTGTCTGTGCGGAGTCTGCACGTTCTCCCTTGTGTGCGTGGGTTTCTTCCGGGTGCTCCGGTTTCCTCCCACAGCACAAAGATATGCAGGTTAGGCGGATTGGCCATGCTAAATTGCCTTTAGTGTCAAAAAAGGTTAGATGGGGATACTAACTGGGTAACGGGGCTAAAGGGTGGAGGCTGGGGCTTAAGTAGGGCGCTCTGTCCAAGGGCCAGTGCAGACCTGATAGGCTGAATGGCCTTCTGCACTGTAAATTCTATGATCCTATGATTAAATGGTTTGACGAGGGAAATAGAGGTATTTTAAAAAACGAGTTAAAGGGATATGCGGAACAGGTAGGGAGGTGGGTTTGTGACCAGGCAGAGATCAGCCATGATCTGATTGAATGGCAAACCAGGCCAAGGGCTGTATTGCTTCCTTCTGATCCTAATTCCTATGTTAACAGCCGGCCCTGACTGGGACCGGCATGATTGGTAGTCCCGGGATTGGGATTTATGTGCTGTATGATGCCTTTGGATATTTTTATTTGGTTATAAATAAACCTCTGTTTGAATCACCTTCTTGGATCTGCTGAACTTTCACACGATCCACAAGGATCAGTACTTGGGCGCCAGCTGTTCACAATATATATCAATGATTTGGATGTGAGGACCAAATATTCACAGGTGACACAAAGCGAGGTGGGAATGTGTGTTGAGGAAGATGCACAGAATTAGTGAGTGGGCAAAAACATGGCACATAGAATATTATGTGTAAAAATGTGAGCTTGTCAACTTTGGTGGAAGGAACAATTGTGTAGAGCATTTCTTCTATGGTGAGTGATTAGTAAGTGTGGATGTATAAAGAGCTCTGGGTGCCTTTGTCCATAAGTCTCTCGATGGCCTCCTGCACTATGGGGATTCTATGGAAAAGTAACATCCAGATGCAGCAAACAGTTAGGAAGGTTAATGGTATAGTAGCCTTTATCACCAGAGGATTTGAGCACAAGAATAGCAAAGTCTTGCTTCAATTGTACAGAAACTTGGTTAGATCACATCTGGCATACTGTGTGCAATTTTGGCCCCTTAATGTAGGAAGGATATTATTGCCATAGAGGAAGTGCAACAAAGGTTCACCAGACTTGTTCCCAGGATTGTGAGCCTGTCCTACAAAGAAGGATCAGGAAAACTGGTCTGTATTCTCTCGAGTTCCAAAGAATGTGAGATCTCCTTGAATCACACAAGGAGCACGGTAGCATAGTGATTAGCACAATTGCTTCACAGCTCCAGGGTCCCAGGTTCGATTCCCGGCTTGGGTCACTGTCTGTGCGGAGTCTGCACTTTCTCCCCGTGTGTGTGTGGGTTTCCTCCGGGTGCTCCGATTTCCTCCCACAGTCCAAAGATGTGCAGGTTAGGTAGACTGGCCATGCTAAATAGCACTTAGTGTCCAAAATTGTCCTTAGTGTTGAGTGGGGTTACTGGGTTATGGGGATAGGGTGGTGGTATGCGGTTGGGAAGGGTGCTCTTTCCAAGAGCCGGTGCAGACGCGATGGGCCGAATGGACTCCTTCTGCACTGTAAATTGTATGAAAAAAATATTTAGTAACAAAGTAGACAGGGTAGATGCAGATAAAATGTTTCCCTGGGGAGTCTGAAACAAGGGGCATTTGCCCTTTTTTCAAAATAAGACGGAAACCACTTGGGACTAAGATGAATTTTCTTTACTCTGAGGGTTGTGCATCTTTAAAATTCCAAACCCCAGAGGGCTTTGGAAGCTGAGTCATTGGGAATGTTTGGAGCAGAGATTGACCGATGTCTGAATACCAGTGGCATAAAGGGATATGGGGATAGTGTGGGGGGAAAAGTGGCTAAGCAACCCTGATCATACTGAACGGTGGAAAAGGCTCGATGGGTTGATTGACCCGCTCCTGCTCCTCTGACCCTGTTACTTTGAAGGGGAAGTGACCCCTGATGTCTCAGCCTCAATCAACATCACAGAAAACAGCTCATGTGAAGAATAGTCACACGAACTCGAAGCACTAATTCTGTTTCTCTCTCCCCACCGGAGTTTTTCCAGCATTCTTTTGTATTTCAGATTTCCAGACTCTAGAGAATTTTTCCTTAAGCAGGTTTTCTGGTCATTATCACAATGGTGTTCCATTTACTGAACACAAATTAGCTGCTATATTTCCTACGTTACAGCAGTGACTAGGCTTTGGAAAGTACTTTCAAGTGCTTTGAGACTTCTAGTGGTCGGTTTTTTAAAAAAAAAGGAAGTATTGACCTCTTTCATCCATTTCATCCTCTCTCTTCTCATCCTTCATGTTTGGTGTCCACTGCACCCCTTCCATTGCAAAGCACTGTGCAATGTTTTGGTGCTTGAAAAACCAAAACACATTTAATGTTGAAAACGTTAACTGCTGTTCCACATTCAAAAGCTGTCTGATGTGCTAGATATTTTCAGCATCTTCAAATGAGTGGAAAGGCGAAATTCAAAGAAGGAGGCACATTAAATTTGTGCTGATTCTTCACTGGAACCATCTAAAGCTAATTTATTGGTTGTTTCTCCATAGGTCTGTCTCCTCCTCTGTGGTAAATGCTCATCTACGCTTTCCTTGAGAAAATTGTAGTGGTCCCTCTGAATTATTTCATACGACAAAGCATTACATGCTCGAACACCTCTCTACAATTATAAACATCTTCTGATCTCTGCTTGCTCTTTAGTGACCATTTTAAATTAAATGAACCTTTTGTCACAGCCAGAGTCTTTCCCCTTGGACTTCTCTGCTGCACAGAATAATGGAGCCAAAATATTTCACACCATGGAAAGAGGACATTCTACCATTTATGTTTAGGAAATCAGAAGCAACAAAGGGACTTGGGAGTCCTTGTTCACAATTGTCTTAAGGTTAACGTGCAGGTTCAGTCAGCAGTTAGGAAGGCAAATGCAATGTTAGCATTCATGTCGAGAGGGCGAGAGTACAAGACCATGGATGTACTTGTGAGGCTGTATAAGGCTCTGGTCAGACCCCATTTGGAGTGTTGTGAGCAGTTTTGGGCTCCATCTCTAAGGAAGATGTGCTGGCCTTGGAAAGGGTCCAGAGGAGGTTCCCAAGAATGATCCCTGGAATGAAGAACTTGTCGTATGAGGAACGGTTGAGGACTTTGGGTCTGTACCCATTGGAGTTTTGAAGGATGAGGGAGGATTTTATTGAAACTTAGAGGATACTACGAGGCCTGGATAGAGTGGATGTGAAGAGGATGTTTCCACTTGTAGGAAAAATTTAGAACCAGAGGACACCATCTCAGACAAAAGGGTCAATCCTTTAAAACAGAGATGATGAGGAATTTTTTCAGCCAGAGGGTGGTGAATCTGTGGAACTCGTTGCCGCAGAAGGCTGTGGAGGGCAAATCATTGAATGTCTTTAAGACAGAGATAGGTAGGTTCTTGATTAATAAGGGGATCAGGGGTTATGGGGAGAAGGCAGGAGAATGGAGATGAGAAAATATTAGCCATGATTGAATGGCAGAGCAGACTCGATGGGCCGAGTGCCTAATTCTGCTCCTATGTCTTATGGTTTTATACCTTTGTTGGCTCCCTCTTAGACAGCTACCCATTTAGTCACCTTCCCCTGGACAGTCTGAATCCATCTTAACACTGTTTTCAGCAGGTTTTTGAAGTGGTTTATAGTCATAGAATCCCTGCAATACAGAAGGAGGCCACTTGGCTCAGCTGAACTGCACCGACACCCTGAAAGAGGGCCCCACGTAGTACTATCCCCATAATCCCACCCAACCTGCACATCTTTGGACACTGAGGGGAAATTTAGCATGTCCAATCCACCTAACCTGCACATCGTTGGAGTGTGGGAAGGAACCACAGCGGGAGGAAATCCACGCAAATATTGGGAGGACATGCAAATTTCACAGTCACCCAAGGCCTGAATTGAACCCAGGTCTCTGGTGCTGTGAGGGAACAGTGCTAACCACTGTGCCACCGTGCCACCCATAATGATGTAAACATTTTCTGTTACCCCCTTTGAGTTCCACAAATGCTGTGAAATGGAATATTTGTGTGATATATCTTGGTTATAGTTTCACATTGTATCCTAGATTATCTAAATTTCATCTAGCTTCTATTTTATAATACCAATCTGCAGAATTAAGTGATGATTTACTTTCTTTGCTGTAATTTTCATCTGACCTGGGTAGTGTATGAAAGCGTGTATGCAACAGGATATATTTTTAGTGACTCCTTAAGCTTCCATTGTTACAGGAACCTTAATATACGAGCAATATAATTGTTACTGGAGCATTTTAAGTTTTGTTTCCAGGAAGGCATACTGCTTTATATTGTACTGTGCTATTTTTGCATGTTTGGGGCTGTCTTGTGAGATACTAGCTGTTAATTAGTTCAGAAAACCATTTGCACCTCTCACACTATGATGCTTCACCAGTGATGTATCTTCTGTAACATTAGGTTGCTGTGTTAGTGGAAGACTGGGTATTTGTGTCATAGATGCAAATTGGAATTGCACTAATTCCTTTAATTACTTCTGCAGAACTGCAAGATTCCTATTAAACTTGCAACAAAAGCTGGATACGCTAAAATGCAAAATAGGACGGCGTGATCCTAAACTTCACAACTTGATATTGGCTGAACTGACGTGGAAATAATTTGTCCCTTTAGTTTGTCGTCTTTTCATTTTGTTCATTGCTGCTTGTTTCTTTTTGATCTTGTTGCCCAAGTCCTCCAACTCGCCATAATTACGCTCCTTCAGATTGCAAAATTTGGAGCACTTGACGCCATTTTCTAAAACTATTTGTTCTTGAGGTGTGGGTGATCCTGGCCAGGGTACATTTACGATCCAACCTTAGTTGCTCTGAGAAGGTAGTGGTGGGTTTTCCATTGGAACCATTCGTGCTCCTTGGCTAAAATTGCACCTGGTTGGGTGGGGTAATGGGGCTAGGGCGGGGGAATTGGGCCGAGTTAGGGTGCTCATTTGTCGGTGCCGACTGGGTGCACTGTAGATATTCTATGATACTATGATCTGAAGCGTGTAAGCACTTCTTTACTCTCCACAGTTTTGGTCGGATCTACTGAGTTTCCAACTTTCTGTTGTATTTCAACTAAGGTTGGATAATAAATGTGGCCTTGCCAAGGTCACCCACAGCTCGACAACAACTACTGAAGCAAACTGGTGTTGAATGCTCTACATTTCGCAATCTGAAGATGCATGACCATCGAGAATCAGAGGACTTGGACAATCAGAACTGCCGTAGGACAATCAGAACTGCCGTAGGCATAGACATACATAGACATAGAGCATACAGTGCAGAAGGAGGCCATTTGGCCCATCGAGTCTGCACCAACCCACTTAAGCCCTCACTTTCACCCTATCCCCGTGACCCAATAACCCCTCCTAACCCTTTTAGGCACTAAGGGCAATTTATCATGGCCAATCCACCTAACCTGCACGTCTTTGGACTGTGGGAGGAAACTGGAGCACCCGGAGGAAACCCATGCAAACACGGAGAACATGCAGACTCCACACAGACAGTGACCCAAGCTGGGAATCGAACCTGGGATCCTGGCGCTGTGAAGCAACAGTGCTAGCCACTTGTGCTGCCCCCCGCCCTATTTTGCTTTTCTGTCAAAATGGTGTGCGACCTGGCTGGGAATTTGGAGATGTTGGTGTTCTCGGAACATTGTTACTCTTGTCATTCTTGGCGAAAGAGATAACTGAGGCAGGTGTATTGTAGATTCTTTCTCCAGTTCTCACCTGGCGTCTTGAGTTCTGCTTCAAAAATACCGACAGTGTGATGCAGGTGGCTGCATGGTCACAATGTTAATCTGGGCTCTGCTGTTTTCCACAGTGTCCACTGTATTGTAGTGGAGTGGAATTCCTCGCATTGTGAAGATTGTGGAATTGTGCCGGGTCAGGTGCGTGCAATCTGCGGCATCTTTACTTTTGGGGAATCCTGCCAGCCAGGAGAACCGAAAATCTCTTTCATTCTGTTGCCCCAGGGAAAATTGTTTACCTCATGGATATGTTTCTAAACTTCACAGGAATTGATGCTGATGGCAGCTTGTAAAGCTCCTTTGATATAAGTTTAGAGTTGTGGTGATTTTGACCGCCACTGACCATGTTGTTAGTTATAGTGGAGATTATCTGGAGAGGAGCTTCTGGAAAACAGCACACCTCCTTTAAGATTGCTCATCTCTGAAACACTGGCAGTACATCGAGGGCGCTTTCATAAAACTAGATAAAGGCTAATCTCACCAGCCACTCCTCGAGCTAGCTCAATAATAGAATTCAAATCAAAATGCCCAGTTTATAAATTATGAATTACATGACTGATAATATCTCCGCCTTGATCGAAGATCAAAATAATGATTCCCCCCCCCCCCCCTGTAATGAATAATTGCATGACAAATCTCCAGTGGCAGTCCAATGGGTAAAAATGGCAGATTTCCTTTGAAGTGATAAACTGGTCACCTTGCAAGACCCAGTGTGGTGAAATTAATGGACACCACGTTCCAGAAAGAATTGTGGTAGTTTGCACACATTATTTCTCTCTCCTGCATTTCGCACAAATGTACGTGTCTGCTCTTTGGATGGAGAACTTAGCATTGGCAACTTAGATCCACGTGGTGAGGAGTTTTACTGCCTCTTTCTTCCTTCAGTAACAGAATGTTCCATTTAATTATAGTTCACAGTTCTGATCAGCCAGGTAAACACTGAAGGGCTTCTCAGCAATAAATTTGTGCATTCGATCAAAGTTTAAATAGATTTACAGAGATGCTGCAAAGTGCAATTCAGTGGAAATAAAGAGTGAAGCAGCAGAATGATTTACCAAACTTTTGCGCTTATTTTTGAGGCTTAAAATAAAAATCTGGCGCTTGGAGTTGTTTGAAAGCACAAGACTTATTAATTTTGAGTTGAAAACTGTCTTGATGCGAACATGATCATTTCTGATTATCTGCCGTTAATATCAGATTTGTACCACTTGCTCCTTGTGTGTGTACCATGGTGCCCACATGAGTCCATCACTAGATCAGTATGCAATGCTTGGATCTGTGCTGTAATCATCAATCTCAGTATTCTGAACCCTCAGTTAATTCCCATTTTGTTATATGTTTTAGACTTTACTGGGCATCAACTGTTGTACCAAAATGTGTGCCAGCCCAGTTTGACAAAATCTTATCTAATGGCATGTTCTGCATTTGTGGAATAGGTACCTGAATATTTACAGGTGAAAAATATGCAGAATTATAATCTGGAGTGTTGGAACTTGCATCGCATTAGTTTTAAAACCGTGTTTCACCTTTTTTGCATTGGGAGTTGTTGCATCTCACTGAGGTATAATATACGTTTTGATCCCTACATATTTTAGCTATTGCAGTACCACAGGCACTAGTTGCCTACTGAATCTTTTGAATGTGTGGTAAGCCACTGTAATGTATAATATGTGTATTGATGGCATATCACAATGTATGACTTAATTTTTTTATCATTATCTTTTAACTTTAAACCATCTTTTGATTTAGTGGAATGTTATGTGGACAATGTCAACAAAATCTCTCGACTTAATGTGCACTGATGACAGAATTCCTGAAGGGCATTTTCAATATAGTAATGGCTTACGGTCATATCCAGAATGCCATGTTTTTCATTCCAAGTGTGAAGTGGAAATCATTGGAAAAACATGATTTCCCATTTTCATTTTCTTGCGCATACTTCTAGCTTTTGGGTGAACTTTGTGCTCACCTAGGGCAAATGACATGTTGAGGGTAGTGCCCTTTGTCAGTATTTCTTTGTGGATTTACAGCATGACGTTGGTGGCACGGTAGCACAATGATTAGCACTGTTGCTTCAGAGGGCCAGGGTCCCGGTTCAATTCCCGCTTCGGTAACTGTCTGTGCGGAGTCTGCACGTTCTCCCCGTGACTGCGTGGGTTTCCTCCGGGTGCTCCAGTTTTCTCCTACAAGTCCCGAAAGACTTGCTTGTTGGATGAATTGGACATTCTGAATTCTCCCTCCGTGGACCCGAACAGGCGTCGTAATGTGGTGACTAGGGGATTTTCACAGTAACTTCATTTCAGTGTTAAAGTAAGCTTACTTCTGTCTACCCCAACAATAAGCCTTAACTCTAGCATTTCCAAATTAAGATCCATGGGCCATTTGTGGCTTGTAAATCAAAGGTCTGCTATGCAGAGTTTGTGATACGGAAATTAATGCTTTCAACTCTAAGCGACCAGTAACGTTGCACAATGCATGCCTAACAAAAAGCGATAAGCACTTGATCGAAGGGAAGCTTTTTAGATGTAACACTCCTTATTTCCATTACAAAGTAATCTTAACTGAGGGATAATCCTGTTGGGATGATTTGTTATCCACAAAATCCACAGTGCAACCATGAGGTTCTGGGTTTCCTTTCCAACTGAACTCCTGTTTAATTGCAGAAGATTTTCTTTTCGAGGAGCGAGCCAATTTTGATAAAATGTTAACATGTTCTGTGTCTGTTCTTTGTTAAAGGTTTGTCGGTTGCACTGCAGTTGTTGCATGGAGATATTGATCAGATCCGGAGAGAGTACCCGGTATTGTTCACGAGAGGTGTGGCGATCACCAGAAAATTGGGCTTCTCTGATATTATAATGCCAGGTGGGTTTGGAAAACAATAATGCTGAAGCAGTCCCAGGAAGTTTTCCAGTTCATTTTCTGTCGCCGCAAATCGGCTATCACAAGATCTTGGAGGTAATTGAGCTGCATTTTAAATGGTTAGAAATTTGGTATATATTGTAAAACATATTCGGTACACATTGTAAAACATCAAATTTTCCCTCCAACATCATATAAGACTGAATACCTACTAATCTTGTTTCCAATGGCGAGCCTAGGGTTTGATTCATAGTTTTATTTAGTTAACGGTTTATTATCACACTTTGATTTTTGTCCTTTTGTTTGGGAGTGTGGTGATTGATCTGGGGTTAGAGTGGGGTGGGAGGGATTTCCCGCGTTGACAGTAACCAAAGACCTTGTTGTATTGGCAGTTTCATTATGTCATGGATCCTCTTACCTTAGCTTTATTTTCCATTCAATTTACTGACTCTTTTACAAAGTCTTCAGATACGTATGACGAGCTCAGGCAGCCATGGTGGTTCAGGGCTCTCGATCAGATTACTCACATGGAATGTTCGGGGGTTAAATGGCCCAGTAAAACATTCCCAAGTGTTTTCACATTTCAAAGGCCTCAACATTGATGTTTCATTTCTTCAAGAAACGCAGCTTTGCGTTAAAGATCACACCGGATTGCGTAAAGCAGTCTTTATCAAGCTTTTTTTCTTGGAACCCACGCTGGCCTTTTTAATGTGAAAGGGGAGCCTGCTTTGTCCTCAAGATTTGACTCGAGTCCAGTTCAAAGGAGCAGAGGGCAATGCTCATATTAGGTGCAGACTTCAGCCAGTTCCCTTATGAAACAAAAAATCCAACCTCACACATGTAAGATATCGGAAATGCCAAAATCAACAAAATGCGTGTTTTACTCTCCACTGGATACTCCTGCGAGATACTGCACCAGAATGCTGACAGTCTTAAGGGCTTTTGGCATGTTTTGAATGTGGTATTACAAGTAAGGTCCAGCAGCGTAGCCTTTTAGTTTGAAGTTAGCTCTAAGTTAATAACTGACTCTGCGATCTGACTTGAAACGGAATTTTTCATCCAAATTCTTTCAAACTCTGAAACTTCTCATTTGCCGTAACTTCCCTGTATATAACGCACATGGGTTTTGCATCCTGATTTGCATTAGCACAATTGATAAAGCTATACCTCAAGAAATCATCTTCATACTGCTTTACTCCTGAGCTTCTTAATGGGCTGTTCATTGAGGCCCTGAAGCTCATACCAGTACTTCCTTGTCTTGCTGTGGATTCTCCTCAGCATCTCTCTCCAGCAGATTTAGCTGTCAGATCCTGGCCTGTGTCTCTGGCCCTTGTTTCCTTATTACAAAACAATCCATTTTCAATTCTTCACAGTCCTGTTGCCTTGCTTGCTGGCAGCTACAAAATGCAGGAATCTCTCCTCCATGATTTTATGCCCAAAGCGCAGACGTATAGGGTGCGTGACGTCAGTAAACGTGTCGGCCACATGACCTGCATTCTGTCAGGAAGACTCCATCGTTTTTTAAAATAAAATTGGTCCTGAGAGAACATGACATCATTGGTCCTGAGAGAGCATGACATCCTGAGAGAGCTGACATCAGAAGGGGGCAGTCTACCCCGCTGGACTCCAGACCTGTGCACTGCTGGATTTTGGATGGGACATTATTGCGAGCCGGCCGTGGCCGGCATTTTCAAAAGCTAACTGCGGCCGTTGGGTGCTTCTCCTATGACCGATCGCTCCGCGACCCTCCCAACTTCCGCGCATGACCCACCCGCAGGTCGCAACCCTGATGTAAAGCATGGATTGACCAGGTGTTTAATTCCAGCTATAACAGCAGAGCGGGGGAGGGGGGCAGTTTTGATTAACAAAAGGTGGGTGTTATACAATAGTTAGTGACATACTTTTTCCAAACCTCTGTAGTTTTGGTGAACATGTATGCGTCTAACTGAGATGATACAAAAATACACTTCTATCTTCCCTTCCTAATCTAGACACCCACCATCTAATTTTCAGAGGGGATTTAAACTGTGTTATAGATCTAAAGCTGAATTGCTCAAGTCCACAGACGTTCACCCTCCAGCATCTCTAAGGCTCTTTCCACCTTTGACTCAAACGGGTTGTGTATTTTGTTATGGGCCAGGGTTTAACAACTCCAAAGTGTACCATGGAGTCCACCTGACTTAACCTTTATGTTGAATTTGGCTAAGATGAGCACAAGTGGTGATATTCAACGGACTTCTTGGACACTTTCAATTAAAGAAACAAGCTTCATTCCAAGAATTTAGTTAACATTTGTATAATGTACCGTATGAATTTTATCAACTACAAACATAAAGACCCCACATAGCTACAATAATCTATGTATAACCCTTAATGGATTCCCCCTTAACTGTTCCAATTCAATAACCAGAAACCCCTTTTCAAAGATGTGGCCCAGCACACGGCATTCTCGCTGGTATAAGACTTGTTAGTGATACTTTGTTCCCCTTTTCAAACAGCAGGTTTGAACTCCTTCCAGAAAGCAATGATCTTTTTAAGTTGTCAAGCAGCCTGGAAACAGCTTTTAAAATGAAGATAGAGGGAGACACTTCTTTCAACCTGTTCAGTTCAAAACCAATCCAACCTTAAAGCGAAAGTAAAACTCAAAGCCACAGCCCGGCTCCACCCACACAATGACTTGACTGAAGCCATGTGATAAGCCAAAAACATTTCTTAAAGGGCCACTCCCATGACCGGATTCTCCACCTGGTCACAAGGGACTTATCCTCCTGCCATTTTCACCATGCTTACTCACACATCGACTAAATATTTTTTGGGGCAAAATTCTCCTCCCCTCAGTTAAAGCTGCCACGTAGTTAGGTCTGACCACCCACCCCACTCCCTTGAGTCCAATGCTGATGGTCAGCCTCCGTGGACATTTGACACAACCATACTATCTGATGAGGAATTTTGTAAATCTATATCCACCAGTTTAGATATTTTTTATTAAAACAAACCGCGAAAGTTCATCCGAATGGTTCTGGAATGAGAGGGTTGCCCCGTGCTGAGATATTGAGTGCATTGGGCTTATGTTGTCTGCAGTGATCGTACTGACACTTAAAAGATCCTTTGGGTCTTGACAGAGTGGATCTCAGAAGTTATTTTATGACTGGTATATGTAGAACTACGTGGCATAGCCTCAGGATAACAGGTTAATCATTTCAGACTGCTGAGCTGGTGCTTATTATATTCAAGGCTGAAATGGAGAGATCTTTGGAGTCTCGGCATATCGAGGAATTTGGGAGTTGGGCTGGAAAGTAGAATTGACGGCAAAGATCAGCCATGACCTAATTAAATGGCAGCATAGGTTCAAAGGGTTATATGACTTGCTGCTGCCTTTATTCTTATACCTCGCTGCCGCTCTAACTTTGACCAACTGTATTAATATTTCCTCGGGTGGCTCAGTATTAAATCTTTATTTGGTAACACTCGCATGAAGCTCCTTGGCACGTTTCACTATGTTAAAAGCATTGCCTGAATGCAGGTTTTGGTTCCCGTTCTCACGTTTAAGTCCTCTCCCTAGGTGGGGTTACTGGGGTTACGGGGATCGGTTGGTGGTGTGGGCTTAAGTGGGGTGCTCTTTCCAAGGGCTGGTGCAGACTCGATGGGCCGAATGGTCCCCTTCTGCACTGTAAATTCTATGAATACCTCGAAAGTTCTCCCACTTTGCAACCATCTGCTCTCTTTTCCCAAAATCCGCACATCTTCAAATCTGCACCTTTTTTCCCATTTCTATTTGATCCTTGTATTCCACTCTCTTGACGAGCATTTTGCCATCCCTCCTAATGTCGTCTTCAACGGCTCATTGTCTATTTTTCCTCTTGAATGCATCTGTGAAGTGCCTCGGCAAACTTCCGATGTTTAAGTTGATATAAATGCAGGCTGCTGTGGAATATGTCAGCCAGGCAACAGTGGACTACTGAGGGAATTCAACATTGCTGGAAATGCTGTACCCTGCATGAGCAAATTAACCTAGTTTTACTTGGTGAAAATGAAAGATCCCTCAACAGTAATTGAAGAGCATGAAGGTTCAACCCAGTTTTCTCACTAACTTTTTGCCCTCCGCCCACATCTCCGAAAGTAGATTTACTGTTCCTTTCGTTTGTGGGATCTTAACTTGTTCTGTGCCGATTGGTTGCTGCGTGCATAACCGTGACTGCGTTGCACTTCACAAAGTAATCTATTGTTAGTAAAATCCATTGGGATAACCTGAGGATCTGGGAAGAGTTTAATTTCCGGTTTGCTCAAAAATGACCTCTTGCCTTGCGTATGACAGCAGTGACAAAATTTCATTTCAGGCTTTGTGTTCAGCCTTCTCATGACTTGATCTCCAGGAACCATTCAGGCGTGCGTCAATGTATGTCGTCCAATTTTATCACCAACTCTGTTTTCCCGAATGACCACTTTAATGTTTTTATTTTGTCAGATAGCTAAGTTTAACCTTAATGATTTCTCTCAGCTAATGTTAATTGGAAAATTCTAGTGTAAAAACTATCTACTGGCGACCTAATTTTCCTCAAAGGAAGTAATTGCTTCTCCATCTGTGACATGTTTCCAACCCATAGAGGGCCAAAAATTGAATTTTACTGCAGAAGCTCCAGTGAAACATATATTTTTTAAAGTATGTTGACTGAACTGTTATAGAGCTGTTAGAAGGAGGGGGGCAGGGAGGGCACAAAGTTAAAGTTACAAACAAATCCCCAATAAAAATTACAAATTAAAAACCTAAGCATTATAACTAAACCCCCTAACAGCTTCCTTAAAAAGGAAATAAAAGGTTGCCATCTGAGGTATAACTTAATTGAGGTGTATAAGATGATGAGGGGGTAGATAGAGTGGACGTTCAGTGATTTTTCCTCGGGTGGATGTAGCTGTTACAAGGGGGCATAACTATAATGTTCAGGGTAGAAGATACAGGAGGGATGTCAGAGGTAGGTTCTTTACTCAGAGAGTGGTTGGGGCGTGGAATGCGTTCCCAGCCATGGTAGTGGAGTCGGACACTTTAGGAACTTTCAAGTGGTTATTGGATAGGCATATAGAGTGCACTAGAATGATTGGGAGGAGGTTGATTTGATCTTAGTTTCAGACTAGTTCGGCACAACATCGTGGGCCGAAGGGCCTGTACTGTGCTGTACAGTTCAATGTTCTGTAACTTCCCCACCGACCACCTGATGGAATAGTTAAATTTTTAGTGCGGGAATGCCATTAAGTCACCTCAATAGGCAGAAGCACTAGGCGGTCTGGGAGACCTCCAGCTAAGCAATATTCGCCTTTGGGCTACCAGTGAGGCAAAGGCGACAACATCCGCCCCAGAGTGAAACCGCCGGTGAGTCCGAGACCCCAAGTATGGCTACCACTGGACATGGCTCCCGAACCACCCGAAGAATCTCCGACACAGCGTTGAAGAAGGAAACCCAGAAGCTGGCAAGTTTGGGACAGGACCAAACTTGTGTGGTTAGCTGGGGCAAGCGCACAGCACTCACGCTGGACCTCCTTGTTTGGGAAAAACCTACTTATTTTTTTCCTTGATTAAGTGTGTCACGTGTAACACTTTGAATTGGATTGAACTCAACCGGGCACAAGAGGACTTGGAGTTGACCCTGAAGCGGGCCTCACTCCCAGACCTATCAGTAAGCACAGGGCCCAGCTCCCTCTCCCATCTGGCCCTCACTCCATCCAATGGGACAGCATCCGAGGGAGGATATGACCATATAGGTGAGATAGATCCTCGCCAGGTTGATCCAAGGATAAAACCTTCTTCAACAAGGAGGAGGGCGGGGCTGAAGGAAAAACCTTGTGGAAAAAGTCACAATCTGAAAATAATGGAAGACGCTGGAATTGGGCAACTGAGATTTGTCAGCCAGCTCCCGAAAGCTGGAAAATCAGACCCCAAAATACTCGAGTCCCATCTGCCTTCCAAGATTTAAATGAAGGGTCAAAAACAGAAGATAAGAAGTGGTTGGTCCAAATAGGATCTAAAGAAGATGGGGAATAAGCTTAAAGTGCTGCCGAAACTGTTTCCAAATCTTGAGGGAGGAAACTACCAACGGATCTGAGGAAAATCTAGCAGGGAGAAGAGCAGTGGTTCAGTAATTATTTTTTCAATAAATTTAGCATACCTGATTATTTTCTTTTTCCAATTAAGGGGCAGTTTAGCGTGGCCAATCCACCTAACCACATCTTTGGGTTGTGGGGGTGAAACGCACGCAGACATGGGGAGAATGTGCAAACTCCACACTGACAGTGACCCAGGGCCGGGATTTGAACCCGGGCCCTCAACGCCGCAGTCCCAGTGCTAACCACTGCGCCACAGTCCGCCTGTGGTGCCGTAATTATGTCATGAAGAGTAGAGTTAGTGCATGAACGAGTCTCCATGCTGCCCCAAATAGAGTCTGGATCACTAATCCACAGCAAAACGTTTTTGGGTGTTAGCAGCCCAATAATGAAGCAACACATTTAGGAGAGCCAAGCCTCCCCCTTGCCAGTCTCTTTAGTCTCTTTGGACCAGAACCCTGCGGATTTTGGGACTCTTTTCCCCTCTCCCTCCCCAATGAAAGCAGAAATCAATTTGTTAACCTGAATAAAAAAGCAATTGAATATATTGCAAGAAAAATAAAAACCTAGGAAGTTTGAATCTGCCCACCAGAGACGGAGAGGTTGTTTCACTTCTGTAGATCCGCTCTGACGTTATTCAATAGTTTAATTTATGAAGTGAGGCCCAATTCTAGGTCACCCGGACCCCCAAATAATGGAAAGTGGAAAGGTGGAAGGACAATGAGCTAAATCAGTGTTCTTCAAACTTTTTTTCCGGGGACCCATTTTTACCAACCGGCCGACCTTCGTGACCCAACCCGGCCGACCTTTGTGACCCACCATTTTCTCTTACCTTATTTGCTGCTGACAAAAATGGAGCGAATGGTTTTGGGTCCCTTTGGCCATCGTACACGCTCCTCCAATGGAACCTGTTGGATGAAGGTGAAGCCTTCCAGTGTCGGAAAGTACGGAGTCTCCATCTGTCCAAAGTTCTGCATTTTTTTCCGGTAAAATTTTATCACATAAAACCCCCCCGAACTTGTAAAAAAAAAAAATGAATGAAAAAAATAAAAATTAAATGAATAAAATAAATGAATAAAATGAATAAAACCTCCCCGAACCTGTAAATCAAAAAGATGCGACCGTTTTTAAAAAGAAAAAGCAGCCGCACTTCGCATGGGTGCCCGATCATCGGTGTGCATGCGTGCCAATGATCTGGCACGCATGCGCAGTGCAGCCGCATTTTTTTTTTTACATGTTCGCGGCCATTTTGAAGGCCGCTTGCAACCGGCGTTATTAACCCACCCGCGGGTCGCCCCCCCTGAGTTTGACAATGCCTGAGCTAAACTGAGTAAGCTCTTCTACCGGGCGGGGTGTTCACCGGAAGACTCACTCCCAACTGGAAAGTAAAACGGTACCTAGTTTACAGCGCCACATTAGTGTTCAATTATCACGCCCAACAACAACAATGAGCAGAGGAAGAGAACAATAAATTGACGATCAACAAAAAAAGACAGAGTAGCAGAGAAGGCTCGAATTTACCCAAGGTGTTGTGAGCACGCACAAACCCCGAACATGAAGAAACATAAAATATGAATTTCCTGTTCACAAGGCCAAACATAGATTAGACAGTTCCCAATTTGAGCTTTCAATGAAGGAGTCTGCATCTTCCGGCACATCAAAAAACGGTCCATTCTGAATCTGACTGTATTTCTATACAAGATGCCTTTCACTCCTTTGAAGGCAGCTCTTTGTTTTGCCAGGCCACACTCCGATCTTGAATCAACATGATGGAGTGACCCTCCCATTTGACATCTCTATGCTCCCTAGACCCTAGACTCCTTTTCCTTGAAGCTACAAAATTGTCCGATAACCGCACAAGGCTAATCGCTAGATCGAGACTTTGGTCGCAGACAGCGGTGTGCCCTGTCTAATTCTGCGGGGTATGTGAACGTATCCTCACCCACCACCTTGCAAAACATGCCCGAAAAATATTAAGTAGGGGTGATGCCTTCCTCTCCCTTTGGCAATCCCACAATGCAAATGTTCTGCCTGCTGGATCTATTTTGCAGGTCGCTCAGTTTAGACTTCAAATACTTACTACACTCGACCACCCAAGTAAGATTGGCCTCCAGCGAGGTGATCCGATCACTGTGGTCTGTTAATGCCTCCTCAGTGCCCTTTAATTGTGGCTCCATGCGCCTCGACTTCTTATCCGTGCATTCTCAGACCAAACGAATGAGGGCCAACGCCTCTTCAATCGGTCTTTTAAGATCTACAGCCGAACATTGACAGTGTTTGTCTAGTTCGCGTGCCAAAACGCTAACGAGATCCTCGGCTGTTAGTGAATGCTGTCTTCACATTGAGGGCATTCTCCACCATGTTGTGGGACCTTCCCCCCCCCCCCCCCCCCCCCCCCCCCCCCGAGTTTAATGGGGTAGATTTTGAACAGATCTTGGAACTCAAAACTGACCTGAAGATAACATGTTGCAAACAAGATGTTTATTCATTCATTTGTTCATCATGAGATAACAAATTTCACCAGTAGAGGGCAGCGAGCTCTCGTTATCACAAAAACTGCGTGGGTGGTTTACATGAATACAGAATTGGGACACACTTTGTGTGTGGGAGTGCATTGAATCTACTTCTCCCTTCGGTAATGATATCCTTATACTTTTTGCATTGTAACAAAGAGGATTAAATTGAATAGTCAGAGACGACTCATTCATTCAAAGCTTAATGGGTAAATAAACCAAATCTTTGATATAGGGAGAGCAGGAAGATATGGGGCTTTGTGCCCAATAAATGATTTGATTGGAGACTGCACCAATGCTGCTGCAGTGCACTTCAGCACTCCCCAAGTTTGGGAGTGTGATAAATCAGCAGGGATCTCACTGCTGATTGCAGTCAAGTGAATCCTAATGGAAAATTATCAAGTGAGGTGTGCGAAAGTCAAAGTCGGGATTGCTTTTTAGAATACACCGGGGATTGCTCACGTTGGCCTGGTTTTGGTCCAACCGGGAAGAAGCATTCCATTATTTAACTCAGAATGAAGGTGAAGTAAATAAGTGATGTGATGCTGTTAACGAAAAGGCACTGAAGGGTGCAGATGGGGATAGAGACCCAGGGAATCAAATGCAAGTAAAAGGCCAATGGGGAAATTGGGATTTTATTAGTATAAGTATAGAGTACAAGGACGAAGCAGTGATTATAAATCGATACGTGATATTAATTTTGTTGCAATTAAATATTGCATGCAGTGTTGGACACACCGTTGCAGAAAGTACATTGAAGCCTTTGAGAGCGTTCAGCAACGTGGTGTCAACCTGGCGAAGCTCCGACACAGGACTCCTTGTGTGCCAAACAGCATAAGCAGCAAGTAATAGACAGAGCAAAGAGATTCCACCACAAACTCATCAGATCTAAGCTCTACAGACTTGCCACATCTGGCCGTGATGGTGGTGGACAATTAAACAACTCACTGGAGGAGGAGGCAGTACAAATAGCCCCATCCTCAATGACTGTAAAGACTTAATTACCTGCAAGGACTCGCATTCAAAGTATCGTCTTGCTTCATTGACTTTGTCCATATGTGTTTCTGGAACCCACCCCTTCATTCACCTGAGGAAGGAGCTGCGCTCTGAAACCTAGTAATTCGACACAAACCTGTTGGACTTTAACCGGGTGTTTTAACACTTCTAACTGTGCCCACCCCAGTCCAACGGCGGCATCTCCACATCATCCTCAATGATGGAAGAGCCCAGCACATGTGTGCGAAAGACGAGGCTGAGGCACTCGCAACAATCTTCAGCCAGACGTGCCGAGTGGATGATCCATCTCGGTCTCCTCCAGAGGTCCCCAGCATCATAGATGTCAGTCTTCAGCCAATACGATTCACTCCATGTGATATCAAGAAACGGCTGAAGGCACTGGGCACTGCAAATGCTATGGGCTCTGGCAATATTCCAGCAGTAGTACTGAAGACTTGTGCTCCAGAACTTGCCGCACCCCTAGCCAAGCTCTTCCAGTACAGCTACAACACTGTACAATGCCCAGCTGTGTCATGTACACACGAAACAGGACAAACCCAACCCAGCCAATTACCACCCTAAAGGTCTACTCTCCATCATTAGCAAAGTGAAGGAAGGAATCATCAACAGTGCTGTCAAGTGGCATTTACTCAGCAATAACCTGCTCAGGACGCTCAGTTTGTGTTCTGCCAGGGTCACTCAGTTCCTGACCTCATTACAGCCTTGGTTCGAACATGGACAAAAGAGCTGAATGCCAGAAGTGAGGTAAGAGTGACTACCCTTGACATCAAGGCAGCATTTGACCGAGTATGGCATCAAGGAGCCCAAGCTAAACTGGAGTCAATGGGAATCAGGGGGGAAACTCTCCACTGGTTGGGGTCATACCTGGCATAAAGGAAGATAATTGTGATGGTTGGAGGTCAATAATTTCAGCTCCAGGACATCACTGCAGGAGTTCATCAGGGTAGTGGCGTAGGCCTAACAATCTTCAGCTGCTTCCTCAATGACCTCCCTTCCATCATAAGGTCAAAAGTGGGGATGTTTGCAGATGACTGCAAAATGTTCAGCACCATTTGCGATTCCTTAATTAATGAAGCAGTCCGTGTCCAAATGCAACAAGAACTGGTTGACAAGTGGCAACTTACATTCATGCCACACAAGTGCCAGGCAATGACATAGAACATAGAACAGTACAGCACAGAACAGGCCCTTCGGCCCTCGATGTTGTGCCGAGCCATGATCACCCTACTCAGTTCAGTTTTGGTCTCCTTACTTGAGAAAGGATGTACTGGCGCTGGAGGGTGTGCAGAGGAGATTCACTAGGTTAATCCCAGAGCTGAAGGGGTTGGATTATGAGGAGAGGTTGAGTAAACTGGGACTGTACTCGTTGGAATTTAGAAGGATGAGGGGGGATCTTATCGAAACATTTAAAATTATGAAGGGAATAGATAGGATAGATGCGGGCAGGTTGTTTCCACTGGCGGGTGACAGCAGAACTAGGGGGCATAGCCTCAAAATAAGGGGAAGTAGATTTAGGACTGAGTTTAGGAGGAACTTCTTCACCCAAAGGGTTGTGAATCTATGGAATTCCTTGCCCAGTGAAGCAGTTGAGGCTCCTTCATTACATGTTTTTAAGGTAAAGATAGATAGTTTTTTGAAGAATAAAGGGATTAAGGGTTATGGTGTTCGGGCTGGAAAGTGGAGCTGAGTCCACAAAAGATCAGCCATGATCTAATTGAATGGCGGAGCAGGCTCGAGGGGCCAGATAGCCTACTCCTGCTCCTATTCTTATGTTCTTATGTACTCAAAATCAACGTAACCACCCTATACCCGTAACCCAATAACCCCCCCTTAACCTTACTTTATTAAGACACTACGGGCAATTTAGCATGGCCAATCCACCTAACCCGCACATCTTTGGACTGTGGGAGGAAACCGGAGCACCCGGAGGAAACCCACGCACACACGGGGAGGACGTGCAGACGCCGCACAGACAGTGACCCAGCCGGGAATCGAACCTGGGACCCTGGAGCTGTGAAGCATTTATGCTAACCACCATGCTACTGTGACGATCTCCTAAAATAATCTAACCATCTCCCCATGACATTCAGTGGCATTACCATAACTGAATCCTCCACAATCAACACTCTGGGAGTTACCATTGATCAGAAACTGAACTGGATCAGCCAGATTAATACCGTGGTTTCAGAGCAGGTCAAAGGCTAGGAACCCTACGGCGAGTAACTCACCTCCTGACCCCCTCCCAAAGCCTGTCCAGCATCTACAGGGCACAAGTCAGTAGTGTAATGGAATACTCTCCCCTTGCCTGGATGAGTGCAGCTCCAACAACGCTGAAGGAGCTCGGCACCATCCAGGACAAAGCAGCCCGCTTGATTGCTCCCCCTTCCATAAACATTGAAACTTTCCACCACCAGCAAACAGTGGCAGCCGTGTGTACCATCTCCAAGATGCACTGCAGGAACTCACCAAGGTTCCTTGGACAGCACCTTCCAAACCCACAGCCGCTACCACTTATAAGAACAAGAGCAGCAGATACCTGGGAACCCCATCTTTTCTCACCACCCCCACTTGGAAATATGTCAGCATTCCTTCACTGTCGCTGGGGCAAAATTCTAGAACTCCCTTGCTAACAGCGCTGTGGGTGTACCTACGCCTCCGGGACTGCAGTGGTTCAAGAAACAACTCGCCACCACCTTGTGAAGGGCAGCTAGGGATGGACAATAAATGCTGGCCTAACCGGCGACACCGCATCCCGCAAATACATTTTTAAAACCATTGTGCTTGGGATGGGAATTTGCAGGTTCGAAGAGAGCCGTGAAATATTGGGATCATTTTCACTGAATCACGGAAGACTAAAAGCAGATTTGGTGGTGGTTGAGTTTTGATGAGAATGAGCAATGAAATACTGTTTGCGAAAGGAAGCATTGATACAGGGACACCAATACAAACCTGATCGTGGGGAGAGAGTTTGGGAGAAATTTCTGCAGACAACCATTGTAGCACGAAATGCTTTTCCGCGTGGAATGGTGAGATCAAGAGGATGACTTTAGTTCCGGGAAAATTGGATAAACATTTGAAGCAGACAGAGATACATGGCATTGGGGGAGCACAGTTCTGTGAACTGGTTTGGATTGGCTCTGTGACAACATGGAATGATCTCCCTCCATCTGTTCTGTAAACCTGTATGGTTTTAGATAATGGAATGTCCAATACTTAATAAGATGTATCTCTTAATTTTGCATATTTTGTCTTCTTTACCCAGGCGACATCAGAAATGATTTGTATGTGACGCTGGAGAAAGGGGAATACGAGAAAGGAGGCAAGAGTGTGGCTAGGAATGTGGATGTTACCATGTACGTTTTAGATAGCGAGGGGCAGGTTCTAAAGGTAAATACAATGTTTTTCTTTTGTTGCATTTTTTTTCATCTCTATCATTTTGAACAGTGCAAAATATGACCAAGAAAATACTGCCTTTAATAGCTTGCGCTTTGGGGAGGAAACGTATGTCGAGGCTGACAAGTATATTGGCACCACTGTTTATTGTGCCCATAATTTCCTACACAATGGCTTCCTGCTCGCCATGTCCAATCCAGGTACCTCCGAATGCAGGAAGGAAGAAAAAGAGAAGAACGTGAAGCAGGATTAGGTCATTTAGTCGCTTGAGTCTCTTCAGCCATTCAATTAGTCATGACTGTACCATAACTCCAGCTACCCACCTTGATTCCATTACCCTTAGCAGACTGGTCGAACAACAATTGATCTTTCTCACTTTTGAAATTTTCTGTCAGTCTGGCTCAACAGTGGTTTGTGGGAAAGTCATTTCTAACGTCACTCCTGAATGGCCTGGTCTCATCGCTTCAAAGTTATGCCCCCAAGGTCTTCCCACCCATGGAAGTAGTTTCTCTCCATTGTGTCAAATCCGTTAATGATAATCCTCTGAATTAGAACTACCCTTAATCTTCCTTAAGGAAGTAAAAATCTAGTCTGTAAAAACCAGCCCTCTTGTGATAAAAGCCAACATTCCATTAGCCTTTCACGTTATATTTTGGAGATGTCCATGAGTGTTTAGTAACCTATGACCCTGGGCACCCTCGATCTCTCTGCCCAATCACAGTTCCTAGCTTTTCACCATATAGAAAATGCTCTGATCCAACTTTTTCAGGCCTGAAGTTCATTTTGCAAATTGAACACCTAAATGTTGCAACTTTTTCTACCCGTTTACGCTTTTTGCTGTGCCACCTAACTTAGTATTGCCAACAGCACCTGGATATACAACTCCCTATTTCCTGCATCCGAGTATTTTATAATTGCAGTGAAAAGCTGCGGCTCCAACACTAATCCTTGGACAGCATGAGTCACATCCTGCCAATCGGTAGACGCCCATTACTTTCACTCTGTCTCCTACCTCGTAACTAGTTCTCTACCTAAGACAATTGGTTGCTTCCAAAACCATGTCCTCTCACTTTTCATAACAGTCACTTTTGTGAAACCTTGTTAAATGCCTTTTGAAAATCCATATTAATTAAATCCATCGACAATTCCTATCTCGCCACGATACCCACCTCCTTGAAATAAAGCTCAGCGAGGATCGTTGGATATGGCTTGCCCTTTCTGATCAACTCATATTTTCCCAAATGCTTAGTCACTTAGTCCATAATGATAGATTCTACTAACTGCCCACAATTGATGTCAGACGAATAAGCCTCTGATTTCCTCGATCATTTCTCTCACCTACATTTTTTGTTAAATTTAGTGTACCCAATTAATTTTTTCCAATTAAGGGGCAATTTAGCGTGGCCAATCCACCTACCCTGCACATAGATCATAGAATTTACAGTGCAGAAGGAGGCCATTCGGCCCATCGAGTCTGCACCGGCTCCCGGAAAGAGCACCCCACCCAAGGTTAACACCACCCTATCCCCATAACCCAGTAACCCCACCCAACACCAAGGGCACTTTTGAACACTAATGGCAATTTATCATGTCCAATCCACCTAACCTGCACATCTTTGGACTGTGGGAGGAAACCGGAGCACCCGGAGGAAACCCACGCACACACGGGGAGGAAGTGCAGACTCCGCACAGACAGTGACCCAAGCCGGAATCGAACCTGGGACCCTGGAGCTGTGAAGCGATTGTGCTATCCACAATGCTACCGTGCTGCCCATAACATAAGAACTAGGAGCAGGAGTAGGCCATCTGGCCCTTCGAGCCTGCTCTGCCATTCAGTGAGATAGTGGCTGATCTTTTGTGGACTCAGCTCCACTTTCCCACCCAAACACCATAACCCTTTATTCCTTTACTCTTCAAAAAACTATCTACCTTTATCTTGAAAACATTCAATGAAGGAGCCTCAACTGGGCAGGGAATTCCATGGATTCACAACCCTTTGGGGGGGAATCCATCCCTCTAGCAGTGAAGGACAAAACTCCATTCGCATTCTTAATCACATGTTGCACCTGTAAACTACCTTTTTGCGACTCATGCACTAGCACACCCAGGTCCCTCTGCACAGCAGCATGTTTTAATATTTTATCATTTAAATAATAATCCCTTTAGTTGCTATCCCTACCAAAATGGATAACCTCACATTTGACAACATTGTATTCCACTTGCCAGACCCTAGCCCATTCACTTCAACATCTTTGGGTTGTGGGGGCGAATCCCATGCAAACACGGGGTGAATGTGCAAACTCCACACGGACAGTGACCCAGGGCCGGGATCGAACCTGGGACTTCGGCACCGTGAGGAAATCCCTTATGTTTAAGTAGTGGGGTGCCATTGCCAGTTTTCCAAACCAGGAATTCAATCCCACAACCAAGACAGTCTTGAAAGATCGTGATGAACACATCAATTTCCACTCCTGCTTTTAATACCTTGGGGTGGAAACCATTAGATCCTAGCAATTTGTCTATATGTAATGCGGTTCTCCATCTCCATGTTTTTACTTCTGTTGAACCCGATTTTCCCCTGGGTTTAGTTTTCCTTGTATTTAGTTTTCCTTGTATTTTATCCTCATCCTCTTTTGAGAAGACCAATACAAAGTAGATGTTTAGAAATTTCCTGATTCCCAATTGCACCATCGTCTACATCTGTGATTCAAGGACCCACATTAGTCTTCCACATCCTATAGGGTGGCGCAGTGGTTAGCACTGCTGCCTCACAACGTCAGGAACCTGGGTTCAATTCCGGCCTTGGGTGACTGATTTTGTGGAGTTTGCACATTCTCCTCATGTTTACATAAGTTTCCTCCAGGGGATTCGGTTTCCTTCCAGTCCGAAGATGAGCAGGTTAGGTGGATTGGCCATGCTAAATTGGCCCGTAGTGTCCAAAAAGATAAGGTGGGGCCCCTGAGATACAGAGAGAGGTTGGGGCATGGGCCTTGGTTGGATGCCTTTAAGAGGGTCGGTGCAGACTTGATGGGCCAAATGGCCTCCTTCACTAATGATTCTACGATTCTAGATCCTCTTTATTATAATATGTTTGTAAAAGCCTTTAATGTTGTCTTTCCTATTCTGCACAAGCATTTCTTACATTTCTTCAAAGCCCTTGCCGCATTCTTTGGATGCCTTTGCTGTTCTTTATATTTCTCTCAGTCCATGTGGAGCTCCACTGTCCTTTGTCCTCCTATAATTCTTATCCTTTAGTTTTTTTTCCACACTTGCGTTGCTAACTAAGGTTGCTTAATTTCATAGCTCGAGTTCTGATCCTCCAGAATGGACAGATCTTGCATCCTACCAAATGCATTATTGAAAGCCTGTTCAATAGCTCTGTCCAGTTCATCATTGTCAATTTGTGCCTCATTCCTCCAATGGCAGTCTGGCCTAAATAAGATGTCTTGATTCATGACTCTCACTAGCCTCTCAAAATTATCTCTCAAGCTATCAAATTCGATCACATTGTGATTGCCGTTAGCTGGGTGATCCCTTGCTGTTGAACCATTGACTAATTTAGACTTATTACTCTATATTAAACTCATAATGGAGGTCAAGTTCTCGCAAGCTTTGCCCCAACTCTGATATACTTTTAATACTGTATGTTTCTGAACTTGTCCTCTATTTCATTTGTTCATTTTTGATTGATGTGATCTCGCTTGCAAAATTCTCTAATGTAAAAAGGTTAACCACAAATAGACACTAATAAAATTTGAAGAATTTTCCTCTTTGATTAAAGTATCAGGAGAAATATGCGTTTCATGTCTGTCAGATCAGATGCTGTCTGCAATCGCTTTCCTATCATTATGTCTGTTTTATACTCTGAACTCTCCTTCAGTTTATTAGATTGTGTGTTCTGATTTGTACAAAAATATAGAAGCAGCATAATTGCTTGACCTTCGCTGTTTCCTTTCCTCTTCCAGGACTGCATTTCACTGGGATCTGGAGAAACTCCAGTGAGCGAACATCACTCCTTTGTGCTTTATCACAACAATAGTCCCAGATGGGCTGAGCTGCTGAAGCTTCCTATTCCTGTGGATAAATTTAGGGGTGCACATGTCCGCCTGGAATTCAGACACTGCTCCAGTAAGCATCATTACATCATTGACGTACGCACTGAAAGCTCTGTATGACTAGCTAGATTCTACAATCCTGTCTGAACTGCAAGTCTAAAATTTGAAGAAAGCTTGTCAGATGTGATTCAGCCAGCCGACTGAGGATTAATTTCAAACTGAGTTATAATTTTATAGATCTCTGCCCAGGTCTATT
The DNA here is from genome assembly GCF_902713615.1 of Scyliorhinus canicula. Lineage (NCBI taxonomy): Eukaryota > Metazoa > Chordata > Chondrichthyes > Carcharhiniformes > Scyliorhinidae > Scyliorhinus > Scyliorhinus canicula. The sequence continues at coordinate 7,942,453 of NC_052165.1, read as the reverse complement.
TTTACCCCCATCTCTCAGATGTATAGCAAAATCACAGCTTCTGGATGTTATTCCAGTTATTGTCAAAACATTGCAGTGTAATTACTAAAACGTGGAAGAGAGTAATATTTAATGGAAGATTATTTTGTATGTCTGTTCATGGATTAATGATTTGAGCTGAATTTTTTTTAAAAAGCACTTCGACAGAAGCCAGAGTTTGACCACCCTCAAAAAACAGGGATAAATGTAAAAACAAAAATGCCCGCATTATTGAGAAGCTCGTCATTTGAAGCATGCGGAGCCAATTGGGTTATTTTGGGTTACTTCTCAACAGAAAAGGTTCAGCAATCTAAATTGTTTTCGGGTTACTCCACTCCTTTTGAGATGAAAAGCAGCAGACAAAATGTCGCTTGCTCATGTGGGCTCTGCCTTCCTAGACATCTCTTCATCATTAAGGCTGGTGAAGGATAAATGTTTACCGTCGTTAAATTGTGGGCAAAAGCGTAGGTGCTTTTTTTTTTAATGCTAAATTTACATGCACCTCTTTCCCTGTTGCGTTGCCATGGATCTTCCTCTGAATTAAAAAAAAAAAAAATGGGTAATGACTGGATTGAATTCCCTGCCTGCGTGGCGATGATTCCATATCTCATTTACATGGCGTTTTCGGGAGGAGGAGGAGCAATCTGGATGGAACTTGGAAGAGCTATTCAAATTCTATTTTCGGAATACCTCTTTTCTTTTCAACACTCCAGATTTAAATTAAGACTTCATCCCATGATCTGGAATGTGCTGATTTCATAAAGAATACCAGGCCTGAAGCAAATCGTGCAGCTGGCAATAGATGCGATCATAAATAGGTGATGTTCCTCTCCCTGCCAAGTGGAAACAAGATGATTGGCAGTTTATTTATACATACATATAGATCGTCAGTGCATTTAGGTCATGTGTTCCTTTCCATCACAGTGTGGGTGGTGCTATACCCAGCCCCACGTTAACCCTTTCTATTCCAGGCCCTTTAACTATGCCTCTCCCAAGTCCTTATCCAATATATTTCCAGTGCGTTCCTGTTTACCAGACTTGCTTATATTATTTCTACGACCTGCTGCATGGTGGCAGAGTGGTTAGCACTGCTACCTCGCAGCACCAGGAACCCTGGTTCAGTTCCAGCCTTGGGTGACTGTCTGTATGGAGTTTGCATATTTTCCCCTGTGTCTGCATGGGGTTCCTCCCACAGTCCAAAGATGTACAGGTTAGGTGGATTGGCCATGCTAAATTGCCCCTTTGTGTCTCGGGATGTGCAGGTTAGGCAGTGGGGTGGGATGGAATGGACCTGGATGGAGTCCTCTTTCGGAGGGTCGGTGCGGACTCGACGATTCACCTCAATTCATCGGGAACAAGTAACCCACCACAATGAGGAAGGATCAGCCATTGAAGATAAATAAATCAATGCCAACCACTCCTGCTGGCTGGTAACTGTGTGGGGAGCTTCTGCTGTTAATAAACCAAATCTTCATGTTACTGCCACTCACTCTCTGCTGTGGTCACCCCTGTTGATCGTCATGGCAGACGCAGGCACACTCCTCATCTCGTGTTTGTTCCCGGTGAATTGGCTGGAGTTTTCCTGTGGTACCCGCCACCTTCCTCCTCATCAATTGGGAGTACGATTCCAGCGCCTCGATCAGGTTGCCATCCTGTTTTGTTTGACGGTTCACTGTGGCCTTGGGAAATGTGTCCGTCATTGTTCGTTTCTTTCCCACCCCCTGAATGTACACCAACTTGTACACAAACCCCATGAGACAGGGACAGAATATCTGGATTCTGGGGGAGCATCTTTGTCGCTCCTTATTCAGCAGCAAGACCAGTGGCTTATGTTTCTATTGTTGACCTCTAGGCCGATAATGTGTGAGGGGTAGAGCTAGAGTAGACAGGGGGAACCTGTTTCCCTTCACAGAGAGTTCAAAAACCAGGCTAAGTGGCAGAAGGATTAGCGGGGACATGAGGAGAAGCTTTTTACGCAGAGGGTGGTGGGTGTCTGGAATTCACCCTTGAGTTGGTGGTGGAGGCAGAGACCCAAAACTCCTTTTAATAAACACCTGAATATGCACCTTAAGTGCTGTAAGCTGCCGAGCTGTGGGCTGTGTGCATGAATATGAGATTAGAAAGGGCATCTGGGTGTCTTTGGATCAGCATGGACCTCTTCTGTGCTGCATTATTTCTATGGTTCTAAGGGGTTCTGCAAATTGTGCCAGATTGAGTAAAACCGTTGCAAATTGCTGTCACCATACCCAGGGATCTCTCAGAATAGGGTTGGGAACCCACTGATAGCTTTTGTGCTTTGTTGGTTCTACCCTGATGGATGTGTCGGTAATGGTGTGTCCTAAGAACCTAATGGAGGTCTTGGAGAATTTGTATTTCTCATTCAGGGTCAGCCCTGCTTCCTGCTAGTGTTCGAGGACCATTGTGAGCCTTTTGTCATGTTCTGCCACTGTTGTGCCATGGACCAAAACCTCGCCCATATGTCAGATGACACCCTCTAGGCCTTGCAAAATGGCCACCATGATGCATGGAAAGCTTTCTGGTGTTGGGGTGATTCCAAACCGTAAGCGGATGAGGCAGAATCTGCCAAAGGGTGTTCAGTGATCTGGACTTTTCATGCAGTGGAACTTGCCAAAAGCCATTGTTCACTTTGAGCTACAATTAGTCAGGCTGTTGTCCACCGAGGACATTGGGTGGACTTCTCTCTCTCTCTCTCCAGATAAAGGGACCTGTTAGCCTTTGTTACCAGGACAATCCGCAACACCAGTATGTTCACTGAGTGATGGGGGAGCTGACTTCCCATCTTTCCCAGCTGTCGCTGCACGCATCAGTTTCTGTGACGTGAACAGGCAGATGGGTTTAGCTTCTCCCCTCCGTGTAATCCTGCATTTGGTCTTCAGTCACCCCAATCCAGTGAAGCGTTTTGAGAACTCCTTTTTAAATTTGGAATCAGGCCCTTTGCTGGTTCATCTCGTTAATTTTCTGTGGGAGGTTAAGACCTTTCAGCTTACAAATGAACATCCTTGGTTGTGGACGACAAACTGGATCGCTCATATCCTTTCGTCTTTGTACCCGAGTGTCTTTTCACTGGGAATTTGATGTTGTCTCAGTTTTGTAGGTGACATCATCTGTGGGGTCGCCAGCCAAAGTTCATGCGCTGAGAGGATGGTGACGATGGTTTTACGATTCTGCTTCCTCTTGGCCTGATTGGCGGCGTGGGCGGGCTCCGGGGTCCGGGGGGGGCGGCGCGGGGCGCTCTGACCCGTGGGGTGCCCCCACGGTGGCTTGGCCTGCGATGAGGGCCCACCGATCGGTGGGCGGGCCTGTGCCGTGGGGGCACTCTTTTTCTTCCGCCTTCGCCATGGTCTTCGCCATGGCGGAGGCGGCAGAGACCCCCTCCCCTGCGCATGCGCTGGTATGACGTCAGCAATAGCTGACACTCTGGTGCATGCGCGGACTTACGCCGACCGGCGAAGTCCTTTCGGCCCCGGCTGGCGTGGCGTCAAAGGCCGTTCACGCCAGCCAGCCGAGTGGGAACCACTCCGGCGCGGGCCTAGCCCCTCAATGTGAGGGCTTGGCCCCTAAACTCCGCACCTTTGGGGCGGCCTGACGCCGGAGTGGTTCACGACATGCTGGGACCCCCCACACCGCCGGGTAGGGGAGAATCCTCTAGAAAGGCCCAGGTCTTTCTAGGAAGCAGTTCAGTTCAGCCTCAATGAAAAAACTGCAGTTATAAACAACACCTGCTCAAAAAAGAGTTAATGGACCGTGAAAAGCTTTCAAAACCAACCAAGCTTAATCTTCGTTTGAAATAGCCTGGAGCTGTCAATCAGGAGGCTTGTAAATGGTAATTGAATGTAAACAATGCAATTCCAAGCTTTTAAGCTTCTGAGCAAGCCCAAAGGTTGAGAAGGTTAAAGGGGAATGAAATTGAATGTGATAAAAGCACTTCAAAGTTTTCCAACATAGACTTTCACTCTCATCTAACAGATCTTTGAACTTGACATGCTGGCAGAGAGAACAAAGGTTTGAAGGCTACAGAGTGAAGACTTTTACCGTCACCTGACAGATCATTGAAATGGACATGCGAAAAGGGGCGTGGAGCGGTCAATACCTGGAGGCCACTGCATTCAACTTTCATTTTGCCAATGCGCTGGGCACAAGGTGGCCCAAGAATCACCCCCTATATCTAAATCCTGGGGAATAACAAAATAGATCAAAAGCTAGGTGCCACTTTAAACATCAGTACCAAGCTCGAGGAAAGGAAAGAATGCCAAAGTGTTTTAAAAATCAATTTGAGAACCTCCCTGAACAGTTAGACCATAAGACATTAATTTTTTACTATTCTCGAAATACACCTGAAAGTTGAGATGCAACTCTAATTTAGCTTTTTTTTTTGCCTGCTACATGGCCTTTAGATTGCAGACTTTCACAATAGCTCTTATTAACTCCGGTTTTGTTCCTAGCAAAGGAAAAAGGTGAAAAAAAGCTTTTTGGATTCTCCTTTGTTCCGCTGATGCAAGAAGATGGCAGAACATTGCCAGATGGCATTCATGAGCTGATAGTCCACAAGGTAATTGCAATTATGTATAATTGAATCATGAAGCACTCTAATTGTAATCAGACTAAAATTTCACTACTTCTGTATGAGCGATGCAAAGGACCAGTCACTGGAGAACCATCACAGAAGTGGTGCCAAGCTCCTCGGTGCTCAGATTCTGTTGTGCCCAAAAACACAATTGAAATGCTGATAAAAATGAAACTGAATGGACAATGTAACAATTTTGGAGTATATCCTGACCACTGAATTTAGAAGGAAAATCATTGATAGTTGAGATTTATGTGCAAGATTGCTCTGTATATATATTTCCAGATAGCAGTAAACAGACAATGTGATTCTGGGTTATATTGGGACAGGGGCAGGAAAAAGAAGTGATGTTACTGTGAAAGACACTGGTTTGACACCATGGTTTGACACTATGCAGAGCACTGCATGCATTGATCACATAAGGAAAATTTTATTGCTGCAATCGTGCGCCAAAAAGTTACCAAGATGCTGCAAGTCTCGGGTATCTTAATAAAGAGAGAATATTGAGGAAGGTGACCTTATTCTTGCTGGAGAGAATATTTGAACAAGCATATTATGTTTGGCAAGGCATTGTTCAATGAGAAGCAAACCAAATCAGCCTGAAAGGTAGTGGCAGACCAGCCTGGCAACTTCCTTAAACCTAAATGGGTTGGCAGGAACTCGAGTTTCTCAAAACCTGGGACAGGTAGGGTCTGAAAATGCACTCGTAACGACATAGGCACCCCCGGCTCCACATAAATCATGTGCCTCTGACCTAATTCTTTGCACGGCTCAGTGCTGGAGGTGCCATCGGGCCCAATCCCAGCATAACGGGCAGGATTGTGCCTTACACATTTGGGCTTCTGTGTCCCAGTGTCAGTCACATTGACCTGTGGCCAAGACTACGATTGCAAAATGGTTAATGCTACATTACTGATCACTTCACACCCTTAGTTACACGATTCCCAATGTATCCATTTAATCAATTTCAAAAAAACCTACACCACTGATAGCTATGCACAAACGTTTAAAAAACATTTTTTTGGGGGGAAAATTTTCATTTATGACAAACAAACATATCAAACACATCCAAATATGCAATTGTATCTACCAAAAGAATAGATATAAATAAAATGCATCTTTGAATTGAACATCCAAGCAATGGATTAGAATGTGCACTTGTGATAACCATGGTAACAAGGCGATCAGTTTTCACAGTTGTGACAGATGCGGTAAAACAATTATAGCCTAAAATACCCTTTGTAACCCGGGGATGGTGGTAGTCCATGCTCGCCCAGAACCTGCTAAGCTTGAGACAGGACCAGAACATGTGAAAACTCCTTCTCCCTTGGGTGGTGTAACCTCCATGGGTTTAAACCCCCCCCCCCCCCCCCCCCAATACTTTCTGGGACCCTGCTAATCATGCTGTACCGTTCCCTTGGGCCAGTCAGAGTATTTGTCGCTGTAAAGGAATGGTCTTTTGTTGAATAGTATGGCCACCCTCCTCGCCCTTTTGTGGAAGCACACCTGGTATGTCTGTCCCACGCAGCCTTTCCTTACCCTCAGTTGGTCCTCCTCTCTGACTTGGGCTCTTGAAGAGAGACTACATCAGCCCCCAAGCTTTTGTCAGTTGGTGAAGACTCATCTCTGTCTCCACCAACCTTGTGACCTCTGCCTCGAGCGAAGCGATCCGCTCGTCCTGGTTGGTTGCCACTTTATCCTGGTCTCAAACCATCGCTTCTTGGCCCTCCAGTCTCCGCTTCACCCCATCCATCGCTTGTGGGGGCCAGTGTGGCCTCAATTGCCGACTTCATTGCTGGCATGAGGTCCTCTTTTGCCATCTCTCTGTGCCTTTGGAGTTCTGTGGAGATCAACTCCCATCGGTTTCTCTGTCGTCGACTGGGTCAACGTTGGCAAACCTGCTGGGTTCAACTTCAGGTCTGCGTTGCCACACACGTCCCCCTGTTCTGGGGTTGTGGTATTTGTTTATTTGCTTTTACTGGCCCTGTGGCATCAATTGGGCGGGTTATAGCTGGGGGTTCGGTCGGTTCACTTTTCCCTATTTTGGGTGCCTGTTCGGATTAAAAAGACCCTAGATAGGGCGACATGCGATTAGCACTGGGACTGCGGCGCTGAGGACCCGGGTTCGAATCCCGGCCCTGGGTCACTGTCCGCGTGGAGTTTGCACATTTTCCCCATGTCTGCATGGATTTCACCCCACAACCCAAAGGTTAGGTGGATTGGCCACGCTAAATTGCCCCTTAATTGGAAAAAAATATATAATAATTGGGTACTCTAAATTTATTGAAAAAAGACCCAAAGATATGTTACCAGGCGAGATCCACCTTTCGTGTGACTGCTTAGCTCCTGCCCGTCACCGGAAGTCGCTGCTCTGGACAGACATGTAGCAGATACGCAGTAGTAGCTATGGCGATGCAGTTTGACAACAGTGCAATGATGATGTTATAACATTTTGGCTTGGCAAAGACTGGTAAAACTCGCAAATTTTTATTTTGCAGTGTGAAGAAAATACCAACTTTCAGGATCCCACTTGCTACCTCAAACTTCAGTATTGTAAAGGGAATCTCCATGGCAACAGTCAGCCAGTCAAAGCTTCCAAGGAGACTTTTTGGATCTCATCTTTTCTGTGCTCTACTAAGCTCACTCAGAATGGTAAGGAAATGGAGTAAATGCACTTTCTGCTTTAAGTTCTTGAATTGGGCTGTGTTTGGTGCCTGGTTTCACATTGGAAAGGGTGCTGATGAGGATGCGTCGAGAACTTGGGACTCCCAAGTTATGTCACGTGGTTTGCAGAACTGAAGGTATTTTCATGGTTAAAAGGATGTTTAAACATTCGAAAAGGGCAGCACGGTGGCACAGTGGTTAGCACTGCTGCCTCATGGCGCCAAGGTCCCAGGTTCAATCCCGGCTCTGGGTCACTGTCCGTGTGGAGTTTGCACATTTTCCCCATCTCTGCGTGGATTTCACCCCACAACCCAAAGATGTGCCGGGTATGTGGATTGTCCACACTAAATTGCCCTTACTTGGAAAAAATGAATTGGGTACTCTAAATTTAAAAAAAATAAATTCTAACAGATCCAAGTGATCAGGTTTAACTGCCTATACATTGTTTAATATTAGTGCTTGGAAATCTAAATGACTCAGTCATTTGTCACAAAATATACCAATGGAAAAATAGGAGAAATCCTTCTGTTCTTGGATACTGGAAAATACTATTATGCTCTTTAGGATGTATCCCAGACAGTAACGCATTGTGCGTTATTATGCGTGGTTTCCTCTGGATGCTTCAAATGATCATTTTTGTGATTAGGCTACTGGTGGAAGATAAAATCATCGCATTTACAGTGCAGAAGGAGGCCATTTGGCCCATCGATTTTGCATTGTCCCTTGGAAAGAGCACCCTACTTAAGCCCATACCTTCACTCTATCAACGTAACCCAGTAACTCCACCTAACTGTTTTAGACACAAAAGGCAATTGGGTATGGCCAATCCACTTAACGTACACATCTTTGGACTGTGGGTGGAAACCGCAGCACCCGCAGGAAACCCACGCAGACACTGGGAGAAAATGCAAACTCCATTCAGTCAACCGAGGCCTGATTTAAACCCTGGTCCCTGGAGCTGTGAGGCAACAGTGCTAACCACTGTGTCACCGTGCCACCCTGGATCTGGAAAGGCCCATTCCCTTGCTGCCCTGAGATGGTGGTGGTAAGCCACCTTTGTCTTTGTGGTGGTGATGCTCCCTCAAAGGTCATAGATAGAGAGCTGTTGTGCAGTGATGATGAACAGATAGTGATATATGCCGACGGCCGGATGCTCTGGTTTGCAGAAGAACTTGGAAATAATAGACTGGATTCTCCGATTGCCGACACCGAAATCTCGTTCGGCGATTGGTCTGAGAATCCGTGTTCCTGACCAATGCTCTGTCTCTGCCAAAACGATGGGCAATCAGGTATCGACGGACTCAGGATGTTGCCCGAGGCCCACCCCCGACCGGCCAATTTCCCGACGGCATGGGACACGTGTGGTCTCGCCCGTCGGGAAGTCAGCGTAGCGGCTGTGGACTCGGAGCCGCCACAGTTTCTTAATTCTGCCTTTTATGTCCTTTGACATCCAGGGTTCTCTGGTCTTGGTACCATCATTTGTCTTTATGGGAACATATTTTCCCTGTACACTCGTTATCACCTTCTTGAAGGCCTCCTACTGCTCTCTCTCACTTTTTTATCTGCAAGTAGCTGTTCCAGTCTACTTGATTCAAATCTTATCTCAGTAATATTAGTCTTTCCCCAGTTACGAACTCTTATTCCTGGTTTATCCTTTTGCATAACTATCCTAAGTCTAACTGAATTGTGGTCACGATCTCCAAAATGCTCCAAAGTCAGTGTGTGTGGAGTCTGTCAGTTTTCTAGAGGCTCCATGATCTTTGAAAGGGGCTGCATGAAGGCAAGACCATGCTGGTGACCCAAACATTTGGAGGCCATTCCCCAGGAACTCTTGGCCATCGAGTACTTTTACGTTATACTGACCATTCTGTTGAAGCTTCCATTTAGAGGCCCCTGTGGGGTGTTGAGAGTTCGGGGCCCGCTGATTGGGCCAGCAGCATCGATATCTCGCCTGCCTTCCTTTGGGCAGTGAGCTCGGAGGTAGCCAATTAGGAGACTGAGGTCTCTTCTGAGAATGTCGCTTTACCAGCCTAGCTCCTGGCAAGTGCAGCTTTGGGAATTGGTCCTGACATCGGGGTCCAGAAGCCAACAGTAAAATCCTCTCCATTGTTCCATTCCTCACTCTGATTTGATTTATTTTTAACAACTTAAGTTGAATTTTGACAACAAGCAAAATCAGTTGTTCCGGTGCTGGTTGGGTTTGTTGCGTGGGTATTCAACATCTACATCCCAACTCTGCTGAAGGATCATAAGATGTGAAAAGTTAGAGCTTCATCTTTCCCTTTCCACAGCTGCTGCCTGAACTAAGTATTTCCAGCACTTTGTTTTATTTGCTGCCTATAAAAGCTGTTTATCCATATATACATTTAAGCAACACCACGCTTCGTTTACTCGCACACGTTTGGTTTGAAAGTAGGATCCAAATTTTGATTTCAAGTGCTGCAATTATACAATGATTTCAGTCCTGTAGAGTTATATTGTTTCATTGTTGAACTTTTAAAACGCTTACTTGCCTTTTTTAACATTCTGCTTTTTAGGCGATTTACTAGATTTTTTGAAATGGAGAGCCCACCCGGAAAGAATATGTGACATCCTCTCAAAATTCAAAGATATAGATGGTGCGGAAATAGTTAAGGTAGAAAGCTTTGTGTCATTTCATACATCCCCAGCGTATTATGTAAAATGGCCTTTGATTTGCTGGGAAGATCAGTGATTCTAAATTCTCACTTGAATTCCTTTTATAGTTTCTGCAAGATACATTGGATGCATTGTTTGGAATTTTGGATGAAAACCCACAGAAATATGGATTGAAGGTGTTTGATTCATTGGTAAGTATCTTTGCTATTACACTTTTGGAGCAACTACCTGAGGTGATGTACAGTAGTGATCTGACTACAAGATTATTGAATGTGGATTAATTATACTCCTGTGTTTTAAACTGGAATTTAATTTGAAAGCTATTTGCCATCAATTTTTAAATAAATTCCAATTCTCTTGTCTTTTTTGGAGGAAAGTAAATTTCAAGTGGTATATGTAATTATATTTTATTGCTCTTTTTCACCTATTGGGGCATTGTTTGTTGCACTTTCAACTAGTCAACATCCATTTACCCGCACGAGTGCATTTCCTGACTGATTACATTGTCCTTTGAGTAATTTAATCTTACCATTTTAATTTGCAGATACCAAGTGTTCCGAACAAATTTCCAACTGCAATATGCTTGTAAGAACATTCTTGTCTGAAATACAATTGTCTATTACAGGTTCATATCATCAATTTGCTGCAGGACATCAAGTTTCAGCATTTTAAACCAGTCATGGATACGTACATAGAGAGCCATTTTGCAGGAGCATTGGCTTACAGGTACTCTCCAACGGAATTTCATCCTATTTCTCAGTGTGTTGCACTTTCTCTGTGTTCCTTGTATTTGGAGAATACTGTTCAATGTTCCTAATAAATTCTTGCCTCTCGTGAATTAGAAATGAATTCCCCGTTTGAATAGTCCAACAACTCCAATTTACCAGTAAAATCTACGTAAAGTGTTGTCCGTTTCATGGTCGGGCATTTTTCATATTGTGGTTGCCTAAACTGTTCAATCTTCCTCATGTTTGGAAACCTTCCCTTTGTACATAGTTTGAGAGTGGTGGCGCCAGCATTGTACATGCATTGGTTCAAATGAAATTAGCAAGCCAGCCAGGGATGCTGTGAAACATCATTGTTTCCGCATTGGAGTAGTTCAATCTGTAGATCAGGGGTGGGCAAACTATGGCCCGCGGGCCGCATGCGGCCCGCCAAAGGTATTTCTGCGGCCCACCAAGTCATTAAAAAAAAAAAAAAAAATTTTTTTTTAAAAAAAAATTAAAAAAAAAAAATAAAAAATTTTTTTTTAAGGTTAATGGGGGGGGGGGGGGCTGTTGGGTTACTTACTGGTATAGGGTGGATACGTTGACTTGAGTAGGGTGATCATTGCTCGGCACAACGTCGAGGGCCGAAGGGCCTGTTCTGTGCTGTACTGTTCTATGTTCTATATGAGGCGCCCAGAATCATAACCGGGTGAAGTAATTATTTTACTTAATATACTATGCGGCCCTTTGTGAATTGTGAATTTCTGAATGTGGCCCTTGCACGGAAAAGTTTTCCCACCCCTGCTGTAGATGGAACAGGATTGTGGCCAGCAGCACTAGTTGATGGTTGTGATTGCTACATTTTGCTTTACTGGTGCCCCAAAGTATCTGAAGTGTGAAAGGCCTGCACCTGATGTGTTGACCTGCAAAAACATTATTGTTGGCTAAACTATATTACAGTGCGGCCTCAATAATCTCTTCTAGCCAACTCGCAATCAAAGTCAAAGATGGCCACAATTTCAACCAAAAATATTCTGATATCCTCGAGACTCACCACATAATCATAGTTCATTACAGCTGTGTTTTTAAAAAGTGTTGGCGAGAGCAATATTCCAGCCTGCCCAGTTAAGATTACCTATCAGTGGACATAGCAATTATACAGCTGGAATGTTAGAATACGTCCAAGCTCTGTACATTAGTGAAGGTGAATTCATATCCATAATTCCTACATAGCACAGTGGTTAGCACTGCTGCCTCACGGCACCAGGACCTGGGTTCGATTCCAACCTCAGGTGACTGTCTGTGTGGAGTTTGCACATTCTTCCCCTGTCTGCGTGGGTTTCCTCCGGATGCTCCGGCTTCCCCCCACAGTCCAAAGATGTGCGTGTTAGGTGGATTGGCTATGCTAAATTGCCCCTAGGTGGGATTACAGGGCTAGGACAGGGATTGGGCCTAGGTGGGCTGCTCTTTTGGAGTGTTGGTGCAGACCGAATGGGCCAAATTCTCTGTAGGGATTCTATGATTCTGCATATTACAAGCACCAAATTGAGACCGCTCTTTTCTAAATAAAGGTGAAGAAAATTGGAGCAAATGTTAGCACAAGCTGTTCTTGAAAACATTGTGGCATTGGTTTGAGAAGATTAATAATGGAGAAAAAGGAGCAGTGACTGACCTTACCTGTCTCATTAAGGAGAAAAAATGTATTTTTATGAACAGGATTCATTTACTGTGCATTTTTCTTGTTACAGAGACCTTATAAAAGTACTAAAAAGGTACATTGATCGGTCAATAGAAGCCGAACGACAAGAGCATATTCAGGATGTGCTGAGGGTAAGCGTTTGTATCCACCAATTAATGTCACTTTTAAAAATGAGCATATTAGAGTCTTTACAGCTGGATTTCAACCTCTTATTTTCCTACAGTATTGAACCTTTGGGATGTACTTCACTTCATAAACATTGCACGATTGAATACTTGCAGTATGTGCCAGTGAGATAATCACTATAATGGTTCATGTGTTCAACTTGTATAAAACTCAAGGGCCCAGATTTTTAGGTCATAAATGTGAGGCTATCAATGCTCACTATTACTAAACAGTAAATTGCCAACAACTTCTGTTCCGCAACAAATGCAAACACCAGAAATTTGCTGTTGGAGATGATATTATTGAAGGCAAGGGGCTGGTTTAGCACACTGGGCTAAATCGCTGGCTTTTAAAGCAGACCAAGGCAGGCCAGCAGCACGGTTCAATTCCCGTACCAGCCTCCCCGAACAGGCGCTGGAATGTGGCGACTAGGGGCTTTTCACAGTAACTTCATTGAAGCCTACTCGTGACAATAAGCGATTTTCATTTCATTTTCATTTCATTTCATGTAAAAAATAAAATGTAAAAATACATTTCATGTAAAAATGTAAAACTCCCCTTTGGATCAGCTAGATTCTGTAAAAATTCTATTAATTTTTTAATAGTTTTCTTCGTCTCTTTTTATCTCTTTCTTAAACCCATCTTTCTTTCCCGCTTTCGCTTACGATCTTACGATGAAGGACTTGAGGCTGAAGGTTAAGAGGTGACTTAATTGAGGCATACAAGATGATCAGAGGATTAGATAGGGTGGACAGTGAGAGCCTTTTTCCTCGGATGGTGATATCCAGTACGAGGGGACATAGCTTTAAATTGAGGGGAGATAAGATATAGGACAGGTGTCAGAGGTAGGTTCTTTACTCCAAGAGTAGTAAGGACGTGGAATGCACTGCCTGCAACAGTAGTGGACTCGCCAACACTAAACGCATTCAAATGGTCATTGGATAGGCATAAGGACGATAAGGGAATAATGTAGATGGGCTTTAGAGGGGTTTCAAAGGACGGCGCAACAACGAGGGTCGAAGGGCCTGCACTGCGCTGTAATGTTCTATGTTCGCTTTCTGTACATGACTTTACATTGGATTAAATATTCGAACTTACACGTCCTGGTTTAGGCTGCATGGCCGGGATTCTCCTGGAATCGGCGGGGCAGCTCGTACCGGCGCCAAAGAGCGGTGTGAACCACTCCGGCGTCGGGCCGCCCGGAAGTTGCGGAATCCTCTGCACTTCCAGGGGCTAGGCCGACGCAGGAGGGGTTGCCGCTGCGCCAACCGACGGCGAAGGGCCTCTGCCAGCCGGCGTGAGTTGGCACATGCGCAGGACCGCCAGCGTGTTTCCTGCGCATGCGCAGGGGGTTTCTTCTCCACACCGGCCATGGCGGAGCCTTACACAGGCCGCGCAAAGGGAAAGAGTGCCCCCACGGCATAGGTCCGCCCGCAGATCGGTGGGCCCCGATCGCGGGTCAGGCAACCGAGGGCTCCGCTAGCTGCCCTCCAAGCCAGGTCCCGCCGTTATGGACAATGTCTGATCCATGCCTGTGTGGGACTGGCCAAAAACAAGCGCATGGTGGGCCCATCGGGGTCCGGAGAATTGCGGGGCGGGAGTGGAGGTCGCAGCCAACGGTCCCCGCCTCTGCCTATAAATCGGTGCCGGAGAATTGGGCAGCCAGTGTCGAAGCGGTGGGGCGGGATTCACAACCCCCCCCCCCCCCCCCCCCCCCCCCAAAAGCGATTCTCCGACCTGATGGGGGGTCGGAGAATCCCGCCCCATGTCTCAGTCAGAAGTCTTCAGTCTGGTTGAAGACAGGGTTAATGTGGTGTAGGCCAGCTGCACAAAACAGGCACGTTGTGAACCAGCAATCGATTTTTCACTGTGCCCAATTTTCATTCCACTGAGAATGGTCAGCTCAATACTGTTTGATTCCTAGATCCAGTGTCGCTTTTATTTGGTTTGAAAATAAAAATCTTGGCAAGAGTTTCAAAGTCAACGGAAAGTAAAAAATCGGCGTGGTGGAAAATCGGCTGCCATTCAATAAGTCCATTTGACCCTGCAGCTGTCGACTTGATTTCACCCCTTGTGATGGTTCTGTTCACACATGTCCCAGATACCCTGTGGAGGCTGCCGCGCAGTTATGGCTGACAGTGGAAGTGGAAGCATAATGACCAACAAGCAATGTTCATCCTCCACTGACCACTGAATCTGGGCTATCATGATGAGTGTGGAATAAGAATTAAGTTATGTGATTTTGATTCAACCTCGTAAATGTAAATTCTTCAAACACGTTGAAAACTTGATTTGATGTCCAATTAATTCATGATTTGTCAACACTGTTTTTGTAACATGGGAAAGAAGGCAAGAAATTGTAGTGTGTGGTTACCCTGCTAATACAGCCAAAGATGCCTGAGCTATTGTGGTTATTAATAGCTCTGTTCCAAGACAAAATGAATACTTTTTAACAGTTTAAACCGCACGGGGTCAGCGAGCTCCCCATCGCTATTCAATGACACTTAGTCTTTTTTGGGGGGCCCTGGGGAGTTTCACCGGATTAACCCACAGTTAGAATTTTTTTAGCACTGGGGAACTGAACTTCTTCAGGCTGCTATTTTGAAAGGGTGCCCCGATGTCGCGGTGAGCATGTGGATCCCCCAAATCCCCCACCCATGGGCAATGACACCCTCCACACATATGGACACTACCCAACACCCCCCAAGTGAGGACACCCCGCTATGGGGTCCCTGGGAGCCCCCCTCTTCAGGCCTCTCAAGCCCTCTTGCAGCACCCCTCCGTTCCAGGACCTCCACCTGTCACCCCTCAACCTCCCAGAGGCCCCTACTTACCTGCCCTGCACACCCCCCACCAATCAAACCCCCTTCTCCACCCTCCTTTCATGGGCATGGCCCCTCTCGGGATGACCCTTGGCACAGGCACCGTTGTACGGGCATCCAGGCAGTGTTCCAGCCAGCTTGGCAGTGCCACTGAGGCACCTTGGCAGTGCCAGGGTAGCAGTGTCAAGCTGGCAGCTGGGCAGTGGGTAATGTTCCAGGGAGAGGGACAGGGGGACACCCTGCACTGACCTGACCACCTAGGGGTCTCCGATGGGCTGGGAGACATCCTCACCCCCCCGCCCCGCCCGATGCCATTTCCCCTGGCCACGTTTGTGTAGACCAGCACTGATCGGCGCCCGGCTACAGCCTCCCTGGGTAGGCCAGAGAATCGAGGGAGGCCGGTGTATCCGGGGTGAGTATGTCTTAAGTAGGTTTAAGACGTACTTGTGGGAGCGCTGTTTGGTCCCATCCCTTTTGGGCCGAGTACCAACTCCGACACCTCGTGGGACTTGGGTGGGAGGGCTTTCCCAGGAATCTCCAGCTGTGTTGTGTACTCGCTTGAGCACAACGCGGCCAGAGAATCGCAACCATGAACTTGAATAGTGGGAATTGCCCAACTAGTTCATCTAATCAAATGTAACATATAATTCCTGTAAATTATTATGCAAAATTCCAAGCAAATAAAATACTGAATTTGATCTGAAATAAGGAGCTGCGATCGCCACTCCTCTGGCAGCGCGCCATTCACTGGCGATGGGTTCCTCTCTTCCCGCTGCTTGTCAATGGGATTTCTCATTGATGCCAGTCCATGTTGCAGGGAAACCTGCCGGTGGGAATGTGCGGTCAGCGGGATAAGAGAATCCAGATTGGGCAGAATTCATATTGAAGTGAATGAAAATTACTTTGTTTTAAAAGGTATCCTGTGATATAACCCTTGAAAACCTTGGACAGAGTCTACTAATTTTAGAGTTCATTCGTGAAGCTGTTAGATCTGGGGGTCTAGGGTACTGATAGTCCTGGAAGTGGGGATCTGTATGTGTGGCATGAAACTTTGTAATGTGAAATGCCTATTCAGAAACCACTTGGAGCACAAGGGGTTTCTGACATCCAAAGCGAATCTAATCAATTATTTATTACTTGCCATCACTAACATATACAAAACTCACAAACATAATTTTGTGATTGTAATCACCACAAAAATATATGATGTGAGGGTCATGTTAGCAGTTGCATTCAAAGTGTTTTTTTAATGTTTTGTTTGTCTGGGAAAAATGTTCTTCTTCCTATTATGCATTTCCAATCGTAATTTCAACTCCGATTCGTTCAGTAACTCCTGGTAGGGGTTTAAACGATAGGGTAGGGACCCTTTGCTAGAAATGTTCCAAAACTGACATTGAAATATTAAAATTAGTTTCATTGTGTTGAGTGTTTCTACTAGTTTCAGTGACCTAATAATACAGATATCAAGATAGAGTGGAAATCTTTAAGGGCTAATTTATGTTGTGTTGTCACAATGGTTGACCACCAATGCTTTGGGTTAGAGTTTTGTGTAACATAATTAAACCCATCACAAGTCCACCTTAAGCAGACCCACTATAAAGCTTGAAGGACAGTGAGTTTTCACCACAACTGCCCACCCGCCAGTATACTGCAAATAACTGTTCAAGATTTGAAAAATGGAGTACCGTAAAGGTAGCATTATGATGAATACCTTGAAAAGTGTTAGCTCTGGCACAATATGGGCATTCCATAAAGCAACGCAGAATAATTTAAAAAGTATTACTAAAGTAACTGAAGCCGATTAGTTCTGTAGAGTGAACCATGTGTTTTTTTTGTTGTTGGCGTTGGTAGTTTTCAAATGCAATAGGTCCAGTAACTCCAGTCATTTCACAGCCATACACTTAATAGTTGTCCAATTCTAATTCTAGGCACAGGAATATATATTTAAATATATAATTCATTCCCGGAGCCTTTACACTCTTGCAACTGGTGGACAGAATGAAGAAGAATTTCGAAGCAGCATTTATGAACTATTCCAGTCAGTGCGATACTTCCTCTCCATTGAAAGTCCAGGATCTTCCATCATTACACAGACTCAGGTGATTAACAACAATATCTGTAATTTTATTTGTACAGTGCCTTTAATGTGGTGAGCACTCTTGAGTGCCTGACAGAAACAAAGTTTGGCAGCAATCCACAAAAACTTGGTCGAGGAGATGCATTTTAAGGAGTGTCTTGTAGGAGGAAAGAGAGGTCAAGAGAAAATGCCAGAGCTTGGAGCCTAGTTATCTGAAGGCCTGTCAGTGGTGGCAAGATGGTTATTGCAGATGCTAAAGAGATCATAATTGGGGAAGCTCATATGTCTTGGAGGGTTAGAGGAGATGGCAGATAGGGTACAGCCATAGAGGGATTTTTGTTTTTCAGTGAAAATGATTAATTCAAAGCATTGTTTAATCAGCACAGAGTCAATTAGCACAGAGGTTATGAGTGAATGGATAATTGGCATGAATTAGGACACAGGCAGCAGAGTTTTGGGTGACATATTTAAAGAAGGTTGAAGGTAGGATGCTGGCTAAGGATAGTCAAGTCAAGGTGTGGATGCAGGTTCAGAAGCAGAGGCTGCATCAGTGATGTTACAGAGGTAGAAAGAGGCAGCCTTTGTGATGCGCGTACATGTGTTGGAGACTGATCTTGGGGTCAACTACTGCCACCAAGATTGCGAACAATCTGAGACAGTTGCCAAGGATAGGGCTGGAATTGGTGTTGAGGGAATAGAGTTTGTGGTGGGGATTGAAGATGATGACTTTGATCATCCCAATATCTTGATGGAAGACATCTCTGCTCTTCCTGTACTTGATGCTCTGACAATTTAGAAGCACTGGAGGAGCTGAGCGATGTTGTGGCGAATTAGGGTTAGGATGTTATCAGGGTGTATTGGAAACTGACATTTTTTGGAGGATATTGCCAAGGGGCCTCTCGCAGATGAGAAATAAGATGGAGATGAAATAGATCCTTGGGGACATCAGGGGTTACGATGCACAAGCAGAAAGAGACGGCAGGTAACTCTCTGGCTGTGACTGGATAGAACCAAGTGAGTGCTGTCTCACTCAGGTGAGTAAGAAGAACAAATTCTTTATTTCATGGAATCCACAGAACCCCTATAGTGTAGAAGGCATTTGGAGGTAAGTAAATTGATAATTTTTATGCTGTTCCAAAAGTGGAATTAAGTTAGAAAATTATATAAAATTCATGGATAGTCTCTTCCGCAGCTCATGGGATAGTCTTGGGTTTGGAGCATGGTTGACTCAGAATATGCTGGAAACTTGTGACAAAACACCATGGGCGGGATTCTCCCTTCTGGGGACTTAAATCCCCACGCCGACGGGAAAACCGGCGCCAACCATTCCAGCGTCAACAGCCCCCGAAAGTGCGGAATTCTCCGAACTTTCGGGGGCTAGATGAACGGCGGAGGGGTTGGCGCCGCTCCAGCCGGCGCCGAAGGGCCGGTGCGAGTTTCCGCATGCGGGAACCGGCCGGCGCGATCTCGTACATTCTCGGACCAGCCGGCGTATTTCCGCGCATGCGCGGGGGGCTCTCTTCTCCGAGCTGGCCCCCGGGCAATATGACGGAGCCCTAGAGGGGCATGGCGCGGAACAAAGAAGCCCACAGAACAAGCCCGCCGGCAGATCGGTGGGCCGCGATTGCGGGCCAGGCCGCTGAGGCCCCCCCCCACCCCGTGTTGGATCTCCCTGTGCCATCCCCGAGGACCACCCCCGCACACTTAACTGCCAGGTCCCGCATCCCCCTGAGGATTCTCTGACCCGGCGGGGGGGTCGGAGAATCCCGGCCCATGAGCGTGGCATAATGCTGATTTTTATCACATAAGGTTATTTTCTTTAAGCCCTTTTTTTCTCCTGTAAAATACATATTTTCTTCTGGCATTGATTGCCTACACTTATTTCCATTTGTTTTATGGTTATTCTAATACCTTGACATCTGCAAAAGAGAGTTCTGGGAAATCTTGGTTACTTAGCTGACAGAAAGATCTGTAACATTTTACGCAAAGTTCTTCGTTGTCCAGAATGAGCAACAATGTAAAAGTGATGGGCGTGAACTTGCCCATTTCTCCGCCACTGAATTTTCTTTTGCATTGAAGTCAAAATGAAATTCCAGACACGGAGCTTTTTAAGTATACAGGATAGATTTGCACTTCATTCTTGATATTAATGCTTGAAGCACCTTCACGTAAAGTTGTAGGCTTGAGTACGGTCTTTGTTTGTCAGAGGCCAGACAAGAAAATGGCACTATTTCTACTTTGATATTATTCCAAACAGAAAGTAATATTAATTAGATAGTGGCTTCTTGCACATATGCCACCTTTTTCTATAATCTAGCCATCATTTGAAAAGATTGGTAAATTTTGAAACTAATTGCCTATGCACTTGAGAAACACCATGGGAAGAGGGAGTAATTGGGCTGAATTTCCCATCAGCCTTGGGATCCTGAAATCAGTACCAACTGGGGACCCTGTGCCCTAGCAGACGGGTGCACCTGGCAGGGCAACCTTTTTGGAGACAGTCTTTCAATTGGCAGCCTCCTCTCGAGGATGTGAAGCAGGCCAGCGTTTCTGAGGCATAGCCTCAAAATAAGGGGAAGTAAATTTAGGACTGAGTTTAGGAGGAACTTCTTCACCCAAAGAGTTGTGAATCTATGGAATTCTTTGCCCAATTAAGCAGTTGAGGCTCCTTCATTAAATGTTTTTAAGATAAAGATAGTTTTTTGAAGAATAAAGGGATTAAGGGTTATGGTGTTCGGGCCGGAAAGTGGAGCTGAGTCCACAAAAGATCAGCCATGATCTCATTGAATGGCGGAGCAGGCTCGAGGGGCCAGATGGCCTACTCCTGGTTCTTATGAAGCCTTGGCAGACCCGGCAAGAAAGGTGATTGCCTCAACATGGAGGCACTACTTGGAGGCTTATGGTTGAAGTTAACATTATTAAAGCTTTTAGGCCCCCCAAGGTGGAGGGGGTACTTCTCCAGGTGCACTATTTGGGCCGCAGGTTTGTTTGTTCCTGTCGACGGCCAAGCCTTTGGAGCATGGAGCCTCTGGCTCCGCCAGCTCACCTTTGTGGACCAGTGATGTGGGCCTGCCAGCATTGGGCTGGGGAAAATTCATCCTGTTAAGTTTTGGTGGTGCACACAGTTCTCCCAATTCCCAATTTCAGAAGGAATGTTCAATGATACTAATCAATTAACAGTACTGCAACAAATTATAAACATTCTGTGATGCAGGGATTATCTCACCAAAACAAATCAAATATAGCTGGAAATCAGAAACCGAATATTCTGGAAACGCTCAGCAGGCCAGGAGGAGGATGGAAGCAAAGAGCAAATAGGCAAGGTTCACGATAAGTTGGAAGGCATGAGGAACTAAATGATAAAAGGAGCGATGGTGCAAGATAAAAGGGGCGGTAAAGGGGCAAGTAAAAAAAATAAAACCAAGATGAGTTTGGAGGAGCTGTGAATGAAAAGAGCATAAACTTTCTCCACACCAGTGGGTCAGTACATGAGGGCAGTAATCAGGATCTGAAATGACTGCACTGGCTGTTGATTCTGGAAGGCTGTACAGAGCCTGAACAAAAGACGAAGTTCTGTTTCGCAAACTTCTGTTGAGTTTCATTGAAGCAGTGTGGGAGGCAGAGGACAAGAACGTGAGTTGGAGAATTAAAATATCACCCGGATGTTCAAGGTCACCCTTGCAGGTTGAATTGAAGTGTTCAGCAAAACAATCACCTGATCTGTACTTAGTCTCCCCATTATAGAGGCGACTAAGTTATGAACTCAGTTCATAAAAGGGATATTTGGGGCCAGTGGACAGGTTGGCGGTCATGTATGGTCAAATGTGGCTGCTCCTGCCCTTTTCACCACTCCAGTTGACTGTGGGTATCAACTTTCAGTTACAGTCGTTGACTCTGTTTTCTTTGTCCTTACCAGGCTGTGTTCCTGAGCTCTTTCCCAGCTGTATACTCAGAGCTGCTGAAACTGATAGATGTGCGAGAAGTGGCAAACCTGGTAAGAGACACCTTGCGCAGCATGCCAGATGTCCTGCATGTGGAATATTCACTGGAAGCTGTCAAACTCCAGTGCATTGCTAAAACAGTGGAGAGCCAACTGTTTGCTAATCCTGGTAAGAGGAGATGGTTGTTGGTTATGCTATTATGTTAATAATTCTTTTCTCCAATGTTCCTTGCACTGCCAAAACCTGTTGATAAATGTGTGAAATGCCAGAGTTGGTTTCTGCAGGTGGCTAACAGATTCTTGTGGGATCTAAAGATCTATATTGAATGCTAAAGATTATGATCCTTGGAGGGATTTTTACAGCACCGTCACTGGATTCAAACAGATGGAACTGCTGATGTAGTTTCTTTTCAAGAAGGAAACTTGTATGCACTGAATGGGATGGAGCTTAAATGCTTGTCGAAGAACTTTAATTTCAACTTGAAAGTTTTTTTGGGGATAGTTCAACGTTAAAAGTAATTTTCTATCCTGTTTTGCATATCATTCTGTTGAGCTGCTTGCAGAAAAATACTTTTCACTGTACCTCGGTACACGTGACAATAAACAAATCCAATCCAATCCAATCATTCGGTGTTTCAAAATGTAATAATTAAATGCAATAATGCTATGCCACTATGCAGCACGGTGGCACAGTAGTTAGCACTGCTTCTTCACCGCGTCAGGCATCCGGGTTCAATTCCGGCCTTGGGTGACCGTCTGTGTGGAGTTTGCACGTTCTCCCCATGCCTGCGTGAGTTTCCTTCGGGTGCTCCAGTTTCCTCCCAAAGATGTGCAGTTTAGGTGGATTGGCCATGATAAATTGCCCCTTTGTGTCCAAAGGTGGATAGATTAGGTGGATGGGCAATTGTCCCTTTGTGTCCAAAGATGTTTAGGTTAGGTTGAGGGGTTATTGTGGGCAGGGGAGTGGGCCTAGGTAGGGTGCTCTTTCAGGGGGTCGGTGTAGACTCGGGCTGAATGGGCACTTCTGCACTGTAGGGATTCTATGATTTTATTCTATGATGCTAAATGCATAATTAGCAAATCCCTAATGTTAAATGCACAAAACCTGCAACTTTCCATAACTGTGCTTTATACATGTGGTGGCAATAATAGTTCAGGTCCACATGGCACACAATGCCAGCCATATGCCCTACTTCATTGTAAGGCAAAGTGAGAGATCAAATAAATTCTACTTCCCGCTGATAGACTGCCACTTCATCTCCCTCCTTAACTCTTACACAGAGCTACTTCCAAAGAACTGTGGCCGTTTGAGGTTGACCAAGAACTTTTTGACAATGTCTTCTATATGCTGCATGTGCATGGTTTGCTAACTCTCGTGTCTTTGTTTTCGGTCAAGCACTTGACAGGATTTGAGTCGACTGTGCTGGTCTCAAGACCAGACTTTGAAGTGCATTTGTTCGCTTTGAAATGCTATTGGGTGTTGCTTGATTTCACACTTGCTTTAAATGCTCTGCAATTGACAAAGCGGTAGGCACTGAATGGTGGTGATGATAAAGTCAGTTAGTTGGACTGGCTGGAATTATGGAAACAAACATAGTTTTGAATTCCTTTTTTTGGAAGAGATGGAGGATACGTCTGCGGGGAAGCAGACAGACAAACAACAGGCATATGTGGCTCAGAAGGAAGGTTTTCAATGTAATTTATATCGATTTATCACAAACTTTGTAAGAGTTAATAATCATGAATGTTAAGGCACTAGAGCTAAATGGTTCCTCTTAAAGAAAAGATCATTGTCAAGTACACAAAGTGCACTATGAAGCTTTGTATAACGTTTGTATAATACAGGACAGGAGGAGGCTATTCAGCCTGTGCTGGTTTCGATCATAAACTGTGCAGCAGATGGAAGATTTCTTATGATTTGCGGCAGCACAGCTGCCTTTTGGACAACATCACAATGCAAGGACATTATTGTCTGCTTGTTGGTTTCACTTTTTAATCTGTCAGAAACTCCATGACTTGAGAACATAATCTACGTTTATACTCCGGGAGTGCTGCATTATCTGAGGATATCATCTTTCAACTGAAATGTTTAATTGAAGGTCAATCAACCTGGTTCAATAGATGTAACAAATCCTCTGGCACTACTCAGCCTGGGAGTTGCAAACTTTCATCCCTCAACCAACCTTACTTCAAAAAAAAATCACTGTAGAGATTGCTGTGTGTGTCTGCATAACAATGACTGTACCTGAAAAGTGGTTGTATTTTTTAAGTTGTTCATGAGTTGGGCGCATCGGTAGCAAAGTCAGCATTGATTGCCCAATCCTGATATCGCTCGGGAAGGCGATCATGAACTGCTTTCCTGAACCACTCCGATGAGTGGTCTTGTCGGTACTCTCATTGTACTGTAAGAGAGGGTATTCCCCCTCTTGCAGTGATGAAGAAAAATATATTTCCAAGTGAGGCTGGTGGGTGACATGGAGTGAAACAGGTGGTGGCCTAGGCAAGAAGAATTGAGAGTTTGAAAGGTGAAGAAGTCTTGACGCGTTACTGCACCTTGCAGATGTTACACACTGCTGTCGCAGTTGTGAACTGCTCTGCGATGTCCTGAGGATGTCGGGAACTTGACAAATCAGAGTATGTTTTGGAGCTACAAGTTATTCACTGTTGACTATAGCCGCAAGGTTGTGGAGTCTGGAGTGGTATATCAGTGTTAGTTCATTAATTTCATTCTTTATTGCTGATCAGTAGTCTGGGCGAACAGAGAGCCATGGTCAGAATGTTAAATTGGAACATTATTAATTTGGTATTTGGAAGGGAAAATATCATTGTTTTTGGTCTGTTGTATCAATTCCAATATTATTCCACTCCAGACCTGATAAGTCAATGAACATATCTGTGAATGAATGATTGATCGATTCAAGGACCCAAATTCATGCCTCCCTTTGTTCTTCATTTGGCATCTGGCAGAAGGGCAAATGTTTGAAAATGACTAGTTTAAATTTACATTACAGACAGCACAATTGAAACATTTCTTCACAGTTGAAGATGTAAGAAGCTGACCAATAAGCAGGTCGTAAAAGGCTATGAAAACGACCAGTCAAAAAAAAATCAGAAATGATCAAACAGATGCCAATAAAACAAACATCAAGGAAGAGAAGGGGAACCAATTTTTAAAAAAACAAAACAATTTAAGAAAAACCCTTTTAGCTGCCATGTTGTGAATAACCTGCAGGTGTATTATTCAAGATGAGGCTTCTCACATATTGGCCACTTAAATTATAATCAAGAACAATATTATGAAACTTACCCTTAAGTTTGTGTTTGTGTTTAAAACTTCTCCAACAACCTTTCCCTCTGGAGGTCTATCCCTCTTTGAGGCTCAATCAAATAGACAGCTCCTCAGGATGTACCAATGTCAACTCCATAAGCATACAGTGCCACAATTCCCACAATGCAGATACACCAGCTTCCTTTCTGATAGAAACATGGAAGGCACTTGAAAAGCATCTGAGATACCATCTTTCAACTGAAATGTTTAACTGAAGTTCAGTCAAGGAAAGATCCTGAGGCTCAGTGAGGTGCCTGCAAGAATATGTTAGCAGGCGATTGACTTAAGTTAATCAAGAACAAAGAACAAAGAAAAGTACCCATGATGTGGAGATGCCGGCGTTGGACTGGGGTGAGCACAGTAAGAAGTCTTACAACACCAGGTTAAAGTCCAACAGGTTTGTTTCAAACACGAGCTTTCGGAGCACGGCTCCTTCTTCAGGTGAATGGAAAGGCTTGTTCCAGAAATGTTTATATAGACACAGTCAGAGATGCCCCAGAATGCGAGCACCTGCAGGCAATCAAATCATCAAAGATGCAGAGAGAGAGGTAACTCCAGGTTAAAGAGGTGTGAATTGTCCCAAGCCAGTTCAGTCGGTAGGCCTCTGCAAGTCCAGGCTTGTTGGTGGGGGCCGAATGTAATGCGACATGAATCCCAGATCCCGGTTGAGTCCGTATTCATGCGTGCGGAACTTAGCTATAAGTTTTTGCTCAGCAATTTTGCGTTGTCGCGTCTCCTGAAGGCCTCCTTGTAGAATGCAAAGAAAAGTACAGCATAGGAACAGGCCCTTCGGCCCTCCAAGCCTGTGCCGACCATGCTGCCCGTCTAAACTAAAATCTTCTACACTTCCTCGGTCCGTATCCCTCTATTCCCATCCTATTCATCTATTTGTCAAGATGCCCCTTAAATGTCACTATCGTCCATGCTTCCACCACCTCCTCCGGCAGTGAGTTCCAGGCACCCACTACCCTCTGTGTAAAAAAACGTACCTCGTACATCTCCTCTAAACCTTGCCCCTCGCACCTTAAACCTATGCCCCCTAGTAATTGACCCCTGTACCCTGGGAAAAAGCCTCTGACTATCCACTCTGTCCATGCCCCGAATAATTTTGTAGACCTCTGTCAGGTTGCCCCACAACCTCCGTCGTTCCAGTGAGAACAAACCGAGTTTATTCAACCACTCCTCATGGCTAATGCCCTCCATACCAGGCAACATCCTGATAAGTCTCTTCTGCACCCCCTCTAAAGCCTCCACATCCTTCTGGTAGTGTGGCGACCAGAATTGAACACTATACTCCAAGTATGGCCTAAATAAGGTTCTATACAGCTGCAACAGGACTTGCCAATTCTTATACTCAATGCAAAGTTCTGGTGAGGATCACTGGAAAGGCATTAGAACCGATACTTTGACAAAAGGGGAGGGGAGGAATCAATTTGCCATGTGCCATCAAAGATCAGCAAAAGAAAAGTTAAGCTGCTAAGCCTGACATCTGTTTCCCAACATGGATGGAAGTATTGCAACTCAGCATTGTTATATGAACTGAAAATCATGCTTGGCAGACTGGTTAAAATTCTTCAAGGAGACTTGGAGCTTGTGTATCAAAACTCTACTTGTTTTATTTATTTAGGCTTCAGCAAGGTTTTTGAAAGGCGGTTACCTGTAGGAGATTGGTCTGTAATATAGAAAGAAAACACTCACAGACATAGATTGGATGGCCAGTTGATGAAGTGGATTGGCAACCAGAAGATGGAGTCCTTGTGTATGGATCTTGTCTTGAAATGACCATGTGGGATCAGTGCTGGAATAATTGCTATCACATTCTGCACAAAGAAATAGGAAGTGCGATTAGAAACCAAATGTTCAAAAGGTGTGAATAATGTAAATGGAGTGGGGCAAGAGACACTTGAGGTGAACAATTAGAGGAATTTGGCTAAATTGGGACTTTGAGTTAAGAAATGGAAAATAGCATATAATTTGAACAAGACACCAAAGAGGAATAACGCTAGGAATAAAGCTACAGTAGTAGACTCACTAAATGGTGAGCACAGTAAGAAGTTTTACAACACCGGGTTAAAGTCCAACAGGTTTGTTTCAAACACTAGCTTTCGGAGCGCAGCTCTTTCCTTAGCTGTTCCTTCACCTGAGGAAGGAGCTGCGCTCCGAAAGCTAATTTTTGAAACAAACCTGTTGGTCTTTAACCTGGTGTTGTAAGACTTGTCACTGTGCTCGCCCCAGTCCAACGCCGGCATCTCCACATCACCACTAAATGGTGTTGGGTTTTGGGATACATTGCGGGAGAATGACTGACTGTTCTGGGGTATCAGTGGACAGATTTTTTTTTTAAAGTCATAAATGCAATGTGTAGCAGTGGTACAAAAGGCAGGTGGGATTTTGGATTATATAAACATGGGAAAAGGACACAAATCACAGGATATGATACCGACCCCACTGAGGGCATCAGTCGATTCACTTCTGGAATAGGCAATGTTTTTCCAGTTGCCATAGTACAGGGAAAACATCAAAGCACGAAGAAAGGAGCACATAACTTGGCATCAGAGATCCAAGCTGCAAGGAGGAATTACAGAAGGCAGACAGATTACAATTGAAGTTTCCAAGATCATTCATGGTGTAATGCATTTAAACATCAGTCTGAAATTGTACTTATATAACGTCTTTGTCGTAGAAAAACACCACAAGGTGTGTCACATAGATATGAGGAATATTTGATGCTTAGCCCGAAAGGGGAATGAGAAATGAGCAAAAGTGTGATCCAGTCAATATATGGCTGTACTCAAAGTAGGCAGAGGTATAGGGAGGCAATTGTAAAATTTTAAGTTCTAAACAGTGGAACCTGAACATCTGAGACCGACAGCAGGCAGAGGGACATAGATGGGAGCGAGACAAAGGCTGGACTTGGAGGCAGAAGAGAGTATTCAGAGCAGAGGGCTGTTTGCTGAAGTTATGGACGAGCTGTGACCAAGAGATTGTCCTATGATGAATCATAGAGGATTTTAGATGAATGGTTACATCAGCAAATTAACTTGCACAGATCAGAATGAACGTGTGGTCGTGACTGCCTCGGAGGGTGATAAAATTACCAATGTCAACTTCTACATTAGACAATTATTGAGCAAGAAAATCAATTGAGGGAAATGGACATTGAACTGTGTTCTTTTTTTAAACTCTGAACAACCAAATAGATTGAAATAGTCTTTCCTGACCTTGTACGTTTCTATGAATTTAAAGGCGGCCAACCCATTTTGTGTGGGCGGAAGTGAGGCACAATACACCAAGATTTCATGATTGACAAAGCCATGGATTAGCTTTGCAATTATATCTGCTGGAACTTGCACAGGAAAAGCAATGTAATCTAAGCTTTCAGTGTACAGTAAATGAAGAGCAAAAATGCTCTAGTCAATAATTAACCCTGTGCCCTTGCTAATTTCCACTCCAGCCTCAACCCAACGGGCACTTTTGCCCGCAGCCCCAAGAATACACCAGAGTCTACCATTTCCAATTTTCAGATCACAGGAAGCTGACCGTATTCCATCCATACAAAAACTAAATACTGAGGATGTTGGAAATTTGCAATAAAAACAGAAAATGCTGGAAAACCACAGCGAGTCCAGCAGCATCTGTGGAGAGAGAAACAAAGTTAGCGTTTCGAGTCATTGGCCGGGATTCTCTGCTGCTGTGATCGCGAATCCTGATGTGGCGGAGAATGGAGCGTCAGCCGGGCTGGCGGACCCCGTCCCCCTAGTCACTGCTCTCGCGCCACCGCCTGTAGCGGGCTACCTTCCCCGCGCTGGCAGGAACATGCAAAGTGCTGATTTGCATACATCAACATGCAATTAACAGGCTGGAAGCGCATGGGGCTCCGATGTCTGCACTGCCCCTCATGCGTGGTGTAGATTACCCATAGTGGGGGGGGGGGGGGAGAGAGGTGGGAGGGGTTTGGCGTGCTGCCCTTGTGAACAGAGGGTTGAAATGTGCGCTGCAAGGGGAGAGGGGGGCCTTGATTGGAATAAGGGCACCCGTTCTGAATGGCGGCTCGAGTCGGAGAATGATGGGAATCTGACGCACTTATCACTCTACATATATTTTCATGCCAAAGAACTGTGACTCTCACTGTGCCAATCCCAAGCACCAATGGGGACCAGTCCTGATCCTCCACTGCTGGGACCACTTCGAATCCCAGCCATTAACTCTGCTTCTCTCTCCACAAATGCTGCCAGATATGCGGCATTTCTGTGTTAATTCAGTATTCCACCCGTCTCTGTTTCAAATCAGGTCTATCTCCATTTTAGATTCCACTTCACCGAGGTTCTTTACCTGTTCCCGTGATACATTCCTCGTCCTCCACCCTGTAACTCAAACTATTTGTGAGCAATGTTACAGAATTACCAGACATTTAGAAGTATTTTACTCAGGAGCTGCTTGTGACTTACATAGCATCGAAGTTTTGATGTTGTATTGACTTATATTTATGAATATGTTCAACTTTACGCTGACATTTTAATGACATTTGGAATGAAACGTTATTTCTGTAGGATTATTTATTTACCACATAACAACCCAAAGGCACTGAATGACTGCGACGATAAGTGAATTTCAATAGGGTTCGAAGTATGTGTGCAGTTGACAAAAGTGATCAGTAAGCAACAGAACTTGATATTCCCTTTTGGGCAAGTACTAGTTCAAATATATATCTTCTGATGGGAGTTAAGAAATATGTTTCAGTTGAAATCTAGTTCAAGCTGCCATTTTTTTCTTTAATGCAGACAGGGAATTGGGGAACTTGGGGGTACAGGCCTCTACCTGCGTGACCCATTTTGATTTCTTCCGTAACGTCAATGGGAAACTATGTGTGGGCAGTGAAGGCAGTGGCCCAAAGTGCCACTGGGGAATTGACAGAAGTCTGCGCCATTTCAAGTGGCACCACATGAACACATCTTTTCACCAGTGCATACTTGATCTGAGGCAGTCAGAGGGTGTCCTTGAAATGTTCCGGTGATAAGCAGTGCATCAACTCACTCAGACAAGCAAAACTGCGGCTTCAATTCACAGCTCTTTGAAAACTCCTATTTTCTTTGTTGTCAAGATATCTATTTTACTCTGTGACCATTCAAAATGGGATCCCATTGGTGACAGAATATAAAGTAAAAATGTTCTGCTTCCCAGTGCCCAATGAAAGCGGAGTTGTTTCAGCTACAGTTGGTGCTACAATGATACTTGCTGGAGAAGACATTCAGAAAGTTAGGGGGCATGCATACAGGGAAATTTGGCTGTCTGGATACAGAATTGGCTGGCTGAAAGAAGACAGCGAGTGGTAGTGGATGGAAAGTATTTCGCCTGGAGGTCAGTGACCAGTGGTGTCCCGCAAGGATCTGTTCTGGGACCTGTGCTCTTTGTGGTTTTTATAAATGACTTGGATGAGGAAGTGGAAGGATGGGTTAGTAAGTTTGCTGATGACACGAAGGTTGGGGGAGTTGTAGATAGTGTTGAGGGTTGTTGCAGGTTACAACAGGACATGG
This sequence comes from Scyliorhinus canicula, assembly GCF_902713615.1. NCBI lineage: Eukaryota > Metazoa > Chordata > Chondrichthyes > Carcharhiniformes > Scyliorhinidae > Scyliorhinus > Scyliorhinus canicula. The sequence goes on along the minus strand of NC_052165.1, from coordinate 7,912,277 downwards.
ACAGGATGCAGAGCTGGGCTGAGAAGTGGCAGATGGAGTTCAACCTTGATAAATGTGAAGTGATTCATTTTGGAAGGTCGAATCTGACTGCTGAATACAATGTTAAAGGCAGGATTCTTGGAAGTGTGCAGGAACAGAGGGATCTTGGGATCCACGTACATAGATCCCTCAAAGTTGCCACCCAGGTTGATAGGGTTGTAAAGAAGATGCGTTGGCATTAACAGGGGGATTGAGTTTAAGAGCCGGGAGGTTTTGCTGCAGCTTTATAAAACCCAAGTTTGACCACGCTTGGAATATTGTGTCCAGTTCTGGTCGCCACATTATAGGAAGGAGGTGGATGCTTTGGAGAGAGTACAGAGGGGATTTACCAGAATGCTGCCTGGACTGGAGGGCAAGTCTTATGAAGAATGGTTGAGTGAGCTAGGGCATTTCACACTGAAGCAAAGAAGGCAGAGAGGGAGGTGACTTAATAGAGGTGTACAAGGTGATGAGAGCCATGGATAGAGTGGATAGCTAGAGACTTTTCCCCAGGGTGGAAATGGCTGTCACGAGGAGACATAATGTTAAGGTGATTGGAGGAAGGTACAGGGGAGATGTCAGAGGTAGGTTCTTTACACAGAGAGTGGTGGGTGTGTGGAATGCTCTGCCAGCAGAGGTGGTGGAGTCAGAGTCATTAGGGACATTTAAGCAACTCTTAGACAAGCACATGGACAGCAGTAAATTGAAGGGGTGTAGGTTAGGTTGATCTTAGATTAGGATAAATGGTCGGCACAACATCGTGGGCTGAGGGGCCTGTACTGTGCTGTACTGTTCTATGCTCTATGTAAGACTCGGGATATTTTAGTCAGCTGAAATTTCAGCCTGTATAAATCCTAGGCTAAACTAAATTGAGAAACTCAGTAGAGCTTGAACTCGGAAAGTTTAGCCTATGTGCTGACAGCTAAACAATCCGTGTTGTTTTGAGAAGGAATACACAAAGGGTAAATTAACCCTCTTGGCATACATTTCTCAACTATAATAATCTTTCGTGTCACAAGTAGGCTTACATTAACACTGCAATGAAGTTACTGTCCCAGCTTCAGTTTTCTGGTAATACGACGGAGATTCCATGATTGGAGTTAGAGATAAATTGAAAAAGTTCATAGTATACATATAATGAATAATATATTAAATAATTATTATTTCTCAGGGAATGGAAGGCGGAGGGGGTGGGGTGGGATTTGTTTCCTGAAGGTCTAGTGAAGGAATGATTTGATCCTTTGGGATTCTGGTTCCAGTTATACAAGAACAAGCATCTTGTAAAGTAAATGATGGTTGTCTCATCACCATTGATGATGGTGATCAATCCCAAGCTTCACAGTCGGTGAAGTTTTTGAAATATAATCACTTGTTGTTGTCAATTCCGCATGCAGCATGCTCGTGTAAGCATAAACAACATGATGACCAAGTAATCTGTTTTTGGTGGTGGTGTTGGTTGAGGGCTAATTATTGCCCTGGATATGGACGAACGCCCTGTTCCATCCCTTCTTCAAAGTCGCGTCACGGAATCTTTTACACACACATCTGGGTTCAGATAGGGCCTTGGTTTAATTTCTAATTTGAAAGGTGGCATCTCTGACAGTGCAGCATTCCCTCTGTGCAGAACTGGGGAATGAGTTTGGGCTGGAAAATGGTACGAATTGGAGTTTAAATCCTTTAGTCTCCTACCAGGCATGCCTCAGTTTTCCCGCTAGGTCTCGTGGGCTATGGTCCCTCGCTTTTTCCCAGGCGGAAGAGTCAATTACTCGGGTACAAAGGTTTACGGTGCGAGGGGCAAGGTTTAAAGGAGATGTACGAGGGAAGTTTTTTTTCCCCACAGGGGTTAGAGGGTGCCTGGAACTCGCTGCCAGAGGAGGTGGTGGAAGCAGCTACGATAGTGACGATTAAAGGCTGTTTTGACAAATACATGAATAGGATGGGGATTTGGATCCCAGAAGTGCAGAAGATTTTAAGTTAGACAGGCAGCATGGTTGGCACAGGCTTGGAGGGCCAAAAGGGCCCGTTCCTGTGCTGTACTTTTCTTTGTTCTTTGTTCTGAAGTGTAAATGTTGACGTTGAATCCTCTGTTCCTTAAATATGCAAATCCAGGCTGTGCTCTTTAAATATGAACACAGTAAGAAGTCTTACAACACCAGGTTAAAGTCCAACAGGTTTGTTTTGAACACTAGCTTTCGGAGCACTGCTCCTTCCTCAGGTGAGTCACCTGATGAAGGAGCAGTGCTCCGAAAGCTGGTGTTTGAAACAAACCTGTTGGGCTTTAACCTGGTGTTGTAAGACTTCTTACTGTGCTCAGCCCAGTCCAACGCCTGCATCTCCACATCATGGCTTTAAATATGAAGATCTAGGCTCTGAAAAACTAACTATGTACTTTGAGACAATAATACAGGGAGCAAATGAAGTGATAATCAGGAAATGAACTTGTCCCCTGTCTGTAAGAAATGTAGCGATTATGAAGGTGCTTGAACAACCCGAGAAGAAATATTATGAAAAACAGAGGGAAAAGGAGGAATAAAAGCTTGCATTTTCAAGATATGAAACCAAACTCTGGACCAGCACAGCAGCAAATGTTTGGATGAAATATATTGGTGTTTTGGGGGACATAGTTGAAATATTCAATCACAATACTGTGTCATGACCACTATTGTGATTTGATACCGTTCTGCACTGTCCATCTGTATTCCAGATTCCCGCTGCATTCTCCTACCTGTGGTTCTACACCATCTCCACATGCATTTGCAAGAACAGAAGGATCTAATCATGTGTGCACGCATCCTTAGCACAATGTTTTGTCTGATCAAGAAGGACAGCACTGTGAGTATATTTTTAATAATAACCTTTATTATTGTCACAAGGAGGCACACATTAACACTGCAGTGAAGTTGCAGTGAAAATTCTCTCGTCGCCACATTCCGGCGCCTGTTCGGATACACAGAGGGAGAATTCAGAATGTCCAATTCACCTAACAAGCACGTCTTTCAGGACAGTGACCTGAGCGGCAGGATCCTGGGGCCGTGGCGCTGTGAAGCAACAGTGCTAACCACTGTGTTATCACGCCGCCCATTAGACTGGTCAGCTTACAGCTTTACTGTTCAAAAAGAACAATATTCAAACTTTGAAATGGCATTTCTTAATTTTTTAGGCCGTGCTTTCATTTTTCCTATTGCTTTCTGTCTTTACCATCGTTTCTTGTAGGTGCTGACAGACTTGATCTGTTGCAAATTCCTTTAGCTAAACTCTGTTTTGACCAAACATTGATTTGGGACTTTGGTTCAGCCACTGCCTCTGGTGTAGCAAAGGTACTTAAATTAAGTACCTCGACCACACCCCACGTACTTTGGCAGGGCCAATAATCAAAATCCTGAGCAGGTACAGCGAAGTACTGAATGTTCAGGATCCTTTCCTGCGGATCTTTGGGGGTCACAATCCTTAATTATGGGCAAGAAACACTTAATTATGGCTTGACAGGCCAATTGCATTAAATGGGAAAGGCTACAGTGATCCTTGAGCAGTTGAACTTTATTTTTGATTGTGAGTTTTGTGAGGTGACTTCTCATTTAAGGTTCGAACTTCTTCACTGACCAGGATAGAACTTTAGTAGGGCCTAAAGCCAAGCTGAAAATGAAATGAAATGAAAATCGCTTATTGTCACAAGTAGGCTTCAAATGAAGTTACTGTGAAAAGCCCCTAGTCACCACATTCCGGCACCTATTCGGGGAGGCTGGTACGGGAATTGAACCGTGCTGCTGGCCTGCCTTGGTCTGCTTTAAAAGCCAGCTCTTTAGCCCAGTGTGCTAAACCAGCCCAACAAAAGCTTCATATTACCTCCTCCAAATAAGTCAGTTCTTTAAACTGTACATGCGTTACAATAGTCAGTTATGTATCTTGGTGTATATTTATCACTGGAGAACAAAAGACAACCACTTTAAATCAGTCTTGTGCATCCTTCTTCATCCAGTCCATGATGCTACAAGTGTCTGAGAAATAAAAGGGTGTGGGAATACCATTGTCGCTGAAATGGTGCGAGAGTTTTTACTGTTGGCAATGAAAAAAAAAGAAAATCGCTTGTTGTCATGAGTAGGCTTCAATGAAGCTACTGTGAAAAGCCCCTAGTCGCCACATTCCGGTTCCTGTCCGGGGAGGCTGGTACGGTAATACGGGAATAGTCCCCTAATGAGCATGCCCGTAGCGCTCGATCCTCTCTCCGCCCCCCACAGGCCCCACACTTACCTGTCGCGCGATGTTCACGCCGGCAGCGACCAGGTGTGTTTGCCGCCGGCGTGAACCCGTCGGGATCGTCAGGTCGCTCGGCCCATCCGGGCCGGAGAGTCGCCGGGAAAAACGGCGAGCGGCGATTCTCTGAGCAGCAGGGGTGGGGGGGGGAATCGCGGGGGGTGCCAGAGCGGCCCTCCCACGATTCTCCCACCCGGTGTGGGGAACGGAGAATCGCGCCCCATGTTCTTGCTACCCATGCACACTTTTCTTCCGAGCTACATACGAATGTGGACAATCGGAATACAATGAGACAGAATAGGGCCTTTCATTCAATGCATTATTTCCCCCTTGCAAAAATGATTTGTGTGCAATTCTGCTTTCAAAGCTAAGTAAAGCATTTAATAAGGAGAAACACATTGAATAAAGTACTTCCTGTACAACAATATTGGAACAAATGTTTTTAAGGCTGCATGATGCAACTGGGATTTTGCAGCCAGGTCCACTGAACCCCTTCTTCATTCAGCAAGTATTCAGTTTTCGAGATTGTTACAGATGCAAGGACAGTTTGCACCAGCCAATGTTTTGAAATGTGAACTTGGGCAAAATCTTATTTATTTTAACGAGACTCATTCCTTCCAAATGGCCTATTTCTTGTGCTGTGAATGCAATGTAAATTTATTTGACAACAGCTGCATCTTATTCGCTTATCATTTCAGGAAGCAACTATTTCAGAGGAGGTGGACATGCTTGTGGACAGTTTGTTAGGTGTGCTGCTGAGGACCATATTAGAAATCAGCAACAGGCCCCAGCCCTCTGGGCCGGCAATTCGCCTGCAGTTTCAAGACGTTACTGTAAGTATATTGTCATAAGTACACTTCTTTGCTGATGCACTTAATTTGTGCTTAAAAAAAATATTTTTCTAGCTATTTATAATAACGACAGTACCAAAATCTGTCCATTTGTACAATTGCCTATCTTGCACACTTGGCCTAAGGGTGTCTTATTGAGGATAATTTGGAAAGGCTGGACTCGTATTCCACTAGAGTTTAAAAGAGTGAGGGTGACTTGATTAAGTATGTAAGATCCTGAATGGTATTGACAAGGTGGACATTGAGAGGATGTTTCCTCTTGTGGGTGAGTCCAGAACTGGGGGGGACACTGTTTTTAAAAAATTACGGTTTGTTTCTTTTGCGACAGAGATGAGGCCAAAAGACCAAGGAGCAGAATTAGGCCACACGGCCCATCGAGTTCGCTCCGCCATTCAATCATGGCTGATATTTTTCTCATCCCCATTCTCCTGCCCTTATCCCCATAACCCCTGACAATTTTATTTTCCTCTTGGGGTGCAACTTTGGAATTCTGCCTCAGAAGGCTGGGGGAGGGGGGTCACTGAATATGCTTATTACAGAAGTAGATAGATTCTTGTTGGGCAAGGAGATCAGAGGTTTTCAGAGGCAATTGGGGCTGTGGAACTCAACACAGACAGATCAGCCATGATATTGAGATTGATGCTCAAGGGGCCAAATGCCCTATTTTGCGTGTTTCTATCAAATGTCATCCTCTAATTTTGCATGTGGTCTTAACAAGTCATACATTTACAAAGATCATTTTGTATAATTTTCATATAAATACAGAATTGAAAACATTCACTGTAACATTTTGCTTTCAACATAGCTAATAATTTAGTAAGATACTTATACTACTGTATACAAAATAATGATTTTTGTTTCAAATTACAAAAAAAGCTTTTGCAGTATACTATCGAAATGGAGAGAATGCAGGACTCGGTGGTACAGAGGGAGCTGGGTGTCCTGGTGCATGAATTACAAAAAGCTAGTATGCAGGTACAGCAAGTGATTAGGAAGGCAAATTGAACGTTGGCATTTATTGTCATGGGAATGGGATATAAAAGTAGGGAAGTTTTACTGCAGCCTTGGTGAGACAACATCTGGAATACTATGTGCAGTTTTGGTCTCCTGATTCAAAAGCAATGCATAATTGCATTAGAGGCAGTAGAAAAGGTTCACTCAACTCATTCCTGAAATGAGGGGCTTATCTTGTGAAGAAATGTTGAACAGGTTGGGCCTAAACCAATTAAAGTTCAAAAGAATGAGAGGTGATCTTATTGAAACATACAAGATCATCAGAGGATTTGATAGGATTGATACCAGGAGAATGTTTCCACTCGTGGGAGAGATTAAAACCAGGAGACACACTTTGAGAATAAGAAGTCTACCATTTACGATAAAGATCAGGAGAAGTTTCTTTCTCTCAAAGGATACGTGGAATTCTCTTCTCCAGAAAGCATTGGAGGCTGGGTCATTGAATTTATTCAAGGAAGAATTAGGGAGGATTTTGATAGTCAAGGGAGTTGAGGGGGAAGATGGCAAAGTGGAGTTGGACGCAGTCAGATGAAACATAATCTTATTGAGTGGTGGAGCAGGCTTGAAGGGCTGAATACCCTACTGCCGTTCCTAAGTCCTGTGTTCCTATGGTCGGGATACAGGGATATACAGTGGGAGTTAGGCCATTCAGCTTCCCAAGCCTTTTCCACGATATGGCTCTTCTGTACTTAAGTCTATTTACCCACGTTTTCTTCATAGACCTTTTGACCATTGTCGAACAAAAATCACCCAATGTTCAGTTTTTTATGGCAAAGTACATTTTAGATTTCCACTATGGTTTGTGCGAAGCACGGCTTCCTGATTTGACTTCTAAACGTACAAACTCTAATTTTAAGTTTTACCCTTTTGTTTTGGATTTTCCCCACAAGAGGAAATTATTTCACTGTCTGATTGCTGTGTGGCTTAGCTGTAAGGGACCGAGGGTGTTGACAGACGGTTGCTTCAGTGACTGGAAGCTAATGTTCAGTGACGTACCACAGGGATCTGTGCTGGGTCCCACATTGTTTGTCATGTATATAAACGACACAGATGACTATGTGGGGGGTAGGATCAGTAGGTTTGCGGATGACACAAAGATTGGCCGGGTGGTTAACAGTGAGGTTGAGTGTCTTGGGTTACAGGAAGATATAGTCGGGATGGTCTAATGGGCAGAAAGGTGGCCGATGGAATTTACCCTTGAAAAGTGTGAGGTGATACACTTTGGAAGGAGTAATGTAACAAGGAAGTATTCAATGAATGGGAGAAGACCAATCTGAATTTCACCCATTTCTCTGCCTGAAAATCCATTGGCAGCGGACTTTAAAATTCTGCCCATGGAATTCAGGACCGGTTTAGCACAGTGGGCTAAACAGCTGGCTTGTAATGCAGAACAAGGCAGCAGCGTGGGTTCAATTCCTGTACCGGTCTCCCCGAACAGGCGCCAGAATGTGGCGACTAGGGGCTTTTCACAGTAACTTCACTGAAACCTACTTGCGACAATAAGCTATTATTATATTATACTGGGAACATTAGGCTATGCAATCCTATAACATTAAAATGCCCTTTAACATCACTGATTGATTTCTGGCACTGGGTTACTGTGTATTCAATTAATTTACTCAATAATTGGATACATTTTGAGTCAGTTTTAATGAAAAATATATGTGTGTATGCATGCTCATGCACATCCACCAGACCTTGAAGCTTACAGAAGGTTATCCCTGAAAATAGATTTTCTTCAAAGGTTCTGCAATGATCAATTTGCAGATAGAATATTTTACACAATGAAAATAGCACTTTTGTGTTTGTGTTCTCTTGGTGCTCCACGTTGCCCTGAACAAGAAGATTGAGTCCCAGCCTTACTGCACCAGCTAAGCACATAAACCAGACTGACGTGGCTGTGCAGTAGTGAGGGTGTGTTTTTTAAAAAATAATGCTATCTTTCAAATGAGTGAGATATCAAATTGATGAATAGCTGCCTATTCAGATGGACATTCAAAATCTTATTGTGTCGTTCAAATGAGAACACTGAGTACTTTCGGAGAGCATTTTACTTCAAATGCCACTTAAAAAACAGAACAAACTTTGTCCCATTGCTGTTTGTGACATTGTGCTCTGCCCACGTTTCTGCAGTTTAACAGAAGGTTAATCGCAAGTGGGACATTTCTGATGCTGAGTGAGGATTTTTAAAATTCTGATCATGTTTTTACAAGATTATTTGAGATTTCTATTTGGGACCTTTTGAGGATCCATCATATGATGAGCAAGAGAAAATGGGTGTCGATTTCTCACCTGATGTTAGACTTTGTGCACACCCTAAAGCCACCATAATTTAGCAAAGTATTGTACGCATTGTCGAATAATACGTTCCTCTGTGCGAATTATGGGCACCTTTTATTCTTCACCGCAGCATTCAAAGATGACACGATTGTTTAAATTAAAGTTTCAGTTCCTCCCTGTGTTTGAAAACTGTTGTCAAAGGAGCAGACTGCCGAGTATAGGAGCACCTGTTCTGTGAAACCTATTTAATGGGCACCTAAATCATTAAATACAAATGCTGCACTCCTGTTCCCCTGATTAAACACCCTGCAGGTCTCAGCAGCATTTGTAGTGCTGTACATGTCAGATCCAGCACCGTTGTTACACAGACACAGACGTAAGGAGGCTGTAATGGTAATTATAGATCGCCGAACTGACATCCTTCATTGTCTCGTGATATGCATGGAGAGAGACAAGTCTCTGTTCAGCATGGGATGAGCCACTGACTTGCACATTTCATTAGAGAGTTTTCATATCTGTATCAATAATAGCCTGCTCTGACTCAGCATGGAGGCTCGCACACAGATTCTCGATGTAGGCCCAGTACTTCGTGACCAAGACCTGTGTGAAAACATACTTCAAGGATTGTGCTGACTTCAGAAAATTGATATTCGTATCTTCAGACCAAACAAGTTTACTTTGTGATGCATGTGCAATTGTAAAGTGAGATCTCTAAAATTTGACTTCTATTTCCACTTCAACTCCAAGTAAAACTGGTAGTCCTTTGTAAAAACAAGCAGAAAATGGAGCACACTGCTCCCTTTTTTTTAATAAACATTTTAGTGGGCAGCACGGTAGCATTGTGGTTAGCACAATTGCTTCACAGCTCCAGGGTCCCAGGTTTGATTCCCGGCTTGGGTCACTGTCTGTTCGGAGTCTGCACGTTCTCCCCGTGTCTGCGCGGGTTTCCTCCGGGTGCTCCGGTTTCCTCCCACAGTCCAAACATGTGCAGGTTAGGTGGATTGGCCATGATAAATTGCCCTTAGTGTCCAAAATTGTCCTTGGTTTTGGGTGGGGTTACTGGGCTATGGGGATAGGGTGGAGGAGTGGACCTTGGGTGGGGTGCTCTTTCCAAGAGCCGGTGCAGGCTCGATGGGCCGAACGGCCTCCTTCAGCACTGTAAATTCGATGATCTATTGAAGTATTTTTTGGATTGTAACAACAACAAAATAAACAATGTACATGAAACTATAAACATAGTGCAAAAGCTGTCTCCCTTCCTAACAGGTCCCACCTATTATTAACCCCCTACTCTAAGCTAAACAACCCCCCCCCCCAACTCTGCTGACGATTGATTTTCCGCGAAGAAGCCTACGAACGGTTCCCGCCTCCAGGTGAACCCTAACAGTGACCCTCTCAAGGCAAACTTGATTTTCTCCAAACAGAGAAAGCTAGCCATGGTAGCCAGGTCTCCGACTTCGGGGGCTTTGAGTCCCTCCAAGCTAATAGTATCCGTCTGCGGGCTACCAGGGCTAGAACGTCTGCCTCTTTCTCCTCCTGGATTCCCGGGTCTTCCGACACCCTGAAAATCGCCACCTCTGGACTCAGCGCCACCCTTGCTTTTAACACCGTGGACATGACATTTGCAAACTCCTGCCAAAATCCCCTCAGCTTCGGACATGTCCAGAACATGTGAACATGGTTCGCTGGTCCTCCCGCACATTTTGCGCACCTGTCTTCCACCCCAAAGAATCTGCTCATCTGGGCTACTGTCATGTGAGCACGATGAATGACCTTGAATTGTATCAGGCTGGGTCTGGCACATGTTGCGGACACATTGATTCTACTCAACGCGTCCGTCCATAGACCATCCTCTATCTCTCCTCCCAGCTCCTCCTCCCACTTGCGCTTCAGCTCCTCGGTCTGCGTCTCCTCTGACCCCATAAGGTCCTTGTAAATGTCAGAGACGCTCCCTTCCCCTACCCACCCTCTGGAAACTACCCTGTCCTGAATCCCCCTTAGCGGTAGGAGCGGGAAGGTTGACACCTGTTTACGTAGGAAGTCCCGCACCTGCAGATACCTGAATTTGTTTCCCCTCACCAACCCAATCTTTTCCTCCAGCACCCTCATACTGGGAAAGTTCCCCTCTATAAACATATCCCCCATCCTCTCAATCCCTGCTCTCCGCCATATCCGGAACCCCCATCCATACTTCCCGGGGCAGCCCGGTTATCATGGCTATATTTTCTGCCCAGTAATAGTTACTAAAATTTGGCAGCGCCAGCCCGCCCACTCCCCGACTCCGCTCAAGCATTACCTTCCTTACCCGCGGGGTCTTGCCCGCCCAAATGAAGCCAGTGATCATTTTGTTGACCCGTCCAAAAAAGGACCGCGGAATAAAGACGGGGAGACACTGAAATACAAACAGGAATCTCGGGAGGACCGTCAGCTTCATCATCTTCACCATCCCAGCCATGTCAACGGAAGCGCGTCCCATCTCCGAAAATCGTCCTTCATTTGGTCGTCTAGTCAGGCCAGATTTAATTTATGCAGCCGGTCCCATTCCCGTGTCACTTGAATGCCTGGTACCTAAAGCTTCCTCCTACTAACCTAAACGGCAACTCCCCCAATCGCCTCTCCTGTCCCCTCACTTGGATCGCAAAATTCTCACTTTTCCCCATATTTAGCTTACACCCTGAGAATCCTCATGATTTCTTCCATCCCTCTATTGGGTCCGATACATACAGAAGCAGGTCGTCTGCATAGAGCGAGACTCTGTGCTCCGCCCCCTCCGGAACAGCCCCTTGAGGCTCTCCGAGCAATTGCCAATGGCTCTATAGCGAGCACGAACAACAGTGGGGAGAGTGGGCATCCCTGTCTCATCCCCCGGTGTAGTCTAAAGTAGTCTGATGTTGTTCTATTCGTCTGTTTGCTTCCCACAGGAGTTTGACACAGCAACCTGACCCAGTCAATAAAGCCCCACCCAAATCCGAACCGTCCCAATACCTCCCACAGATAGTCCCATTCTACCCTTTTCTGCATCCATTGCGATCACTACCTCCACCTCCCCACCTTCCGGGGGCATCACGATCACATTTAACAACCTTCTTACATTTGCCACCAACTGCCTACCCTTAACAAACCCCGTCTGGACCTCCCCAATAATGTCCAGAACACAATCCTCAATCCTGGAGGACAAAATTTTGGCCAGCAGTTTGGCGTCCACATTCAACAGGGATATTGGCCTGTAGGACCCACACAGCTCCGGGTTCTTGTCCCGCTTCAGAATTAGCGAAATTGTGGCCTGTGACATCGTCGGGGGCAACACCCCTCTTTCCCTTGCCTCATTGAGCGTCCTCATCAACACCGGCCCCCAATATTCCAGAGAATGTTTTATAAAACCCCAGTGGGTACCTGTCCGGCCCTGGGGCTTTACCCGCCTGCATGGCCTTCAGACCCTCCACTATCTCTTCCAACCCGATCGGGGCCCCCAGCCCTTCTACCAGCTCCCTGTCCACCTTTGGGAAATTCAGCCCTTCAAAGAAATGCCTCATCCCCTCAGGCCCCGTAGGGGTTTCCAACCTGTACAGCCTACTGTAGAAATCCCTAAACGCCTTATTCATCCCTCTGAATCTCCAACCATGTTCCCATCTCCGTCATTTACTTTCCCTATCTCCCTGGCTGCCTCCCTCTTTCTAAGCTGCTGTGCAAGCATTCTGCTGGCCTTCTCTCCCTGCTAATAGATCACCCCCCCTCACCTTTCTCAGCTGCTCCACCGCCCTCCCTGTGGTTAACAAGCCGAACTCCATCTGTAGCCTCCGCCGTTTCCTTAAAAGCCCTGCCTCTGGGGTCTCCGCATACCTCCTATCGATCTGCAGTATCTCCTTTACCAGTTGGTCCGTCTCTGCTCCGTTCACCTCCTCCCTATGGGCCCGTATCGAAGATCAGCTCCCCTCTGTCCACTGCCTTCAGTGCTTCCCAGACCATCGCTGCTGACATTTCTCCCGTGTCGTTGGCCTGAAGGTAGTTCTGAATACATCTCCTCAGCTGCTCGCACACCCCTTTGTCAGTGAAAAGTCCCACATCTAACCTCCAGTGCGGGCGCTGGTTACTGTCTTTACTAACCTGCAGGTCAACCCAGTGCGGAGCATGGTCTGAGATTGTGATCGCCGAGTACCCCGTGCCCACCACCCCTGCCAGTAAGGCCCTGCTCAGAATAAAGAAATCAGTCCGGGAGTACACTTGATGCACGTGTGAGTAGAAGGAGAACTCCTTCACCCTCGGCTGCCCAAATCTCTATGGATCCCCCCCCGCAATGAAACCTTTTATTTTGCCATCGCTGGCACCCTGCCCGTTTTCGAGCTTGACCGGTCCAAGATCATCCCAAGTAGGCGCATACACATTTACTAATAGCACCTCCACCCTCTCCAGTTTCCCACTGACCATAATATACGGACCTCCCACATCCGAGACTATCCTACCCGCCTCAAACACCACCCGCTTATTGATCAGGATCGCGACCCCTCTAGCCTTTAGTAGTCCCAGTGCTAACCACTGTGCTGCCCCCACTTTGTTGACTTTAATTGTGACTGTCTGTTCCTCGCTCATGCTAGGAGCATGGCTGACAGGCATGCACAGCCCGCTCTCTGGAACTTCAGCTAATTAACAATTCTTCGCAAACTTGGACAGCGGCCGTATGTTACTCCATGAAAAGGAAACATTTGCTGGGCTATCGGGAAAGGGAAAAAGAGTGGAATTAATAAGATAGCTCTTTCACAGGGTCGACACGGGAATGATGGCTGCCTGCTGTGCTGTAAGGTGCTACAAAATATTTTTTGGAGGATATTTTAAATTTGCCATTGTGAAGGAATATACATTTCTTGGAGTCTTATATTTTCTGTTTACCTGCTCGGACCTAGTGTAGCCACACTGCAGTGTTATGTCATGTTACTGAACTCTGTTATGATGAAAATCCGTCCATGATTTGTTTATTTTAAGTATGCTTCCACCAAATTGCGCGCAGTTAAAAAGCCTCAACGCTGACATTGCCATTCCCTCTGTCAATCCCTGTGAAAATGGTAGCTTATTTTTGATTTGTTTTTGACAGGGTGAGTTTGTGGCGTGCCTTCTTGCTCTGCTCAGGCAAATGACAGATAAACATTATCAACAACTTCTGGTGAGCTTCACCAGCAAAGATGATCTCAGGGTGAGTCATTTGCACTTATGTGCACAATCCATTAATCTGCCAATTAGCAGAGCACTAAATGGCATATGAATAGATGTTTGAAAGGACCAGCTTCCACCTGTCTAGCTTGTAGTAATTTTCAGAAACCACCTGGAATCAAAAACTGCATCACTTCTGAATTTTCCCCTGATGTAATATGTTTGGAATAAAAATCAGGAAATCAGCAAACGAACATGAGAAAGGGGAACAGCGCAGAGAGAGGGAGATCACAGAGCATAAGGGGAGAGGTTCAATGGCGGAGAGCGTGAGGAGAGCAGACGGAACGAGAGCCCAGGGAGTGAGCGGGAGAGCTCATGCAGTGAGAGGGCGCAACAGTTCTAAATTGTCCTTAAGTGTCCAAAAAAAGAGATTAGGTGGGGTTACTGGGTTACGGGGATAGGGTGGATGTATGGGCTGAAGTAGAGTGCGTTGTCCAAGGGCTGGTGCAGACTCGATGGGCTGAATAGCCTCCTTCTGCACTGCAAATTCTATTTAAAAAAATAAAGAATGAGAGAGAGATGAGAGGGAAGGAAATGGGGGGGGGAAAGAAAGAAAGAAAGGTGCCAATACTGTAGAAGAAACACTCTAGATATATTGTTCTTCTCTTGATTCCTAATCCAGCAAAATCATGCACAGAGCAGCTCATTGCAGTTTTTGATCCATAAGGGGATCAGGGGTTATGGGGAGAAGGCAGGAGAATGGGGATGAGAAAAATCAGTCATGATTGAATGGCGGAGCAGACTCGATGGGCCGAGTGGCCTAATTTTGCTCCTATCTCTTATAGTCTTATGGGAAGAGGAACCAGGCATTGTGCCGGGGGAGGACTCGAGCAAGATCTTAAACAGAGCGAACACCACCACCTTGTTGCGCAAGGCTGGGCCTGATGTAACTGAAGGTGGTCCACAGGGCATTTTTGACCAGAACATGCTTGAGCGGGTTCTTCCTGGGGGTGGAAGACAGCTTTGGGCAATACCAGCGGGGCCCGGCCAACCACGTCCCCACGTTCTGGTCCTGCCCAAAACTGGTTGGATTCTGGACCATGTTCTTTGAAGCCATGTCCGGGATCAAGGTGGAACCATGCCCATTAGTGGCGATCTTCTGGATATCGGACTGGCGGGAGGGGAGGGGGGCCCGAAGTCTTGGCCTTTGCCTGCCTGATAGTCCGGCATCGACTCCTACCTGGGTGGAGATTGGCAGTGCCGCCTCGGGCCTTTGAATGTCTGGTAGACTTGGCGGAATTCCGGACACTAGAAAAATTAAATTTCTCATCAGGGGATCTGAAGAAGGGTTCCACTCCAAGGGGAGGCAGTTCACCGCCATCTTTAAGGACCTGTTTCTGACCAACATCTGGGGGTGGGAGGTAAAATTGAAGGGGATTCAATCCTAGTGATTTATGCATTATGCATATATTATAGATAAAATAGCTCATTGAAATTCCCAGCTCACTTTGTTACACTTCACAAAAATGTGGCGTCATAAAAAAAGTTAATACTTGATTCTCCTTGATGTTTGTGGTGAAAGGATTGGTTTTTCCATCCCTGACCACCCACTACCTATTCATGTCGGAGAATCCTATTGCCTAATGACTAGCTCTGCGTGCTGAGGTTTTCTATAAAATTAACGTGCACATTTTACATCTTCTTTCAGGATTTTCTGCTGCAGATCTTTACTGTATTTAAGATTCTTATAAGACCAGAGATGTTTCCAAAAGACTGGACGATAATGCGTCTGGTTACCAACAAGTAAGATGGTATCTCCTTAGTTTAAGGTATATCAAATATTGTGGCAGTGCCTTTTAACGATGGAAGGATGTTAACTCAGCAACACTGACTTTGCAACAAACGTTATACAGACCTTGCAGCTAAGTGAAACAAAGAAGCAATGAACCAATCTGGAATAATTTGGATTTGTTACCTTAAGTTCTGGATTTTAATATTTGAATTTGTTTCCGAATTGCATAATGCAGTTTCAACATCGAGAGGAGATGTCCGTGATGAGGCAGACAGATAGAAAATATACTGAAGTTAGATCATTTTTGCGATGCAAGCTGCTTCATAAGCTCTTCCTATTCAATGATGCAGAATTCTGTTTGTTCAGTTTAATACTTTCGTGAACAAGCTTCACCAGCTAGAAATGAAGAGAGAGTCCCCAGTGCAGATATGCATATATAATGCTATGTAAAATTTCACTATCTGGGCCATTTCAGTGAACACGCATCATCGGTACCTGCAGTATCTGTTACTACTAAGAGTGGGGTTGTGATAGGCTTTTTAGATGTTGAAGACATCTACACAGTTTTAATTTCGTCACCCAGACAATAAATTGGAAAATCAAGTGGGTTCTAAAGAAGTTGGATAATCTGCTTTGCCAGTTTGTTACCCTGCTAGTGAGGGTGGACAGTACTGATGAAATATGTCTCTTTGGTTTCTATAACTTCTCTCAAAGTTTCTGTGAATAATTTTCATAGAATCCTTACAGTGCAGAAGGAGGCCAATTAGCCCATCGTCTCGACACCAGCCCTCTGAAAGAGCACCCTACCTAAGCCCAACTCCCCGTCCTTTCCCCATAACCCCATCTAACCTTTGGACACTAAGCAGCAATTTATCATGGCCAATTCACCTAACCTGCACATCTTTGGACTGTGGGAGGAAACCAGAGCAGCCGGAGGAAACCCACGCAGACACCGGAAGAATGTGCAAACTCCACACAGATAGTCACCCGAATTTGGAATCTAACCCAGGTCCGTGGCCCTGTGAAGCAGCAGTGCTAACCACTGTACTGTGCCATGGTGTTTGAAAACAATTGGACAAATACTAAATGGTTTGAAGTAATATTTATACTATATTTTTAAGAAAAGTTGTATTAGAGTGAGAAAGAGATAAATGAGGTGTAGGTTTTGTTGTGCACTCTATAAACTTTACAAAGTGTTAATTTGCAAGATGAGAGAGACAAATATAGAAAATCTATACATTAATGCTCTTTTAACTTTTTAAAAACATTATGTCAATTGGTGAGATCACTTGTGTCGTAAACTGCTGATCACTCAGTTGTGTCACCTTTTAGTTCTTCCCATTCTGATATTTTACTTCCTGACCACTGCCTCAGTCCATCAGTTCCCCTTGCCTTCTACCCTGCCAATTCCCCAGGTTTAAATCACCCTTGAGCATGTACACATTTACCTTCTGATTCTCGAAACAGTCCTCTGAGACTCCTGATATTGGCCAGAATTTTCCAGCCATTTCACCAATGGGACCTTCCAATTGGTTCTATACAATGGGAAACCCCGTTGATAACGGCTGGGCCAGAAGATCCTGCCACCGGCCAACAGTATCCTCCGACACCACAAAACATGTGGCAGGGGGGTGTGGAAGCTCAAGTTCGTTGTCCCCATATCCACAGCAATCTTAACTCCAGTACTCTGACCTTCCCACCCAGTACGTCCATTGTAGGCTCTTTTTCATCCCACTTCCATCGCCACTCCCTGGGACTTTGATGGCAGGACAACAGTCACCGTCCTTCTCTCCAGATTTGCTTTCATTAACCCATGGACAAAGACCCCTGTTAACCACTCAAGTTTTCTTCCTGGGCCCCATGCTGGCTGACTTTGTAATCAATTCTCATGGGTGGAATTCTTATGGGAGAATTGCCCGGGGCCGGCATCAATCCCCCCCCCCCCCGTGTCCCGAATTCTCTGCCCCCCCGAGATTCGGCAGGGGCGGGAATCGAGCCACGCCGGCCGGCGGGCCCCCCCGCGGCGGTTCTCCGGCCCGCAATGGGCTGAAGTCCCGCCGCTGACAGGCCTCCCCGCCGGCGTGGTTTAAACCACCTACCTGACCGGGTGCAGAAACCTCCAAGAGTCCACCGCTCCCATTTCCATCATTAGCCCAGCCAACGCCTTCGCCCCCCCCCCTGATGGGACCAGCGAGCGCGGCCGTGATCTGTCCAACCTTGGCTCCTGCACCAAGTTCCAGTCCCCCCCCCCCAATCAGCTCGTGCGTGGCCAAGTCGGGAATGGCCCCAAACACCTTCTTCACGAATCTCACATCGTCCCAATTGGGACCGTATACACTTAACAACGCCACTAATCCCCCTCCAGCGCCCCTGTCACAATCACATATAAGAACTAGGAGCAGGAGTAGGCCATCTGGCCCCTCGAGCCTGCTCCGCCATTCAATGAGATCATGGCTGATCTTTTGTGGACTCAGCTCCACTTTCCGGCCCGAACACCATAACCCTTAACACTGTTTGGGTCTTTAAATGGCTGCATGGATGATGTGACCATCATGAATGGATTCTGCACTGACTGTTCAAGTGGCTGGGTGGGAAACCCTGCCTTCTGAAAAACCCGGCCCTATATATTCTCCACCCTTGTATAAGAACACCATAGATTATCATAGAATTTACAGTGCAGAAGGAGGCTATTCGGCCCATCGAGTCTGCACCGGCTCTTGGAAAGAACACCCTACCCAAGGTCAACACCTCCACCCTATCCCCATAACCCAGTAACCCCACCCAACACTAAGGGCAGTTTTGGACACTATGGGCAATTTATCATGGCCAATCCACCTAACCTGCACATCTTTGGACTGTGGGAGGAAACCGGAGCACCCGGAGGAAACCCACGCACACACGAGGAGGATGTGCAGGCTCCGCACAGACAGTGACCCAAGCCGGAATCGGACCTGGGACCCTGGAGCTGTGAAGCATTTGTGCTATCCACAATGCTACCGTGCTGCACAAATCATAGATTATCATAGAATTTACAGTGCAGAAGGAGGCCATTCGGCCCATCGAGTCTGCACCAGCTCTTGGAAAGAGCACCCTACCCAAGGTCAACACCTCCACCCTATACCCATAACCCAACATAAGAACATAAGAACTAGGAGCAGGAGTAGGCCATCTGGCCCCTTGAGCCTGCTCCGCCATTCAATGAGATCATGGCTGATCTTTTGTGGACTCAGCTCCACTTTCCGGCCCGAACACCATAACCCTTAATCCTTTTATTCTTCAAAATACTATCTACCTTTACCTTAAAAACATGTAATGAAGGAGCCTCAACTGCTTCACTGGGCAAGGAATTCCATAGATTCACAACCCTTTGGGTGAAGAAGTTCCTCCTAAACTCAGTCCTAAATCTACCCCCCTGATCTGCCGCCACCTTCTCCATCTGGAAGCGTATCCTTTTGCTGACCAACACCGCAACCTCTCGAGCCCTTCCATCAAATCCAGAGTGAAACACTTGGCTAACCCAGCCCTTTTTAAGTCTCACCTGGTCCTTCACCCTCAAGTGAGTCTCCTGCAGCATTGCCACATTGGCAAGCACCCTTGACCGGACTTCCTAGCCCTATCACATTCCACGTGACTATCCTTATTGAGGGTCTCTCACCCCCCTCACCTTTCTTATCCACCATCATCATACCACCGGGCCCTGCCCCGTAAGCCTGACCCGCCCCTGTCCATTGTTAACATCAAACCTCTTTCCCTCCCCCCTCCCAAGAACCCTCTGTGTCGTGACACAGCCTCCTCCACTTCCTTCATCTTCTCGTCCTGCTCTCTCACATTGGCCGATGCCTTTGCCACCGCCACCCTCACCGGGCCGATTGCCTCCTCCACCAATGACTTCAATACGACCACCATCTCCTTCCTCAAGGCCTCCATGTGCCTCGCGAACTACTTTTCCAGCTCCACCACCATCACCTCAGTCATCTTGTCCACCCTAAGTAGTGCGCCACCACCTTGCGGTTTGGCTTCCGCCATCCTGTCAGCACTTTTGCTGGTCCTCTTATTCAGCGGCGAACCCGTGTTTCCTCCTTTTTTCGTCGCTGCTCTTTCGCATCCTTTAACGGCTTATTATTTTTCCTTTATTTCTCTTCTCTCCCCTCCCACCCTCCTGTCTGTCACCAATCTGAATTATTCTTTTTTTTGGGAAAAAAAAACAATTTTTCTCCATTCACATTAAAAAAAAGGGGAGAAAAAATTATTATTATTGTGATTAACAGTAGTTTTTCTATTTTGTTTTTCCCCAAATCACGAACTACCAACTTGTAAAACCTCACTTAAAATACAGGTGTACAAATAAATCCGGAAAACCTGATTTTCGTTTTGCTAGGAGACCCTCCAGACTTCCCAGCAGCAAGCTCACAAAACAAACTCAATGAAACTGAAACCCTGTTCACCGCGTTGAACAGAGAATTTGATTTTTATTTATATTTAAGTTATACTTTGTTTCTGACAGTGCATGGTCCCAATAAATGTCCTTCATAAAAACGCACTGAACATAAAGAACAAATTAAATGAACTGTAGCCGTGATTTAAACTGGAATGGCACGTCACCGTAACCATTATTGAGTCACGGGGCTGAATTTTACAGTGGGCTTTGGGACCCCAAAGGTATCCTCTGACTAATTAACGTTTTGAAGGCCGAGGGCAACAAGCCCCACATTAATGAGGGTAAATGCTGCTAGGGAGATTGTTGGGGAGGTGGACTGTTCCTTGCTTTGGTCAACAGAGCCTCTGCATCCAATGGCCTCCTGGGCCACCACAGGGAGGTCACATCAATGAAACTGATGGTCTCCCTGTGTGTCAGGCGGCTGCCTGGCTGTCAGCAAAATGCTGGCGATCCCTAAAATAGCTGGTAATTGGAGACTTAATTATGCAAACTGCCTGCCCACCTTTTGTGGAACGTGCAGCTAATCTGCAGTCCAGTCTCCCACTGGGAAACTTCCTCAGTGGCAGGACAGTGATGGGGATGCATAGTCCTGGCTCCATGGTCTTTTATTAATCTCCCTGCCTCCATTCCTATCATCCAGGGGCCATTAACCTTCAGCCTGTGCTCACTAGGCACTGAGCACTGGTCACTAATTATACCAGGCTATACAATCTACAGGGAAAATAGGGAATAATGGTGGGAGGGGAGGAGTAACCTTCATGATTTAAGCATGAAAGTCGCTTCAATATTAAGAGTGTGATAGAACAAGGTAGAGTTTAAAAATATAAAAGGAGTTTCAATTATGGAAGCCCCTTGCTTGGAGCTCTGAAGTGGCCATTTGTATAAATGTAGAAATTAGACTTTTAAAATCTTTACAATCATATCAGGAAAAAGAAGGCAGTCAGGAGCCGTGTCGAGCCTTTGAAACTGATAAGTGATATTAAGGTAATGACGGGCATACTGAATAATTATTTTGTATCCGTATTTGCGGTAGGAAATGAGATCAGCATGCCAAAAATACAAAAAGACTTTCTATTGAATCAGGGACTGACCAAAATGACATGGGCCTTCTGGAAGGCTCCAGGGATGCAACCAATTCCAGCGAGACGACAGAATCAGAACTCAGCTCAAAAGGGGCAGGACCAAACGGCGCTTGCTAAAGTAAACCTACTTAAGGCCTACCTACAGGCGATCTATTGGCCTCCCTCAATTCATCGGCCTCCCCAGGGAGGCTGCAGCTGGGCGCCGATCAGTGCTGGGCCACAAGAACATGGACTAAGCGGGACGGCACCTGGGAGGGGGGGGGGGGTCACCCGGGTCATTGGAGACCCCTGGGTGGTCATTCACAGTGTTGGGTGGCCCCTTGGCACCCCCTGGAACATGGGCACCTTGGCATTGCCCAGCTGCCACCCTGGCACTACCAAGCTGGCTGGAGCACTATCTGGGTGGCAGTGCAATGGTGTCTGGGTGCCAGGGTAGCACTGCCAAAGGTCAGGGCCAGAGGGAGGCCATGCCCATGAAAGGAGGTGGAAAGGATTTTGACGGGTGGTGGGTATAGGGCAGCTAAGAAGGGGCATCTGGGAGGTTTTGGGGGTGGCGGGGGGGGGGGGTGATGGTGGAGGTCTGGAAGGGGGTGGGTGCAGTGAGGAGGTGAGGGGTTTCCCCATGGACCCTATAGCGGTGTTCTCACAGGAGGGGGGTTCTGTGGTAGTGCCCATGTATGTTGGGGGGGGGGGTCACTTCCCATGTGTGAGGGGTGTGGGGTCCCACAAGTTCACTTTGAGATCGGGGTAGCCTTTCAAAATGGCGGCCCGATCTCGGAGATCAGCTCCCCAGTGCTGAAGTGTGGGCTAAACCAGTGAGAAACTCCCCAGGGCCCAAAAAAGTGACTAAGTGTCATTGAATAGCGATGGGGATCTCGCAGGTAGAGCTGGCGGGAAACTCCCTGAAAAACCAGCAACAAATTAACTTCAAAATTTTTCCGTTGAATCACATCATATGAGTGACAAATCATCTGGAACAGATGGTTTCCACCCCAGGGTTTTAAACTAGGTCAGTGCAAACATTAAAGACATACAAACTATCATTCTCGAAAACTATCTTGATTTGTCTTTGAAGCTAATGCGCCTCTACTCATTACCAACTTAGGAAATTGCTATTGAGGATCAGAGTGATGAAGAGGCTGCTTATTAATCTTTTCTGATAAACTTTGGAGTAAACCGGTTTTCCAATAAAATTGGAGGCCTCTTTGGTCTTTCTCAACAGTAGAGATTGGACAAGGTTTTCAAGATGGCAGAGCTTCCTGCCCATCACCCAAAGAGTTTGGGGGAGGGTGGTGGTGCGATGGTGGCTGGAGGGCAATGCATCTCCGCCAAACATGACCGCTCTGTAGACATATCAGGCACCATTGAGAGTTAATAGCTTGGAGACGGGGCATACGTCCCCCACTGGCCAGTCCTAGCGGCAGCAGTGGGCAAGACTGGGACAATAAGCAGGCCCCCAGATTCTTGGTCTTGAAGTCCTGGACCAGGTAAATGCCCCACCCCCCCTCTCTTCCCACTTAAAGCCTGAGTAGAATGGCCTGACCCCAAACTCCTCCCAGTCTCAAAATTGAGGTCAGGCATGAAGTGGCCCTTCAATGGCTAATAATTATCAGGCGTGGGTGCGCTTGCAGTGGAAAGGCCACCAAGGGAATTGGACAGGCGCCTGCCTCCTCCTCCGCCCCCCCCTCCTTCCTCACCCCCCCCCGCCACCCCTCTTCTCTCTTCTCCCCCCCCCCCCCCCCCCCCCCCCCCCCCTTAAGGGAGTTGCCAAGTGGTCCATACAATTTTGGGAAGTTTAATAAATTCCTGCCAATGTGACCTCTTCAGCAGCATATGTTTCAAAGAAAAGCTGTTCTGCTGAAAACTGCAAGTGATACATATAGAAGAATGATTTTACAGTGGTCAATATATATCTAAAAGTTGCAACAGATGTAAGCACAGATGACCGTGTGAAACGGGACATGTCTTCACTTTCTTTGATATTTTAAATTCAATACCAGCATTTCTACCTAAAGCTGGTAATAAGTGGTCCCAATGTCAGGAGCTGATTCTTGCTTTTCTCATGTTTCAGTGTGATCATCACTACAATTCTCTATCTCTCTGATGCACTTAGAAAGAATTTTCTAAATGAAAGCTTTGACTTCAAGGTAGGGTGATTTTAATATTGGGTGATAATACTTTGTGGCCCTCTGCTTTTTGGTTTACTGTCTGCATTTATGTATGAGTATTATTGTGGTTTCTGTTCCGCTCAGATTAGTCTTCTGGGACTAATGAGCAGGGTTTGCAGTAATTAATAATGTTAGTATTGTTTAGGGGATTCTTTCACTGATATCACTCCTGTGATTTGACGGTTTTTATCAGTGGAGGTAATTTAAATTCTGTAAATTAAAGAAATGCTGCAGGGGCAGCTGACAAAAATCATGTGGTAATTTTAACCCCTTCCCAGGACACTGTTCTGAGCGTGTGTGTGGTTGGGGGTGTGTGGTTGGGGGTGGGTGGGGGGGGGGGGGGGGGGGGCGATATTGAAATGTTACAATGGGAAAGGTAACCTCAATTTAACAGGGGCAAGTTTTAGAGTCCGATGATTAACCCACCCATGCGCAGATCAGTAATAATAATGCTCAAATGGGGAGGAATAATAATAAAATTGTAATGAGATCCCGACATTAAATCTGAGGAGCCCTCCGTATTCCCAGCATTTCTGCAAGTATAACCCCAATGACCGGGACATCCATTCCTCTCCACTGCTCAGTAAGTGTTGGGGGGGGGGCCTTTATTTCTGAGTTCTTCATTGCAGTTTAACAATTAAGCCAAAAAACGAATGGCCTTTTCTGTGCGTGGTGGAGGGGAGTGGGATTAATTAAATAATGCCAACCTATTGCTTAATCCTTTTTGTCTTGTTTCTCAGCGTACTGCTACACGTATGCAGACATTAACAGACCATGCCACGGATTTGGTTGCAAACACTTCAATTCATGCAGTGACTGGGATATATAAACTTGGGCTTGGCTTGTGGGTTGGGGTTATGTAACTAGCTTCAGTGCACTTAATGATGCATGCTCTTATCTGGGATGTTGGCTCCAGCATTTAATTGAAACCAACGCAGAACTACTCTAGCCTTGAATCACCCACTCACTGAAGTTAAAGCAATTGGGCTGCGGTACCGTTCAGCTGCCATATTTTGAATTGTTTTGCTAAATTTGCACAAACACTGCCATCAATGCAGGGCACAAATCTTAACCACGGATATTCATCGGCACACTCAAACTCTCCAAAGACGCAAGCAGGATCAGTGACACCATCACAAAAGTTGCCATGACCATCTGCAGACTGCTGGAGTCATCCGAGCATCAGGATGATGACAGGGGATCATTGGACACCTTGTTACACACTTGATGGAACATGAAAAATTGAAAATAAATTAAGCATGGCATGATGATACAAACATTGCCGCTTCAGTGGAGTGGTAGGACACGGGTATAAATTCAAAATGTTACTGATCTTAACTGTGCCATTATGTGAGTCATTTCCCCACAGGTAGTGATTGGTGATGATTCATTGCAGTCTGCCCTTGCACTCGTTGCTGTGAAGTGGCAGAGGCCTGGATGCACATCATCCAACTGCCTTAAGAGCTAAAACTGGTGCAGGGGATCCATGAAGGGGACTGACAGAAAAGACCCTCGGGTTAAATATCCGATTGTACACTTACTTTCGCTCTCTTGTCTGAATAGCACAGTTCACACTCTTTCTGCAACGTCACTATTGAACTTAACATCTTTGAGTACACTGCAAATTATTCAAGTGTTTATAATTAAATTTTATCCACAGTGCATTGTGAAGAACCATACACTACAGCATCCGTGCATTTCATTTTAATGTGTTGTACTAATCCTTGATACAGAAATTTAGAAAATAAATCTTGCATTGTAAAAATTAGATTGAAGCAAAATCAATTTTGTTTCATCATCAAAAGCATTTTCAAGTGATTAAACTTCACACAGTCATTTTAATGCAAGCATCTAATCACAAGGTCAGAAACCAGACTACCAAATGCCACTTGTACAGACTCTGAAGCATGACTGTAATGCACTGAAAGCTTGAAATAATCTTTCGAAGTAGATTTACATGACAAAGCTAACATCGGTGCTAAGTAGTTTGGCTTCCATAAAACAAAAATCAGCTCTTAAAGTTCAGAAGTTGAATAGACCCCTCACACAGGGTCACATATTTGTTTTGGTTGGGACTAAGATGCCGGGATAATCTCCGGGTCCCAACTCTGCATGGTATCAGCACAACATACAGCAATCTTGGAGCAAAAAGCCAATTTATGGCCAGAGGGCACATTCATGAGCCAATCGAGGACAACAGGCAGCCTGGAAGGCGAATAGGATGTCCTCCAGCACAAAAAGCATTGCAGCCTGCAGGTATAGATATGGGAAAAAGAAGGTGCCTCAAATTGGAGGCGCTGTCTCAGCACTTTTGACAAAGATCTGGAAAAGAAATACCCATAGGGGCAAGTTCTCCACAGGGTGTCCTGCAGCTGTGGCCATGTATATATAGTGACGTGGGGGGGGTGTGCCACCTGCAGTCCGCGGCCACCTGCAGTCCGCTGCCACCTGCAGTCCGCGGCCACAGAGCTGCCCCCAGGCATCTGCAGGGCTCTGGATGCCTGGTGGCTTTAATAGGCTTTTAAAATTATGTTGACAAGCTTGTGGGTGGGTGGCCCTCACCCTGCCTCCTTAAAAACTGGCCAGAGGAGGGAAAGCAGCACCATACCGGCATAGGAGCCAGCACCTGGAAATATCAGACCTGGCCGCCACTCTTCCTGCCTCCAACAAACTTCCAATACTCAACTTGGGGGAGTCCAGCTCAGCTTCATTTTAATGTCACACCAGGCCTTGATTCTGTATTTCGATCGCACCAACACTGCAGTTATATGGTGAATGCACAGTTATTGTGCAAGTGCACTTTTAACTTGCAATAGACAGTAACATCTGTGATGAACATAGATCTTTGGGGCAGAGTTCCTGGCACCAAAAATAGCAGAAAACAATTGTCAGCTGAACTTTGTATGGAAAATAACTCATTACCAAAATACTGATTGACAGATAGTTATTGAAATTAACAGTTATCCACTGATGGCTTGGTTAACAACATTCGCATGGAGTACATTTAAGGATGACTTCATCACTGAGTTGTTGCAGTGTTGAGAATTAACCAAAAGGTGATTTTAATTCATTTACTGTTTAAATCAGAGCTCACCGCTTAGAGATTGGTGAGGTAGGATCCAAATTTATGTGTTCATGTACCAATTCATTACACTGCAAAGAATTAGAATTTTTACATGCTTCATTTTTAATTCCAACATGTACAAGCGATGTTGTTTTCAAAGCATGTGGTGTTGAAAGCTACTAAAAACAAAAAAAGTTCAATTCGTATTTGCTCAATATTTTGAAGAGGACTGGAGCAGCTGCTTGTCCCCTTGTCTCCATTTACATTCATTCACATAGATCCAAAAGTTCTCACCCCTGCCTATGCTGTGGTCCGCAAATGTACACAGATGGTATGTATCTCCTGTTTAAAAGCTTGAGAGTGTATGTCATATTTCAGACATTGCAATTCAAAGTGTCAGAAGTATGTATGTAAAAACATTTTTAGAAAGTCAGTTGCTTGTTATAAGTCACAAGAATTCATCAAGCAATGCATTCATGAAGCATTCCATTATGGTGGAGGCAACGCAGCTTCAGCTAGTAACTGCAAGTTTACAAACCCCTTTGAATCATCAAATGTCCCTCACTCAGGAATTGGGAAATCTGACCGATCATGAGCTGTATTTACCTGCAATAATTAGACTGTAAAGAGAGAGGGTAGCATAAATAGCGGTATGTCTTGGCAGCGCAATAATACACAGCTCACCTCATGCCAGTGATGGGCATCCTAGACTAGTGAGTGGGCCGCATGAATGGCCCTCCTTCATCGCAGCAGCCTGCAAGATTGAAATCAGGCTTGTTCACTAACCATGGCCCCCTGAGTAAGATTAAACACATTTAATGCACAGCAAATATTTCGTTATGAGCAATAAAGCATTCTTACTCGTTTATGTATTAAAAGGACCATCATCAATTTCAAATGGTAAAAGCAAAATAAATATTTCTACTTTGGAGGCAGAGAGACTGCAGGGCTCTCGGTCAATATTGTGGGCAATTAGCACGCACCTTACTTCACTTACCCTTGCTTTATATGCGTGTCACTTCAGAAGGGAAAAGAAAACTACGCAGATGGAATGTAGCAACCCTGCGTGTGAGCAACGGTCCGCAAAATGTCTCATGCCCGCATTCAGGACCCAGATGGGCCACATGTGGCCCCCGAGGTGTTGATTGCCCACCACTGCCTCATGGTATATTGATCCTATCATTCTAAAGCAGCCTATTGATTCCTGCCGGGGAGTGGGACTAATTGAATCGCTCTTTCAAAGCAACAGAATGGGCACCATGGCCTGAATGACGACCTCCTGTGGAGCTTCACCAGTAACTGTGTAATTATTTCCGTACGTTTGTAAGTTTGGTGACTATGCAACCTTTTTAAGGTATTGGTTTGTCTGGACCAGGAATCTTTGTGCATTATTATGTATGGAAAGGCTTTAGGTTCAGCATGTAAATGTGGAAATGTAAATATTGCACTGCTGTCACATTGGTTACCAACCGAAATGGACATAAAACTATCCCACTGTCACTTCATATTTTGTAAGTGTTTTAAATCTGGATGTAATTAAAGAATTCATCTTCCGTAGGTGTGGGATTCATACTTCTATTTGGCAGTAATATTTATCAATCAGCCCTGCCTTCAGCTAGAGTTGTTTTCGCCTTCAAAAAGGAAAAAGGTTCTAGAAAAGTAAGTTGAATTATCTGTCGCTGTTTATGTACAAAGGCTATAGATGTTTATTTTAATCCCCTGATTATGCTCGTGTTACCAGAAAGAACTATTTCTATTATTTTGGGTTCCACTTGTCGATTTCATGTTCATAATCTTGGATTTTCAAATTAAATTACAGATATGGAGACATGAGGGTGATGATGGGATGTGAAATTTTCAGCATGTGGCAAAATCTAGGTAAAGGCCAGCAGCATTGTGTTTTCTGAATTGGATAAGTATCCATTATAATGTGTGAAGACAATAAGTGATCATTATTGATCATATTGCAGGAGAGCACAAGCTTCACTTTATTCCTGGACTTATTGGACCGTTTTTGGAAGTTACCCTTGTACCCCAGGCCGACCTGCGGAATGTGATGATCCCAATTTTTCATGACATGATGGATTGGGAACAGAGACGTACTGGAAACTTCAAACAGGTAGAGCTCTCCAAATTCACCACCCTGAAAATGAAGTCACTGCGACATTTATGAAATGAGGCCAAGTTCCAACTTGTCCATAAACGCGGTATGAGGGTGGGTACATTAAGCTGTATCCATTGTACCGTCCAAACTTCCTTTTAAAAAATGGGTGACATTTTTAAAATCTCAGTTAAAAATGTAAAAATAATATAACCTTCAAATTTGTATCAAAACAGTATTGCAACATATTTATTCCTATTATTGCAGATTCAAAATCAATAACAATTCCGATTTTCTAGCATGCTGGCTGTTAGGGGGTTAAAATTTGAAATGTTTCTGGGTGTACTTTCTGCTTTCACACTGAGAGAGGGGGAGGATGGTGGAGGAGGTGTTTTTTATTCTCTGGCACCAAGGCTGTTCGTGTTTATGTATTTTACTTTAGAGACCGACTTATTGCAGTTCATTATTTTTCGATGTTCAAATCTATACAACATCTGTGTGGCTGTTTGAACAATCCATCACCAGAAATACACACAGATCATATTGGAGTCTGTTTTTTGTTTTAAATATGGAGCCCCACTATCTTTATCTGAAACACCCTTGTGACAATAATGAAGCATTTTTTGCTGTTTGTAACGTGAGGTGGATTCTTTCATTTTTAAGTGTGTTGGACTGATACCACCACTGAGCACAAAACACCAGCAGCATTTCGTCAAATGGATGCCAGGGATGGTGCGGGCCATACAATTGGAAAATGTGCTGCTTATGACTCATCTCTTGAAGTGACCAGGCAAAACGGGAAAGCAGTTGCGGATAGATTTCAGAGGGTTAGTCACAGAGCTTAGAGGGTGTTTGGAAATTGGGAGCAGAAGGGGAAAGATGCAAGTGATTTCCAGTTTACATCAACAAATGTTAGCGGATGATTTGTGGAAGTTGTTGCGGATGATCTAAGTATATAGCTGCTCAGCTCAGAGTGTAACAGCCCGAGGCGTCTAGGCAACGAGCAGATCATTTTTCGACCTCAAATACATCAAAGCCAAGAATGAGCAGCCAGATTTATTTCACTCCCTCACCAATAGCACTGTGGTTGTAACTGTGGACAGCAACGGTTCAAGAAGGTGGCTCACCATCATCTTCTTGAGGGTAGTTCGGGATGGGTAATAAATTCTGAACGTGCCAATGTTGCCCACGACACATGAACAACTATTTTTGAAAAACGGATCTGCCAGGAATAGGCCCTCCCAACTGGACCAAGGGGAACGTTGAACGAAATAATTAAATCAGGATCCTATGTTTGGTGTTGTGTGTTTGTTTCGTTGCTGGCTTGGCGTTTGTTGATTAGCTTTGCAGGAGACACTATCAAAAATTTGTCTTCAGGAAGCGTCTCCATACGCATGTCACAGAAGCTATATAATGCTTCAAGACTATCGGGGGGCCTTTCTGTGTTTCCCACGGCGTGTTTGTCGGTGGTGGAAGGAGCCGCTGTTGGCGGCAGAAGGGTGTTATGGTCCCACGGCTGTCAACGGGCTTTCGCATTGAATCGGCGATGGGGGGGGGGTTGTTGCCAGTGGGACCAGAAGATCCCACTGGTGAGAACAACCAGGAAATCGCCCCAATGTCACCTGTAGCAGCCACAAACACAACCTGAGTCTCCCATTGGGGAATAAATAGCAAAACCTGTGAAAGGTGAGGTCAGACATGACCTCTACCTTAACAGTGGACAGGGCAAAATAGATAGGAGATAAATTGGGCTTTTACCTTGGCAGGTTTTCTTGTACATCCCAAATTCACCTGACCATTGGCAATCATGTCTTCAGTTGTCCACACACCAATTTTAACCAGTCTTCAGTTGTCCACACACCAAGTTGTAGAATTCCCTCCCTTATTATAGAATCAAGGAGGCCACTATGCCTATCGTGCCTCTGTTGATTTTTTTGTAAGAGCTATCCAATTAGTCCACTCTCTTTCTCCAGTGCTCAGTGACAGTTTTGGTCATTTTTTGTCGAATGCTCCTATGCAGCATCTTATTTTCCTTTAAAATATCTTCATTTTAAAACTCTCAACCTTGTTTTGAAATCTCTCCCCAATCCAACTTTCTGGGAGAAGTGTAGATCTCTCCATTTCAGATATCTAGGAGTGCAGGTGGCTCGGGACTGGTCACTGATCTGTGAGTTGAATTTCACAGGTCTGGTGGGCAGGGTTAAGGCAGGTTTACTGAGGCGGGATAGTCTTCCCCCAACGTTGGCAGGCCCGGTGCCGGCGGTTAAGATGAATATTTTGCCGTGGTTTTTATTCTTGCCAAAAATGTTGTTTATGGAGGTGGAGGCGCTAATTTCATTGTTTGTATGGCAGGTAAGGTAGCAAGGATTAGAAGGATGGTGGTCCAGAGAGGGCGACAGTTAGGGGGCTTGGCCCTTCAGAACCTGTTAAACTATTACTGGGCAGTGAACGCTGAGAAGGTGCGGGGATGGAGTTGGAGACGGAGGCTTTGTGGGTGAAGATGGAGGCAGGTTTTTGTAAGGAGTCGTGGGCCAGTGGTAGTGACCACGCTGAAAATATGGAGGCAGTTTCGGCAGCACTTTAAGTTGGGGGCGGGGTCGAAGTTGATGCCAATTCGGGTAACCATAGATTTGAGCTTTGGGAGGATTTTGGGGATGGGAGGAGCGAGGGGTGGTGGAAATGAAGGATCTGTTCCTGAAAGTAAGGTTTGCGGGTCTGAAGGGGTTGGGGGCAAAGTTTGGGGTGTCGCAAGGGGAGGGTTTCAGGTCCATGCAGGTACGGGATTTTGTAAAGGTCTGTCCGACCTTTCCGGTGGCACCGTCCTCCTCGTTGCTGGAGGGGGTGTTGTCACTGGGGTCGGGGGGGGGGGGGGGAAATCTCAGCAATTTATGGGAAGATCTTGGAGGAGGAGGATAGGGCGACTGTGGAGTGGGTTAAGGCCAAGTGGGAAGAGGAGCTGGGGGAGGGACTGTGGTGTGAGGTGCTGCAGAGGGCGAATGTCTCAAGGTTGTGTGGGAGGCTGGGGTTGATGCAGCTAAAAGTAGTGCACAGAGCGCATCTAACTAAGTCGAGGAATGGGCAGTTATTTGAAGGGATGGAAGATATTTGTGAGCGTGTGGGAGGGGCCCAGCCAATAATGTACACTTGTTCTGGTCCTGCCTGAAGTTGGAGAAGTTTTGGGCTTGGCCAATTCTACATGTGGACTTCGAGCCCAGTCCCGTGGAGTTGCAGACGGGAGCGAGTTTTAGCCTTCGCCTCGTTGATTGCTCACAGGCGGCTCCTGTTGAGGTGGAGGTCGGCTTCTCAACCCTGTGCCTCTGTGTGGCTGGGGGATCTAATGCAATTCTTGTATTTGGACAATGTGAAATTTGCTTTGAGGGGGGCGAGTGAGGGGTTTGTTTTTTTGCATTTTGGGGAGCTGGTTGCCGCCAACTGCTGGGGGGGGGGGTGTATGGGGAGGGGGGGTAGCCTTGGATGTTGTTTTATTTTGGATTGGTTGTTGGTTGTTATTGTAAATGTTGTGTGTGGTATGTTTAATTGTTAAAATTTGAGAAATTGAATAAAAATATTTTTCATTAATAACCTCAGCTTGTACGGGAATTGCTGCTGCTGTTGCTTGTTTCACCAACCAAGTGAACTAAACTGACCCCCTTAGTGTTATTAAGCAATTAAAACTCCAATTCCACCGTAAGCATGAGGGAGCAGTAACTCTGTGCTAACATTGCTCACTATCCTCTATTGGCTCCAGTCAAGCAATGTCTTGATTTTAAAATTCTCACCTTTGTTTTCAGATCCCTGATTTGGTGTTATGTTTGTAAAATGCACCAGCCCCACAACTTTCCAAGATAACTGCATCACTGATTTTAATTGCTCCATCGTTAGTGGTTACATTTCGTTACTTAGGCCCCAAGTTCTGGAATTTGCACATCTGCCGTGTTTTCCTTTTACACACTCTTCAAAGCCCATCTTTAGATTTATATTTATTGTCACATGCATCGAAGTACAGTGAAAAGTATTGTTCTGTGTACAGTCCAGGCAGATCGCTCCATACATGAAAAAACATAGAACATATGATAAATACAGAGGATAACATAATGAAAATACATAGTCATAGACAGCGGGTGAAGTGTAGGGTATATAGTGCAACTGTAGAGAAGATGCGTAGAAAGATTAATTCAGACCATAAGATCAGCTCAGGCCCTAAGAGGCTAACTCAGGAGTCTGGTAACAGCGGGGAAGAAACTGTTTTTGAATCTGTTGGCGCGTGTTCTCAAACTTTTGTATCTTCTGCCCGCTGGAAGTGTTCGGAAGAGAGAATAGCCCGGGTGGGCGGAGTCTTTAATTATGTTGCCCGCATTCCAAAGGCTGCAGGAGGTGTAGATGGAGTCAATAGATGGGAGGCGGGTTCACGTGACGGACTGGCCTGTGTTCCCGTCTCTCTGTAGTTTCTTACAGTCTTGGGACGAGCAGTTTCCAGACCAGGTTGTGACGCAGGCAGATGCTTTCTATTGTACATCTATAGAAATTGGTAAGAGTCGTTGTAGGCATGCTGAATTCCCTTAATTTCCCGAGGTTGTGGTTTCTTGGTCATACTGTCGATGTGGGTACCAGGCAGATTGTTGACGTGCACACCCAGAAATTTGAAGCTGTCAACCATCTCCACCTCGACACCATTGATACCGGCAGGGGTGTTGATGACACCGACTCCTGGGGCGGGATTCTCCTACATCCGCCGGGTCGGAGAATCGCAGGGGGGCGGTGTGAATCCCGTCCCCGCCGTCTCCCAAATTCTCTGGCACCGGAGATTCAGCGGGGGCTGGAATTGCGTTGGTCGGCGGGCCCCCCCTGGCAATTCTCCGGCCCGCGATGGGCCAAAGTCCCACTGCTGTAATGCTGGTCCCGCCGGCATGCATTAAACCACCTCCCTTACCAGCGGGACAAGGCGGCACGGGCGGGCTCCGGGGTCCTGGGGGAGGAGGGGGGGGGGGGGGGGGCGATCTGGCCCTACGGTGGCCTGGCCCGTGATCGGGGCCCACCGATCCGCGGGCAGGTCTGTGCCGCGGGGGCACTCTTCCCCTCCGCATCGGCCGTGTCAGCCTCCGCGATGGCGAACGTGGAGGTGACCCCCCCTGCGCACTGCCGGGGCTGACGTCAGCAGCCGCTGACGCTCCCGCGCATGCGCGGAATTCCGCCGGCCGGTGGAGTCCCTTCGGGCCCGGCTGGCGTGGCGCCAAAGGCCTTCCATGCCGGCCGGCGGGGCGCAAACCACTCCGCCGCCGGCCTAGCCCCTCAATGTGAGGGCTTGGCCCCTAAAGGTGCGGAGGATTCTGCACATTTGGGGCGGCCCGACGCCGGAGTGGTTCACACCACTCCATCCCGCCGGGTAGGGGAGAATCCAGGCCCTGAAGTCAATGACCTGCTCCTTGATTTTGCTGACGTTGAGGGAGAGATTGTTCTTATTGCACCATGCCACTAAGTTCTCCATCTCCCTCCTGTATTTTGACTCGTCATTGTTTGAGATCCGACCCACTGCAGTCATGTCATCAGCAAACTTGTAAATGGAGTTGAATTTTGCCATGCCCAGCCATGTGTCTATTTGGGAGTATAGTACGGGGCGAAGCATGCAGCTTTGCGGGGATCGGTATTGAGGACTATCGTGGAGGACATGCCGTTATTTATCCTTGCTGATTGCGGTCTGTGGGTCAGGAAGTCGAGGATCCATTTGCAGAGGGAGGAGCCAAGTCCTAGGTTTTGGAGTTTGGATATGAGCTTGGCTTGGATTATGGTATTGAAGGCGGAGATAGGGTCAGTGAACAGCAGTTGTGACGGAGCAGTCATTGCTGTCGCTAAATCTCCAAATATAGCTTGGTTTCATCTGTTGTTCTATAGTGCTGTTGTGAAATGTCTTGGGATATTTTGCCATGTGGAAGGTGCGATATAAGTTTAAATTATTGTTTTGGTTAGCATTTGAGATGAAGGGAGAGCTGAGAGGCAAGTGGATAAGTGATATCAGTTGCAGGTGGTTAAAGGGTGTGTACAGTGAGAAGGAAGCACTGCCACTCACCCCATTATCGACTCTTCCCCTGCCCATGATGGCTCGCGCATTTTCTTACATTGGGAACAGGTGCAGAAAGACTCACCCACCTCTGGTGGCAGTCTCCTGATGCAGGTTTTGAGAGACTGTCCGACAGGAAAGACTGGTGTGTGCCAGTGAGAACCTTGTTGTTTAGAGAAGGTTGTGAGGATTGAGATAGTAGAGGGTGTGAGAAGGAGATGAGAAGGAAGTGTGATGTAGTGATTATAGAAGAGTAACTGGCATGAGGTGAGCGGAATACTGTGACTAGGAAGGGGTAGGTATGAGTACAGAGAAAATAAATAGTTTTCTTACCTCTACAACCCTGGTGAGGATATTGAACATTGACCAGCATTGCATCCGTGACCTGGAAGCTAAACTGGCGTTCACCTCCTCTGTGACCTCTTGCCAGCATTCGTGGAAATGTTGCCTGGAGGGGAATGTTGCCTGTCCTAAAGTGGGGACAGGATCTCCCTCATCCTGCCCACCGCCTGGACCGAAATCTCCAGAGCAGTATCAGCGAACCTGGGGGCCCAATCAGCATTGCTGGCTGTCACTGCTAACTTTATATGTATTCCCTGCTGTCTGCAGTCACAGTTCATTTCACTTTTGGAGGTATTTGTGCTTGCCATCAGCATATAACCAAGAAGAGGAGTGCTGGCTACTAGCCTTGAATCATTAAAATGAGTGGGAAACACTACCTTCATGTGGTCCCATTTATACAGCGAACAAATGTGTGCAGCTTGCACACATCACCATTAAGCAAGGATTCTCCAGCATGTGATCCGGGTGTGGTTACATTTCGAGGGTACCTGTCGCCAGTTCTCTCTCACATGCTGCTCGGAGCATGGTACATACAAACTATACAGACTAAACATACATATCTATCAAGAGACTGATTAGTCACTCAGCTTTCTTAACATGTGCATTCTCAGGTGGAGGCAAAGCTGATAGACAAATTGGATAGCTTGATGTCAGAAGGCAAAGGTGATGAAACTTACCGCGAGCTTTTCAACAGCATGTGAGTCATTCATAACCTTATTTTTTTACAGCTTTACTTTATATTTTGAGATGCTATGGTGTGATGGTCTTTACTCGAGTCTATTTACTGCATATTTTACTGTTTATACCTCAAATATAATTGAGTGGGGTCCAAGCTCCTGAGTTGGGAAATGCACTTGACAGTGTGGCTTTGAGGTGTCGAGACCAGAAATATCCCTCGTTTGATCCTTGCTTAATGCTGTTGTCCCAAGTAGGGAATTCTATCAATCAGTAGCTGGGGCTGTTGACGACAATGGAAGAAATAACCAGAAAGGTCTGATCGTGGGCTGGAGATTTGAGGCATCTTATAGCCACAGGACCTATGTCCAGAAATTAAGCTTTGTTCTCGTAATAGGAGTCCAATTTTGGCCCAATCTCTTCAAAATCATGTATCTTCCAGACGGTATTGACGGCACCAATTCTTAAAGCTGAGGGACACATAAATTACAATGATGTCCATAAGTTCAGCAGAACCATTACTACAAAATGATCAGTTGTTAACACCGGTAATCATCATGACAAAAACTGGGAGATTCCAATTACATTTGTTGTAATAATATATATAAATGCTTAGTTATATGCATTTTTATTTTCATCATGCTTCCAATGGCTGAAAGTGGACAGCTTGTTCGCAGGCCTCTGTCAATGCAGCTCTGAGTTGACCTCCAGCAGAAAGCAGCTCACAGATGAGTGTGTACCGACAGCGCTGTGGCCGGGGAATTAACCCAAGTCGTGAGAAAATCTCAAACCTGATTCTCCCCACAGGATTACTACCTGCGGAAGGAAGGGGCCAGGAGTTGCATTCAGGGTGGTTTACAATGATGAGTGAATAGGGCATATATATGGGATGTAGTTTCTGTTCCATGGTGTTATTTGCAAGAGTATTTAAAAAAATATATTCACTATATTGCCTGTAATATTATATTCCTTGTTACAATTTTTCCCGTGCAATAGGAAAGGATGACAAAGTCAGCTCCTGATTTTTTTTCCTTTGATTTGAAAGTGATGTTGATGCCACTTGATACTGTTCTGATCTTGTTGAATTCATTAACTGTTGCCTTACGCAGGGTTAACACATCCTCATCATGCTCAGCCTGATACAATTGAAGGTAGTCCACTAGGCACACATGACGGTGACCCGGATGAACACGTTTTTTGGTGTAGAGGACAGGTGTGCGAGGTGCGGGGGAGGTCCAGCAAATCATGTCCACATGTTTTGGGAATGCCTGAAGCTGAGAGGGTTCTGGCAGAGCTTTGCTCAGGCTATGTCCACGGTACTTAAAACACGGGTGGTGCCGAGTCCAGAGGTGGCGTTATTTGGTGCGTCGGAAGAGCCGGGAGTCCAGGGGGCGAGAGGGGACGTTTTGGGCCTTTGCCTCCCTGGTAGTCCGGAGACGGCTTCTGTTAATGTGGAGGGACTCAAAGCCCCCAAAATCAGAGACCTGGGTTAGTGACATGGCTGGGTTTCTCAGTCTCGAGAAAATAAAGTTTGCCCTCAGAGGGTCAATGTGTTAGGGTTTGTCCGGAGGTGGCAGCCGTTCGTCGATTTTCTCGGAGAAAATTAAAATGTCAGCAGAGGCAGAAATCTAGAAGGGGGGGTGTGGGGGTTAGGCTATTGTTTCATTCTTGTGGGTGCGAAGAACGTGATAGGGATGGAAATGTTTTATGTGCCATGTTTATGTACCATGCTGTTATCGTTATTATGAAAACTACAAATACCGTAATAAAATGTTTTTTTTTAAAAATTCATTAACTATATTTCCAATTCTGGCCAAACCCACATATCTGCATGGTCCCTCTCTGACTTTTCCCTTGCCTTCCTGGAATCTTCCCCCTCCATCTATAGCAACAAACATCACACAGACGCCCATTACAAACTCAGATTCCCACAATTAGCCGGACTATGCTTCTCATAAGGTTTCTTGTCCCCACCGCCTCTTCCCACCCAATTCTTACATAGCAGCCACACCTAACTTGATGACTCCAGCTTCTAAGCCAGGACGTCTGCAGTGCCCTCTCTTTTTGTCCCCCTCACTGTCCGTATATAATACAATCCTCGATGAACTTTGAACTATTTCACATGTCTCGGCTCTCTTCTCCTCCTTCCTACGCAACCGCATCAGGGCCGTTCTTTTCCCCATACTTGCCTCCCAGTCGTCAGCAGCACAATCGCACCGCTGTGTCTGTCTCCCCTCCTCTCACCACAGTCCTGATGGATGATTCCTTCGTTCTCCCATTCACACTTCCAGCTGCCGTTCTCTTTGCACTTTTCTCCTAAGCTTGCAGCAGATGCAACGCCTGTTTACTCGGCTTTTCCTACACTGCCGCGTAGAGCCCCAAACACTGCTAGTGTGTGAAACCGTAATTAATGTGTGCTTGCTCCAATAAGTATACTTTCTTCACAAGATTGCAAGATAATTATAGACGAGGAAAGCCATTTGGTCCGGTTTCGCTCATTTTTACAGAATATTCAAGGCTCCCCATTGCAACATTCAATTCGTTTTTAAATAGTTGCAGGGTTTTCATCTACATCGCTGTTTGGGAGTCCATGTCATGTGTTGGTCAT
This sequence comes from Scyliorhinus canicula, assembly GCF_902713615.1. Taxonomy (NCBI): domain Eukaryota; kingdom Metazoa; phylum Chordata; class Chondrichthyes; order Carcharhiniformes; family Scyliorhinidae; genus Scyliorhinus; species Scyliorhinus canicula. Next base: position 7,874,396 of record NC_052165.1, on the reverse strand, counting down.
TCTTTGTGGAAAAAACTGACTGATATCTGTTTTAAATTTGCCTTTGATAAACAATAAAGATGTGACCCATTGACCTTGAAGTTAGTGATGGCTGTAACATTTTCAGACTTGCTTTTTCATTCCGTTTACAACTGTGTAGAATCCCAGCCCCACAGAATTGGCCGTGGGACAATAATTCTCCCTCAGTGTACCCGAACAGGCGCTGTAATGTGGCGACTGGGGGATTTTCACAGTAACTTCATTGCAGTGTTAATGTAAGCTTACTTGTGACGCTAATGCTAATAATAATAAGAGCCACACACGTTACCCTCCTTCACAAAGTCCGAATATCTGCTGCCTTGCCAACCTATCAACCAAGACATACTACTGCACCAGAGAATCAGCTGAGCTATATTGTTATGGCAACAGCTGAGATGCTGGCAGTTCACAGCCGCGCCCTTACAAACTCCATCACCCGGAGGTCAGTGGGCGGGTCAAGGTTCCCAATACGAGCGCCATCTTTGCTGAGGGCTTCGGGAAAGCATCTTTTCAGAGCTGTCGTGCTCAAGACATCTTCGTAAAAGAAACCACCTGACATTGACCTCTGGATTAAAAATATATAGAGAAGGCATTTAGTAGGTTTGCAATTAAATTTATCCCCTTTATCACATTTGACACTGATCTGCAGTGTAGGTTGATGGCATCTTCTCAATATGTCATTAATGTAAAAGTTGACTTAATGTTCTGAATGTTCTTTAACCCATGAATAAAGGAAGTGGAAGCTGCAGCCAGAACTGTCAATGCACTGAATCTTTGTGTGTAATCCACAGGCCAGTGTGAGCAATTAAACCCCCCCCCCCCCCCCCCCCCCCCTCTAGTTGCAAGTTTTGGAGGATTGGGGCTCGATCTCCTGCTGTTCCTTGCCTTCCACCTTGCTATCTTTGTGTGATGAGGGCTGCTGCTGCCTGTGTTTCCTTTAAATGCAGGCTTCTGCATGGGGAGGTTGTGCAGGGGGGAGTCTGCCATTATGATGTGTATGCATGCCGCTTTACCTGGCATACTCTAGGGAGCCCCATGAACTGCAAAGGCACCTGTACCTCAGCTCTGTATCACAATTCCATGGCTTTTAATATTGTAATATGATGCAGGAGTGATAGGGTCCTAATGGGACTCTGTCACAGAATAAATGCATCATCGCAGCAACCCAGGCTCAATTGTTACGCAGGTCTGTGCCAGTGATAAAACATAAATGGAGAATTCGATTTTCATATTCACCGGTGCCCTGATGGTAACACCCATGTGGTCCGGGCCACCCTCGACAAAGAGGAAACGAAGCTGCAAGCCCCTCATCATTCTCATGTTGGCTGTTAAGGTCAATGGAGAGGACGTACTGGCAAGCTCTGTTGAATTTTCTTATTGCAGCTGTGTACTGCAGACGAGGATATGCAGCTGATGTCCCCTGTAGGGGACTGATGACTAAGAGCCACTGGCAAAGCATGATGTGCAGGCGCAGCAGGCAACAGATCTTGTCACAGGGGGTCGTAGAGATCAGCAACAGTCTCCCTGGGAAGTGTGGCTTCCTGTACTTCGGATTGATTTTTAAAAATGGCTCTTGGCCTGACGCACACTGCTGGCTATAGCCTCCTACAAGCAGCCCACAGAACTCTGCGTTCAATGGGTCCAGTTGACGGCTGCCGGGGCTGGTTTCTGTGGCTGCTGCTGTTCTTCCTGCTTTATCTGTTCCTCCATCCGAATTAAGCGAGCAATGAAAACAATTGCGTCGAGCAGATAGAGAGTAAAAAGATTGTGGAAACAGAAATGGTCTGGATGCAGGAGACTCCCTCGGCAATCCAAATAGCATGTTGGCACACGTATGTTGATCCGGTTACCTGCAGGCGAGTACCTGGTGCTTCAGTGACTCGGTAAGGCCTGGCTGCAGGCTATGGCATGACGATTGTTGCTGTGTGGGACAGTGTGGTCCATTTGAACTGCAGCCACCCTGGCCAATATTTACTGAAGGGGTGACAAGGAAGCAAGATGGCCTGATGGCGGGAAACATGTACAGTTTTCACACTATAGACCTCTCAACCAAATACATAATAATAATTATCTTTATTTGTGTCACAAGTCGGCTTACGTTAACATTGCAATGAAGTTACTGTGAAAACCTAGTTGCAACACATCGGGGGAAAAAAAATTGCGTGGTTAAAATGTCGATGGGCAGTAGTTGGGATGCATTAGTAATTACTTTACAGCTTTTTCGACAACCCCCCCCCCCCCCCCCCCCCCCCCCCCCCGCAAATTGGGTCTTCTAAGTTTGGTTTGTGGCATTTAGAGAACCAATGCAAGAGAATACAATTTTTATTTAAACTCTTGTAAAAAGAAAAACTCGTAATATTTGAAAGATTCCTTGGATAATCTCGACATTGTCTCTGCTTTAATTACTATCCAAACAGTCTTAACTTGGCATGAGCAATCTTTGAGAAGGCACCAGTAAATGGGGAATACATTTTCTTTTACGGACATTCACGATATTTTCACAGACTTCACAGTGAGAAAGAATATGGACAGTCTCTTATGTAATGCCCAATACCAAGGGCTTTTCTCATTTTAGAAGAAATATGTGGAGTATTTGAAAATTAAAATTGAACCTAGATTGAAATTTAAACATGATTTATTTTCAATGCCCTCATCGTGCAATTCCTATCACAATCATTCCAAAAGTAAATTTGCCTTTCGTTAAGTGAATTTGAAGGGTTAACATTAATATCTTATCAGTTCTTCAACTAGCAGTCTTTTTTGCTCTGTTGTGATTTGATAGAATTACATTAATGAATTATATAGGTAAATTCTCAAGTCAACCACATAAATGCGGTATATTCCTATTCCATGTTTACTTTTCCCATTGCAATTATGCTAATTTTACTTTTTAAAAAAAAGAGCCAGTAATAATGACAAAATAAGCAAAGAAGGTTGTAGCCATGACAACGTACTTTTGACGCAGACTGCTGCTGAGGAGAATCTGTCGCTATTGCTTCTTTCATGGATAATGTAAAAATTCATTTGTTTTGCCAATGCTTCCTGGATCTAGAATTCCACTTTTTGGGCCTTACCCTAGGTAAGATCTTGCTAAAATTATATTTTACAGCGATTACTGTGATACATTTTAACTCGTGAAATACAAATGACTAGTGTAAACCATTACTGAAATAATTACTACTGTGTAATGTGAGACATAACAAAATGTGAATCAGGGCTCGTGGTTGCAGTGCACTTGTTTCAGATAAACCAGGTCAGAACACTGACAAATTCCTTTCTATCTGCAGTCTGCTGAAGAAAATCGAGAGAGAAACCTGGCGAGAAAGTGGTATTTCTCTCGTAGCCACTGTAACTCGCCTAATGGAAAGGTTGCTGGATTACAGGTGAGACTTGACAGCTCTGTTTTTTTTTTTCTCTCTGCAGTTTGAAAAATTGGAAGGTAGAATCAAATTGTGTTTTTTAAAACTTGGGACAGAAAATTACAGTCTTAATTTGTGTATTTATATTAATATGCAGGAGCTAAAATTCGTACATTTTAACACTATCATTTTACTGGCTACTGTGGAGCGGATGTGCGGCTCTGCATTCTTGCTGTGTTTTAAAAAATAATACTTCTTGTATAGTCAACAAAACCTGTTTGATGCTTTTTTCTTTCCTTTTTGAGCGAGTGTTGCAGTTGCATATTTTCCCACCATATAAAAGAATTTCCCCTGTGAGTGCGAACGTCCTATTGATATGCTAAGATCTGCAGGGGACATTGGTAATGTGAATAAACTGTAATTTATTTCCATTTGCAGAGACTGCATGAAAGTGGCAGAGGTTGATGGCAAAAAGATCGGCTGTACAGTTAGCCTGTTGGTCAGTACCTATTTAATTCCTCTGTTCAATCCAAAAAGGGGCAGTTCTCGAATGTGCGAACCGTCTCTCAAAATCCTGGAGTGTTTTATAAAAACAAAAAGACTTTTGTGCCACTTCCAGTTCTAAATTCAATGTGGTCGAGCAGTCTTTTAGGGGATCAACGTGGGCTGGCATGGGGATATGTAATATGGGTTTAAGCTGCGTCTGCTAGTCCTGCTGAATTTCTGACCTCCGCAACATCACCGATGGGTAAATACCAAACTGAGGTCTGGTGGTTGACCACCGGGAAGAAACTGGGTGCTTCATTCGCAGCTAGTTCAGGGAGAAAACTGCCCCCCGCAGCTTCTGTGAATTCTGGGGAGATCAGAGGAATGGCAAGAAGCATTTTTCTTAACTGTTGAGTGCCACTGATGAGTTACCTTGTCAGCTATGATGCTGCTGCTGTTGCTGCAATAAAAGGCAAAACTCATCCTGTAGTAGCACTTCTCGGCATGTTGCTGTCAGATGTTGACCTACGGAAACAGTATTGCCGGCACTGTTGACTGAAAAGCCCGCATTTAAAGTTGGTTTTCAGCCAAACTGGGGGGGGTTCCACCTCCAGAATGGACGGTGCGCCACAGAATAGGAGAGGTAAATAAGAATACTTGATTTCTTTCCTTGAGAGAACGAGGTGCGGAGGCGGCATACATTTACTGTGCAATGAATGTTACATAAACAAGGAGGAGGAAGGAATTTCATGCACAAAGCAGCATATTCAGGGGCGGCACAGTGGTTTAGCACTGCTGCCTTACAGCGCCGAGGACCCGGGTTCGATCCCGAACCCGGGTTACTGTCCGTGTGGAGCTTGCACATTCTCCCCGTGTCTGCGTGGGTTTCACCCCCTCAACCCAAAGATGTGCAGGTTGGATGGGTTGGCCACGTTAAAAATTGCCCCTTAATTGACAAAAAAAATAATTGGGCACTCTACATTTATTTTAAAAAATAATAAAAATTAGAAAATGATTTTTTTTTAAACCCAGCATATTCAAATATTTTAAACTTCAAACAGTTTTCTTAATTTTTGCAGTGTAAGGTTAATATTACGAAAGATAAACCTGACGTTTGAGTATTATCATAATATTTTATTTTATTTCGGCATCACAGTGCACAAGCTGCAAACTTGAACAAAATATCCAGCTGAGAGGCTTGTCGGCACTCTTGAGGATGATAACAACATATTCTCCCTTGTTTGTGCCAATCCTTGAGCTATTTGCATCCTCCCTTGAACCTCCTCTGTTTTGAGAACTAACCTGTGTGTCGACCAATCAGCTGTGGATGCACTGGTTAGGCTTCAAAACAAGGTGTCCATTTGCTGCTCTATGGTCACATGATTCATTTATATGGCTTGTTTATTTCTCTCAATGTACTAAGCCATTTTTGTCGATGATGTATCATGGTTTTAACGTTCCACTTTGGAATTTTCAGTCCACCATACAAACCTCACCCTCATGTTGTCAGCAACATGATTTGTGGCCTTATTCCTATGTTATTTAAAGTATACCCTGAGAACTTGGTGAGTATTAAAACCTCTGTTGTTTACATAACAGACCACATCCTCCCTGAAACAAAAAAGATGGAGGTGACAAAATAGTGTTGGTGCATTGGTGTATTAGAACGTAGTGCTTTTATTTGAAGGATCTGGGGTTGAATCCTCCAGACTGATGGGGTGAAAGTTGACATTCTCTTTGGCTGTAATAAGCCTGTGAAATGAATCTCTCAATCTCAGCACTGTCCACAGTCTAAACATGTCCACGTTTGGCCACTGATTTGAAAGCCTTGTTAGGCAATCAGACAGGGGGCTCAATATGAGAAATTTACTTTTTCCCCCCCTCCATGGAATGTGGCCATCACTGGCGAGGCCAGCACTTTTATTGTCCATTCCTAATTGCTCTTGAGAAGGAGGTGGCCTTCTTCAACCACTGCAACCCTAATTCAGAAGGTGTAGGTACACCTGTAGTGCTGTTAGGGAGTGAGGTCTAGACGTTTGACCCAGCGACAATGAAGAACCACGATATAATTCCAACTCAGGATGATGTGTGGCTTGGAGAGGAGTGTGCAGGTGATCTTATTCACGTGCATCTGCTGGCCGTATCTTCCCAAGTGTTAGAAGTCATGGCCAGGAAGGTACCGTCAAAGGAGTCTTGCTGGGTTTCTGCACCTTGTTGCAATCCCAGCTGATAATACTGGTCACGTCAGATCCCAGAGTGAAATTTGGCTTGATAGATCCTAGCTTCTACAAAATTGTGGAGGTAATTTGCTGAACAAATTCGCAGGAGTCTGCTGATTCACTCTCTTCGTTAAAGATTCAACATTTATTTTACAAGAAAAATGAAACATGTTACACCAATCAAGAAGTTTGGAATGATCTCTATGCAAATAAAAAATGATTGAAATAGTCATGATTCTTTGATCCCCACTATACGCAGATACATACTAATTCAGAAGGGTAAAATAATTTCCCATGTCTATCTTATAGATACATGCAAACCGACTGGTGAACCGTGGTCAGGCACACCACACTCCAACGTAAATGGTAGATATGACCAAAGCAGATTCTATGGATTTCTCAACCACCTTCCCAGATGCTTGTCACACTTTGACCCAACTGGTCTCACGAGGGTTCCCCTTTCACATTTGATGAACCCACCTTGGAATTCTTTCCAAATGCCGCTCCCACTCTGATGGTTTCAACCAGAATCACCTCCAGGGTTTCATTCTCACCTTCTGAGATTTCTTTCCACTGGATCCCTACGTGGACTCGAGCTTCACCTTCCAAGAACATTTTCAGACCCTTGGCCGTGTCGAACAGAACACATTGCTCTAAAGAGTTCCTTTATGGGCTATTTTGCAGCATGGAGCCACCAACCTTCTGCCATCTCAAATTTTCAGACTTCTCCCATGGCCAATTTGCTTCAAGTCTGCTCCCGCACATCACCAACAATCTGGTCCACCCACGTTGACGCTACAACCAAGAAAACACAGCAGCACCTATACTTCCTCAGGAAAGTAAAGGAAATTTGGCATGTTCACACTGACACTTACCAACTTTTACAGGTGCATCATAGAAAGTGTCCTATCTGGCTGCATCACAGCCTGGTTTGGCAACTGCTCGGCCCAAGACCGGAAGAAAGTACAGAGGCATGAACACAACCCAGTCCACCAGGCAAACCTGTCTCCCATCCATTGACTCTATCTACGTGTCCCGCTGCCTTGGGAAAGCGGGCAGCATAATCGAAGACCCCTCCTACCTAGCTTACTCACTCTGCCAACTTCTTCCATCAGACAGGGGTTACAAAAGTCTGAGAATACACATAGAACATAGAAAAATACAGCAAAGAACAGGCCCTTCGGCCCACGATGTTGTGCCAAACCTTTGTCCGAGATTATGAACAAATTAATCTACACCCCATCATTCTACCGTAATCCATGTCCAATAGCCACTTGAAGGTCCGTAATGTTTCTGACTCAACTACTTACACAGGCAGTGCATTCCATGCCCCCACTACTCTCTGGGTAAAGAACCTACCTCTGACATCCCCCCTATATCTTCCACCATTCACCTTAAATTTATGTCCCCTTGTAATTGTTTGGTCCACTTGGGGAAAAAGTCTGACTGTCTACTCTATCTATTCCCCTGATCATCTTATAAACCTCTATCAAGTCACCCCTCATCCTTCTCCATTCTAATGAGAAAAGGCCTAGTACCCTCAACCTTTCCTCGTAAGACCTACTCTCCATTCCAGGCAACATCCTGGTAAATCTCCTTTGCACCTTCTCCAAAGCTTCCACATCCTTCCTAAAATGAGGTGACCAGAACTGCACACAGTACTCCAAATGTGGCCTGACCAAGGTTTTGTACAGCTGCATCATCACCTCACGGCTCTTAAATTCAATCCCTCTGCTAATGAACGCTAGCACACCATAGGTCTTCTTCACAGCTCTATCCTAACAGGTTCAAAAACAATTCCTTCCCCGCTGTTACTAGACTCCTAAATGACCCTCTTATGGACTGATGGACTTATGAACTGATCTGATCTCTTCACACATCTCCTCTCCTGAGTAGTACTAAACTCATGTATGCTTCACCCCATGCCTTTGTCTATGTGTTTACATTGTGTATTTTATGTTTTCCCTATTATGTATTTTCTTTTCATGTACGGAATGAGCTGCTCGCAGACCAATATTTTTCACTGTACCTCGGTACACGTGACAATAGACCAAGCTGATCCAATCTGCAGCATGCGCGCTCTTTTTAAAAATATTTTTATTAGGGTTTTATCATTTTTGAAAAGAAACACAACAAAATTTTCAATGTACAGCCGGTAGAAAACAGAACAAATAGTTCTGCAAGTGTAAGAACAGGCAGGATAAGTTCAGAACAACAGACCTTGAGAACTAGTGCCTCTAACTTTAACACCTGATCAATCAGAAAATAGGGGGTGGTGGAGATGATGTCATATAAACAAAATGGGATAATATATCAAGTTGCACACCTTTTATGCATAGCAAGATTACGATTTGCAATATGGCTCATGGGAAACCTTGCAGGAGCAGGTCAGCCAAACTGGAGCCTGTAAATTTGAGGTTAGGAATTTCATCGGGATTCATTCCATGAAGCATACGATAAGGAACATCTGTTATTATGGGTGACTTTAATCTACCTATAGATTGTGCGAAACAAAATTAATCACAATACGTAGAGGAGAAATTCCTGGAGTGTATAACAGGGTGATTTTCTGGACCAATACATTGAGGAACCAACTAGAGAACAGACCATCCTAGATTGGGTCATGTGTTATGAGAAAGGAAATATTGGCAATATAGTTGTGCAAGTCCCCTTGGGGATGAGCGACCACAGTATGATAGAATTTTTCATCTCGATGGAAAAGGATGTTGTTGATTCTTAGATTAGGGTTCTGAATCTCAGTAGAGGAAACTGCGATGATATGAAGCACAAGTTGACTATGATCAGTAAAAGGATGACTATGGATAGGCAATTGCAAACATTCAAGGAGAGCATGGATGAACTGCACCAATTGTTCATTCCTATCTGGCTTAAAAATAAAATGGGGAAGGTGGCCAAACCATGGCTTTCAAAGGAAATTCGAGATAGTATTAAATCCAAGGAAGAGGCATACAAATTGGCCAGAAAAAACAGCAGACCTGAGGATTGGGAGCAGTTTAGAATTCATAAAAGGTGGACCCAAGGGATTGATTAAGATGGGGAAAATAGAGTTCGAGACTAAGCTTGTAGGGGACATGAAAACTGACTGTAAAGCTATAGATATGTGAAGAGAAAAAGATTGGTGAAGACAAATGTAGGTCCGATGTAGTCAGAAACAGGGGAGTTTATAATGGGGAACGAAAAAGAAATGATTGATCACAGTGGTTAGCACTGCTGCCTCACAGCTCTAGGGATCCAGGTTCAAATCTGACCTCGGGTGACTGTCTTGGTGAAGCCTGCACGTTCTCCCCATGTCTGCGTGGGTTTCCTCCCACAGTCCAAAGATAGATTGGTGACACTAAATTGGCCCTTGGGGTGTCCAAATGTTAGCCTGGGTTGCGGGGATAGGGTGGAGGTGTGGGCTTAAGTAGGGTGCTGTTTGAAGGCTGCTGTAGACTCGATGGGCTGAATGGCCTCCCTCTGCACTGTAAATTCTATGACACTTTGGTTCTGTCTTCACAAGCCTCTTTCCCAAGACTGCAAGGTACCCAATGTACTCACACAGGATCTAGAACACAAGGTATCATAAGATTTGCTAATTAACTGCTTAGGCTGACAGAAATAAGGATTGTTTTCCACCAGGGAAACAGAAGAGTCACGATGCAAAGTTGTTAAAGATGAAGTCTCTAAGTTACAGGTACTTTAAAAAAAAAAGTGTTTTGGAATGTAAAATTGTTGGCACAGCTGTTCAAAGGATGACGTGGAGGCACCACTGAACTTACCTCCCAGCCTACAAAATGCCCCTATCTCTCCAGATATAGAATCCATTGTCCATAAGACCTTTTAGAACATTTGGGTTGCCCTGAATGGGTGAAAGCATGGAAGGCAGTTCAGATATCCCTTCTAATTGATGGCCCAACCTCCATGCTACAGACAATAGGATTTGCGCACCTAGCAGAACCCTGCCTAAAGTCCCCATAAAATAACAAGACCAGCATAGTGAAAGCCCATTGGTTTGCTTCAATATCGAGCCAAATGGAAGCCGGGTTCCTTCTAATCCGGTTCCTTATAAACCAAGATCAGAGGCAAATTAGTGTAGTCTAATATTTGGGACCCCCCCCCAACCACCACCACCACCACCGCCACCACCACCTTCCCTGGAACCTGGGAGCTGCAACTTGGTGAACTTTAATTCCAAATGAAAGAGCTCACCATTCTATCAACTCCTTTAAGATTCTAGAAGACAGCAAGATTGGCAATAACTGCAAGGGATATAGCATTCTAGGAAACCTACTTATCTTAATCAAAACAATCTCCTAGCAAGAGGATTTGAGTATAATAACCGGGATGTTTTACTGCAATTCTATAGGGCATAGGCGAGGCCACACCGGGAGTATTTACCAGGCTGTTCCTGGGATGGTGAGACTGTCATATGAGGAGAGACTAAGTCGGTTAGGAATATACTCGTTGGAGTTCAGAAGAGTGAGAGGGGATCTCATAGAAACTTATACAAATCTGACAGGAGTAGACAGGGTATATTCAGAAAGAATGCTCCCGATGGTGGGGGAGTCCAGAACTCGGTTGGGGGGGGGGGGGGGGGGCGGTAGTTTGGGGATAAGGGGTAAACCTTTTAGGACTAAGGCGAGGAGACATTTCCTCACCCAGGAAGTGCTGAATCTGTTGAATTCACTACCACAGAAAGAAGTTGAGGCCAAAAGGTTGTGTAATTTCATGAAAAAAATCAAGTATAGCTCATGGGGCTGAAGGGATATTGGGGGGAAGGCAGGATCAGGAGATTGGATTGGATTGGATTTGTTTAGTGTCACGTGTACCGATATAAAGTGAAAAATATTTTTCAGCAAGCAGATCATTAAGTACATGAAAAGGAAATAAAAGAAAATACATAAAAGAAAATACATAATAGGGCAACACAAGGTACACAATGTAACTACGTAAGCTCCGGCATCGCATGAAGCATACAGGGGTGTAGTGTTAATGAGGTCAGTCCATAAGTGGGTCGTTGAGGAGTCTGATAACAGTGGGGAAGAAGCTGTTTTTGAGTCTATTGAACTTGATGATCAGCCATGATCATAATGAATAGCGGAGCAGGCTCAAAGGGCCGAATAGCCTCCTCCTGTTTCTATTTTCTATGTATGTTTCTATGTATGTGTTTAATCTTACCCAGCCACAACACCAGCAGAGAAGACCAATGAGTCAAGTTCCATCTGATAGATGCAATTAACTGAGGAAAATTGGCCCCATATAGTTCTTTGAAAAAAGGGATAATTGCAACTCGCAGATAAATGAACCCTGATGGAGACCACCTAAAAGGAAAATTAACGACCATCTCCCCAATGGTTTACTCCTCGATGGAATAACTGAGATGACTGACCTCCAACAACTACAAACAACTTCCATTGTGCTATGTATGACTCAAACCAGTAGAGAGTTTTCTCTCTGATTCCCATTGACTCCAGTTTTGCAAGGGTTCCTTGATGCCGCGCTCGATTAAATCCTACATTGCTGTCAAAGGCAGTCACTCTCATCTCTCATTTTGAGTTCAGCTCTTTTGTCCATGTTTGGACTAAGGCTGCAATGTGATCATGAGCTGAATGACCCTGGCAGAACCCAAACTGAGCTTCAGTGGGCAGGTTATTGTGAAGCAAACGTCGCTTGATTGCACCATCGATAATTCTTTCCATCACTTCGCTGATGTTTGAGAGGGGACTGTTGGGGCAGTCATTGGCCGCGTTGCGTTTGTCTTGCTTTTTGGGGACAGGATATAACTGCATTGTTTTCCACATTGCCGGGTAGATACCAGTGTTGCAGCTGTACTGAAACAGCTTGGCTAAGGACGAAGCTAGTTCTGGAGCACAAGTACTGTTGCTGGAATGTTTTCATGGCCTTTGCTGTATCCATATTTTCTTCAGCCATTTTTTGATGTCACGTGGAGTGAATTGAATTGGTCGAAGGCTAACATCTGTGATGCTGGGGACCTCCGGAGGCTGAGATGGATCATCCACTCGGCGTTTCTAGCTGACAATTGTTGCAAATGCTTGATCCTTGTTTTTGACACTGATATGCTGAGCTCCTTGATCATTGAGGATGGGGATGTTTGTGGAGCCTTAGTAGTTTGGTTGGCCACCGCCATTCACACCTGGGATGTGGAAGGATTGCAGAGCTTAGATCCGCTTCGTTGGCTGTGGGATCACTTAGTTTTGTCTGGAATGTTAGATAGGATCACATCTGTGCTCTACCAAACAGCCACACCTCACAGCAGTTTAATGATGTTTATATGACTGGTTTCATTGTTTGGCATGAAAGAAGCCTGTGTTGTAGCTTCACTGGATTGATTAACTCATTTTTGGGTATTCCAGCATGTTGCTCCCAACATGCCCTCCTACACTCTTCATTGAACCCAGGGTTTATCTCCCAGCTTGATGGTAATTGTAAAGTGTGGGATAAACTGGGCTATGAAGTAACAGATTATGGCTGTTTCCAAGTCTGTTCCTCTCGGGTGCTCAGTTTTGTGTTGCTAGATATGTTCAGAATCTATCCCATTTAGCACGGAGGTCATGCCACACAACATGAGGGAGATCCTCAATGTGATGTCAGAATTTTGTCCCTACGATGACTGTGCAGTGGCTACTCCTTCCAATACTGTCATGGTCAGTTGCATGTGCAACTGGCAGGCTGGTGAGGTTGAAGTCAAGTCGTTTCTTCCCTCTTGGTGATTCTCTCGCCACCTGCCGTAGTCCCAGTCTAGCAGCTGTGCTCTTTAACATGCAGCCAGCTTTGTCTGTAATGGTGTGACCGAGCCACTTTTGATGATGGATATTGAAGTCCCCCACCCAGAGTATATTCTGTACCTGTGCCACATTCAGTGCTTCCTCCAGGTGACATTTAACATGGAGGAGTGCCGATTCATCAGCTGACTGGTTGAAGAGGGTGGGGGGGCTTAGGTGGTAACCAGCAGGAGGTTTCCCTGCCAATGTTTGACCAGATGCCATGAGACTTCATGGGGTCCAGTGTTACATAGAATCCCTACAGTGCAGAAGGTGGCCATTCAGCAGATTTGAGTCTGCACCGACCCTCAAAATGATCCCCCTACCGTGGCCCACTCCTCCACTAAGGGACAATTTAGCATGGCCAATCCACCTAACCTGCACATCTTTGGACTGTGGGAGGAAACCAGGAAGAAACCCACACAGACACAAGGAGAACATGCAAACTCTACACAGTCACCCGAGGTGGGAATTGAATCCGGAGCCCTGGAGCTGCAAGGCACCAGTGCTAACCACTGTGGCACCATGCCACCTACAAGGTCGCCACAGGGCTGCAATAAAGGGCTTTTACAAGCCAGGTAAGCCCATGGCGCGTTGAATCAGACTTTGAGGGTGGGCTGCCTCCTCTCTGGGCACTCTTTGGCTTACCATGCGGACTCTCTTCCCCCCCGCCACCCCGTTAGTAAATGGCAGTGACAGCAACTGTCCTCCTTTACCGAGGCCGTGTCCGGGCCCAGTGCCCCATTTTTTTTTTGTCTGTGCAGGCACAAGACCAGCCCAAGTCCTCTAGGTGCAGCCCCCACAATAGGCACTGCTAACAATGGTGCTCTTGAGCTAGGTGGGCTGCTACCCTTGGTGACAGTCACCAGACTTGATGCAGTCCATTGCGACTGCCACCGGCAAAATGAGGCTCCAGGTACCACCACTACTCACTGCTTGTGGCTCCGGTGGAAGGACTTCTATTCTAAGCATTAATGCTGAAAGTTTAGAGTGAACACATTGTTGGAGAAGAGTAGAGGAAACTTTACTCTGCATCTGGCTCGTGTTACACTGGAGAGTGCTTGATTGTGCCTAAAATGGAAACGCCATCCACAAAGTAGCCTCACAGAAAAACTGACTTTCAATTCCAGGAACATAATTAGCCCTCGTGGATAAGCTACTTCTGGAATGTTTTTTTTTACAACTCAAGGTTACACTTTGCAGTTGTACTTAGATAATGCCTTCTTTAAGATTTTTCCCGAAATTAGCGGTGTCAGCAACATTGTAATAGCTCCTGATAGCAAACTTACTTTTGTTCTCATTCCCATTACCATTGGGGAATAGAAACTCCATATTAACCTGGATCTGGTCAATGATGGCAGAAATTATTAATACATTTTCACATCTCAGTTTGCGCAAAAAGTAATTTTTTTAACTTCCAATTCATATCGACGCAAGGAAGGATGTACATTGGGAAAGGCTCCATCGCTCCATCACTAAATATTAGCTGCAGGCTGGATATTTTAATCTGTGGAAAATGCATTTCTGAATATATTCTCAATTCGTAAATTATTTCTGTATTCCTAATACGTTAGAACAATGTCAGGATATTAGGTATTCATACTTAGATATTTTAGAATGTAACACAATGGATTTTTTGTCATTCACCTAATGGCAGTGTTGAACTTGTTCCAGATTGGAGTGCAACATAAATTATTGATCCTTTGGGGAGATTGACTATATAAATACTGCCGTCTTAAGAACATCCAGTCATTCTATTACGTCTTGACAATTTATGGTATTGGAGATGTACAGAAGCTTGTTATTCTGATGACGTTTAGTGACAGGCAATATTTGGGCTAAGTTTTATTCCGTATTCAAAAGATCAAGTCTCTCAGAAACAGACTGCTATACTGATGGAAAGATAAGTTGATATATCGAAGTCTATGGATTCTTGTTTGTAAGTTTAAATCCAACTTTGCATAAATATTTTCAAGTAACCGATTTCCAATTGATTTCCAGAATTTTTATAAAACAGAAATAAATAAAGAAGAAATGTACATCCGCTACATACATAAGCTATATGATTTGCATTTAAAGGCACAAAACTTCACAGGTATGTTCTATCTTAATATGGAAATTATACTTGCTTTTCTACATGCACAATATTATTAGTTCAGATTTCTAGAGTGATGGTCAAAAGGAAGTAAGAATTTTTCATGTTGAATCACCAAGGGTGAATACTTTGTTTGACTATACCTTTTAGGTTGGGGACAATTTAACCCAGTGTGTGCCAGGCCCGAAAGGGTTGAGTTGCTTCCAAGCTTGGGGAACCATGTAAATGCAAGTTATTGTTTTCCTAATGTATTTGTAGCTTGAGTTTTCAGACCTAAGTTACATTTGATGAGCTTGAATTACTTACAAGATGATTCATCCTTTTTTATTTAAAAAAGAAGATCCGATAGAGTCTCTCCGCCCTATTTGAGTGTGAATACGGTGCATCTTTCTCGGAAATGGTGGATGAAACGCACATTTCAACTTGCAAGTTATCTGGCACCTAACCTGCAACACGGTCTTCTGAAGGGTGCTCAAATGATAAGGTGTGGGTAAGAGGAGAAGAGGAAATTGGACACTGCACCTCGATTGGGTTGTCAGGAGTGTGGGATGGGGAAAAAAGGCAGCCAAGTTCTGGAAAAGTTGAAAGCTTTTGTAGGAGTTTGAAAGGTGAGAATGGTCTGAATGATTTACCAACAGGATGCAGTGGTGGTAGAAATAGGTGATTTTACAGAGGTGGAAATAGCTTTCTTGGTGATGAGCTAGGTGCAGAGTTTGAAGCTGACCTCAAAGTTTAAGCGTTTATCACAGTGGGCTAAACAACTGGCTTGTAATGCAGAATAAGGCAGCAACGCGGGTTCAATTCCGGCCTCCCCGAACAGGCGCCAGAATGTGGCGATTAGGGGCTTTTCACAGTCACTTCATTGAAGCCTACTTGTGACAATAAGCTATTATTATTATTAAAAGCATCAAGCTTTTAACTTTGGTGGGAGAGGGGCTAAGAGGAAGGATTCAAAATTTAAAAATGGAAAACTTGTTACTGGTTGGTAAATGGCGTTTTGGTGCTATGTTTTGTCACGTGCGAGTGTTCCACCGTCAACTTAGTGACATTAAATATGTTTAAATGAAATTCCCACGATGGAGCTGGGTTCACAAATTAAATGGTTGCCGAGAGCTTGGGCCATCAGCAGTAAAATGGAGGCAGGAACTGCCAGTTTGAGAAAATGAGTAATTTTTACAGCACTCCTCGTTGATCAGAGGTACAGGAGTGCCTCCTGGCACTTCATGGAAACATTCAATCCCCCCCATCAGCTCTCACCCCATCAATCATGGCCTCTCCCTCTGCACTGCATACCCTGATTTTGTCTCTCCCACAGTAACCTTTTTATTTCCTCCTCCCCATCCCCACCACCACCAACAGCAAACAACCCCATGTTCCAATCTAGCTCCAATGGGTCGTCTTTTATTCCCCATCCTACGAAGCTCTGATCTCGCACATCCATCCACCTCCTGAGTGCTCAGGGCCTCCGCTTCAGCTTTCCAACCTGTCAGCCAAGCACCCAACTGCCTGGCTGAAAATGGCAAAATCAAATGATAATATCCTGCTATTTAAATTCAGCAGGGCCTCCATGTTCTCGGTCTTGCTAGTTCTACTCCGCGCTCTGCCCCCGCTCCCCTGCAGTCAGCCTGTCACCATGTAAATAGCCTTGGGTTCTACACTGTCAGACTTAACCTAAAGAAGCGGCCAGTAAACAGGTGGTTCATTCATAACTAGATGCCATACAACAGTCATGCAGCCAAGGCTGATGGAAAGAAATAAAATTGAACACCTTCAGCTGTATGTGAAAGCTGATTCATGCTGATGGCTAATGACACAGAAAGGTAATATGGTGATGAGGAAAAAGCATGGCAAAGACTGGAACTTGAGGAGTATTTGACTGGAAGAGCAACAGAAGAGAAAGCACCCAAGGCAGTGTGCTGGGTGCACAGTGAGAATGGAGTGGTCAGGCCCCCGAGGTGACAGAGGAGGAAAGATGGGATGGCCCGCATCAATGATGGTCGCAGAGTGTCAAGGGGATAACGAGGGTTAGTATGTCACCATTTTCAGTTGAAAAAAAGCGTTGGATGATTTTTGATGCAGACAGCCTTGTTCTGGGCAGGATAGAAATGAGACTGAAACAATTTGAACACAGTGGTGGCACATGTGGTTGACAGTTTGTATTATAAGAATGCTTTTGAGGACCTTGCGGAAAGGAAGGGGGGGTTTGTATCAGATTATTGTTGGGCGAGTGCAGAACTGGGTTTTTTTCGACAGGAGGACAAAAGCAGTTGATTTGATGACACATATTTCTGACTGTAAGCCAGCAGAACAATAATATTTTCATGTCATGATTTGGTTGCATATTATACTGTTATGTTGGTACAGAAACCCTTCTACCGGCTAAGAATACATACAATGCATTGTTCAGCCTATACTCCAAAGAAAATGGTAACCATCCAATGAATTGCACCCTATTAAAATGGGAAAGTAATTGCCTTTTACTCTAATGTTTATATTCCTGAAAGATGGAAGCTTTATTTCTGTATCACTTTCTATGGTTACAGATAGAAATAGATTGTGAAGTCTATCAGAGGATATGTGACATTTTTTGTTCTGTTGAATGTGACAGTGCTGAAAAGTCTCTACATATCTCAGCAAAATAAAAGTTATCATCCTCAACGTTTTTCAAAAGTAGCACAAGGAAGTATGCTTTCTCCTCTGATCCTCAGAGAATTTCTATAAGCAACAACCTAATCTTTATTCAACCATAAACATTATTGTTCAACATAATTATAAACCATAAACATTTATTCTTACAAATGCTGAATAAAGTGAAAGAGCCCCTGACAAGTCATTAACAGAAATGTGTTTTTTTTTAAGGATTATTTTTTAAGGATTATCTAACTTGGGAATAGACGATACATTTCAAAAGGATGTCAGTTTAGTTTTATTAAAAATGAACAATATTCATTTATTATTTTCAACACCCGACGGGAGATCATAAATATAGATTGGCTGAAAGGCATGGATTCGCTATTCCACAAAGCCAGAAGGCTGCTTTCTTGCTAAATTTTAATTCAAGGTCAGATGATGATGCGTAGCAGCAACTGATCCTGTTTCAGAGACAAAGTAAATGAATATTGCATCATTCGTTAACTCTATTTTGATATTATTGAAACATTGATATCTTTATCATCTGAAGTAATGTGATTTATTTTGTAACTTCACTCATGGTTTCTCCTTGTTGACATCTGTTCCACTCTGTTCTGTGCCACAGAGGCCGCATACACCCTGCTGTTGTATGATGAGCTGCTGGAGTGGTCAGAGAGGCCACTGCGAGAATTCCTTCATTACCCAATGCAGACCGAGTGGCAGCGCAAGGAGATTCTCCATCTCACCATCATCCAGAACTTTGACAAGGGCAAAGTAAGTTCAGCAATTGCAGAAGGTGTCTGTATGCTAAGCTTAGCTCTCTGCTATTGCATTTGAACTCCGTATGCTGCAGGGCAAAGCAGTTCGCAAATATTTACCTACCCTCCTCTTCCTCTACTATTTTCAGTGCCTTGATACCCTTTTTAAAATCTAATTCTCAACCCCTTCATTGACACTTCTTTTGTTCAGTCTGTCTTGACCTGGACTAGGTTTAGCGTTTGCAAAGTTCTAATCAAATGTTTTGACTGTGCTTCTTAATTATTGCTGATGTTATGGGCCAGGCCTTAGAAACTCCAAAATGTATTATGAAGTTCATCTGACCGACAACCTTTATGTTGAATTTGGCTAAGGTTAGCACATAAAGCTTCACTGCAGGTGTGATTCATTAGACTTCCTCGACACTGTAATCAAAACATGGTTTATTCTCAGAATGTAGTTAACACATATATAGGAAACACAGCAAGAATGTTATCAATTACAAACATAAATACACCACACAGCTACAGTAATCTATGTACATAATACTTAATGAATTCCCCCTTAGCTGTTCCAATTCAATAACAAAGTCCAATTAAACCAAAACCTCTTTACCAAGAGCGCGGCCCAGCACACTGCATTCTCACTTGACTGGGACTGGTCCTCTCCCTGAGAGTCTGGCCCAGTTTCAAAGCAGCTTCAAACTCCTTCCGAAAAACAGCTATGTCTTTAAAGAGCCAAGCAGTTGGCCACAACCAATGGGCGTTCTATTGGAACAGCTTTTAAAATGAAAATAAACGGGAAAGACACTTCTTTCTCCCTTCTGCAGTCCAAAGCAACCAAACTCAAACCTAAACACACAACCCCCTCTCACCTGACAGCTGCAGCCCAATGTGCTGCAAGTCACATGTTAAGAGACTACACCTTTCTTAAAGGGACACTCACATGACATTGAGTTGTGTGTTTTCAGTTTAGTTGCCATTTTCTTTCCCGGACTTCATTTCTAGTATATACTATGGATGGGAAATTTGATAGAATTTACATATAAAGAGGCAGATGTGCAAGCCGATCACAGATTTATGCCTTCTGCATGGCATTTTCATCAAACGTATACCTTGGTTTGGTACTTGTGTAGGAGAACTGGAACATTTATTCACATCCAGGATGCATCATCTCCCCCGCTGTTCTCTTGCCATTTTCATCACAGACGACTTTTCCCTATTCAGTGTTTATGTCTGTCTTTGCAGGGTGCTCTTTGCTTCAATGGAGTCAAAATGTATTGAGATGTTTTCGCAATTGAATTTTACGACTTGCTCATGTTTAATAGCCAGTTACATTCTTAAGAACTGTCGTTATATATTGCAGTCCCTATAAAATAAAAATGACTATTTTGTCGGTATTGGTTCAAGGCCAAAGATATTTTTAGCAATTAAGATATGTTTCACCAATATACCTTGTTCTCGGGTAATATTTGCAGCACTAAACTGCTGGCCAGCCAACTTTGCTTCTCGGCTCCCAAGTTGTCTGATATTAATGGTTCTCTCCACAGTCATCACACGCCTCCTCAAAAACAAATCAGCCCTTGACTCCTCTGTCCTTGCTAGCTACAGCCCCTTCTTCAACCTCCTGTTCCTCTTCACAGTTCTGAAATATGCTGTTGCCTCCCATATCCATTCACGTTTCCAGGAAGTCCATGTTCATACCCCTCCAATCATGCGGGGCAGCACGGTAGCACAGTGGTTAGCACTGTGGCTTCACAGCGCCAGGGTCCCAGGTTTGATTTCCCGCTGGGTCACTGTCTGTGTGGAGTCTACACGTTATCCCCGTGTCTGTGTCGGTTTCCTCCAGGTGCTCCCACGGTCCAAAGAAATGCAGGTTGGGTGGATTGGACATGCTAAATTGCCTTAGTATCCATAAAAGATTTTGGGGGGGATTATTGGGTTATGGGGATAGGGTGGAAGTGAGGGCTTAAAGTGGATCGATGCAGACCCGATGGGCTGAATGGCCTCCTTCTGCACTGTATGTTCTATGTTTCTGCCCTAGCTCAGTACTAAAACAGCTCTTATCAATGTCACAAAAGTCTTCTATGTGACAGTGACAAAGTTAAACTCCTCATCCTCCACCTGCCTACAGGCTTTGACATCGTTAGTCTCACATTGGTCCTCCTACACTCCTCCACCAACACCACCATTCCACTAGCTTGGACTGCAATCACGTGGTCCCATTCTGACCTCTCCACTTATAACTTTCACAGCTTTACCTCGGATGCCCCTCGAGTATCTATCCCTGGCTCCCTTCTAATTCTTATCTACATGCTGCCCCTCAGCGAGATCACTCAAACATTAGCGTCAGTTTCCATACGTACTCTGATGGCACCTAAACCTGCTTCACCATCGGCTCGTTCGACAACTCCACTGACTCTAAACTATCAGGCGGCCTCCACTATAATCTCTTTCCAAAGCCACTAATGTCATCCCTCTCCCTGGCAACTGTTTGAGGCTAAACCAGATACTTTGCACCCTTTGTGCTATATTTGACCGAAAGATAGGTTTCTGATCAGATATCCACGCTATCACTAACACCACCTATTCCCACCTCCAAAACAGGAAATCATTTCGCTCCCAACATTCCCTCCTTGGTTCATCTTCAGCTAAAGCCCAGATCTATGCCTTTGTCACCTCAAGACATGATCATTTCAACAACTGTGTTGGCTGGCCTTCCACATTGTAAATTCTGTAATCTCAATGCCACCTAAAACTCTGCCATCCTAACGTCCATCATGTTTGCTCATAGCCCCTGTGCTCACTGACCTATGTTCGCTCACTGTTAAGCAATGCCTCTTTTAAAAAAAAAATAAAAAATTTTCAACCTTGTTTTCAAATCCAACCGTGGCTTTGTCCCTCCCTCTCTCTGTAATGTGCCTCAGCCTTAGAACCCTTTGCCATATGTGTTCCTCCGATTTTCACTGTTCCACCGTTGGTGGCCCTGTCTTCAGCTGCATCATCTCTCGGCTTTGAAATCGCCTCCCTAAACCCCTTTACCTCCCTTTCCTCTTGAAGGTGCTGCTTAAAAATTACCTCTTTGACCAAGCATTTACTCTGAAATCTCCTAATGTGACTCCATGTCAAAGGTTTGTTCTATAATTATTCTGCGGAGCACCTTGGGATCTTTAACCATGTTAAAGGTGCTGTTTAAATGCTTGTTATTGTAAAGAGTGATTTTTTTCTCTTAAAGGATGCGCTGTTCAAATGAACTGCTATATTTGCAACTGCAGTCAGTTCATCTTACCAGTTCATTCATAAACACTGTAACCAAAGAGGTCTGTGGCTTTTAAATCAATTGCTTTTTCTTTGGGTCTTGTCATAAATGATGTATAGCAGTTACTTGTTTACTTTAAGCCAATATCTTTCCAATTTTCATGCGACTGCTCCAGAAGAGGAACATAGTTTCTTCGAAATTTTAGATTTCCAATGTTGGATCGCTGTTCTGTTTGTTGCATTTTTGCTATTATATGGTTAACACTCAATTGTAATTTGGATAATTGGAGCGCATTCTGGGGAAGGTGGGACCTGTATAAGCAGGACGGGTTGCATCTGAACCAGAGGGGCACCAATATCCTGGGAGGGAGGTTTTCTAGTACTCTTCGGGAGGGTTTAAACTAATTTGGCAGGGGAATGGGAACCGGATTTGTAGTCCAGTAACTAAGGAAACCAATATTCAGGACGCCAAAGCGTGTAGTGACGCAGTGGGGCAGGTAATACTGACAAAGGAGAGTACTTGCAGACAAGGAGATGGGTTGAAGTGTGTATACTTCAACGCAAGAAGCATCAGGAATAAGGTGGGTGAACTTAAGGCATGGATCAGTACTTGGGACTACGATGTGGTGGCCATCACGGAAACTTGGATAGAAGAGGGGCAGAAATGGTTGTTGGAGGCCCCTGGTTAGAGATGTTTCAACAAGATTAGGGAGGATGGTAAAATAGGTGGGGGGGGGGGGGGGGGGGGGGGGGGGGGGGGGGGGAGGTGGCATTGTTAATTAGAGATAGTATAACAGCTGCACAAAGGCAGTTCAAGGAGGATCTACCTACTGAGGTAGTATGGGTTGATGTCAGAAATAGGAAAGGAGCAGTCACCTTGTTGGGAGTTTTCTATAGGCCCCCCAATAGCAGCAGAGACATGGAGGAACAGATTGGGAAACAGATTTTGGAAAGGTGCAGAAGTCACAGGGTAGTGGGTGACTTCAACTTCCCAAACATTGAGTGGAAACTCTTTAGTTCAAATAGTTTGGATGGGGTGGTGTTTGTGCAGTGTGTCCATGAAGCTTTTCTAACACAGTATGTAGATTGTCCGGCCAGAGGGGAGGCCATATTGGATTTGGTACTTGGTAATGAACCAGGGCAGGTGATAGATTCTATGGGAAGCAAGAAATTAAATTGCAGAGCCCTTGGCAATGATCTTTTCGTCCTCACTATGAACAGGGGTGGTGCCAGGGGATTGGAGAGTGGGCGAATGTCGTGTCCCTGTTCAACAAAGGGAAGAGGGATAACCCTGGGAATTACAGGCCAGTTAGTTTTACTTCGGTGGTAGGCAAAGTAATGGAAAGGGTACTGAGGGATAGGATTTGTGAGCATCTGGAAAGACACTGCTTGATTAGGGATAGTCGGTGCAGATTTGTGAGGGGTAGGTCTTGCCTCACAAGTCTTATTGACTTCTTTGATGAGGTGACCAAGCATATGGATGAAGGTAAAGCAGTGGATGTGGTGTACATGGATTTTAGTAAGGCATTTGATAAGGTTCCCCATGGTAGGCTTATGCAGAAAGTAAGGCGGCATGGGATAGTGGGAAATTTGGCCAGTTGGATAACGAACTTGCTAACCAATAGAAGTCAGAGAGTGGTGGTGGATGGCAAATATTCAGCCCGGAGCCCAGTTACCAGTGGTGTACCACAGGGATCAGTTCTGGGTCCTCTGCTGTTTGTGATTTTCATTAATGACTTGGATGAGGGAGTTGAAGGGTGGGTCAGTAAATTTGCAGATGATATGAAGATTGGTGGAGTTGTGGATAGTGAGGCTGTTGTTGGCTGCAAAGAGACATAGATAGGATGCAGAGCTGGGCTGAGAAGTGGCAGATGGAGTTTAACCCTGACAAGTGTGAGGTTGTCCATTTTGGAAGGACAAATATGAATGCGGAATACAGGGTTAACGGTAGGGTTCTTGGCAATGTAGAAGAGCAGAGAGATCTTGGGGTCTATGTCCATAGATCTTTGAAAGTTGCCACTCAAGTGGATAGAGCTGTGAAGAAGGCCTACGGTGTGCTAGCGTTCATTAACAGAGGGATTGAGTTTAAGAGCCGTGAGGTGAGGTGATGATGCAGCTGTACAAAACCTTGGTAAGGCCACATTGGGAGTACTGTGTGCAGTTCTGGTCACCTCATTTTAGGAAGGATGTGGAAGCTTTGGAGAAGGTGCAAAGGAGATTTACCAGGATGTTGCCTGGAATGGAGAGCAGGTCTTCCGAGGAAAGGTTGAGGGTGCTAGGCCTTTTCTCATTAGAACGGAGAAGGATGAGGGGCAACTTGATAGAGGTTTATAAAATGATCAGAGGAATAGATAGAGTAGACAGTCAGAGACTTTTCCCCCGGGTGGAACAAACCATTACAAGGGGACATAAATTTAAGGTGAATGGTGGAAAATGTAGGGGGGATGTCAGAGGTAGGTTCTTTACCCAGAGAGTAGTGGGGGCATGGAATGCATTGCCTGTGGAAGTAGTTGTGTCGGAAACGTTAGGGACCTTCAAGCGGCTATTGGATAGGTACATGGATTATGGTAGAATAATGGAGTGCAGATTAATTTGTTCTTAAGGACAGCATGGTAGCATTGTGGATAGCACAATTGCTTCACAGCTCCAGGGTCGATTCTGGCTTGGGTCACTGTCTGTGTGCAGTCTGCACATCCTCCCTAACTTTTTGTGGGTTTCCTCCGGGTGCTCCGGTTTCCTCCCACAGTCCAAAGATGTGCAGGTTGGGTGGATTGGCCATGATAAATTGCCCTTAGATTATCATAGAATTTTGGACACTATGATTAAACTAGGACAAAAGTTCGGCACAACATCGTGGGCCGAAGGGCTTGTTCTGTGCTGTATTTTTCTATGTTCTATATTCTATGTACTGACCCCTATGAACTCTGAATTACAGCAGATGTGCTTTGGCTGTCTGGTCAATGAAATCAAAGCTTTATTTGTGTCTTTTGGTTAGTTTAGTCTGTTTAAATTTTGTGGGTTTGAATTTTTGAATGGTAACTTATTAAACCTGTTGCTTCATTAGCAAACATCTCCCAACCGATAGGATAACCCAATCAACCGCAACCTCCTGGCATTTGTAGCTTGAGTTATATGAAAATTATGTATAACTAATGTAGCCACTCCACGTCTGCTGCCGTGATTCTGTCATAATGACTAAAGCATTGGGTGAATGTATTCAAAATGGAAATGTGCTGATAGCAAGCAGCGTCAGCTCAATTGCAAAGTTATTCCCAGCTGTAGATTTAGGTATGTGCAGGGACATCACTTGGCAGTGGGACTGGAAGAACTGCTTATTGAGAAAATGCAAAGCTATGCCGGCAATTAAAAGGAAGTAGCACAATAAGGAGGCAAAGGTCCTTGCAGCTGATGGGAACGCTCAGACTTTTCAACAGATTGGTTGCAATCAACGTTGCTGAACAAATGCAAACCAAAAGATGACGGGCAAAAAATAAAGAAAAGCAAACCCAAGCTGTGGGCCTGACTCTGCCAGTATGTAAATAGGCAGTCCAGCTTCCCGATGGCTGCCGGTGAAGAGGAAGCCACTGGAAGTACTTCACAGGAGACTCGTCTGTTTGCCATTATAGCACCATCCTTGATTCAACATTGCAGTATCCCTATAAAGAAGATTTGGGACTTCCGGTGGCGGCGATGTCCGAGTGAGCCGCACATTCGGTGGGCTCTCACTCCGGCCGGCTGGAACAGCTGTTTCCCCGCGATAGCGGGACTACGGAGGCGGCAGAAAGGCTGCCTGGAACAGAGGAGGAGAGCGGGCTGCAGATGATGTAAGTGTGGGAGGCCAGCAGGTGAGGAAGAAGGAGAGAGAGAGAGAAGGAGGAAGCTGACCTGCAGGGTAAGATGGCGGACCCACGGACCTTCCTTCCTCCAGGACAAAGGGAAAAAGAAAAAGTTTGGAGTTGCTGAGGAGGGACAGCTTGGACCCACTTCAGATGCCCAGGAGGTAAAATTGAAGGAGCTGGGCGAAGGAAAGCGGCAGCGGAGGCGCTGAGGAGCGGGCTGCGGCATATGGAACAGCGGGATTCCAGAAAGCAGAAGAAGAAGGAGAAAAAGGGACAGAGACAAGGACCGGAAGAAAATTAACTGGGACCTAAGATGGCGGACACACGGAACCCGGACTCAGCAATCCAGCTGGCGCTGGATAACATGCTCCAGGTAATGAAGTCCAGTTTTGAAGCGCTGAAGCGGGACAGCTTGGACCCAATCCAGAAAGCGGTGGATCAGCTGAACCAGAGGCTGGACGCCCAGGATGTTAAAGTTAAGGAGCTGGGAGAAGCGGTGGAGGAGCAGGCGGATGCGCAAACGGTTGCAGCGCTAGAAGTGGACGGCCTGAAAGAGCGGCAGAGAAGACTGCTGGACAGAGTGGAGGAGCTGGAGAATAGAGTCCGCAGGAACAATCTGAGGATGGTCGGCCTCCCGGAGGGGGCGGAGGGAGCTGATGCTGCAGCGTTTGTAGCAGACCTGCTGAAGCAGCTGATGGGAGCCGAAGCCTTTCCGCGACCGCTGGAGCTGGAGGGGGCACACAGGGTGCAGGCAAGGCAGGGGCGGCTGGGCGGACCCCCCCGCCCGATGGTGATTAGGTTCCACAGGTTCGTGGACAAGGAGCGGGTGCTGCAGTGGGCAAAGAGCGCCAGGAGCAGCACATGGAATAACAGTGTGCTCCGCATCTATCAGGACCTAAGCCAGGAGGTGGCTCGGCGGCGAGCAGCCTTTAAGAATGTCAAGGAGGTGCTGTTCAAGAAGCACGTGAAGTTTGGTCTGCTGTTCCCAGCTCGGCTATGGGTCACGCACCAGGGTCAACACCACTACTTTTCCGAGCCCGAAGAAGCGATGGATTTTGTGAGGGACCTGGGGCTGGTCCCGAAAGGAGGCCCCAAGGACGCGAGTTAGGGCCCGAGGATTTCTGTGGGGAGGAACGCCGAATGTGCCTGGACTGCTGCTGAACGGTTTGCTGGGCCAATGGGGCCAAGTGGAACATTTGAGACTCTTTCCTTTGTTCATGGACATTTATGTGCTTTTTCTCTTTTTTCTATGTTTTTTCCCTTTTTTTTTCTGTTTGGGCTTTTTGTGCAGCTCGCGGAAGACACTGGAGCCGGCTTGCCCCAGTGGGTGGGGAGGAGGGCGGGGAAACAAGGGGAATGGGACAGGAAGGCGCCGGAGTGTTGAGTCACCGGGCTAGCAGATTGGCTAGTCAAGGAAGTCAGATGGGGGGGAAAGCTATAGCCAGTAGATGGCAGGGGTGGGGGTATCGGGAGATGGGGTTAGGGGAGGGGGGGGTTGTTCTGCTGACGGGAGAGGGACTTGAAATAGGCACTGGAAAGGAGGTCGAGGGTGGAGGCAGCTATAGGGCGGGCCAGGAAGGGCGCGACGCACGGGTCAGGGGCCGGCCCGAGAAAGGCTATGGCTGACCGGCGGGGTGGGATGTGCCCCCCGACCAGGCTGATCACCTGGAACGTCAAGGGACTGAATGGGCCGGTTAAGAGGGCGCGGGTGTTCGCGCACTTGCGGGCCCTGAGGGCGGACGTAATTATGTTGCAGGAGACACATCTGAAAGTGTCAGACCAGACCAGGCTAAGGAAGGGCTGGATTAGCCAGGTCTTCCACTCGGACTTGGACTCGAAGTCCAGAGGGGTGGCAATCATGATCAACAAGCGTGTGCAATTTGAGGCAGAGGGCATATCCGCAGACAGGGGGGGCAGATACCTGATGGTACGGGGCAGGCTGGAGGGGAGAAGAGTGGTGCTGGTGAATATATATGCCCCGAACTGGGATGACGTGGACTTCATTAAAAGAGTGCTGGGGAAGATCCCGGACTTGGATTCTCGCAGGCTAATAATGGGAGGGGACTTTAACATGGTCCTTGACCCGACTTTGGATCGGTCGTGTCCCAGAACGGGTAGACTCTCAGCAATGGCAAGGGAGCTGAAAGGGTTTATGGAGCAAATGGGGGCAGTGGACCCCTGGAGGGAGGGACAGCCAACAGGAAGGGGCTACTCGTTTTACTCGCACGTCCACAAAGTATATTCCAGGATAGATTTCTTTGTGCTAAGCAGGGACTGTAGGGGGGAGGTAAAGAACACGGAATACTCAGCAATTACCATTTCAGACCATGCCCCGCATTGGGTGGACCTGCAGTTAGGGGGAGCGAGTTATCAACGCCCGCAATGGAGGCTAGATGTGGGATTGCTGTCGGAGGAGGGGATCTGCGAGAGGCTTCGGAAATGTATAAAAAATTACCTGCAGGTGAATGACACTGGGGAGGTCTCAGCGGCGACCGTGTGGGAGGCGCTAAAGGCAATAGTGCGGGGGGAGCTGATTTCAATTGGGGCCCACAGAGCCAAGGCAGACCGGGCAGAGATGGATAGATTGGTCAGGGAAATGGTCCGGATAGATGAAGAGCACGCGGAGTCCCCGGGGGAGGTTTTACTCAGGGAGAGGCAGAGGCTACAGGCGGAACTGGGGGCACTATCCACGAGCAGGGCCGTGGAACAGCTTAGGAAGGCGAGGGGAGTGGTGTACGAGTATGGGGAAAAGGCTAGCAGACTGTTAGCGCAGCAACTTAGGAGGAGGGAGGCGGCCAGGGAAATAGGTAGAGTGAGGGACGAGGGGGGGCACAAAGTGGAGGATCCGGCAGAATTGAATAGGGTATTCCGGGACTTCTATTGTAAGCTGTATACTTCGGAGCCGCCAGAAGAACCGGAGGGGATGAAAAGGTTTCTGGATGGGTTAACATTCCCAACAGTTGGGGGGGGGCGAGTGGAAGAGCTGGGGGCCCCGATTAGAGTGGAGGAGGTATTGGGGGGCCTAAAGGCCATGCAGTCGGGGAAGTCCCCGGGGCCGGATGGATACCCAGTAGAGTTTTATAGGAAGTTCTCGGAGCTGGTGGGCCCGGTCTTGGCGAGGGTTTTCAATGAGGCAAGGGACAGAGGGACCCTGCCGCCGACGATGTCACAAGCCACCATATCTCTGATATTAAAGCGGGGTAAAGACCCGGAGGTGTGCGGGTCCTACAGGCCAATCTCCCTGATTAATGTAGATGCCAAGCTCCTGGCAAAGGTACTGGCGGGTAGAATGGAGGACTGTGTACCGGAGGTGATTGGGGAGGATCAAACGGGGTTCGTGAAAGGTAGGCAGCTGGCGGCCAATCTGAGGAGATTGCTCAATGTGATAATGATGCCCCCGGCGGGTAGAGAGGTGGAGGTAGTGGTGGCTATGGACGCCGAGAAGGCCTTTGACCGGGTGGAGTGGGAATATCTATGGGAGGTGCTCGGACGGTTTGGGTTCGGGGAGGGATTGGTGGATTGGATCAAATTATTATATCAGGCCCCGAGGGCCAGCGTCAGGACCAACAGAGAAGTGTCGGAGTACTTTAGGTTGTACCGAGGGACCAGGCAGGGCTGCCCGCTCTCCCCGCTGCTGTTTGCGCTGGCCATAGAGCCGCTGGCGATTGCGCTGAGAGCCGCAGAGGGTTGGAAGGGGATGGTGAGGGGCGGGGTTGAACATAGGGTTTCTCTTTATGCAGACGACCTGCTCCTGTACGTGTCGGACCCAGTGGCCGGGATGGGAACTATACTGGGAATGCTGAGGGAGTTCGGCCAGTTCTCAGGATACAAATTAAATACGGTCAAGAGTGAAATGTTTGTGGTACAGGCAAGGGGCCAGGAGAACAGATTGAGAGGGCTACCATTTAGGTTAGTTGAGGAAAATTTCCGGTATTTGGGAATCCAGGTGGCACGAGACTGGGGCAGGCTGCATAAGTTAAATTTGGCCAGGGTGGTGGAGCAAATGAAGGGAGAGTTTCGGAGATGGGATGCACTCCCGCTGTCGCTGGCAGGGAGGGTGCAGACTGTAAAGATGACAATCCTCCCTCGATTTTTGTTTATTTTTCAGTGCCTCCCGATCTTTATCCCACAGTCCTTCTTCAAAAGAGTTAACGGGCTGATCATGAGCTTTGTCTGGGCGGGAAAGTCTCCGCGGGTGAAGAAGGCAATGTTGGAGAGGAACCGTAGCGAGGGGGGGCTGGCGTTGCCGAGTCTGGTCAATTATTACTGGGCGGCCAACATCGCTATGATAAGGAAGTGGATGGTGGGTACGGGGTCTATTTGGGAGCGGGTGGAGGCGGCTTCGTGCAGGGGCTCCAGTTTGGAAGCCCTGGTCACGGCTCCTCTACCGCTGCCGCCGGCCAAGTACACCACCAGCCCGGTAGTGGTGGCGACCCTGCGGATATGGGGCCAGTGGAGGAGGCATGTGGGGGAGATGGGGGCGTCTGTCTGGGCGCCAATCTGCGACAACCATCGGTTTGCCCCCGGCAGTATGGATGGGGGGTTCCGAGTATGGCGGCGAGCAGGGGCGGGAAGGGTGGGTGATATGTTCCTGGAAGGGAGCTTCGCGAGTTTGAGGAGCTTGGAGGAGAAATTTGGGTTGGTAAGGGGAAATGATTTTAGATACCTACAGCTGCGGGACTTTGTTCGTAGACAGGTCCCATCTTTCCCGCGCCTCCCGCCAATGGGGATCCTAGACAGAATAGTCTCTGGGAGGGACGAAGGGGAGGGTAGAGTCTCGGGTATTTATAAGGTGCTCATGAGGGAGGAAGGGTCCCAGACAGAGGAACTGAAACTTAAATGGGAGGAGGAGCTAGGCGGGGAAATGGAGGAAGGGCTGTGGGCAGAGGCCCTGAGTAGGGTAAACTCGACCGCGACATGTGCAAGGCTCGGGCTGATCCAATTTAAGGTCGTTCACCGGGCCCATATGACGGTGGCTCGGATGAGCAAATTTTTCGGGATAGAGGACAAATGCGCTAGGTGCGCGGGAGGACCAGCGAACCATGTGCACATGTTTTGGGCATGCCCTGAGCTGAGGGGGTACTGGGAGGGATTTGCGGGGGTCATGTCCCAGGTGCTAAAAACAAGGGTGGTGATGAGTCCAGGGGTGGCAATTTTTGGGGTTTCGGAAGACCCGGGCGTCCAGGGGGAGAAAGCGGCCGATGTGCTGGCCTTTGCTTTCCTGATAGCCCGGCGACGAATATTATTGGCGTGGAGGGACTCAAAGCCCCCGAAGACTGAGTGGTGGCTTGCGGACATGTCAAGTTTCCTGGGGATGGAAAAAATTAAGTTCGCCTTGAGGGGATCTGTGCAGGGGTTCACCCGGAGGTGGCAACCATTTATTGAATTCTTTGCGGGAGAGTGAGCGTCAGCAGGGGGGTGGGGGGAGGGGGGGGTAGAGTAGAGTAGGAGGGAAAATATGGCGGGTAGTACGGGTGGGAGGGGAGCGGGCTTGTGCAATACGGTACGATGGAAGTATTGAAAGTACGTGGATGTTTGCACATTTTTGCCTTTTTTGCTTCCTTTCTGATGATGTCTGTAACTGTTTATAAAGCCAAAAACTACCTCAATAAAATTGTTTATTAAAAAAAAAAAGAAGATTTGGGCGGGTTTGAGGTCACAGCTGACTATAACTGACTATCTATGCTGGTCCAGTACCCATTAGCTATTGGTGTCCATGGAGCAAATGGCACATCTCTGCCTCAAGCAAGCCCAAGAACCTGTTCATGGGCAGGTTGACACAGTTGGTTGCAGCTTGGTAGGTGCAGCTTGTTGATCACCTGGGCATGCAATACCATATAAAGCATGGCCTACTGTGATTGGGAGTTACTACGAAGAATACCTGAGCACTAACATTAGTCAGATCTTCATGTATCATTCATACAGCATCGGTCTGCTGCCACAGCCTGCTTTCAGTAGTTGGCACCTCTCCACTAGGTATGCCCACCTCTGGCTATCGAAGGGGTTCTGATTGGGCATGTCGGATTGTCATTGGGGAGCACGTTGCTGGTCTTAATGGAGATGTAATGGGGAAATAGTCGCAGATTTATTTGAACCAAGCGCTCCTAAAATCATAGGTGGCCTGAGTACATTTTAAAGATCAGAAATTGTCTACAGGTTTTTGATTGAACCTTCTCGCCTTGTCCTTTGAAGTCACTGCCTTAATGCCAAAAAGCGCTGAATGCCACTTAAATACCAGTGTGTAATGCACCGTGTGTAATGCATGTTGAAGCACTGATAGATTGGGTGCAACAACTTCAAGAGAATAGAATTAGTGGTGCGTAACAGGTTGCTTATGCCAAACTGGATTGTGCAACCACCCAAGATTAACTTCCATTTATGATCTTCATCTTCTCCTGCTTCAATGGACCGCAAATAGGTGCATATGGGACTTGACAAACATAAAAATTACTCCCTGTATGCAATTGACAGAGAACCAATGGTACATACCTAATCTTACTCTGACATAACACAGTCCATTCTTCATGGATGGAAGCAATGATCAAAAGTAGCTTACACATTTTGTAGAATATCCAGAGGGTCAAAGAAATGACTAGGAGCATGTTACCAGGCTATCATAGACATATGCGGTGGAATGATTACAATGATAGGTTAAACATTGTCGCTCGTCTGTCGTCCGTGTAAAAGTCCCTCCGTTCTGTCTTCACCTCTTAAAGGTGGCATCCGTTGTGGCTGGCGTGAACCTGTGGTTGCCGCAGATGGGGGCCATGGTGGGCATTTTGGTCAAACTGAAGTGATGTCTCATTTGATTCCATGTCCGGAGTGTGGGTATTACCACTGGGTTTGTTGAGTGTTTGGCTGGCAGGGATGGGAGTGCTGTTGTGGCGAGAGCTCGGATGGATGTCCCTACACAGGAACTCTCCTCCTTCCTCACCCATTCTGTTTCCGGTTCCTTCACCCATCCCCTCACTCTCTCTGCAGTGGTAGCATAATAGCCAGGCCCCCCCCCCCCAAGCCCCCAGCCAAACGTCACGATCAATTTGTAAACTGTGTTGAAGAAGGCCTTGGGGATGCAGAGCGTTATGAATCTGAACAGGACGAGGAACCTGGGCATCACATTCATCTTGATCGTCCGCATCCTCCCCACTAGGGAGAATGGGCATATGTCCCACCTCTGCAGGTCCTTTTTTACTTCCTCCGCTAGACTGGTCAGGATCCATGTCCAGCTGTGGGCAATTTGGAACCGAGGTAGCGGAATTTGCTTTGTGCTTGTCTGAACAACAGTCCCTCCAGCTCTACCCCTCACCCTTTCGGGTTCACCGGGAAGATTGTGCTCCTGCTCAGATTGAGTTTGTAGCCCGAGAAAGCTCCAAACTCTTTCAGGAGCTTTATGATCCCTTCCATTCTGCCTTGCGGGTCCGAGATGTAGAGGAGCAGGCCTTCCTCATAGAGTAAAACACTAAGCTCTCTGCCTTCTTTCTGGATCCCTTTCCAATTTTTCGCCATTCTGAGGAAGATCGCCAGCGACATAATTGCCAGGATGAATAGGGGACAGTGGGCATATTTATTACCTTTTGAACACAATTGATCTGATTGGAAGCAACTTCATTAGATATTGGCCAGAAAATTAGCCAAT
Organism: Scyliorhinus canicula; assembly: GCF_902713615.1. Taxonomy (NCBI): domain Eukaryota; kingdom Metazoa; phylum Chordata; class Chondrichthyes; order Carcharhiniformes; family Scyliorhinidae; genus Scyliorhinus; species Scyliorhinus canicula. The sequence continues at coordinate 7,841,318 of NC_052165.1, read as the reverse complement.
GGTCAGAAAACCATTTCACTCATAGCAGTTTATCAAGACCTTAATAATTTCATTTCTGACATACTATTAACAAACTAATCATGGCAGACTTCAGTGCATGCATTGCGAGCGATGCCGTCACTTGTGTGGTATCAAGGAGGTCAGTAGTACTGGCCCTCATCGCTCAGTGTTTGAAAAAATGAGCTGATCACGGCATAGTCTTCTGCAAGATAGACGAGCATGAAGCATCCTTGATGCATCCTTGACCCAAGAACAGATTGATATTTGATTTTTACATCCTGAAACAAAGCAGTCAGTTACCAGAGTGAAGCCATGCAGCAGATTAATGGACGACCACGACATGGTGCATTTCAAACTATTGCTGAAAGCATAAGCCAAAATGTCATTGAAATGTGTCCAAACTTGTTCGACATTTAAGTGAAAAGCAGCTGGAGGTCACAAATATCAAACTGGAACTATGCGCAGCTGTTGTTCCAATTTAAGGCAAGCAGTTTATTTTTCTCCATCAGCCAACCTTTCGTGGGAACCTATGGAGTCCACACGGATACAGTTTCTGTTTGCCCAATATGGTGTTTGCACGCTCACTGAGGAAGCATTCCCCTGAATGTAAATTCCAACAGCATTGATATAGGTTGGCAGAGACAAGACACAGCAACTCCAGCATGTACAGGGACATGACTGGAGTTCAACCAACTAAAACCATGCTATTGTCCAGCCAGAACCACCCCAAGCTGGCAGGGCATCTGCGTGCAGACTTACCTAAAATGGGAACGATATTGACTCCCATTGATAAGGCATGGTTGCATAATAAAAACATAGAAAATGGGAGCAGGAGTAGGTGATTTGGCCCTTCAGATCTGCTCCATCACTCATGGCTGATCCTCTATCTCCACACCACACTTCAGCTCTCTCCCCATACCCTTGGCACCTTTAGTGTCTAGAAATGTATTCATTTCATTCTTGAATATATTCAGTGACTTGACTCCACAGCCTTCTGTGGTAGAGCATTCCACAGACTCACCACCCTCTGAGTGACGTGGTTTCTCCTCATCTCAGTCCTACTCCATATCCCGCGACTGTGACCCTGTTCTAGAAGCCCCCCCCCCAGCCGAAACATAATCCCTGCATCCCGTCCATCCATCTTGTTTGAACTTTATACGTTTTTGAGAAAGGCCAGCCGGTCAATTATCAACAGTGGTCTCGGGTGCTGTGAACCTGTTTGCCTCGAGTATCAGATGACCCCGTCTGACAGGGGTTGACTACGTTCTGAATTTCCATCACCGAGCATGTTCTTTGGAAGGTGCTTTGACTTAATTAAAGTACATTGCTCACCTTTGCCCTCCCACGTAAGGAAGATAGGTATTACGAGGTCATCAAACAACTGACAAGTGTGGAGCTGAATCCTGCCATGACACGCAGCAGGTGTTGGTGGCCATGATTCACTCTGACCAATCTTCCTCTCCGCTATCTTCAGTTACCGCAGTATATAAAGAATCTTATTGGTTTTCAACTTGTCTTCGTGTGGACTTTTCATTACTATTCAAATGCAAAAATGGGCTCTTTGTTCTTTTATAGTGTTGGGAAAATGGAATAATCCTTTGCCGGGAATTAGCAGACCAATATGAGAGCTTCTACGATTACCGCAACCTGAGCAAGATGAGGGTAATTAATATATCATTCAGCAATTATCCTTAAAATGCATCACATCTCGCATGTATACTTGATATCAGAATAGATTGGTAGTACAACGGCTGATATGTGTATTATGCAGTTTTATTTGTGCATTGATTCACCAGATGATGGAAGCCGCTTTCTATGATAAAATAATGGATCAACAGCGCTTGGAGCCCGAGTTTTTTAGAGTTGGATTTTATGGGAAAAAATTTCCATTTTTCCTAAGAGTGAGTACATGATATAAAATGCTTACAATTTAAAAATAGAATGTTCATTTGCCAAATATACAATGTAAATGTGTAAGGGTAGTAATTAAAGTTTAGCAAATGGTTCATTTGTTAAAGTTTTTGTTTGCAAATGATGAGTTTTGACAGTATAATAATTGCACAGAAAGAAGAGCATTTGTCTGAGTAAGAAGCACTGCATTAACGTGATGTGTGGGTTGATCAGTGCGGAGTATGGTATGTAGCAGAATCAGGAGGAAAAAGGAGATTTAAAGGTAGATTCTCAAACAGCAAAAACCAGCTTTTTAATTGCGGAGTGCAAGGAGGAAATCTTTAGACCAATGTGACATGAGACATAATTTTCCCCACATGATATTGAATCCCCATTTTGTGTTCTAAGTAATCTCCATTTGTGCAGATTAGTAAAGCTGTTTTTCTCTGCTCCTATACAAAATACTTTATGAAGATCGAAATGAGTACGATTCACGTTTCCCTTTTTTTGTATTTTGGGGTCAATTTGAATGCTCTTGACTGCTGTAAATTGAACAGTAGTGGCCTCAATGTAGGTCTGGTGGCCGTAGCACCCCATCAACACCGACATTACAGATGGTCCTGTGTTAAAAGGGACAGATCACGGAGTGTTTGAAATACCCTGTATTTTGGATGATAGGTCTCTCTCAGCAGGGAGACTGAGTCCTGTGATGGAAGTTGGATTCTGATTGCCATTTTAGTTTGAAACTGATATAATATGTACCTGTGAAGGTAATTATTTTAGTGACCCCAAAAGGAGCTATTCTCATCCAATGTTCTCTTTAAAATGTAGTTAGTGTGTGCAGCCAGTTCTCTTCAATGCATGGTCCTTTTTTTTTTTTGCATGCCATGATTAATAGGGGGATCAGGGGTTATGAGGAGAAGGCATGAAAATGGGGATGAGAAACTTATAAGCCATGATTGAATGGCGGAACAGACTTGAGGGACTGAATGGCCTAATTCTGCTCCTGTGTCTTATGCCCACACATGCATATTAATTAACTTGGAACAAGACCTGCATGGTACCTTCTAGGTTGCTGCATGGCTGTGCATTTCCTTAGTTTAGCGGAAACTCTGAACACACCAATCCCCCAGCTTGCTACATCCAATTTACCCAGCTGATGGTCGCTGTGGTGCAGTTTTAACCAGGGCAGAGCTGCAAAATGACACCTCGTTAAGGGCATTTGTCTGAGAGGATGAATTATTGCCTTGTTGCTCTAACCAGTTGATTGCCCAAAGGTCAAAATCTACCCCATTTTTTTGCACAAAGGAAGAATAGCTGCACAGCATAATGAGCGATGCATCCTCATAGAATCATAGAATTTACAGTGCAGAAGGAGGCCATTTGGCCTATCGAGTCTGCACCGGTCCTTGGAAAGAGCACACAACCCAAGCCCACACCTCCACCCTATCCCCATAAACTCAGTAACCCCACCCAACACTAAAGGGCAATTTTGGACACGAAGGGCAATTTGGCATGGTCAATCTACCTAACCTGCGCGTCTTTGGACTGTGGGAGGAAACCGGAGCACCCAATGGAAACCCACGCAGACACTGGGAGAACGTACAGACTCCACACAGACAGTGACCAAGCCGGGATTCAAACCTGGGACCCTGGAGCTGTGAAGCAATTGTGTTAACCACTGTGCTACCATGCTGCCCTTTCTTGAAACCTTTAACTACAAATTCTGAGTACTGTAGATTGAAGTAGCATCCAACAGTCAGAAATGGGATTGCATCCTGAATTTTTCATGTGATGAGTTCTGGACTCCAGTTACTCCACTGTGTGTGTGTGTGTGTGTGTGTGTGTGTGTGTGTGTGTGTGTGGGGGGGGGGGGGGGGGGGGGGGGCGGCGTTGGAAACCATCTGCCAGCAGTAATGGTGGGTACTGGTAAAAGCCTGAGAACAAGTCAACCCCTCGGCTTCCCATCTGCGATGGAATGAGAATACCCAAAAGCGGGAAGGAAGCAAAGCATTTTCTCCCCAAAAATAAAATACTCTAAAATAAGTCGATGATTGTGCCCTTCTAAGACACCCAAGTCAACTTGGCAGCTTCAAGAAGAGCAGCAATAAACATCCATCAGGCCGCAGGCCAGATTGAGGAAATGATGCATGGCACACGAGGATTAGAAACTGCAAGAGGAAATGACAATTACCCTTTATTTAGACAAATCAACATTTTTTTTGAATTATGGAGGAGGGATACAGTTAAATGATACAGTGCGTCATATTGATCATGATCCACTTAGCTTTAAGTTAGTATGCAAACTTGAAATCTTAACCACAGTTATTTTTTTTTAGAAAATATCTGAATCATTCATATGCAAAGTTATATAATATAATGAAAACCACTTTTTTAATAATGTCTGTGTGTGCGCGCCTGTGTTTACTGTCCCTCAAATCAATCCATTTTGCAGATTTTAAAAATTGTATTCCCATTATGTTTTTAAACGTAAAAGCCTACTTGTAGATGGATTATTAAAACCCACACTCAATATGATTAATTTAGAGCACATTTGTGGTGACCCCTTGTGTCAGTGTTAGGTGTTATTGTAGTTATAAATCAGTGTTTTGAAGAATTATTTCAAACCTTTTGGAATAAAATTTTAATTCTTTTCTTTAATAAATTTAGAGTACCCAATTCTTTTTTTCCAATTAACGGGCAATTTAGCGCAGCCAATCTCTCTACCCTGCACGTCTTTGGGTTGTGGGGGTGAGACCCACGCAGACACGGGGAGAATGTGCAAACTCCCCACGGACATGCGACCCGGGATCGAACCCGGGTCCTCGGTGCCGTGAGGCAGCAGTGCTAACCACTGCGCCACCGTGCCGCCCATCAAATTGAATTCTGATTTCACATTTTTATTGTACGTCACCAGAATTCGAACATCACAGAGTTGTCAGTTTTCAGCTCTGATGACTCAAAAAGAAAAACAATATCTGTTTTTTTTTAAAGGGTACTTCCTCTGTTTATTCATTTGCTGTGTCTTTGCTAACGAGAGAGGCTAGGTGGTTGATATATTCCTAGGCCTTTGCCAGTAATGGTCTAAAACTGGCAGTACAAGAAGAGAGGTTTGGTGTGACCGTCTGTCCATATCCCTCTTTATATGAAGAAATTGCCTCGGCTGCAATTTGGCTGTAGATCAATAGGCCTAACATAAGGACTAACATAATTTTTAAAAAAAATTTAGAATACCCAATTCATTTTTTCCAATTAATGGGCAATTTAGTGTGGCCAATCCACTTATCCTGCACGTCTTTTGGGTTGTGGGGGCGAAACCCACGCAAACACGGGGAGAATGTGCAAACTCCACACGGACAGTGACCCAGAGCCGGGATCGAACCTGGGACCTCGGCACCGTGAGTCTGCAGGGCTAACCACTGCGCCACCGTGCTGCTCTGAAAGACTAACATAATTTAATAGACCCAACATTGTAGAAAAACAAACATAATTTATTCGACCCAACATTGTAAGTTCTCTTTTTAATTAATCCATCTGCCCATATTCTTTGTTTTATTCTCTCCCAAAAATGCCTCTTTGATCCATTTATTCTATTTGCTTCCATTAATTTTACCGCTAACCTATTTCTCAGCCTTTTAACCCTTTATTCTTGGCATCTTACTTTTGAACTAATTCCCGCGTAATTTGAACCATTCTCCAGATTAGTTTTGTGAATCCATTTGTAATTCTGAATGTGATCCTAATGTAGTTGTCACCAAACTGCAATCTTAGCACATGCCTAAATATCACATAGTGCTTCGGGAATTATTTCCTACAAAGCAGAGTATTCTATCACATATAAGGAAACATTAATGGGAGTAACTACATAGGGCAGTAGACTCAAAGGTCCCTGCCCAGTTTATGGCAGGTAGAACCTCAATGATGGGGTTCTTGCTGAGAAACCAACTCACTTTGGGAGCGTAGCTCATATAGTGAGTTATTTAAAACACGTGTGCACCTGTTCAGGCAAGGTGACAGATCCCTTTGGCAAGACTTCACTGTTGAAGTGGTGGAGGAAGAAACTGCTGAAAGTTGAGTTGCAGGTAAGGCCCCAGGTTCTCCAAGGCCTCCTCGATTGTCCACTTGGAAGTTGAGAGTGTGTGGAGGGAAGTTCTGTTTCTGTCCTCCGGCAGGAGCACCCCAAACCCCAGGTCTATCCAGTATGGTAATAGGCTTTTGAAGTGGTCGGCTCCAGGAGGATCACTGGCAAGGCGATGCAGAAAGCTCCGCTCGCTCAAGAGTAGAAAGGGGAGTGCAGTACTTTGCAACAGCTCAGCCTCATTGAGTGGGCCAGCTCACCTCCCAATGCTATTGAAGCCAAAATAACAGATACTCAAGATCAACGGCCCTGCAAGAGCCATCAGTTAGAACATTTCAAGGATGGAGTCTCTGTGAATAACGCTGCCAACTATTATTAAACTTCCTTTATGAGCCTCTGACATCTTTCATTTGCTACTATCCAACTTGTCTGTGTCATCATAATGCCTGCATTTTTTTCTGGGCCCTTCTCAACAGCCCTACAGTACTTGCAGAGATCTCACCAGTAGATTCCTTGTAAGGATGCTTTGTCATGTGTTCCATCAATCCCAGACGTTGACACTCTGGCTGGGTTAGGGTGAGGCAGAGGAATAGGTCCATGGCCAACACCTAGCACCATGGAGCAGATACAGGTTTAGTCCTCTTGTGGCCACCAGCAAACCTCCCTTCCTTCAAATGATCACCAGCCCTCCCACCCAATCTCCCCCTGGGTCCACAGTCAAAGTGTCTCGTATTGTATTTCATCAGGGCTGGTCACCCTGGTGATATGTGCTGCCTCCTGTCTGGCTGCCAGCTCACTTGCTTAATTGTCCCTCCTGCCATGACGCTCTGTTCTGTTTTATGGATATACTGGGGGGGGATTGCTGCTTCAGTAAAGTTCTCTGCTCAAAAACAACCCAGAATAAAAGTCTATGACATGAAGCTGCACTGAACTTCCGCCTGTTACTACTTAAGTTCCAGGTATAATCAACACAGTCACTTGGTACAACAGAAGACTAGCAGACATTTGAGGAATTTTCTTTTCAGTAGTTTAATGAGTGTATATGTAGTTTCCATCATCACACAGAGGCACTCTTCTGTGCCTCCCTGCATCTCCTCTTTTCTAAACTCATGTAGCGCTCAGTCCAAGTTCTCTACCTGTTGTTGATCAAATCACTGGCAAAACATGCATATCCCTCAGATTGTGTCATACTGCTTTGAAGGGTCTGTCAGGTAACTGCTTCCTCATTTTTCACCTCCAACAGAACAAGGAGTTTGTCTGTCGAGGACACGATTACGAGCGTTTGGAGGCCTTCCAACAGCGAATGTTGAATGAGTTCCCACATGCGATTGCCATGCAGCATGCCAACCAGCCTGAGGACACAATCTTTCAGGCCGACGCGCAGTGTATCCTACAACCAGACTGGCATAATTCATAAGTGAACCTGAAGGAGTCTTGTGCTGATGAGTTGTCTTAAATTTTATTTATTGTTGTATGGAAGGCATATAGATTTCATCTCCGATTTTGTAGTGAACTCTATCTCGGGGAATAGGAACTAGAAAAATGTCTCAAGTCTATTATAAAAATTATCTCACGAATAATTCTTCTTTCTAAATATTTTTTCAGTGGTTTAAATATGGAAATTTTCTCTAACTTTGAGGAACATAACTCAATACTGTTAGAATTCAAATTGCCTGACATGATTGCATGTCAGGTAGAATTGTGTGATTTGATTGCAGAAGCCTGTCATCTCAGCCACTCATCACAACAAAAACAAAATCACAGAATCTGCAGTGCAGAAGGAGGCCAATCGGTCCATCGAGTCTGCACCGGCTCTTGGAAAGAGCACCCTACCCAAGCCCACACCTCCACCCCATCCCCATTACCCAGTAACCCTACCCAACGCTAAGGGCAATTTTGGACACTAAGGGCAATTTATCATGGCCAATCCACCTAACCCGCACATCTTTGGACTGTGGGAGGAAACCGGAGCATCCGGAGGAAACCCACGCACACACGGGGAGAATGTGTAGACTCCACACACACAGTGACCCAAGCCGGGAATCGAACCTGGGACCCTGGAGCTGCGAAGCAATTGTGCTATCCACAATGCTACCATGCTGCCCATGGGGATTATGGGGATGGTCCATAGAACTCTTCTATCCACCTTGACATATTGTCGAAATTTTACTCAAAACTGGATTTTCCCCAGGGATAAAACACGGCATGATTCTCCTAAAAGGGAACAAAGTCCAATAGCGAGCGCGTTTAGCCGCGTGTGTCTCGGCCATGGCTACTCAATGCGACTCGCATTGTAGAAGGGGCCTGAGTGGGGAACGTGTGGCTGAGGCCTCCATAGTCCCGTTTTGTACAGTGCGGAGCTCCAAGGTGCCACCTTGGTGCCTTGGTAGTGCCAGAAACCCCAGGTGGCACCAGACGTGCCAGGGCACTACCCACCCAAAGGGCATGCAGCTGGGGGCCTCCGATCCCCTGGGAGACCGTCCCTCTGAGGCAAAGAATCCGAAAGCCTCAGGTACCTCAGGGAATCTGCACATTAGAGTGAGGCGAGCTGTCTCTCTCTAATGTGCAGATTTGCCAAAAAGTGACTCCGTCCCCATTGGGCAGGATTAACATCGCAACGTCTCGCGAGATCACGTTGGATCTCTTGAGATGTTGTGAGCCGGGTAGATCCCGGGAGTGAGATCTCCTGGCTTTTATCGGCCATGCTGCGCCGTGGCAAGCTGCTGTTCCGGCGCATCGTGGCCATTGGCTTGTGTCCCACTACTCGGAGTCATAAGTAAGTTGACAATCCTTGTTCAAGAAATTCCTGTTGTCACCTCGTTATCTTAGCTTTTTGTAATATTCCCTGTCCTAGGTGTTGTTCCCTATATATTAGTGTTATTTTTTTCCACTTTCCCACCACCCACATGACTATCCCAGTGAGCTAAAATTCATCCTGTACTAGTCTTTTCATTCAGGAGGATGGGGTGATCCGTTTTCGAAGATTCTGGCTGTTTGGATGTTTGAGTTGCTACTAGCAGGTGTACATTTGATATGAGCAACATGGAAATGTTCTAAGGTCACTTTGCTGGTCGAAGTGATTTGATTAACACCCATGTAACTCGCCCTCTTGCCTTTTCATTGAAAGTCAAGCACTATTTCCGGTTGACTCAGTGTAAGTATCATATTAAAGTTATCAGCCTCTAAAATTTAAAAGGATCAATTCAGTATGTGAAATAAAATCCTTACGAAAGTATATGCCAATCTCCCTACTTCTCATCTCCCCTGGGACTCTGAAGTTGGCATAACCCTGTATCAGACATTGCCAGTTGTGAAGTTCAACAATAGCATATGCTGGTGGAATGATACAGGTGCTTGTTTTTTACCTTGACAAGGTAAGGTCAAAAAGGTAATTTCAAAGGATACATTTACTAAGACATTGACACCAAATGATGGTGCCACTAAACATATTCTGCAGGACCCACAGCAGATGTTTTGAGTTATCAGAGCATTTCGTCCCTCTTCCCCACTATCTGGTCTACGGAAGATTGTTCCATCAGACGAAACATAAATATGCGCAGATTGTCACATAGATCACAGATTCATGTTTACAGCACAGAAGGAGGCCATTGGTTTCCACACCGGTCAGCAAAGACCTGACTTCGGGTGGCAGTGATGTGGACTTCGGGTGGTGGCTATGTAGTGAGCAGTCGCACACGTGGAGCGAACTTTGATTTTGGGACATTTTGCCTGGTTTATGGGCGATGTTTGGGGGTAGCGTCCCTCATAAAGGTCATGCACAGCAAACACAATACAAGGCAGAAGTTGGACATGGGATCGTCATGCTCTGAAGTCCCTCGGGCCTTGGCCTGGGTGGGGGGAGGGGGGGGGGGGGGCATGGCGGAGGCTTCTACTGCGGCGTTGGCCTATCTGTGGCAGACTGAGATGTGGCAAACTTCTTGGCAGACAAATTTACGAAACAGCGGCAGGTGGTCGCTGAGAACCTTTGGCCCCTATTCGGGTGGCCCTAGAGAAGATAACCAGAGCAAGTCGCACTGATGCAGAAGGTGGAAGTGGCGCTCCCAGACCATACTGACCGGATTGTCTCCCCAGAGGCAGAGATTGCGTTGCTGGCTGAGCATTGGAAAGCGTTGAAGGGCAAGGTGGATGATCTAGAGAACATCTCCAAATGGCACAATTTAAGAATTGTTGGGCTACTGGAGAGCTCAGACTATGAACTATATGTCCAGAATGTATGGAAATTTGGGTATGGTGGAAAGGGGGGTGGGGGGGGGGGGGGGGGGTGGAGAGAGTTTGCTGTCCCCTCCTGAAAAGGATCGGGCCCATTGGTTGCTGATGCAGAAGCCCAGATCCGGGGAGCCGCCACAAGTGATCATCGTCGGTTTCACAGGTGCCAAGACAAGGAACGGGTTCTGAGGCAAGACCATCGAGACTAGATGGGAGGGACCCACTATCAGAATATATCAGGACGTTGGGGAAGAGCTGGCGAGAAAGCTTGCGCCATTCAGCAAAGCTCTGGCCGCGCTGTACAGGAGTGATGTGCGATTTGGTGTGCCCAGCTCGTCTTTGGGTGACTTTTAAGGAGAGAGATTACTACATTGATGCACTGGAGGATGCAAATGCGTTCATCAAGAAGCATGGACTGGGGGTGACCTGAAGTGCTCAAGGACTAAGAAGGTAGATATTTGTTCACCTCTATTTATTGTGGGATTTGTGTGATATAGGGGAGGTTGTGGACTTGTTATGGGGCTTTGTTGGATGTTTTTTCTGGCATTTGTGTGGCACGAATGTAACTTGCCACTTGTCAACCCAAATCTGTAGATTGCCCAGATCTTGCTGGACATGGATTGCTTCATTATCTGACACTACTTCTGGGTATTTTGGGTATTCCGCTGGAGTTGTGCGCGTTGGTGGGCATTTTCGGAGTATTTGACTCACTAGCGCTGCAGACTGGGACGAAGACAGATGTCCTAGCCTTCACCTCATTAATAGCCCGGAGGCAAGAGTTCTGCTTGGGAGGCGGGGGAGGTGGGGTGGGTAGAGGTAGAGGTTCCCCCCCGGTGCCTCCTAGTGCCTCGGCTAGCTAGGGAACCTGATGCAATTTTTATATCTTGAAAAGATCAAGTGTTCCATGAGGGGGTCGGTGGAAGGTACTCGAGATGGCAGCCTTTTAGCTCCTTTCTCGGGGAACTGGTTACCGTCAGCAGTTAGGGGATGGGTTTGTCTTTTTGTTAAGTTTTGCTTTATTTATGGATGGCTAAGGGAGGGTGGTCTTGGGTTTGTGTGGGTGTAGTTTGTATTAAGATTTGCTGTAGTGGTGTTACTTAGTTATAATGGAAAAACATGTTTGCATAAAAATATTTTTTTAAAAATCTGACTACACTAATTGTCGTCACATTGGCCAATAATATACATATTTTTAAAGCCTTTAAGTTTTTTAACTTTTCGGTAATTTAAGAGTGAGACAGTGTTATTTATTAAACTGCAAAGATTACGGCACACCATATTGTTGGGTTTTAATTCGAGTAAAATATGGCACGTTAAAGCACAAGTTGTCTCATGCTTCAATAACTTCAAGATTCCACATCAAGTTTAACAAAGTCAACATGCCATATATTTCAATAGAAAGGTATGCAGTCACAATGGTTGTTGCCTGTGATCAAAGTGTTTTTGTGAGGTCAGTGTGATTTCTTACCTTCCGAATGATTTGTCTCAATTTAAATGATTTTCAGCAGCAAGCGTTTGGGAATTAAAAATAAATAAGATTATTTATTTACTCGCATTTCACCTGCGACATCTCATGCACATGCATCAAGATTAGATACATATGAAGAAAAAAAACATTTTTACCATCTGGAATTATTTCAAACTCTTTCATTTCAGGCCTGTAGTTTCTCAAATGAACCAATATTTTAACAGGTGAGGAGGTCCTGAAAACAGATATTCAGTCAGCAAGGCTTCTTGTGCTTGAATTGCCAGGAGGTCAGCTCTCTGATAGACTTAAAGTTGGGACCGATTGGGGGCGAGCCCTTCTCTCACTTTCACGGTATAAGGCATTGTTGTCTTGCAGCAGGGGTTTAAATGTTGCTTCTTATGATATCTGACCCCGAGCAACACTTGTTATTTTTCAAAGTAGACAACTAACATCGCCGCTTTACCCATGTGCCTTGTTACAAGTCCAATGTATCTAAAAAGTGACGTAAAGAGAAAGCCGGGAATTATAGACCAGTAAGCCTGATGTTGGTAGTGAGGAAAATTCTAGAATCCATTATCAAAGATTTTATAACTGAGCATTGAGAATACAGCGGCAGGATCGGACAGAGTCAGCATGAAAGGGAAATCGTGCTTGACGAGTCTACTGGAATTCTTTGAGGCTATAACTGGTAGAGTGGACAAAGAGGAGCCAGAGGATGTGGTATATTTTGAGTTTCAGAAGACTTTTGACAAAGTCCCGCATAAGAGATTGGTATAAAATTGAAGCACATCTCATTAGGGGTAGTGTATTGAGATGGATAGAAAACTGGTTGGCAGACAGGAAACTAAGAGTAGGGATTAACGGGTCTTTTTCAAATTGGCAGGCAATGACTAGTGGACTAGGACCCCAGTTATTCACTAGAGATTAATGATTTAGATGAGGGAACAAAACGTAATTGCTCCAAATTTGCAGATGACACCAGGTTGGGTGGGAGGATAGGCTGTGAGGAGGGTGCAGAGATTCTTCAGTGTGATTTGGACAAGTTTTCAAAAAATATATTTGGAGGACCCAATTCTTTTCTTTTTCCAATTGAGGGACAATTTAGCGTGGCCAATACACCTACCCTGCACATCTTTTGGGGTTGTAGGAGTGAGACCCACGAAGACCCGGGGAGAATGTGCAAACTCCACACAGGCAGTGACCCAGGGCCGGGATCAAACCCGGGTTCTCAGGGCTGTGAGGCAGGAGTGCTAACCACTATGCCACCCTTGATTTGGATAAGTTGATTGGGTGGGCAAATGAATGGCAGGTGCAGTATAATTTGGAGAAATGTGAGGTTATCCATTTTGGTAGCAAAAACGAGAAGACAAACATTATCTGAATGGCCATAAATGATAGAGAGGGGAATGTGCAACAAAACCTGGTTACCTTCAGTGACTGGTGTACAAGGTTAATGATTGAGATGAGGGAACAAAATGTAATAGCTCCAAATTTGTTCCCTTATCTAAATCATTAACCTGTACACCAGTCACTGAAGGTAAGCATGCAGGTGCAGCAGGCGGTAAAGAAGGCAAATGGTATGCTGGCCTTCATTGAGTACAGGAGCAGTGATGTCTTGCTGCATTTATACAGGGCCTTGGTGAGGCACACCTGGAATATTGCATGCAGTTTTGATCTCCTTTTCTGAGGAAGGATGTGCTTTCTCTAGAGGTAGTGCAGCGAAGGTTTACCAGTTTGATTTCTGGGATGGAAGGACTGACATATGAGGAGAGATTGAATCGGTTAGGATTGTACTCGCTGGAGTTCAGAAGAATGAGGGGGGATCTCATAGAAATCTATAAAATTCTAACAGGACTAGACAGGGTAGATGCAGGAAGTATGTTCCCAATGGTGGCTGTGTCCAGAACCAGTGGGTCACAGTCTAAGGATACGGGGCAGACCATTTAGGACAGAGATGAGGAGAAATCTTTTCACCCAGAGAGTGGTAAGCCTGTGGAATTCATTAGGAGGTAGTTGAGGCCAAAACATGCATGTTTTGATGAAGCAGTTAGATACAGCACTTAGGGCGAAGGGGTTCAAAGGATATGGGGTGTCATGGGGTGTATCTTTAAGAAATGGGTGTTCATCAAATAGCTACAGTGATGTCATTGTGTGGGTGGAGCTGGAATGTGATTCTGTCCTTTACTTTTGTTTTGAGCTGGAAGCTGCAGTGTGTCTTAATTTTGTTTTCAGTTGAAAGTTGTATTCAGACTACAAGGATGTTGGAGTCTCTCTCTGTGTGCAGGTTAAAATGGTGTCTACAGATCACTTGATAATTTAAAAGTGATACCAACTTTCTGTTGAGATTTCAAACCCTGCTGGCTTTGTTAAAAAAGGTATTTCGATTTATGGATGTTGTTCGGAAAGTTATTAAGGGTTACCTATAGAGTATTGTATTTGTGAGGATTATCAGTGTTGGTAGTTGATAAACTGTTTACTGTGTGTTTATAAAGTGTTAACTGAATTCATAGAATAAACTTTGTTTTGTTTTAAACATACTTTAGATCTCTGTTGCTAAACATACTTCAGATCTCTCTTGCATCACACCTGTAAAATGGGCCCTGGTGCTCCCCATAACCAAAATCTATTAAAAGTTGTGGGTCAGGTGAACTCCATGATATACTTTGGTGTTCTCTAAACCCTGGCCCATAACAGGGGGGAAAGTGGGATTACGCTATTGAATGGATGATCAGCTGTGATAATGAATGGTGGAGCAGGCTCGAAGGGCCGAATGGCATCTTCATGCTCCTATTTTCTATGTGTTTGTATCCTTTTCCAAAGGTGTGTAGGGGCGGTTTTGGACCAGTTAACATCCTGTGTTGTGGCTTTTCACACAACGTTTCAGACACCCAAGGTCTTTGATTGAGATGAGAAGCCATCACAATGCGATCAAGGTTAATGGGATCCATTTCATATTCGTCTACACTCAGTGGGTTTTGATGCCTCTATTGTCCAAGGTGAAGCAGAAAGAGGAGTCAGCTGGTATGTTATTGTCGTACCTGCTGACGGTCCAGCTTTAACAAAGGGATGTGAGAATTTCACAAATAGCTGTGGTTGTCCGGATTTTAGTTAGGTATCTGCTTGAGTTTCAGGACTGTCTGGGGTTGAATGCTGCCGAGTTACATAAGTTACAACCATATGAATCCGCTTTTGGTGTCCACATTTTTGCTTTAAACTTTGTAATAGCTCAATGCCTATATGGAGTAGGACACCGCTGTCAGAAATGGTTGAACGGGACCGTTTTTGCCAATCAATGTGAGGAAGTATATGTACTACATATTTTAAGTTCTGATAAAACTGCAGTTGAACGGTACTTATTAAAAATTAATGCAGTATTTACGAACCTGTGGAAAGATTTTTGAAAGGAAACGTTGTAGTTTTAATCAGTTGGCTGTCCCAAGCTGAAAAGGTGTTTTTCTAACTTAATCACACGCTGAGACCTGTGCTATTTTAGCAAGTAATGATGTGGCAAAATGTAGATTAGACCTGTTCTTAAACTGTGTACCATTAAATAGTGCAATGATTAAAGATAGAACACAATCCCAGCAATAAAAATAACACAAAACAGATGGCAATACTTCCTGTTAGAACAGCGTTTCTTGAAATGAAATCTCGAGCAGATAACATTATTAGTGATTTACTTATTTTGTGATTCCATCCCCCACATGGTAAAACAATGCAAAAAAAATAAATATACAAAATGGTTTTCTTAGTCATAGGAATGTAAATTGCTGCCTTGTTCCTTCTCCTGCAGTGAGTGACAGTACTGGAAAAGCATCAACACTAACTTTTTTTTTAGAACATCCATATTTTCCATTTTCTAACAGATTTCAGAATTTTGTTGGGCATAACCCATAAATGCAATTCTCAATGCATTGATGTTTCCTATTCAAAGTAGAATAAATGCTATTTGTAATGACTTATTTTTGTCACTAATCATGTCATCATGGTTCACACTGCAATGATTATTCACTTAATAGCTTGCCTTGTCAAGCAAGTGGGCTTTACGACTATTAATATGAAGGAATATATTAATGAAGGTATATGCAGTGCCCTTGATGGTACCGCAGTAAGTGTTTTCCTTCTAATTACCCACTGCTATTCTTTGCTGGTCACAAAACCCAGTTTCATTTGGTTTTGCCTGTCAGAAAAAAACAGGTTGACAGACACTTCAAGCTGAATCCTAAGGAAGTAGATTTTCATTCTTCAGGCTACTTTTACCAAAGACACAAGGCAGCATGTTTCCAAAATTACTTTCAATATTGCCTTCCTGGGTTAATGGGTAAATGGATTTTAGGATCATTTGCTTGAATGCTTTGAATCTTGTTAGAATGCAAATTTTGAATAAGAACATTGTGTCCATTGAAAATGCTTGCCACTCTATGAATGTCAAGTCAATATTGCAAATGCATCCAAATGGACTCACAAATACGACGAATATTTTAAATTACGAATCTGATATTTCTACATC
This sequence comes from Scyliorhinus canicula, assembly GCF_902713615.1. Lineage (NCBI taxonomy): Eukaryota > Metazoa > Chordata > Chondrichthyes > Carcharhiniformes > Scyliorhinidae > Scyliorhinus > Scyliorhinus canicula. The sequence goes on along the minus strand of NC_052165.1, from coordinate 7,825,145 downwards.
TAAATATACCATATTTGGGAAATGGAGTAGTTTCTTGAGCTTTGCCCAACCCCCTATTATTACATTTTGAGTTGGTGTTGTAAACTAATCATAGTCCAGAATCATAAACTGCTGACAGTTGTTAGTGACATGTTGGTGATAGCTGGCAGTACTGAAACCTGTTGTGTTGAGGCCAGTTCATGGAATCATAGAATTTGCAGTGCAGAAGGAGGCCATTCAGCCCTTCGAGTCTGCATCGGCCCTTGGAAAGAGCACCCTAATTAACCCCAAGCCTCCACCCTATCTCCATAACCCAGTAAGCCGACTTAATCTTTTTTGGGCACTAAGGGCAATTTAGCATGGCCAATCCACCTGATCTGCACATCTTTGGACAATTTCCCAGTGTTTTCTGAGTTCGCAGATGAAATCAGGGACAATTATACCTTTAAGATAGTTAAAGATGTGTGACACGCGTGCACAGCAAAGCAGCAGAATATTGGACCTCACTTCAGCCATGTTTTGCTGAATTGAGTATGCTTAAATCTGAGGCGGTTTCTACAAATTTCAATCCCGTGTGATGAGAGATTGAGAAATTTTCATTCTAGGTACTCTTTGTAAACTAATTTCTGCCACATGTATCCTGCACCCATGTCTTCTCTGAACAATGGCTCCTGGTCCTCTAACACACCATACTTAAGTTCCTTGTCTTACATCATGGCCCTGTCCCACCTTAACTGCACAGTCTTCTCCTTTTGTTTGATTAATTTGGGCATCCCTTCCTTTCACACTGCCATTGTTGGTAGAAATTTCCATTGTATTCTTTGGAACTCCCTGTCGAAACCCCCTTTCCATTTCTATCTCCACCCATAAAACTTCCAGAAACACATCACTAATGTAATAGCAGTAGTAGAAATCTAACAGCTTCACCCAATTAAATTAAGTGTTGGCTTGACTCTTTGGCGATTTCCTGATTGAAGCCACTTTGATACTTTACACCACAGTACATCAGTAATTAAGAGCTACTTTGAAAGGTAGTCACTGTTGTAATATTGAAAATGTATCCAGTCTCCACCCAGCAAAGCCCCAATCAGCAATGGGACAATGAACCAAATAGCTTTAGTGTCGTTGTTTGTGGGATAAATGTTAACCAAGGCATCAGTAGGGCGCCTTTGTTCTTCAAAACAGTGGGGTGGGGGTGGTCCTCGGCTCAACATCTCATCTGAAAGGCATCACTTCTGAAGTGCAGCACTCTCACTGTACTGTACTGATGTGTGTCAGCCTAGATCATGCAATCAAATCTCTAGAGGAGATTTGCCTCAGTGGGAGATTGTTACCGCTGAGCCTCAGGAACATTTTAGGAGTAAAATGTTATATTCACAAAATGATCCAAACTGCAACCCCATTTAAAGAACTATGGTTACAAGTTATGATTGTTTTACATAATGGCATGTATCAAACTAGACGACATTTTAAAACCCAAATCAAGAAGAATTACTTTGCTAAGTAAAAATTGAGACCTCTGCGGAAGGCATTGACTCATTTGGATGTAACTCTCCAAAATACAAAGTGAACAGTTCTTTTTTTAAGTTTAGTAAATGGGAAGTGATGCAATAAGACTGAATCTCACACTGGAAGTGAAGTTTTTTTGATTGCTGTAATCAAATAGAATTCTTTGACAAGTTTTTCTTATTTCTCTTTAAAAGTCAAGATAATATTTATAAAAGCAAACTACTGTGGATGCTGGAATCTGAAACGAAAGGGAAAGTGCTGGAAAATCTCAGCAAGTCTGGCAGCATCTGTAGGGGGAGAAAAGAGCTAACGTTTCGAGTCCGATGACTCTTTGTCAAAGCTACATCAGTGTCATGAGGAATATAATGTTCAATTGTTCTCTGTTTGATTATGTGAGTCTTTACCATTGCTCACTGTGCTTGATTAGTTAAGCCTGGGTGTAGACTCAGAGAAAAGTTATCAAACCGCAGGAAGTTGCTGGCAGCAAAGAACTGTCGGCATGGAGCAGACATTTTAAACCTGTTGTGCACAGCTCTGAGGGGTATAAAATTTAATAAATAAAATGCTCATAAGGTAACGGTTTACTGATATGGTTTAAAGCTGTTTGACATCCAAACTGAAACAGAATCTACTATCCAATGGATGTGAAGTTTGTCTCCAAAATAGAAAAAAAGTTGCAAGTCATACATTGTCAACAAGACTGATGCATGCTTCCTGCGTGGAGCACTGCGTAGTTTAGGCTGTGTCAACATCATTGTGCAATGGGTCAGGTGCTCTACCATTATTTAAATGTTTCTGACATTTTCCTTCATTCTTTTGGACCTTGACAATAGTGTTCATCTTTTTGGCAATTTTGCAGAAGAATTAAAATTAGCCTTTGCCGCTTGATGTGTGCCCTCACCTCCCATGATGATTGTGATCATTTCTCTTGTTGAACTGCAAATCTTCAGTAAATAAGTCAACATAGCTTTTTTTAAAGCACAGTTTGTAGAGTCAGTTCTCCTTTCTGGAATTGCATATTTAATGAGCATTGGGATATAATTTCAATTGTAATTTTTTTTCATCTACTGTTCTAACGAAAGCACAAGAGCTGAGTAGTTAACACTTATTTTCTTCCAGGCAACGATGGACAAGCTGCACATTTCCACCAATTCAGGTTTTAACTTCAACCAGAATGCTTAGTTTCTGTCTTTAAATTCCAAAGGATTTGATAATCATCTTGGATCTGTTCTGAATGCTTCATAACCTGCATTTTTAATTAACTATCAGGTTTCCAGTCATTTTCTTAACAACTATTATACAGATCTGCAGATCTATGCAGTAATCCCCATCCCTGATAATAATGAGATACTGCAGAAAGAAGCTATACCCGACCATATTAAAAGCTTTTATCGAGTTAACAATATCTGGAGGTTCAGATATGATAGGCCATTCCACAAAGGAATTAAAGACAAGGAAAACGAGTTCAAGGTATGCATATTTCTTTTATGCGAGTACCACAGGAATAAATCCAAATGTTTATTCGAGTTGTTCTGTTTGGTGTCGCTCTGATACTGCATAACACTGTTGGCGATGCTTGGACCCAATTCATGCCTTCCTGGCTGTGTTTAGACAGTCTTTCTTTCAAAGTTTGATTCATACGTTCCACTTGTCCTGATGATTGTGGATGATAAGGACAGCGTAAATTGCAGTTAATGTTCAATAGTTTACAGACTTCCTTACAAACAGCACCTGTAAAGTGTGATCCATTGTCGGAGTCAATGCTAGCTGGTACTCCCCATCTGGGGATAAAGTCTTTGCATAACACTTTGGCTGTATGGGTAGCTGTCTGTCTTCTAGCTGGAGCAGCCTCCACCCATCTGGAGAATTTATCCACTATTACAAGGAAGTCATTGTATTGTTGACGTTTAGGAAGAGTGATGTAATCTACCTGTGTATCCTGGAATGGACCTGCAGGAGCTCTTAATTGAGGCATTGAAGTTCTGGGTCCCAAGTTATTCTTTTGACAGGTTACACAATGGTTTTCTGCCAATTGTGCATGTTTTTTTAATCCTTTACCACACCAACTTATATGGAATTGATCCATCATTTGTTGAGGTGCTATGTGTCCCCATGAATGAATTTGTTGAGCTAAAAAGGGCATTGGTGATTGTGGTGCGACTGGTTTACAAGTTTGAACTTCTCTCCAAATGTCATCATCACACAGTTGAATACCTGATTCTAACCATGTCCATTTTTCTTCCTTTGTACAATCATTCTGCATTTCACGTAAATCATGTAATAAGGTGGTTACTCACAATTCGTAAATGTGACTGGATTCCTGATGCCACTGAGAGGCACAAAAGGAGACAGTCTCCCTTGCTGCTTGGTCCGCAAGAGCATTGGCTCTTGCTTCCATAGTGTCCTCATGAGTATGGGCTTTACATTTTAGAACTGGAATATACAGGGGGATGTCAGAGGTAGGTTCTTTACCCAGAGAGTAGTGGGGGCATGGAATGCACTGCCTGTGGAAGTAGTTGAGTCGGAAACATTAGGGACCTTCAAGCGGCTAATGGATTGGTACATGGATTACGGTAGAATTATGGGGTGTAGATTAATTTGTTCATAATCTAGGACAAAAGTTCGGCACAACATTGTGGGCCGAAGGGCCTGTTCTGTGCTGTATTTTTCTACGTTCTATGTTCTATGAGCATAACTTGATATTCATGAGACTTGACAATTTAGAATATTGGCTTTTTGCCACTGAAATCTGGGGTTGAATCTTGGGATGAGTAAGGTGGCAGGTGAGCTTGATAATTTGAGCCAGCATGTGGTTTGCTTGACATTATCCAGTCACTGGCCAATTGTGTTGGAAAGGCTACCTCCCTTCCAGCAGCAGGCAGCCAATCAAGGCTTATTAAGACCAATTGGCAGAGGTTAATCAAGCGGCCAGCACTCCTGACCCACAACCATCTCTTGAGCTTGAATTCAGGATTTTAATTGCTTCATGATGTTTTCACTTCATCAGACCTGAAAACACCAAGACTGAAATGTATAAAAGTTGTTAATATTAAAGTTTTAATCGATGCATGCAGAGAATAGGTTTTAACATTTCATTATCTCCCCTCTGTTATTTTTGTCAGAGCCTATGGATTGAGCGAACTACTTTGACATTGGTTCAAAGTTTACCAGGTATCTCACGCTGGTTTGAAGTAGATAGACGAGAAGTGGTGAGTTCAATCCGCCAATTATAAATTTCTCAGCGTGTAGCAATGCTGTAACTATGACGTGCATAATTTGTGCACTAAATATAGGCTGCAGCATTTTTCGAAGTAAGATAATAGCGAAATGAGCAGAAACAAAAGTTACTGGAAAGTCCCAGCATGTATTTTGACATCTTGTTTTCATCCATTATAAAAGTCTGATTTCCATCGGAAATCTTCTTTTCCAGGTTGAAATGAGTCCACTTGAAAATGCAATTGAGGTGCTGGAGAACAAGAATCAACAACTACGAACTCTAATCACCCAGTGTCAGTCAAGACAGATGCAGAATATAAATCCCCTGACCATGTGTCTCAATGGAGTCATTGACGCGGCAGTTAATGGAGGACTTGCCAGATACCAAGAGGTAATCGTCTGGGGGATGGGTTGAAGAGATCCAAACGGTAGCAGGACAACAAATTACTCCTGCTGCCCGACGTCATTATGAAAAACTGTTCCAAGGTTGTTTTATTAGTATATTAATCACTGTTTAGTTCCAGCCACTTCAGCATTTGTGTGTTAAAAGCAGCTAGGAGGAGATTGTATCTTTCCGAATAAACTCGGAAAGCTCTGAGCCCGAGTTGAGATCAGAAAGATACAGATTGAATCCAAAAATCCACTGTCTCAAATATTGGGACATGATGGGAAACCAAATTGTCAAAAATAATCTTTCAGTGATGGACTCATTAACTTTCAGGAGATCCTATTGACAGACCAATCCTCCTGTTATCTTAGCGGACCCTGCATTCTATGCCCTGTGAATTTAATCCCACGTCCCCACCCGTACCTTGAGAACAACACTTAAAAGAAAACACAAGAATTAAATACGTAGATGTGCATAAAAATACAGCTCAGTAACAGGCCATTCGGCCCAATCCAGTTTCCTCCCATCCTTTCCCACCTCGCTCTCAGCATCACCCTCTATTCCCTTCTCTCTCATTCACTCATCTCACTTCCCTTAAATGCTTATTTACTATTCTCCCCAGCCACTCCCTGTGGTAGTGAGTTCCACCACTCTCTGGATGAGGATGTCTCTCCTGAATTCTCTGCTTGATTTCTTGGCGATCGTTTCCTATTGGCATCTAGTTTTCCACACTGTCTACTCTCTTTAAATCCTCTTTGAGGTCATCCCTCAGCCTTCTGCTTGGAGAAAATAGACCAGCTTTGTTCATCCTTTGCTGACAGTATAACCACTCATTTCTGGTATGATGCTTATAAATCATTTTTGTGTGCTCTCAAGTGTCTCTTTTCCTTTTTATGATATGTTGAGCAGGATTCTACACAGCAATCTGTGTACTTGTACCAAGGGATGATATAAGTCAAGTCTCTAATTTTGAATTCTGTCCTTCGGGAAATAAACCGGAATTGCTTGATTTGTCTTTTTATGATTCTATTAACCAGTGTCACTGCATACTGATCTGTGTACTCGCAGATCCTTTTGCTCCGTGACCCCATTTAGATTCTTACTTTCCAAAGTAATATGTGGCCCCCTAACTTAAATATGGGCCGGGAATCTCCTTTCCGGGGACTATGTTCCCACACCGACTGGAAAACCGGCGGCAACCACTCCTGCGCAACAGCTCCCGAAAGTGCGGAATTCTCCACACTTCTGGGGGCTAGGTGAATGCCGGAAGGGACCGCGCGAGTTTGCGCATGCGCCAAAGGGCCGGCATGATCTTGCGCATGCGCGGAACCACCAGCGTGTTTTGGCGCATACGCGGGGGGGTTCCATGACCGGCGCGGAAGGAAGATGTGCCCCCACGGCACAGGCCCGCACGCCGAGACGAGGTGGGCCAGCCCACCTATGGGCCCTCCTCCCCCGCCCCCCTCCCCCGAGGACCGCCCCAGCTCGACGTCCCTGCAAGGTCCCACCGCGTATGTGAGCTGAGTGATTCATACCACGGGACTGGCCACAAACGGTAACGGCCGCTTGGCCCATAGGGTCACTGGCAGAATTGCCGGGGGGGCCGGGGGGGGTGGGGGGGAGGGGGGGGGAGGGAACGGCGCCGGAGAATACAGCAGCTGGCGGCGGGGCGGGAGGCTTCGCGCCACCCCAATCCCCCCCCCCCACCCCCCCCCCCCCCCCCCCCCCCCCCGGGGATTCTCCAACCTGGTGGAGGGGGCCGGAGAATCCCGATGTCTCACATCTGTCTGTATTGAAGTTAATTTGCAAATTGTGTGCCCATCGGGTTTGCCTGTTTATGTCGCTTTATAATCTTTCGCAGTCGCTTCAATATTGACCATCCCCCCTCGCGTCTGCCAAAGTTAGTGTCATCTGCAAATTTAGAAATTGCATTTTTGATTCCAAAGTCTTAAGTTGTCCATATAAATTGTGGACAGAACTGATCCTTGTAGGACCCAGCTTCCACTTTCTGATGTGCTCTATAGCTCCCCTTTACCCCGATGTTGGGCTTCCTGTCTTGCAAGCGGCCGATTATCCAATTCTGTTCCTTGTCCCCTGGCAGGACACCAAATTATACTGAAATTCCTTCTGCGACAGAATGGTTAAAAAAAATAAAATCCCAAACATGATCAGATTGATCAGCAGTGCTGAGAACAGGAGGCAACATAATTTACGGTTTAGAAAATTGGGAGTAAAAAGCCAAGTAAAAAATATAAATGGCAAATAATTTACTGGCCTTACAACCTTCAAAGTTTGCTAAAATGTAAGTTTCCCACAATCCAATGATTTTGTATTTATCCCGTACATTTAGTTGTGATAAATAAAGAACACTTCGCCAGTTTAAAATGGCAATGTTGCATTATGCATGCTGGTCATTCCACAATTCTTTTCAGTACAGTGTTGGTAGTTCATCATTTCCTTTGCGCTTCCTCCTCTACAGCTATCTAGATGACTACATTTATCACTAAATATGAAATGAACTAAACCCAATGGAGCAGATGGTAGTAATTAATCATTGTCTAAGTGATATACCATTTCTTATTGTTATGGATTGCACAAGTATTGTCAAAGTGACAATTATGGGGTGTTCACAGTAAATTGATTCCACCTGTACAGTATTTATACAAGGACAATATCCGAATATTCTTTGAAATTGAAAGCAAAAGCACAATGCCTAATGGTAAAATTATTAATTCTGCCATCCTCACTGACATTACAACAAGTGTCACTTAAACAGCACCTCATATTTCATAAAGCATCCCAGTGCATGAATAGTTGTAAAACATAATTTCACACTAAGCCACAGAAGGAACTATGAGGACAGGTGGTGAAAATCCTGGTCAATGGACTGGGTCTTCTGGTCGCGCACTCGGTAGCTCCTGCCAGAGTCATTGTTTTTTTGCCCGGTTTCTGGGGTGCTTTGGTGGAAAAACCTTATGCATCTGAAGGTGTAAGGAACCAGGTAATGGCAAGAAAGGTTGGAGGTAAGCAGTCTGCAGACGGAAATTCATTGACTGACTTGGCTTCACATTGCCCCTCTGTAGATAAAATGACGGAGGCAGCTCCGACCACAGCAGACATGCTTACTGGCGTACTGACAATGGATTTGATAGTAATTTGAGACACGGTGGAAGGTGATGTCAGAAACCCTTCAAAAGTTGGCAGAGGAGGCTCTGGGTTCCATCCGAGAAAGGTTGGAAAAGACTTTGGAGATGGTGAAGGAGCATGGCGAGGTGTTGGAGGATATAGAGAGGTGTTGGAGGATACGGAGAAGGCTCTGTCGAGGTGTAGTGAGCAAGTTGCCATGCTGGAGGCCGAGATCTCTCTGGTGGCTGAGGAAAACAAGAGTCTGTGGGCTAAGATGGATAACCTTGAGAAGACAGAATCTGAGTCCTGACGGAGGGTGTGGAGGGCCCAAATACCACTGCGTATTTCTCGCAGATGTTTGGGAAAATGTTGATGGATTTGCGTCCCCTCCAGAGCTGGACAGGACCCACCGAACACTCCAGCAGAAGACTTGATCCAATGAACCACCATGGGCAGACATCGTTCGATTTCATAGCTTTCAGGAGAAGGAGCAGGTCCAAGTGGGCCAAGGAACACAGAGTGGAAGTGGGAAGGATTTAACAGGATGTCGGAGCAGAACTGGCGAAGAAGTGGCCGACTTTCAATTAATCTAAGGCCGCATTGTAAAATAACGAAGTTCGTTTTGGGGTGGTGTCCCCTGCGAGGCTGTGGGTTACATACAAGTCAAAAGACTATTATTTTGACACTTCAAAGGAGGGTGATGCCTGTGGTAAAGAGCATGGATTTGGATCGAGTTAATTGAGCTCAGTGGGGACTTTTATTGTTTTAGATGGGGAAGGGTTTTGGGGCAATGTGTATGTATCTGTTGGTATTTCTTTGTACTTGGGGTAAAATAGTTTTTCTTTTCACGTTGTTGTATGTTTGTTGATGGGGGGGGGGGTTAACATTTATTTTCCTTTTGTTTACCTTGTATGGGGGCTACTCCACGAGCAGTAAACTTAGCTTGCTAACGGGAGCGAGAGGGGGGAGGTGCTTCAGCCTGTTTATCCATTTTCTCTTGGTTCAGTGAACCTAGCATCCTAGTTTTGTTGGAGTTGGTTAAGAGGGGGTATTGTTCATTTTCTTGTAATGAGTATGTATATTTGGGTGGGGTGTTCAGGGGAGAGGAGGGAGGGAGGTGGGGAGAGGAAGGTTAGTTTACTGACAGTGACTCTTTGTTTCACTTTATGAGTGCGTTTGGCCATCTTAGGTGGGCTTCGGGCCTATAATCTCTGGGCGGTTGCTTGATAATTCCTTTCAGTTAAAATGGCTGACTCCGGCGGGGTGGTGGGAGGTCCCAGATTTGGTTGGTCTCCTGGACTGTAAGGGGGCTGGGTGGCCCAGTAAAATTGGTAGAGTTTATCTGCTCACTAAGGGCAGATGTGGTGTTTTTGCAGGGGACTCATTTGCGGGTAAGAAATCAGACCAGACTGCAGAAACCAGGTATTTCATATTTTATTCGGGCTTTGACGGCAGAGCACGGGGATGGTTGGGGGGGTCACTGATTTTGATGAACAAACTGTTCTTTTTTTGGCTGCCAAGACCATGGCAGAACCCTAAGGCAGGTACGTGATGGTTACTGAGTCCGGTGATAGCTTCTGGCTGCTGTTGAGTAAAGAGTCAAGAGTTTTGCTCCTTTTCACCTTTATTTCCCTTGAATACATTCTGTACAAAACTCTATCACCACACCACATGCCTCAAGAGCCACCTGTGACCCCTTTACAAATCAGTGTCAATTATTGGATACTTAACATCAATGAGACATCTAATTGGAATGTCTCTTACCCATTCCTTAACGCTTGGCAGGCACCTTGGTGGCATTGGTCAATGTATATGCCCCGAATTGGGACGATAGTGCATTTATTAGGAAGCTGTTGGTTTCCATTCTGGATCTGGATATCCAACTGGCTCTCGAAGATTTACACAATGTACTTTATCCTCAGCCTAAGTCATTGGCTCTAACGGGGGTTGGAAAGGTGCTGTTAGGCTTAATGAAGCAGAATGGGACAACAAATTTTCGTTCTGCTCTCCGGTCCACAAGGTTTATTCCAGGATCAATTTTTTCTATGCTCCCATGGGTGAAGGAGGCAAAGTAGTCAGCCATTGTCATCTTGGACCATGCTCCACATTTGGTGGATTTGGTTTTGGAGGTGGGTCCCACTCAGTACCTATCGTGGAGGTTGGATGCAGTGTTACTGAATCATAGAATTTACAGAGCAGAAGGAGGCCATTCGGCCCATCGAGCCTGCACCGGCCCTTGGAAAGAGCACCCTACTTACTCCACCGCATCTCTGGAACTCCAGCTAACCTTTTGGAAATTAAGGGGCAACTTAGCGTAGCCAATCCACCTAACCTGCACATTTAGAATTTAGAACAGTACAGCACAGAACAGGCCCTTTGGCCCTCGATGTTGTGCCGAGCAATGATCACCCTACTCAAACTCACATATCCACCCTATACCCGTAACCCAACAACTCCCCCTTAACCTTACTTTTTAGAACACTACGGGCAATTTAGCATGGCCAATCTACCTAACCCGCACATCTTTGGACTGTGGGAGGAAACCGGAGCACCCGGAGGAAACGCACGCACCCACTGGGAGGACGTGCAGACTCCGCACAGACAGTGACCCAGCCGGGAACCGAACCTGGGACCCTGGAGCTGTGAAGCATTGATGCTAACCACTATGCTACCGTGCTGCCCATCTTTGGACTGTGGGTGGAAACCGAAGCACCCGGAGGAAATCCACGCAGACACTGGGAGAAAGTGCAAACTCAACACAGACAGTCACCCGAGGCTGGAATTGAACCCGGGATCCTGAGCTGTGGGGCAGCAGTGCTAACCACTGTGCCACCATGCCACCCTACTGGTGATGAGGGGTTTTGCGTATGTCTACGGCTTTGGAGGAGTTCAATAAGGATGAGTTTGTCTCCCCCTCCGCATTCTGGGAAGCCTTGAACACAGTTATTAAAGGAGAGGTAATCTATAAGGCACAAATGGATAGGGAAATAAGGTTGGGCGGCAGAGGTTGCTGGATGCTGTCCTTGAGGTGAACGCAGGTGTTTGTGTGATTCTTCCCCGAAACTCCTGGTGAGCAGGAAGAAGCTGCCGTCGCTGTTTAATCAGCAATCCACGGGCAAAGCGGTGAGCCAGCTGCGGCGCTCGAGGTTTTCTTTTATGAATGTGGGGAGAAGGTCTGGCATCTTTTAGACCATCAACTGAGGCAGCAGGTGGTTTCCTGGGAAATCTCTCAGGTCAGGAATTCGAGTGGCAGCTTGGTCTCCGCCCCAGGGAAAGTTAATGCGCCTTTGAGGCATTTTACAAGAGCCGCTACAGTTCAGAGCCCCCAGAGGGGGGCTGGACATGTCGCCATTTTTAGATGAATTGGCCTTTATGGTGGTAGGGGGAGAGAGGCGTGAAGAGTTGGAGGCCCCGTTAAACCCTGAGGAGATACTGAAAGGTATTGGGTTGATGCAGTCAGGTAAAGCTCCCTGCTCCAATGGGTTTCCTATCTATGCTTGCAGGTCAGTTGATGGTAGACAGATTCCTTGTCCAAGGGGGTCTTTGCCTGCTACACTTTTGCAGGCTTCTATCTCTCTTAAATTGAAGAAGGATAGGGACCGCACGGACTGTGGTGCTCATGTTGACCTATACCGTTATAGAATGTGGACTCAAAGGTGTTGGCATTACCGCTGGAGCCCTGTCTTGTGGGGGTGATTGTATAACATCAGATGGGCTTCTTCAAGAGTAGACAATTGTTGGCCAATATTCGGCGGCTGTGGAAGGTTGTTTCCCCTCCGCTGGCTCCGAGCCCAAAGTGATTGTGTCTACGGAGGCTGAGGAAGCATTTGATAGGGTGGAGTGGAGATACATTTGTGAGGTTCTTGAGAGGTTCAGTCTGGGGTAAAAATATAGTTTATGGGTTTGGCTATTGTATAGAGCCCCCACGGCTCGCATCTGTACTAACACCGAGTTTGGGGTACATCCTATTGAATAGGGTCCAAAACCAGGGAATCTACTATCCCCTCTCTTTTTTGCTTTAGCTATTGGACCCTTGGCTATTACCTTGAGAGATTCAGGTCAGTGGAGGGGGATAAGATGGCGAGGGAAGGAGCATAGGCATGGCCTTGTATGCTGATGATCTGCTGCTTTATATTCCAGACCCTGTCCCCACTATGGGTGAAATAATGAAACTACTGAGGAGCTTTGACTCTTGAGGGGTACAAATTAAATCTGGATAAGAGCAAATACTTTCCGGTTAATCCCCGCAGGGAAGGGAGCCAATTTGGGGGTGATGCCTTTTCTGTCTTGCTAGATTTAGCTTCTAGTATCTGGGAATCCAGATGACCCACGATTGGGCCCCACTCCATAAATTGAACAACACTAGTCTGGTGAGTAAGGTTAAGTCTGACTTGCAAAAGCGCGAAACCCTTCACCCATCCTTGGTGGGCAGGGTCCAGACTATTAAATTGAAGGTCCTCCAGAGGTTTTTATTTCCTTTTCCGTGTCTTCCCATTTTTCTCCCTAAATCGTTTTTTTCTAAGGTTGGTAGCATTCTTTATACGGGCGGAAAAGATCCCACGGATCCGTAGGACAGTTCTGCACAGGGGCAGGCAGTCGGCGTGGGGGGGGGGCGAGTTGGCCAATTTGCTCTTGTATTATTGGGCGGCCAATATTGCAAAACTGCTGGGATGACGCAGTAATGTGGGTTCCATATGGGGACAGGTGGAGATGAGTTTGTTTAGGGGCTCCAGTTTGGGGTGCGTTGGTGACAGTCTCACTGCCATTTTTCCAACGCGAAAGTCTTCACACCCAGTGCTTGCGTCCACCCTAAGGATATGGAAGCAATTTAGGCAGCGTTTTAAGCTTGAATCCATGTCAAGGTTGGCCCCCATCTGTGATATTTGAGCTGTTGAGATTAGATGCCACGCTTGGGTCATGGTGAGGGAAGGGGCTTTGAGAGATTTGGGGATTTATTTGTGGAGGGACAGTTTGCCAGCCTGGAGGAGCTGTCGGTGAAGTTTGGACTTTCTGGGACGAATTTGTTCAGTTTTCCCTCAGATCTATAATTTTGTGCAAAGGCTTTTCCTCCATGCCCCGTGGCACTGCCCCCATTTCTGATGGGCAGGATCCTTTCTCGAGCAGGGTCTGATGGGGTAGTATTTCAGGTATCTACAGGCAGATCCTGTTTGGGGGGGGGGGGGGGGGGGGGGGGGGCGGCGGCGGGGCGGTGGATGAGGTGAAAACAAAGTGGGATTGGGAATTGGGGCCTATTTTGGATGAGGCAGGGCGGCTTTCCACAGAGCGAACTACACGTCTTCCTGTGCACGGCTTGGCCTGCTTCATCTTAAGATGGTAAAAAAGGGCTCACCTGACTAAGGCAAAGATGAGTGGTTTCTTTCCTGGGATAGAGGACAAGTGTGAGCAGTGTTCTCGGGGGTTGGCCAACCACACACTTACTTTCTGGTTGTGTCCCAAGCTGGTATGCTTTTGGATCTCCTTCTTCAGCACCAAGTCACCGATTCTTCAAGTCTATCTGGAGCCCTTGGGGGGCCATTTTCGGGGTGCCGGACTCGCCGGGCCTCCAAATTGGGGTGAAGGCAGATGCCCTCGCCTTAGCCTTGTTTGATGGCCTGGAGGTGAGTTCTGCTGGGCAGGAGGTTGCCTACTCTGCCCAGCGCCTCAGTTTGGTTGGTTGACCTGATGGACTTTTGGCAACTGGAGGTCACCTACATCTTCAGGCGGTCAGTTGAGGGCTTCTACCTGAGACGGCAGCCGTTCATTTCTTCCTTTAAGGATTTAGCCGCTGTCAGTTGTTTGGGGTTTTGGAGCTGGGAGGGGGGTCATGTGAGTTCAGTTAATGGGTGGAGGGGGAGGAGTTTTTCTCTTTTCAGATGAGTTTTATATGGTTGTGCTTCTGTAATATTGTTCAGTGTTATATCCATTGTTTGAGATGTTTGTTTTGTTATGAATGTATTATAAATGGAAAATTCCTGAATAAAAATATATATTTTTTAAAGTTGGGTCTTAAAGGAGGAAAGTGGTCGGGAGATGGAGATTGACAAGGCATTTCGGAGCTTTGGACCTGGGTCACTGAAATGTTTTAATAGAATTCGTACAGTGCAGAAGGAGGCCATTCAGCCCATCAAGTTTGCACCCACCCTCTGAAAGAGCACCCTACTTAGGCCCAATCCCCTGCCCGATCCCCATAACCCCACTTCGTAGGACACTAAGAAGCAATTTAGCATGGCCAATTCACTTAGTCTGCGCATCTTTGGACTGAGAGGCAACCGGAGGAAACCCACACAGACACTGGGAGAAAGTTCAGACTCCATACAGACTGTCACCCAAGGCCGGAATTGAACCTGTGTCTCTGCCACTTAGGTCACTAAAGGCATGGCTGCCAATAGTGGAGCTAAGGAAATTGGGGATTCACAAGAGGCCAGGTTAGGTGAAGAGCAAAAATCCATATGCAGTGTGGCAAGGCCATAGATGAATTTATCAACAACGCTGAGAATTTTGAAATTGATGTGTTGCCAGACCACGGGTCCATGTAGAGCAGGAATGATAGTTTTAAAATTAACTTGTGAGATGTGATCCATACCATTTGTGTGTGCCTCTTCCTAGCCACCTTCATCTGACCCCATCAGCATATCTTTACCTAACTTTCTTCCTCTTGTTTAGCTGACTTCTGTTTAAATCCTTTATCTTTGCCAGGTGCCTCAACTGCACCTTTGTAGGAGCAAGCTCCACATTCTATCACTCTCTGGGTAAAGAAGTCGTCTCTTGAATTTCTTATTGGATTTACTGGTGATTATCTTGTATTTATAGTCCCTCATTCACGTCTCCCCCACAAGTGGCAACATCATCTCCACATCTGCCCCATTAAATCTTGTATTTTTAAAAACCTCTATTCGCTCTCCCCTCTGTCTGTTCTCTGGAGTAAACGCCCCAGTCTCTTCAGTCATTCCCAAGGGGCAAAATCCCTCAGTTCTGATATTGTTCCAGTAAATCATTTTTGCACCTACTCCAGTGTTTCTACATTTTTAAAAATTATAATCCTTTTATTATAAGGATTATTATTAGCGGAGTTCATTTGTATTCCCAAGTGTGCAAAACACGTTTAACTTAATTTGTTTGCTTTTAAATTCTTTTCCTCTAGAAATGAGCCCGCATGCTTTGTTCGCTTTTGATTAATAGCCTTACTAACTCGGGCTTTTAGAGTTTACTGTCTCTCTACCCCAGATCCCTCTAATTGTCCCCAGCGAACACATGTGCAGCAGATCTCTCTATTTGAATCTTGTTGGCTCAGAATTATTTCATGGGACACTGGTGTTAGTATTGTGCCAGGAAGGATCTGTACCGGTGAGATGGACACCACCTGAACCAGGCTCCTAACAGAATAAATAGGGCAGCCACAAGGGCTTTAAATTAGACTGCTCAGGTGGATAAAGTATAACAGTTCAAAAACAAACAAAAAGAAAGAGTACAGTAATGGTCAGAAAGGGAAAAAGATGTAAAGCAATTCAACCAGTAGGCAGAAGTAAATATGTGAGAAAAACATTAGTACAGGACGGCTTAGGTTATGTGATCCAAATAAGTGCATTTTATGCAAATATGGACAGCACGGTGGCACAGTGGTTAGCATGTCGCTTCACAGCTCCAGGGTCCCAGGTTCGATTCCCGGCTTGGGTCACTGTTTGTGCGGAGTCTACACATTCTCCCCGTGTCTGGGTGGGTTTCCTTCGGGTGCTCAGGTTTCCTCCCAGAGTCCAAAGGCGTGCAGGTTAGGTAGATTGGCCATGCTAAATTGCCCTTAGTGTCCAAAAGGGCTACGAGGGGTTAGTGGGTTACGGGGATAGGGTGGAGGTGTGGGCTTAGGTAGGGTGCTCTTTCAAAGGACCAGTGCAGACTCGATGGGCCGAATGGTCTCCTTCTGCACTGTAAATTCTATGAAATGACTTCAGAGGAAAGGATGTAACAACAGGTAAACAGGCAGTGGAAACTTTATAGGTAGAATTAAGAAATAGAAGAGGATTTAAGACTGCAAAGGCAGTTGTATTTAGACCCTCTAGCAGTAGCTGTGATGTGGTATAAATAGAGAGATTAGATGTAGCAACGGCAGTGTGGTTTAAATGGAGGATTTTAATTTTAATTTAGACGGAGATAAGCAGACTAGCGTATGTCAGGAAGGTGGTGAATTCGTGTGGAATGTAACAATAGGTCAAAGAACAAGGAGCTGGGCCACGTCATTTAGTACTGAACATTTAATCAGACTTGGTTAAAAGCCCAATGATGCGCGAACATTACCTAATAGTAGTCATGATACGATCAAGTTCACATTGTATTTGAAAGGGCGAAATGTGGAATAGCCACAAAGGTTCTGGATTTGGGTGAGGCTGACTTCAATGTGATGAGGCAGAGAACCTGCACAAAAAACTGGGCAAACCTGTGAATAGGTCAAATGGCAGAAATTCAGTGGGGGGGTGTTCAAAAAAAATTAACATGACCCAGAACCAGTTTATTAGCCCAAAGGATAAATGATCACAAAGTCCCACATTCAAGTCCCCATTCAGGGCTTGAGCACAAAAATCAAGTTTGACACTCCACTGCAGTGCTGAGAGTGGTGTGGTCATTTGAATGAGGCGTTAAACAGTTTATGGTGGACTAAGTGTACAGAGGGCCCAAGGTAAGTACCCAGTTGGAGAGCATTGGAATAGTTTAATAAAAACATGGATGGGAGTTTCGGCAGCTGATGAGCTAAGACAAAGCCAAATTGTTTATGGTTTGTATATAACTTGAGTAGGTCATTGTTTGAGTGCTAAATATAATATTTGGGGAGCAAGTTCAGATTATAATTTTGTATTTGCTAGCTTTCTGTGTTCAGAGGGGAACAATTGGGGCGAGGCTCATCCTTAGTGAAACAGAGGCAAACTTGCAGACCATGTCATTCCCTAGAGTGTATATCGTGCAACATATTAAAAGGTCTGGAAGTAATGCTCTTGATCCACAAGTGTCTCATAAATCAGACTAAAAGGGACGATCCTTTAAACCAGAGATGAGGAGGAATATTTTCAGCCAGAGGGTGGTGAATCTGTGGAACTCTTTGCCACAGAAGGCTGTGGAGGTCAAATCACTGAGTGTCTTTAAGACCGAGATAGATAGGTTCTTGATTAATAAGGGGATCGGGGTTATGGGGAGAAGGCAGGAGAATGGGCATGAGAAAATATCAGCCATGATTGAATGGCGGAGCAGACGCAATGGGCCGAATGGCCTAATTCTGCTCCTATGTTTTATGTCATGGTCTTATGGGGAAAAAATGGTTCAATTTGTTACTTATTGAGCTATGCTAGTCCAGAAAGCCGTTGGTTTTAGATAAGACCATAAGATACAGGGGTAGAATTAGACCACTTGGCTCATCGAGTCCGCTCCGCCATTCAATCATGGCTGATATTTTTCTCATCCCCATTCTCCTGCCTTCGCCCCATAACCCCTGATCCCCTTATTGATCCAAAAACCTATTTAGATTAGCTAAATTCACCAGAGTAGTAGCTAAGACTTCATTGCTGGCCTCCCCCAATCCTGATAATTATCCGGCAACTCATGCTGAGCGGTACAAGCTCAATGACGGGGTCAGGCTCTAAGGTGAAGTCCCTACAGTCTTACACCAGGAAAAACACACTAGGCGCAAACAAGTGATATGCCTGTTTCGGAGATGTAAGGGTGCATGCAACGACTGTGAAATCATACCTTAACAATTCACGAGGAGAGAAAATTGGGGGTGGAGAGAAAGGAAGATAGTTCTCTATTTGGTTAAAAATGCCAAGAGCTTTTCTTTTTCCAAAATAATTCAGAGTTACAGACAGATTTGACCTTCTAACCCCACCGCCTGCCCATAATAACAGGTTGTTATAATCCCAAACATCCTTCAAGTACCTAATTGTATCTAATTTGCATAATATGCTTTCTTGTGTTTCTTCGTGGGTGCTTAAACTGTAATCCTTGCATTTTAAACGTTTCCATTTTTAATTCTGATCAGTTCCCCTGGCAGCTTGACAGTTGTGGTTAATGTTTCGAGGCCGCAAACGTATTTGAAGGTAGTTTGCAAATTGGGAGGTTATTGAGCAGGGCTGGGAGAACAAAACTGCAAGAAAGCAGCTTGGAGCAATGTGTCCTTTTGTTTTGTTGCAGGCATTCTTTGTGAAGGACTACATTCTTAACCACCCTGAGGATGGGGAGAAAATCTCTCGCCTGAGGGAACTGATGTTTGAACAGGTAATACACACTGACGACCCCAGAATACAAATATTCATCAGCGCCAGATACTAGATTCATGTTAAAACCAAAGCATCGAGTGACCCACATATTAGCAAGAAACAAATCGCAAGGTTGATGAGAGAAGCAATTCGACCAACTTGGCTCGGGCCGCAAAATGAAAACCCGCATCGGTTTCCCCATTGCATCACTGTCCTGAAGTGCCTCCACTTTTCTTGATATCTGTTTTAAATTGTCCTTCCAGCAGTTGTGACCCACACCCTTTGTCCCAGTATCTTGGCATGTCATGAAGTAGTGCTGCCGATTTACCATACGGCATTTAACGGGGCTGGTTTAGCTCACTGAGCTAAATCGCTGGCTTTTAAAGCAGGCCAGCAGCACGGTTCGATTCCCGTACCAGCCTCCCCGGACAGGCGCCGGAATGTGGCGACTAGGGGCTTTTCACAGTAACTTCATTGAAGCCTACTCATGACAATAAGCGATTTTCATTTCATTTTCATTTAGATGACAATTTTTAAGAGGAGGTGAAGGAAAAGACCATCAGCTTCACTGATGTTCGCCCTGTCAGTTGAATGGGCGCAAGGTCACGCCGACCGCAACGCTTATTCCTGTGGGAGACAGAAAAGCCCAGGAAGCATGGCTGGCCAATTTCAGGGGCAGATGTCTGTGACATCCCTCCCTGACTCTGAAAACAATTAAGAAAGCTGTGAGTGACCTGTGATCAACACCAGAGATAATTATTCGACCCTACCTTTAACTTGTGTTCCTGGAATCTTGGAAACGTAGGACAGGAGTAGCAAATACTGTTTCCGCCAATCCAGTCCTAAGGATCACATAATTCCGCCCCTCATGCAGCCAATACTTTGACTGCCAGAACATTGAGTCACACTCTTCAAATTTTAAATAGCCTGCACATGCACTGCCCCACAGGATAGGATATTCCATGGGAAGAATTGTACAGTCCCCACAGTGAGTTTGTTGGCAGGGGACCTGGAAAACTGTCTTTTC
The DNA here is from genome assembly GCF_902713615.1 of Scyliorhinus canicula. Taxonomy (NCBI): domain Eukaryota; kingdom Metazoa; phylum Chordata; class Chondrichthyes; order Carcharhiniformes; family Scyliorhinidae; genus Scyliorhinus; species Scyliorhinus canicula. The sequence goes on along the minus strand of NC_052165.1, from coordinate 7,805,665 downwards.
CGCCGAGCTCCTTCCAAACCCTGACGTGACCGCAATTCTAAGGCAGGTGGGTGGGACCAAGGGTGCCTCACTGGACCTTATCCCCAATGACATCCTTTATTCACCATTTATGAGCCATTTCCCACCGATTGGCGGGAGGAGTTCAGGGGCAGGAGAAAATGCAGCATGTCACCTTGCTCAGGCTTCGGAAAGGCAGGAGCTTCTCTCTCAAGGTTCCCTTTCTACAAAGGACACCCATCCTCTCCATCTGCTCCCTGCAGGTGTTCCCTCCTTTTCCCATATCTCCATCACGACCCCCATTCCCCCTTAGCCTCACCATTGTCCAAGAATCTCTACAGTGCAGAAGGAGGCCATACAGCCCACCTACACCGACCTTCTGAAAGAGTGCTCTACCCAGGCCCACTCCCCCACAATCCTGTAACCCCACCTATCTGTTGGTCATTAAGCAGAAATCTAGCATGGTCAATCCGCCTAACCTGCACATCTTTGGACTGTGGGAGGAAACCGGAGCACCCGGAGGAATCTCGCGCAAGCATGGGGAGAATGTACAAACTCCACACAGTCACCTAAGGCCGTGACTGTGGCGCTGTGAGACAGCAGTGCTAACCTGCTGTGACATCTCCTATACGTACGTGGACTCTGGAGTTTCGCATTTGAAGATTGCTGGTAGTCCCAGCCTTGGCCACTGCTGGCGCTGCTACGGCAATCTGATTGGCCAGCAGCTCTCTGAGGTAGGACGAAGTCCTGCCTCCAGCCAGTTAACACTGTTTGGGTCTTTAAATGGCTGCATGGATGATGTGACCATCATGAATGGATTCTGCACTGACTGTTCAAGTGGCTGGGTGGGAAACCCTGCCTTCTGAAAAACCCGGCCCTATATATTCTCCACCTTTGTATAAGAACATCATAGATTATCATAGAATTTACAGTGCAGAAGGAGGCCATTCGGCCCATCGAGTCTGCACCGGCTCTTGGAAAGAGCACCCTACCCAAGGTCAACACCTCCACCCTATCCCCATAACCCAGTAACCCCACCCAACACTAAGGGCAGTTTTGGACACTATGGGCAATTTATCATGGACAATCCACCTACCCTGCACATCTTTGGACTGTGGCAGGAAACCGGAGCACCCGGAGGAAACCCACGCACGCACGAGGAGGATGTGCAGACTCCGCACAGACAGTGACCCAAGCCGGAATCGAACCTGGGACCCTGGAGCTGTGGAGCATTTGTACTATCCACAATGCTACCGTGCTGCCCAAATCATAGATTATCATAGAATTTACAGTGCAGAAGGAGGCCATTCGGCCCATCGAGTCTGCACCGGCTCTTGGAAAGAGCACCCTACCCAAGGTCAACACCTCCACCCTATCCCCATAACCCAACATAAGAACTAGGAGCAGGAGTAGGCCATCTGGCCCCTTGAGCCTGCTCCGCCATTCAATGAGATCATGGCTGACCTTTTGTGGATTCAGCTCCACTTTCCGGCCCGAACACCATAACCCTTAATCCTTTTGTTCTTCAAAAAACTATCTATCTTTACCTTAAAAACATGTAATGAAGGAGCCTCAACTGTTTCACTGGGCAAGGAATTCCATAGATTCACAACCCTTTGGGTGAAGAAGTTCCTCCTAAACTCAGTCCTAAATCTACTTCCCCTTATTTTGAGGCTATGTCCCCTAGTTCTGCTTTCACCCACCAGTGGAAACAACCTGCCCGCATCTATCCTATCTATTCCCTTCATAATTTTAAATGTTTCTATAAGATCCCCCCTCATCCTTCTAAATTTCAAGTTATATCTGGTCTGTATTCACCCATGCTTGAATCCAAGTCTCTTTCAGTCACAGTGCTGGGGTCCTTGCTATTTGTGGTTTATATAAATAATTTAGGCATGAAAGTCGGAGGGTTGATCAGTATGTCCGCAGATTACAAAAATTGGTGGGCTGGTAAATCATGAAGAGGATATAGACGGGTGGGGTTGGTCAGGTGGGCTGATCAGTGGCAAATGGAATTCAGTCTGGATAAGTGTGAGGTGATGCACTTGGGGAAGGACCAGGAAGGCAAGGCGATACATGATAAATGACAGGACCCTGGGAAGCACCGAGGATCAGAGGGACCTTGGTGTTCATGTACACCGGTCCTGTAAGGTAGCAGGGCAGGTGGATGCAGAGGTTAAGAAGGCGTATAGTACACTTGCATTTATTAGCTTTTATTAGCCGAGGCATGGAGTTTGAGAGCGGGGAGGTTATGCTGGAACTGTATAAAGCTTTGGTTTGACTACAGCTAGAGTATTGTATGCAGTTCTGGAATCCACACTACAGGAGGGATGTGATAGCATTGGAAAGGGTACAGAGGAGATTTGCCGCGATGTTGACTGGGCTGGAGAGTTTCAGCTATGAAGAGAAACTGGATAGACTGGGATTGTTTTCCTTAAAGCAGAGGAGACTGAGGGGAGACATGATGTGATGTAGAAAATTATGAGGGATCAGTAATCATGGACCATAGATTTAAGGGTGGGGGCAGGAGATTTAAAGGGGAAGTGAGGAAAAATCTTTTAATATGGAACTCGCTGCCTGAAAGGGTGGCGGAGGCAGAGACCCCCATAACATTTAAGAAGTATTTAGATGTTCACTTGTGATCCCAGGTTAACAAGGCTATGGGCCAAGTATTGGAAAATGGGATTAGAATAGTTAGATGGTTATTTATGACCGGCACAGACGTGATGGACTGAAGGGCGCGTCTGTGCTGTAGACCTCCTTGACTCTATAGCTTGTGCTGGAATTGAGCTTCACTCTGGGCAGCCATTTTCATAATCCTTGTTTTTTTTAAAAAAATGAACTTAATATCACTTCTAAGCCACATATTTGTCTCTGGTAGCAGTTGCCCACAAAGTCTGCAGCATTCCTAACGAAAGTTTCAAGTAATCAAAGTGGGTATATGACAGAAGGGTCACAGATTAGGTCAGGAATAGGACCCAGTTACCTCCGATCTGAATTGTCTTGTCGGAATAGAACCTCGGCAATTCCCAAATAGGACCATTAACGGAGATGGGGCACATCTGGGAATTCGCCACACCCGAGTGAAACTTGACACAAGTACAGCTTAGAGCAGGTATGTCTGCATACTAATTAGTGAAGCTATAGGTCCACCTGCGGTTTCAGGCTGGGATTGTGATCTGGATTCACGAAGGTGGTCATTTACCCATCCCTATCCCCATCCCATTGCATCCTGCTATAATGGTGTGGGGGCCAAGCATTAGTGAGCAAAGGAGAGAACCCCTCCCATGGAGCCAACGAAAGCCCATGGGGTCAGTTGCAACTCTTTCAATGAGCCATTCACTCTTGTGGCCCATTCAAACTTTTTACAAACAGACATGAAGCTGCAACCGCATCATTTTCTATTCTTGGAGATACCTCATATACCTTACTAGACCTATGTTCCAAAATAAAAGACATATAGAGAATGCCGCAAGTTTATGCACAACAATAATTTGCAATTGTAAAGTGCTTTTAACAGAATAAAAATGCTTCAAGAACGTCAGGAGCAATAACAACAGGTAAAGAGCTTGACCTTCTAAAACTATACTTAGTTCCACACAGCAGTGAATGTAATCATTTTCTTCAGCAATATAACCCAGTATGTCCCAGTGCTCACATTTGGTTCGATGGTATATGCCGGATTGACATGAGAAAATGCAGATTGCGTTAAAATGCTTTCACTGAGAGACCCCCATTTGAATAAATACACTGCTCAAACAAAGTATTCAGTTGATTTCTTACATCAATTATTAAAGAATTTCTGTATTGAATTATTAAACCAATGTCACTCCCAGGAACCGAACTGGTGGCCATCTTGATTGATCGTTTGTACAGAGCATTATAAATTCATGTAGGTGTTTAAAGTCTAGTTCTCCCTTTGCCTACCCCTACGCAGTGACAACATGATATTTGTTACAGTCATTTTCACTCCAGAATTGCCTCAAATTATATTTCGCACATACTGCGAGATGAAAGCAAATGTCAACAAATTAATTTAAACTGATGAAGGTTTCTGTCAATGTTCATGTGCTATCATGGTTATGTTCTTGACAAAGTGAACTAAAGCCATCTAGTGGTGGTGCAAATATTGTACAAAATTTAGTGTCAGTCATCTTGGCTCTTTCAGAATTCTCTTCAGCTCTCCCTGAAAATATCAACGTACTTTAAACACTGTATGTGAAAGAACTTGCAAAAAAAAACGTGTTTCTTCTGGCTCCCTATGAAAACATTGAGTTGCTGCTGTTGACTGTACAGCATTCGCGCCTTCCCAGTTGCTTTCAGACGGCCATTCTTGCTGCCCCATTTGCACCGAGTCAGCGCTCTGCAGATGCCACTGGTGTCCACTACTCACCATTATCAACTAATGGGGCTGATGACTAATTAGTTGTGGTGTTGCATGAGCCATGTGCTGTATCTGTCCGGCTATCCAGCTCAGGTGGAGTTCAATTCCCAGATACAAGAGAAAAAGGCTTTCAGAAAGCAAATGTAAAAAGAGTAGATGCCCGTTAGCTATCAAAATGCAGATAACTGAAATTCTTTTCAGGTTACTAACACACTTTCACTTGTTTGTGTTCAAGGCACATATCCTTGAGTACGGCTTGGCTGTGCATGAAAAGTTTGTGCCCCAAGACATGAGACCGTTGCACAAGAAGCTGGTGGATCAGTTCTATGTGATGAAGTCCAGGTTGGGGATACAGGTATGAACCCTCGCAGCAAGAAACTGATCAAGTGAATTCCATCATCAGTACTTCCGTATCTAATGATCCATGTGCCTTTTGAATGGTCTGATCGATATCGGTAGCGAGTTAAACTTTGACTGTGTCATGTCATTATTAAATGGTAAAATATTTGATTAACCCCACTACATCAATATTTAAATATCTTAAAAGGCTTGAGACTTGTTTCAGCAACTTGCTTATTGATCTGTTCTAAAGGTGAATAATAACTGTAGTGTTGTAAATATTGAAGTTGTATTTGATTTGTTATGCACTGCTCTCAGACAATCAGCAGACTTCTTCAACTCTTTACTTCTTCACTTTGTCTTCCCGTGGTGTCTCCCCTGTATAATTCTTAACGTACAGACAAGTGGGAATGCACTTTAAAACCATGAGAAGAATTGTTGATGAAAAATTACATTACTTTGTTTCTTTCAATGTTTTTTTTTTCTTTTCGCTATTCCTAATTTGTCTGCTCCACTTGACCTCTATCATTTTTCTTCTGTGATCATCTGGTCTTCTGTGGCATTGTAAATTTATACAGAATGGAGAGTTATGTAATTTAATTTGCATGCAAATTGAAATATGTGCTGCTAGATTGCCGAATAATATTCTTATGAAGTGTGCTGCGTGATGTCTGTTGGTCCCTCTCCTTCCTTTCTTGTTATGCTTTAAAGCTGCTGGTTTGTGATTCTATTCCCGGCTGCCTGGGAGCAGACATTTTGTGTAGAATCTTTTTTGCACTGATACTCGCCTTTAGGCAGCTGGTTTTCAACCATTGATTGTCGATCCCACCTCCAAATGAATAGTGGAATCTGGAGGAAGTGCGAAACTGAGAAGTGATAAATTTTTTTCAAGGATGGAGGTTAACGTAATAAACATAAGATTCTATGCCAGATAGATATAAAGTCAAAATCAAATTGAAGTTTTTTAAAAAGGAGAAAATGGGAGAGGCACTGCTTCTTGAGTAAATGCACCATAAAACTTTTGTTTGTTGTCGGAGTATCAGTGAGAGTGGATGCTGGACACCGGCAGTACAGCCTGACGAGCCTGGTCTCCTGTATTGCTCCTCCAGTTCTTTCAAGAACCAAAGATAGAGGGGGAAACCCCATTGATAACCGGTGAATGTTACCTGGAATGGGGCAGCGTGGTGCTGGTAATCGCTGGCCCCAAATAAATTGGCACAGTGGTAAATAGGAAAATAGCGACATTTTAAATAAATAAATAAAGTAACTGAGTAATCCAGTCTGTAAATTTAGCTTCAGTGTCAGGATAGCTTCTTCCAATCTTGGATGCCTGTTTTTACACTGCCATCATAAATGTTCACTGTAAATAATGTAGAAATCGTGAAAAGTGAGGCACCTGCTAATATCAAATAATTACACAAGCCTCATTTTTGGGGCAATAAAGCAGAAGCTGTGCTCGAATGTAGACAGAGATCCAGTGTATCGGATCCACACGACTGCAGCCTCAAAGTTAAGCTGCTAAAGATCTAAATTGCTATGTCCAGGGTAAGCAGCTGCTCAAGGGAGGAAGGTCTGGAATGATGTTTTAATTATCTTTAACAAAAAGAAAGGCTCCCAACATTTCTCACGAACCAATTATGGACTCTATCTGGGAATTCAGATTGACTTGAGGTGAAAAAAAATATTTAGATTCCCTGCATATTACAATCTATTACTCCATGAGATAAACATTTTTTCTGTGGCTCTCTCTGGGAAGACTATTGTAACTACTTATCTGAAGCATCAGGTTACCTGCTTCCTCTCAAACCTGATCTGAAGTCTAGACCAAACAACTTTGAAACTTTGCTTTAAAGTTACAATTTTCGATTTTAGCAGCATCATGGTTAATGGCTGCAGTTTCATAGAACTAGCCGACTGCGAGGTTCCCAGAGTCGCTTGGCAATGGATGAAAGGTGCTTAATATTCAAGTCCTAACTGTCGGGTTTAATGTATTTACCGGCTGGAAATTTCCTTTGAAAGTTGCTTTTGCACATTGCTTCCAATATTACCTCACATCTTCCAGTCGGCGATGCTGTGAATTTCAAATAAAGCAAAACACCTGTTAGAAATGCAGTCTGTTGGTTGATATGGAATCAATTATACTTCAATTATTTTTTCCGCAGGTGCGACCATTTATTTTGTGGTTTAACTTGTTAGGAGATAATGAAAGTATTGATCAAGTTATGAATCCGAGCAAAGATGTGCTTTAATATTAATTATATCCACGCTGAGCCCAGATTTAACAACACTGCGCCACTAATATTTATCATTGATTTTTAAAAATGTAATTTCTTTAATTATTAGGCCACGGAACTTGAAATTTTTCTGATGGAGCAGAAATATTGTGGTTCTGATGTAGAACAGTGGAGTTTAGGTTATGAGTCAGATCCTTTGGTGCTACGTGCAAGGACTGTACTTGATTTCAGTTAATCGTGAACAAAAGAGAAACCGCTTATTTAGTTGCATGTGGTCACACCAGGAAGTGGCTGAGTTCATAGGCTTTGATTTTCCATAAACTTTGTCTGGAATACCAGTTTTGACTGAAATTATGACAAGTTTCTGTTCTCAGATATGCTTCCAAGAAAGGAATTTGCACACTGCCTTTCCTCAGTCACAAGCCAGGATATCTTTATCTCTCTCTGCTTCTCTTATGGGATCCCTTCTGTGAGGATCACTGTGGGTTTCCAATATACATCTGTAGAATGCAAAAGATCAGGAAAAGGAGATGATGGAAATGACAGAGGTGTGCAGCATAGGACCTCATCATAGAAGACAAAAAGACTAGGGCAGCACAGTAGCACAGTGGGTAGCACTGTTGCTTCACAGCTCCAGGGTCCCAGGTTTGATTCCTGGCTTGGGTCACTGTGTGGAATCTGCACGTTCTCCCCATGTCTGTGTGGAGTCTGCACGTTCTCCCCGTGTCTGTGTGGAGTCTGCACGTTCTCCCCGTGTCTGTGTGGAGTCTGCACGTTCTCCCCGTGTCTGCGTGGATTTCCTCCGGGTGCTCCGGTTTCCTACCACCAGTCCCGAAAGATGTGCTGTTAGGTAATTTGGGCATTCTGAATTCTCCCTCAGTGTACCCAAACAGGCGCCGGAATATGGCGACGAGGGGATTTTCACAGTAACTTCATTGCAGTGTTGATGTAAGCCTACTTGAAACAATAAATATTATTATAAAGATTATTCTAAAATTATTATTATAACCTGAAGAGCGGCCTTGCAAAATAGACCATCTGAGACCCTCCAAGATTTCTCAGAAGAGGTTTGTTCGAGGCGGCACAGAAGGAACTTTATTTCCCCTTGCAAGTTAACTTGTTAAAAGGCAGGAGAATGGGGATGAGAAAAATATCAGCGATGATTGAATGGCGGAGCAGACTCAAAGGGCCGAGTGGCCTAATTCTGCTCCTAGATCTTATGGTTAATATTTTTTTATTTTTTAAATTCCTTCTTGGGACTGGCCAAGGCTTTGTTGGCAGTAACTTCACAGTAACTTCATTGCAGTGTTAATATAAGCCTACTTGTGACACTGATAAAAATGATTATTATTATTATAAATTCCAAACTGACTTCATATTGCTGCTGAGAACTGCAAGCTAAGTTCACAAATGCATCAATTTTTAAATAAATTTTAGCTCGTGAACCTAGAAAATTGATCAATCCTGAAAACGAGCTGCACTTGCCTATTCCGGTGTGCTCAACGGCAAAAGTGAAATTCATGCAGGGAGTCAGGTGTTCAAGACAGCACACCTCTATGAGGGAAGGTGCATTCTGGCTGCAGGCAGCAGTGAATGAACACAGATGTGATTGCAAGACCTGCAGAACAGGCCCCAGGTTGGAATTGTTGGTTTTGGCTGTGGACAGGAGAGATCTTAATCCCCATCGCAGTAGAACAGCAGGTGAGAGCAAATAGAAAGAAAAATTCCCCAAAGACCTCAGGATACCCTAAAGTGCTTTACAGCCGTTGAAGTACTTTTGAAGGGCAGTGACTGGTGTCATTTAGGGCATATGGCAGCCAATTTGTACACAACAAGGGGCGCGATTTAACAGAAAAATTTCTAAGTGACATTTGTGGCAAGTTTTGCTGGAAGTCACCGGCTCTGTCGGCAAGTTCCTCACTGCTTTCTAACAACACTTGGTTACCTGGGGTGTTTCTCACTGGTTTAACCCATCTTAAAACTTTTTTTTATCACTGGGGACCTGAACTCCGAGATTGGGCCGCCGTTTTGAAAGGGTGCCCCGATCTCGTGAGCTTATGGGCCCCCCACACACCCCACCCATGGGCAGTGTCACCCCCCATGGACATGGGCACCTGCCACCCCCTCCCCCCCCCCCCCCCCCCTCTCTCCCCCACCCAAGTCAGGACACCCTGCTATGGGGTCCCCCTCATCAGGATCCTCTCCAACTTCCCAGAGGCCCCTTTTTACCTGTCCTGCATGCCTCCACCATGCGGGGCCTGATCCTTGGCAGTGCCACCCTGACTGTGCTCCTACTGGCTTGGCAGTGCCTGCTTTTCAGGAGGAGAGCGAGGAGGCCACCCTGCTCTATCCCTGACTACCCAAGGACCTCTGATGACTTGGGAGCCCCTCTCCCAATCCCCCTCCCCACTGCTGCCCTTCCGCCTGGTCCTGAATGGTGCCCTGCAGGGAGGCCGGTAAATATTGGGTAGGTAGGTTTAAGGTCTATTTACGCGAGCGCAGCGTGCTCCCGCCCATTGTGGGCAGGTTCCTGATCATTGCGGGAGCTGGGTCAATCTCGCGAGGCATCAAGGCTGTCGAGAAGCCCGCAGGAAGCTTCACCCGTGATTGACCGGCCATGTCGCACTCCCATTGGGGTGTGACATGGCTGGTAGATCATGCCCAAGCTCTCACAAAGGGCAATATGATAATGACCAGGTAATCAGTTTTTGTAATGTTGATTGAAGGATAAATGTGAACCAGAATTCTGGATACAACTCCACTAATCCTCTTTGGAGCAGTGTCACTGGACCATTTGCATCACCCTCGAGGTCAGGCGGGACCTTTGTTTCATGATCTGAAATATGGCACCTCCAACAGTGCAGCACTCCATCAGTCCTGCAGTGCTGTGTCATCCTAGATTTCTGTGTTCAAGTCTTTGATAGTTCAAGTCTTCTGCCTCTGAGGAAAGATTGCCACCAGTTGAGACACTGTGATGTCACAGTGGAGGTCAGCCACTGCAACCCTGGAAAATATTCCATGACCTCTGCAGAGTTGACAACGTAAGAATTTTACTTACTTACTTTTATTTGTTTCTACCTGCATCCACATGACTCGAGCGCTCCCATTTCCCTTCACTCTCCTACAATCACTGCACCACATTTCATTCCAGCTCCTTCTCTTCCTACTCAGTTTGCACTTCCCCTCTTACCACCATTGCAGCACTTACTTGCCCACATGTCGCATCTTCCACACAATCTGGAAACTATTTTACCATGCACATTCTCCAAGTATTTCTGGAAGACTGTCATTAAAACTCTCGCTCCTTTCTTGTAGGAGAAGCATGTGCACAACGCCAAGCAGGAAATTGCAAACGGAGGAAGTGTCGGCTACCTGCACACCCTTTCTCCTATGGATGAAGAACGGCTGGCCATTAGGGGTGGGAGATGAGGGGAGGTTACGGCCAATTCTAGAGGAGAGAGGATCATAACGGGTTTCTTCAAACTGTCTTTCTTCAATCTCATTCAGCCGGCTCTTATTTATAAACTGCAGCTGCTTTTAGCAGCCACGCTCTCCTTCATGCTAAAATATTGAGGCACTGTGCAAGGAGGCTAGTCTTCCATGGCAACATGCATACTTTAAAGGGTAGGTTAAAGGTGGGCCATTCATGTGGTGCATTATCAATCACTAGTGTGCGGAGCAAGGGCCGGGTGATGGGATGTCATAGATACCACTCTCGAGGGCAAGATTACATACTAATACTACTGCACCAAAATATAGATATAGAGTTTGTGGGCCTTGTCTACTGCATGTGTAAACCAGGAGATGCAATGTGCATTGGACTACATGCCAACAAATGTGCCAGAGCACGCACAGCCCAATTTACATAGTGACTTCATGCAAAGCGTCAAGATCATTCTGTCCAACATGAACTGGGTGATGCGCTCCGTGAATATTATAGTGTTGCCCGCCTCACTGCTGCCATGGCTGCCATTAGGGCAGCATGGTAGCATTGTGGATAGCACAATTGCTTCACAGCTCCAGGGTCCCAGGTTCGATTCCGGCTTGGGTCACTGTCTGTGCGGAGTCTGCACATCCTCCCCGTGTGTGCATGGGTTTCCTCCAGGTGCTCCGGTTTCCTCCCACAGTCCAAAGATGTGCAGGTTAGGTGGATTGGCCCTGGATAAATTGCCCTTGGTGTCCAAAATTGCCCTTAGTGTTGGGTGGGGTTACTGGGTTATGGGGATAAGGTGGAGGTGTTGACCTTGGGTTGGGTGCTCTTTCCAAGAGCCGGTGCAGACTCGATGGGCCGAATGTAGGTTCTATGATATCTTGACCCTGAGTTCAGTATGGATCTGGGTTTTCAGAATCTCGCAACATTCCTGCATTGGGTTCTCGCAGAGAGCCTACATAAGGAGAATGGCCTTGGTCCATGGAGTGTTCCATATTGTCTCTTTTCAAAGATGGCATGCTAGTTCCCTTACCACCCACTCTGCCAGCCACTTTTTTCTTGCCACACCAAAGCTGGGCCTGCTGCTGCAGCCCGAGGTGCTTCAGAGGCCAGCCGGACACTGAGGTCACCCACTATTGCCTGCTGAAGTGTCCTTATTGGAAGCTCAGCAGCTTTGCACTGCCCAAGCTGTAGCCAGGAGGGAAATACATTGTAGAAGCACCAGAATACATACTACACAAGACAAATACGAATGGGTATTTGGCGGCCTGCAGAAGGACTTCGCCAGGCTAGGAGAGTGGGCAAAGAAGTGGCAGATAGAATGCAATGTGGAAAAGTGTGAGGTTATGCACTTTCAAAGGAGAAATGGAGGCATAGACTATTTTCTAAATCGGGAATGCTTAGGAAATCAGAAGCACAAAGGGACTTGGGAGTCCATGTTCACGATTCTCTTAAGGTTAACGTGCAGGTTCAGTCGGCTGTTATGAAGGCAAATGCAATGTTAGCATTCATGTCGAGAGGGCTAGAATGCAAGACCAGGGGTGTATTTCTGAGGCTGTATAAGGAGTATTGTGAGCAGTTTTGGGCTATGCATCTAAGGAAGGATGTGTTGGCCTTGGAAAGGGTCCAGATAAGATTCACATGATTGATCCCTGGAATGAAGAGCTTGTCGTATGAGGAATGGTTGAGGACTCTGGGTCTGTACTCATCGGAGTGTAGAAGGATCTTATTGAAACTTACAGGATACTGCGTGGCATGGATAGAATGGATGTGGAGAGGATGCTTCCACTTGTAGGAAAAACTAGAAGCAGAGGACACAATCTCAGACTAAAGGGACGATCCTTTAAAACAGAGATGAGGAGGAATTTCTTCAGCCAGAGGGTGGTGGATCTGTGGAACTGTGGAGGCCAAGTCACTGAGTGTCTTTAAGACAGAGATAGATATGTTTTTGATCAATAAGGGGATCTGTGGTTATAGGGAGATTGCAGGAGAATGGGGATGAGAAAATATCAGCCATGATTGAATGACAGAGCAGACTCGATGGGCTGAGTGGCCTAATTCTGCTCCGCGGTCTTATGGTCTTATGGGTAGCAATAGGTTGATTCTTCATTACATCAGTTAAATCTTTAAACAAATGGAAATCAAAAATTTGCTCTGATGTTAATTTTGTAATTAAGTGAAGGCAAGACCCATAAGACACTACCATTGGATGGTGGCAGTAAGAATGACGGTGATTAGAATTGCAGGACTGTATTGGGTATGGGAGTGATGGATGAGGTGGTCATTGCTGCTCCTGCTCTTTGTGGCGTCTGACATATTGCTGCTCAATGATGAGGTTCGTGAAGTGCTCTTTGACCCATTTGTTTTTGCCTGAGAAGCATGTCTGTTGGTGTCCCGTATGAATCATTTGTAGGGATCAGGTGTGTAGGTTGACATCATAGTTTTTCTTGGGACCTGTTCAGCTCAGTTGGCCGGACAGATGGTTTGTGATGCAGAGCAGGGCGAACACCTTAGGTTCAATTCCCGTACCGGCTGAGGTTGTTCATGAAGGCCCCGCTTTCCCAACCTTGCCCCTCGCCTGAGGTGTGGTGACCCTCGGGTTAAATCACCACCAGTCAGTCGTTCCCCCCCCCCCCCCCCCCTTCAAAGGGGAAAGCAGCCTGTGGTCATCTGAGACTATGGTGACTTTCTAAAAATATATAATTTTAACATGTAAAAATTTTGTACATAAAACAAAACATGCAAGAACAACAGAAACCCCCCACACTTCATCAGCCAATAACACTAAGAAAACACTCCTCCCCCCCACAACCACCCCATCCCTTAGCAACTGACAGTAACCAACTCTTTAAAGTGGAAAATAAACAGACCCCATTTCTTGTGGAACCCCTCAATTGCACCCCCCTCAAAGCAGACTTAATCTTCTCCAAATAGAATTTCTGGATTTGCTGTCCAGGAACTCCAGGTCACCAAATCATTAAGAGGTACAGGGCAGAGAAGCTTACCCCACCCCAACAGGACCCGCCTGTGAGCAATCAGTGAGACGAAGGCTAAAACATCTGCTCCCGCACCCGTCTGCAGCTCCGGCAGATCTGACACCGCAAATATGGCTCCCACGGAAGTGGGCTCCAGGTCCAGGTGCAAGATCGCTGACATGGTGTTGAAAATCGACCTCCAAAATTTCTCTGACTACGGGCAGGACCAGAACACACGTACATGATTGGCTGGACCCCTCCCACATCACTCCACCCCCTCAAATAACCGGCTCATCCTCGACCTCGTCAGGTGCACCACCTTTAACTGTATTAACCTCAGCCTCGCACACGAGGTTGAGGCATTCACCCTCCGCAACACGTCACGCCATAACCCCTCCTCCAGCGCCACCCCCAGCTCCTCTTCCCACTTGGCCTGAACCCCCTCCAGTGACACCGTATCCTCCAAAATCTTCCCATGAATTGCCGAGATGACCCCTTCCTCCAACCGCATCACAAACAACACCCCCTCCAACAACGAGGGGGGCGGTGTAACCGGAAACATTGTGAAATCCCACACCTGCATGTATCTAAAGGTCTCCTCCCCCCCCCCCTCCCCCCCCTCTCATGCCCTGTAGAATCCCAAACTTCTCCATCAACTCCTGCAAACTGGCCTGCAAAAATAAGTCCTTCATTCCTGTCACCCCCTTCTCCCAACCCTGAAACCTAGCATCCAGCTTCGCCAGATCAAACCTATGATCTTTGACCAGTATCACTTCCCCCCCCCCCCCCCCACCCACCCACCCACCCACCCAACTTAAACTGCCTTCATATCTTCAACGAGACCACCACCACTGGACTACCCGAGTATTTCCCTGGGGCAAATGGGAGCGACGCCATTGCCAGCGCCAGCAAATCCGACTCCCTACAAGAGCCAACCTCCATCCTCATCCCCATTGTCTCTGGCTCCCTACCCCAGTCCAGCACCTTCTCCGCATTCGCCGCCCAAGAGTCATGCAGCAGATTTGGAAGAGCCCCCCCCCCCCCCCCCCCCCCATGGTTGCCTTCTCTGAAGCACCGTATTCCTTACTCACCTATACAAATGGTAAAATCAACCGTTCCACCCCCAAAAAAGTCACCATCGACAAAAAGACAGGTAAACACTGGAATGAAAATTAAAACCGCGGCAAGATTCATCTTTACCTCCTGCACCCCGCTTGCCAATGATGAGGGAAGGCTATCCCACCTCAGCAAACCTGCCTTTACCTTACCCACCAGACTTGTAAAATTCAACTTGCGGAGCCAGGCCCAGTCCCGAACCATCTGCACCCCAAATACCTGAAGTGAGTAGTCGCCAAACGAAACGGCAATCTCCCCCACAGGTCTGTCCCGGCCCCTGGAGAAGAAACCAAAAAGCACTCTCTCTTTTCTAAATTCAGTTTATATCCTGAAAAAACTCCAAACCTGTCCAGCAATCCATTATCTCCCCCACCGTGTTACAAATATACAACAAAAAGGTCGTCGACAAATTTGTTCCAATATAGGTAAGTATGAGGTGGTGTGTTTTTGCGTGAAGAGTCGAGGCAATATCGTGCTTTGAAAATAATAATGGGATAAAGGAGCAAAGGATCTCGGAGTACATGTTAATTTTTTTTTTCACTAATGTGAATATTGCCCATCCCTAATTATGGGAATGAGTCACTTAAGGACTGATGCAGTCCATGTGGTGTAGTGGCATCCTTGTGCTGTTACGAATCCAAGATTGTGACATGGCGATATATTTCCAGATCAGGATTATATGTGGCTTGGAGGGGAATTTCCAGGTCAAGGCCTCTGCCGGCCTTGTCTTTTATGTGACAGTGGTTGCGGGTTTGGAAGCTGCTGCTAAAGGAGCCTTGCTGTGTTGCTGCAGTGCATCTTGTGGATGGTCCACACTGCTGCCACTGTAAGTGGAGGGAGTGAATTTTGAAGGTGGTGGATGGCGTGCCAATCAAGCGGGTTGCTTTGTTCTGGATGCTGTCAAGCTCCTTGAGTGTTGTTGGAGCTGTACTCATCCAGGCGAGTAGCGATTATTCCATCATCACACCTCTGGCATGTGCCTTGTAGGGGGTGGACAGGCTTTGGGAATCAGGAGGGTGAGTCACTCATCACAGGATTCCCAGCCTCTGAGAACCTGCTCTGGTAGCCACTGTATTCATATGGCTAGTCCAATTCAGTTTCTGGTCAATAGTATGTTAATAGTGGGGGATTCAACATTGATTATGTTTAACTGCAGGCAGTAGTGGGCATTAACTGGGGATTCACTTGTGCCCCAATAAAATTAGACACAGACTTAAATTGTGATTGTTGCATTAGTCATTGTATGGTTGTAATATTTAAATCTGCAAATAAATATAAATGTGTATAAAGATTGGCTCCTGTTTTATCCTTCACCAATTGGATTTCTGACACAGAACAATACAGATATGCAAATCACCAGAAGTAGCATGACACAGTTAAATGAGGCCACTTCATTAAAAGAAACAGACTGGCATTCATTTCTTGATTGTTAAAACTGGAAATCAGAGAAGCTTTGTTAAACTTGTACAGAACTTTGGTTAGACCACACTTGGAACACTGTGCACATTTCTGGTCTCCTTACTGGAGAGGGTGCAAAAATTTGATAGTATAAATATTAAAAGGGGCGGCATGGTGGCAAAGTGGTTAGCACTGTTGCTTCACAGCTCCAGGGTCCCAGGTTCGATTCCCGGCTTGGGTCACTGTCTGTGCGGAGTCTGCACGTTCTCCCCGTCTCTGCGTGGGTTTCCTCCGGTTGCTCCGGTTTCCTCCCACAAATCCCGAAAGACGTACTTGTTAGGGGAATTGGACATTCTGAATTCTCCCTCAGTGTAGCCGAACAGGCGCTGGAATGTGGCGACTAGGGGATTTTCATAGTAACCTCATTGCAGTGTTAATGTGAGCCTACTTGTGACACTAATAGAGATTATTATCAACATTATTAAAAGATGTTTTCACTGTGAAATTAGGGGCCTTAATTGTAAATTGTAAAGCAGAATACTGTGTATGCTGGAAATATGGAATAAATAAAGAAGAAAGTGATAGAAGCATTCAGCAGTTCGGGCAGCATCTGTGGAATGGGAAACTGGGTTTCTCTTGAAAGGCCATTGATCTGAAAGTTTAACTCTGGCTGGGATTTTCTGGCCTTGCCACCAGCGGGCATTATTGCTCCCCATCCCGCCAGTGATGAAGCCGGCTGAAGTAGGGCTGGAAGCTCCCGTCCTCTGTTCCTCCCTCTTCAAATGCTGCACGGCCTGCTGTTTCCAGCATGTTCTGCTTTTATTTCTGGACTTGAGTACAAGATCGTCACCAATAAATCCAACAGGGCCGACGGGCAGAACTCCATTCTCCAAAGAATGATTCGAACGTGGGACTCATTACCACAAGTTGGTGTTGAGGCAAATAGCACTGACGCGTTCTAGGGAAAGTTGGATAAACAAAAGGCGAAGGTGTGCTGGTGAAATTGGATTAAGCAAGGCAGGAGGAGGTGTGTGTGCCGCATTTGACCAACTGGGCCATTGGCCGGATTCTGTGCCGTACATCTTTTTTTATCAATTAGCATTTTTGGTTGCCTTTTGATCCTTTGCTGGTTGCCTCATAAGAAATGAGGGCTTGCAAGGAGAAATAGATACTTTGTGTTGGGATGAGGAAAGGATGAGGGTCTAAAGCATAACGAGTGGCTCTTTCATTTCAGTGTCTGAAGTCATCAAGCGCGTGAAACTCCTTATTTCATTTTGTAGTTTTGAATCTCGTTAAAATTTCTCTCTCTTTATTTGTTCATGAGATGTCGGCATCACTGACTCGGACAACTTTTATTGTCCATCCCTGATTGCCCTTGAGAAGGTGGTGATGAGCCTTGAACCTCTGTGCGGAGCCCATGTGGTGGAGGTAAACCCACAGTGCTGTTAGAAAGTGAGTTCCATGATTTTGCTGTGGTGCCAGTGAAGGAATAGCGATTATAGAATCACAGAATCATTACAGTGCAGAAGGACGCCATTCGGCCCATCGAGTCTGCACTGACCCTCTGAAAGAGCACCGTACCTAGGCCCACTCCCCCGCCCTATCTCTGTAATACCACCTAACCTACACATTTTTGGACACTAAGGGGCAGTTTTATCATAGCCAATCCACCTAACCTGCACGTCTTTGGACTGTGGGAGGAAATCGAAGGGGAACTTTCAGGTGGCAGTGTTCCCATGTATCTACTGCCCTTTTTCTTCTAGGTGGGAGAGGCCATGGGTGCTGTTGAAGGAGGCTTGGTGAGTTGCTGCAATGCATCGTGTCGGTGCAACCGCGTGCCGGTTGTGAAGGGAGTGAATATCATCGGTTAGGGATGCCAGATCTGGCTCGACACATGAACGAACGAAAATCGCTTATTGCCACAAGTGGGCTTCAAATGAAGTTACTGTGAAAAGCCCCTAGTCGCCACATTCCGGCGCCTGTTCGGTGAGGCTGATACGGGAATCGAACCGTGCTGCTGGCCTGCTTTGGTCTGCTTTCAAAGCCAGCGATTTAGCCCTGTGCTAAACAGCCCCTGCTATTCCAGGAGATGTTGGTGGAACTGGTGTCACAGAAAGACAGCAGAGTGTGAACAAGTACGAAGTGAGGAAAGCACGGCAACCTTAATTAAGCAAACAGGATGAATTTAAAGTGAGGGTGAATAATGATTAAATCTTAAGAGGGGGAAAAAAGCTTCTCTTACTTTTCAGGGGCTCGATGCAACCTCTGCCATGGTTTCAAACTGGAATATTAAAAGCTGCTAAAACTGAGGAGAAAAAAAAATCCTTTTTATTTTCTCTCTCTGTCTCTGTAATTTTAATGAAAAGATCTGAGGTGAGGTGATCTGACGCTCCCGCTCGTACTGATCACACTCGGACTATGCCACTGCCTCTCATATAAGATTTGCTTTTAAAGTATTGCTAATTTCCTGTGCCGTATTATAATCTTTGCAATGCTCGTTTGCAGTGTTCAGCTGGAGGTAAGTGGGCTAGCTGAAGTTTGTGGCCACAAATATCAGCTCCTTTGCACCTTTTATTGGGTTCAATAGGACATTTACTGGGTGTGTGCCAGAAAGAGGCAGGTAGAATGAGCCCATGACTTTGAAAGGATTGCAGACTTCCCCATGTTGCAAGGTGCCATTGACTGCGCGCAATGGGCTGTTTAATGTTGCTAAAATCTGCAGGGAGCAGTGTGACACTGGGCAAAAGCCCTGTGGACTTCAGCAACTTGCAGTCAACAACTCTAAGGTGCTCATTATCCAAAAAGACTTCCATTTTCCCCACAGTGTGAAAACATATGCAGCATTTCTTTCAGGTTAATGCTCAGTAACTGGGCCGCAATCGTGACGCCGTCATACTACAACAGTCTGCTATGCCATCGACAATTGAGCCACCACAACAAACCAGAGGGTGGCTACTGTACAAGGTGTTCTCATGCACAAGCTGCCCAAAAGGGAAATGTTCATATAACAAAGTGGTATTGAGCAGGCAGACGGGGGAGTTTGCTGAAACGTTCCAATACCTAAATTGCTCTGGAAGAGGTTTGCACTACTTGGCAGAGTGCTTTCCTGCTGCATTGTTCAGCATCATGAGGTCACAGTCCTTGCCATCAGAATTTGTTTTTAAATTTAGAGTACCCAATTATTTTTTTTTCCCCAATTAAGGAGCAATTTAGCGTGGCTAATCCACCTAACCTGCACATCTTTGGGTTGTGGGGGTAAAGCCCACGCAGACACGGCGAGAATGTGCAAACTCCACACAGACAGCACGGTAGCATGGTGGTTAGCATAACTGCTTCACAGCTCCAGGGTCCCAGGTTCGATTCCCGGCTGGGTCACTGCCTGTGCGGAGTCTGCACATCCTCCCCGTGTGTGCGTGGGTTTCCTCCGGGTGCTCCGGTTTCCTCCCACAGTCCAAAGATGTGCGGGTTAGGTGGATTGGCCAGGCTAAATTGCCCTTAGTGTCCTGAAAAATAAGGTTAATGGGGGTTGTTGGGTTACTGGTATAGGGTGGATACGTGGGCTTGAGTAGGGTGATCATTGCTCGGCACAGCATCGAGGGCCGAAGGGCCTGTTCTGTGCTGTACTGTTCTAATTCTAATTCTAAGACAGTGACCCAGGGCCGGGATTTGAACCCGGGTCCTCAGCGCCGCAGTCCCAGTGCTAACCACTGCGCCGCATGCCGCCCCCTGTTATGAATGAAAATGAAATGAAATGAAAATTGCTTGTTGTCACGAGTAGGCTTCAAATGAAGTTACTGTGAAAAGCCCCTAGTCGCCACATTCCGGCGCCTGTTCGGGGAGGCTGTTACGGGAATCGAACCGTGCTGCTGGTCTGCTTGGTCTGCTTTCAAAGCCAGTGACTTAGCCCTGTGCTAAACAGCCCCAGATGCAGCCATCATGAGGAGGCAATCTGCACAGCTCTTTTGTAGATTGTCAATGATTGGCTCATCTGATTGGTGTTGTGTCTATTGGTGTCTCAAATCCCCATTCACCAAATCTGGTTCTGACATCAAACATTCTGTTCACACTTGGGTGCTGCCGCTGGCTGTTATTGCATCTACTTGGCCTTAATGCTAAAATAAAAACCAACGCAAAGTAAACATTCCAAATCAAACCATTCCATATTGTACACAACCTTCAAATAAGCACTCATGAGCATTGCTTGACTGTTTGCCTTCCATGTGCCTTTGTGTGTCTGAGTTCTCCTACACAGTGCTACCCTAATGGCTGCAGCAAGGCCTGTGGTCAGGTGCAGATTTTCAGTGGGGAAACTGCAGATGGCCTCAGAGGACAACCTCGCGTAACTTTGGGTCTAGAGGGCCCAGCACTATCTCGGCACAGGCAGTAGCAGTCTGGCTGATGGGTCACTAGGACAGTGATGGGAGGACGCTTGCCTTGATGCTCAGTGTGAAGAACAGATTTGTGCTCCACGATTGCCGCTCTTCTGCAACACCTCGTCAATCCTGGTGAACCTTTTATGTTTGTACATCCTCCAGGTCTGTTTGATTATTGATATACACTAATGTGGTGGCAGACTTCTGAGCTTTCACGGCAGCATCCAGATGTTGGGAGGATTCTGCTTCTTCCCCAATGGAAGCTGAGACATTAGCCATGAGATGCTGCATCATGATTGGTTTACAAGTTCCCAAATGGAGTTGGCCACAACTTTCATGCTGGGAAGGATTGTCTCCTAGCTCTGTGCAAAGCTCCTTAACGTTGGTACAGGACTCCTCCGTGCTCTTATTGGGGAAGGCTTTCTAGTCTGCCTGCCAATGCATCAAGTATTGCGCATAACCATCAGCTGCCTTCTATAGGCCACCACATCAAAGTGTTCATTGAGTCCTCTGCAGCAAAATCCATGTGCAAAGCTGTCCTCTGGCAAGCTGGCACCTGCTACTCTTGTGCCTTGCATATCGTTTGTACCTGGTGTATCTCTGCGTGAAGACCCCATCTCTAAGCTGTTGGCAATGTCAGTATTTGAGCTTTGTCTTCAAGTGAGAGAATGAGTGACAGTTTTCTTCCTCAGGTTCTTCCTGCTCCTCCATTTTTGCTCTTCAACCGCTTCTGGCCAGGTTGCAGTTCTTGGGTGTCTGAAAGGAGGAAGTATTGTGTTGAAGGAGAGTTGGCGGAAAAGCGTATGTGTATACGACGTGCAGCTTATAAGAAGTGTGTGTGGGAGGAGGATGAAGAGGGATGTGCGAAGGAGGATTAATACTCTCGTCTTTAGTGGTTTCAGCCCCATCACTGGCCTCTGCCATTGATAGTGACAACAATCTCCTCCATTCAGGTTAGGGTGTACAACCAGTCTATCCCCTACCAGTTTGCTCCTGCTGCCTCTACTTATGCAGTAATATATACTGCAAGACACCAGGGAAGTGTGTCAGTGAATCCAATGATGTGGAGATGCCGGCGTTGGACTGGGGTGAGCACAGTAAGAAGTCTTACAACACCAGGTTAAAGTCCAACAGGTTTGTTTCAAACACGAGCTTTCGGAGCACGGCTCCTTCTTCACCTGAAGAAGGAGCCGTGCTCCGAAAGCTCGTGTTTGAAACAAACCTGTTGGACTTTAACCTGGTGTTGTAAGACTTCTTACAGTGAATCCAATGTCATCTCTTTTGATGATGTGGCTATTAGGGTTAAGTTATGCAAACTGTTAAGATGTTGGTGTTGGGCTTGTTGCTTAGTGTGTACGGTGATGCTATGAATGTTTGGATTTTTGATGGAGGTATTGTGCATGAAGCAACGTATGAGGCTATTGGTGCAATTGGTAGAATATGACATTTGAAGGTGCATTTACTGATCTTGACCACTTATGTGAGGTCATTGAACTTTTTGCTGCATCTGGGTCGTCGGCTCTTTACTCCTGGCTTCAAACACCACAGCTGTCTGCTCCCAATACCTTCAGTACTCTGCCTGGAAGACCTTCGGGTCACCTGTGGAGCGGGGACATCTCTCCTCCTCCACCCGTGCGTTCAGTGCAGAGTCCGTGAGCCTTGGGGCACCGTCGCTGCTGTAATGCCAGAATGTATTCTCTTTCCAATATCTGCAGCAGCCACAGTGAACTATTGAAGCTGCAGTTTGGATTCAGGTCGTGCAGACTAGCTTTAAGTTGTGCTAGCCTCATATAGACCGGGTCCCAGTTACTCAACCACATGCTTGCCGTTGCTTGGACGCAACAATCATGCAAATTAGCTGGTGGCATAAAACTGGTGTTTTCTGCACCAGAAAGAACTGACACGTGGCCTGTCAAATTCCCATTCCTGTATCTTTCCATGAATTAATTCAGGTTGTAATCCTTGCCTATATCTCCTAATAATGGGAAAGCACCTGAAACATTCTGGCACATCTTCAAACGTTTAAGGGAGCTGGTGGCATGGTGGTATTGTCAATCCAGAGACCCAAGCTAACGATCTGGGGTACTGGGTTCGAATCCCGTCACGGCAGATGGCGAAATTTTGAATTCAATAAAAATCTGGAATAAAAAATACAATTATGAACATTAAACCATTGCAGGTTGTCGTTAAAACCCCACCTACTTCACTCATGTCCTTCAGGGAAGGAAATCGGCCACCCTTACCCACAGAACCATGCAGTTGATGTTTAACTGCTTCCCTCTGAAATGGACTAGCAAGTCACTCAGATCAAGGGCAATTAGGGATGGGCAACAAATGCTGGGCCAACCAGCAATGTCCACATCCCAAGGACGAATTTTTAAACAAGTTAATGTGGAGGAGTGGCAAATGGGATATACGTCAATGGACCTTAAATTTACATTACATTATGCAGTGTCAGAGAGATGCAAGCAGTCTTGATTAACTTGGAGAAATCCAAGTGTTAAATCCTATTTATTTAATCCTGGGAATCTTTTGAGTTTAAAAAAATCTCCTGATGGGTTATGCATGACATTAAATTGTATCATTTTCGACCCCAAGATCCTTGATGTTGTATGTGACCCCAAGAAGAGTCCAGAGCATGCATTCTACCCTCTGTAAAATTGGGGTCGTCCAAAACTCTGCCCGTGTCTTAACTCGCAGAAACTCCCCGATTATTCCTGTGCTCGCTGACCTACATCAGTTCACAGTCGAGCAGCATGATGATTTTTAAAATTCTCATCCTTGCTCTTCAATCTCCTCCCTGACCTTGACCCCCCCCCCCCCCCCCATCTCTTCCAGCTTCACAATATTCTGAAATATCCGTGTTCATCCAATTTTGACTGTTTGATTTTAATCGCAATGCCATTTGATGGCCATGCCTTGAGTTGCATAGATCCCACGCTCTGGAATTCTCTGCCTCACGTTTCCCCCTTTAAGACCCCATTTAAAACCTGCTTTTTGACCAAGTCTTTGGTTATCTGCCCTAATATCTCCTTGTGTGACCAGATGCATTGTTTTACAGTGCTCCTGTGAAGTACCTTGAGATGGTTCACTGCGTTAAAAGATTGTACAGATTGTTGATACAGAAGTGTGTGTCACACAGGGAAAAGTGCACTATATACAAGACTTAGAGATCCCCCATAGTGAGCCTGAGGAGATACAAGTTTCATGTAAATAGAAGTGTTATGCCTCACAAAGTGACATCTCATGTCAGGACTTTTAAATTGCAATGACTGAATAAGTCACATTTTATTTTATTGTGGTGATTCCTAAATTTGCACTACATTTTGTGGAATGGGATTCCACAACTTTGTGTTATTCTGTGAAAACCATAAATAAGTGGCCTTAATGTGTATATGTTCCTTTGCCAATTTTTTTTCCTTCCATTTTTATAGCTGAGTATACACACAGCAAGGTGGTCTATGAGATGCAGCATTCTGTGGTAGGTAGCTGGCAACACGTGGGAAGGTGGTGAGGTTTAGCTGGACATTGTACGATCCTAGGCTTCATGGACACTGGGGAATGTTTAGGGGGTTGGTACAATTTAGGTCCCAGAGTTTGGCGGCACTGAGGGGGGGCTTTGTTATTTGGCCCACATGAAGGATTCTTTGCTCTGGCATTGCGATGGAGGGGAAACCTGGGTGGTTCAATAACTGGAATGTGGAATATGCGAATTAGTTCACTGGTGGGCGATTCCTGATGTTTGTCAGCACGAGTTTGTGTGTTTTGGACTCGGGCCTTCTCAGAGATCTCTGTGATTCTGTGTTTTGTGATTCAGTCCTGAATATGTCCCTTCCTCCGGTCTTCCTCCTTTTCTCTCAATAAGTTTTCTGAAGTAAAGATATTGGGCCAGGACCTCCGCGCTCCCAGTGTCGGATCGGGGGACCCCCAAATACGCGCTGTTGCTCGTTCTGGGTGAGTGTGCTTAACACTCAATTTGGCTCTGTTTCGTTACTTAGCTTTGGAGTCGCCAGGTATCGTTAAGATACCGCCACAAGTTTCAAGGTCAAGTTCGAAGCAATAAATCCATACACCAATTAGTAAGTTCAAATAAGACCCGTTTATTATATTACAATAATCTACTAATCATGCATATAAAACAATAAGACTAGGCTAATCCTACCACTAATAGGCCAAATACTTATCTGGATAAGGGGACTGCCGGATCAGGGAACAACGGCTTCTAGCTTTGTCCTGGGTCCGCAGGCTTCCAGTAGTTATGGACTACAGGGGGGGTCAGGAGTGTCTACTCTCGTAGCGTACATTGTGACTTACTTGTTGGCGGCTGCTGTCCAGACCTCTCCTCCTCAAGGTTCTTCTGCTGCAACGGCGTTCTGCTGGGAGGGCTGGCTGGTCAAGGAGAGGCTGGCAGAGAGAGCGAGCTGGGGTCGGGGTCTTATACTCCTCTCAGGGTCTTGCGCCCACCTGGGCGGACCCTCTATACTCTCGCAATCATTGAATTCCCCAATAACGGGGCAGTATCTCGATCACTGGGGCGGTTCTTGGGACTTATTGTTTTGGGCTTCTTTGGCGCTGAAAAGTCTGGCCTTCCATTGAATGTATCGATTAGTGTTAACTTGTTTCTTTTGTGCCTGGGGATTGCCCGGTATCGCCTCATTAATATGTTAACTTGTTTCTTTGTGCCTGGGGATTGCCCGGTATCGCCTCATTAATATGTTAACTTGTTTCTTTTCATAGCGTTGTCTGGTTTCGGCAACAGCCAAAACTGGTTTCTGCAGCAGTCCAAATATACAAGCGCTTTGCAAGCTGCTTGCTTTTTACAACCTGTCCATTTTCCCTGCATTCCTTGCAATCTTCCATTTTGTGTTTGGGCAGTGGTCACCCCAGGTGGCTACAGCGCTGGGGAACCCCTCTCGGAGCTTCACAGGTAAGGGTTTGCATGGTAATTGCCAACTCCCTCTGCGCAATTGTCCGGCACTGGGGACCATCCAAAAATGCGATTTTAAATTGCCAACTTCAGATGTCTCCAACAGAGTTATACCAATAATTGCTCAGGAAAGTTCGAAGAATAAAAACCTCTTCTAACTTCTGGATGACTAATGTAAAGACCCAGACTGAGTCCCCCAGCCCCCCTCTCCCCCAATTACCTTTCCCATATCATGACAAACCAATCCACACCCACCCCCATGTATGTTTCATGGGATTCCCCACCGCACAGGATTACATTTAGTTTTCTGGTTGCCTTCCTTTTTCTTGACTCTGACCGTCCTTCCCTCTTCCAATTTTCAACTAGTACTGTTTTACTTTGAACTAGTACCAAAGTGTTGTTAGTCATAGCGTTGACCATGCAGCTGTGCCAACAAAGGCAACATAACAAGAACGAAGGCTGGCAAAACAACAGATATCCACCAAATCATGGACACTATATATTATGCTGATGTTACAAATCATGGACATAACCTTGAATATTTATTTTGAGAATCAGTTACACCTGAGAATGTAATTAGGCATAGAGGAGTTTCTAGCTTTCAATATGAAGGATGATCCACAGATATGACCGTTGTGGTAAATCAGATTTAGTCTCTAGACTTTACAGCTTGGTTTTATGACTGCTGCCTCTCAATTAATGTACATTTACATCATTTGTTTTGCATGGGAGTGGAAATTTGTAAACACCATTATGCTGTTGCTACAACTGCATATTTTGTTACCTCCTTTTTAAATGTATTTCCCATCTATTTCCAGGATTTTCCAGGGTATGCCCGTGTGAGTCCAATACACCTAACCAATGGTAGCCCACGGACCTGCAGGAATCCTGCCCTGGGAGCCGTAAGCCCAGATGGGGCCAGACTTGTCAACAGACGCAGGTAAAATGATCTCCAAAATAATGTCTTTTTTCTTCAAATGAGTGCATTCTGCACAAGATCACTGTCTTTAATTGTTATGCAGAGAGCACTGAGGTAAGAAATGTTATGTTCTGCACAGCTCTCTAATTACCCGGGGAACAGTCAGTTAGTACTGTATAATTTCATGTAATTAGTCTTCCTGATAAAGAGTAACAATTTAATTCCAACACGGTTTTATTAACCTACAGCTCTTCATTTTTGTAAACAATTTCCTATGTTTATGCATATTGAAATACATATATCCTATTACACTGGGCAATGCATGGTCAAGCTGCACCTGGATTGTTGCTGGAAGAATTTATTTATTCATTTATTTAAATGAATTTAGATTACCCAATTAATTTTTTCCAAGTAAGAGGCAATTTAGCGTGGCCAATCCACCTAACCCTGGATATCTTTTGGTTCTGGGGGCGAAACCCACGCAAACACGGAGAGAATGTGCAAACTCCACACGGACAGTGACCCAGAACCGGGATCGATGCTGGGACCTTGGCGCCATGAGGCCACCGTGCTGTCCTGCTGAAAGAAATTGTACCATGTTAACAGCTGTTTTACCTATTTGAGCACTTGCAACATCGTTCAGAAGATGCCAGAGAAGATAACATTATGTCTTTGTGTTCCCTTGAGGATTAACCTTCAATGCACTTCCTGCAGAGAAAACAGAAAAAGAGAATCAATTTTATTTCCCTCTACCCACGTTCAATAGGGCAGTGGTAAAGCTGAAATCCACGTTGCTGATTTAACACATAATCCTATCGTGCTGCCATTTTAACTCAGCCCTTTCACGGGTACTCTACGTGCTCATGTGTCTATTGGGGTTTTATAATGCACAAGTGATCTGAAATTCATTTTGGTGGCCTACTGAATGGAGCGCCTGCTACAGATGCGCGGCTGAATAAAAGTCAATGTTCAAGAGCAGGAAGCCCCAAAAGCATAAGTCTAAATAGTTTGTGTGTGGTCGGCAGTAGATCTTTTGGGTTCCACAATTGGCAGCCATCACTCTTCCTCCGTGATGGGTGATCCCCCGACCTTCTATCTGCTTGTGAGTTGGGTTGGCTTCCAGACCACTTGATATCGCTTTGGGACAGCTTTCTTGCTGTCCCAATGCGGGAAACTGGGGAACGGTGCTCTCTGCAGCGTATCAATTGGGATCCACTTTGAAAATGGACAGGGAACCCCCACAGCGCCCTCATAGGTAAAAATTTCACAATGGAGGCACAGAAATCTCTTTTCATTGCTACAAATGAAAATGTATTGCTTTAAAAGCTGAAAAATGAAGCTCCATATTCTGGATTTTCCACCCCTGTTTTAGATGGGCGGGGTGGGGGCAGGGCAGAGAATTGAGGGAGGAGTCCCAAAATGGCTTTCGTTTGTCCTGACCTCTGCAAATGATGTGATGGGGTTCCAGCCATGAAAGTGCAGGAGCCCCATATACTTTGTGGACATCTCCGCTGTATTGTGCCTTCTTCCCCCCCCCCCCCCCCCCCCCCCCCCCCTCGGCAGGAAAAGCTGGCTTTGGAGCCAGTGGGGTTGACACTCCGCAGAAAATTCCACCCTCCTTGTTTACCATAGAGCTATGCTGAAATTTTCAAACTAAATGCTCTGGTTGATGCAAGGCGTACATCAGTTTATAACACTGAATCCATGCTGAAGAGGTTTGATGAAGGCCCACGTCTGTCATCGTTAATACTTCAATATTTCATCTCCACGTTTTTCCATCCTACCTTCTCTTTCCAGCCCACCATCACAGCAAGATTCACTGTGGACATTGCAGTTTGGGGATTTTCACTGGTGCTTTTTGGTTGACGTGTCATTGAAGCAGTTTAAAAGTGATCATCCTCCGCTCAAATCCCTCCAAAACCTCCCTGGCATTAAACATTCTGTTCCTAGATCACAGACTCTGACAAATCTAACACCGGGAAAATTATTGAGCGCTTACTCTTATCCGTTGAGACCAAGATGCGGACGTCGATACCCCCCACTGTAAAAATAGAAATAACTGGGTGTCTTTAAATGTAACCCAAATTCTCAATAAATAACCAGCCATCATTTGAAACAGTGAGAAGAGAGTAATTTATTTCTGTACTGCTGTGCTCCGAATGCTTGCTGAACTCTAAACCAGCATTGGGCAAGGGTCAAAGAGAAAACAGTAAAATAGTTGTGTGTTTTTTGTTTTGTTTTGTTAGCCACTCAATAGATTGCATTTCTTTCAACACGATCATTTAACATTACAGCTGGAGGGAAAAATAATCTGTCGATATGTTAAAACTGGTCTGTGCTTTGCTCTTTTTTTTTGTAGCCCATTAAGTTACCCCGCATTCAACAGGTACTCCTCTTCATCCTTGTCATCACAAGCATCAGCCGAAGTTAGCAACATCACTGGGCAGTCTGAAAGCTCTGATGAAGTCTTTCATATGCAGGTATATCATGTCTTCTACAACTGAAAATCAGTATTAATGGCATTATTCAACTTCATATATCCAGTCCATTTCAACAGATGCTTTGATGAACTAGCCAAAGTGTCTGTTATGTGGTTCTGATGCATCTATTGATGTGATTAGACACCTGGGGGGGTCAAATCACATCAATAGCATAGTGGTTAGCACTGTGGCTTCACAGCGCCAGGGTCCCAGGTTCGATTCCCTGCTGGGTCACTGTCTGTGCGGAGTCTGCACGTTCTCCCCGTGTCTGCGTGGGTTTCTTCCGGGTGCTCCGGTTTCCTCCCACAGTCCAAAGACGTGCAGGTTAGGTGGATTGGCGACACTAAAATTCCCTTCGTGTCCAAAAAGGTTAGGAGGAGTTGCTGGGTTCGGGAGATAGGGTGGAAGGGAGGGCTTAATTGGGTCGGTGTGGACTCAATGGGCCGAATGCCCTCCTTCTGCACTGTATGTTATATGTAAATAAGAACATGACTGTGGATTAAGTGGAACATATGGTGAGGTGGTGTTCTGTAGTTTGAAAAGAGTCAGCAATAATTTTGGTCGCTTTCTCCCTGGGATCCCGACTCCCTCTGAAGAAATAGTTTCACTGTGCCCCCTCATCCCGGTCACATCCCGAAATGCAGTTCAAAGACTCATTATTCCTGTTAAGAATCCTGCTGATGTTTCCTGCAAAGTGTCTCAAAACTTCTCCTGAAATTCCCTCTTGTTCCCAAAATATGCCCTCATTCCCTGAACTTACTGAGACACTCCTTTCCCCAAGCAGCATCCAATTAGAGTAACTCTATCGGTCACATCGAATTAATAGTTACCACACAATACCGCTTGAGGCAGTGTTTTTCAAGCTTTATTTCCCGGGATCCACTTTTGGCGGCTGGCCCACCTTCACGGCACACGCCATGTTCACTTATCTTTAAATGTGAAAGGCGAGCCTGCTTTGTCCTCGTGGTCTCACTTGAATCCAGTTCAAAGGAGCAGAGGGCAATGTGCATGTCAGGCGCAGGTTTCAGCCAGTTCCTCAGTGCTGTCATCATCTTTATGAAAACCCAGCCTCACACATGTACGTCATTGAGAATGTCAATATCAACAAAATGCGATACTCCTGGGAGTTGCTACACCTTAATTTGCTTTTTAATGTGGTATTACAGGTAAGCTGCAGCAGCATAGACTTTTAGTTTGGAATCGGCTCTAAGTTAATAAATGACTCTGGGGTCTCAACCTCAAAAGGAATTTTTCACACCCCACTTCTCTTTCAAATTCTGAAACATCTCTCGTTTGCCAATACTTCCCTGTATATAACATACATGGGCTTTGCCTCCTTATTTGCATTGTCAGAATTAACAAAACTATACCAAGAAATCATCTTTATACTTGTTTGTTCCGAGTTAAGTTTATTTTTTTCAGGGCCATTAACCAGAGGTCCTGGAGCTCTGATACTACCACTGCTTAGTCCAGTGGCTAGCACTGCTGCCTCACAGCGCCAGGGACCCAGGGTTGATTCCGACCTCGTGTGACTGTGTGGAGTTTGTACTTCCTTCCCTTGCCTGTGTGGTTTCCTCTGGATGCTTCGGTTTCCTCCCACGAACCAAAGATGTGCAGATTGGGTGAATTGGCCATGCTAAATTCCCCTAGGTGGGGTTACAGGGATAGAGTGGGGGGTTGGGCCTAGGTAGGGTGCTCTTTTCAGAGGATCGTTGCAGAATAGATGGACCGAATGGCCTCCTTCTACACCGTAGGTATTTTAAAAAAATTAAATAAAATAAAGACTGGATCCAACCTTCTGACTTACTCCAATTCAACATCTCTCCGGGTGCGGACCACACACATCAGGAGCCCCAAGGGAGGTGCCAGGGCCCAAGGACCAACTTGATAATGACCGTCGCACCAGACCTGGCCTAGCCCAGCACCACAAGAATAAAGACATGAAATAACTGACCCTCAAGGTTACCATGCCCCCCCCACCCCCTTCCTTGCACCACTCCCAAGGCTAGGCCCATCCAGTCCTGAGCAAGACTGGGATCCGAGAGGGACCCCACCCGAAATACCACCTACCACCAAAAATAAAGGATATTAAAAGCGACCTTCTTCATGAAAGGTTTGACAGCAGAAGAATAGTACAAGAGGGGGACCCAATTCCGATTAAATGACTGGTTCCCTCCTAAAGTCCAGTTATAGTCCTGATAAACAGGGTTGTGACAGAAATAACATTTAAGATGACTGGAGTTAAAAGGACAGAGACCAAAGTGTCGGAAGATTAAACAAAGTGTTCTCAGTTAGAGACCATTGCAGCAATTAGATTTAAATTGGGATAGCAGCCTTAAAAGATAGATCAAACATCTGATGCCACTTTAATACAGTCTGGGAAAGCAATTGTGAGCAGTTTGTACAGCTGTCAAGACAAAGAAATCCTAAAGGGATTTGTGTAAAGTCCTGGACTGGTTTTGCTGCTAAAATTGGCGCAGAAGCTTTGTTTAAAAGAGTAATTTGGTGTGGCTTTCGGAATGCGAACCACTAAGTGAAAACATACTTCTGATCGAGGATTTTAAAGCATGGTTTTGAAAGTGTTGTTTGGGGAAACTCGTGACAATCATCTGAGGGGATTCTGAGGTGACATCCACAAACATTCACTTGGGGTTTCGAGTGTATTTGCCCACAGTCACCTTGTGTGCTTAAAAGGGGTGTTGCGTAAATGAGATCATTCTGGATTAAGATGTATTTTGCAATCGGCGTTCATCCTAAACCTAGTTCAGCTCCAGGGGGAGTAAAGGCCTATTGTAACATCATCCAATTTTATCATATTTAATAAATGTTTTTTTTTGTTAACACCAATTGCCGGTCCTGTTACTTTGTTCCTCAGTGTTTTATTTTTAAATATAATAGTTACGAGGGGCGGGATTCTCTGACCCCCCGCCGGGTCGGAGAATCGCCAGGGGCTGGGTCAGAGAATTGCCAGGGGCCGGGTCAATCCCGCCGCTGCTGTGTCCTGAATTCTCTGCCCCCCCCCCCCCCCGAGATTTGGCGGGGTTGGGAATCGAGCCGTGCCGGTCGGCGGGCAACCCGCGGTGATTCTCCGGCCCGCGATGAGATGAAGTCCCGTCGCTAACGAGCCTCTCCCGCTGCCGTGGATTAAACCACCTCTCTTATTGGTGGCGCGGGCAAGCGCCGGGGTCTTGGGGGGAGGGGGGGGGGCGTGAGGCGGGGCGATCTGACCCCGGGGGGTGCCCCCACGGTGCCCTGGCCCACGATCGGGGCCCACCGATCGGTGTTCGGGCCTGTGCCGTGGGGGCACTCTTTTTCGTCTGCCCCTCCCCTGCGCATGCGCCGGTATGACGTCAGCAGCCACTGACGCTCAGGCGCATGCGCGGACTTATACTGGCCGCGAAGTCCTTTCGGCCCCAGCTGGCGTGGCGCCAAAGGCCGTTCACGCCAGCCGGCGGAGTGGCAACCACTCCGGCGCGGACCTAGCCCCTCAATGTGAGGGCTTGGCCTCTAAAGGTGCGGAGACTTCCGCATCTTTGGGGCGGCCCGAAGCCGGAGTGGTTCACGCCACTCCAACACGCCGGCAGCCCCCGCCCTGCCGGGTAGGGGAGAATCCCGGCCAGGGTTCCATTCTGGGATCTTCCCATCCAGTTATAACATCAGCTGGGATTATAACAAGTGGCAAAAAACTGTTTAAACTGGCGATCTATAGTCTCTCAGTCAATTGTTAATCCATTTTAGTAATTTACATTATTGTACCTCACTTAGCAGCACTGGACACCTGTGGTGCTCTGTTGTTCCTAAGTGTCCAGCAATCATGATGGAAAATGAGACGTTGAACATCAACGCCCTTTATATGGGTAGCTCATTCTCTAGGAAGTGATGCTATAACATAGAACTGCTGTCAAAGTAGGTGGGGGTGTAACATAACCTATGCTAATAATTTGAAAATAACATACTGTTCTTCAAATGCTAAATTAATTGATTAATAATCAAATTATATCTTCTTTGTAGGCAAGTCCATCTACCTCAAGCTTAAGCTCCACTCATTCAGCCTCTCCAAATGTCACCAGTTCAGCTCCATCCAGCGCCAGAGGTAGGTCTGTCCAATCTATTTAACTGCTTTCTAAAGGAAAAGTTATAACTATATGTCCAAGGATATAAAATGTATGCAAGTATGAATTGTTGGTGAGATAACGTTACTATTATGGCCAAATGTTTTAAAAGAAAAATGGTTTGTTTGCTTCCTGCATATGATAGGCTCCCCGCTGCTATCTGACAAGCACAAACATTCAAGAGAAAATACTTGCTTGTCTCCCAGAGATCGACCCTGTAGTGCCATTTATCCAATATCCATGGAACCGACACAGGTAAGCAACCATCAGGAAAGGTCAGTGTGCGTACTTCTGTACAATAAGCATGCTTCCATATGCACCCAATACTTGAACTGACTCTCAATGAAACGTTTGATGCGAAATCAAT
The DNA here is from genome assembly GCF_902713615.1 of Scyliorhinus canicula. NCBI lineage: Eukaryota > Metazoa > Chordata > Chondrichthyes > Carcharhiniformes > Scyliorhinidae > Scyliorhinus > Scyliorhinus canicula. The sequence goes on along the minus strand of NC_052165.1, from coordinate 7,772,614 downwards.
TGAAGTGTTCAAAATAAAATGAGCCGATTACTCTGAAAACGCAGTTTAGGGTATGTTGATTAACTTGACGGAAAATAGAGGTTGAATGGATGTCTGGTTCGAAACACAATCCAAGAAAAGTAGGCATGTGAATCATTAAATGCTCTTTGGAAACCAGGCCTGAATCTTCCTATGTGAGGAAGTGGTGAATGGCTCCACAAGTCGCCAATGTGGCACACTGAGAAAGTCCTGAAGTGTGTGTATCTGCGGTACTTACCCGGGAAATTTAAACTTCCAATTGGCAGTTTTACCTTGCAAGGTTTTCATGATTCTCTGTCACAGTGGTGTGTGCGTGTGTTGGGGGGGGGAGGGGGGTGGTGCGGGGGGGTTGATAGCATTGTCAGGGGTTGAGGGAGGGTGATGTTGGGGAGTGGGGAACGCGGTGGGTGAACATTGTTGGGAGTTGCGCGGGAGATGAGATTGATGCGAGCATTATGCGAGGGTGGTGAGTCTTGCCCCATGGAGGCTGTGCAGTGTTGTAGCTGGTAGGGAAATATATAAACTCTGCTGGTCAGTGAACTGCAGACTGGTCTTTATGGGGTTTGTCTTCTTTTCATTATGGAACATGATTCACTCCAGTTACATCATCACTAGGCCCCCTGACTCTGCTTGTTGCTGGATTCAAACTGGAGCCAGGACAGGAAGGCCCAAAGGCTCCAGTATAAAAAAAAGCCTCTGACTGGGCCAATGATTCCTTACAACGCTTTCCATTGGGCTGGAACTAGCTTCATGAATGCCATTTTTTTATGCCCTGAATCAAAAATAGAAAATGTAGACTTAGCTACGTGAAGGTAAAAACTATCTGCCAATTCTAAGCAGACCTAAATAAGCAAGCAAACTATGGATAGATCACAATAAACACGAGGTCAACAATTTTTAAGATTGTGTGGAAAAGGCTGCTTTAGACTACGTTGTTTGTTTTGCACAGAACTCAAGGGGAAAAAAAATATAGTAAAGACAGTAATCTGCCTATATTTTGTTCAACTGGCTATCGTGTTTCTTTTTGATTATAACATTGGAGATCACAATGCTGATTTTTGTAGTATTCACTGTATACTGAAGTGGAGCAGTACTTTCTGGTGATGGATGAGTGCTGCAATTGATGATGTTGCACAATGTACTAAAGTTTGCTTACAGCAGTGGTTTTAAAACAGTGAAAATCTTTTTTCAAAGCTTTAAATTTCATTTTGAAAACTTTACATCATAAAGTTTTTATGATAGATTCCAGGTTCATCAAAATATCCTTTGTTAATTATGAACAAACCTGAATTGCTGTGGTCTTTTAACAGCTCGTAATTTTGCCAGATATTACCTTATAGCCATATCTTATTTCCAAGCACAGTAAGAAGTCTTACAACACCAGGTTAAAGTTCAACACGTTTGTTTCAAACACCAGCTTTCGGAGCGCAGCTCCTTCCTCACGTGAATTAATTCACCTGGGGAAGGAGCAGTGCTCCGAAAGCTCGTGTTTGAAACAAACCTGTTGGACTTTAGCCTGGTGTTGTAAGACTTCTTACTGTGCTCACCCCAGTCCAACAGCGGTATCTCCACATCATTATTTCCCAGCGATGTTTAGATTGTGGTTTAAATGCCTGGCACCATTTGTCTTGTTTGATAAGTTGATATATTTCGCAAATTGTTTGAATAGGCCCTCTGTTTATCAGCAGACACTTAACTCGCAGATTGGTGATTCCTGCATGCCCAGAAGTGATCCCAATTTATCTGCACCTGAAAAGGGTATGTTTATGCTACAATTCCCTTTCTACATGTATTTTTTCTTTAGTGATTAACATTGTTGTCGTATTCTGTTGGACAATTGTTTAGAGAACCCCAAAGTGTATCATGGAGTTCACCTGACCCACAACGTTTAATAGATTGTGGTATGGGGAGCACACGGCCCACTCTACAGGTGTGGTACAGCAGAAATGGGGAAAAAATTGTTTTAAGCAAAACAATGTTTATTCTATGAACTCAAGTTAACCTTTTTAAACCTTTTTAAAACATACAGTATCCAAAGAATACAACACTAAGTCATCCTTAATAACTTTCCAAACAACAGCCAGAAGACAAAAGAAACAACTTTTAACAGAAGCACATGAGGTTTACATTCACTACTGAGAACATTTATAATTCTGAATTCACCAAATGATCAAGAGATAGTCTTTTCATGACAGAGAGATCAACAGTACACCTGATTTCTCTGGCTTCAGCTCCAGCACTGAAAACGAAACTAAAACACATCCTGCAGTAAACAGCCTAAAACGAAAGTAAAAAGCTGACACAGCCCAGCTCCACTGCAGTAGTAAACACCAATTTCTTAAAGGTACTCTCACATGACACAATAGAGTATAAGTTGGTTAATCTAAAAATCAAGAGCCCGGGATCCGTATATGCAGATCAGGAAGGCATTTCAGGTCACCTTAACCCTTTTCATCCAGAACAAACCCCATCATCTTTCTATTTCAGCATCCAAATGTATCTCACATTTTTCCAAGATTATTGCCTCCATTATTCTAAAAGTGCATTTGATGCAGTGATCGGCTTTAGTGTGGATAGTAACTTCCTGATACTACTCTTACATTTACTTTTTGCTAACTTGTCCCTAGGTCCACTTGTAGCGCACTCTGTTCAATTTAAAGTAATATGCTGGATTAAATTCTTCCATTTTCTTAGCTATCTGTGTACCTCAATAAGATCATTTCTCAGGTACCTCCTGTGCAGGCTAAAATGCCCAAGGTGAGCCTAGTGGCTCATCACTCCAATTCTCTCCAATATCTCTCATTTCTCCTGATCAGAACTGGGTACAGTACTTGTGATGGTCTGGTCATAACATTCGTGTTTAATTACATCCTCCATGGATTCATGGTCCACAGTTTTGCCACTGTCATTCAACATTCCAATGCCTTTTTATGATTGCTTTGTTGCATTGGTTGAACTTGTAGTTTAAGATTCGGGAGTGTCGCAACTTCATTTTTAGCAATTACAACACCAATCACAAAGCACGGATTTGCCCATTTTCCTGTCCTTTGTTCGGAACTTTGTAAATATCTGTAAATAGCTGCACGTGCTACTGTTCAGCCCACATGTATATTTTGTTCCACTAATTTTGGTTAGAAGTTTACTTTTTGAAATGGCTGTTTATCGATATTTCTCTGTACAATATTAGTATTATTATTCAGCTAAATTTGGACAATGTATTAGAAATCATAAAAGGTTTTGATGTGAATGGTAATATGGAGAATTATGCAGCTGTAATTGAATATTACAGATCCAATTATGTCATAAACCATTAAACCCACCCGCTTCTATTTATACAAAATAGGACAGGCAAAGTGGTTGACCAACTCGCTTCCAGGAGGCAGGAAGTATTATATATCAATCAAGTATTATAAAGGGATCGTGTGCCTCAAATTTAATCTCCATTTTAAATTTAATGGTAAAGAGTAGTGAGGACAGCTGGAGTATGTTTAACTGCTTCTGCCCCCCTCCTCCCTGAGCTCTGATTCCTCCACCTCAACACAGACAGGGGGCTGGAGAATCCGCAGGAGTTTCACGACGGGAAAATTGGCGCGGACCCCTTACCGATTCCGCTGAGGGACTAACACCGGTGCCGTGTGAAATGCCCACGGATCGAGCTGAAACGGCCGGAGAATGGCCGAGTCCCGGGCTGCACAAGTGCGGGGCTGTCGACCTGCACAGGTTGTACAGTAGAACGTGCACACGGCCTAACCCGTGACCCCTTAGCCCACTCCCTGGCCACGCCGCACCAGTCCCCCACAGCCCTAGCAGAAGCTCCATCGGCAAGAAGCACGGATCCCGGACAGATGTGGCGGCACTGGACACTGTCCGCAGCCGGCACGTAGGGTTCCTCACCTCTGGCACCACACGTGGCCCGCGCTGTCGGGAACTCGCCCCACCGAGGGCGGAGCATCGTGGGTGGGCGGCCGATGGCGTGCCGATTGTGTTGCAACAGCGTGCGGTTTGGAAGGGGCGGAGCAGAGCGGACCGCTGTCGGCCCCGATTCTGGCATCGGAATACATTCTCCGCCTAATCGGCAATCACGATTTCGGAGTTGGGTTATGCAGAATCCAGCCCTGGGTCTTTTAAATCCCTTCTCTCTTCTCCAGGGATACTTCAGATATCCCTTCCAGTCTTCAGTCTTCCCAAGACCCACCTTCCTATTACTCCTGATCATTTTCCAGCTCAAGCCGTGTTCTTTTATTTGTTCATGCGACATGAGCATCACAAACTGGGCCAGTATTTATTACCCATCCCTAATTGCCCTTGATTGGGCAGTTAAAAGTCAACCACATTGCTGTGGGTCTGGAGTCACATTGAGGCCGGATCAGGAATGACATTTCCTTCCCGAAAGGACATTAAGAAAACCAGATGGGTTTTTACAACAATCGATAATAGTTTCATGGTTATCATTAGACTTTTAATTCCAGATTTTATTGAATTTAAATTTCATCACCTGCAGTGGCGGGATTTGAACCTTGAACCTGGGTTCCCAGAGCATTACTCTGGGTCTGTTTAACTAGTCCAGTGACAATACCACTGGTTCATCGCCTCCCCGCCTGTTGCTGAAGGTTCCGGCCAGCCAATATCCCAAATTGGCTGTTGCCAATTGTCAATGAGGTGGTCCTGAATTGAGAAACTGTTCTTGTGGGCTTCCTGATTGCCCCACTCTCAACCCAAGATCAGAGCCACGATGGCAAAGTGCCATCTTACATTATATTGAACAAGGTTTATCGTACAAAATGTTTGTAAGAATATTTTGAGAAGATGTTACTTGTAAATTTACCATTGTGACAAGTTATCAGCCGATTTACAGCAACAATTCATCGTGCTTTTAACTGAGAAAATTGTTCTTGGTCTCTTCACAGAAGTATAATCTGGCAAAAATGGACTCCGAGCCAAAGAAAGATTTTTTTTTATTATAAGGAGGGTTGACCAAAGGTTTAGTCAGAGGTGGGTCTTGGAGGAGGGGAATGAGAGATGGTGAGCCTGAGAAGTCATTAGGGAGGGAGTTCTACAACTTGGCTGAGGAACTGAAGGCACTGTCATCAAGGTAGGACAAAAGGAATAAAGGATGCACAAGTAGCCAGACTTGGGAGAATGCACATTTGCAGGAGCGTGGACGATCTCGAGAGAGTTAATGGGATATTGAAAAAGTGTTGAGGAACCTGGGAGCCAATGTGTGTCAATAAGCACAAGCCACTGAAACAAATAGTCATAAATAAGAATGAAATATACTAATTAGGGGCTCTCTTCAGGACACTAAACAGTGCATGTATTATTCTTTCACAGTAATGAACCCAACTCCTAGTAGTTGGAGTCTAGACAGTGGTAAGGAAGCTCGAACCTGTGTACCAGACAGTGCAAGGCTGGTCTCTCCTCCTGTCCCACCCAGGCCAACACATACAGGTAAAATGACATGTAGCCTGACTCCAAATGAGATAATGTGCCAGACCATGGCATTCTGATACAGCCACAGTTACGAACTTCACAGCAAGATCACCAGGAAAGCTCATCAGGATGGCTGCTCTCCCAGTTAGCCTAACAAGAAAACCTGGTTCTTAAACATTTTATTCTCATTTGCATTTCTACGTTCAGTTATATTTATAAGTTTGATTGGCATTCAAAATGTTTCTGAAGTATTTATTTTTGCTGAGTTTATGATGTTATGGCCTTTGAATGAGGGCGGGGTATCGGAGAAATATTCTCACCTATAATTTGAAAAAAATAATTGTGGTTTTGGAACATACCATGGTAAATTTACTTCATTTGTATATTTAAATCAATTTTTCTCTTTGATTTTTTTTGTATATATATACACACACACAGTGAATCAGACTGTTTGCAACTTTTGCCTCCTATTTGATTCAACCTGCATCTGACATTATTTCCATAATGTTCACCTTCTCATTCCGACATCAGCCCGACTGCTGCTGAAGACCTGTCACGTATTTTGTCATTTCGGTAATTGACTGACTAATCCAATCCTTTCATGGCAATACTTCCACCCTCCTTTTTCTGAAAAGTCAGCTGACGCAAACTCTGCCACCCATATTAATTCCTGAAACGCTCTCACTTGTCCATCATTGACTTCTTCGCTGAATTCCATTGAGTTGCTGCTCCTAACACCTCAAAGCCTTGCTTTACTCTATCAATCTCCCCACTTCAGGCTCCACATCCCCCACTCTTCTAAAGATTTCATTCTTCTCTCTTTGGTTACTTGTGCATCCACCTCCTCCCGCCGTCAGAAGTGTTTTCCCGAAGCTCCTCTGCCTCCTCGCTCCTTGTTTGGCAAAACATTTGGTCACTCTGTTCACTGCCTCTTTGGCTTGATCTCCACTGTTCTCCTGAAGCCTCTGCGAAGCACTTTGAACTGTTTTCCTGTACTAAATGCACAATAAAAAAAGTTTAATTCTGTATTGCTGAATTCATTGGTGGCGTTATAGCAAAAACAAATTGCATCATGTGTTTGCTTTTTCTCAGATGGTACGTTTTTTTAGGATCCGGCTCTTCTTCTGAGAGGGTTAAAATGTTTGCGATTCACCCTTCAGTGAAACCATGTGTGCGTAAGATGTGTTAGGATACCGGACCAGACCCCAACATTTGTTAGGATACAGGACGAGAAATCCCAAACAATTTTCAATTGATCAAACTGTGAGAAAAGGACACTTTTCCCTAGGAGTAATGACTCTGATCAATAGGTATCTTTTATATTAAAATAAACTTTAATTTAAACACAGAATTAACCACATTAACATCAAAGGCATAGCTTTACAACCATATTCCAATTAAGCATCCCAATGCAGTTCAAATGCCACTTATAAATAAAGTTAACAATCAGGATTACTTGCGTATCTGTGCAGACCTTTGAAGAGATAGAACAACCTGAAAAATCCTTCTGCCTTGTCAAACTAAAATCTGACAGCAAACTGCTGTTCAACTTAAAAATCTTCTAGCATACTGCAAAACGTTTTTAAAAATTAGTTTAGAGTACCCAATTATTTTTTTTCCAATTAAGGGGCAATTTAACATGGCCAATCCACCTACCCTACACATCTTTGGGTTGTGGAGGTGAGACCCACGCAGACACGGACAGAATGTGCAAACTCCACACCGACAGTGATCCAGAGCTGGGATCGAACCCGGGTCCCCAGCGCCTTTTGGCAGCAGTGCTAATCGCTGCACCACCGTGCCACCAGCAGACTGCAAAACTACAGACATACCTTGCTCCTCCCATTAATTGTATCATCTCTATTCCACTAAGTTATCCATGACCTGCTTAGCTAGGACTAAATACCATCCTTCATAAATTATCTACAGCCCAAGGAATCTCCAGCAATCATAACAACATCCCATTCGCTATCTATATGCAAACAGGTAAATGGTTAAAAACAATGGTTACATCAGTTTTTGCACCTTAATTACAGCTTTAGCAGACATCCTGTTTGTACATATTTTAAATTAGGATTATTTAATGATATTGCCACCACAAATATAAAATACAATAGATAACAATTTCTACATTCATCACAGATGTCACTTAATCAATTTGAGCTATATCTTCAGTGGCGTGCCATCAGTACTATTGAGGCTATTTTTGCAACACCAAATTAAAAATCCAAGCCTGTTTTAAAAAATAAAATAAATAAATAAATAACCATTAGGATCCCGATTTAATTTTTAGACATTAGATCATGTATGGACTTGCTCAACGTACTAGAATTATATTTCCGACTAGCAGCAAATGTGTAGCTGTGGGATTGTCACAGGGATTCTAAATCGGTGTTGACGAATAAGGCTAGCTGACCTTTTACAGATATTGCTACAGTGATGTCATCTCAGCCACATGAACTAGTTTTATTGGACCATGCACTCCACGCAATGCAGCTAAATGTACTTCATGTGGATATTTGCTGAAATGTGTACCACCTGAACATAACCAAAGAATAACCGTGTTTCTGGTGTTTTTGTTCATTTTCTCGTTACCTGGGAGCAGGCTGACTGTGAAAGATAATATTTGTCAATGTTAATGGCTTTGGTTTTGCATTGCACTGTGAACTACTCTAATTCCATTTGGTTGTCGTAAATAGTACTTTATTTTATAGGGAGCATTTCACATCTTGTGAAGTAGCAGCACGTTTTACTTTTTTATTTGATGATACAGGTTCACCTGCAAAGACGTACAGAGCCTTTTCTCCACAGGCGTTTGATCCTCCTCCTGCACATCCCAGATCTCCTCATAAGGTATGGGTGTTGGTCAAAAAAGAAATACAATCAAACATAGCCATGTCCAAATAGTGTAACTTTGTGGGCTGTAAAATCTTGTAGGCTATATGTAAAGCTTATTTACACTTCCAACAATTTTCAGAATATCTCAAGATATTGACAGAATGGATTTTTTTTGGTATAGAATTAATATATCACTGAGGCAACAATGCTGGCGTACGTACATTTGAACATAGGTCATTCAGCCCCTCAAATCTGCTCCACCATTTGGTCAGATGATGGCTAATCTGATTGTGGCCTTAACTCTACTTTCCTATCCATCTACCCCTGTCATGGGAATGTCACTTTAAGAAATGTTTGTCTTCTCAAGTGTCTGCAGTGATGTCACTGTGTGGGTGGAGCTGGACTCTGGCTCGGCTTTTTACTTGTTTTGAGCTGGAAGCTGATTTGTATTTGAGTTTTAGTTTCGTTTTCAGTTGGAGACTGAATTTGGTCTCTCTCTCTCTCTCTCTCTGCCTGCTAAAGAATGTTTCCAGATCACTTGATGTTTCTGTAAGGAAGCCAAACATATACTGTCTTTGTTAAAAAGGGTCTTTAACTTATGGATGTTGTTAGGAAAGTTACTAAGGATTACCTATAGAGATTACCTATGATATACCTATCAGTGTTGATAGTTGATCAAATGTTAACTGTATTCATAGGAGAAACATTGTTTTTGTTTTAAAATACTTTAGATCTGTTACATCACACCTGTAAAGTGGGCCCTTGTGCTCCCCATAACCAAAATCTGTTAAAAGTTGTGGGTCAGGTGAACTCCATGATATACTTTGATGTTCTCTAAACCTTGGTCCATAATGCCCATATCACCTTAGATTCTTGATTGACAAGGGAGTCAATCTAACTCGGCCTTAAAAATATTCAGTGACCGTGCCTTCACTGCTCTCTGAGGAAGAGAGTTGCACAGACTAACAGCCCTCCTTGAAAGAAACTAATTCTCGTCACCTCCATCATGGGAGACCCCTTATTTTTGGACTATGTCCACTGGTCCTAGTCTTTCCCATCAGGGGAAACATCCTCTCAGCATCCACCCTGTCAAATCCCTTCAGGATCTTATGTGTTTCAATAAGATCACCTCTCATTCTTCAAATGGGTACAAATTCTACCTGTCCAACCTTACCTGTTAGGGTATCCTCCTCACCCCAGGAATTAGTCCAGTGAACTTTCCCTGAACTGGGTAGCACGGTAGCATTGTTGAGTAGTACGGTAGCATTTAGGTTAGCGCAATTGCTTCACAGCTCCAGGGTCCCAGGTTCATTCCCGGCTTGGGTCACTGTCTGTGCAGAGTCTGCACGTTCTCACCATGTGTGTGGGTTTCCCCCGGGCACTCCTGTTTCCTCCCACAGTCCAAAGATGTGCAGGTTAGGTGGATTGGCCATGTTAAATTGCCCTTAGTGTCCAAAATTGCCCTTAGTGTTGAGTGGGGTTACTGGGTTATGGGGATAGGGTGGAGGTGTGAGCTTAGGTCGGGTGCTCTTTCCAAGAGCCTGTGCAGACTCGATGGGCCGAATGGCCTCCTCCTGTACTGTAAATTCTATGATCAAACCCCTGAATTGCATCTAATGCAGTTGTATCCATTCTTAGGTAAGTAGACTAAAACTGTACACACTACTTCAGATGTACTCTCATCAACTATAAAATTATAGCAAAGCTTCCTACTTTTATATTCCATTCCTCTTGTAATACACACCAAAATGCCGTTTGCCTTCCTAATCCCTTCCTGTACCTGCATTCTAATGTTTTTGTGATTCATGTACCAGGACACCCAGATCCATCTGCACCACAGATCTCCACACACTCTCTCTATTTAAATAGTAAGCTGCTTTTCTATACTTGCTGCCAAAGTGGGCAAGGTCACTTTTTCCGCACATTACTCCATATGCCAAATGTTTGCACATTTCCTTAACTTATGTATATCCTTTTGCAGACTCCTATCATCTTCACAACTTACTTTCTGACTTGCCTTTGTGTCATCAGCAAATTTAGCAAACCATACATTCAATCCCTTGATTCATCAGGAAACATCCTGATGAATCTCCTCTGTGCCCTTCCTATAGGGTGGCGATCAGAGCTGTGCAAAACTCTGGCCTCACAAGAGTTTTATACAGCTCCTTCATAACCTCCCTGCTCTTATGTTCTATGCCTCAGGTAACAAAGGCAAGTATTCCATATGGCTTCTTAAATACCTCATCTACCTGTCCTGCTGCCTTCAGGGATTTTGGACGTTCACCCAAGGTCGCTGTGTGCTTCCACACGTCCTAGTGTTTGTTGTGTATTCCCTTGCATTGTTAGTTATCCCAAAATGCATCACCTCACACTTTTCAGGGTTAAATTCCATTTGCCACCGTTTTGTCCATCTGACCTGTCTATATCGTCTTGAGGAACTCCTGCAGTTATGTCCTGGAACTGAAATGATTGACCTCCAACATCCACAACCATTTTCCTTTTCACTAAGTATGACTCCAATCAGCGGAGAGTTTTCTTCCTCAGCACTGATAGCACACTGGGCTAAATCGCTGGCTTTGAAAGCAGACCAAGGCAGGCCAGCAGCACGGTTCAATTCCCGTACCGGCCTCCCAGAACAGGCATCGGAATGTGGCGACTAGGGGCTTTTCACAGTAACTTCATTTGAAGCCTACTCGTGACAATATAAGCGATTTTCTTTTTTTTTACACAGGTGAAGAAGTACAGCTTAAAGCAATCCTCTCCAATTTTTCCTGTTTTGACAATTCAAACAGGATAAACCAAGGAAACACAAATAGGACTGACTTGCTTTTTGGGCTGGATTGACGCGGTTCAGCGGCAGTATTTGGCCCAAGGGATATTGTTTGGATATTTCTTCGTCAAATATCTGAATAAATTAATAATAACTCAGTTTTCCACATACGCTTACATAATGTCAATATGTCACAACCTTAACACACAGAGGAATTTCTGTGGGTGATCAAGGAAAATGATCACGTATACGAGTATTCATGGTTTATGGATGTTTATGGGCACTCGTATCTTTATATGCACGTATTTTTAATTAAAAGGTATTGTTCTTTTGATACTGTATCAAGTGTGTAGTACTGATAAATTTTGTTAGCAGTACATGAGGAGAGTTGCATTTACATTGTGATCCACATTGCAGTGAAGTTGGGGATAATGGAGCTCGATAGACATGCGCTTTCGTGAAGGCACCAACATTGTTCACTGGATAAATTGTCTGAAATGTCGAAACCAAACTTTCTGGCAGGCTTCACACGGCCTCGTTTAATGCAGCTGGGGTACATTGTTGCTCGTGGAAGGCTAGTTCCAATTATCTCACTAATGTGTACTTGTCCACTTAAAACAGCCTTTTTGTATCAAGCGAGTACCACAAGCATGTTCCACTGATTTCAAAGACGCGTTACATTTTTGAAAGCTGGCCTGCTCCGAATTCATGCATGTGCATCAGCTTGTCGCCATGGTCTCCAAAGAAATGGCACATGAACCAAAATCAGGTGTTAAAACAGAACAGGGCTGCAGGAGTGAGAGGTTAATCAACTCAAACTGAAGTCTAAAACCTCCTTCAGGATCTTTATGATTTGACCTTCATCCCACTTGCACCTGATTAACTGTCCACCCAAATTACTATTTGAATTCATTGTATTGAGTCAGTACCGTGCCTCCCGACTTGAGATGAAATTTCTAACAACATCCACCTTATCCTTTGTCCTTCAGTATAGGCTTCGGTTTCAAATCATTTTTGAAAAACATGTTGTTCTGACATGTAATAGTAAAACATGATGATCGAGGGCAAGTATTAAACCGTAAACATGGTTCTTTATTGAAGGCAGCTGCTGATTTTAACTGGTATTGTGTTTTGTAGCATTGAAACATCTCATCTTTCCATCATGATTGTGGCTTTCATGTCTGCTGTCTGATCTTTGCATATTATTCAGCACTTTTCGCCAATTGATGTGCGATATTAGTGAGCTCTTTGTGAAATTATTAAGCAAACCGTTAAAAGCAAAAAACTGTCAGTAGGAAAAACTGAAAATTATAGACGTGCTCAGCAAGTCAGATAATATCAGTGAAGAAGCCACAGGAATTAATATTTAGAGTGCAGACTCTCTGCTGAAATTGTTTAGCTTCAACAGATGGGTTTGCCCCAAAGATGTTAATACCTCTATTCACTCCTTAAATAACTGCCTGATCTGCGTGTTTCCAGAAATGTCCTGTTTTTGAAACAAATGCATGAAAAGCTATACTTCCGGTGGTGGCACGTGAGGAGAAGAGGCGCACAAGGGATTTGTTTTTTGTCCCTTTTTGCTCGATTGGGGGAGGTAATTCCGGTGAAAAACCTATCCACTTGAAGACGCAAGGTGCCAGCATCAGAAAAATGCCGAGCAAGCAGGGGGTAAGAAACCAGCGGACAGAAATTCGTTGACAGACTGGCTTCGCTTTGGTCCCCTATGGAGAAAATGGCGGAGGCTGCTCCAGTGACTGTGACCGCTCCGATAACGGCGGACATGCTTGCCGGTATGCTATCGATGGAGTTAGATGAGCAGTTTGAAAAGCAGTGGAGTGCGATGTCGGATAGCCTCCGAATGTTGAGCGCTGAGGCCCTGGATCCTATCAGATCAGAAGTGGAAAAGACCTCCCGAGACTGTGAAGAAGCATGGCGAGGGGTTGGAAGGAGTGGAGAAGACTTTGAGGAGACACGGTGAGCAAATTGACTTGTTGGAAGCTGAGATCGCCATGGTAATTCGCGAGAATAAGTTGCTGAGGGCCAAAGTCGGTAATCTTGAGAACCGCTCAAGGAGGCAGAACCTCAGTTGTGGGGTCGCATGAGGTTATGAGGGCCTGGCTCCCACTGCATATTTCTCACAACTGATTGGGGGAGGGTGGACACAAGTTCCCTCCGGAGCTGAACAAGATTCGTAGGACACTCCGGCAGAAGCCCCGACTGAACGAACCAACTCGGGCAGTCATCGTTCTGTTTCACAGTTTTCAGGAGAATGAACGGGACCTGAAGTAGGCCAAGGAACACAGAGACTGGAAATGGGAAGGTAACCTCATCAGGTTCTACCAAGATGTTGAAACTGTGCTGGTGAGGAAGCGGGCAGCTTTCAACAGGCCAGGGCCCCTTCTACAAGAAAGGAATTTGGTTCCGTGTGGTGTACCCGGTGATGCTGCGTGTAACCCATGAGTCGAAAGACTATTATTTTGATGTGCCGGAGGAGGTAGATGCTTTTGTAAAAAAGCATGGACTTGGCTCAAGTTAACTGTGCTCTGTGAGGTCTTTGATTGTTGTGGGTGAGGCAGGGTGTTGGGGCATCTTGCATATCTCTGTTGGTATTTCTTTGTTCTTGGGCAGGATGGCTGTTTCACAGATGGGTGGGGGAGGGGGGGTGGTAACTGGTATGAGGGGTGTCGTGTTATGTAATATTGTTGGAAATGTATAGCTCCTGTTGGGAATTTGTCTTTTGTATGGGCACGGGTTTATATAGAAGTTTTTTTTGTTTATCGCCGGGACGTGCAGTATGTTTTCCCTTTTTCTTTATCCTGGATCGGGGCTGCCCCGCTAGCAGTAAAGTTAGCTAGCTAACAGGAGTGAGGTGGGGGGAGGAGCTGCAACTCCTTGAACCAGTTTTGTTGGGTTTACTGAGTTTAGCGTTTTGTTTTTTTTGGGGTTGGCTGGGAGGGAGTATAGTTCGTTTTCATGTGATCAATATGTATATTTGGGGGGAGGGACGAGGGTTCGTTCACTGGTAATTACGGACTTTTCTTTGTTTCATTTAGTGGGTGGGATTGGTGGCCATCTTGGGTGGGCTATGTGCCTGTACTTTATGGGCAGTTGCTTGATAATCCCTTTCAGTGGAAGTAATAATAATAATCACTATTGTCACAAGTAGGCTTCAATTAAGTTACTGTGAAAAGGCCCTAGTCGCCACATTCCGCTGCCTGTTCGGGGAGGCTGGTATGGGAATTGAACCCGCGCTGCTGGCATTGTTCTGCATTGCAAGCCAGCTGTTTAGCCCACTGTGCTCAACTAGTCCTAGGAAAACCAGGAAATGGCTGACTCTGGGATGAGTGAGGGTGGGAGGCCCCGATTTGGTTGGTCACCTGGAATGTAAGGGGGTTGGGTGGCCCAGTGAAAACATACATATAAACATATATAGAAAATAGAGGCAGGAGGAGGCCATTCGGCCCTCCGAGCCTGCTCCGCCATTCATTATGATCATGGCTGATCTTCCAGGTCAATACCCTGATCCGGCCTTCCCGCCCTATCCCTTGATCTCTTTAGCCCTAAGAGCTATATCTAATTCCTTCTTGAAATCACAGAATGTTTTGGCCTCAACTACTTTCTGTGGTCATGAATTCCACAGATTCACCCTCTCTGGGTGAAGATATTTCTCCTCACCTCAGTCTTTATCCTCAAACTATGACCCTTAGTACTGGACTCCCCCACCATAGGGAACATTCTTTCTGAATCTACCCTGTCTAATCCTGTCAGAATTTTGTAAGTTTCTATGAAATCCCCTTTCACGCTTCTAAACTCCAATGAATATAATCCTAACCGACTTAGTCTCTCCTCATATGACAGTCCCATTACCCCAGAAATCAGCCTCGTAAACCTTCACAGCGCTCAGGCAAGGACACCAACATTGCTACAATACTCCAGGTGTGGCCTCACCAGTGCTCAATACAATTGCAGTAAAACATCCCTATTCCTATACTCAAATCCTCTCGCTATGTCATCTTCCAGCGCCTTCACATCTTCATCCCTAAGTCCTTCTTTAAGCGGGTGAACAAGATCATCTCGGGATTTGTCTGGGCAAATAAGACCCCGCGAGTAAAGAGACTGTACCTAGAACGCGGGGGTGGTGGGGGGGGGGCGGAGGGGGAGGGGGGGGTGGGGGGCTGGCGCTGCCGAATGTTTGCAGCTACTATTGGGCGGCTAATATAGCCATGATTAGGAAATGGGTATTGGGGGAGGGGTTGACGTGGGAGCGGTTAGAGGCGTCCTCATGCAAAGGCACCAGCTTAGGGGCACTTGTAACGGCACCTCTGCCGTTCTCGCCGGCACGCTACTCCTCAGGTCGGGTGGTGGCGGCTGCACTAAGGATCTGGGGTCAGTGGAGCAGGCACAGGGGGGTGGAGGGAGCCTCAGTTTGGACCCCGATGCGCAACAATCACAGATTTGTCCCGGGCAAGATAGACGGAGGGTTTCAAAGCTGGCATAGGGCAGGTATTAAAAGGATGGGGGACCTGTTCATAGACAGGACCTTTCCCAGCTTGAAAGCGCTGGAGGAGAAATTCAATTTGCCCTCTGGAAATGCCTTCAGATACCTTCAGGTATGCGCCTTTCTTAAAAAAACGCGGTGACATTTCCGTTGCTACCCCCATGCAGGATGCAAGATAGGGTGGTCTCTGGCACCTGAGTAGGTGTCGAACATCTACCAGGAATTTCAGGAGGCGGAGGAAGACCCAGTGGGGGAACTTAAGGGCAAGTGGGGGGAGCTGGATGCGGGTCTGTGGGCTGATGCCCTAAACAGGGTTAATTCCTCATCATCATAAGACCATAAGACCATAAGACATAGGAGTGGAAGTAAGGTCATTCGGCCCATCGAGTCCACTCCGCCATTCAATCATGGCTGATGGGCATTTCAACTCCACCTACCAGCATTCTCCCCGTAGCCCTTAATTCCTCGCGACATCAAGAATTTATCTATCTCTGTCTTGAAGCCATTTAGCGTCCCGGCCTCCACTGCACTCCGCGGCAATGAATTCCACAGGCCCACCACTCTCTGGCTGAAGAAATGTCTCCGCATTTCTGTTCTGAATTTACCCCCTCTAATTCTAAGGCTGTGCCCACGGGTCCTCGTCTCCTCGCCTAACGGAAACAGTTTCTTTGCGTCCACCCTTTCTAAGCCATGTATTATCTTGTAAGTTTCTATTAGATCTCCCCTTAACCTTCTAAACTCCAATGAATACAATCCCTGGATCCTCAGTCGTTCATCATATGTTAGACCCGCCATTCCAGGGATTATCCGTGTGAATCTCCGCTGGACACGCTCCAGTGCCAGTATGTCCTTCCTGAGATGTGGGGCCCAAAACTGGACACAGTACTCCAAATGGGGCCTAACCAGAGCCTTATAAAGGCTCAGTAGCACATCGCTGCTTTTATATTCCAACCCTCTTGAGATAAATGACAACATTGCATTCGCTTTCTTAATCACAGATTCAACCTGCATGTTTACCTTTAGGGAATCCTCGACTAGCACTCCCAGATCCCTTTGTACTTTGGCATTATGAATTTTCTCACCGTTTAGAAAGTAGTCTATGCTTGGATTCTTTTTTCCAAAGTGCAAGACCTCACATTTTCTCACGTTGAATTGCATCAGCCATTTCCTGCACCACTCTCCCAAACTGTCTAGATCCTTCTGCAGCCTCCCCACTTCCTCAGCACTACCTGCCTGACCACCTAACTTCGTATCATCGGCAAACTTCGCTAGAATGCCCCCAGTCCCTTCATCCAGATCATTAATATATATGGTGAACAGCTGCGGCCCCAACACTGAACCCTGTGGGACACCGCTGGTCACCGGCTGCCATTCCGAAAAAGAACCTTTTATCCCAACTCTCTGCCTTCTGTCAGACAGCCAATCCTCAACCCATGCCAGTAGCTCACCTCGAACACCATGGGCCCTCACCTTACTCAGCAGCCTCCTGTGTGGCACCTTATCAAAGGCCTTTTGGAAATCCAGATAGACCACATCCACTGGGTTTCCCTGGTCTAACCTACTTGTCACCTCCTCAAAGAATTCTAACAGGTTCGTCAGGCACGATCTCCCCTTACTAAATCCATGTTGACTTGTTCTAATCCGACCCTGCTCTTCCAAGAATTTAGAAATCTCATCCTTAACGATCGATTCTAGAATTTTACCAACAACCGAGGTTAGGCTAATTGGCCTGTATCATGTACCAGGGTTAGCTTAATCCAGTTTAATGTAGTCCACCTAGTACACATGACGGCAACCAGAATGAGCAAGTTCTTTGGGGTTGAGGATAGATGTGTGAGGTGTGCGGGAAGCCCAGCAGCCCATGTCCATATGTTCTGGGCATGCCCGGCTCTTAAGGGATTCTGGCAGGGATTTGCTGAGGCAATGTCCAAGATCTTAGACACGCGGGTGGTGCCGAGTCCAGAGATAGCGATCTTTGGTGTGTCAGACGATCCGGGAGTTCAGGCAGTGAAAGACGCCGACATTCTGGCCTTGGCCCCCCCGGTCATCCTGAGACGGATCCTTTTAATGTGGAGGGACTCGAAGCCCCCGAGTATGGAGACCTGGATTGGTGACATGGCTGGGTTTCTCAGGCTGGAGAAAATAAAGTTTGCCTTGAGAGGATCCATGACGGGGTTCTCTCGGAGGTGGCAGCCGTTCCTCGACTTTCCTGGAGAGCATTAAATGTCAGCAACTCGGAGGGAGGGGGGGAATTGTTACATATTCTTGTTCTTTTTCCTGTACATAATGTTAACGATTACCTTGTGTTAAATGTTGTTATGCAAAAAATTATGTTTTGATAAAAATTTGAATAAAAATAATTTTTTCAAACTCCTCGCACTCTGAAGGCCAACATACCATTTGCAGCCTTTCCCGCCCTCTGTACCTGTCCGCTTTCAGCGACTGATGCACAAGGACACCAAGGTCCCGCTGAGTATCCACCTCTCTCAGTTTACACCCATTCAAACAATAATCTGCCTTCCTATTTTTCTACTGAAACATATAATCTCACATTTATCCACATTAAACTACATTTGCCATGTATGTGCCCACTCACTCAGCCTGTCCAAATCCCTCTGAAGCATCTCTGTATCCTCCTTACAGCTCACCCTCCCAGCCAACTTTATATCATTTGCAAATTTTGGGATAATACATTTAGTTCCCTCGTCCAAATCAGTACTATATAATGTGAACAGTTGGAGTTTGAGCACAGATCCCTGCAGTACCCCACTAGTCTCTGCCTGTTAATCGGGAAAAAAACCCATTTATTCCAACTTTTTGCTTACTGTCTGCTAACCAGCTTTCTATCCATCTCCAGTCAATGCCCGCAATCCCATGTGCTTTAACTTTACGTAGTAATCTGCTAGGTGAGACCTTGTCGAAAGCCTTCTGAAAGTCAACATAAACCACATCCACCAGTTCTCCCTGGTCAACTCAACCATAGGGCACGGGGAGAGGACTTTAATTAACAAATGGGTTCCTTTTTCGGCAATCAAGACCATGGAGGATGATGAACAATCAATCGAACGCGAGACGAGTTGCTGTACAAAAGTTAGGCTTTAATAAGCTAGAAGTTAGCCCTGCGGTCGACTACAGTAAATGGACGTCCGCCGGGCGTTCTGGGTATTTATACCTCACTCTGGAGGCGGGGTTAACTCAGCCTCTCGACCAATCGGGGAGCCGTCACATGACTGGTCTCAACCAATCGGTCGAGAGGCACATGACCGACCAGGGCCAATGGTAAGCCAGTGTTTTGCACCAATGGCAGACAGCTATGCGAATCATACCACCACAGAGGACACTAATGGCAGATACCTTGGAGGGAACGTTGGTGGTATTGGTCAATGACTACGCTCTAAATTGGGTTGATAGTGTTTGTGAGGGGGAAGTTGGCTTCCATTTCTGATCTGGATAGGCATCAACTGATTTTTGGAGATTTAAACTGTGTACTTGATCCTAAATTGGGTCAATCTAGGCCTATGATCTGGGCAGATGGGGTGGCAGATTTGTGGCGGTTTATGCACCCAAGAGATAAGGAATTTTTGTTTTTTCCCTCACGTCGACGAGGTTTATTCTAGGATAGATTTTTTTCTGATGTGTAGGTCTCTTCGCCCATGGGTGAGGAAGACGGATTACTCAGCTGTAGTTATTTTGGACCATGCTCCACAATTTGTGAACTTCTGGAGTCGGGCCCCATTCAACGCCCACCGTGGAGGTTGGATGTAATGATATTAACGGACAAGGGGTTTTGTGGGCAGCAGGGTAGCATGGTGGTTAGCATAAATGCTTCACAGCTCCAGGGTCCCAGGTTCGATTCCCGGCTGGGTCACTGTCTGTGTGGAGTCTGCACGTCCTCCCCCTGTGTGCGTGGGTTTCCTCCGGGTGCTCCGGTTTCCTCCCACAGTCCAAAGATGTGCGGGTTAGGTGGATTGGCCATGCTAAATTGCCCGTAGTGTCCTAATAAAAGTAAGGTTAAGGGGGGGGGTTGTTGGGTTACGGGTATAGGGTGGATACGTGGGTTTGAGTAGGGTGATCATGGCTCGGCACAACATTGAGGGCCGAAGGGCCTGTTCTGTGCTGTACTGTTCTATGTTCTATGCCTACTGCCACGGAGGAATGTATTTGGTTCAACAAGAATGAGTCTGTTGCACATTCCATGCTGTGGGAAGCCCTTAAAGTGGTTATCGGAGGGGAGATTATCTCTTAAAAGGCACATCTAGATAAGGCGGTGGCGGCTATCCTTGAGGTAGACCACCGGTACTCGTGTGATCCTACCCCGGAGCTGCTTGCGAGGGGGGAGAATCTACAGACGCAGTTTGAACTGTTGTCCACAGGAAAAGCAGTGAGCCAATTGCAGCGCTTGACGGGGGTATTTTATGAATATATGGGGCAGGCAAGTCGTCTTTTAACCCACCAGCTGAGGCGGCTTCCCGGGAGATGATTCCCAGGTTAGGGATTCGGGTGGCAGGTTGGTCTCAGCCCCAGTTAAAGTTAATGCGGCTTTTGAGGCATTCTATAAGAGACTTTACAGGTCAGAGCCCCCAGAGGGGAGTTCGGACGTTGATATTCTTAGATGGGTTGTCCTTTCCGGTGGTGGAGAGCGAGAGACAGGAGGATTTGGAGGCCCGGTTAAGCCCTGAGGCGATACTAAAAGGTATGGGATTGATGCAAACGGATAAAGCTCCTAGCCCCGATGGTTTTCCTGTCGTGCTTTAGCCCTGTCGTGCTTTAGCACAATTTAGTCAGTTGACACCATTGATGGAGGACATGTTCAATGACTCCTTGTCCGGGGGTTCATTGCCCACCACACATTCGCAGGCTTCTATCTCTCTTAAACTGAAGAAGGACAAGGGGCGAAATTCTCCCCTACCCGGCGGGGGGGGGGGGGGGGGGGGGGGTCCCGGCGTAGTGGAGTGGCGCCAACCACTCCGGCGTTGGGCCTCCACAAAGGTGCGTTATTCTCTGCACCTTCAGGGGCTAGGCCTGCGCCGGAGTGGCTCCCGCTCCGCCGACTGGCGCCAAAACTGGCGCCAACAGCCTTTGGCGCTACGCCGATCGGCGTCGGGGCTGGGGGCCGGTTGGCATGAGTTTGCGCATGCGCCGGAGCGTCAGCAGCCGCTGACGTCACCACCGGCGCATGCGCGGTGGAGGGGGTCTCTTCCGCCTGCGCCATGGTGGAGGCCGTGGCGGCGGCGGAAGAAAATGAGTGCCCCCACGGCACTGGCCCGCCTGCTGATCGGTGGGCCCCGATCGCTGCCCAGGCCACCGTGGAGGCACCCCCCGGGTCCGATCGTCCTGCGCCCCCCCCCCCCCCCCAAGGACCCCGGGGGCCCGCTCGCGCCGCCAATCCCACCGGCACAGAGGTGGTTTAATCCACGCCGGCAGGAGAGGCCTGACCGCGGCGGGAATTCGGCCCATCGCGGGCCGGAGAATCGCCGCGGGGGGCCACGCCGATCGGCGGGGCACGCCGATCGGCGGGGCACGATTCCCGTTCCCGCCAATTCCCGGGTGGCGGAGAATTCCGGCCACGGCGGGGGAGGGTTTTACGCCGGCCACGGGTGATTCCCCGACCCTGCGGGAGGTCGGAAAATTCCGCCCAAGGTCTCCATAGTCCATATCGCTATTAAACACAGACAGCAAGCTTCTTGCGTTACAACTGGAGCCCTGACTCCTGGTGGTGATAGCAGAAGATCAGACAGGCTTTGTTCAGGGTCGGCAATTGTCAGCCACTATACGACGGTTGTTGAATATTGATCTTTCCCTCTCTCCTGTGCCTGAGCCAGAGGTGACTGTATCCATGGATGCTGAGAAAGCATTTACAGGATGGATTGTGGGTACCTTTTGAGATACTTGGGAGGTTCGGTTTGGAGCATAGGTTCATTTTGTGGGTTAAGTTATTGTGTAGGGCCCATACGGCTAGTTTCCGTACCAATGCCTTGAGTTTTGGGTACTTTTCTTTGAATATGGGTACAAGACAGAGGTGCCCGCTGTTGGGTTTTGGCTATATTATATTGTGTAATATCTGTCTTTTCTGTTAGTTTGTTGCAAGTTTATTATAAATGAAAATCTTTCATAAAATATATATTTTTTTAAAACATGAAGTGCTGACAATACTTGGAGATCAATTATAATATCTGGAGAAAATCATTGGTATTTTAGTGTTCTTCAAGTACAGAAATGTGAGACACTGAACAGGATAATATGACCACTTTAGATGATATAGGAACATTATAACACAGCACTATGGCACTTTGTTATGCTGCAACACACAATGAACAGAAGCATGAAGATAATAAAGATATGAGCTTTGTGTGAACATAAAATCATGGAATTTACAGTACAGAAGGAGGCCATTCGGCCCATTCAGTCTGCACCGGCCCTTGGAAAAAGTACCCGGTAACACCACCTACCTTTTTGGACACTTAGGGTAATTTAGCGTGGCCAATCCACCTAACCTGCACACCTTTGGAGAGTGGGAGGAAACCGGAGCACCCGGAGGAAACCCACGCAGACACGGGGGGTACGTGCAAACACCACACAGATAGTCACCCAAAGCTGGAATTGAACCCGGGTCCCTGGCGCTGTGATGCAGCAGTGCTAAACACAGTGCTACCGGGAATATCTTTGAATAAATAGGCCTACGGTCAATAGAAGATGATGAGAGCGATGGAAATCCTGGGGGAAGGGTGTGGGGGAGCTCAGATATGACATAAAAATAGGCTGAAAATCAGAATATAGCTTAAGTCAAGATTACTGAAATCTAAAATGTCAGTAATTTCAGGGGGGGGGGGGGTGCGGCGTGAATCCCATCCCGCCGCTCCGACGGCGCCTGCTGAATTCTCCGACGCCGGCTTTTGGGCGGGGGCCGTTGGCACCGGCCTCCTCACCCCCCCCCCCCCCCCCCCCCCCGGGAAATACTTCAGGCCCCAATGGGCCGAGTGGCCGTCCGTTTTCGGCCAGTTCCGCCGGCGTGAAATAGACATGGTCCATCCTGCCAGGACCTGGCTTGTCAGCTGTCTAGCGTGGTCCTCGGTGGGGTGGGGGGGGGGGGGCGCGGGGGGGATCCGGCCCTGGGGGGGCCCCCACGGTGGCCTGTCCCGCGATCAGGGCCCACCGATCTGTGGGCGGGCTTGTGCCATGGGTGCACTCTTTCTCTCCGCGGCAGCCTCTGTAAGTCTCCACCATGGCTGACGTGGAGAGGAAACCGCATGCGCAGGAAACATGCCGGCGCTTCTGTGCATGTGCCAGAACGTGTTGGCAGTCCTGTGCATGCACCAACTCACGCCGGCTGGCAGCGGCCCTTCGGCACCGGTTGGCACGGCGCCACCACTCCAGCGCTGGCCGAGCCCCCGGAAGTGCGGAGGATTCCGCAACTTTCCGACACCGGAGTGGTTCGCGCCGGTACGGGTCGCCCCACCAATTGCGGGAGAATCCCGCCCAGAGTCTCCAAAGTCCCAGAAAAGTGTTGAGAATGTAGGGTTCAAAACAGCTGTGTATTAAACTGTCCATTTAGTTCTTAGAGGAAAAAGAGTTGGGCTCTGGAGGATAGCCAATTCGCATTTTTACCTCAAAAAAACAACCAATATGATTCACGTTGCCATTGGGAAGGATGCAGAGGAAGTCATTATAAAGATCCAGGTTGCAGGCTTTCCTAGAATATAGATGAATATTATAGATGGTGTTTGGAGCTTGCCTGGATCTGGTTTACCACAAAGGACTGCTTGTGGAAACTTCCCGGATTGAAAAGAGCAAATTAGTGGGAAGTTAAAACGAGGCTGGAAGAGTTGCCTATCTTGGGCTGGACGAAGAATCTCTGTGACAGAAAACCTGACTGTGAAAGACAATTCTAAGATTGCAAGTTACCAGACTGAGGAAAGAAAAGGTCAGGAATATACTTTTGGGGGCTAAGAATCACTTTGGATTGATTCTGGGAAAATTGAATATCTATATAAAGGGCAGTGTAAAATACATCTGTGAAGCGTGTTTTATTGGTTGAGCTAAGAATAATAAAAGGTGGGGTATTCCTTTCTGTAGTTTAAAGTATAAATTGCCTTGAAAGGATCATGTTTAGACATTAGTGTTTTAGCCATTTGTTACAGTGAAAGTTTTAAAACATGACATTTTGTAGTGATAAACGTTTCAGCTATTAACTAGAAGTTTGAATCTTTCTAAAGTTATCTGTCTCTTTGTAGATTGTAACAAATGGAATATGTTTAGTTAATAGTTCATGCTGTGTTTTTATTGCCAGCGTTGGCAGAGCCAGAGTATTAACTTTGCGTATTTAAAAATAAATTAGATGCTTTTCAGGACTGGAGTTAAACCTTTGCGTTTATTTTTTAAAATTTAAATAGAAATTTATTTTTGGAAAAATATATTTCAGGAAGTGAAATCACAGCTTGGGACTTAGTACAGCTGTAATTATGCTTGCACCAGCATGTATGCAGCCATGGTGTTTTGGGGATCTGATGCTTCTGATGTCAGCTGTTCATTGTTTCTATTTTTATGCAAAATGTATATCAAAGTAACTGAGTTGCCTTTTATTCCCGATTGTAGTGAGTAACGTGTAATCATCAGTCTCCACTCACAATCTAAATCTTGATAGTACTGTGAAAAAATGATGAATGAAATGTGTCAGGCTGAAATTGCTCCCCATTTCTAGCAGTAGATTTTTAAAGTGTAAAAATACAAAATCAGCATGTACAAAAGCAAATTGAGAATCCAAGGGAAATTCAGAGCAGGCACACTGGCATCAGTAAAGAGAATATAGGTTAAAATTTTGAATAGTCCGTTGTAGGGCTTGTACCCCAAAATGTAATCTTTTTCGAACAAAAACCAATGAACCTGCTGTGTATTTTTTTATATTCATTTTAGGTTTCAATAATAAATGTTGCTTATTCAATGCATATTCTATGAAATCGATCTGCTTTCTGATATTGCAACTTGTAACGTTTTTCCTCCTCTTGACCAACAGAGTTCTGTTCAATCATTGACACCTTCTCCTACTGATTATCAATGCTTGGGGCCAGTTTACAACTCGCCTGTGCTGTCTGGAAGTAGTAGCAGTGGTATCTCCTCCCTGAGCAGAGGAAGCATGACTGAGACCACCCTGACTGACGGAACAATTACATGTACCTTAATTGGCTCTGAAGAATTAATCAAAAGAGAGAATGGGACCTTTGCTTGTATGCCACCACGCTACAACCTATCTGAACATGGCACGGGAACGTCAAGACGTCGAGCTCCTCTACCTCATAGCCTGTCTGTTCCTCCCAGTGGGGAGCCACCAGCTCTCCCTCCGAAACCCCATGTACTCCGTGTACATAGGTCTGAAGGTGAAAACAGAATGGAAGAAATCCTTGCCCGACCGAGATCTCAGCCTCGCAAAGTATCGCAACTATAGAGAAACTGAAGAAAATGCTCGCAACACTTGCAGAGATGTGTGTTTTGTTCAACCTAAATGCTAATTTGGCCAAAAGAATCCAGGTGGGCACCTTAAAACCATTTTGACCACATGTTTGTACCCATTGTTTACGGTGATCCTACAGATAAATAATGGAACAATGTATTATGCAATAGGTCAGGATGGAGAACAAAAAAGTAACTTGCACATGACCAGAATGGCTATTCAATAGTAGCAATGAGGAGTTAAATTTTCCCCAATTTGCATTAGTGCTATTTACACACGTGTGTTATTATTCGTAACCTCTGTTAGCCAGGGATTTATGAACAAGCACATTGGTTGGTACAAGAGCAAAGCATCCATTCAACTTTGGTTACTATTTTGATGTTTGCACAGAAAGGATTGGATACAACTAGTTTATCCTTTCATTAATGATTTTTGAATGAGAGATAGCTCTCCTCCTGAAACTAACTTGGAAGGAGATATTTCTTGTTTATCTCTCTTCCTTGTACTCTCTCCATTTCTCTCTCTTTATCTTTGTTTTTAAGCACATTATGCTGTAACATTTGAATTTTTCAGCAAAATATGGAAGTATCAGCATAGAAGAGCAAAAAAGCCTACTGTTTTGAAATCCTTGATCTATTTTTCCATAAGTAGGTGATGAGGGGCAAGAAGTCATATTTATGGGTTTTATTTTAAAATGAAATATGTTCACACATCCAAAAAAGGCACAGAGACAAAAAATGACCAATTTTCCCCAAACAGTGTAAATTTGTAATATCTCCAACAGACTACTGTACACGGTCAGCAGAGCCCTTGCCTAATTGCCCAGTTCTGGAGGAAAGCAGAAAAACACCTTTGTCACCAGAAACTCTATTTACGACTTGGCCCAAAATCCTTCATATAAAATTTACAGCACCAGCCATTTAGCCCAACAGGTCTATGCTGATGTTTGTTTCACATGATTTTTCTTCCCATCTTGCCTCATCTCGCTCAATCATTGTACCCTTTTATTCCTTTCTCCCTCATAAATTGATGTAAACAGTGTCCATGTTGCATGCAAGTAAATACAGCTGCCTTAAATGGGGTACAAGTTGGGGATGGATAATCATTTTCCACCAGCTCTCATGTACTGTACTGTAATGTCTGTTAAGTAAATTGTAACTTTACACAAGATTTTGCAGGTCTTACTAGCTTAAGACGTA
This sequence comes from Scyliorhinus canicula, assembly GCF_902713615.1. NCBI lineage: Eukaryota > Metazoa > Chordata > Chondrichthyes > Carcharhiniformes > Scyliorhinidae > Scyliorhinus > Scyliorhinus canicula. Next base: position 7,746,416 of record NC_052165.1, on the reverse strand, counting down.
TGTCTGCATTTTCAATTCTAAATTTTACAGAGTGGGAGTTAGCTCTGGACGATCATATTTGTGGGGCAATGATCTTTGTTGTGACATCACATCAATTTCATAAACTAAAGAAGCTGCCTGAAATGTCACCATGTAACAGACAATATGCAGATTTGGGCTTATTTATGAGATTTAAAAAAAAATACATTTAGTATCTGTTTTTTCCCTTCACGTCAAAAGTCACAAACTGTTTGTGGCCTTGTAGTTATCATCTTTAGTTTTAAAAAATTCTGTTTACGTGGATTTCCTTTCTGTCGGTCAAGTGCCTGCCTGAATACTTTTAGGTTGCATAGAGTATATTGAAGTAATGGTCTGGCATTTGGCTATGTTTACGGAGGGACTACTTATTCTGGTGCCAGAAGCCTTTATCAACCCATACAGCTAACAATGTATTTGCTCATTTTCATATAGTAAAGTGTAATATTATCCAGGAAGCAAAGTTCAGAAAGGAGTTGCCAAAATGAGTATCTTGAATTTCTGTTCCGATTTCAAAATGTCACTATTAATGGAGAGGACGCATTTTTAACAATTACATTAACGTATTAATTGATTGCAAAAATGATTAAAGGGCTAACTTGAACAATATTTGAAAAGCACAAAAAGTATCCAAGAGTGTGAGTGACACAAATGTGTCACTATCTGCCATGGCACCTAATCATGTGTAAAAGGGAAGTGAATGTTTATGCCCTCGCGATATGTTTCTTGGAAGAGTTACTGAAGACTGAAATTAATGTTGAAGCAACATTAATCTTTAAGTAACTCAGCAGGTTCAGTGACGTCGAAGCAATAGGAGACAGTGGAAGTAGTGTACAGTTCTATGTCGCACGGTTTTAGAACTCAAGAAATCTGTCAATAGCAAAGTTGGGATCCGAGAATCTTTCCAATATGCTTCAATAACCGACAACTTTAGACAGTTATATCAAGAAGCGTTACATGAAGGAGATCGTGGACCATACAAAATCCACCGTTTTATAAATGAAGGCTACAAATAATGGCTTTTGTGAAATTTCAAAGACTTTTGGCTGAAATGTTCTGTAACATAGTTACTTTTTTCTGTTTTAAAAAGGAATGTATTTTTTTCCTTATTAAGTATTCAAAGCAATCCTCAGAGATTGAGATCCATAAATAGTTGTTTATTTTTTATATTGTGGTCTCTTTGTACAATTGACATCTGACATAAAATGGCCTGTGGAATACCTTAATAACACCTTTCATGTCAATCCCTGTCAGTGATTTTCTTTGGCAAGCAAAGTAATTGGTTTGCTGCTCCAATTGCTCAGTTGGTTTAGTCAGTAGGTAACTGAGTTATAATGCCCAGAAGGTTGTACTTTCAGCTTGCTAGTTGGTGCTGAGTTACATCTCAGTTGTGAAGGTAATCGGTGCCCCTCAAATGATTTCAACATTCCTGCTATAGATGAATTCAGAGAGTCAAGAGTTTTTACATGGAAAGAGGCCGTTCAGCCCATCGTGGCCACGCCGGCCATCAAAGCACCTATCCACTCTGATCCCATTTTCCAGCCTTATATGCTGTGGCATTTCAAGTGCTCATCTAAATACTTCTTCAATGTTGAGGATTCCCACCATTACCCCCCTTTCCGACAGTGAGTTCCAGATTCCAACCACCTTCTGGGTGAGAGAGTTTTTCCTCATACCCCCTCTAAACCTCCTGTCCCTTAACCTTAAATCATGCCCTGCTCCCTAATCGCTATCCAGCAGCTCTTGCTAAAATGTGTGTGCGCGTGGTTGTTGGACTGAGACAGCATTGGGCTTGTTTGTTGCTCCCAAGGTTGAATAAATACACTGCTAACAATGTCTAGGTTAACAAATTAAAGGTACTGGGGTGTCCACCCTTTACCTTTGACACCGCCAGGAGCCAAAATTGCATCTAGTATCTCTTGTCACATCCTGAGCATTTGCAGTTACTAACTACTTTTAATTGGATTCTTCATTAGATATCTCAACATATATTGTTCGTCTGCACAGTCCACTTCAGAGAAAATTGGGGAGGCAGGATGAATTGAGAAATCTTCTGAGCTTGTTTTAATTTTTTCAGTACCAAAGCAACGTCTTCTATTTTTTTTAAAAACTTGGTATCTTCTAATTGGTGCTGTCTTTATTTTAAAATATCTCGGTGCTGTTGCAAGTAACAGCAGTTCAATTACCATTGCCAAATTTTTGCAGTGGTTATGAAAGGGCCTTGTACTTTGACCATGATTGCTGTAAAAGCTCTACAGGTTCAGTCACGTTCCCTGGGAAGTAAATCCAGCTTGCTTGTCCAGTCTAATCTACATCTGATTCTTTGTTGTCTTGAATTGCGTTACGCCGCTCGAATTATCTGAAAAGAAAGCGGGTCACCACCTCAGCAGAGCTTAGGGATAGCCAGTGAAATGCTGGCTTTGACATCGTGGCCCATATCTTGTTCCATCAATTGAAAGGTCCCCGATTTCAGCATCCAATTGCCGAAGTGGGTCCAGGTTATTGTCCTGCACTACTCCACTTTACCATCTATTCCATGTATTAATCATCCTTTTAAGCGGAGAATTCCCTGAAATCAGTCATAAATGTACCTTTTGCTAATTGGAACCTGTGTCCCCAGTCCTACTTACATCATTTTTTAAAATGACGGTGCAATTTGAAATGAAATGAAATGAAATGAAAATCGCTTATTGTCACGAGTAGGCTTCAATGAAGTTACTGTGAAAATTTAGTGTGGCCAGTCCACCTACCCTCCACATCTTTGGGTTGTGGGTGTGGGGGTGAGACCCACGTGGACACGGGGAGAATGTGCAAACTCCACACGGACAGTTACCCGGGGACGGAATCGAACCCAGGTCCTCGGTGCTGTGAAGCAACAGTGCTAACCACTGCGTCACCATGCCGCCCCCTCCTTTCATAATTTAATTAATGTTCCAGATTTACCTTTCTCACTCCTGTAATTCTATCATATACCTCAAACATCATCTTTTGGCAGGCTGAATCACGTAACTCCCCATAACTCAAAGTTTTGGGATTCGACAAGAACCTTCAGGCCATACCAGGGTTTGGAAGGAAGATACAGCATCTTTCACAATGCATGAGAAACACTGCAGCCAATTTGAACCAAGGCAAGATCGCAGAAACAGCAAGGCGATAAAGATTAAAACTCTCTTTCTTACTCATGTTGATTGAGTGATAAACTGACAAGGCATCGAGGGAACTCACCTGCTCCTTTTCAAATTCGTGCATACCATCTTTAAAATCCCCTTGAGAAGGGAGATAGGATCTTGGTATAATGTCTAATCCAAAAGAAAGTGTTTTCAGCAGCGTAGACCCACAGTGCTGCACTGAAGTCTCGGCTAGATTCAATTATGTCTTCAAGTCCTGGGGTTAAATTTTTCCATGTGAAAATGGGACTATTTTCACCCAACAATGATGTAATAGTGACATCAGGTTGGGGTCCCGACAGCATCATCACTGCTCTGCAATAATACGGTGGGTGGGCGGGCTCTGAAATTGGGAGCGCGCCCACTATTTTGAAATGAGCAAGTAGTGGCCATTTACGCTAATTAGCAGTCTAACTGATTGCAATAATACATCTTTGATGCAATAATTAGGTCCCAGCATGTGAAATTCACCAGGTGAGAGCCTTGTCTTTTATCATAACTGGTTGTAAGGGTGGATATAAAGGCTAGAGTAGGGCCTGTGCCTGACTTTTTAGCAGGAGAGACTACTGGTAGGCTTTGACCTGCTACTCTTGGAGGTTCCTGAATCCCTGGACATTATCAGGAGTATTCAGCGTCATTAAAATGGAAAGTGCGAGAAAAACCTAGCAGGTCTAGCATCTGAGGAGAGATAAACCAAGTTTGAGTTCTATATGATTCTTCTTTGGAATACCAGGTAGGTTTAATAGACCTGATGCATTGGAAGAATGGCGGCTGGGTAACAAAGGATATTTGTTGAGGTGACTCATGACACCAGTTCAGGACCCCTGGATGATCCCGAGTGCTAATATAATGAGAACCGCGGCACAACCAGGGCCATCATCGAGCAGACAATTTCACTCTGACTCGGGATCATCCAGGGGTCCTGAACTGGTGTCATGAGTCACCTCAACAAATATCCTTTGCTGTGCTCTCCACAACCTGACACTCCAGAGAGGGGATTACCTGGAAGAGCCAAGGGAGACGATCCATTCCTCTGATGAAGAGATGGAGGAAATGGAGGTCTGACCTACACAGCCAGATGTACAAGGCCCTGCCAAGGAACGTCCAGATGGGTGTGAAACTAAGGAAGCTTTGATACTGCAAATATTCCAATAACACCGCCCATCAAAACCTCTTCTCATCATCCTCCTTTGTCTGTCATCACCAAAAGAACAGTTCCTCATCTCTTAAAATCACAAACATCCAAACCATGCTACTCCACTGGTTGCAGTTTAAGAAACCTTCAAAACGTCCCTCCATGGAATCCCATCTCCAGCCATTAATCTACACAGTGAATGAACCAGTGCTCTTCTCCAGGATGTTTACACAACACATTGTTTATTTACACACAACCCTTTTTAATGCAAATTGCAAATTCACTCGTGCACCAAAGTGTAACTAGTGGTTTTTCTTTACTCTGAGTGGTACAGCATGGTGCTCCTCCTTTGCTTCCAGCTCTGGTGGAGACAGGTTGCTGTCCTTGATGTCCCCTTGCCAGTGATGACTATTGTGGTGGCCCTCTGGTTGCCTGAGACAGTTAGGGTCCCAACATGGTGGTTGCGTCCTGCACAGTGACAGGAGGCCATTCTGTTGCTGAGGCACTCGAGGGTATCTGTGCCTATGGTAGCGGGATAGAGGTGAGGATGCCCCAACAGAACATGCCTGTGATTGCCTCCAGATGGCGTCAGCTGCTGCACACTTCTGTCATGACGCCCAATTGGCCTTCCCTGCTTTCCTGGATGTGGCTGCAGGCTTCTCGGCCGCCTGTTGCCCTGCCTGTAGGGCCCTGAGCCCACAGACAAGGTAATAGAGTGCAGGTCAAAATGCGTACTCATGTAGTAATAATAATAATAATCTTTATTGTCACAAGTAGGCATACATTAACACTGCAATGAAGTTTCTGTGAAAAGCCCGTATTCGGCACATTCTGGTGCCTGTTGGGGTACACAGAGGGAGAATTCAGAATGTCAGAATGTCCAAATTACCTAACAGCACGTCTTTCGGGACTTGTGGGAGGAAACCGGAGTACCCGGAGGAAACCCACGCAGACACGGGGAGAACGTGCAGACTTCACACAGACAGTGACCCAAGCTGGGAATTCAACCTGGGACCCTGGTGCTGTGAAGCCACAGTGCTAACCACTGTGCTACCGTGCTGCCCACAGTACCTGCTGGGTTTGACTCTTTGAGAGTCACCAGTCGGTTAATGGAGGAAGCTGGATGTTCTGTTGAGTGGATGATCGCAGGGCTTATGCTGTGGATGAACACCTTTAAACCCTCTGGTTGTGCCAGAACACCCTAATCCTCTGGTATCTCTGCTACATATACACACACCTCACTAGAAGTCCAGCATCTGCTGAATTACAGATGATTCCAGAGGCTAGGTCCTCAACTGTAACTAAGCATTTTGCTGTCCTCCAACACTCCAAGTGGCAGAGGCCTTCTTTATCCTGGTCTCCAGTAGCTGCAGATGCTACTGTGACGTGTCCTCACCAGTTTGTGGTTCCTTTTGTTCTAAGGTGTGAATCCTCGCAAATGTGCTCGTATTCTCGATCAGTTACCATCAATATTTATTTCATAACGTACCAGACTGTTCCTTGCAATCTCATCACGATGGGGCCCTCCTCCAATTTCACCTCTCCTAATAAACTGGCTCCAATCATTTGTGACGAGTTCCAAAACCCCCACTTTGGTGGGGGTGAGGATGGCTAGGTTTGTCACACCTACCTTACTTCTTTCTTGAGGATTATCAGCCCTCTTCTGCAAAAATAGTGTGACAATCCAGTGATTTTGAATCTCCCACGCACTCATTCCTTCACATGTGTGGTCTCTGAGAACTCCACAGGCTGAACAATCTGCAGTGCCAAAAAAAACAGTGTACCTCTTATACTTCTTCCACCCCACAACCCCCTTCATAGACCCTGGGGTCATTGACAGTGGAATTTGTGCATCATTTCACCTTGTAGTATTGGTCAGTGCACAGTCCTGATGGAAACCTACCACATCCCTCCATGAATGGAGGCATCTGCGTAATGGAGCCTCACTCACCCTGGAAATTCTTAAAAGATTGTTGAAGAAGTTTTTATATTGCATCCAGGTTCACTTGACAACCTGAAGGCTGTTGGCCATCACTGTAACTTCCTTCCAGGCTGCTTTAGTTAATCTCCTCTTTCTGTCATCTGTCACGAGGACCCTCCTGCTTGGCACTTACAGCCTGGAGGGCTCACAGGGAGTTGTCATTGAACCTTGGGGCCATTGTTATCCTTTTGCCTGGTCATCAGCTTGCTCACTTCTCTTGGCCATCTATGGAGGATTAACAGCCTCCCTTATTCATCAGAGTTATGGTCGAAAAGCATTCAACTTTGTCTTTCCTGCCATGTTCCTTTGAAATCTTTCCATAACTTAGAATTAATAAAAATTGGCACTCACCTGTCAATGCATTCAAATATTTGCAAGCCACATCAAAATCCTCTTCCTTGAAGATTACTATTCCTGTGGACCTGACAAAATCCCATATCAGGGGCCCCTTTAAGTGAGTGGTCGTGTCTCCCTTCTGGGTCACAATCTGGCAACTCGGTGCCTGGATGCCCTGCCCTCCATGGCCACTTGGGCGATTAGCACACCTTGAAGCTGCAAACCAGTGCGGTGGCTGTTAATTGGCCAATCGCCATATGATTGTAGATCTCTCAAAGATGGGGACGAGAACGGGGGATTGGGGGGGAGGGGGGAGTGGCAATCCACACACTTCCACATCAGATTCCCACTCACCACCATGGACAGTAAACTTCAGGCCCTGGAGCGGGACTTGAACCCACAATCCTTTGATTTAGCGGCAAGACTGTCGCCACTGACAAAGGCTGACACTTTGGGTCTGATTTTAACTTTGGGCTCCTGGGTGGTTTTGAAAGTGTTAAAATCGTGCCCCATGTTTCTTGTTGAAACCAGGATAGATTCACTACTTAAGATAAAAGCAAATTACTGCGGATGCTGGAATCTGAAGGAGAAACAGAAAATACTGGACCATCTCGGCAGGTCTGACAGCATCTGTGGAGAGAGAACGGAGCTAACGTTTCGAGTCTGGCTGATTCTTTGTCAAAGCTTCGCCCTCTTCTCTCCGCAGAGAGCTGTCAGACGTGCCGAGATTGTCCAGTATTTTCTGTTTTCACTGAAGAGTCAGTCTGACTATAGTGCAGTACAGTTTAACCATACTTTCGCCTGACTTGTCATCTTTTTGCCCAGCTCTGTATTTGAATGGCTGATCTGTGTTGATTGGTCATGGATGACCTACTAGACTCAGCAATCTCTCTCAGCTTTATCTGTAGCTATTTCATCATCATCGTCATCATTTTATAGAGTGTGTGCATTGAATAATTTTTCCTCCTTTGTCTGTATTTATCCCATCTTTTTAAAAAGTTGTTTCTTAATTTACAGGATGTGGGCTTCGCTGGCCAAGCCAGCACTCGGTTGCACACCCCTAAATGCACTTGACAAGGTGGTGGAGAGCTGCCTTCTTGAACTACTGCAGTCCATGTGATGGGTATGCCCACTGCGGTTAGGGAGATAGTTACAGGAATTTGACACAGCCAAATTCTTGTAGCTGCTAAATATGCTGAGCTCATTCTATTGTTTGAGTTATCCCTTTTGCTTTTAATGTCACTTCTGTAAATTAGAAACAGCGGTGGTGCCAAAACTAAGCCCTGGAGTATCCCACTCCACCCTACCTGATAAATACTCATCATCTACCTTTCAGTCATTTCGCACCCATATTCCCTGGAGATAACTTGAGTTACGACAGCTTTGAGTATGACTAACAGCCTTTCATGTGGAACTTTATTTCAAAACCTTCTGGACATTGAGCTATACCATATCATGGGCACATCCTCAGTCTGTGTGGCTGTGATTTCCTCAAAAGGAGTTAAGGTTTGTCAGATTCTATATATGCAGATAATCCTCAAATTTACTATTGCTGATCATTCCATTTTTTTTTAATGGATAGTTTCCCATGTTTATTTTGTCTCACGTTTTGAATATGAATGCTACAATAGCCCATTTTCAATATTCTGGTACCTACCCGTGTCCAGCAACCTCCTTGCAATGATCTCCAAAGCCTGACAAATCCCATTTCTGCCTCTTGTGAGAAGTACCTATCTAACCCTGAAACTCTATTTGCTTTGGGCCCTTTTAGCCTTTCTAAATGGCATCTCATTTATGTCGAACTTATTGGGTGTGAAATTCACCTCTCGTGGCAGCATAAAATGATTGATAACATATCAACGTATTCCGCCTCATTTTACTTTCCAAGGAAACAGGAGTAGAAGCCAACTCGCTATCCCCTATTCTGTGCTGCTGCCCATTTTAGTCCTATTGATTTTAAATTGATTATCGCGTCTTGACCAAGTACTAAGTAATCCTCTGCTTTAGCTGCTGAAAAACCTTTAACTCTGTGAGCATTTGTGAAGTTCCAAAGCCTGACTAATTCAATCCCAGGTCCCCCCTTTGTTGTTGGACTGAGCACTTAAAATGAACTAATTTTGCGATCTCAATTTCTGAAGAAGCTAATAATGCCGGTTTAATCTAAGAGCAACATAAGTTGAAAGGGAACCTGTATTGCCATTGTATAGAAATTCAGGATTTCTAGTGTGTTAATTAAGATGAACTACATTTGTTATTTGTAAATGTAAAATACAATAACTGTAATGTTGCTGTTCTACTAAATGCCCTTTTTATGGCTGCTGTAAAAAAGAATGCATTATGGATACGAGCTTTGGCATGTCGATGTTCAGTGCAATTTTGTCTAGCAGCACTGGTTAAAAGAATCTATGAAAAATCAATATAACATCAATAGTAAACAAAGAAAGCTCCCGATATATTACCTTCAGAGGCTTAGAATATTTTAACATTTGCTTACTGTGCTGTTCATATACGGTTCAACACACCAAGTATCTTTGCGACCAGGTTCTGATACGAGGTTACTTGTTCCTTTTTGATTAAGCACAAAACATGTTTTACTTTTGTTAAATCATTTAATCATGGATAGTCTGGCCTGCGAAGTTAGTGCATTTACTGAAATCAAATTTTTGAAAATGTTATTTTTGGAAATTCCAGTTGCTCTAGATTGCCTTTGTGCATGCTGTATCCAACTATGAGTTAGAACAATGAATTATCAGTTTAAAAACATGTCCCATATATAACATAAATGCAAATGCTGCATAGCTTTATTTCTATGCCTAGTTTCAGTTCAATGACTTTGTATTTCAAAAAAAAGAAAAAGAAATAGTCTGAAAGCATTTTTAAAAAAAATAAACACTTGGGTGAATTGAAGAACTTAAAAGTAATCAATACTTTTTAATACAAAATTAAAATTTCTGTAGAAGTTTTCACAAATAAAATTGACCTTTTTAATATTCAAATGAGAACAGATTACAGTGCGAATGTTGTTACGTTGCCAAATGTTTATCTATTAAGATTGTACATAAGTGTTTTTTATAAGAATTCAGCCATATTAACTTACAACATTGAATGTTGGAAGAACAAATTCCTAATATATGTTTAGTATTTATATGCTGTTTAGTGATGATATGTAAGCTCATAGGAACATGTTAGTTTTATTGAGCATTTATTAAAATGCTAGTACTGGATTTCTCTAACTCTGATTCCTTTTGCAACAAGCTGAGTTTTATCACTTATCAATAATGTAATTTGTGGTCAAAGCACATGAAAGCCTAAATGACTGTATTTTATTAAAAAAAATGTTTGTACAATTAATTTTGCTTCTTAAATCTTGATAAGGTGTCAAAATATCCAAACTGTATCAAACTAGCTTACAGTATTGTCTTGTATGATATTTTTGTATATATGAAGTTCACCTGCTGTAAGTCAGTGTTTTCTGATTACTTGAAGCACCACATAGTGTTTCATTGGTAACCATCCACTGATGCCACGTTCTGAATGTTGTATACAAAACTGCCAGATATGACTTCTTTATATAGAGGAGGTTTTGCAATGGTTTCAATCACTGATTGCACACAGACTATTCCAGAATGTTAATGAAGGAAAATAAAGAAAGCATTTTATCTCCAATTTGTCTTATGATTTGTACGGTTGTTTTTTATGGTTGACAATTCTTCTGTTTGTTTAAGCGTACTTCCAATTTTTAAAAGCAGAGCTGTGTTGTGTTTAGAAAACTATAGCTGAATATATGTGTTCCAGGTACGAACAGTAACAATATAACAAGATATTGATAGAATTAATTTTCATTCCTACAAACCGAGACCCCAATTCCAAACTAATCCAGAAACCAAGTTTAGGTTTGACAGTGATTTTGCTCTTTGTCTATTTCACTCCCAATTAGCCTGAATATTGTGATCCTTTGCTGGACCCTGGGTTCCAGGGAAGAGATCCAGTTTGGACCCAGTAACGTTTTGTTCAAATGGAACAAAATTTGAGATTCAAGATACTTACTAAATCAGTAAAACCACGAGATTTACATGGGCTGTATTTTGCACTGCACGGGGGAACCAGGTAGGGGTGTCCTATGTCCCCTCTGTTACTTGCGCTAGCGATCGAGCCTTTGGCCATCGCGTTGAGAAGTTCGGGAGTGTGGAAGACATTAATGGAGGGGGATGGAACATCGAGTATCTTATGATTTAATACTGCATGTGTCAGAGCCGAGTGCGTCAATGGGGGGTGGGGGTGGTATACTGGAGCTGTTTCGAGCATTTGGGTCCTTTTCGGGGTACAAGTTAAATTTGGACAAAAGTGAATACTTTGTGGTGTCCCGATTCGGGGGTGGGGTTGGGGGGGACTGCAATTCCGTGGGCGGCTTCCCACTTTAGATATCTGGGGGTGCGGGACTGGGGGTCGCCTCCGTCGGTACAATCTTACTAGTTTGGTGGGAAGGGTGAAGGCAAGGTGGAATGGTCTTGCTCTGTCGCTGGCAGGTCAGGTGCAGGTGATTAAAATGAACGTGTTGCCGCGGTTCTTGTTCATATTTCAGTGCCTGACGATCTTTTTACCATTTTTTTAAGGAGTTGGAAAAGATGATTACCTTGTTTATTTGGGGGCCGGGGGCGGGGAGGGGGGGTGGTGAGGTGACTTCTGCAGAGAGGACAGCAGGCAGGGTTATTACTGGGTGGCGAATGCTGAGGATCGATTCCAGCTCCAGGTCACTGTCACCCCCACAACCCAAAGATGTGCAGGTTAGGTGGATTGGCCTTAATTGGAAAAAAATAATTGGGTACTCTAAATTTATAATAAAAAACGAAAAGGTGAGGAGTTGGGTTGAGGAGGGGCAGAGGGGGAGATTTGCAGTGGGTTAGAATGGAGGAGAGTCTGTGCAAGGGATCGGGGCTGAGGGAATTGGCAACAGCGCTGCTCCCAATGACCCCGGGTAAATTTTCAGTGAGTCTGGTGGTGGTGACGACATTGAAGATCTGGAGGCAGTTGAGGCAGCACATTAAGTTGTGGCCGGAGTCAAGAGAGATGCCAATTAGGGGGAACCATAGGTTTGAGCCAGGGAAGTGGGATGGGAGATTTTGGAGATGGGAGGTTAGGGGAGGTAGGATATTAAAGGAGGGCGTTTTGCGAGGCTGGAGGATTTGGGGGAGAAATATGGACTGGGACTGAGTGAGGTATTTGGGTATCTGCAGCTCCGGGATTTTGCCAGGAAGGAGGTTCAGAGCTTTCTGATAGCACTGACCCCCACTCTGTTGAAGGAGGTATTGAAGGCAGGGGGAATGGAGATGCGGGTGGTATAGGTGATTTATGGGAAGGTTCTGGCGGAAGACAAGGCATCATTGGGGTGGATTAAAGTGGGAGGAAGAGTTGTGGGAGGGTATGGAGGACGGGCTGTGGTGTGCGGTGCTCCCGAGGGTGAATGCATCAACCTCGTGTGCGAGATTGGGGCTGATACAGTTGAAGGTGGTGCGAGGGCGAGGTTGAGTCGATTCTTCGAGGGGTGGAGGATATGTGTAAGTGCTGTGGGAGGAGCCCCCGAAACCATGTTCACATATTTTGGTCCTGTCCGAAACTGGAGGCGTATTAATACGAGATCTTTAAGGTCATCTTGGGGGTGGAGCATGTGAGGTTTGAACCAGGGCCCTGAGAAGCCATATTCGGGGTGTCGGACCAGCCCGGGTTGCAGGTGGGTGCGGGGGCAGATGTCTTAGCCTTCGCCTTGCTGATTGCCCGAAGGCGGGTCCTGTTGGGGTGGAAGTCAGCTTCTCCGCCTTGTGCCTCGGCGTGGTGGGGGGAACCTGCTGGAATTTCTGATACTCGAGAAGGGAGAAGGTGGAGTTTGAGTTGAGGGGGAGGATGGATGGGTTCTGCAATTCATGGGCATTGTTTATCCTGCAGTTTCAAGAATTGGATGCCATTGAACATTTGGGGAAGGGGGTTGTGTGTATTTTATGTTTGCCATGTATGGGATGACCGTGGATTCTCTTTTGGCCTTTATTATTTTGTATTTGGCGTGTAGGGGGGAGGTTTGGGTTTGTAGGTTGAAGGGGATGTTGTTTGGGGGATTACTATTGTATTTGTTGTTGTTGGTTATCTTTTGTAGGGTGTACATATGATGAAGAAAATGGAACACGAGAAGAAAAATTTTTTTTTAACGATTTACATGGGTTTGGCACAAACAAAAGTAAACTTTGCTGTTCATAAAGGTAAATCAATTTACAATAGCTACTTTATACTCTAACATGCAGGGTATGTATGAGGTAAGTACATGTGAATGATCTGGAACTATGGTTAAATACACCACACTGCAGAATAAACGACAGATGTGACCAAACCCGAGTCTATGGATTTCTCAACAACCCACCTAGATGTTTGTCACATTGTGAGCCAACCAATCTCATGAAGGTTTCCAATCTCCGCATTTGAAGATCTTGCCTTGGAATTCTCTCTAAAAGTCACTCCCACTCTGACACCTTAAACAACGGTCCACATTGCAGGGTTTCAATCTCGCTTTCCAAGATTTCCGAGTGCACTCGAAGTGTCACATTACAAGAACAATTGCAGATCTTTGGCTGAGCCAAGAAAAGCATCACTGCTTCAAAGGAGTAGCTTTGCCCCAATGGCTTACAGCATGGAGTCATCAGTCTTTGGTTGCTTTCTTGGATGGCTTCTCTCATGCCCAATCCGCTTAAAATCTGTTCCCTGTAGCCATTTCTTTAATTCGGAGTCTATTCGCCGGCTCCTTTATTTTAACTTCATAGGACTTATTTCTGTTCCTGCCTTTCTCCTTTGCCTGAAAAATGTTAAATACCTAGTCTGTGCTTTTGCGGCCAGTTCCCTGCCCCCATGTGCAGAGGAATTGGAGATCCTGACCTCCAAAGGGGCTGGTTTAGCTCACTGGGCTAAATCGCTGGCTTTTAAAGCAGACCAAGCAGGCCAGCAGCACGGTTCGATTCCCGTACCAGCCTCCCCGGACAGGCGCCGGAATGTGGCGACTAGGGGCTTTTCACAGTAACTTCATTGAAGCCTACTTGTGACAATAAGCGATTTTCATTTCATTTCAAACTCAGCAAGGTAAGTGTTGGTTTACAAGGGAAAGACGCCATGTAAGAAGACTGCTGCACCATGTGGCATCAGCTCTGCTGCATAGCCCCCAGCTGTGAATGCATGGGAAGTGTTCAGGCCTATTCTACTATCGGATAAAAGATCAGGTGGCAGAAAATCCGCATAAAGTCCGCCTCCATTGGAACTGGCATGAATCTCTAACTGCGTATGAGGAAATCCAAAAGTACTTAATTAAATTGGGAGTTCAGGATTCCAAAACTACCGTTTGTAGTGGGCCTCAGGCTTCTTCCATGTGCTGTGGTGGGAGAATGGTCCCACATGTGCAGCTCATTGATTTTGCACATGTGAAAGTGCCACACACGCACCGTTTATCCATATGTCAGGCCTGGAATCGAGCCTGCGCACATTCGCCAAAAAAAAGTTAGATGAAACTCAGGTCAAATCAACTGAAGAGGAGTGCCATTTGAGAGAAGGTAGCCCAGGGAGCAGGATACTTTTTATTTATTTATTTTTTTAATATAAATTTAGAATACCCAATTCATTTTTTCCAATTAACGGGCATTTTAGTGCGGCCAATCCACCTACCCTGCACATCTTTGGGATGTGGGGGCGAAACCCACGCAAACACGGGGAGAATGTGCAAACTCCACACGGACAGTGACCCAGAGCCGGGATTGAACCCAGGCCCTCAGCGCCGTGAGGCAGCAAATCTAACCACTGCACCACTGTGCCGCCTCTAGTAGCCAACATTCAAAGCATTCGTGTGAACGCTGTGGGGGCCCTATACAGTAAACAAATCCAGGATATAAACTTTTGTCCAAATCCAAACCTCCCAAGAGGTTTCCATTTCACTCTATAAAAGCGTCTTTTCAGCATCTAGGGAAACCGTCATCTCCAGTTCAGGCATTGAGGGGGGAATGAATGGCGAAAGGAGAACATTTAGCAGGTTACATATATTGGCCGAAAATAGCCGACCCTTGATGAAGCACGTCTGGGCTTCTGAGATCGGTCTGGGAGGCACGGCTCCAACCGCATTGCCCATTGCCAGCATTTTGGCAAGTGGCTTAACATCAACATTTAAAAGTGAAGTAGGTCGATATGACCCACACTCTCTTGGGTCTTTCTTTCTTGGCGAGGGAGGCAATGAACCCTGAAATCATTAAACCTATCTAGAATTAGGGGTACCAATTGCTCCGCAAACCTCTTATAAAATTCACTGGGGAAGCCATCTGGACCTGGAACTTTACCGATCTGCATCAACCCAATGCATTTGATAATTTCCTCTGGGCCCAATGGTTCCAACTCCAAACTACTCTTCCCCTTCCACATCTGGGATGGATAATCTGTCCAAATAATCTGTCATGACCAATCCCTCAGCTGGAGGCTCTGGTCTAAACAGACCCTGATAGAACGTTTCAAAAGCTGCAATGACCTGATGTGGGGTGAAATACAGGCTACTGCTTGAGTCACATACCTGTACGATCTCCCAGGAAGCCAACTGTCGCTTCAGTGAGCTAAGAGGCAACTGTCCCTCTCCCTGCATTCATAAAACACCCCTTCGAGTGTCACAGCTGGCCTACCGCTCTATACATTGACAATTGTTCAAATTGCATCTGCAGCTTTTTACTACTTGCCAACAGCTCCGGGGTTGAGACGAGTGAGTACAGGTGGTCCATCTCTTGAAATGGATTCCAGCAGACTCTGCTGCTCCACCCTTGCAGTCTTTAACACGTGCACTTTGTAGGATGTTATCTCCTCCCTGATAACCACCTTCACGGCTGCCCACAGCATAGAGGGTGAGGTGGACTCACTTTTATTAACTTTAATATATTCCCCAATAGCGGTGCACCTGCGTTCACAAAATCGCTTGACGTGAATAATGGTGTAACCAAAAGAGAAAATGCGGGAAAATCTCAGCAGGTCTGGCAGCATCTGTAGGGAGAGAAAGAGCTAATGTTTAGAGAAAATGAAATGAAATGAAAATTGCTTATTGTCACAAGTCGGCTTCAAATAAAGTTACTGTGAAAAGCCCCTAGTCGCCACATTCCAGCGCCTGTTCGGGGAGGCTGGTACGAGAATACAATGGAATACAATGTGAAAAAGTGTGAGGTTATGCCCTTTGGAAGGAGAAATGGAGGCATAGACTATTTTCTAAATGGGGAAATGCTTAGGAAATCAAAAGCACAAAGAGACTTAGAATTCCTTGTTCACGATTCTCTTAAGGTTAATATGCAAGTTGTCGGCTGTTATGAAGGCAAATACAACGTTAGCATTCATGTCGAGAGGGCTAGAATACAAGACCAGGGATGTATTTCTGAGGCTATATAAGGCTCAGACCCCATTTGGAGTATTGTGAGCAGTTTTGGGCCACGTATCTAAGGAAGGATGTGCTGTCATTGGAAAGGGTGCAGAGATGGTTCACAAGAATGATCCCTGGAATGAAGAGCTTGTTGTATGAGGAACGGTTGAGGACTCTGGGTCTGTACCCGGGAGTTTAGAAGGATGAGGGGGGATATCTTATTGAAACTTGCAGGATTCTGCGAGGCCTGGATAGAGTGGACATGGAGAGGATGTTTTCACTTGAAGAAAAAACTAGAAGCAGAGGATACAATCTCAGACTAAAGGAACGATCCTTTAAAACAGAGATGAGGAATGGGGAAGCGGGAGGACAGCTATCCCTTTACAAACTTTTCACCCCTGCCCCCCATTGCCAATTCAACAAGAAAAGAAAAACCCTCCACCTGGGAAAAGAAAGGGCCTCAGAAGATGGCGTCGGAGCGAGGCGCCTCTCTGCGAGCTCTTCCCCAACAGATACACTTTTTACTTAACTTACAATCGTTCTAATCTTTTAAAATTTAATTCTAAGATTAACATTATTACTACCTTATGTTACCCTATTATGTATTTTGTTTTATTCCCTTTTCTTTCCATGTATTTAATGATCTGTTGAGCTGCTCGCAGAAAAATACTTTTCACTGTACCTCGGTACACGTGACAATAAACAAATCTAATCCAATCCCCACTCGATCTGTTTCTTCCATATTCCAAAGTGCCAGCACCTCCGTCCTCCAATAAAGTACAGTTCTCCCCCAGTGTGTGCTCTTTAATAAAGTTATTGGCCGTTTCGGGAGTCTCAAAGTAGTATTCCCACCTTCATAAGTCACGCTACGTTTTGTCGGGTAGAGCACCCCGAACCTGAGCTGCCATCGATACAGCACCGCCTTGGCCCTGTAAAATCCAACACGCCGTTTCACCAGTTCAGCTCCAATGTCCTGGTATATTTGGACCTTGTTCCCATCCCAATCACAATTCTGTTACTTCCTGGCCCACTGCAGAATCTTCTCTTTTTTCCACGAACTTGCGGAGTCTGACCATCATCGCGTGTTCTGCATGTTCTCCCCGTGTGTGCGTGGGTTTCCTCCGGGTGCTCCGTTTTCCTCCCACAGTCCAAAGATGTGCAGGTTAGGTAGATTGGCCATGCTATAAATTGCCCTTAGTGTCCTAAATAGTTATTGGGTTAGGGTGGAAGTGAGGGCTTAAGTGGGTCGGTGCAGACTCAATGGGCCGAAAGGCCTCCTTCTGCACTGTATGTTCAGTAATTCCATGACCCAATCGTTGTCGTCTGTCATCATCCTCTCCATATCGCGGATCCGTGACCCCTGTGCCTCTGGACACTTTTTGACCCTTTCCATCAAGCCCTTCAGGGGTGCCCCAGTGACTTCGATTGGTCCTCCTGCCTCTCTTTCCTTCATTGATTAAACTCTTCCCTGATGAAAGCCATCTGGGGCTTCGCAACCTGCACTGGCCCTTCCCCCTCTGCCATCTTTCCAATAACTGCAGCACCACAGGTCTCTTCCAACTCCTTGACCAGGTATTTCACCTTCTGCTGGGTTTGGTAACCAGTGTGCCACTCCCGGGGGGAACTTCTCCAACCTTTAGCTATACTTTTCCATTGAAGTTTCTCCCGTTTTCAGATAAAAAGAGCTCTTTTCTATGTCTTCGAGCAGGAGCTGCCTTGTGTGTGACCACTCGCATCATGGCCACCGGAAGTCTCCATGTTTCTTAATTATCTCTATCATAATCGTCCTCCCCCAAAGTTTCTTTCATTTTTTCCAATTCCATTCGAGCTTCGTTGTGAGATTACAACAGCTCCTTCACATCCACTTCATTAAAGACCACATTCTGAGATAGGTTATATCAGCTGCATTATCACGGGTGGTAAACCCACAAAACTCTAGCACCCATTCAGGCCAGATTTTGAGCCAAGCTGCATTCATGTTGATGACTGGACTTCATCCGTAGACTCGGCAATGAATTTAATCACATGCATAATGTTGAAATGTTGCCAAGAACCTGCCTTATCTTCTTCCATTAGAATGGCCTCCTTCTGCATTGTAAATTCTATGAAATCAGCTGGGCTATTTTGTTCCTCCTTGGATGTTGTGATCATAGGCTGGATTAAAACTCTAACATTCTTTGGGAGATACTCAAGTCTGTTGCTATCGGACAAATCGTTCATGATTCTGGGATGACCCAGGGTATTGTCTGGAAGCAACACGCTTTATGGACAATGATCTTATCTTAGCAATTATTTGCAGAGCGGATGTAGTAAGCTAACCTTCAAAGGTCTTCCTGTTTGTCCAGGGTCTCTTGTCAGAAAGGGACAAAAAAACAGTGAACAGATATGAAATATTTAAAAAGGCTACTGGAATGTTAACCTGGGCTAGAATGCAAAGTGGTGGAAGTTTGGATACAGTTGTACTGATTCAGTTCTGTAGTAGAACCTTAGGCCACACTTGGAGCATAGTGTTCAATTCTGGTCGCCACACTACTAGAAGGGTGTGGAGGCTTTAGAAGGGGTGCAGAAGAGATTTACCAGGAAGTTGCCTGGTTTGGAGGGCATTAGCTATAGAACATACATAGAACATAGAAGCACAGAACAGGCCCTTCGGCCCGCGATGTTGTGCCGAGCAATGATCACCCTACTCAAGCCAACGTATCCACCCTATACCAGTACCCCCCCCCCCCCCCCCCCAATCCCAATTAACCTTATTTTTTAGGACACTAAGGGCAATTTATCATGGCCAATCCACCTAACCCGCACATCTTTAGACTGTGGGAGGAAACCGGAGCACCCGGAGGAAACCCACGCACACACGGGGAGGATGTGCAGACTCCGCACAGACAGTGACCCAGCCGGGAATCGAACCTGGGACCCTGGAGCTGTGAAGCATTTATGCTAACCACCATGCTACCGTGCTGCCAATGAGGAGCGGTTGAATAAACTTGGTTTGTTTTTACTGGAATGAAGGAGGTTGAGGGGCGATCTGATAGAGGTCTACAAAATTATGAGGGGCATAGACAGGGTGGATGGGTCAATTACTAGGGAGCATAGGTTTAAGGTGCGAGGGGCAAGATTTAGAGGAGAGGTACGAGGCAAGTTTTTTACACAGACTGGGTGCCTGCAACTCGCTGCTGGAGGAGGTGGTGGAAGCAGGGACGATAGTGACGTTTAAGGGGCACCTTGACAAATACATGAATAGGATGGGAATAGAGGGATATGGACCCCGGAAGTATAGAAGATTTTAATTTAGATGGGCAGCATGGTCGGCGCAGGCTTGGAGGGTCAAGGGGCCTGTTCCTGTGCTGTACTTTTCTTTGTTCTTTGACACTGAACCACGAAAAAGATGTTTTGACCTTGGGTGGATGCAGATTAACCTGGATGACACTGGTTAAACTGAGTGCAGGTTGCATTTCCAGGCTTGTATTATCTTCAATATGGACGATTAGGGCGGCGCGGTAGCACCACAGTGGTTAGCACTGTTGCTTCACAGCGCCAGGGACCCGGGTTCGATTTCCGGCTTGGGACACTGTCTGTGTGGAGTCTGCACCTTCTCTTACTCCAGGTGCTCCGGTTTCCTCCCACAAACCCCGAAAGACGTGCTTGTTAGGTGATTTGGACATTCTGAATTCTCCCTTAGTGTACCTGAACAGGCACCGGAATGTGGCGACCAGGGGATTTTCACAGTAACTTCATTGCAGTGTTGATGTAAGCCTACTTGTGATCATTATTATTATTAAGGAGTGATCTAATTGAGTTGTTTATGCTGATTAAAGCATAATAATAGGACAGGTGGAGGAAAGTTATTTTCTATGGAAAGGGAGTCAGAACAAGAGGGCATAATGAGCCAAATGTAAGAAATGTGTTTTTATTGTATTATATGTATGTTGCAGTAATATTATTAAAAGAACTCTGGTTACGGTATCCAGATTATATGTCTGTTAAAGTTGTGATGAAAGGATGAGTAGATAGGCAGGCTGTGATGTAACTCAGGAGAGGGGCTGGGTCTGTTTTAGTTTTGTTTTTGAACAATGCCCTGTGTGCTGTTTTTGGATACATTTTGAGAGTTTTGATCTGGTGTCTGAGGAACGTAGGTGTGTTTCTCAGATTGACTTCTGAAAGCTTCTTCCCACGGACGTTCTGCATGAATATCTAAGCCACTGAGTATTAACTATATTAATAGGAGGAATTTGACCTGTTTGTGTAGATTTTGCTTAATTTGAAATTTTAGAAATCGATGGGTAAGTAAACTCAAAGACCTTTCTTTGTTTTTTTGTAAGAATTGTTTAACTGTTAATTAAAGAGATGTTATTTTTCCTTGGACGTTAATAGGGTAAATCCTGGTGATCATAAGACCATAAGACATAGGAGCAGAATTAGGCCACCTGGCCCATCGAGTCTGCTCCACCATTCAATCATGGCTGATATTTTCTCATCCCCATTCTCCTGCCTTCTCCCCATAACCCCTGATCCCCATATTAATCAAGAACCTGTCTATCTCTGTCTTAAAGACACTCAGGGAATTGGCGTCCACAGCCTTCTACAGCAAAGAGTTCCACAGAATCACCACCATCTGGTTGAAGAAATTCATCCTCATCTCTGTTTTAAAGGATCATCCCTTTAGTCTGAGATGGTGTCCTCTAGTTTAGTTTCTCCTGTAAATTTCAATAAGATCCCCCCTCATCCTTTTAAACTCCGACTAGTGCAGGCCCAGAGTCCTCAACCATTCCTCATATGACAAGTTCTTCATTCCAGGGATCATTCTTGTAAACCTCCTTTGGACCCTTTCCAAGGCCAGCACATCCTTTCCCAGATTGGAACTTACAGGAAGATCATCCGGCGAACCTGAAGGAAGCATCATACATAGAATTCCTACAGTGCAGAAGGAGGCTATTCGGCCCATCGAGTCTGCACCGACCCCTTGGAAGGGCACGCCACCTAGGGTCAGGCCCCCACCTTATCCCCATAACCCAACCTAACCTTTCGGACACTAAGGGCAATTTAGCATGGCCAATCAGCCTAACCCGCACATCTTTGGATCGTGGGAGGAAACCGGAGCACCCGGAGGAACCCCACACAGACACGGGGAGAAAGTATAAACTCCACACAGTCACCCGAGGCCGGAATTGAACCTGAGTCCCTGGCGCTGTGAGGCAGCAGTGCTAACCACCGTGCCGCCCACAATTCTGTGTTAATAATAAAGTTTGTTTTAATATAAAAGATCCCTCAGTGTCAACTGAATCATTCCTGGGGCAAAGTATCTTTTCCACACAGTTTACAAAATTGAAAGATTGTTGGGGTCTGGTGCAGGTATGGGTGCTGTATCAATAACTTTAAATTTGGAGTTGGGCTGTTCATAGGTGATGTCAGGAAGCATTCTTTCCTGCAGAGGTCAGTGAAAATATGGAACTCTGCCCTACGCACTTCCAAACAAAAAGCTGCTGTGCCTGGATCCACTTCAAATGCCAAAACTGAGGCTGGTCAATTTTTCTTTGCTCAGGGCATAGGGGATTTGGAATCAAAGCAGTCGAGATTCAGATCAAGCAAGATCAAGGGGCTCGGTCTTTGGGGAATGCTACAATCTATTCTTTAGGCTGTCCCACAGGGTCGAGAATAACTTTCTTCCACTCCGATTCAATGAGTTCTGAGATGGCTGATAAGTCCAATGGATGATCTGCAGACTCTGCCATATACTTGGATAAATAAGAGAATTTTAATGATCAATGCTTGTTGTAAAGCTGGCTACTTGCAATCTTTTAAACAGTTTATGGACAAAACTGAATTGTATTGTCATCCGCAGCTCAATGTACTTTATTATTAATTATTAAGTGGCATTTATTAAACTGAACTCCATCCTGTCTAGGCTCATTTCCCTTGAAATATTTTGCTGAGAATAGCAGTAACTGATTTAGAATTTAGAACAGTACAGCACAGAACAGGCCCTTCGGCCCTCGATGTTGTGCCGAGCAATGATCACCCTACTCAAACTCACATATCCACCCTACACCCGTAACCCAACAACTCCCCCTTAACATTACTTTTTTGGACACTACGGGCAATTTATCATGGTCAATCCACCTAACCCGCACATCTTTGGACTGTGGGAGGAAACCGGAGCACCCGGAGGAAACCCACGCACACACGGGGAGGACGTGCAAACTCCGCACAGACAGTGACCCAGCCGGGAACCGAACCTGGGACCCTGGAGCTGTAAAGCATTGATGCTAACCACTATGCTACCGTGCTGCCCCTTATATCGAACAAAATATATTAACTGCATACAGATTGCTTTGCGGAATTGAGTCAACAAGAGGAAGGGATCTATTCCTTACCTTTACTGCAGATTAATAAAAATCAATGGATAGGGGAGCACGCAAGAACATTAAGGACGTCTAAATGGGTCAATCCAGTACATCATTTCACCTGGGCTTCATTGCATTGCAGCAAAATGTGCAATCCTCACCAACTTCTGAATCTTTGAGGAGGAAACCAAAGAGGGTAATGTTCCGTGACTTTTTGTGGATTATACCAGTCCCAAAGAGCATTGGAACAATATCATTCAAGAAATTGAAACGGAATCTTTGGCGTATCGGGGCAGCCAGAGTTACACATGGGGAAAGGGGCTTTCGCTTCCCTAATCGCACGCCGGAGAATCCAGCTCGGCTGGCGATCGGCAGCACCGCCCGAAGCTGCAGACTGGCTCGGCGGGGGGAGAACCACAAGAGAAGAGGAAGGGTGCTGAAACCAATGGGGCGAGGAAGGGGGGTAGACCAATCCAGAGGGCAGCAAAATGTATATACAGTTAGTCAAATGGAGGACAAAACAAACCTCTCTGTAAAATAAAGCAAATTAGCGCGGGCAAGAAAAATGTAATGTATATAAGAAACAGTTGTTTGTAAATATGAGAAAAGCCAATAAAAAATTTACAAAAAAAAAAATTGAAACGGGAAGTTTGGCTATTTGCAAATGTCGTTTTATCTTTAAAGCCAATATAACTTTAATGGATAGTAAAACCTCTTGAGCAAGGATGACTTTCAGTTTGATGACAGAATTGAGCTGTTTGGGGCATTGAAAATATGCATTGAGATATTGAAATAAACTTTACTGCTCATTTAGTGTTCCAGTGTCATTATTGAAAATATTTATGGAAATCTAAAGAATACTGGAAATGCAAAAAAAAGGAAATACATATTTTACCTCGAGGCACATTTGGCACCTCCGATGGAGAAAGAATCCATTCAATCTATCTCTGAACCTAATCTATTTATTATTATGTTAACACAAAGTATTAGACACTTTGCAACTTAGTAATATAATTACCAGTGTCTCAATAAGCCCACACTCTGCGTGTTTTACAGTAATGTGTCTTTCATGCAGTTATATTACCGTGTCCTGGAAATTTTACATTGACTATTTTAGTCATTGGAGTTTAGTGTTCTGTTATTAAAATGTTGATATTTGAGTCGATGTATAAGGACTTAACTTCACAGAAAGTACTTTGGAGTGTGGATATAATCTAGAGCAACTAGTTAGTCAAAAGGTGCCTCCTACAACCTACTTAATTCAAGATAAGGGAAGAACTTTAGACAGCCTAAACTAAAACCTTCTACACTTCCGGGGTCCGTATCCCTCTATTCACATCCTATACATGTAATTATCAAGACGCCCCTTAAATGTCACTATTGTCCGTGCTCCTACCATCTCCTCTAAACTTTGCCCCTCGCACCTTAAACCTATTCCCCCTAGTAATTGACCCCTCTACCCTGGGGAAAAGCCTCTGACTATCCACTCTGTCTGTGCCCCTCATAATTTTGTAGACCTCTATCAGGTCGCCCCTCAACCTCCTTTGTTCCAATGAGAACAAACTGAGTTTATTTAACCTCTGCTCATAGCTAATGCCCTCCATACCAGGCAGCATCCTGGTAAATCTCTTCTGCACTCTCTCCAAAGCCTCCATGTCCTTCTGTGTGGCGACCAGAGTTGAACACTATACTCCCAAGTGTGGCCTAACTAAGGTTCTATACAGCTGCAACATGACTTGCCAATTCTTATACTCAATGCCCCGGCCAATGAAGGCAAGTCTGCCGTATGCCTTCTTGACTACCTTCTCCACCTGTGTTGCCACTTTCAGTGACCTGTAGACCTATACACATAGACCGTCACTACACTGTCAATGAATACTGTGTGTGACTGTCAATGTCCCCTCCATTTGGACTCAACAGAGATGGTCTTCTAGGAGTCTCACAAAGGAAGGTAGTTGACTTGAATAGCAGCTCTGCTGGCCGATCAATGGACAGGGGAATGAAGGCAAAAATGTTAAACAGAAACAGAAAATGCTGTTCCCAGCGGGAAGTCACACGGTTTGGTACTCCTTTTCAACAATGTGAAGCTGGTGCAATGGCTTCTGAGGGGAAGGGGGGAGGTGAGCAGCCATCTCCATTTTCCAGCATGAAGCTCAGGGGTACCAAGTACTGCCCAAGCACCTTGGGGTGAGGGACAGGGGCTTGGTCCAGGTGTCCCTGGGCCAGGGGGTGAGGAATTTTGCTTATGTGAGAACTTCAAGCCATCTTTAAAGTTAGTGGAGACCCATACCGGGGGCATCAACAGCTGCAGCCTGTCTGTCCTCCCAAACTTGTCCGGAAAAGAGTCCTGCTGCTATTTCTATCCTGAAATTCAATTTCACTCCCTTGAGCTCCACAGCTGAAAGCTATTTCAAAAGAGGAATGAGCCTTGTTGGTTGTGAGAGCACCTCACACTCTTCAACTTTCAAGTGCCTCCTCGATGGCACACATGCCATGCCTCAAAGGATAATTAGTGCACTGCATGTCCAGCAAACTTTAAACCTGAACAGTGTGTCTGAACTCTCGGGGCATCAGTACCATTCAGGCAGCTGTCAACAATCAAACACTAAACAGCAGAGCTTCAGCGCTGTGGATCTTCTCACAACCAAAGGGTAAGTGTGTGGATGAGTGGAGGACAGATCTATAAAGTCCTCGCTAATGTTCCCGGCAGGGACCTGGGGTCTAGGGGTTCCTGATGTGGCCGGCAGTGAGTGCGCAGAGCAAGGTTTGCCAACACAAGAGGCTCATTGGATGGCACTCTGAGTGAAGGCGGGACACGTAAGGTGGAAGGGGCTTGGAGGTGTTGCACGTTTTACTATGGGCGTAAAACGCGTTTATTGGGGTGTATTAACTTCCAAGTGCTTAACACCGCTAGGCTCTGTTGTATGTATTTATTCAGCTTTAGGAGTCGCCAGTTGCCGTATAGACAACGTCACTAGTATTCCAAGGTCAAGTTCAAAGTAATAAAGACGATACACCGATTAGTAAGGTCCAAACGATAATATTTATTATACAGTAATAATAAATATTCATGCACACACTAAGAGACTAAGCTATGACTAAACTAAAGTAATCAGAATACTTCTCTAACAGGAACAGGCAAGGTCAGGGAGCGAGGCCTTCGTCCTGGTCTTGGGGCTGCAACCTTCAGCAAGCGTTCTGGTCACTGGGGGTTCTAGCGGGCTTAGTTCGCGTAGCGAGCGTCGTACTGGCACTTACGGTTCGGCGGCTGGTGCTCAACGGCTGGAGTCAGTGGATCTTCAAAGTAGTGGTCAGAGCCGGAGCACGGAAAAACAGACCGGACAACACGAGGTCCCTATCTTTTATAGGGGTTCCATTGTCCTTCCCTCTTCTCGGGCGGGCTCTACCTATTGGATCAATTTCTTATCGATACTGGATTAATTCCCCAATGCGAGGGGGTCTCCGTGATGGAGGGGGCGTTTCTTATGTCCTTTTGTTTGGAGGTTTCTGGTGCCTCGATGTCTGGGCCTTGATTAGAATGTGTCCATTCAGAACCAAATGTATCTATTGTGTGGGTGTTCAAGTCTGATGGCCTCATTAGCATGCAAAGCGTTTTGCCATTTGCACCTAGCTAAGGTCTTCTCACCTGAGCCCAAACTGGTTTCTGCTGCTGCAGAATGCAAACTGCTCTTTGCAGACTGCTGTTCTGGCTAAACTGTCTGTTTCCCAGCAGTCTTAGCGGTTGACCTATTTTGTAGCTCAGCATCCATTTTAGGTGGCTACAGAGGGTCCCAGGGTGGAAGCCCTAAGTGATTGTCAGTGTCTCTTACAGATATAACAATGTCTGCTGGTGTGGATCACGCAGAAGCTGCCCTCACGTTGCTTGCGGCAGCCGAGGTGAGTAGATGCCAGAGACCGCAGCAAGGCCAACACTGGTTGAGGAAGCACCCCATGTGCAGGGGGCCGCAGCACACCCTGAAGACCCGACCACCTACCAGGCTGAGGGGGGGGGGGGGGGGGGGGGGGGGGAATCCAGAAAGGGAGACCAGCAATGGCCCTAGGTGTACAGGCATCATTGGTCATTCAATGAGCTCATGGACAGTACGTGCCGCAGAAGACTGCATCTCAGCAGAGAAATGGTGCGGCATCTGTGCCATGTCCTCATGGACTTGGCACCCCAGGGAGGAGGATGACACCCATTCCTGGTGGCTGTGAACCTTTACGCCACAAGATCATTCCAGGGCTCAAGCAGGGAATTGTGTGACATTTCACAATCTGCAGCCCACAGGGGCATCCGGAACGTTATGGATGCTCTGTATGCACATTTATATCAACTTCCAGCTGGACCAGGTCCACCAAGATGCCCGGGCTGCAGGGTTTGCTGCCATATCCGGGAT
Organism: Scyliorhinus canicula; assembly: GCF_902713615.1. Taxonomy (NCBI): domain Eukaryota; kingdom Metazoa; phylum Chordata; class Chondrichthyes; order Carcharhiniformes; family Scyliorhinidae; genus Scyliorhinus; species Scyliorhinus canicula. The sequence goes on along the minus strand of NC_052165.1, from coordinate 7,719,635 downwards.
GCCCCCCCAGTCTAGCTACATCCTGCGGCACTCAGAGATCCACGGTATCTTTGAGGACCACCCCAGGGTGACGGGTTGGCTCGTGGGGGGACAAGGAATATCCACTGCGGTCATGACAGATGATGTGGTGCGGAAGCCTAAGGCCGCACAGAGACCCGATCCAATGAGGCTCACTCTGCACCCGTGCTGTCATTCAGTGGTGCATCGGACTGTTGAAAATGCAGGTCCAATGGCTGAACTGCTCTGATGGTGCCTTGCAGTACAACCCCCGGAGGGTGCCCTCCACAATCTGACACAGCAGCGGGCGGTGGGGGTATGCTGGAGGAGGGGGTTATACAACCTGGTCTGACGAGGTCCAGAAGGACAAGCCCGAGAAGGAGTAAGAGGCTGTGTCCGTTAGCTCAATCACCCCCGCCCCTCCCATTGCCTCCTCCCTCAATCCCTCCCTCCTCCACACCAACTCCAGTTGTCTACTGCGACGTCTAGGTGTGCCCCCAGGATGCATATCAGAGGTGGAGGTAGCCTGCTGCTTTCCGTGCCCTGTGACCTTTGATGCCTTTGGCGGACGTCCTCTGGATTGGGGGGCGGGGGCGTCTGACGTGCCAGTGTCACTATGTCACTGGCCACCCTGTTCTGACTGCTGCCCTTAAGATTGCACCGGTGTCAAGAGGGGGCGGGGGGATTTCGGATGAAATATAGACCGCCGTGATCTCCCTGGTGGCAGGCCCCGGGCTGGCCTCCAGTGTTTCCCTGACTGTGCCCATAGGGCCCTGGGGGAACTCCACCGGATAGCAGGCAGCTGGAGTGAGTTCCAATGGTCTCCTAGTTATCTGGCACTGTCAGTCCCGGAGGTTGTCCATTATCGGCACCATGGTGCCGATGCCGTCAATGCTCCTGTGACTGGGTCATGCGCTGGAATGCCTTGGCAATGTTCACTTATGTCTGGGACACATCCCTGAGCGACTGAGATTTTAAAAAAATTAGTACCCAATTTATATTTTTTGTTATGGGCCAGGGTTTAGAGAAGGCCCAAGTGTATCATGGAGTTCAATTGATCCACAACTTTTAATAGATTGTGGTATGGGGAGCACGCAGCCCACTCTACAGGTGTGGTACAGCAGAAATGGAAAAGTATGTTTTAGTTTATTCTATGAACTCAAGTTAATCTTTTTAAAACATACAGTGAACATCTTAGCAACCGTAAATTCAAATATAACCCCTAAAGAAAACAACACTAAGTAATCCTTAATAACTTCCCAAACAACATCCAGAAGACAGAAGAAACACCTTTTACCAGAAGCACATCAGGTTAAAGTCACTTATGTTATTAGTTTTAAATCACCAGGATCGATTTACAGCCTTTAGATTACAGAACTAAAACACGCCCTGAAGCAAACAGCCTAAAAAAGTAAAAAGCTGACTGACAGCCCAGCTCCACCCACACTCTGACATCACTGATAAACACCCATTTCTTAAAGGCACATTTCTTAAGCACCCATTTCTTAAAGGTACTCTCACATGACATTTTCCAATTAAAGGGTAATATAGCGTGGCCAATCCACCAGTCCTGCACATCTTTGGGTTGTGGGGGGTGAAACCCACGCAAACACGGGGAGAATGTGCAAACTCCACACGGACAGTGACCCAGAGGCGGGATCGAACCTGGGACCTTGGCGCCGTGTGGGAGTAATGCTATCTACTGCGCCACCGTGCTGCCCACCTGAGTGACTGAGATATAACGAGGCTCTCAGCCATGACGTGCTCCAGGTTTTCCACTGTGATCGCCACAGGAGTTAGCCTCGATCCCATGCATTGTCGTCAACATCTCCTGAGCCTGAAGGCTTTGGGACTCCTCTAATGGGCCTGGAGTGTCACTGACCACCTCCCCCCCCCCCCCCCCCGAATGTCCTGGTTGTGTCCTATCATCTGCATCAACTCTGGGAGAATCTATTCCAGTGGCTCGGCATCTCGTTGGAACCCAGCTGTGTCCTGGAAGCCAGCAGACTCCGACTGCTGTATCTCTTGGATGTTCCTGCCTCCACCTGATAATCATCAGCAACTGTGTGGTGCTCAGCAGATTGTGTGCCAGAAGCATGTTCACGAATGTTGTCCACCAAGATATATCTGCGCTGATGGAAGGAGCGGGTGAAAGCTGTAACGCTTTGATGGTCTTCTCAGAGCTCTCCTCCGAAGTCGTCTCTTGAGTGGCAGGCGGGTAGGGGATGGGTGTGGGATGTCTGCTTCTGTGGTCCCTTCAAATTTCCTCCAATCTTCCCACGGCTGTAGATTTCCAGTTCAACACAGCATCTGAAATGTAGCCACCTCGCCTCAGAACTCTCCTGGTTGTAATGTGCTTCAACCCTGGTGTCATTCAGGGGGGGTGCTGGTGGTCCCAGGATGGGGCGGGTGATGGTGGTCCTGGGATGTGGGTGGATTGTGGGTCCTGGGATGGGGGAGGTGGGCGGTTGTGGTCCCAGGGGGTGGGGGTGGGAGGGTGCTGGTCCCGGGATTGGGGGAGGTGGTGGTCCTGGGCAGGTTGGGGGTGCTGGTCCCGGGATTGGGGGAGGTGGTGGTCCTGGGCAGGTTGGGGGTGCTGGTCCCGGGATTGGGGGGTGTGGTGGTCCCAGATTGGGGGAGGTGGTGGTCCTGGGGGGTTGAGGGTGCTGGTCCTGGGATTGGGGGGTGTGGTGGTCCTCGGACTAGAGAGTGTGGTGGTCCCGGGATTGGGGGAGGTGGTGGTCCTGGGGGTGCTGGTCCTGGGATTGGGGGTGGTGGTCCCGGGACTGGGGGGGGGGGGGGGGGGGGGAATGGTCCCAGGATGGGGGGGGTGGTCCCGGGATGGGGGATCCCGGGATGGGGAATGGTCCCAGGATGGGGGGTGGTCCCGGGATGGGGGGGGGGGGGGGTTGGTCCCGGGATTGGAAGGGGGGGTTGGTCCCGGGATTGGAAGGGGGGGTGGTCCCGGGATTGGAAAGGGGGGGGTGGTCCCGGGATTGGAAGGGGGGCGTGGTCCCGGGATGGGGGGGGGGCGTGGTCCCCGGGATGTTGGGGGGGGGTGGTGGTCCCGGGATTGGGGGGGGGGGGGGGTGGTGGTCCCGGGATGGGGGGGGGAGGGGTGGGTGGTTCCGGGATTGGGGGGGGGGGAAGTGGTGGTCCCGGGATTGGGGGGGGGGGGGTGGTGGTGGTCCCGGGATTGGGGGGGGGGGTGTGGTCCCGGGATTGGAGGGGGGGGGTGGGGGGTCCGGGATGTGGGGGGGGTTGGTCCCGGGATGGATGGGGGGGGGGGGGGGGTTGGACCCGGGATGGATGGTGGGGGGGGGTTGGTCCCGGGGTGTGGGGGTGTCCCGGGTGTGGGGGGGGGTGTTGTCCCGGATG